>NW_027413959.1:4948467-6185584 GCF_048773025.1 Camelus bactrianus
ATTACATATTCCAGATTTCTTCAGGGAACAGCTTTCTTATCACTCCCTTGTTATTATCATTTATTTTTAAAAAATTCATGTTTATGTGTGTATGTGAAGTTAGTCATTCATTATACTGTTGAACATTTATTCTGTGCTAATTACTATGCTGGGCTGGGAGAATAAAAAGAACTTTTGAGTTTTAATGGGGAAGACATAAATAATTACAAAGCAATGTGATAAGTGTTAATAGATACACAGAGGAAGAGTGTGAACACAAAGAAAAAGCAACTAATTCCGTGGTGAAAGGTGGGGAGACAGGGAATGGAGATTGTTGAAGGTTTGCAGAAGCCAGAGGGACTCAGGCAAGGTGGAGCAAGAGAGAGAAGGCATTTTTAGAGATAAGGACCAGGCAGATGCCAAAGCACAGAGCAGCCTAGCACAGCATATGGGAATTTGTGGGTATTTCTGCATGTGGATGGGGACAGTTGTGAGATGAGATTGGACAGAATTTTGGACTTTATACAATAGATAATATGGAGCCATGGAAAGTTTCCAAATGATCTAATTTGTAATAAGGAAAACCCTTTAAAATATTTTTCCTAGGTAATCCTTATAAAAAGCAAATCAGGTGAATCAGTTTTCTGTCTAAAATCTATTGGTGACTACTCCGTGCCCACAGAAGATGTCCAGACTCTTTACCGATGACCCATGCAAGGCCCATACTGCTCTGGTTCCTTTACACTTTACAGGCTCATCTCCAACTACCTCTCTACGTGCACTGACCTTGCCGTCTTCACTAATTGTGTGTCACACAACTTTCCTGTTCTCTCATCCCCTCATCTCTATAGAACTCTTTATTCTGCTCAGAGTACCCTACCATCACTTGTCCACGTTGCTCAGTTTAGGTGATACTAGGAGTTATTTGCTTGCTTTTTTTCCCTTCTCCCAAAGCACCCCAGACTAATTAAGAGAATGGGCTTTTGAAATTAGACCGTCATTTAAGCCCTGGGCTCTTCCACTCATGAAGGTGAGATCTTGTGCAAAATTTCAAGCTCTCTGAGACGCAGTTGCTTTATCTGTAAATTGAGTGTAATATGTACCTTACAGTATTGGGGAAGGATTGAATGAAATAATGTTCACAGATCACTCACCACAGTTCCAGCATTAAGTAAACACTTAGTATGCAGTAGCTGTTACATTACAGAGTTCTGCAAAATTTATTACATTGTTTTTGTGATTTGTTTACCTGACTTCTTCCTTACTAGTTTGAGCTCCTTTAGGGTGGGAATTTTTGTTTTCTTTCTTGGTTTCTTTGTTTTCTTTCTTTCTTTCTCCATTAGTGTATTGTATTTTCAGTACTATATGTTGACTGCTTGGTGGCTGTGTAAAGAGGATGGCTCCATAAAGGGAGAGACCAACAACAGAAAGCAATAGTTATGTATTAGAATCCTTTGGAATCCCCCCAAAAAATGTTCTCAGGTACCTTCATTGAATCAGAATTTCTGGATCTCTGGTTGTCAGTCCAAGGGATGATGAAGACTTGAATTCAGGCAGCGGCTTTGGGGATAGGGAAAGAACAGATTGATTTTCAAGAAATTAAGAGAGAGAATTAATAGGACTTGTTGACTTGTGAATAGTTTTGGTGGAATGGACCAAGGTAAAGAATAGAAGAGGAGGAAGAACAGGTTTGGGGAGGAAAATGAGCGTGAACTAGAGGTGTGGACATCCCTATGGAGTGTTCACCAGGCAGGTGGAAATATAGGTCCAGCACTCAGGAGACAGGTGGAGTCAAGTATTAGATATGTGTGAATGTTGAAAGGTCAAGTCAAATAAGGACTAAGAAGTCCACTGAATGGAACAGTTTGGGCATGTCTAGTTTGGTTTCAGGAGAGTCATAGGGAAAAATGGTTGGCTGGGAAGTAAGGAAATAGAAACAGGGAGCACACACTATTATTCTTCCAAGATATATGGAGAAGAGAAAACTAAAATATTTAATATATAAATGTAATCTGTCATCCTTGGACAGCATCTAACAAATGCTTTTTATTTTTAAGGATTATAAACTTCATTTAATCAGTTTAAGTTGAAAGGATTTATTGTAAGATTTCAAAGTGATCTAAGAACAAGAACTGCTGTACAGTTGAGTCTCTGGACAGTAGGACCTAGAATGGTGTCAGGGACAGAGGCGGCACTCTTTGTCTCTACAGTCTCATAGACCACTGGCCTTTTGTCTTTGCATCTCCGTGTCCATCCTCCTCACTGCTGCTTACTCAGTGTGCCCAAGACCCCAAATGGCCATCTGACCACATGATTCTACTTGCTTTTCACCTTAGCTTTGCATAGTCTGCTGGCCCAGTGTCTCAATTCCCAAATCCCAAGAGAAGAATCTGAAATGCCCTCCTCATCTTTTCTTTTTAGATCATGTGTAGGTCTCCGGTTGGCCAATAAAAAGTTGTTTTCTCTGGGTCATATGTCCACTGCTGGTTTGATCAACTGAGATTGGGAGTGGAGTGGGGTCATTTGATACTTAGGATTCCTTCTTTTAGGAATTGTGATACATGAAAGACATCTTTTACAGATCATTCTTCTAGAAATAAGCTTTACGGTGGCTCTGAAATAGTGATAATAGCTCTGATTAGGTTCATTTGATTCTAGCTAATTTTCTTACACTGTAGTGTTTTCTTCATACCTTCTGCATGCTCAGAGTCTATAGTCTTTTGAAAGTTCTGCTGGGTTATAATTTTGATTTGCTCAAGCCCCTCCTGTACTCTTACTTTACCTCATGACTGCACTGTGTTTCTATTTAGTACCAGTTTGTGTGGCTAGTTAGTCACTTCTTTTCATAGTTTGCAATTCAGAGGCCTAAGCATGGAGCTCAACAGTAGTTCATTCTTCACATTGGGGTTTGTTTTGCTACTGAACCATTTTATTGGTTGCTAGCTAGCTTGTAAATGGCTACTTTTGGGTCCAGGTGATCACATATGGTCAGTTGTCAATAGACATAGGGTCATACAACCTGGCTGTTTTGGATGAGGGGTCTCAACATGGGCTATGGTAGGGTATCTTACTTTAGGATGGATCCATGGCCATTGCATGCACTATGATTGATTGACATATTTCATACAATAACATGAATAACTTAGTTACATAGATATCTGGTTAAGTGTTCCATGGGCCATAGCGGTAGCTGAAATTGAATAAAAACCACATTTTCTTCATCTCAATTTTTAATATCATGCTATGGCTAAGTTTTACGTAAGTAAAAAAGTTTTTCCAAAGTCTCAGTGATACTTTATTTGGACTTTATTAGCTAATTATCTAAATAATACTTGGAAAATGTTTTAAGAATTCCTGTCTTTATATAGTTCTATGCCAAAATAGACTGTAGTGAGGAATGGATTAAGAGGTAAATCATATAAGTTAGATCTCTGATAAGGAAGTATGGATTTATTTTGTTTGGCAAGACATTTTTCTGATATAACTTTATTGTATCTGTTTTCAACTTCTAAATATTTTAAGCAATGATAAATATTTAAAAATAATAAAAGAATATATTTCTGGTTATGAAAATAAATCATGTACATCATGGAAATCTGAAAAGTTCAGAACAGGAAAATTGAGAAGAAACATAGGGCTTGTAGCATAGGGGGTAGTTTAACACTTTGGAATCAAGTAGAATCCCAGCTCTGTGCATTATTATATCTGTAATCTTAGCTAACAGTTTATGTTAATCTTAGCTTAACAACTTTAACCTTAGTTTTCCCCCTTGGCTAAATGGAAACAATCCCTTTGACTTTATTCAAAGAATTGTTTAATTCTTTGATTAAATAATATAATGTATATAAAGATCTTGATGTTGTACCTGTCATAGAGTTTGTATGTTAGCTATTATTATTGTTAACAGAAAGACATATTTCATTTAGCAGACTACACATAGACATTTCTTTAGTATAAAACTAAGGGTTTTTTTTTAATTCTTTTTTTTTATTGAAGTGTAGTTGATTTACAATGTTAGTTTCAGATGTATAGCAAAGTGATTCAGTTATACATGTACATACATATATTTTTTTCTAGATTCTTTTCCACTACAGCTCATTATAAGAAATTGAATATAGTTCTCTGTGCTATACAGTAGGTTCTTGTTTATTTTATGTATTGTAATGTATATTTATTAATTCCAAACTCCTCATCTATCCCCGCTCCTTCCCCCACTGGTAACCACAGTTTGTTTTCTAGGTCTGTGAGTCTAAAACTCAGGTTTCTAGTGTGCATGATTTTCAAAGTACAAATGATCTAGGAGAAGATATTCTGAGCTTTACAGTAAGATTCATGCCTAGGGTTATTCTGGTTTTGTTAAATTTTTGAGTATAAAGGCACCAGAGCAAGTAGAGAAATCACTGAATTTGGAATAAAAAAACTTGAGTTCAAGTTCTGAATTCTGCTATCAATGTCATCTTAGGCAAATCATGAACTTCTTTTGGCTTTACTTTCCTTGTCTGTCCAATGAGGGTACCATCTAGGTGATTTCTAAAGTGCTTTTCAGAGTGGAAAATATTAGTTGAAAATTATAAGTACCAGGATTTTGAGTCTGCAGATCATTTGCAACCCCAGAGTAGCATTTTAGGTGTTACTTAACAAATCCTGATCTCTTTTATCCTGTTTCCTAGCATCTTTGCTGAGAAGAAAGCAAGGATTCAGTGGTAAAATTTGATAGCTCATGCAAAGTGACTGTCACAGCACCTGCTACATAGTAGGCTCTAGAAGATAGTAGATCTCTTTTTCTACTGAGTTCCCTCCCCCACCCCCTTTCCCAATATAAAGCACTTTATGGTTATCTCAAATGCAAGTAAGTTACGTTTGTTGTAGTGGATAGATTTCCCCTCTTCAGGATGGAAACATGTTCTCTTAGTTGCTTGGAATCATGGCTGCCTCACCAAAGTTTATGTCACCTTCCTGGAAGCAGCCTATACTTCATTACTGGTTAATGTAGGGCATACAAAGATTCATCCTCTTGCCTCGATTAGAGACTAATATGAAGGGTCATTCTAGCTTCATGACTCTTAGTCGGACTAACTGAGGCTGCCGTTCCAACTGTGTTATTTGATCAATACTGTTCAGTTTCTCCCTTGGCCCAGTCATGCTCCCCATGTGCCTGCACATGTGTTCTTGAGAGCACTCCCCAATAAACGTTCTGCTTGCAGATTTTAGTCTCAGAATCTGTTTCCTTGGGAGCCTGAATTACGAGTCATCGGCTATTTGGATTGTCTTTCTCAGGGATTATTGTATCATAAAAGATGGTAATATTCAGGATGGATTTTAATTTTATGAATTTTGTTTGAAACTGATGTTTTACATATCTTTTATAAGAAGAATCCATAGCCAGTAGATTAGAATTTTTGTTAAAGATACTGGAGTATTACATGGTAGGTCTTCAAGCACATTCTGGGATTTTGAACATGGCCCACAGATAGTCTGTTCAGGAAATTTTATCATTAGCACCTTTCCCAGTTCCTTCAAGTGATTTTTAGACTTGAAGAATGAAAAGTGGCATCTTCTTAGAACTAGACTGTGAATTCTTATTTTGATGTATTTCTGCATCTGTCTATCCATATTTATTGAATCAAAACACCCTATACTCTAAACTTGCTTAAGATATGTAGATCAATTCTAACTGTGTTAGATATTTTATTATATGTTTGATATTTAAAAATTGTTAGATATTAACAACTTTTATTCTTTTACTTAATATCAAGTTCATTGTATGATGTCTATAAACCCAATTTAGTTACTAGTAGCTTGTCTATAATTAGTTTTGTGTAGTCTCAGTGACTTGGCTGCCTTTTTTTTTCTGATTTAACTGCTTTGAGAGGTAAATTACTTCATGTAACTATTAGTAACCAATAACTAAGTTTGAGTTTTGAAAGTATCCATAAAAAAGCTAAGCATATATAGAGACTGGGAATATATTTGACTTTATATCTGTGTGCATGCTTTTAAGTTAGCCAGGTTAGGGCCCACATGAATCATGGAATATGAATTTTGGAGGCAGAAGGAACCATGATCTTGTTCTGTCCCTGTAATGTGTCATTGAAGAAGCTGAGATTAGAAAGATAAAGCGTCTTGATGGATATCATTTGATTTGAGATATCAGAGAGAATATTGAATTAGGACTTGGGAAACCTAAGTTTTAATTGCAACTCTCTCATTAATTAGATAGCATAGTGATGTCAGGTAAGCCAGTTATACCTTCTAGGGCTTCATTTCTTCATCTATGAAGTGTTACATTTAGAACATGATTTCTGAGATGTTTTCCAGGTTTTGAATTTTGAATCTAGGTCTTTTCTGAGAGAGGTGCACTTAATAATAATACATTTATCTACTATTTATAGTATATCGACCAAATGCCAGGCACTGACTAAAACAGTTTACACATACTGTTTCATTTAATCCTCACAACAATTCTGTGAGGCTGACATTAACAGTTTCATTTTACAAATGGGAATTTGGGTCTTAGGTTAAATAAATTTATAAAGCTTCTAAGTGGGTAAACTGGAAGTTGATTTCAGGTCTGTGTGACTCCAACCACTATATTCTGAATCACTATTCCTAGATTTAGATGTACTTTTGTTTTTGGAACACTTGACAGGCCCTGCTGAAAATGAGAGCCAATTGCATTTAGATAAGTATATGCTTCTCGCCCCGTTCTCTGGCATAGTGTAGTGTGTCAGTAGGTTAGGCAGGAAAGACTTAGGATGCAGAAGTACATTGTGTGGTGGTGCTTGAGAAATTTTGGAGTGGGCTAGAATCAGGTACAACGGGGGATATAGCCTTTTAGAAGCCACTTAAAAGACAAATTGAATAGGGATGGTACTTAATTCAGCATTAATACTTTAATAACATAGATGGCTATTTGCATACTCACTGAAGTTGTAGATGGCTCTAAGTTAGGTGGAATTGCTCACATTTCAAAAAAATAGGAATTGTTTTCAGTTGAAAGCTGATATAAGTGAGTTAGGGTTGCATGTGGTATATTTTTAGGGAAGCTTACTATTGTATACGATTTTATGATGGATAGGAAAGCATCTGTAGAGTTATAATGGTAGGTCAAGGTCATCTTATGGAAAAGTCTGAGTAAGCCTTCTACATCAGGATTTGATATAGATTGGGATATATTGAGTTTTAAGAAGAAAGTGGAGAAATGAGAAGGGACTCAGGACAAAAAATAATTAGCAAAAATGAATTATGAGACAAGTTTAAAGGTGTTAGAGTTATAATGGAGATTAGAATGAAGAATATTAGTGGCTATTTTCAAGATTGAAGAGAGAGCAAGCAGGAAAGGACAAGAGACAAATTTTATATGAAGTTTGAAGCTGACAGGAGTTAGGGATTAGGAGTACAGAAGCTATAATATGAAAAGTAGAAGGTCCTTCCCCAGTAATCGTTGCTGATGGTTTCTTGTGTATTTTTCCACAATTTTTATGCATATGTCCATTAACATTATACAGTATAATAATACTCTTCGTATGAGTTGAGTTCTTTTTTCCACTTAATACAATTTGGAGCTCTTTCAGTATTAGCATTTTCAGAATTGTGTCTTATATTATTTGTTTATTTTTAATAACTACATTATACTTCGTTATATGGATTATCAAAATTTAATTATTTCCCTATTGAAGGACATTTCATTTGTTTCTAATCTTGCTATTATAAACAACACTGCAGTGAACATGCCTGTACACATAGATAGGTGTCCCTTTAATGAATTTGTCCACTGCATAATTTCCTAGCAGTGAGCCAGAGAGTATGTACATTTTTTGTATATAGTTACACTCCCACAAATAATGTATGAGAGTGATGGTTTTCCAATACCCTTTCTACCAATGAGTATTGTCAAAGATTAAAAAAAAAAAACTTGGTTTTACTCAAATACCCTGAAAACCACATTGACAGTTGTCATTTAGTCTTCTAATCTCTGGTTTAATTTAAAAAGTTAAAAAAGAAACAATGGAAGTAGAATAATATAAATCTTGGAGTAGTTATATTAATTATTTTTAATGTTTGAAAACTATTGTGTGTAAATTAAACTCAGGTGGACCCTTTTATTGTATCCTTACTAGGAATTGTGATGAATACTCACTCTGTATCGGGCTCCTGCCCTCAAAAAGGTTCCTTTTCTCTTTTGAGGAGAAGGTATGACATTATATCTACTGTATCTAATTGTATCTGTTGCTGCATGATAAACCATCCCCAAACTTTGGCTTTGGTTTAAAATCACTACCATTTTGTTTGCTTTAGATTCTGTAGATCAGCATTTTGGGCTAGGCTAAGCTGAGTGATTCTTCTGCTGGTCTCTCTTGGAGTTACTCATACAGCTGGAGATATCTGTGGTTTTGATTGGGATCTTAGTCTACTGTGGCTTCACTCAGATTGCTGATTATATTCATTGAGCCACATATGTCCAAGGGTAGTATGGGCTTATATGGTGGCAGAAGAGTTTCCAGCAAGGAGTGAGCAAATCCCATTGTGCAAGCACTTCTCAGATCTTTGATTTTATCTCATTTGCTACTCTGTCAATAGCCAAGGCAAGTCTGGCCAGCCCAGAGCCCATGTGGGAGAGGATTACACATAAAAATTACAAGGGCATTAAAACATAGGCACAGTTCATTGAGGGTCATTACTATAACAATCTACCAGCACTTTCTTCCTCCTTGTATTATGAGTAAGGGTTACAGGAGAAGTATAAATAAAAGATATAATAGTTTTAAGAACAGAAATATTTCTTATCTAAGGAAAGGTTGTATGATGTTACCAAAGTTGGAAAGACTGATTTCATCGACAGTTGCAAACTGTTGATTTTCTAGATTTTTAACTGACATTTTTCTGTATTAACTGACATTTTTCTGTAAAGAAGTTTTCAGTATCTTTCGGGGATATTTGGTTGCTGTGAACTTCAGTGTATACTGGATGGGCAGGATAAACGCTTAATTCTTTTCCTTTAATTATGAATTTTCAGAGTAAGAGTTGATACACTACTCTAATAGTGATCAGTGAGGCTTGCTTATTTGTCTTTTGACTTTTTCTTTCTTCGAGAAAAGAGAACTCATGGATTTTTAACATATTTCACGAATTCATGGATTTATATATATTTAGTGGGTTTCAGTCATTTGAAGTCAGTGTGATTTTTTTTGATGTGCAGATTGTCCCAGCTGTGGCTAGTGGAAGTACCTTGAAGGTGACTTGTTATTTTGACTGGACCCTAACAGTGTTTGATAGTCTCTTTGCTTTGTGGCATAACAACATGTCCCAGGTTTATCTTATAAAATTTCTCCTCCAGGCTGGAATAATCCATTTCTCCAAAGAGTCCTGGCTCTTTTAAATGGAGAATGCTGTTTAGATAGCGCTGTCTGGACATTTAGAGTGCTCATTGCTTCTCTGTTTTCATTGCTTTTAAGCTTTCAAGATTAGAACTAGGTTATATATACACATATACATATTGATAGATTTGAAAAGCAAAACAAGAGTTCAAATTTAAGATTATAAAATGCTTTTTCCTTATTTGAGTTTATATTTTTAAATTTTATACTGAATATCTTGGTTCTTAACATTAACACAATTTTCATAAATATATACATAAAATAGCTTTAAAATAACAATGTTAATATTGTTAATAAGATTACTGAATATGAATTTTACTTTTTTTTTTAAAGCAATTCTGTTTATCTTTATACTATTGCTCACTAAGGCTATATAGTCAAAACACTGTTCTTAAAACACTTGAAATAATTATTTTCTTTGTGTGGCTATACCACTAGCTTGAGATTCAGTTAGGTTTAAAATTTTTTAAAAAATTTAAAAATTGTGGCAACATAAAATTCAGCGTTTTTATTTTAAAGCATACAATTTAGTGGCATTATGTACATTCATATTGTTGTGCAACCATCACAGCTATTTCCAGAATTTTTTAAAATCATTACCAAACTGAAATTCTGTATTATTAAACAATAACTCCTTATTCCCCTTACCCCTGGCCTCTGGCAACCACTATTTTATTTTTTGTCTTTATGAATTTGATTATTCTAGGACCTCATATTAGTGGAGTCACATATATTGGTCGTTATGTGTCTGGCTTATATCATTTAGCTTAATACTTCCTAGGTATGTCCATGTTGTAGCATGATTAGAATTTCCTTCCTTTGAAAGGCTGAATAATAATCTATTGTATGTATATATCACATTTTGTTTATCCACATATCTATCAGTGGACATTTGGGTTGTTTCCACCTTTTTAGCTATTGTCAATAATGCTTCTATGAACAGTGATGTACAGATACCAATTTGTGTTTAGTTAGACTTTAGCTGAGGTTTTCAATAAATGAGGGTTATTAACTCAGCTAGAGAACATAGGAGGAAATGAACTTTTTCCCTAGGATGGTAGAACATTGAGATAAGTGGGTTTGATTTTGGATATGATTCATTTGAGGTGCTTTGGGAAATAAATTAGAAAGTAACTGGAATTGTGGTGTAGAGATAGAGTGCTAAATTAAGTCTTTTTTATAGTCTAGGTGAGAGATGATGACACCTTGAACTGAGTTAACGGCAAAGGAGATGGAGAAGGATAGATTCAAAATTAATGTAGATGATTGTCTATTCTACATTTTGAAATCCCAGTCTATCCCTTCCCACCCCCCACCCCCTTGGCAACCACAAGTTTGTATTCTATGTCTATGAGTCTGTTTCTGTTTTGTATTTATGATTTATTTGTTTGTTTGTTTTTAGGTTCCACATGTAAGTGATCTCATATGGTATTTTTCTTTCTCTTTCTGGCTTACTTCACTTAGAATGAAATTCTCCAGGAGCATCCATGTTGCTGCAAATGGCGTTATGTTGTCGGTTTTTATGGCTGAATAGCATTCCATTGTATAAATATACCACATCTTCTTTATCCAGTCATCTGTTGATGGACATTTAGGCTCTTTCCATGTCTTGGCTATTGTAAATAGTGCTACTATGAACATTGGGGTGCAGGTGTCATTTTGAAATAGGGTTCCTTCTGGATATATGCCCAGGAGCGGGATTCTTGGGTCATATGGTAAGTCTATTCCTAGTCTTTTGAGGAATCTCCATACTGTTTTCCACAGTGGCTGTACCAAACTGCATTCCCACCAGCCTCTCCAGCATTTGTCATTTGTGGATTTTTGAATGATGGCCATTCTGACTGGTGTGAGGTGATACCTCATTGTAGTTTTGATTTGCATTTCTCTGATAATTAGTTATATTGAGCATTTTTTCATGTACCTATTGATCATTTGTATTTATTCCTTGGAGAATTGCTTGTTTAGGTCTTCTGCCCATTTTTGGATTTGGTTGTTTGTTTTTTTCTTATTAACTCGTATGAGCTGCTTATATGTTCTGGAGATCAAGCCTTTGTCGGTTTCATTTGCAAAAATTTTCTCCCATTCCATAGGTTGTCTTTTTGTTTTACTTATGATTTCCTTTGCTGTGCAGAAGCTTGTAAGTTTAATTAGGTCCCATTTGTTTATTCTTCTATTTCTATTGCTTGGGTAGACTGTTCTAGGAGAACATTTTTGAGATGCATGTCAGATAATGTAGATGATTGAATTAACTTGGGATTGGATGTGACGTTTAAGGAAGAGAATAGTTAAGGGTAATGCTTTGGATTTAGGCAAGATGAGTATGTGATGTTTTTGTAATTTGAGATAGAGAATGCAGACAGGTAAAAGGTTTGTGGAAAAAGATAATGGATTTGGTTTTGAACAAAATGACTTAGGGGTGCTTCCAAGGCACTCTGGTAGAAATATTTAGCAGGACAGGAAAATATGAATTTGAAGTTCAGCAGAGATCTGGATTAGATTTAGCATTTTGTTTTTGTCTGCATTGGGGGTTATTAAAATTAAAGGAGTAAATGAGATCACTGAATAGTGTACAGTAAGCTAAGAGATTGAGCATGAAAACTCCCTGGGAAGCCCTGGAATGCTTTCCATGACATAAAAACAGTATCATTTGCAAATATACTTCTCAGTTCATCTGAATGTGGTAAGGTCTTAGCTCTTAATAGTAGTAAAGAGGTAGTGAGGGCCCTAAGAAATCTTCGATTATTGTTTTTAGTGCAAGGATCAGGTAATGTATTTAAAGCAACTTTCTTAGGGTCTGCATATAGTAGGTGGCTTTTCACATTTTTTGAATTTGTGAAAATTTTCCTAATTGGTTTCTATGGTGGGCTGAGGGTGAAATAGTGTGACAAAATCAGTGCTGAAAGTTACATTTTATAAGAAATCCTAATAGCTATCTTTTAAGTCCCCAAGGTTTTGAGGTTATATGTCATTTAATTTCTAATACTTGTATCCTTTCCATTTTCAGAAATAATTTTGCTAAGCATAAGGTGTGTTTAGTAGCCTATAACAATTTTTTTCAAATATTTTTTTAAAAGTAATAATTCATTTTTTAGTCAAGTCACCTTTGTGTGTGTGTGTGTGTGTGTGGCAATTAATCTATTATTAACTCAGCTTTTGCCTGTTTGTCTTATTTCCAGTCTAGTTTCAGAGTGTTATGGGTTGTTTATTTGCTTAGTAAGCGTTTACTATGTCTCTTTTGTGTACAAAGATTAGTTATCCTTTTAGTTAGTTTTAGTGCTTTGAAGCTAGGTAGAATTTAAAGATGAGGTTCTTTATTTCAGTAGCAATTAGGTTGTGAAACTGAGTTATTTTTCCAGTGAAATTCTTGTTCTCTTCCTGCTTGATCTTCCCTGGAGTAGAGTCATAAATAGTGGTAGGGGTGGGGAGATTATGTTGAGTTTGAAAGCTCTGACTCAGTATATCACCAGATATTAGAAAAACTTCTGTTCTTCATCTATAAAATAGTTGTTTTTTTATATGCTACTAGGCGTTTGTTTTGATTCTGGTCTTCTTTGCTATCAGATTTTCAGTCACAATTAGAAGACTTAGCTATTGGTTGCTTTGGATTAGAGCAGTGCAGTTATCATTTTCACAAGTTCATTGTTTAGATCAACTGAAATAGATCAAATATGCATTTCAAAGAAATTTCATGTTGTTAAAACTTGTATGATAGTGATACTTCCTTTCAAGGTATTGCATACAGTAAACAATGATAACTTCCCCCCCTGTGAAGTACTGTTTTTTCTTCAAAAACTTGCATGTGATTCTTTGAAAGCAGTTTTTGCAGATATTAATACTACTTTATGTTGATCTTATAGTTGTTGGTAGTAGGAATGTATTTTTATATTATCAACAACCTAGGGTAGCCAAATATATAGCAGGCACCTGTTCTTATTTGGTTGAAGTAAATACTTTGAATACCATATACATTTTTTTCCTCATACGATATAAACTTTTTTCCTTATATTTTCAAATTTTGATCTGTTTGGTGGAGGCCGCTAAGGAATAATGATAGGTGTTGGATAAATATAATCATCTAGATCTTTTTGCAAGCCCCAATTTTTTTACATTTAAAAAAGTCTGAAAATTAGAATAATATGACCATGCTAATAAAAAATTTTTGGGAGGAGGTAGGTGGGTGATTAACAAAATCATTAACACAAATCTCATCCTTTCAATAACATAGGGAAAAAATAGTAACAACAACAAAAATAACCCTAGCGTAAAATGCCTCAATCTCCTATGACCTTTCGAACTCTGTTTATGTCTTTACATAATTGAAGTCATAATATATGCAAATTTTGTACTTTTTACCTCTTGTACAAATTCAACATCATATCACATGTGTTGTAAATTTTCTCCACAACCTTCACTCTTGGCACTTTTAATTGTCAGGTTTGTTGAGTGTGTTTGTTACAATTTTGTTAACCTATTCTTTGTTTTGAAGATAGTCCACTTAAGATTTTATTATATAAGCTTGGGTGTGCAGCTTTATAATTTGACATATGTGTTTATTACAAAGTGGTCACCACCCCAGGTCTAGTTGCTGTCAATCACCATACAGTTGACCCTCTTTACCTATTTTCCCAACCTTCTTTACCTCTTGTAACTACTCATCTGTTCTCTGTATCTGAGTTTGTTTGTTTTTTTTAGGTTTCACATATGAGTGAAATCATGTAGTGTTTGTCTTTCTCCATCTGACTTATTTCATTTAGCATAGTCCATCATGCGCCAAGGTCCATCCATGTTATTGCAAATACTGCAGAATTTCATTTTTTATGGCTGACTAGTAGTCTAGTGTGTGTGTGTGTGTGTGTGTGTGTGTGTGTGTGTGTTTATCGCATCTTCTGTATCCATTCATCCATTGTTGGACACTTAGGTTGTTTTCATATCATGGCCATTGTAAGTAATGCTGTAATGAACATAGGGGTGCATATATCTTTATGAATTAGTGTTTCTGTATTTTTCAGATAAATACCCAGAAATGGAATAGCTGGGTCATATGGTAGTTCCATTCTTAATTTTTTGAGGACTCTCCATACTTTTTTTTTCATAGTGGCTACACCAGTTTATAGTCAAATCACCAGTTTTCAGGGTTCCTTTTTCTCCACACCCTTTCCAACATTTGTTGTTTCTTGTCTTTTCTGACAGGTGTGAGGTGATATTATGGTTTTGATTTCCATTCGTCTAATAATTAGTGATATTGAACATCTTTTCTTGTGCCTGTTGGCACATGTCTTTGGAAACATGTCTGTTCAGATCCTCTGCTCATTTTTTTAATTGAGTTGTTTTTTGGTTGTTGAGTTGTGAGTTCTTTGTATATTTGGATAATAACCCCTTATCGAGTATATAATTTGTAGATACATTCTTCCATTCAGTAGATTGCCTTTTTGTTTTGATGATAGTTTCCTTTGCTGTACAGAAGATTTTTAGTTTGATACAGTCCCATTTGTGTATTTTTGCTTTTATTTCCCTTACCTTTGGAGTCAGATCCACAGAAACTGATGTCAGTGAAGTTACTGCCCATGTTTTCTTCTAAAAATTTCATGGTTTCAGGTTTTACATTCAAATCTTTAATCCATTTTGAGTTGTTTCATTCTTTTGCACGTGGCTGTCCACATATGTGTGGGTTTACATTGCTGGGCTCTCAATTCTGTTTCATTGACCTGTGTGTCTGTTTTTGTGCCAGTGCCACACTGCTTTGATTACTGTAGCTTCATAGTATTGTTTGAAATCAGGGAGCATGACACCTCCATTGTTTTCTTCTTAATATTATTTTGACTATTTGGGGTCTTTCATGGTTCCATACAAATTTTAGAATTATTCTAGTTCTGTGAAATATGCTGTTAGAACTTCAATAGGTATTGCATTGAATCTGTAGATTGCTGTGGGAAGTATGGACAATTTAAGAATATTAATTCTTCCAATCAGTGACTGTGGAATATCTTTCCATTTGTATCTTCCTCAGTTTCATTCATCATTGTCTTTTGGTTTTTCACTGTACAGGTCTTTTACCTCTTTGGTTAAATTTATTCTTAGTTATTTTATTCTTTTTGATGTAATTGTAACTGGGGTTGTTTTGTTAGTTTCTCTCTGTGATATTTGCTATTGGTGTAGAAATGCTACAGATTTCTGTATGTTGAGTTTATATCCTGTGACTTCACTGAATTCATTTATTAGTGCTAACTGTGTGTATGTGTGTGTAGTCTTTCTGGTCTTCTATATATAATATCATGTCATCTGCAAAAATAGTGATGGTTTTACTTCTATTTTTCAGATTTGGATGCTTTTTTCTTTCCTTATTTTATTTTTTATTAAATTAAATTAAATTTTATTTTATTTTACTTTGCCTACTTGCTTTGGCTAGGATTTCCAATGGTATGTTAAATAAAAGTGTCTATAGTGGGTATCCTTGTCTTATTTCCTGATCTTAGAGGAAATGCTTTCAGCTTTTCACTGTTGAGTGTGATATTAGCTGTGGATCTGTCCTATATGGCCTTTATTTTGTTGAGGTACATTTCCTCTATACCTACTTTGTTGAGAGTTTTTGTCATAGATGGATGTTGAATTTTGTCAAATGCTTTTTCTGCATCTATTGAGATAACAGTATAATTTTTATCCTTCATTTTGTTAATATGTATCATGTTGATTGCTTTGTGGACGTTGAATGATCTTTGCATCTTGGAATAAATCCTACTTGATTATAGTGCATGCTCCTTTTAATGTATTGTTAGATTCAGTTTGCTAATATTTTGTTGAAGATTTTTGCATCTATGTTCATCAAAGAAATTGGCCTGTAATTTTCTTTTTTGGTCTGATTTAGGTATCAGGTTAATGCTAGCTTCAGTGGGGGTGTGACCATTGGCGCTAACAGGTTGGATGGAGAATTCCAAAATGGTGCCAGCCAGCACTGGTATTAGCAAGGTAGCCTGAGATCACATAAATGGCTCCTGCCAGTGACTCAGTCCCTGGGGGTGTGCCAACTGGTTCCTGCCCCTCCAGCAGATGCTTCAAGGCTAGTAGGTGAGTCCCCTTTACCCATTGTTCATGTACTTTACAGCTTGGTGTTTTTGCACTGGTTTTCAGGTCAAATGAGTCTTTGTGCAAGTCCTTTAAGAGCAGATTTTCTATTCCCTATAGTTTTCTAGTTTTCCCAGGCATATTCCCCATTGGTTTTCAAACCCAGATGTTTTGGTTCTCATCTCTCGTGCAGGGTGTAGGCGTTGGGGTGCTTAATGTGATGCTTAAATCCCTTGCTTCTCAGGGGAAAGATCTATTCCTTTGTGATCCCTCCCAATTGTGGCTTGCTGTAGTTTTGGTTTTGTGACTGCCTCTCCTATCCATCTCATTGCTGTCCTTTTACCCTTTGCTGTGGAGGTTCTGTTCATTCAGTTTCCAGGTCCCTTTCTGGGAGAACTATTCCATAGGTAAGTGTATATTTGTTGTGTCTGTGGGTGGAGGTTCATTCAGGATCTTTTTACACCATCATCTTGAACCCTCCAAACTGTCTCTGACAATGGAATATTAAGTATTGGAGATAGATTGGTAATGGTTAGTATGGTGGTAGATGGATGGGTGACTAGATAATGTGTGTTGTGTTGATCTTTTTAGCTCCCCTCAAATAATTGTAGTTTAGTTGGTGTAGTAGAGAGCAATGCAAGAGGAATTAAAATTTTAGCATTTTGGTTCTGCTTCCTTTTTTTTTTTTAACAGTACAATTTTGAGAAATCTTTTAGCTGCTTTGTGATGTCTATTTTCTCTCTTTTCTTATCTATAGAGATAACATTATCCCTGCCTCTCTCAGAGATGTCATTGTGATTAAATAAGATATTCTGTGAAAGTGAGATGAGGATGATAAAGCACTATATACAAAAATAAACTTTATTAGTTTCAAAAAAACTAAAACTGAGAGAATCCAGGTAGAGATCTTGATAAAATATTAGGTACAGTTGGTCTCCAGTAAAGGATAGCTTCTACTACTGTTTGTTATTATTGAGAGGATGTCTACTTTTATGTATAAGGCTAGCCTTGATTACTGTTTAGGTTATTAAATAGTTTATGAATATATTGTTAATATTTAATTTGATTTTCCCACTCTGCTTGTGTTTCAGACTCCTGGGAGAGTTGGCTCTCAAGGTTCTGATTTAGATTCATCAGCAGCTCCTGTAAACACTGTGGATGTCACTAATGAAAGCTCTTCAGAGGTATGAAAATAAAATTTTACAATAAAATTCAATATTTAAGGAAAAATAGCAAATATTTCAAGTAACAACTGGTAATTTAAACTTTTGTAGAAAAAGTTCTCAGAAATCTTTCTTACAAATTGAAAAGCACCTTTTGAATCATATTTATGGATAGCTATTTGTGCTTAGTTGAGACTGAGAAAGTGTATATTAAGACCGAAAAATAGTAGTACCAATTTGTCTTTAATGTTAATGTCATCTCAACTTAATGAAGATTTTTAAATCTGTGAAGAATTACAGTTGATTAGTATCTAATTATGTTTGTACTGTCATGAACTACTAAGCTAATGAAAGGTTAGATTAGCTATAAAGTTTATACATTATTTGTTGTCTTCATTTATGACTTTGTAAGAACTTTTATCTTTGATAACATTGAAAATTAATGGATAAAGTAAATAAGTCTAAAAAAACCCTCATTTTTCCAAAAGTCAGCCTTAGTAGTTGCTTTATTGTTATTATTAGTTTTAACAAACAATATATGATCATCACAGAAAAAGGAGGTAAGATGAGAGAAGAACATAAAAACCACCCATAATACTGCCCCTAAGAGATTGATACACTTGTGTTTCTGCTCTGACAGTTTTTGTCAGTTGTCCCTTTCTGAATCTAACTGTACTATCTACCCAGTCCCCTTTTCTCTACTCTTCCCCACCTCTTGGTTGGTGAGTCTATTTTTGTGTTTGTTTCTGGGTATGTCTCTATCCATTCATCTTTCTGTTTTGTCTCTTTCTGGCCATCTGTCTTCATGTATATGTGTATTAACTGTAATAAGATCTAACAAGACTGTGAAAGTGAGAAGGAAAGTATCAGTTGAACTTTATATTATGAGCAAGTTTAAGGAAATACATTCAAGGAAAACATTCCAAACTGTATTCATGATGTGATGAGCTCAGAGTGCTCAGTTGTAACCCTGGAAAGGAGTTTAGTAGTAATTGCTGACCTCATTCAGACCAAAAACAACAAAGAATCTCCAAAAGGTAGTGAGCAGTGGCTGGTAATCCTGCTGTGCTTTCTTATCAGGGTCCCTTTTCTGTTGTCTGTGATAGCTGTACTCTCTCTGTTATCCTTAAATCTTCTGTGTGTCTTACCTTATTCTCACCTTCCTTTGGTCACTCTCTACATCATTGAGAAAATAGGAACCATTAGATGAATGTGCTCATTTTGTCACTAAAAGCTATACTTGCACCTCTGTTCTTTTTCTTACTTTTGTATGTGAAAGACAGGTCTCTTTTGCTATCAGACTTCAGTCATTTTGCTTTTGCTCTGGATTCCATTCTCTCTCATATTCTCAGCTTATCATCTTTCCCTCCTACGATTTTGATTTTTACCCATGCCACAAATTATTCCCATCAGCATATAAATACTGCTTTAGAGGTGCCATTAACCTGAGACTCCCTTAAATTAAGTTTGGTGCTTGAAATTCTTCAGATTACTCACTAGCGTAAAATCCAACTACCCACCCAAGGGTTATTGGTGATTATGAATTCTCAGGAGATGTTGTTTTTTCCGTTAGCCCATGCTAAGGTACAGACTTGTTTAAGATGTTGGTCGATGTCTCTCCCCCTCCCTCAGTCTCTTTTTTTCTTAATCTTTCTCTCAGGTTATTTCCCTTTTACTCTGAAGTTGGCTTCCCACTTTGAACAAACTCTAGGTTTTAACATTGTTCCTTTAGCAGCCATCTAAATGAAATTTGAAATATGGCTTCCAGGATTTTAAAGAAATAGAAATAAAGCAATACCTTGCTTTAGTGCTCATTTTTCTCACATTTTATATATTATTACGTATAATAATATATATAACAGTATCTTAGTATAGGCTATTATAACAAAAGCACTGAGTAGCTTAAACAATAAACATTTATTTCTCACAGTTCTAGAGACTGGGATGTTCAAGATCAAAGATCGGCAGATTCTTTGTCTGATGGAGGCTTGCTTCTTGGTTTATAGATGGCTGTCCTCACATGGTAGAAGGGGTTTGAGAGCTCTCTGGGGTCTCTTTTATAAGGGTACTAATCTTACTCATGATGGCTCTACTCTAATGACTGAATTATCTCCCAAAGATCCCATCTCCTAGTACCATCGCATTGGGGATTAAGATTTCAACAAATGAATTTTGAGGGTAGATAAACATTCAGTCTATAACAAATATATAATACATATAATATATAATGTAATAAGTGATTTTTTATGTCAGTTGTTCTTGTCAGGGTAGTTGTTCAGACTATTTACTATATCACATTGCAGAAGCAAATGTCTTTATTTACTCTTTAACCCTTTCCAGTCTGGTTTCCATCCTTAGTATTCACTGAAAGCACTCACTAATGACCACCATATTACCAAATCCAATCTTCGTTTTTCTGCTCCTTTGGCTAGGGAGAGCAGCCTTTTCTTGTGGTGCTGTCCACTGGTAAGTGGTAAGGGTCCACTGAAGTTTCCAGGTTGCCGGCTTCTCTAGCACCTAGTTTAGAATATATGATGCAAAAAGAAAATGCAGAGTACTCACCACTGTCTCAGTCCTTGGCTTCTGAGCTCCTTAGCTGGTCTGCGTTTCTCTCTTTATCTGTCAAAATTGTCTTATGTTTGTTTTATATATAATGCCTAGGGATTTTAGCTGTGTTTAGCTGGAAGAATAAAGAAGGGTATCTATTCCATTTTATCTGGAACTGGAAATCTGACCACTTAAAAAACTGAATTATCTTTTTATTAATGAATTGTAAGATGACTTTATCTATTCTGAGTACAAGTCCTTTGTCAGTGTTTTGATTGCCTCCTATTCACCCCATTGCTAAGGGAAGCCCCTCCCTAGACTTATGGGGATGGCTCAACACATAATTAACCTGACACTCGATAAGTGAGATCAACAGCAGTTTATTATTCACATATACTCACAGCCCAGGTGAGGAGGACACTGTGTGCCAAGTAGGGCCACACAAGGATTGCACTTGGGGAAGAAACGAACACTCAGGGGCTGTGAGAAGCAGTCATTATAGTATCAGGAAGGTGAGGTGTCTGCTTCCTACAGGAGATGTGATTGGCTTGTTTGAATAATTCCAGGGACTGGTAGGAAACTGAAACCTGCTGCTCAGGCTTAAGCAGGCCCTGTGCCTGCTCCCAGTGAAGAGGAGGGTTTTTGGGCTAGAGGACCTTATCTGCTGGAGCAGAGTAAGGAGGGGAGCTTGTAGTTAGATCATTGAAGCTCTTCCAGTTTCACCAGTTGTCAAGGCAGCATATAATATTGGGCCTTAATTTTAGGCCTTATACCACAATCAGAAATATGTGTTGTGTATATTTTTTTACAATCTGGCTTGTTTTTCATTTTGTTAATGATGTCTTTCAAAGGGAAGAAGATTTAAATTTTGGTGAAGTGCAGTTTGTCATCCTTTTCTTTTATGGTTAGTGCTTTTTGGGTTCTGCAAAATTTTTTGCCTACCCCAAGACTGCAAAACTTTCTCCTGATTAAAAAATAAAACCCAAGCTACAAGGATACAGTGTACAACACAGGGAATGTAGCCAATATTTTATAGTAACTATAAATGGAGTATAACCTTTAAAAATTGTGAATCATACTGTACACCTGTAACATATAATATTGTACATCAACTATATTTCAGAAAAAAAGACTGAAGGATGAAAAAATCATTTTAGCATTTACATTTAAGTCTGTGGTTTCTTTTAAATTATTATGTATGGTATGAGGTACTGGTTGAGTTTCATTTTTTCCATGTGAATATGGAAATCACATTTCCCCCCATATGCCTGTCAGGACCATTTGTTGAAAATGTTACCTTTCCCCATGGCATTAAATTTTTACTTTTGTGGGAAATCAGTCAACCTTATATATGTGGTTTTTTTTTTTTTTCTTTAATGTTCTTTGATCCAGGCATAATGAACTCCTAATTTTAAGGTGTTCCAAGTTTTTTCTTATCTTTGGACTTTTGAATATGCTGATCTCTATGCCTTACTTGTTCTTGGCTTTTCATTTTTCTTGGTTAACATCTGGTTATCCTTCAAGTCTCATCGCAGATAATTACTTTTTTTCAGTAAACTTTCCTTGGCTCACATGTAGGATGGAGACTTCTTCCATGTTCTTCTATGGAAAAGTATTCCTTATCCTTTTGGTAATGACTATTATTATGAGATTCATTTCTTGGTCGAATATTTATTATTGCCAGACACTGTTCTGAATGCTGAAGATATGGCAGTGAGTGAAATAGTAAAAAGTTTTTATCTTGGTGAAACCTATATTCTAGTGGGTAGAAACAGGCAAAAAACCCAAATCACACTAAAATTGTACAGAAGGAGGCAGTGTTATTTTGAAAAATAAAAGCAGGGAAGGGGGCACAGAAAGTATTTTGGGTGGGTGCGATTTCAAATAGGATTGTCAGGGAAGATGTTTCTAAGAAAGCGGATAGCTCAGAAAGAACTAAAGGAAGTGAGGAAACGAGTCATGTGAACTTCTGGAACAAGCATGTTGCAGGCATGTGGAACAAGTAGACAGTCTCTGAGGTGGGAGCATGCCTGGCGCGATGAAAAAGCCAGGAAGCTTGTGTGGCTCCAGCACAGTGAGTGTGAGGGGAGGCTGGGATAGTGAGGTAATGAGGCCCACCTCATAGGGCCATTTGGCTTTTGTAACGACTTAGGTGTTTTACTCTTGGTGAGATGGGAAGTCACTTGGGAGTTTTGCACAGTGAAACGACAAAATTTATTTACGTTTTTGTAGGATACACTCTAGCTGCTCTGTGAAAAATAAAATTGTTAGTGGGGTAAGGGTAGAAGCAGAGAGACTGTTGGAAGTCTATTGCAGTGATCCATGTACACTGTGAGGGTGGTTTGGATCAAGCGATAACAGTAAAGGTCCTGAGATTCTGAATATATTTTGAAGGTAGTTTTAATAGGATTTTCTGATTAGTGGAGTGTAAAATGTGATTATTTTCTTTAGTAAATTTTTCAAGAAACCTGCAAGCTTATTGAGAGTAGGGACTTCATTTTATTTTACCATTGTGTTCTCAGCACGGTAGCATAATGACCTAGTAATCACACTCAGTAAATACTTTTAGAATGAATGATTGAATGATATGCGGATGCTTACAGTGAAGAAATGAGTAAAATGGTAGGCAACATAAATATATTGTGGTAAAAAATGCAACAGTGAATTCTTTTGAAAAATTATTGTGTAGTTTTAGTACTTGGGACTGTGGTTGCCTGGAAGACAGCACTTTCATCAGTAAAAAGAAAAAAAGTGAATTCATGTTCCTTACTTTCATCCCCTAGCTAGTCCCATTTAAGGGTTGTTAACAAAAGGAACAATGATATTAATGATAGCTAACATTTATTGAATGTTTTCTTTATATCAGATGCTGTGATAAGCACTTATCATTTATTATTTCATTTAATTCTCATGCGACTCCCCCATATGAAGTAGGTGTTATTTTTACCTCCTTTAAGATGAAGAAATTTAAGGTCATACGTGCTACTAAGAGTGGTATGAATCCAGGTTTCAAGCCCAGGACTGGCTTTTAACTGCTACCCTGCCTTGCTTCTCACTTTGGAACATTTGTTTGCAGTCTTCTTGCTTGCTATGGTCCTAAGTGATGTTAGAGACTCAAGGAACATCTTAGCCTCCCAGTTCTTAATGTTATCAGTGCCAATGATCTTTATTACCTCTTTTCTAGTTACTCAAGCCCATGGTAGTACCTTCCATCTTCTTATCAGGTAGAATAGTTTCATCTGAAATGTTAAATAAAATTGTATCTCTGCATTCTTTACCTTAACCGCTTGTCCTCGCAAAAACTTTTTCTCTCCTCACTACTTAACTTCTTTGGCCTTACTGAGTATTTCAGGTTTTTAATTTCTATTTTTTCTTCTAGTCTCTCAGCCTTTCTTAGCTTCATTTCCTTTACTCTCTAACTGTACATCCAATGACAGTTAATATTTGTTTAGCACTTATAATGTCTCAGGCACTGGACTAAGCATTTTATATACTATACAATAACTCTAGAAGAACAGATACTAATATCAGCCCCATTTTATAGATGAGGAAATGATATTTAGCAAAATAAAGTGACTTTTAAAATTCATATAGTCAATATTGGTTGTGACTCAAAACCACATCTATTTTTGACACCAAACCCATAACATTATAAACTTTATAACCTATTGTCCTTCACCACTGTCTTCATTTAATTTACTTTCTCCTTGATCCTCTCAATTCCTCTATCCTCTTATCCTTTTACTGTTCCTGTCTGACAAAACCCCAAACCAAAGATAAGTGTAACATCTCACATTTAAAATATAGATATTGTTAGGTATAGGGATTTTGGGAAATTGTTTTTAAATGATTTTATTTGGCTCATAAAGTTAGAATAAAAGGTTACCTACTAGAAACCTACCTACTGGAACACATGGGTGTGGACAAGAATAGTATCTTAGGCTAGTGGAATATGGTGAAGACTAAAAATTGCTTTCATCATAAGAATTTTTTTTTGTTGAGAATGTTATCTTACATAAAGGTATTTGTTAAAACTGCCAGTCATTTCTTGATCTAAAATAAAAACTAGTTTGCCAATAATGGCTCTCAGATAAGCAAGAATGAAGTATTATAAACAAAAAGAGTAGTTATATTCCAACTGAAGCAGCTGGTTACTATAATACTGAACCAGAGGAAACTTGCAGCATGAGGATGGAAACTAATTTTCAAAGTCCTACTTTGGATAGGTCTTTCACCTTTCGTGCAGTTACTGCTTAAAAATTTCCTTTCTATATACTAAAAAGAGATATACTAATTATTTTCCTGTTATGTCTGTTTTTACTGTCTATATTTTGTTTCATAAATAACTTTATGTATATCCTCCTAAAAGTTGTTATTTCACAGGGTTTCATCTGTCCATTATGTATGAAAAGATGTATAACTGCTATTGATTTGTCGGAGCATTACCAGAAGGTGCATGCTGAAAATGAGACAAGAGGACAGGAACTTCTTAATGACTCCAGTGTTACTGTGGGTCCTATATATTTTGTTTTAGCAGCTTGGTTATGGGTTGCTCAAAATAGCTTTGTTTTTCCTGGCCTTGGTGTTGCTTAATTTTTTATGCTACAAGGGAATATGGATTGCTTTAATTATGCATGCTTTAAAGAAGCTTCAATAAGGAAAAGAGGCTCTTGGGAAGTTGGCTTGGCTATTCTTTGTGAATCTGTAAACAAATATAAACATTTAAGTTAATATTTTTGCATAAATTTTGCCATGAAATTTGAAATATAAAGTGAGTTTTTTATTCAATAATTATATCTTTATTAGTTAATGTTTTATCAGTGAATATATTACAATGTTTTAGATTAATGCTTTACTCTTAAAGACGACTTTGCATGTGAACTGTCACTGTCTTTATTCGGGAAAATACACTGCATTAGAACCTGGGTCTACCACTGTTTCAACCTCTGTTTTGACTACCCAGACCTGATGGAAAGAATGAGGCATACTTACCATGAACAGTGGGTCACCCAAATGTTTCTCTGTAGTGTGTGGGGCTGATGCATGTCTAAGGCTAGGGGTGGGAACCAGTGAGGGGAATTGTTGCCAATTTTTAGGCTGGAAACAGTTTCTCAGATGATCCTGCTATGTCTCTTCCTTTGAAAATGACTACAGTATTCTATAACCAAATAGAGGCATAGATTTTAAAAAATTCTTCTATAAGTTTTATAAAAGAATGAAACTTTTTTTAACCATGAAAGACAAAAAAATCACACTTACTTTTTCCTATGAGATAATGACATATAAGGAAAACAATCTCACCAAACCTCCACTTATTTAACACATTAATAGAGTACCTCTTATGTTCCAGGTATTTTGATAGATAAAAGGGATAAAAAAAAAAGGTAAATAAGATATGATCTCTATGCCAGGAAGTTTCTATGATACATATTTGCAAAAGAGTGCAATGTCTAATTCAACTTAAGGGAAACTGCAGAAAAACTTTGGTGGGGAACACTTAAACCAGACATTCTCTAGGGTGATGGGGGAACGGGTGCCTGTGGGAGGATACCAGTTAAACTAGCTGAAGCAGTGTGAACAAAGATAGAGGCATAAAAGTCTTGGAACTCTGCTTAGCATTTTACCAGTTGTCTTTCTTCCAGAACATATGGGTCAGCTTTTCTTTATGGGCTAGCCAGAATCAAAAGTGACAACCTGTTCTCCCTGTCACTTAATAAGAACTTTCCTTTTACCTGAAAGGATACTTGGTACAACAGGGTATCTTCAGTATCAAGTTAAGATAAGCTCTTAGCTACAGTGGATCTGAGAAAGGGTTGCAGATAACTGAAAGCTAAGAGTAAGGTATTTAATTGCTTTTAACCTGTGTGTGTGTGTGTGTGTGTGTGTAAGTTGGTGAGAAATTTGGAATGATTAAGGGAAATAAATGTAGCTAGCTATTTTGAGTATTTTATTATTTGGTGTTTTATGCTATCTAGCAACTTCAGTCCCCTTGACAATATTTTAGAAAAAATAGAGGAATCTCTTAATATCCAGAATTAGTATCACAAAGTCCCATTCATGGGACATCTCTCAGATATTCATTCTGAGCTTATTTTACTTTTATTTTAAATGAGTGATACAGTTTTAATAGACTCCCCCCAGTATACCCTTCCCATTCATATGAGGCTAGCATTGCTAGAAATAGCACGTGAATAATTTTTAGAAATGATTGTTGAAAGACAAAACAGGGTTTAGAAAAAACTGAAATGTGGTTACAGGAATTAAAGATGCTTGCCAGAATTCACAGAGTGGAAGATACTCATTCAGTGATTAATATTTATGCTGCTTAGACATTAAGCAAAGGTTTAATATCATCTATTTAAGAAGGTGAGAAAGTGCATATATGTACTTTAGGAAGATTTATTTTTATCAGAAATGTCCCCAAACTGAAGTTTTATTTAAACATCCATGAAAGCTCTAATCACATGGAAAATTTACTTAGGTGGAATATTTCTATAACTAAATATTTATTACTGAATTTCTAAAATTTCTCTTTAGGGATGAATCAGTTCATTCTGGAATATTAATCTGGTAATACTTAGAAGCTTTAAGAGGGTATGACATACCTTAATATGATCACTAGCTTTTTGGCATACTTAGGTATCTAAAGCCAAAACCTGGAAGTAGAGACAATAGTCAAGAAGCCAAAGTTGTGAAGATTAAATAATGTAACGGGGTGTGGATTCCCTGAGGAACACTGTAATTTGCCTTCTAGTTACTAGAAGAAGCTGAGACGCAAAAGAGAGATGACAAGCTAAATATTACAGGGGTTTATGTGCTGTTGCACCAAAAGCATGTTAACTTGTGTGATACAGTAGTTACTGGGCAGAAGTTTACAAGAATGCCAAATAAAGCATAATATAGAGCGGTTATGAAACATGATGGTAGATAATAGGTGGCTTTAAAAAAAGAGCATAACATCAGCTAGATTAACTCATAGATTGGGAGCATTCATTCATTCAGAAGACATCAAATTCAGCAGAGCATCAAATATCTGTGGATCCTGATGCGTTATTCTGATGTCCAAATGCACAGCCTCAGTACTACTGTCTTTGCTTATTTTAGGAGTTTCTTGGAGATCATTGCATTCATTCACCTATAGTGCCCCTGCCCTTCACTCTTGCTCTGTAATCAGAACAGACCTCTGCTTCCTAAATGCAGCACGACTGTATTTCATACCATTTCCTTCATCTTTGTTCATGCTCCTCCATTTGCTTAGAATGCCTTTATTTCTGACAAGTAAACTTCTATTTAGTCTCTTTCCTCCTACTTATTCTTTAGTACCTAATTCTAATGTCTCATATATACATATCTCTACATATATGTATATATACACATATACACAATATGTATGTGTATCTGTATTTTTTGTAAAGCATTAACTGCTACCACAGGCAAAGTTGGATACCTCTCCTCCTGTGTTCCTATAATCCTTTATATATACTTGTTACACCATTGTCTAGTAATGTTATGCTCAGTGAGCCTTGGTTTTGCCATATAATATGCACAAATGATAAGTAAGGGTATATTACTTGTGTAACAGCCAACAAAAGAGCACAAATTATTTATTTATTTTTAGTTTTTATGTATCCAGAGTTTTTATTAGTTAGCTCAATCTGTCCCTTGGAAGCTTTGTGATCTGCAAACTATTGAAGCTCTTCTGTCCCCGCCCCCCAAATTCTTCCCTACTGGGTTTATTCATATTTCACTAAATAAATACACAGTATAGAAATACATGGTATGTTCAAAATACTACACTAGCCATTATGGAAACATAGATTAAAATCTTTTTTGTGTTGTGTGTCGCAGTGAATGTAGAAACTTGACACACTAATAATAATGCTGGAGGAAAATAGCAATATACATACAAAAGGATAAAAATGTGAGATACCATGGTGTGTTCAGAGAAGCATAGGTACTTCAGTATAGTTGAGCCATGTTGTATAGAGTAAGGAAGGGTGTCCAGACATCAGACTGGTTAGGTCATTCGGGTAATACACATGAAGGACCTTGTATGCCATAACCATATAGTCATTCTGGGATTATTTGTAAGTTTTTATTATTTTACAGGACTATATATATATAGACTATATATATATTTTTTTAAGGTAATTCAAGAAACTTAATTTTTGAAGAGACAAATTACAGAAGTATAAATGGGGTATGGAGGAACCACAAGTTCTTAGAAGAGAAGTACAGGACTATATGTTAATTTAAAATTTTTATGTTAGTCTTCGGTTAGCATTACTGACTAGAATACTTCTCAACCATTGTAGATAACTCTGTGGTAATTATGAGTTATTTACATTACCTTTTTTCTCAATGATCAGAGTACTTCATGTTCTTAATTTTTTGGTTATCATTCCTTTGAAGTAGATTGGAGCAGGTATTATCTACAAAGAGGATTGTCTAGAGAGATGGAGGATATGAAGACAAATCTTCTCAACTAGACTTCGAGATTAGAATTGACTTTTCAGGATAAAACTCTCTTACCATTAATTTACTCAACCTAAAAGAAGGTTGTAAGGGTTTTCTTTGTATCTTGTAAACTGCATCCAGGATAAGCAGTGACGTACCTTTGCACAATACCAGAATTTGGACTTAACACCATAAATTAGAGTTTACTTAATGGTACCATTGGTGTGAATAATACATGTGACTGTATTTCATAACATACAAACGGTTATTCTGCAATACTAAAATACTATTTTGAAACCTTTTTCTATCTCTTTCTTAGGGTTTCATATGTCCCCAGTGTATGAAATCTCTTGGATCTGCTGATGAACTTTTCAAACACTATGAGGCAGTTCATGATGCTGGCAATGATTCAGGTCATGGAGGAGAAGCTCTTGCTCTGAAGCGGTGCAGTATAATAGTTTTGAAGTGTAATGTAGTGAATGTGTGTGATACCATTGTTTCATTGTGAATACTTAGTTTTTGAAAATAGTGTTTTTATATTATTTAATTTAAATCTGTCTTCATTTATTGTGGCTTCCTCGTTTATTGTTTTTTTTTCTTCTTCCTTTATTGTTATAACTTATTCTATCCTTGACCAATAACTATATCAGCATCTACAACATGGTTCAGAGGATATGTTTTGAAAGAAGGTTGTGATTTATCAAAAGGTTAAATTATATTTAGCATACTCTGCTTAATAAAAAATGATATACTTTATTTAGAAGATTTTATAGTAAGTTATTAAAATAATTAATTTAGCCAAGAGTTAAATTTAATAATTATTTTTAAAAATTTCTTTTGTAATCACCAATATAATAACAAGCACACATACACATTCTGCTTCTTGGCAATTTTGCCTGACCATTTTAAAATTAAATCAAGCTAAAATATAATTACTTAGAAAGGCATTTAACAATATAACTTTCCTTTTCTTCTGCTATTGGTGAAAACTCTTTATCTTATATTCCCACTAAGGGAGAAATCTTGATTTTATTCTACTTGTAAAAAATTTGTTTCATGTTTTTCTTTAAAAAATGGCTCATAGTTGGTTATGACCACATTATGGTTGATAATAAAGAACTATAAAATATGGTTGTTTTAATTTGTTAAAATATGTGGGAAAACCAGTGCTGTTGGGATGTGTGAATCTTTCCTTTTCATGTGACTATTAATGCTCTTTAAGATTTTTGTGTATGAGTTAATAATTTTGGTACCATTCTTTTGTCATTTGTTAGGAAATAGATATAAAATATATATTTATATTAAATCATGTATAAGTGCCTTTATATTTAGTGTCAATTTAACAGAGCTGCTTTTTCATCTACGAATTAGTGCCTAGTACGTGAATTTTCATTCAGTCTACCCTTAACTTTTCATCCAATGTTTAGCTCACTGAAACCTGGTTTCTGCCCTACCATGGTCTGAAACTATTCCCTCAAAGCCCAACAGTTAAAAAAAAAAAAAAAAAAAGGATTATTTTCAGTTTTTATCTTAGTAGACCTTTGTTTTGGTTACGTATTACTGTGTAACAATCCACTCAAAACCTAATGGTTTAAAACATTAACAGTGTATTACTTCTCATGATTCTTTGATTTGACTGGGTGGTTCTGCCTTAAGTTATGTAGACTTGGGTTTTGAAAAGGCCAGAAGGGCCAAAATGGCCTCACATTCATGGCTGGGGGATATAACTGGATACTGGCTGGCAGCTCAGCTGGGGCTATATGTCAGGGGGCTCAGTTCTCCTTTATATGGACTTGTGTATGTGGCTGCTTTGACTTGCCCACAGGATAGCAGTTAGGTCCTAATAAAGAGCATTCCAAGAGGAAAGGAGCAGAAGCTGTCAGTCTTCTTAAGGTTTGGTTCAGAAGTGTCAGAATGTCACTTCTGCCCTATTCTATTGGTTAAAGTAGCCACAAGACTGCTCAACGCCAGTTATGATTCAAGAGGCCAAGAAGTAAACTGTCTTTCAGTGAAGGGGTGGCTTTTACATATGAGAAGGGAAGAACTTGATGGCAGCCATTTTGTAGACCATATGTCACAGTCTCTGCAAATTTGGTTTACTGGCTGTCTTTTGTTCTGCTCTTTTGAGACAACATACCATTGTTATCATTCTTTTTTAATCTGTTTAATGTATTCCTCTTCCTCTATATGTGTGATGATATCTACATCTATGACTTCCTCCTAAACTACATTCCCAACCTAGAATTATCTCCCAAGTTGCCTACTAGGTATCTTTTGATGTTCCAAAGGAACATCTCACTGTTGATATTTTGAAAACAGAGTTCATTATATTTCCTTCTAAACACTGATAGGCAAATTACTCTCACAAATTTGTTGAAGTGGCACTTTTTAAAAGATTAATTGGAATAACTAAGTTCACCCAATTAGAAACTGAATTGGATTATCTTCTTTGCAATTTGATTCAATTTAGTATGAGCCATTCAAGTATATTGTTATTAATTCCTCTCTTCATCATTTTAGTTTATACATGGATTTGGAAGATTAATAAAGAGTAGGGAAAACTTAAAACACACCCACAATTGTCCGTATGCATGTAAAGACTAAGTCTTCTCCAGTTGGCTTGTGGTCTCTACAAATAGATATGTTCCTAGGGCCACTTGGGAGAGAGGGAGGGATGGGGATGCACGCACACACACACACACAAGAGAGAAATGAAAATTAGTGAAAGTGTCAGATAAAGATAAATTTTAAGAGTCAACAAAAGACACAGGAATCTATTATCTAATTTTACTTCTGTATTCAGAGATTAAAGACTTTACCTCAGAGTTTATCTCCATCATGAAGTGCTTTTAGGTAGAAGTGATCACTGTCTTTATGCCTCTGCTTTTATTTCTGTCATAGAACTGATGATCGTCTATTGCTTTTACTTGTTTACATGTTTACTTCCCCCGTTAAACTGAACAGCTTGAGAGTCTGGAGTAGACAAATTCTGTGGAACAATGAGTTAATTCTTTACTTATGAATGAGTACAAAAAATAGAGGACTCAATTCTCCATCTTTTACATTTTTCTTTGTTGGCAATTTCCTTCCTTTCCTATCATTAACCATGTTTCACAGATGAAGCTGATTCTGTCCCTTTACTCTCTACCCCCACCCCCATCCTAGAGAATAATTCTTCCACCAGTATTGTCCCGTTACCTTTTACCTTTCTCATATGCTTGTGCTGTAGTGGACTTGGTCTTCCCCATTATTAGAACTGATCCTGTTATCCTATTCCTTTTGTACTAGAATGAATTCATTTGAGTATTTTCAGTCTACTCATTTCAGTTATTGTGTCTTCTACCATGGCAGCATTGCAGTGGCATGGAGCAAGGAGGGTCCCTTTATCTGCTGTTTACAATCCAACAGGGGAAGATACATGTTTCTTATACCCCGAATAATAATCCCAAATGTGTTTTCTCATGGAATCTCTCCTGCATTAGGACTTCGGGTGGTCTCTCACTATTCTGTATCAGACTGACTCTTAGATGAAGGGAACAAAATGTGAAGTTTTGCCAGGAAATAGCATTTCAGACTCAAAGAACAGAAAGAAGCCAGTAATGCTGGAGCTAGATGAGTGAGGGGGAGAGTGGTAAGGCAGGGACTAGACTGTACAGATTTTATAGTCCTTATTAGTGAGTTTAGATTTTATACTAACTGCAATAGGAAGCCATGGATACTTCTTGCTGGTAAATTAATGGTATTTTGTTTCTGGCTCAGGCATTTGACAGTTCTATCATTTCCGTGATAAAATGTTCTTCCATTTATAAGTAACATACTCTAGGAATACAATTATTCTTCTAAGGGATTTATATGTATATTCCACTATGCATAAAATGTACAGTAGTTTTTTTAAGAATTGAGAAAACTAGAATACTAATATACAGTCACTAGCCATGACTTGTTAAAGAACATTAACTATTAATTCCTGTTTTTCCCAATGTATGTTTAGAGATGACATAACACTACTTAGACAAGAGGTCCAAGACCTACAAGCTTCACTTAAGGTAAGAATAAAAATGATTTTACGTGTTTATTTTCAATGTTTCAGATAAAAAAGTCTTAAAATTTACTGATTAAAAGGCATTTTTTTCCTTTAGGAAGAAAAATGGTACTCAGAAGAATGAAAGAAAGAATTAGAAAAGTTTCAAGGGCTACAGCAGCAAGTAATTGCTTTTAAATACTTGAAGTGTGTTTTTAGTTGTTTATTTTCATTGCTGAAAATTAAGCATAATATTTTTTTGTAAGCAGGTGGCCTGATATGAATAACTTCCTAATTTGTTTCTATATGTTTAATATCCTGCATGTATACCCGTTTTAATATTAATGAATGCAAATGAATATAACCAAAATATGGGAATCTAAGATATAACTCTTTAAAGGTGTTCCACTAAGCATCATTTACCTATGTGTTGTTTTTTTTTATATCAGGCTACATTATTCTTATTTTCTGACAATATATCTAAATGTTTAAAAAGTATAAATAAGTTCAGACAACAGTGAAACTCTTCAAAGAATTGGTGACAAATTGGAAATCACTAAAATGTCTGTTAGGAGGGAAAGAACTATTAACTGCGGATAGTTTATATTAGTGGAGATCGTTTGAAAGCATGGGAAAACTCTTGTATTAATGTTAGATTTTAAAAAACTCAATAAAAATTTTTATGTGTCCTTGTACACACACAGATACATATGCTATACAACTTTACAAAAAAAAATACATGAGGAAAAGAAAAGTCACTGTGGTAACAGAAGTGGTTATTTTTAGTGATTTCGTTTGATATCCTAGATTCTATATATATAAATATATACATATATTTCATAATCTTTATAGTTTAATATATTTTCTAAGGAAATGTCTTAATCCAATTACGAGTTTTACACTAAAATTATCTTGACTTTTATACGAAAATTACATAAAGAATCCTAGAATAATTTTACCTAATGCATATATAGTTTTCATTTATAAGAATAAAGTGGATACCCTTTAACAGTAGCTTTAATATTTTTATAAAGGAATTAATAATCCTTTAGCACATTATCTTAGCACATTGTGACTCTTAGTCTTTTTGCCTTTTTTATCTTTTCATCAAAAATCATCATTCGGACTAGAGAAGAAAAACAAATGGATAAAAAGATATGAGTCTTATTACTATTCAGCTTCTGTAATTGAGGATACATTAAAGAGGTTTTTAGTAATCTAAAATACTTATAGTTTACTTACTCATGTTTTATGTAGATGTTATTAACAATCAGAAATGGGCTATATTGTTTTCTGTACCTGAAAACACAGAGGAAATTGTTTCCTCATTTGAGACAACTGTTTTACATTTAATACATTAAATACATCTTCCACAGTGCAATTGCCTTAATAAGAAATTTACCATTGGGGAAAGTGTATTTTAAATATTGATGATTATTAATAGTCAATATGCTTAAATCAATGTGTAGGAAAATAAAAAGTCAGATACACTGTGAGAAGCCTTATTAAACTCTTCTAGATATATATAATTTTTAGAATATGGAAGTAATGACCAGGTGGTATATTATTTTATTCCTAATGCATGTGGTAAATTAAATCTTATGGAATATATTCTTTATTTCTGCTTCTTTTAAAGACAGTTTATGATCCTGAATTAAAAATTTATGTTTTAAAAGCCATTTTTTAGTAGTGATTGCTTCATGGCCTATTTTAGCTTATGAAAATTTTCAAATATTATAGGACTGAATCTTACCTGCTAACTTGAGTATTTGCTTTAGAATCTATATTTATAATTGTAATAATTTATCTTATTTATCTGTTATTGGATTTATGGGATTTAAGATGCCATCTATTGCAAGACCTAAAAATCTAATAATATGTTAACATACAAAAAGTTTTAGAGGAACTGAGCTGTATTTAGATCTTTATGCCAGTCTGCTTAGTGTTACCTTAGTGATCTTGAAGAATGTAAGCAGGCCAAAATTTAATTTTTGTCAAAATCTTGCTACTTACCTGACAGATTGTGGCTTTCAGAGATTTTTTTTTTTCACATTGGCAATTGTAACAGCATTGTCTTTTCCTTTTAATGCATTTGTCTTTTGTTTTCATTGAGGAGTCTAAACCTGATGGATTAGTAGCTGATTCACCAGCAGGTAACTTTACTTGAAGCTATTGTTTTTTCCATTTTTATTTTTCATCTTTCTCATTCTTTCTTATTTCTTTTTCTCTGATGCCTGCTACGTGAATTTTGTTTTGTGGATACTTCATGGCTCTAAAACAGTGAAGATTAACAGTCATATTCTAGGCTGAGCAGCATGTTTGTTGCCTGTGAACTTCATAATTTAATCAGTTAACGAAAATCTTAGTGTCTCCTTAGATCATTATATTCTGAAGTTATAAACAAAATTCTGGAATATTACATTAATACGGTTGTTTAGTGAAAATTTAAATCTATATTAAAGAGATGCACTCTTTTTCTCTTGAAATGAAGGAAAGATGAAACTAGCATCTTTGTAATGGACTTTAACTGGAGAAATGCTCAATGAATTAATCAGAATTATATTTTGAGGTTAGCTGTTGTATTTAATGTCCCTCTGATATCTCTTTTCTTTGTTAGAATGAAATAGTAGAAGTTTACTGCATATTTTAGTTGATTATTTTACATAAGGCCTTGCTTGTTCTTAAAACATTTCTAATTACATTTCATATTATAGTACATTTTATCAGAGGAGAGAATGTATTCCTTTTTGGTCAGTTGACAGATTTAGGACAATAACTGAAATATGAAATCAAAATAATCTTTAAACAAACATTTATGTCATTTGGGTGTGATGCTGAGTATTCCTTTCATTTGTTTTATATGTTTGTAAATTATGACTTTGACCTTAAATGAAACATATGCTTAATTCTTGAAATGTGAAGATACTCTGCTTGTAATTGGATAGTAGACTCATGTTGATTGTCTTTAATTACTACAATGATTAAAATATAAGTAATAACAATTAGGAAATGTAATTAATATTGTGTTTCAATAGCTACTGTACTTTTTTTGTAGAACTACAGTCTTTGGAGCGACAATTAGAAGAAGCTCAAACAGAAAATTTTAATATTAAGCAAATGAAAGACTTATTTGAACAGAAAGCAGCCCAACTTGCCACTGAAATTGCAGGTAAAATGAATCAGAATTTTTTTTAGCCAATAAATCAGTCTCATTACCTTTTTACCATTGTATGTTTGAGAAATAAACATCGTATTTTAGTGTGATAAAGCATTTGTTAGACTTAATATGGTGATGATTAATGGAATTTAATGGTAAGAGAGTTGCTATAATGATAACAGAGTGCTCTATAAATTGTTTCATTTGTCCTCTCATCTCTGCCTTTCAAAAGACTCACTTTACAGAAGATGAATTTTCTTTTGGGGTATGCTTAAAGATTAACAAGTAACATTTTGAAGAAGTTAAATAATATAGAGTTAGTATTTGTTTATGCTATCAATTACATGTAATTTTTTCAACTACATGCTTTTGGGTAAAATATTATGTATGATTAAGTATACATTAAAATGCTAATTAGTAATTTAGTGTGTGGAATTTACGTAGACAAAGACATTTGATCATTTTAAATTTATCATTTAATGTAATTAGAAGCACAATTTTATTGTATATATTTATAGTTATCTAAGGAATGTGAATTTGAATTAGAGTGATATATATATAGATAGATACAGATATAGCTATGTACTGGAATATAATTTATAAAAGTGTTCTTCTCTAAAGTTAATGTCATGAAACTAATATTTATATAACTATCCTTAGTTAGATATAAAGTCAAAATATGATGAAGAAAAGAGTCTTCGAGAAGCTGCTGAACAAAAAGTGACACATCTGACAGACCAATTAAATAAAGAGGCGACTGTAATTCAAGATCTGAAGACTGAACTGGTAATTTAGAAACCATTATTAGACTATAAACCTTATTTGAAATTGAAAAATAAAATATGTACTCTGATGAAACTTTTTAGAAATACAGCTTGAGTAAAATGGAGGAAATAAATTCTCCATAGTTTTACCACCTACATATATGATTTTTAAAGTAAAAATTGAAGTTTACAATACATAATTTATGATGTTAACATTCTTATTGTTTCTGTCTTAATATTATCTGTCTTACTTAGTAGTTTTCATATCTGCATCTCTGATCTTACCGTCCTTTGAACTTTGTTTTATAAATCCACCTACTTTTAGGATACTTTTCTAGCTTCGATTTCAGATTGGACAAGTGTAACATCAAGTCATCATATTTCCTCCATAACTATATTTCTGTCACTGGTACTACCCATTTTCAGCACTCTCCCCAGGCTTAACAACCTGGGATCTGTTCTTGCCTCCTTCCTGTCCTTTATTTAGTACTTAATAGATATATGAATAAATGAATCAACTATATTGAACCTGCAGCAGACTCTAATTATGCTTATATTTGCTCCTCCTTCATTTTATTACCAGTTTCCTAAGATAGAAAATGAAAGAATTTAGCATTTATTAAGTGATTGTTATTACCAGTGAGTGTAATTTGCGAAGGAAGGGAAAGCAATTAAAGCACTGAGGACAACTGTGAATTTGCTAGTTTGCACGTTGAGTGGTAATACTATTAAATATGAGGCAGAGCGGGAAAAGGAGAGGACTGTTGAAGGGAAGACATTAGTGTTTGATGTTCGGAATCTAATAATTGACATTAAAGATTATTTTTATTTTGATTTCTTTGTAGTAAAATTATTTTAAAAATATGTTATTTTAGTTTCACTGTAATTTTTAATTGAAATGGAAATGTGTTGCTTCATAGCTTCAGAGACCTGGTATAGAAGATGTTGCTGTGCTAAAGAAAGAACTGGTCCAAGTTCAAACGCTAATGGATAACATGACCTTGGAACGTGAGAAAGAATCTGAAAAACTCAAAGATGAATGCAAAAAGTTACAAACAGAGTATGCTAACTCAGAGGTAATGAAGTTCACTGCACTTATATGAGATTATTGTTAACTTGTTTTGTGTATACTGTTGAGTAAAGCCAGGATTTGAGATTTTTTTCTGAAGACCTATCAAACAGTATTTGCCTTTCTTTCATTTGGTCTGAGTAATATTTGTATATAGTCAGTATGGTTTGATAGTATTTTTTATTTTTGTTTTATGAAGCTAGAAACTTAGAGACGAATGTTTGCATTAAAGAGTATTATTCTATTTAACAAATGGTATATTGTGGAGAAATGATATTTAAAGTTAAATTTGCTCCAGGCTAGTTAATAAGTTTTAATTGAATTTACCTAAATTCAGTTTGGGTAAAGGAAGTGTGATTTAATTTTCTTCAATTGTATTACCAATATTTAGAAAAAATTATTCAAGAAAGGCTTATTTTCTAGTAGACTTGTTTTTTGTTTATCAATTATTGAATTATGTGGTTGAAAGGAGTCTTAAAAATCATCCAGTCTAACACTGCATCCAAGAATCCCCTTTATAGCATCTCTGGTAAGTGATCTACAACTCTTGCTGGGTGATACATTTCTTCATAAGTCAACCATTCCATTGAGTTGACATTTGTTTCCCTGTAATTTGCATGCACAGGTTCAGTTTTCAGCAATTACACAGAATAAATTGTTCTTTTTTTCCACATGAAATATTTGAAGACTATTCATATTTACTCTGAGTTTTCTGTCTTCCAAGATAAACATTCTCAGTTTCTTCTATTGCTCACGTGACTTTGGCCTGTAAATCCCTTATGTAATTATGTCAGTGTATGACAAGCTCTGGGATATGTAGTAAATATTTCTCTTAAAAATGCTAGCCTTTGTTCTTTTTTTATTGTATTATAGGAGATATTTTATTATAACTACTACTATGTGCAGTTCTTAAGCTCCCTTATGTGATGTGGATGTTTGTTTTTCATGTTTTCAGTTTAAAAAGTTAAGTTGTAGTGATATTTTAATTTGCATCTCTTAGAGTTTTTCAGCTTGTGATCTAAAAGCCACTCTATTCATAATTGGTAACATATTAATAAGCCAATGAAGTATAAATATTATAGATAACGTATGTCACTCTTTAGTTTACTTCCTCCTATATCTTATCAATGGGGGAATGGTAAAAGTTTATGGTATAACACATATAGGCATGTGAGAATTTATGATGCTTAACACTTCAGACTTCATGAACCTCAGGTGTAGATTTCCCAAAAGTGATCTTTGTAGCCCAGTGACATTTAATCTCACAACTTTTCAAACAATTTCAGGGAGTTCATGAATTTATCAAAGCCAGATGAAAGCTCCCAATGTATAATTAAGGAGAGTATGAATCAAAGAATCTCATGAGGAAAAGCCTGATTCAAACAATGCTAAAGTAGAAATACTTGAACCTAGGTGAATCTAGTCATTTATTTCTGTGGTTCAATAAGAATTACTTTTAATTAAATCTGCCTGATTACTAGTATTTCTCAAATACTAGTAAAAAAAAAAGTTACACTCTTTTGATTAAAAAATTCCTTTAATGTTATTTGAAATTTCAAAATAAGTGTAATAGGGTGACTAAAATTGAATCACAGTAATGGTAGTTTTAGAATACATCTATTTTAATGTGCAATCCTCTTTGACCTTTTCCAACAGAGAATTATGGAGTTATACATACACATCTTATATAAGTAGAGTTTGACCAAAGAGAATAAACTTACATATTTTGGGAAAAATATATGTGGGAAAATATATCTAAGTAATATTTTACTTAAGGATTACTCTATATGGGACGGTGTAGTTCAGTGGTAGAGTGCATGCTTAGCATGCCTAAGATCCTGGGTTCAATCCTTAGGCCCTCCATTTAAATAAAAAAATAAACCTAATTACCCCCCCACAAAAGAATTACTCTAAGTTTAATATGGAGGATTTTTATAAATTTGTTTTTATTCATGTAGATTAAAATATGTTTATATATAATGAGAATAGGTCATTAGAGATGAGAAAGTTTTAACTAGACATAAAAGATTTGAGGTGAAAGGGTTTAGTATCTTCCCACATTGTCCACCTGTCAACATGGGTGATGAAACAATGATTTGTTTTAATTTAATTTTTTTTTTTAAATATAGTCAGTATACAGTGTGGTGTCAAAGTCTGGCATGATGTTCAGTCATACACATACATACATATGTTCCTTTTCAAATTTTTCATTATAGGTTACTATAAGATACTGAATATTGTTCCCTGTGTTACACAGTATATATTTGTTTATCTATTTTATATGTAGTAGTTAGTATCTGCAAATCTCGAAATCTCAATTTATACCCCTTGGTAATCATAAGTTTGTTTTCTATGTCTCTGGATCTGTGTCTGTTTGGAAACAATGATTTATTTTTTTCTCTAGAAAAGATATTTCTGAGAAAGAAGAAAAGTGGCTTAGAAATCCATTCTTCACATTTTAATTTCTTTTAAGTTTTCCTAAAATGTATCTTTCTAAGTGTTTTGAAATAAATTTTAAAATACAGGGATTTGTTCTTTCAGGGTAATTGATTTAATATTTCATCATATTTTTAATAAAACAAGGATACTATTTACTTGCTGTTCAGTTAATAAATACGTAGTGATCAAGACCTCAGATTATGCTGAAATATTTTGAATAGCTTTAGGAAATAGTAGCTTGAGAGTCAGAGCAGTATATTGTTATTAGAAACAAACTCTTTTTGAGCACTTAGGTTTTGGTCACTATGCTAGGCACTTTAAATATGTGGTTTCATTTGTTTCTTTTATCCCTGTAAGTTAAGTATTAAGTTTGTTTTAACCATGTAAGTTAAGTACTAAGTTTGTTTTATGTGTAGGGAATTTGGGCTCATTGAAGTTAAATAACTCATTCAAGGCCATGTACCTAATATAAAGAAGGTAGCATTAGATCCCAGGTTGTATACAAAGCCCGTGTTCTTTTTGTATCATGTTATCTCCCATTTTAGGTGATCTGATGATTGCCTTGTAAGTAAATTTGTGCTATTAATCTTTACTTAATACTTATTATTATTACTTTTTAAATTTTGACATATTGTATTGAATATAGCTTAAATACCTTTGAGTTGTGTCTCATACCATTTCCATATGAAAAAAATTACCGTCTTAATCTTCCATCTCATTTATTTGTTTATAACTCTTTTAGCTTCTGCTTACTCTTTAAATATATGACATGTATTTTATTAATTTATTAAAATTCCATTCTATTTATTCTCAGTTAAACATGCTAATAAATTATAGCACTGAAGGAACTTAATAGAAAAAAATTTTATTTTTTATATTACTGCTTTAACTGAACCTAATATTGACATCAGAAACAAAACACATTAAAAGAATTAAAGAAGTGAAAAATGCAGTGGTTTATTTGATATTTCTAGTTTAGGCTGAAGATATATAATCTGGTGTACATTGTTAAATATGTTCCATTACTGTCATTGAAAATATACCTTATGCATTTGTAGACAGTTCATTTTTTTGGTCCAGATATTTTAAAAGGCATATAGAAAAATAACTCATTTTAAAGCATTTAAAAGGGCTTTATAAATAATTAGCTATTCTTTAGATCAGAAATTAAGGCTTTAAAGGTTAATAAAAGTATTATTTCCAAAAATCTGCATTTTTGAAAATATCAAAATGGTAATCAGCTTATTTGGTGTGGTCTTTAATGAAATGATTCTTTAAAAATTTTATTTCTATTCCAAATATACTCATTTGAGTCCTAATTTTTAAAGCTAAAAAGTTTAAAAAGATACGAAATAAGTAATATTACACTCATGCATAGTTATGAAAGAGCATTTGAATATCTTTTAAAAGTATGCTAGTGTAAGAGATCAGAGATTAGTAGTGTGTTTGGACTTTTTATCGTGTGTTCAATGTGTACTTTTGTCAGTCTTGTCTTCCACCTTTCATCCATTTTTTTTTTTCTGCTTTCTAATGGAGATGCTTAAACTTGAGGTAATGTGTTTTTGGAAGGCTTTGAATAATAGTAATACTTCTAATATAGCACCTTTCATCGTATGGCAAATTTTGTGTTTCAAGGCAATATAAGAACTTCAAAGATATACTCATTTTTGTTTTATTAACCAAGCAAACTTTTAACCATCTTTAAAATAATTATTTGCTAAGAGTAGTAGAATTTGAGGACAATAATTATAATCCTAAAGCACTAGCAGGATGTTTGCTTGAAATATCATTCTTTAATTCTTTTGTAATTTATAGTTTTCTAGTAAAATTTGATGTTAAATTCAATAACATGGCTTCAAGGGAATGCAGGCTATTTTATAGGATCTTATATACTGTTTTCATGGGAACAAATATTTGTTAACTTCTAGGATATAGAGTCACTCATCCCTTTAGTGAGTATTTTTTGAATGCCTGAGTGCCAGCAACTATTTTAGGTGTGGGGAGTACAAGAGTGAATTAAACAGAGTGCCTGCTCTCATAAAGCTTATCTTCCTTTAGCCAAATAATATGTAAGTAAACCAAATCATGATAGAAAGTCGGTTCATGCAAAGTGCTATAAAGAAAAACAAAGCAAGATACAGGCAGTAGTGGGGCTGGAAGTAATATGGGACAGTTTTAGAATGATCAAGGAAGATATCCTCAACGAGGTTACATGGGAAAGAATGAAGTAAGCAAATAGTATGGTGAGTAACTGGGAGCAGCATTCTCAGGAAGAGGGAATGCAAGTGTTACAGCCTCCGGGCACAGATGAGCTTCGCCTGTTAACTAGTAAGGAGTGTCAGTGTGGCTTGAATCTTCTTTGTTTGAATTTCACCATAGTGATAACTAAATAGTGAATGTATTTATTTTCTTTGAAAATTTTGTCTTTCTTCAATCTGTATTTTTTCTTAACTAGAAACATAATACATGATCATTGTAAAAAATTAAAATGACTCATATTGTGCAGTGGAGAAAGTGAAAGTTTCCTGTAATTCACTCCCGTTTCTCCTCTTCCCCACAACTAAAATGTACCTTTAGGTATATACTCTTCCCACATCTTTCTTTTTTCCCTCTTTGAGTAAATTAAATTTAAAAAAATTCTTGCTTTTATATTTTTAAAAATATGAATTATAATTTAAAAAAATACATATTTAGTGTACAAAGGATACATTATAAAATTATGTATAAGAACATATCTAAAAGCTATAAAAATAACAAAATTGGGATATGTTTTCTTTGTTTAGTTTCTTCTGCATGTTGGAATTTATCAGCAAGATAGACATGTTACATCTTACAGACTTTAAAGTGGAATCAGGGTATTTTAATGAAATATACTCAAAATTTGCACTTTAGTACATACTGTTTATTATTTCTGTTTATTATGTGTGAGATACTCTAGTCATTCCTTTGATAGGATATTTACAAGTAGGGATTTAAATATAATTTCTTTTCTTGTGTGATAAGTAGGCATTTGTGTTACATGATTAAAACATAGTAATTTGAAATAGCCAGGTTGTTTTAATGTTTTTATTAATATCCATAGTGTTGCTAATAGAAAATGATTCTGAGATTCAGAGTTGTTAGATACAGCAATTTGAAGTAAACTCTTAATACCTATAACCATGTGAAGGATGCATGACCATTTTAAGACAGAAGGTGTTAGGATATACTTTAAATTGAACACAGTTAAAAAGACATGAATATTTAAACATTCCCTTTTTTGAAATATATGATATATATATATATTTTTTTTTATACATATATTTTCCATAAAAGGTAAGGCCATGAACATATCTCAGACATGCTGCCATTCCCCAAAACATTTTCAAACCTCTTTTAGTTGACTTTAAACCAGTTGGGAAAACACTCAGAAAACTAGTTTCATTAATTTATGGTTATTAAATAAGATAAACCCAAGTGTTTTATCATTCAGTTCACCTACCTTGTTTACTAGTTTGTTTCTAAAACTTATATATTCATCCATTTATAGTGGATTTGGTTTTGTCACTAGTGAGAATCTTTAAAAAGAAAAAAGGTGCCATGCATTCTGGAAGGGTTTCCAAAAGAAATAGCAAACGATCTTTCGGCATTATTTTTATAATAAATTAGTAGCCTTCTAAGGTTTCCCCCTTGAAGATGAAAGTACTCATTTGTAATATATAATATAGTAACTGCTGATGTATTTGTTAAAATTTTTAAAAAAGTTTACCATATTCATATTATAAAGTTTATTTACTAACAATGTAAACAATGAATTAGAAATACAAAGTTCTTTTCAGTTGTAGGAAACCATACTTTAAAAACAGTACTTAGTCTCTGTAGTGGTTAAAACTTTCATGTATAGAAAGTTTGTATTTCCAAGATCTTTGCTTATCTTCCTCTTATATTATTTACTAAATGATCAAATCATTGTTTCAATAATAGACATTAATTTTATTAAAATTGTTAAAATGTATTAAAGCAAATTCATGTCCAGCTATTATCCATGATCATAGTGTGATCCAGGTTAGTGAAACTACATATAATTTCTGTTTGATAACTTCTATAGACAGGTACTTTCAATTACAGTGAAAAAGATGATTCACCACCTTTAAAGGTGTTTCTGTGTTGGTTGTTTGCATTTAACATGATTTTGAAATAAAAAGAAAAGGCTATGCTATAGAAGTTGGGAGAAAATACAGGCATGACTTGCATATCCTTTTTAAATTCAGGATTAAAGTATAGAATTTAAAGCCAGTAAATTCAAGTTTGCAGTTTGATGCTTACTTCAGACACATAAAATAGGATGTCAACTTTTCACTTACTGTATTATTAAATAAAGTTGTTCATTTTGGATAAATTTTAAAAATTAATTTTCAGTCAAAGAAGTTGTGGGGTGGCAGTAGAGGGTGGTAAGATAAAGAACCAAGTTGAAATTTCTAAGGATTATTTCAATTTAACAACAACAATGACAAAAATCTATGGAATCTTAAAACCTCTGGATGCTTTCATTTCCTTTTTCATTTTAGTTTGCTCTAATTTTTTCTTTTTTTTTTTTTTCTTTTTAGGCCACAGTAAGCCAGCTGAGAAGTGAACTTGCCAAACGCCCCCAGGAAGTTGCTGTATATGTGCAGGAACTACAGAAACTTAAAAGTTCAGTTAATGAATTAACACAAAAAAATCAGGTGAGAATTTAAAAACTATATATAATGGGGAAGTGATTTTGTATATCTTAAATTTTAATCTTGTGTATGTTATTTATATATTGGCACAGTACAGTGTGAGTTAAGTTTTTTTTTTTTTTAATGTTACATACATTCACACTGTTACGCAACCTGTCTCCAGAACTCTTTTCATCTTGGAAAACTAAAACTATACTCATTAAACAGTATTAAACAATTCCCCATTCACTGTCTCCCCTGACCCAAACCTTTTTTACTTTCTATATCTATGAATTTACTATTCTAAGTAACTCATATGAGTGGAATCACAGTATTTGTCTTTTTGTGCCTGGTTTAGTTCACATGGGATAATGTCCTCAAGGTTCATCCATGTTGTAGCCTGTGTCAGATTCTCCTACCTTTTTAAGGATAAATAATATTACATTGTACGTGTGTTATCATATTATCTATTCATCTGTTGATGGATATTTGGATTGCTTCCTTCTTTGGGCTATTGTGAATAGCGCTGCTTTGAACATGGGTATACAAATATCTGTTTGAGACCCTGCTTTCAGTTCTTTTGGGTATATACCCAGAAGTGGAATTGCTGGATCAGATGGTAATTGTTTTCAATTTTTTGAGGATTTCACCGTACTGTTTTCTATAGTGGCTGTATCCTTTTAAATTCCTATCAGCAGTGTACAAGGATTCAACAGTTTCTCCATATCCTTGCCAAAATTTGTTATTTTCTGTGTTTATTTTTGTTTTTGTTTTTTTTATAGTAGCCATCTTAATGAGTGTTAAGGTGGTATCTCATCATGGTTGATTTGCATTTCCCTAGTGATTAGGTTGATGAGCATCTTTTCATATGCTTGTTGGCCATATAATTTTAGTTGGGTTGTTTGTGTTTTTGTTGAGTTGTAGGAGTCCTTTATATGCTTTCGATATTAATCCCTTATTGGATACATGATTTTGCAAATATTTTCTCTCATTCTTTAGGTTGCCTTTTCACTCTGTTCATTGTGTCTTTTTGTAAAGGAAAAACACTCCTGTGTGTCTCCTCTACTCTCAGTACTGTACCGCAACTTCACATCTGACATCAGATGTGTGGGTGTTCTGTATATCAACAATTCTGCGACACCAGCTGGGTGTCCGACAGTTTAACTCAGTTCTTACACTATTTACCTGGAGCTGGCATCAGATTAAGGGTGCAGTCCCACCAGACTGTGCCTGAACACCCGTACCTTCCCCACACCCCAATTCAGACACCAGTTCAAAGTCCATCTTGTTACTTGTACTTCTGAGCAACTGGCTATAAATGGGAGGTTCCCAGGCCTCTGCCTCTGGTTCAATTAATTTGCTAGAGTGACTCACAGAACTTGGGAAAACATTTTACTTATTACATGACTGGTTTGTTATAAATGACTATAACTCAAGAACAGCCAGATGGAAGAGATGCATAGGGCAAGATACGTGGGAAAGTATATGAAGCTTCCATGCTTTCTCTGGGAGCTCTCCACACGTTCATCAACCTGAAATCTCTCAAATTTCTTTCCTTCTTTACATAGGCACAGATGATCAAATCACTGGCCATTGGTGATTAAATCAACCTTTAGCCCCCTCTTCTCTCCCTGGGGAGCAGGTAGGGCTAAAAGTTCAACCCTTCCTTCAAGTTTGGTGCCCCTAGCACCCGCCCCCATCCTTAGAGCTTTCTAAAGAATCACCTCATTATTAAAAACTCATAGGTGGCTGAAGGGGGCTTGTTATGAATAGCAAAGGATATCTTTATTGCTCTTATCACATAGGAAATTCCTAGGGTTTTAGGAGCCCAGTTCCAGAAATGGGGACCAGGACCAAATGTATATTTTACAGTATCGCACCTTGGATGCACAGAAGTTTTAGATCTAATCCAATTTGTCTGTTTTTACTTTTCTTGCCATGTTTTTGGTGTCATATCCAAGAAATCATTGCCAAATTTTGTCATGAAGCTTTTCACCTGTTTTCTTCTAATAGTTTTGTAATTTTAGATCTTTGATCCATTTTGGAAAAATTTTTTACAGCATAAGGTAAGGGTTCAGTTTCTTTCTTTTGTATTTGGATATCCAGTGTTCCTAGCACCAGTTGTTGAAAGGACTGTCCTTTTTTCTATTGAATGGTCTTGGCACCCTTGTTGAAAATCATTTGACCATGTGTGAGTATTTATTTCTGGGTTCTCTATTCTTATTCTGTTGGTTTAGATGTCTTTTTAAATGTCAGTACCACATTGTTTTGACTACTGTAGCTTTCAATAAGTTTTGAAATCAGGAAGTGTGAGACCTCCAACTTTGTTCTTATTCTGTATTTTTTTGTAATGTTAATATTTTCCACTTTGTTTCTTTAAAGATGAGCAACAGATAATATTTAGTTTGGAGGCAGGGCAGGCATGGTATTAATACTTTTTCCCCCCATGTCTTTACTTTTTTGTTGGTGGAATAATAGGGAGTTATTAAATCTTTTTACTCAAAGGTATGGTGAATTTGTTGGCTTTGCTTTAAATAACTTGAACCTAGTATTCTGATGAAATATAACAAGGAAAAATCAAGACAGAAAGTAACATGGTAGAAGGGAAAAAGAGATGAGAATAATTGGTTGTAAATAGTAAGCTTCTTGTCACAGCCAGGTGAATGAACTTGGGAGCACATCCTCCAAGTCTTGTCAAGTTTTCAGAGACTGTAGTTCTGGCCCATGGCTTACTATAGTCTAAGAGAGACCTTGAGGTTGAACCATCCAGCTAAGCTGTTTCTGAATTCCCTGACCCTCAGAAAATGTGTGAGATAATAGATAAAAATTTCAGCTCCTAAGTTTTGGGGTGTTTGTTGCTTGTGCCCTTGCACAGTATTTCTCAAACTTCTTGATCTCAAGACTGCTTTATATTCTCAAAAGTGTCATGAACCCCGAAGAGCTTTTATTTATTTATTTTTTTGGCTGCATCTATGGACAGTTATGTCAGAAATTAAAATAAACTAAAAATATATGTTCATTATTTTATTTAGAAAACAGTAACCATTAGATATTAACATAACAAAAATCTTATTAAAAATGTCTATTTTCCAATATAAAAAATAGTGGTGGTAGTTTACATTTTTTCAGTCCTCTTTAATGTCTAGCTAATACAGGACAGATGGATTCTTCTATCTGCTTTTACCTTTAATCTGTTGTGATATGGTTGAAGTGTGCATAGAAAACTTAGTTTTACACAGATGTAGTTGGAAAAGGGAGGACTAAATAGCCTTTTCAGATAATTGTAGCTATTTTTATTTGATATTGTACTGAAATTAGATAAGGTATAGTTTCTCAAAAGTTAGTTGCAGTGTAGATTCTGAAACCATATCAATGCAGTTTTTGTACTTTGTAACACTGAAATTCATTCCTCTGTCTTGCCTTTTGAATAGACCTTTCCTATGCATGATTTTTATAACATAATGCATTAGTCATGTGAAAAATACTGGTTCACTGAGTTATGCAGATTTCCCAGATATTGAACAGTTCACTGTACAGTATAAAACAAGTCACATTTGTCAACATCACCATCAATCTCAGTACAGGCTTTAAGCATAAGGAAGTGTCAAGCTCGTGGTGGTAGATACAAGTTTTCCAAAATTCTAAGCTTCATCTTGAAGCTTCAGTTTTATCATTGGCAACCAACGGGATCACTTCTATTCTTTGACATGACAGATTCTCTTCCTACCCAAGTCTGAATAATGATAGTTCGTCCGTGATTCTTTCCAGTTGAAATAGCGTTTCAAGGAAAAAAGCAACTAGCTCAATTGCATAAATGCTTTTCTATGTGACAATTACATTATTCTTTGGTATGCAGCCAAAGTGATCCATATATACTTCCTATTTTTTCACACAGTTTTTCTTTTTTCTTGTTACAAATACTGCAGCTATGAACTTTCACCATAAATCTCATGCATTTGTGCAGGAATTAAATTGTTATGTACTCTCATGTGAAATTGCTGGGCTACTGGCTACATACATACTCATATTTACTAGGTGATCCCAAACTGTTTTCCAAAGTAATTATACTAGTTTACCATTTTCTATTTCTCCATCAACACTTGGTGCTGACTGATTTTTAAAATTTAATCTTTTTATGGCTGATAAAAACCTCCCTGCCTCCCTGTCCCTCCTTTTTTCTCCTGTCAAACTCTATGTAGAAAACATCTACATACACTTTAGTTTTATCTTTGTCCCTCAATTTGATTTTTAATTTCTTTTGAGATTAGAGTTGACCTTCTGCCTCTTGGAAGTTGGCCAGATGTGTACATGCAGCAGATGTTTATGATCAGTGTAGTTTGTTATGTATTTCTGAAACATCAAACCGTTAATATTTATGAAACAAACATATATATTATATATATATATATTCACACATGCCTATATACGTGCACACACACTGTTAAAGGAAGTACTCTGTCTATTTTATGAGCACTACAGGGAATCAAGATGGTTTAGTGTGGTAAAAATGGAATTTTTTATTAGGGGATAAGAGGATTTTCTACTAATCTTAATAATCTTTACAGAAGTGTAATACTTGACAATTTTTTTTCAAAGTGTTTTCTTGCTTAGGATTTTTTTCACCAGTTAGAGCAGGAGCAAGCAGAGAGGTGCATCTATCTATCGCTCGCTCTCTTTTTTTTTTTTTTTTTTGAATTTTTGCCTTCTGCCTCCCTCGCCACTCCTCACCCTTTGTCCTTGATAAATCATAATTGTTGACAGTGGTGATATCCAAGTGTTGTAAATTTGGAAATCTCTATGCTTGGTCTTTTGAAGGCTATTACATGTAATGCCTTGGCAGCTTTTGTGGGTCATAGGCAGCATCAGGGTGGATAGATTACATTTTAAAATATAATGAATGGGAAAAATAGTTGCTTTTATGTTAATGTCAAGTTCTCAGCATTAAGCCAGTGTTTTTTTAATTACTGACTTGGAAAACTTAAAAACGAGAGGAATATTGAGGGAGCCTCCTTCTTAGTTTCTAATAAGAATCATATTCTGACATTTAAACAATTCTGCAGCTTAGTTTAACTATTTCTGTATGATTCTGAACAAAATCATATGTTTATTTAAAGCTACTAATGTGATTAACATGGGTCACTGTAAGAGACTGACTGTTTTCTGGGTTACACCTCTTATCCATTTTCCATTCTTCATTGCTCTCCACTTTCCAACGGTCCCAGTATTAAGGTGCTCATAGGCCAGAGCGAGAGCCAGATGTGGCAAGTAGTTGTATCGCTGTGTATTACCACTGTGTTGCCAAGTGGTATACTGACATGAACAGAATAGTACAGTGGTCAAAAGCCCGTTTAAATCTCAGCTTTGCCACTAACTGGTTGTGACACACAACCTCTTAAAGTGTATTTCCTCTTCTGCTAAGAAGTACTGTTATATCCATTTGCCTCTTAGGATTGATGTGAGTATTGAATACATTAATAGATGTTAAAGTGCTTAGACTAGTGTCTGGCTTTTAGAAAGCACCTCAATGAATATTTGTTGTCACTGTTTTTATTTGGAAGTGTTGTGATGCCGAGTTGGATCAAGACCATGGTGGATGTTTTCCTATCTTACTGACTAGTAAATCAGGAAAGGCGTTTGTAGAAGACAACTTTATTTAGCTTAGTCTTTAGGGATGCTAAGGAGCGTATCATGTGGCAGAGGGGTTAATGGCATTTCATTTTAGAGATAGATATATCTATAGAAGGCATGGGAACATGTAAGAGCACAAAATACAAGATGTTGGAGAGCTACAAATAGTTAATTTGTTCTTTCTCACAAAGCTGTTTTGAGGAACAAATGAGATCCCTGAAACTACTCTGTAAGCTCTCAAGCTATAAAAAATACCATTCTTTTTGCATTTCTTCTCATTACCTGGCTAGTAACAAGTGGATAATAGAGCCTAATACAGGGAAATTGTCTCTGTAAGAAAATACGTTGAAAGAACAATTGGTGAGGAAATCAAAAGAGGACTGGACATTCAGAAGGAAAGACTTTTGCCTACTCAAATGATAATTGTTATAAACCAATCTTAACATTCATTTTATATTTTAAATTTGAATAGTATAAGTTTGGAGGAGCATGAATTGACTCACTGAGTGTCTGAATTGTGTTGTGGAAAGTTTATTGGACTTAGAATCATAATACGTGACTCTGCCACCTGGCCAAGTCATATCAAGCTATTGACTTTAGCTTCTTCATCCATACAATGGGGATGATAATGTCTATCTCATTTTTTGTTGTAAGGATTGATATAGAGAAGAGAATGTGCAATTATTGATTTCCTTAATGGATTCTACTGCATTAAAAAATCAATCTTCAAAAACCATGTTTTCACTATACTTTTTGCTTCAGATTCTATGGGAAGATGATAATGAGAATGAAAAGTTTGTCACACTAAATTCAGTTAGCCTTTTGCATGTAAAAATTACATCATGTGAGTGTATTAGTTTCTTTTAAAAAGAAAGTAAGTGATTTAGGTTCTTTTAAAATTTAATTAGCTCTCATCTGTGCAGTAAAGCAGGAAGATTTTGATTAATTTTTTAGGCAAGTGAATTTTAAACAGTCAATGGTTGTTATGTATTTTTTGCTTCTTAAAGAGCGGAGCTGTCTGAGGGATTATGTGTAGAACTAGTGGGATTACTTGGTTACTTTAAGCCTATGGGGAAGAAGACTTACTACCTCATTACTAGCCTTAATTTTAATAGCATTAAAAAAAATTATATCCCACCCAAGTTCTCAGTATTAGTGTGGTTGCATTCATAAAATTTAGTAACTTGGACTTTTCTTCAAAAAGATACAAGATATCTATAATGATCAACGAATAGATTTAGCTTACGAATTCTAAAATAAATGTTATCTTCTTAAAAGTAGAAAATTATGTCAAGAAAGATGTGGAGTTACTAACAAGACACAAATGTTTATATAAAAAAAGAATTTTCCTAATATACAGATTGACTCAAAATTACTATTTTTTTCTCTAGTCTTTTGGCTCTGTCTCTTTTTTTCTGTTTCTGTTGGTTGGTCAAGACACATCTCTGCTAATTTTGCCCAGAATTTATGGTTGTTCTTTTTACTTTGTCTCCCATCTTCTCTTTGTTATATATATACTTATATCATCTTTCTGACATTGCTTTTTCTATAGTATATTCCTACTTGGTAATTTATATTAACGAACTTCTCAGACGGGTGTTCAAGAATCATTACTGCTGCCTGCCTTTCCCACTTTGGTACCTAGACTTATTACTCCCCTCGAGGTAATAAATAGCATTTGTTATTTTCCCTCATGCAACTTGTTTGTTCCTTTGTGACTTTATCTATTTATGTCTTCTTGTATAGAGCAGATAGCATGAGTCATGTCTACCTATTGCTTAACTCCTCTCACCACTTTACCAAGTTAAAAGTTTATTTTCATGTGATTTTTAACTTACTAGTTAGTCCCACTCAACTTTACTCATTTTATTTAAGACTATATACTCAAGAAATTTAACACAGCTTTTCTATTAATCCATTTTTGCCTATGCATTATGTTTCAACTTTGTTAGAAAAGTTTTTTTTTTTTGATATGTGTGTTTCATGTAGATTAGTCTGTTTAAAGGTCAGAGGCTTTGCTAGTCCTCCACTACATCTGTAGTATCCCCTTCTAGCACACTGCATATAAAAAGTGAGCATTATAAATGTCCATGATTGACTCATCAGGTGCTCACCGTGGCTTCTTATCCTGGCTATCTTTGTTACAGAATTGAGTTAAAATTCTAATCCATACCTTATGTGTACATATGATGACTTAAAAATGTTCAATATTAATTGTAACAACCCCACTAAGACCAGACTTTGACATTTGATTAGGCTGACTGATCCAGATCTTTGATTGGAGGTGTCAGTTTTTATACTTTATACTTGATAGTACTGAGTAAAATAACAAAACATGAGATAGGTTAGTGAAATTTTTAGATCACTGTTTTTACATACCTAGAAAGAACTCTGAATTACTCCTAAAAATAGTGTTTGTTAAGAAGAGCAAAAACTAGGAATCAGTAGAATCAGGCATACTACAGCAGTGAATGGTATTGTTATGCTAAAACTCTTACCAACTATGAAATTGTAAAGCCAGAAATCAGAATTGCTGAGGTATATTGTTATGTAAAACAATTTTTGATGATAGAGGAGTAGTTTTAATTTTTAACTCAAATGAGAGAATGTAAATATTTTGCATACCTTAAAGAGTCTAGTTAGTAGATTTTAGTGTTTTCATTTTATGTCAAAATTTTGTTAGTAGTTCTTATTACACTAGTACTAAGAGCTTAGTCAAGTGGACCAATAATAAAATCATAAGTTAGTATGTAATGATTTAATTCTTGGTTGGATATTTTCACTGTTTTTATATTGTAATAATGACTAAAACATTTAGTACGAAATGATACTGCTCTAAAGATTGTTTGTATAATTAGAATAATTGAAAGTATTAGGAAAAGAAATACATTGTTAAATTGATATTTCAGGACTTGACTGAAAAGTTGCAGAAGAAAGAACTGAACTATACTCAGAGGAGAAACACAATGAAGAATGTGTGAGTAAAAAGAATATACAAGCAAGCCTTCCTCAGAAAGACTTAGATTATCAACAGCTTCAGTCAAGGTTATCTGCATCTGAAACGTCTCTGCAGAGAATACAGGCAGAACTAGGTGAAAAGGGAGAAGCTACTCAAAAGCTCAAGGAAGAACTGTCAGAAGTGGAGACCAAGTACCAGCATCTTAAGGCAGAATTTAAACAAACTTTTAATGAACGTTCGTTCATCTAGCACAAAGGGAATGGGTTGCGTCCCGTCCCAAAGGTGGAGACCCCTTTCTTTGCGCTCCTGCACTCTGTCTGTCCCTGTCCCTCCTGGACACTCTGTGGAGTCCCATCCCTGAGGTGGGTGTCTCCATTTGTTTACCCGCTGCAATAAGTCCCTGTCCCTCCTGGACTGTCTGTGGTTTCCCATGCCTGAGGTGTGGTCTCCCCTTCATTGACCCCCTGAAGTCTGTCTGTCCCTGTTCTCTTTGACCCTCTGTGGAGTCCCGTCCCTGAGGTGGGGTCTCCCCTTCATTGCCCCCCTGCATTCTGTCTATCCCTGTCCCTCCTGGACCCTGTGTGGCGTCCCATCCCTGAGGGGGAGTCTCCCTTTCACTGCCCCCCTGCTCTCTGTCCCTGTCCCTACTGGACCCTCTGTGGGGTCACTGAGGTTGGGGTCTCCTCTTCATTGCCCCCCTGCACACCATCAGTCCCTGTCCCTCCAGGACTGTCTCTGGTTTCCCATCCCTGAGGTGGGGTCTCCCCTTCATTGCCCCCCTGCACTGTCTGTCACTGTCCTCCTGGACACTCTGGGGTTCCCATCCCTGAGGTGAGGTCTCCCCTTCATTGCCCCCCTGCACTCTGTCTGTCCCTGTCACTCCTCGACCCTTTGTGGGGTCTCTGAGTTGGGGTCTCCCCTTCATTGTCTCTGTGCACTCCATCTATCCCTGCACCTCCTGTACACTCTGTGGAGTCCTGTCCCTGAGGTGAGGGTCTCCCTTTCATTGCCCCAATGCACTCTGTCTGTCCCTGTCCCTACTGGACCCTCTGTGGAGTCGAATCCCAATGGTGGGTTCTCCTCTTCGTTATCCCATTGCACTCTGTCTGTCCCTGACCTCCTGGACCCTCTGTGGGGTCCCATCCCTGAGTTTGGGGTCTCCCTTTCATTGCCCCCCTGCACTCTCTGTGTCCCTGTCCTCCTGGAACACTCAGGGGTCCCTTCCATGAGGTGGGGTCTCCCCTTAATTGCCCCCCTGTTTCTGTCTGTCCGTGTCCCTCCTGGACCCTCTGTGGGGACCCATCCCTGAGGTGGGATCTCCCCTTCATTGCACCCCTGCACTCTGTCTGTCCCTGTCCCTCCTGGTCCCTCTGTGGGGTCCCAGAGGTGGGGTCTCCCATTCTTTGCCCCACTGCACTCTGTCCATGTCCTCCTCAACCTTCTGTGGGGTTCCCATCCCTGAGATGCGGTCTCCCCTTCATTGCCCCCCTGCACTCTGACTGTCCCTGTCCCTTCTGCACCCTCTTGGGGTCCCTGAGGTGGGCTCTCCCCTTCCTTGTCCCCCTGCACTCTGTTTGTCCCTGTCCTCCTAGACACTCTGTGGGGTCCCGTCCCTGAGGTGGGGTCTCCCCTTCATTGCCTGCCTGCACTGTGTGTCCCTGTCCTCCTGAACCCTCTGTGGGGTCCCGTTCCTGAGGTGGGTGTCTCCCTTTCATTGCCCCATTAAACTCTGTCTGTCCATGTCCTCCTTGACCCTCTGTAGGTTCCCATCCCTGAGGTGGGGTCTCCCCTTCGTTGCCCCCCTGCACTCTGTGTTTCCCTGTCCCTCCTCGACCCTCTGTGGCCTCCTCCGCTTCCTCAAATAGGTAGATAGTTAGATAGACAAAGTAACTCCCTCCTTCAACAGACAGAGAAATTAAAAGAAACACTAGCCTACTCCTATGCCTCATCTAGATAGATAGACAGATATATAGATAGAGAGAGTGAGAGATACATAGATAGGCAGGCAAGGACAGTGACATGCTAGGCGCCTCCTCCTCCATTAGATAAACAGACACACACATAGACTAGCCTCTCCCTTCCTCCAATAGATAGGCAGTCAGGCAGGCAGTCAGACAGACACACTGACACACTAGAGGCGGGGTGCGGTCTGGGGACGGGGTCGGCGTCACCGACAGGGGACACGGGTGCCCCTGACGAGCCAGAGGATTTTCTCCCATGTCCCTAGCGGCCTGGCCTGGGGGCGATCTCCGCTCCCCCAGGTTCACCGGACTGAAGCCTTTGAAGTCAGCCTGCTCCTGGGAGCGGGCGTGGTGCTGTCGGGGGAAGAGGTCGGCCGCAGAGGCGGAGGCAGCCCAGCAGCAAAGGGGGATCCCTCGGCGAGTTGCTCTTTTTCTTCCCATCTACCCGTCTCCTGGCCTCGGGGCGGCCTCTGCTACCCCAGATTTAATTCTCCTTGTCAGCCAGGTACTGGGAGGCAGTCGAGGTGAGCTCAGGGGAGAGGGACCTCGCCGGGAGCAGACTGCCTCGAGGGAGCCGATCAGTTTGCTCCCATCTCCACAAGGGCCTGGCCTAGGGGCGGCCTCTCCTGCCCCAGGTTCCCGGTATGCATGTTTGCAGGTCAGCCTGCGCCCGGGAGGAGGGCTCGCGCTCATGGGCTGCCCCACCGAGCCAGTGTACTTCCTCCCATGGTAGTCAGTCACTACTTCTCCCTATGCTTTATTTCTATTTTAAAATAACTTACTGAGATATAAGTGATATTTAACAATGCACATATTTAAAGGGTACAGTTGGACAGCTTTTGACATAGGAATAGACTCGGAAAACCGTCACCACAATCAAGGTAATGAACACACGAATCGTCCCTAGCAGTCTCCTCATGCTCTCTTCCAGCCCACCCCTCCTGTCCCCACCACCTCATCCCCTGGCAATCACTGAGCTGTTTCTTGTTGCTATGCACTGGTTTACGTTTCCTAAAAGTAAACGGAATTACACACCGTATCTCTTTTTGTTTGGTTTCTTTCTCTTGATGAAATGTTTTCTGAAAGCAATTCTTGTTGTAGCCTATAATGTATTCCTTTTAAATTGCTGAATAATATTCTGTCTCAGAGTTTGTGCACTTACCTGTCGATGGACATTTGGATTGCTTCCAATTTGGGGTTATTACAAATAAAGCCACTATGCTTATTTGTGTAAAAGTTTTTCTATGGACATGTGTTTTCTATTGCCTTAGATAAATGCCAAAGAGTGGAATGACTGGGTGACAGAGTTTATATGTTCATACGGGTTCCAAGTTTAATTTTTAAGAAACTACCTGAGGTTCAAAACAAATGCTGTCATTGTACATCTGCACCAGCAACGTAAGAGGGTTCCAGCTGCTCCACATCCTTAACAGCACCTGATAGGGTCTTTTAAATTTTATCGTCTCTACTAGTGGTGTCTCATTGTAGTTTTAATTTTCATTTTCTAACTGACTGCTGATGTTGAGCTTCTCGTGTGCTCATTTGCCATCCATATGTCTTCTTTAGTGAAGTATCTGTTCACATCTTCTGTCCATTTTTATGGTTGGTTGTTTTCGCAGTAGTTTTTGTGAGCTCTTTATGTATTATGTACACTAGTCTGCTTTCTTTCTAAAACTAAGGACTATTTCAAATCTGGGGGAAATTACAGATAATACTATAAAAATCCTATACAGTTGTCACACATATTGAATACATGATAACATGTTCTTATATTTGCTTTGGGTTTTATTTTTTAAAATAAAATCTCACCGATAAGGGACATTGGAAGCCCTTTTCTTATCCCTCTCTAATTCTCTTCTCTTCCTCCTCAAAAGTAAACATTAATCTGAACTTGGTGTGTATCTATGGCTTTGTTCTTTTACTACACACACGCACACGCACACGCACACGCACACACTCATGCAGACACTCACATACATACACCTAGAGTTAACAATGCGTTAATCATCCTTAAGCTTTCTTGCTTTTGGACTTTCTACTGGTGCAATCCTACTGTATATATTCTATGTGATTCCTGTTGTTTATATCATGTTGTTGAAATTTATCCACTTTGATTCAGGTAGCTATGGATCACTTGATTGCAGATTTCCATAATGATAACCAACATTTATTTTTCTTAGTAGTAACGATGGACATTTTGGTTATTTTCACATTTCTTGTGTTATCAACAGCACTGCTAGAACCTTCTGTGTATGCTTTCTGGAGCATGTTTGTCAGCGCTGCCCTAGAAACAGGGTGGATGGGTCAGGGAGTGTGCTCACGCTCCACTTTACCGGACTAGGTAACACCTAACTGCTTGAACAGATTTGCAATTTCACCAGCAGCGATGACAGTTTCTATTGATTCACATTCTCTCCAGTACTTGGTGTGGTCAGGCTTTATGTTTTTGCCGATCCGGGAGGTGTTGAGGTGGTATCTCAAGATCTCTTATTGACAATGTGTCCAACCTAGGTAAATCCTCTCCACTGTCTTCTGGATCCTGTTGCTACTATCAGTTCTTTTGTAGATGATCTGTTTCATTCCTTGAGATCCTATACAATCTTCTCTCTCCTTTTGCTGTTCTGCAGTGCCACTACGATATATCTATACGTGGAGAGGATTTTCTAAAGTTTATACTGAAAGTTCATTCAGCTTCCTGGATCTGAACATTGGTGTCCCTCAGTAATTCTGGAAAATTCTCAGCAACCAACTCTTGAAAAACATTCCTCCTCATCCTCCATTATTTCCTTTCAAACTCCAGTTAGACATATAATTGACCTGCTCACTTGAGAATCTGCATCTCATATATATATTTAATTTATTTAAATATGCTCAATTATAAAGTGCCAATTTCTGGTGTACAGCATAAAGTTTCAGTCATACATATATTCATTTTCCTATTCTTTCACATTATAGGTGATATAAGATATTGAATATGGTTTCCTGTGCTCTACAGAAGAAATTTCCTTTTTTTAGATAGTTAATTGTACACTGTACTTGTTTTTAACTTTTTTTAATTGCGTAATAGTCATTTTATGTTGTGTCAGATTCCAGTGTAGAGCACAATTTTTCAGTTATACATGAACATACATAGATTCATTGTCACATATGTTTTTCACTGTGAGCTACCCCAAGGTCTTGTGTATATTTTCCTGTGCTATTCAGTATAATCTCGTTTATCTATTCTACATTTTGAAATCCCAGTCTGTCCCTTCCCACCCCCTGCCCCCTTGGCAACCACAAGTTTGTATTCTATGTCTATGAGTCTGTTTCTGGTTTGTATTTATGGTTTTTGGTTTTGTTTTTTTAGATTCCACACACGAGCAATCTCACGTGGTATTTTTCTTTCTCTTTCTGGCTTACTTCACTTAGAATGACATTCTCCAGAAACATCCATGTTGCTGCAAACGGTGTTATGTTGTCATTTTTTGTGGCTGAATAGTATTCTACTGTATAAATATACCACCTCTTCTTTATCCAGTCATCTGCTGATGGACATTTAGGCTGTTTCTATGTCTTGGCTGTTGTAAATATTGCTGCTATGAACATTGGGGTGCAGGTGTCATTGTGAAGTAGGGTTCCTTCTGGATATATGCCCAGGAGCAGGATTCCTGGGTCATATGGTAAGTCTATTCCTACTCTTTTGAGGAATCTCCATAGTGTTTTCCATAGTGGCTGCACCAAACTGCATTCCCAGAGATAGGTCATTTTTAAATTTGCAGTCTGAAAAATAATGGTGATTATACAGCAAATGAAGCTTCCTTTGAAACACTCTGAAGCATTCTCATGGAAACTTTTTATCTTTACTGTATCATTGTAAAGTAGGAAAGGGATGAGTAATTGGTGGTATCAAATGACCATTTCCTTATGCTCAGTGAACTTGGCTGTTCTCACACATTTCAGCTGTACAATTTTAGTTTTATGGTTTTCTGTGGTTCTGGTCACTGTGATGGTCTATGTGAATCCTTTACAAGTTACAATTTTCATCATCTCAAAAGAGTGTCTTTATGTGTCAATGAAGCCATTTAGTAATAAATTTCTCATGAAGAATAATATTGATTTGACAATATAACTTGGGCATAAAATATTTGATTTTTTGAGGAGTTGGAATGCTTTTCCTAAATTTACGTTTTCTTTAAATGTTAAAATTAATGGGCCTCATAAGTCAATGTTATTTCTCTGACTTCAAAGAAGCTATTTATTCAGGCAAGAGAACACTTTTGTGGTACTCTGTGTAATAGGAAGCACATCACTTCATTTGGTAGAGAGTGGTGATGCTAGATGACACATCTCAATTAATAGAATGTAGTTTTTTATTATTCAATATGGCAGATTATGGAAAATGAAGAAAATTTTTCATTTGTTTTATATTTCATTCATTATAATTTTAATACCAAAATCTGACTTTAAAGAGAATAAAATAAGAGGGAAAACTATGGTTCAATTCCGTTTGTAAATGTAGACCCAAAACCCAAAATACTCTGAAATATTAACAAATCGAAATCAGCAGTGAATTAAAAAAAAAATCTTGCTTGACAAAGTGGAATTTACTCCCAAAAAATGTAAAAATGATTCAACATGCTTTGCAAACTCATTACATAAGCACATTAAAGAACTATACAATTTTATCAGCAGATTTAAAATAACATTAAAGTTTTAGTCATTTGTTTCATAAGCTCTAAGTAAAAAGACTAGGAATAAACTAATGTAACATAATGAAGGGTATTTATCAAAAATCTAGATGTCCAATTGTGAATTATTAAGCAACCAAAATGTGGAACAGAACTTCAGTGCCCTCTATCATCATGATTAAATGACATGATTTTGGAAGGTCTAGCTAATGTAAAAAATAAGAAAGAGGAAATAAGTTATACTAATGTTAGAACAGAAGGATTAAATTATCTATATTTTTAGGTGGTAGGGTTGCAGGCTTGGAAAATACCATAGACCACATTTTAAAAAAAATATTGAATAAAAAAGAATTTTTCACACAAAATAAATAAAAATCAATAGCTTTAAAAATATCAATCAATAGAAATTAAATGGAAACCCACCCCACTTATAATAAAAATAAAAGCTAGAAAATAAGTAGAAATAAATTTAATAACAAAAATAAAAATAAATGAAAGCTAGAAAATAAATGGAATTGAATTTAATAATGAATTTAATAGAACACAAAGGAAGACCGCTAAACAGTCTTGTGGGAGGATGCAGAATGAGATGAGCTTAGAGATGTACAGCCTTTAGAACTTCCGGGTGAGTCTCTTGGCTATACCCTCTTGTGTCACCTGCCTCCCTACAGGTGGTCAGATGCTGTACGGTGCCCTGGCCTCTTCCCACTCAGGACCACTTCCAGAGGAAGAAGAGAGCCCGTAACTTCTGGGTGCTAACCTGATGAGCAAGACAGATCTTACCCCAAAGATGGCATGACTTTCCTCACATCCTTTTGGCCAGAATTGGGCCACGTGCCTACTTTTGAACCAACCTTTGGAAAAAGATTAGACAAGTTAGCATGAGTCTGGAGTAGAGTGGAGTCAGCTTTCCATGAAGAACATGGCAGAACTTGTTTCTTGAAAAAGTCTGGAATTATGCTGGTAAGCACGAAGTGAAAAGGGACTAACGGTTGGGTGAATAACAGTTACTCAACTGGAAGAACAAAAAAAGACAGACCCCTACCTTGTTCCATGTAAATAAACCCCAGAAGGTTTAAATAGCTAACTGTAAAACACACCTGTAACAATATTAGTGGAAGACTGAAAAGAATACTCATCTAATCTTAGGACCAGGAAGGCCTTCGCAAGCGATTTAAAAAAACCACCCTCAAAGATCATAAAGGCAAATGGTGACAGATTCACTGTAGATGTTAAACATTTCTATATGGCAAAGAATATTAGAAACCATCAAATAAATGGTTGACACGGTAAAACATTTCCAATATACATGGACAAAAGTTTAAGATTGCTCCTACACGAAGAACTTCCTCAGAAAGGGAGAAAACAAAGATCTAGTTGAAAAAAATGTCAAAAGGTATGACTAGGCAAGATAAAACACAAAAAGTGGCAAAAGATTAAAATCATCAATCTCACTAGTGTCAGGAAATTTTTAATTAAAGCAAAAAAAATCAAGTTTCTTAGCAAATTTTAACAATTAAAAAAATTGATAGGGTCCAAGATGTAAAAAAGATTAGAGAAGCTGGCACTCTGTAATTTTACTGACGGGCATGTCTATTGCTACACCTTTTAGGGGAAGCAATCTGGCAGTATCTGTTAAATTCTGTGATGTTAAAATCTCATTTTTAACAATACATTTTATAAAAATTAAAAGCAATACACCAAAATATATGTCTAAAGATATTCTTGTACAGTTTTATAATAGCAAACCATAGGAAACCATTTGAATGTCCATCTATGGTGGAATTGCTGATGACACTATGGTACACACATGCTGTGGACAAGCATGTTGCTGCTAAAGGTGAAGGAGGTCTCACATGATGGTGAGAATGAAAGATGAATAAAGTAGAAGAAAGAGAAGCAACTGCAAGAAAGTGCTGACTGCAGCTTAATGGAGGGACAAAGCAGGGTGCTTATTACCTAAGGGATCTTCAGGCCGGCTGAACGCAAAACACTGTCTAGAACAGTCCATCAGAGGAAGGAAGATAGAACTTATTTGCTGGCACTCTTATGCCTTGTCTCCCTTTATCAAAGTTCCCCTTGAAGGTCTGGCACACCCGTACTTCTGAGTATGTCACCCTGGAGAAGCCAGACCCCAAGCATCAGCTGAGTGGATAAATGGTGATGGAGCAGGAGCCTCAGAGCCTGGTCAGGCCATGCCTGTGCACCGGAGATGCTGCAGCTCCCACCATCACAGCTGCCGAAACAGAACTTGGAGGGGCTGGGCCTTACCTCATGGAGGAGTGAGGCAAAGACAGCCTGGCCTTTGGATGTGACATGGTGGCAGCTGTAGCTGAAGCAGTGGTGGCAGCAGCTGGGGATGTCCATGACCAAGGGACCAAGGGACCAAGGTACTTGGAGTCAGGAATGAACGAATGTGTTCAATAAAATGTCTCTCATCAATTTGAGTAAACCACCATCCTGTAGCTGTTCAGACTGCCTCTGCTCCAGTCTGTCTGTTACCTCTGGACAGGAGACTGCATTCTCTGGTGTTCTACCTTCTCTTTTGCGTTTCCATCTGTTGGTGTCTTTGTGTTTTATTCAGAATCTTTTCTTTTAATCTGTATTCCTAGTCACATGGTTTCTCCTTGATTGTGTCTAAACTTCTGCCAAGTCCATTAATTGAGCTTTAATGTTAATAACTTTATTTCTATTTTAGAATGTTCATTGTTTTTCTTTAAAATTTTCCAATATTCGGCTGGAAATTTCTACTTTTGTTCTTAATCTGCTGGAACATATTAAGAGTAGTTATTTTAAAATCTGTGACTCTAACTGGGTTTTAGACTGAGAAATTATTATTAATTTTATTAAATGTAATAATGGTCTGATAATTGGGTTGTTAGAATTATATACTAAAGTCTTTAGAGATGAAATGATTTTATGTTTAGAATTTGTTTGAAAATGCTCCCCAAAATATGTGTGTGTGTTTAATTGTTAAAGATGAATAATTTATACACAGGGGTTCATTATACTATTCTTTCTTTGATGTATGCTTAAAAATTTTCAAAATAAAAAAAAGTTTTTAAAAAGTTTGATTCTGATGACTCCATTTTTGGGGGGAGTTCTTAAGAGATTGTTCTCTTTTCTCTTGCCTTTCTTGGCTTACATTCCTTTACTTTGGTCTCATGGGTATTTGGAATTTGCATTTGTGGATCAAATGCTGTGTATGACAAGTAGTAGGAGTAATCTGAGTTCTAGTCTGCTGTTATCTTCCCCGAGGAAGGATTTGTGCTTTTTCTTGGCTGTCAGCTGGAACATTCACCACAATCCAGTTTTACACATGACTTGAAGCTGGGATTCAGTCCCTCTGAGAGATGAATAACATCTCTGTCACCCTTATTCCTAGGATGTAGCCCTTCGTGGCCCCCACCTGGAGTGTAGGTGGCCTGTGACTCTCTCCTGCCCTTTGGCTGGTACTGGGCTCCAGGTTTTAGCTCCTCCACTGAAAGGCTGCCAGGGGCTCTTGCCCCCTCTTGTTCTCTCTTAACTGCCTTTTTTTTTTTTTTTGCAATTGGTAAACATCTCTGGGAAGACTGGGTTCACCACCCTTGTCCTTCCTTTAGCTCCCAAATCCTTCCTTGTTAATTCCTTGTTGGCTGGTTTTATCTTCCGTGCCTCCAGGCAAATTCTTTCTTTCTTTTTTAATATTTTCTCACTGTTCTAGCTGCTCTCTTAGAAGACTGGGCTAACTTCTCCAGTTCACCGCTGCCATAGGCCATGTGTTTTCTCTCTTCGCTCCTCCTCCTTTGATGGGTCTCATTCTCATTTTTCTAATCTCTCCTGCTTAAGGTTCTTGAAGGCTGCCCGGAGGGGGCTCCTGGTTCCGTTTATGAATGGAACACTGCTCTAGTCATCCTCAGAGCTGTCGATGCCAACAAAGCTCTTTGTGGCCCAACCACATGAATCCAGAGTGTTTGCGCTTCTTTTGCACAAAGACCATGAATCCCCTGCTAGGCATGGGTAGCTGAATTGACTGCACTTGAAGACCGAGGATGTGGCTGCCTGTGCTGGGGTTCCTTGAGTTGAGGGGCTTGACTGAGAACCCTGAACTCAACCCAGAACACTGAGGGAGTGGACTGCTCTTCACGGGTAACTCTCTCCGGCACAAATCACATTTCTTTCAGGAGCAAGCTTTTTGGATGCCTTGAAGGGATGTTGCATGAATTAAGAGTACTTCAAACTTCCTCGCAGATGTAGAACTTCTGAGATTCAAAGAAAAAGAAAGGGCAGGGAAGAGGGAGGCCAGGGGAAGGGGCTATTTGCCCACTTACTGTCCTCGGAAGCATCAGCAGATCCAGGGCTGAGACATCCAGTGGCTCCCTGAAGGGTGACCACAGCTCCTGCTACCTGGGCCTGGAAGGGTTTATCAGGCAGGAACACCTGGGAAGGAGGGTGGGCTGCAGAGTTTTCCGGTTGTGCTTTTGGCCTGAAGCATGGCTGGTCTTGAACTAAACATGCTTTTTTTTTTTAACCCTTCATTGAGAGAGAAGCTCATTTACAAAAAAATAAATTAAAATTAAAATTAAAATTGGAAAAAGTTAGCATAACCCCATCCAGGCACCACACAGGGGTATGTGAAGCCCAGTTAAATAACAGAAGCCCTGTAGCATTCTGTCTTCATCCCTAATCCCCACCACTGCACCCACCTCACCCCCAACATTGATGATGTGTGTGCTGTGCTGAGCTTCAATGTGCAGGCACTGCTCACAGTGTTTTACATGAATTAATTAATTTAATCTCAAAACAATCTCTCTCATCTCTATTTTATAGATGGGGAAACTAAGACAAAAACTAATAACTTCTCCAGCAAGTGATGGAAGTGGGATTCAAACCCAGGCCACTTGGTTCCAGAGTCTGTGCATTTTTGCTAACCTCTCCTGGGTCTGAGCTCAGAGCCACCCTGCGGCTGTGCCCCATCCTCACTGCTGGCAGTCCTGTGCCTTGAGGCAGAGGAATCAGGGCCGTGCCCCAGACTGATGCCTCCTTTAGAAGCAGTTGTCCACTTGGGGTGCCCCTCACCTGTCTCTGCTTCTGAGTTGAGTCTCATGTAATCTGGCTGCCACAGACAAGTCACCTCAAATCTCAGAGACCTAGAGTTTTTCCAGGTTTGCAATCACAATGGTTATGGGGTAGGATTTCTTTAAAAAGCTTCAGCTAAGTAGATTTCTGATTCATACAGATTACTTTATTGCTCTGCTCTGGTTCTGGCTGATAACAGGAAATGCCTCTGTAAGGTCTGTTTCCACCGGCTTTATCCTTACTCTCAGTAGAGGCAGAACTCCAAATGGTGCCAACTCAAACAATTCCAAATTTGTGTTTGCTTTGAGCACTGAAACACAGCACACAGATTTTCATCACTCGCAGTCATACATAAGTAGGTAAAGAAATCACGCAAGAAGTCTGTGTTAAATACATCACAGTTCTTTCACTGAACAAATGAAAAGGGCATGATCCTTTCATGATCAGGTGAGTGGTGAATTTCCTGCAGGTGGTCTGGGTAGAAATGTCAGGAGGCCTTATCAACCCCTACCTCAGAGACAAGATGAGAATGACCACAGTGACCAGTGGCAGAGCCAAGCTGTGACCAAGGTGTCTGGGCCACAGGTCTCCGGGAGATCATATTGGCCATGGAGTCCATGAAGTACATGGACACCATGGTGAGCAGCCCTTGAGTCAACCCTCTGGAGCCTGGGGTGAGGATGCCTGAGGAAGGGTCTTGAATGAGGAGCTGACTGAGTCCCTTGACCTCAGACCCTGAGAAGCTACTCCAAGAACACACTGTGGCTTTTCCCCTCTCCCTTCCTGCACATGACCAGAAGCCATTAACCAGGGTGGCTGTGCCCAGGAGAAAGGGAGGCCCAGCTTGTCAGGGAGCAACTGATGTGGTCTCCGAGCTGATGAGTCTACTCCAGGACTGGGACTTAATGGAAGGTGGGAAGGTCAGGGGATAAATGGAATTTCAACCCATGTCCATTTCCCAGGAGATCCAGTGGCTCTGGAAACCCATCCTGTGTTCACTTTCCTAGCTCCTGAATGTACAGTTAGGGTAAAGTTTTCATCATGATAAGTGAAGTATAACCTTTAAAAACTGTGAATCACTATGGTACACACCTGAAACTTACAGAATGTTATGTCTACTGTGCCTCAATAATTTAGAAAAAAGAGACATACTCAATGATTGGCTGCATCCTCCACCTTGGTTCCCTCACTGAGGGACAGAGGGCCTCTCTGCCAGAAATAATCAAGTGGAGCGACCTGGAGCCACCCTCTGGGTAAAACCAAAGTCAGCACAGCACCTCTGGGAGAACCACAGTGCTGCAAGGTGCAGCGGGGGGGGGGCTCCACATCCTCTCTTGTTTATTGACCCATCAGAGGACAGAGACTTCTTGGAGAATAACAGTAAAGTTATTATAAATCAATTCTAACTGGCGTTATTCATCATGATGTGGTCTCTTTACTGGAGAAAAAGCACCATAGCCCTTGGTGCCTGGTACATACCTTCCATTCTGGCTAATGCTTCTCCTTTATTCAAATACATAAAAGCAGCAGAAATAACATGCTTTCATTAGGCAGGAAAGCAACTCTCCCTCACTGTCTCAGGGCCATTTCACTGGAAAACTAAAAACTACCCTTTCAAAACTCCCTTGCAATGAGGATTCTGGGGGTAAGTTAAGTTCTATTGAGATTCATTAGAGCAAGGTTTGGCCTAGTATGGCCCACGGACCAAATCTGGTGGGCCCTCTGTTTTTGTGGACAGGACCATAGAATATTAATTCATTTGCAAATTATCCATGCTGCTTTGGCACTATAATGTCCTGGTTGGGTAGCTGTGAGAGAGACTCTACTGTCCAGAGAGCCAAAAATATTTCCTAATTCTTTCCAGGAAAGGTTAGCAGACCCTTAGTCTAGAGAAGGATTGGCAAGGCAAGGTTGAGGCTGGGTGCCCTTCCTGTGGGTTCTGTCTCTGTTGCTTTCTCCTCCAAGTGTGTCCCCAGTGTCCATCCTCTGATTTCCTGAGCATGAGGAAAGTCCCACCTCGATGTTTTTGGGCACAGCCCCAATGGCTCTGAACTTTGCCTAGTGTGGCTCCAGCAATGAACTCAGAGACAGTAATTCCCCAACTGGGCTGGTCCTTATTGTTCCAAAAGTCATTCCAAGAACCCCAGCCTAAAACCTGTTCCTTCAATAGTTTTTAAAACACTGAATTCTGAGTATTAAACCTTCTCTTGATCAAGTACCTAGAACTTTTTTGGTTTCCTAAGCTGAACACTGATGGCTACATACTTGCATCAGTTATGGGCAATTAAACCAACACATGGTTCTTCATTTGTATCAGCCAGTTATGATATATAACGTAAGTGTGTGTGTGTATAGATTTAGAGACAAAGACATCACAGGTTTTTGATTTAATAAATTAAAAGGCAAAGACTAACCGTATCTCACATTCCAAACAAGTTAGGTGGAAACCCCCCCCGGCAGTAGATTGGAAATTTCAAGAGGCCCAGCTGTGCTGGTCTCCGCAGGGCTGGCCACAGATGGTTTGGTTCTGCCATGGCCTGAGCTCCCCATTTCCCAGGTATGGAAAGGTCCCTGAAGAGACACCTTCCTGCCTTTTTGCTGTGTGCTCCATCTAATCGCCACAGCCTGTTGCACAAGAGTGGAGGTGGGTGAATAGGGACAATGCTCTGTTATGCAACTCAGCTTCTTCATTAGCTCCCCTCTGATGAGATGAAGGCTTGGTGCGCTTAATTAGGAGATTTCAGGCCTGAAGGAACGTTGGCTCCACACAGAAAAGAGCTGGTGGTGACAAGCTGGAAGTCAGGGCCAGATAACATCATGGCTTCCAGCATAGGTAGACCATCAGTTATACCCTTTGTGAAGATGACCTCAGTTTGTTTTCACATTACCCTGGTGCATGGCTAGGGTTGGGCTGCACCCCAGAACCAAGGCACAGTCTCCTGGTGCTCTGCAGAATCTCCAGTGCAGCCAAGCTGTGCTCTCCAATTTGAGTCAGAGGACAGATGCCCTGTTCCCCAAGCCCTACCTTGCTCAATCATTTGGTGATGGACGGAGAGACTTCAGAATCTTGGGGACACATTTATTCAATAATTGTGCAAAAAATATAAAGCTCAAGAGTTTAAGTTTCTTTGTTTTTCTTCCCTTTCTTTCTCTTTCATCCTATATTCCCATCCAATCTCCAACTTTCCTTCACAGCTTTAGGGGAGAAATGAACAAATTCCTCAAAGGTCATCACTAGAATAAGAAAAAAAAAAGACTAGTTCCTGGAAATAGGAATGGCAGGTTGACCCTAGTTCATCAGCACAGAATCTCTAAACCAAATTCCAGTGCTTCCACTTTGAAAAACATAATAGTAATGTACTCTGTGCTGACTTGGAAATGAAATCTGTATTTAGCATATTCCAGAAAAGAGATTCTGGAAGAGACTCTTGCCCACCTGGGACACATCCGGGCCTCTGACCAGACACGGCTTTCAAGAGAGAGAAAAAAGTGAGAGTAAGACTCCAAACGCCTGTAGTGGTCGGAAGGTAACTGACACACAAGGGCAGCGCGATGGCAGCCACCTTCCCTGTGATTTCCCTGCACGTCACAAGCAGAGCTACAAAGTGAAAGCCTTTCCCCAAGGAACAGGGAGGGGACCCGGGAAGCCCTGAAAGTGGAGGAAGCCGCAGACGGGCAGTATGAGAACCACTGTTCCTAAACAGTCCACCGTCATTTCTCTCGCGGTCTCTGCGAGGGCTTTCTGGCTGTTTGAATTTTTAATTTTCATAAGGTGCTTTCAAACAGAAGGCCAGAGGGCCAGTAGGGCAGAATAAACATTAAATATTTCGCTTTGTTTGGCGCACTGTGTGTAAAATGTCACATCTTGTACTTGGCTTTTAAGATGTAATTATCCAGCTGGTTTTCCAGAGACGCTGTCTCAATCCAGGTAACGTTATGCAAACTCATGGTTGTGAACAGGAACTGAACTCTTTTGAGGATGAGGTTTTCGTTCAGTTCAGAGAATCTGAAAACACGTTTGTTTGGTTTCCTTGTGCTACTCTGGCATGGATGGTAACTGCCCTGTGTAGAAAATGCAAATTGTTCAGACTGGTTGGTTGGAATGGCTCCAGCCCTGCCTCCTGCTGCTCAGGGAAGGTGAAAAGAAACTGGGGTGTAGAGCTTTCCGGATTCACTTATTCACAAACATTTACTGGGTGCCTACTGTGGGCAGGGCAAACTCCAAAGTCTAGTGTTTCCTTGGTTTTTGTTGCAGGAAAAGCGCTGCGGTCACCCTCCACGCTGACCCGCCTCGGCCACGCCACTCCATCGGGCACGATGGGAAGAGCGTGCTGTACACTACGGTTTTCTATGAAACTCCACGCGTGGAGCTTGGATTCCCAAGGGGAGGAAGGATGCCACAGGGGCATGGGATGAGGGGGTCAGTGTTCCCACCCCCATTTTATAGAGGGAGGGGTCACTGGATGGGAAGCAACTGGCTTAGCTACTCCTGGCCCACCAGTCCATATCCAGTAAGGTAACAAGTCACACAAATAATAAGCAACTGAACACCTGAAATATTCCTTCTTTCATTTGTTTTGTTTTGTACACATACACGACACACACGTGCCCCACTCACACATACCTAACAGACACCAACAGCCATTGCACATGCACACATGCCACATACACAGCAAGAATTACGACTAAATGAACTGCTTTTCTTTATACTCCCTCCAACAGATATGAAGGTAAATGTGACTTTTAAAAAAACACTCTGGAACTAAATTGGTAAAGGACAGTTCAGTTCTGCACAAAATCCGCTGGTAAGACACTACACGTGATGTCATTTTTTAAGGAAATCCTGAAACTGTTTTCTTTCAAAACATGATCCAAATAAACATGGAATGTTTATCACAGAGTCTGAGAGATTTCAGTTCATTATGATGTTCTAGGAAGATTCAGCTTGACTACTGCTTTAGTTTTGTGCATGCTTTTACAGCATTCCTTTCATCCCTCCCTCTTCCTCCTCCTCACTCCTCCTTCCCCGTCCCTTAGTTCGCATGTACCTCTCTGGTGGTGGGTTTACCCAAAGCCCTTGTTTGGGGGCTGGGCAGACTGCATCTGGTAAAGATGATCACACCATTGTCTATGCCATCCTACAAGCTCCCCTGACAATGCAGTGCTGACTTCCTCCCCCGGGAGCTGAGGTGGAATACCGCCCCTTAAACCCAGGGGGACACTTGTATGTGCCTCGACCAAGAGATGCATGCAAATTGGCGCTGTAGGACTTTCTTGGCTGGGCCATAAAAGTAGTATGGCTTCTTCCGAGCTTCTCTGGGGTGCTTGTCCTTGGATAGCAGCCACCTTGCCAGGAGGAATCCAAGCCATATGGAGAGGTCACATGTAGGCATTCCAGCCAGGAGCCAACAGCCAGCACAAACTGCCAGATTTATGAAGGATGGCCTTGAGGTGGTCCTGCCCCATTTCACATCCCCTACAGAGTCCAGATGCCATGGGGCAGAGACCAACCACCCTGCTGCTCTCTGTCCAATTTGTGACCTACAGGACCAGGAAAGGTAACGAATGACTGTTGCTGTAAACCATGACATTTCTCAGTGTTTCTTAGGCTCCAACAGACAACTAACATAGGGGCCTCTGGACCCCAGCCCAGGGAATGAGCTGCATTGGTGGTAAATCTCTGAGATCATGGAGTGCATGCCCAGCCCTATTCCCAGTTTCCCCTTTTATAAACATATCTTTTTATACCCCTTCACTGTCCTATGATGAAATTCACACATAACACATCTTGTGTAGATATGTGCTGTACGTGTATAAGTATGCATCTTCACATGGATATACTTAAGTATCTAGCCACAGTGAAACCCAGCAGAACCTTGTGGGGCCCTCCCGGGTACAAACGTCCTTCCATGTCCCCCATTTCTTGTTTTCAGGAAAAAGTTTAAGCCTCCTAGAGTTTCCTTGGATTCCGAATGGCAGATTCAAACAGTTACTAACTAGAGGAGCGAGGGGATGCAGAAACACAGAAAAGGCAGCCAAGAAACAGTAGTGCAGCGACGGGGCAAGGTCCTACTTCCTCCTCAAGGGGTACGAGATAGCATAACAACCTGATGCAGGTCTCTGAGTTCTTCTGTGGGAAATACGGCCCCACCCAGGTAGAGGACAGGAACCTCATGCTGAGCATAAGCACTTGGACCCTAGACTGGCTGTAACCAGAAGGCTAATGATTGAGATTCCTGGACCACCACCCTATTACCTCCCCACCAACCAATCAGAGGAAGCTCACGCAGCCTGCAGACCTCTCCCCAAATTTTGCCTATAAAACTTCCCCTAAAACCATCAGGGAGTTCAAGTCTTTAAAGCATGAGCCACCCCATTCTCCTTGCATGGCCCTGCAATAAAACTTCCTCTGCTCCAAGCTCTGATGTGTCAGTTTGTTTGGCCTCACTGTGCATCGGGCACACAAGCTTGGGTTCAACAGTAACAGTATGGAGAAGTAAAAAGAAAATAATTCCTAATAAAATACCACGAGTTTCAATCTAAGGTTGTTTCTTCTACAAAGCAGAATATGTGCTCGTAAAATTCACTATGTGATGGAATTTTGTGTGTAGTAACTGCTTATGGGGAAAGTAATGGTAGCAATAGAATATTCAACATCTGTGTGACCTTATAATTAACTCATTACACAATAAGTGAGGAACCTTACTGAAATAGTGCTGCAGTGTGAAGCATCTTAAATTCTTCATAAATAAAGGAATACAAAACAGTTTGCCATTTACCTTGACAAGCACGTGAGGTTTGGTGGGTGGGTGTGGCTTTTGGAGAAAGGGGCTTTGGAAGGGCCATGTCATTCACAGGATGAAATGCCACCGTTCTAGGGTGGGTGGCCATGGCTCATCCTCATTCTGTGTCTTCTCGCTGGCTCAAAGCCAAAATTCTATTGCACTCAGCATTAGAGTTGTCCCCTTCCATTCACTGCAAGTGATTTCTGGTCACACTTAGTAGAGCTGATTACCATAGTATCATTATTTTGTGTTCCTTATCTCACTTTATCTTATTGTATTTTATTTTTGCTCTCAGTGCCGTTTTCCTCTTGCTGTACAACGTGGATTCCTGTGGGTGTGATTCTCTTGCAATAACACGTATCTCCGTGTCTTACCAAATATTTTATTACTTCAAGCTTCTCCTCAATATTCAAGGCTGTCCTTTATCATTCATACTTGGGTTTGTATAGCCAAAATGCTTTCTCGTGTTTGAGTTTCTGTCATAGATACTTCTATCATGAAATTCTGATGCTCGGGGACCGGCATCACACATACTTGACAGGTGTGGCCCACGGGTGATGGGGCTTGAGGTGTTAGCTCTCAGAAGGCAACGGCTTTGAGCTGGGTAGAGGGCACCCATCACCTACACCTCTTGGTGTATAGCTGCACAGAGCTAACCCACCTCATGGAAAGTGGCTTTTTTTTTTTTTTTTGGTTTTGTTTTTATGAGGTGGTCTTATTCTCCAATTTATCTGTTGGGTACTGTGATGGGTGGCCATAAATTATTGGCCACCCCCTTAGAGCCCATTTCCCTTCCCCTGGAATCTGGGCTGGGCCTGAGATTTCTCTGAGCCATTGAGTGCTTGGTATTCTGGGTCTGCCAAGGCTGGGCTATTCCAGGCTTAGGACATTGTGTCTTCAAGTCCACCCACAGCTCTGGGAGATGCCCAGGCACCAGGGTATGTGGAGGGTAACAAGGCCCTCCTGCCCACATAAAGCTAAGCTACCCGCTGACCAGTCACTGCTGCTCCATGCACCACCTGAGGTGCCCCAGCTCGGTCAGGCCTCCAGCATCTACAGTCAACAGCACTCTGCAGGCTGGAAAAGCCACACTGCTCATTCCAGTCCACTTGCAGAACTGTGATCAACGATAAACAGTTTTTGTTGTTTGAAAAGGTACTATTTTTTAGGATGGTTTGTTGCATAGAAATGGAAAACTGAAGCATGTGAACAAATTCACTCCTTAACAACATGCATCATGGCCAAAGACATGGGGCGACCTCACTCCAAGACAAGGAGGTGACAGAGATCTTTGTACCCACTTACAGTGAACAAGGCTGAATTTGAGAGAAGAAAGCCAATATTCAGCTGAAAATTTTTGTCTCTATAATTGGCACTTTGAAATAACCACCCCTTTCTCACGGAACCACTCTGGATGCCCCGCCCACAGATGCAAACTCACGATGCAGGTGCTGCTCCTGGGACTCAAACACCACACGTTGTTTTGTCATTAGGAATGCGATTTTCTAAAACAATGAACCATGCCTGGCAAAGTTCCAGACAAAATAGAGAAAAATCTCCTCTTAATTTACACCATAGATACATTCTTGGAAATGTCAGTGTTTTCATCCTGTGTAATAATATCCCTTGTATTTACGTGTAAAGATTTAGATGAAAGGTTCAGATAATTATAAATGGATTTTTCCATCTGTGTGAACATCTGAGTGGGCATTCAAACTTCATGTGAGAGCAGGAGAAGTTAGTTACTTTGTGGGGTGATCAGCATCCCTATTCTCTTCCTACCAAATGCCAGAGGCAGCCCTCAGTTATCATGAAAACCAAGCCAACCCAGAGTCTTATTCTGTGAGGGCTGAATTACCGCACTGCACTGATTGGGAAGGAGTGGAATCAGGAAAATTGGAACAGGGACGTATGAACAGAGGCAATTAAACTGGGGGCCTCAAGTCCCTAAAGGCCACCATATCTTCTTGGAAAGTTGTGTAGGAAAGAGTTAAACATAGAAAGGTCTGCTTGCAAGGCTGACCCTCAGTTGACTCCAAGGGAACTTGGACTTTGGAAGGGATCCCCTCGTTCCTTAAATGATGAAAGTCTCTCCATGTTCCTAGCCTGTTTGTGCAAACAATGGGATTTATGTAAGACCTGTTTTCCTTCTGGGACTCTGACATTTTGTTATGTGCTAGACAGAAGGTGGTTTGATGGGAAGCCCCCAGTAAAAAGCCCTGGGCACTGAGCCTCCGATTCCCTGGGAGACAGCATTCCCACATGTCCTCACGGTTTGTCGGTGGAGGAGTTGAGTGCATCCTGTGTGACTTCACGGGGAGGGGGCTCTCAGAGGCCTGTGCGTGGTTTCCTCCAGACTTTCTCCATGTGCCTTTTTCCTTGGTTGGTTTTGATTCCCATCCCTCTGAGGCAGTCACAGCACTGGGCACAGCTGACATGTCTAGTCCTGGGAGGTGAACTGGGCGTGGTCGTGGGGAGCCCTGGCACAATGGTAGAAGGAGCCCTTCTCCCCGCTGAAGAGGTTAGTTCCCCTTTGCCTGAAGACTTGCAGTGGGCCTTCCCCTGGACAGGGCCTGAAGTTACTGCTGATTGTCCTCAGGACCCACCCCCATCGCCACTCTCTGCTTCTGGACCTATAACTGAACTCAAGTCCCAGCAGGCCCTAATGGGTGAGGTGCAAAGTTTACCCACAGAGAGGTGTGGTCTGCTTCTGGAAAACTGGTGACTTCCCTACTTTGTATCTACAGAATCCTTGGGAATATGTGTAGGAGTGGATCTTAAGGGGGTGGTATCAAGGTGGAAGGAATATCAGGCTGGCTGAGCCTGAATGTATTGATACAGCCTCTTTAAGATGAGATTCTGGATTCACTGTCTCAGCTTGATGTGTTAGAAGGGACCCCTCCAGTTTGTCTGGCTGAAATATGGGTGTTAGAGATTCTTCCAGTAAAGACACAGGAGCATCACAGAAAAAGCCTGAGTCACTGTGAACAGATTATTGGTAGAAACCTGGTCTTAAAGGATATTACTGCTGAGGGCAAGGAAGGAAGTGAGGAAGTTGGAGTCTGGAGGAAGGCACACACTTGTTATAACATAGCAGGAAGTTCAGTGACATTGAGCCCTGCAGTTAATGGAAAACAGAACTCACAAGCAATGAACTTGAAGACACAGTTAAGGAGATTTCCAAGCAAAGGGTTGGAGGTGTTGCTTGGTGTCTTATTACTGCTTAGAGTAAAATGTGATAGAAGAGAGGTGAATTGAAGGAAGAAGACGACGGTTTGGAAAACTCAGCCTCTGCAGATAACGGATGATCCTAAAAGACAGAAATGGATGCCCAAACCATGGCATGGAGAAAAGGCTGATTATGTGACTACCACTCTGCTGAAATCCTGAAAGTTCTTAAAAGTACAGAAGTTTTTAGCCACATAAATGACTCTTCTAAGAGATTAAGAAGATCTGGTTTGACTGATAAGGTCAAGAGGGCCTGGGGAAACTTAAGAACATTTTTCCTCAGCCCTCTCAGCAGAGGCCAAAGCTAGAGAAGGAATTATTTGGAAAACATTGGTGGATATATCTTAAGTGAAACTCAGTGAAAATATGCTCAAGGCCTACAAGTGTCTCAAAAACTAAGTTACAGCAGCAGAAACACTGCCACCTTGAACTGAATGGAACATAGATGGTATAAATTGGCAGAAAAGTTGGGACTGGGCAAAACACCAGGGGTTGTTTCACTTGTTTATTGTTGTATAACAAGCAACCTCAAGACTTAATGACTTACAAGACATGGAAGCAATCTAAATGTCCATTGATAGGTGACTGGATAAAGAAGATGTAGTATATTTATACAATGGAATACTAATCAGTCATAAAAAAGAATAAAACAGTACCATTAGCAGCAACATGAATATCGTTATTCTAAATGAAGTAAGCTAGAAAGAGAAAGAGGTATCGCTCATATGTGGAATCTAAAAAAAAAAAATAGAAGATGCCAACAAACTCATCTACAACATAGAAACAGACTCACAGACATGGTAAATGATCTTATGGTTACTGGGGGAAAGAAGGTGGGAAAGGATAAGTTTGGGAGTTTGAGATTTGCCAATGATAACCATAATAGATAAAAATAGATAAAAACCAAATCTCTTCTGTATAGCACAGGGAACTATTTTAAGTATCTTATAATAACCTTTAATGAAAAAGAATATGAAAACAAATACACATATGTATGTGCATGACTGGGACACTGTGCTGTACACCAGAAATGGACACACTGTAACTGACTATACTTCAGTTAAAAAAAACTTAATGGCTTAAACTCATGATGGGTCTGAAATTTGGAGTGGTTTTGACTGGGATGGTTCACCTCTACTCCACCTGGCTGGGGCTGGAAGACTCATTTGCAAGATGCTTCTTCCTTCCACATCTAGTGACTTAGTACTGCTCTTTGCCACCTAAGTGTCCCTGCTCCCCCTCCATGTGACAGCTCAACCCTCAGGGCCTCTCGGTGGAGTTTGGACTCCTCAGAGCATGGCGGTCTCAGGATAGCCCTATTTCTTCCATGGTGGGTGGCTTCCAGGGAGCAGGAAGCAGAAGCCGCCAGGCCAGCTAAGGACCTTTCTGCTATATTCTACTGGGCTAAGCAGTCTGAAGGCTGGTCTGACCATTCCTTTGAGGAGAACTTGAGAACTGGAGAATATTTTTGGAGTCACATTTGGAAAATACAGTCTACTGTGGAGTCCCCTGAGAAAAATTCTCTTTTCAGTAGTAGGAGTATACTCAGGTTTTGGGAATTTGGTAATGTGGTTAAAATATGAAATAACTTGAGTAGTAGCTCAGACACATGAGATTTTCCATTCTATAAACACACACAGAATCAGGGTGGTAATAGGGAGTGTGGACATATCCACAAGGGCTTTGTGCAACAAACCCAAAGAGGCATCCTTGACTGCAACAACTAGTGGAATAATCCCCTGCCAGCCACCTGAGTATCCGGTCACCCATCAGGCTGGGGAGTTGCTGGAAATGTTCCAAAAGACCTCTGGTGCTGTGTTTCCACAGGCAGAGGTGGGAAGGAAGCAGATAATGACAACTGATCCCTCACTTTATTTTACCGATGAGCACGTTTATGGATTAATGGTCATGCCATGGCTATTTACATTACCCAGAGCAACTCCCATAAGTGGAGAAGATTCTTTGAAATCCCTGCACCTCTTATCACAGTGACTATCATGTTATATCCCATCCAATGTCTTTCTTTTTTTTGCACATAAGGACTGATGATTTGTAAAGTGTCCTGATAAACCAAAGGGATACTCATTCATTCTGAGAAAGACTATCATGTCTCTTTGTTGTGCCAACACGCACATCAGCTACCAGCAGTTGTGTGATATGGCACCGTACTTGGTTCTACTCAATCCAGATAGTTTACATTTGCTCCCTGCCAGGAAACGTGGGCTAGTATTATTTGCTACCAGAAGCCCCATGAAAGTTTCCATATTAAGTATTACCTTATATATTAATTATTAATAAATCAAATAGAACATATGTTTATACCATAAATCAACTCCAACTTGAACTGATTTTAAAATATACACTAGATCAGCGGTCATCTGATGTCATGATTTGTTACACTTTTTATGACAGGGATTTTTGGGAGCCAAATTTTTGAGCCTCTTGGGTCTATGAAATAGGTCATCTTTTATTAGGTTCTGTGATCATAAACAGTCTGATGGCTCATGGAATTAATGAGTGGACTGAGTAAAAATAGCCTACATAAACAGGAAGAAGGAAGCTGATAGAAATGTCCTGGACCTCACAGAAAGACCTGTTCCAGTGGCTACAGCTGAATAACAAACACTCCAGACTTAGTGGCTTGAAACACCAACAATACTTTATTTTGATCATGAAGCTGCTTCCTGGGGGAAGCCAAGCCAGGACAGTCATCATTGGAGAATCATGCAGATAACCAATTAAATGTGTCCTGGAGCATTCAGTAAACTCAGCAGTAGGATAAAAGCATCGATAGAGACAGGGCCATGAGGAAGACACTCAGCCAGCAATTACCACATACCTTAGATTTTCGCATTCATATTCAATTTTTCTTGTAAGAGCACCTATGTTTACAAGGCTGTGGCTTCCATTTTGACAGCTCAGAAACTGATCACCGTATTCTATCTGGGTTCTTGAATGGAATGAGTGGAGATCTTGACCTCTGCCCCAAACAGCACAATGATATAGCATCTATGAGGCCAAGGGTCTGCTGCTGGAGATGTTTGGAGAAGTGTGTGTGTGCGTGCGTGCGTGCCTGCCTGCCTGCCTGCCTGCCTGTGTACAATTCTGTCCAGAGAACTCAAGCTTGGAAATGACCCTAATTTGGTGAGGTTAATAAATTCATGCAATACTAAACCACAGAATAATTGGGTATGTTGGGAGAAAGTTGATTCTGATATCAAGAAGCATGTCATGAAATCGAAAATCCTCAAAGAAACATTAGTGTAAAGAAAAAAAAAATTTTTTTAAGAGCACGAAAACAAATGAGGCAGGAAATGTAGGAGGCTGATAATGGGTTAAGAGGGTGCGTGAAATAAGAAAGCATGTGTCCAGGGTCAAACCCAAATTACAGGTGATGACTCTGCTGCCCTCCCTAGTCTTTACTTCTGTCTTCCCAGTACGGGTTTATAAAAATGAATCCCTGTTAACAAAGTCAAACAAAAATTAAATTGTTGATTATCATCATCTTCTACCCTAAAGCAATTTAAGATAGATGGCCCTCTAAGTCATGTTGTAACTGAAGAAGAAACGCAGCCGGGCTTTGGACTTGCAGAGCGAGCCTTGGCAGCCAGGGCAATGAGTGGAGGAGATAATTGTTTTCTACACATTCAGACAGAAATCATGTGCTTGTGAATCCACCGTGAAAAGCAGGGAAGGGAAGTCATTTGCTCAACGCGAGTGTGTGAATCACTGCCCAGGACAAGGCCAGACCAGACCCGGGCACCCGTGTAGATCTTTATAGAAAACCACACTGAAGGAAAAGTCAGTGGTTTCACCCATTAAGGAGGGGAGCTAACAGCAGCAGGGACTGGTGTGCACGTGTCAGCAAAGCAGACCTGAGTTACGAGCTGTCCCAAGGGCATCTTAGTACCAGAAGATCTTTGATTATTTGTCCAGCATGTATTTAGCTCTCTGAGGGGAAGGCAAAGGAAGGGTCCTCTGCTGGCACCCTCAGTTCCTCCTCCTATGATATCCAGAACAATTCTGCTCGGCTTGAGACTTGCATCCACCTTCAAGCTCCACATTCTCACTGTTGGTTCCTCTACACACTCACCACCCCCACCCCAGGAGCTGCTGAGAACAGTCCCCTTACAAACAAATGCCCTCTGCCCTTCCTAAGAGGACCTGTGGCAATCCTGTTCTCCCCATCTCTCATCTTGGATGATGCTTTGGCACCTGATTGGTACCCAAGAAAGTTCTCTGAATGCCCAAGCTAATAGACAATGATATAAGACTTAAACTTACTGGGGAGTGTATAGCTCAGGGGTAGAGTGCATGCTTAACATGCATGAGGTCGTGGGTTCAATCCCTAGTGCCTTCATTACAAATAAATATAAAATACCTAATTACCTCCCCCCTAAAAAAATTTAAAAATGAAAATAAATAAACTTAGTTAGGACCTCATGGGTCCAGTTGGGATGTATTTTCTGCTGATAGAAGACAGCAATGAATAAAATAGATTCTAGAATCCTCATGAAAATGAGATGTGTGTAAGAAAGATGATAAATGCTGGAGACGCTGTGGAGAAAAGGGAACCCTCCTACACAGCTGGTGGGAATGCAGTTTGGTGCAGCCACTGTGGGAAACAGGAGGGAGATTCTTCAAAAGACTAGGAACAGACTTACCGTATGACCCAGGAATCCCACTCCTGGGCATATGTCCAAAAGGAACCCTACTTCAAAAAGACACCTGCACCCCAATGTTCATAGCAGCAATATTTACAATAGCCCAGACGTAGAAACAGCCTAAATGTCCATTGGCAGATGACTGGATAAAGAAGATGTGGTATATTTATACAATGGAATACTATTCAGCCATAAAGATGACAACATAAGGCCATTTGCAACAACATGGATGTCCCTGGAGAATGTCATTCTAAGCGAAATAAGCCAGGAAGAGAAGGAAAAATACCATATGAGATTGTTCATATGTGGAATCTAAAAAAAACCAAAATGAAGATAAATACAAAACAGAAACAGACTCATAGACATAGAATACAAACTTGTGGTTGCCAGTGGGGAGGGGAGTGGAAAGGGACAGAATGGGATTTCAAAATTTGTACATACTGACAGGCATATGTAGAATAGATAAACAAGATTATGCTGTATAGCACAGGGAAATATAAACAAGATCTTATGGTAGCTCACGGCAAAAAAAAAAAAAGTGACAATGAATATATGTATGTCCATGTATAACTGAAAAATTGTGTTCTACACTGGAATTTGACACAACATTGTAAAATGACTATAACTCAATAAAAAAAAGTTTAAAAAAAATGGATTTGGGGGATAAGTGAATCACTGTATAATTCTAAAGCATTTAAGGCCATGAGACTCAGAGCCATGGTGTGGGAGGAGTTTGATGATGATATTTTGTTTATGCACTTTTATTTTAACTCTACAATACTACAGCAGCAATTAAAGATATAACAAGAGAGAATGGATGATATTTGGTGACCAAGAGGCTCAGTTACCCCGAAATATTTACTTTTTCTGGGTTTCATTGGTACCCGTTGGTACCAGAATTTCCTGCTTTGGCTCTTGAAGGTTTCAGGTACATTACACGAGAGGGTCCACTTGAAATTATCATCTGTCATCAGTGTGGAAGCATGAAAATAATTTCCCCTGAGTAGCGGGTGGAGGGTGGCTCAGGGAAGGGTAGAGAAAGCGAGAGGCTGGGAAGAGGGAGGGAGGTGCCCGCAGCCCCGGGGAACTTGCAGAAAGACTGAGCACTGGGCGTGGGGCACAGGCACTCAGCCTGTTGTGTGGAGAGTGAAGGCGAAGTAATGGGAGGAGGAGAGAGTTGTTAAGTGGAAAGAAAGGTGGGGAGGGATGGGGAGGAGTCCAGCCCAGACACACTGTTAATGTTTTAAAACACCTGGAGTGGTGCATTGGAGAGACCCCTGCATGGAAGGACAGGGTAAGAGGGCTGGGAGAAGAGTTGGTCTAGTTCAGCCAAGGGGTCATCACATACTTGTGTCACCTGCCTGCACATTGGGTGTCAGTAGCACCGTGTGCTGAATGTGAAGTATAAGAAATTGTAAGGATGCATTCTTATTCTTGAAAATTTTGTCCACAGTCAATACTATTTAATATAGTTGCTTTTGTTGCCCAGAGTAGCCAAGGTTCTAGGAATAAATGTATATGCATATGTGTGTGTATGTGAAGATGGTGGGTGGTATGTTGGTGACATACCAGGGTGAACTTGACTTTACAATACCAAGGGGCAACCTTGCCAGCCGAACACCCCTGTGATCGCAACTCCATTTGGACATGGGGCCATGCCAACCAGGGATGTGAGAGTGTCTTTAGTGTGTCCCTCTGGGAGGCCCGTGCCTCCACAGGGGTCCTACCTGTGCCGTGTCATCTTAGGGGTGCAGAGGAAATATGGAGAGGTTTTGGACCCAATCCTTGCTCTGTGGCCGAGAGGCCTGGGGCAGTGGTGGGACACCCCAAGCCTCAGATTTCTCTTCTGTCAAGTGGAGGTAACGGTGTCCCCTCTGCAGGGTCCTGGTGTCCCTTCTGCAGGGTCCTGGTGGGCCACAGGTATGACTTACCAATTATGCCCACCATGTTGGGGGTGCTTCGTGACTGTAAGCCAGGGGAGGCTGATAATTCCTTTGCTTTCTCATCCTTCATTTCTAGTTTTCAAGCAATTAAAGGGGCCAAGATTTTATTTATAAATGTTACAAATAATTTGTAATTATTAGGATTCAAGAGTCACAGGAAAGATGAACATTCCTAAACTGAGTTTCCCTTTTAAAACGCACACGCACACACATTTTGTCAGACAAGTAGCACGTTCCCAGCGTAAAGATCCAAGCAGTAGAAAAGGAAATAGAGTGAAAGCCCAGCTCTTGAAAACGCAGTCTTCAAGGTCTTCCACTCTGCACTGATAAACATACTCAGACCATCTTTTCCCATCAGTTTTGAATCATCTAATACATACTATTTATGACTCTCTTTTTTAAAGTATACTTTGGAGATGGTTTTCTATGTTAGTCTGCACCCTCTCCCTTAGGGTTTTAGGGAGCTAAATAATATTCTATCGTATTGAAAAACTATGTTTAATTTAACCTTTTTTCCTCTTGAGAACATTTTAGTTATTTTCAATTTTGTAATATCACAGTGTTAGTGTCTCAGTATTTTTGCAGATACACAACACTAGATACCAGGCGTGGGACTGCAGGTCAGTGGAGATGCCCTTTTGTCATGCTGGATTTATTGATTTATTCTCCAGCAAACAATGTGTGAGAGTGCCTCAAATTTTTGCCAAGAATGTCTATTTTCAATGTGAAACACTTTGTCAATTGGTGGCCTATTATTTGCAATGTTTTGTTGATGAGTGGGACTGAACATTTACGACAATGCTTCCTTTCTTTTGTATTTCTCTTCTTCTTTTCTGTGACCTTGTTCATTTCATTTGCTGACTTTTCTGGGAGTTATCTTACTGTTACTGATTTGTAAGAGTTTAAAACATATCTAAGGACATTATGCTTTTTCTGTCAATTTACCTTATATTCTTTATTTTTATGTTTTATAATTGTGCAGATGGTTTTACATTTTCTCTGGTTAAATTAATTAATTTTTCCACTTATGACTTCTTGCTTTTATACTTTTCTTAGGAAATTCTCTTCCATGTTATATTTATTTTTTCTTTTGTTTTCAAATTTGTATCTATTCATTTTGAGGGCTGTTAAAATGCCCTTTTATTTAAACACATTTATCTTACATACATCAGTCTCCTTCCGGACTTTCAAATTCTATCCTTCTGATTTGCCTTTTCTGTTTCAAAACCCACTCTTTTAATTATTATAACTGTATAATGCGCTTTCATATCTGGTAGGGCAAGTCCCCCTTCTCAGAGATTTCTGCTTGGCTATGGTTATAATTAATCCTCCCATTAATATTTTAGAATTAGCTTGCCCAATTCTATTTAAAAGCTGGTTATGAGGTAGCCCAAGTATTTATTCACTGCTGAATGAATAACCACACTATGGCTCATTCACACGAGATGTCAGGCAGAAGTAAAAAAAAAAAAATTGAACTACAGATATACACGACCACTTGGCTGAATCTCAAAATAATTACACTGAGTGAAAGAAGTTAGACACAGAAGAGCACATACTGTAAGATTCCATGTATATAACTTCTAGAAGAGGCAAAACTGACCCACAGTGGAAAAACAGAGACAGTGCTTGCATCTCAGTGGGAGTGGGGATCAATTGGCAGGTGTTTGGGAGAACTTTTGGGGATGATGTTACTATTTCATGCTTAATATCAGTTTCTGTTACACATCTGTTTCCATTCCAAACCTTAGGAAATACTCTCTTAAGATTTGGGCATTTAATTGTGTGGGAAATTTTCTTTAAAAAACTGTAAAATATGATTGACTCTAGCTGATGATATGTCCATGAAATGTTTAGGGTGAAATGTAATGGCATCTGCAAATTTGATACGCATTAAAAAGGACAGATTGATGGGCTGATGGAGGAATGGGTAGATGGACAGTTGGTGATAAAGCAAATATGGTAAAATGTTAAGAGGAGTTGAGGTGGTGCATATATGGATGTTTGCTATAAATTTTTTAGAAGTAAATCTATGCCAATTCATTTTAGTCTCAATTTCATTAATCTCATGAATGAATATCAAACTTTTGTCTTTGATGGTCCCTGTTCACATTCCCAACTTCATCTCAAATCCCTCTTACTTTTGTCTATTATGTTCAACTTATATTGACCTTTGCTTCATTTATACGATCTCTCTATTCAGTTCCTTGAACATGTGAAAAAAATTTCTCACCTCAGGAATTTGCACAGACTGTTCCCTATACTGGAACATTTTTTCCATTACTCTTTCCTTGACTGGCTTCTTATCAAATTCCAAGACTCAGTTTATATGTCATTTTATCTGAGATTCCTTCCTTGGCCGCTCTGTATAAGTCAGTTACCCAACTGTCCTCTAAAGTTGCACCCAGTTTCTCTAGCACTCATCATAATTTACAATTATATATTTGATTTTCTTATTGTCAGTCTCCATCACTAAACTATTAAGTTCTAAAACTGCAGGAAGGAACTATATGTCTGTTTTACTTATCAATATATACTTGGCTAATGGCAGGCATGCAATAAAAGTTTGTTGAATAAACGAAGAGAACCTTGGCTCAGTAAACACACGTCCAAATATTCCTACTGAAGTTATACCTACTGAGTACTTATTTCTATTTGGTAAAGGGAGGGGAGGAAACCGAGTAAGAACAAAGGTTAAAGCTCTTATGAATGCCCCTCTCCTAGTGGATCACATAGGTAGCAATCAATAATTTTGTCATATTGGTGTCCTTGTTCATAAATTCACAGATTTGATAGCTAGATCATAAAAGGAAAAACTTCAGCGTACCAAGCAGACAGGTGGTTATTAGCTTATAAGATATATGTCCAGGCAAAGAGGTTAGTATTAAGGAAAAATGAGTACAGAAGTGGTTTCTACTGTTAAATGTAGTTACAGTATCTAAGGGAGGTGAGCACCCGCCATTCCTCTAAACTAGACAGGTGTGGGGTGCTGCCGAGTACTATGTACGCAGGGGACTTCAAAGCTGGGTACAACGTAGACGTTAAAGCAACAATGTGTCACATAAAAATAGGTAATAAATTAGATATCAATTAATCAATTATATGCAGTTTCCCCATCCAGAATTAAACATGTCAAACGAAAGTCAGCAAACTAGATAAGTAGTAGGGCTAACATACTGCATCTTATTGACTATGTTCAATTCTGCATTGTTTATTATATATCAAAAATCTATCAAATACTATAGAAATTCTAAGTAAAAAAACTAGTAATTCATAAAACTATTATCCCATTTTCATACTAAAACAAATGCACAAGCACTTCAAATTTACTTGCTGTTAATTTCTGTAAATCTTACTAACTTCTAGACTCAAAAGGCAAAAGCTTTCAGGTTATTGCTGTTATACGCATAGCTTTTCTTAATTAAAAAATGACAAGGCATCAATAAACTGGGCTTCAAGTTAGAGAAATGTAATTTAATAGTTCTCTGGGGATTAACACATGGCTTCAAAACAACTTACAACTCTGCTTTTTCTCCCATCCGGATGAGCCGACTCTCTTCAAACTGAACTATGCCTCCAGCCTGCAGCAGTTCTAAAAGGACCCTAATATTTAAAATAAACCAGTAAGAATACTTGCAATCTACTTTTATTTACTAGCTCTTTAAGAATCCATTTAGCCACACAAACCGTATCTTTTTTTGGTCTTATAACTTGCTGATTTTTCAGCGTGTCTTTCACGTACACAAGGGATTGTTAGACCGCCATTATAAAGTGATCATATTGTATTTAAGTCTGGTAAAAAGATACAACAGTTCTATTTTTCCAACATGGAGGGAATGCCAGTGTTTGCAAACAAAGCCTTATTAGAACATCTAATTGACCCTCCCCACTAAGCTAAAAATGTCCATACATATTCTTTCAAGAAGCAAATTTTTGTCTAATGCTTTTACGGCTTATGATTCTTCAAAATCTGTGGCCTACAGGTAGTGTCCATGTTCACATGTTAATTTTTCTACCTAAACATGGGGTTTCTCCTACTACAGCATATGCACAACCGCCAAAGGGCCAAACAACCGCAATGTGCACCAGTGGTTAAATGGATAAACCAGATAAGGTATAGAAACATCATGGGGTATTATTCATACTTAAAAGGGAATGAAATTCTGACATACGCTACACATTGATATATCTTAAAACCATTATGCTAAGTGAAATAAATGAGTCACTAAAGCACAAATGCTGTACGATTCCACTTATATGAGGCACACAAAGTAGTCAAATTCACAGAGACAGAAAGTTACGTGATGATAGTTACCAGGGGGTTGGGAAGTGGGTAACTGGGGAGTTACAGCTTAATGGGTACAGTTTCAGTTTGGGAAGATAATGTTCTGGAGATGGAGGTGGTGATGGCTGAACAACAATGAGAATATATTTCATGAGAACTGTACACTAAAAATGCTTCAAATGACAAATTTTATGATATATATATTTGACCACAATAAAAAAATGAACAAAAATATTGGGATTCTTATAATTAATCTTTATCACACCAAGTAGCTGCATTTAAAAGGTGACCAGGATTTTGAGATTGAGACATCAATATTTTTAAATCAACCTCAAAATATAATAGAATCACTACATTGTCCTTAGAGTAGCATGAGAAAGCTCTCTCCTGTATTTAAGTTCAAGATCCAGAGTAACACAACCCTTCTCAGAACCCAGGAAAACATTTAACAAACTATTTTTCAAACATAGATAATTTGATTACTTTCAAGTGAAAAAAATTTTAAAGACATAAAAGAAATAAAACCTCCCAACTTTACACTTCAGAACCCTAACTTAATCCACTCTGAGTACTGTAATGTACCGTCGAGGGGAGCAAGGCTGCGGTGAGCCCGCCTGCTGGAAGCCTATCCCCACGCCGCTGCTGAGGCCGTCTTAACTAGCTGCCTGCAGCCCACTGCTGCCTTTTCAGGGACTTTGTACGCCAGCTGTCAAATGCAGGCATTGATAAAGATCGAATTATATAAACTTACACAAATAAATTAAGTTAATAAGAAAGATAATTAATACCTGAAGCCAGTCCTCCCTCTTTATTGTCCTGCATTTGACTTTGCGCGCTCTCAAGGTCCGTGACTGTGCCGTATCTGTGCTGGAAGCACCGCGTAAGAGGTGGTGCGCATCTCTTCCCCACTCCACGCGCACTGTGATGGCGCAGCGGTAGATCGCGATCAGCTGTGGTGGGAGTCGTAATGCCATGGAAACTGGCAAATGCTGTAAATCAGGGCTTGTGACATTTTTAAAGGGTTGTAAAACAAATAAAGAACATGTGACAGAGACCATATTTGGCCCATAAAGCCTAAAATATTTACTCTCTGGCCCTTTATAGAAAAAGTGTCCCTATTCCTGGTTAAGAAATTAACAGGGATAGTAAGACAATCAAACTCAAAAGTGTGCATGTCGGAGTCATTACTTTTAAATAGCACAAAAAGAATTAAGGAATTTTTTTTCCAATATTCAAAAGCTGTTACACGATTCAGCAAAGAAGTCCCGTGACTGATGAATGAGGGAACTTGGGACATGCTTTCACCGGTGAACTTTCATCTCATTCACTTACAAAAATGAACGTATCACCCAACATCCATATCAGAACGAACCAGTTGTCAAACTTTTATTAGCAAACCACTAGAAAATATTCAAATAAACCGCGTGAACAAATTCTGACACATAACAAACAGTACAAGAGAAAGTGCAGGATTAGAAAGCAAAGAACTGGGTTCTCATCTTAGCTGTGACCTGGAGCAATTTACTGCATCGGTTTTCTTTCTACATTTCTAAAATCGGTGTGGGAAAAGCCCCAGATAATCCCAAAGAGGATTCCCAACAACAGATTATTACTGTACTATGATTACTTTTAAAGGTCTGGCATCTACATTTAGGCTTGGTTTTAACTTGTTTTATTCAGTTAGTTACATGAAGCTTTTATCATGTTTTACCATGCATAACATGCTTCACTTTTCCTGCCGATAGAAAAAATTGGGGCACAACGAGGGCTCCATCTTACTATTTGCATTCAATGTAATTAAAGAGACAATCAAAATTTTCGCAGCTGTTCTCTTCCCTAAGACAGTCTGCAGCTGTCAGGGAGCCACAGGTGTGCAGAGAAAGGGCTCACTGTTGCTATTCTGTGTTCTTTACCTGAGTCTCATCCTCCCAGCCAGGCAATATTACCACAAAGAATCAGCACAGCTCTCAAAATGCTTAATTTTTGTAGCTTAATTATCTGACAGTTTCAATTTGAAAGAGACTGGCTCTTTCAGTGCTCAGAGTTAGTGGGTAAGCTTTTAAGAAATCCTACTCCCTGAAAAGACCCTCAAGAAGGGGCATAAGTAGAAAGAAGTGGTAATTTTTCACAAAACTACAATAAATCATCCTAAAATGTATATGGAATCACAAAAGACCCAGAATTACGGAAGAATTACTGGAGAAAAAGAACGAAGCTGGAGGAATAACTCCCAGACTTCAGACAATACTACAGAGCTACGATCAAAACAGCACATATATGACATAGTAAGAAAAAACAAACAAACCAATCCAAAAATGGGCAGAAGACTTAAGCAATTCTCCAATGAAGACATACAAGTGGCCAATAGGCACATGAAAAAATGCCCAATATCACTAATTATCAGAAAAATGCAAATCAAAACTACAATGAGATATCACCTCACGCCAGTCAGAAAGGCCATCATTCAAAAGTTCACAAATGACCAATGCTGGAGAGGCTGTGGAGAAAAGAGAACCCTCCTACACTGCTGGTGGGAATGCAGGTGGGTGCAGCCACTGTGGAAAACAGTATGGACATTCCTCAAAAGACTAGGAATAGACTTACCGTATGACCCAGTAATCCCACTCCTGGGCATATATCCAGAAGGAACCCTACTTCAAAATGACACCTGCATCCCAATGTTCATAGCAGCACTATCTACAATAGCCAAGACATGAAAACAGCCTAAATGTCCATCAACAGATGACTGGATAAAGAAGAGGTTGTATATTTATACAATGGAATACTACTCTGCCATAAAAAAGGATACAATAATGCCATTTGCAGCAACATGGTTTGACTTAGAGATTGTTATACTAAGTGAAGTGAGCCAGAAACAGGAAGAAAAATTTCATATGATATCACTCATTTGTGCAATCTAAAAAAAGACACTATGAACTCATCTACAAAATAGAAATATACTTGCAGACTTCGTAAACAATCTTATGGTTACCAGGGAAAGGGGGTGAGAAAGGATAAATTTGGGAGTTTGAGATTTACAAATGCTAGCCACTGTACGTAAAAATAGATTTTAAATATAGTGGCTTCTGTATAGCATAGAAATCTATGTTCAGTATCTGGTCATAACCTCTAAAGGAAAAGCGGCTACAGCCACCAACTGACGGAAACAAGATCAGAAAGGAGAGCTGTTACCCTAGAGCCCAGTCCTCCTAAAGTCCCTGTCTGCCGCTGACGCTGCCCCCTGACCGCACTGCGCCCTCCTCCCAGGAGCAGACTGCCATGAAGACGTGGGTCCTGCGAGGCAGAGGCGGAGGCTGCTCCCAGGATAGGCCTGGGGGAAGATGGGAGCAAGTCCACCTTCTCCCCCTGGGGCAGCACCCCTCCCCGCAGCCGCCCCCCCGAACACGCTGCGCCTGTCTCCCGGGAGCCCACTGACCTGGAAACAAGTGTCCTGCGAACCTGGGGCAGCGGCGAGAAGAGGGGAGCTGCCCCTAGTGAACTGATCAATTTCTCCCCGTCATCCCCGCGGCAGGGCCTGGGGTCGGCCTCTGCTGCCCCAGGTTCGTGGGACGCAGGTGACAGGTCAGCCTGCTCCCAGGAGGCGTGCGCCATGGGGTCAGAGGCGGCGGCAGCGGCGGGTTTAGGGATCTGCCTATGAGAGCCTGTGGATTTGCTTCTACCTCCCCCGCAGCCTGCCCTAGGCTCGTCCTGTGCTACTCCAGGTTCTCGGGACTCAGGTGACAGGTCATCCGGCTCCTGGAAGGCGGGCGCTGTGCCGTCAGGGGGCTGCGGAAGCGATGGCGGGATTGGGGCTGCCCTGAGCGGGCGCGGGGATTTGCTCCCCTTTCCCGCTGTCGCTGCCGCGGCCCCCGCACACTGGCCGCACCGCGCCCGCCTTCCAGGAGCAGACTGACCTGTCACCTGCGTCCCGCGAACCTGGGGCAACAGAGGCCGCACCCAGGACAGGACGCAGGGGAGATGGGAGCAAACCCACAGGATCACAGAGGCAGACCCCTCTCCCCGCCGCCGCCTCTGATGCCGCGGGCTCCGCACCCTGACGGCACCGCGTCTGCCTCCCAGGGGCAGGCTGACCGCCAGACGGCTTGCACGGGGCAGCCCCCATCCCACCGCGGCGCCACCTGCGGCCACGTGACCACACGCATCCGCCTCCCAAGAGCAGGCCATGGCCTGAAGGCCGGTCGGAGCTGCTCCCTGGCCGTCCAGCGCCCTCCCATCTCCTGGAGCTGCACCCGCTTTCTCACACCCGGGTATACCCGGCAGGGAAGGCACGGAGTTCAGGGACTACCAATGTGGGGGAGGGGCACCGCGAACCAGGGCGGCGCCCGGCACCCGCCTCAGGGCCCTAAGGAGCTGCGCGGCCCGGGCCTCACCCGCCGGCTCCCCGACCTGCGCCCCCTTACCTGCCCGGCGACGGCAGCAGAGGCGACGGCAAGCGGCGGCGCAGACCCCAGGCCGTGTTCCTCCTCGGGGACCTGGTCCAGGAGCACCTGGCTCCCGCCCAGCTTCCACACGCTCTGGGAGGGTTCCGGCATCTGCTTCCCTCCTCCTCCCGCCCGCAGCGCGGACGCTCGGGCTGGGGCTCCTGCTGTGCGGGGCCCGGCGACTGGGGGCGGCGGGGCGGCGGGGCGGCGGGGTGGCGGGGCGGCGGGGCGGCGGGGCGAGCCCACCCCACGACCGCCCTGCAAGGTCTCCATCCCGCCACTGACTGGTCCTGGGACCCAACCAGCACCACCGCCGGCGCGGGCCGGGCAACACCCCCAGCCCCTCTCCCAATGCTCGCCTCCCCTTCCCACCCCGTTGCTGTCCCTGTAGCCCCAGCCAGGCCCGGTCTCTTACAGGACCTCCAAAATGGGGCTCCTCCTCACACCGAGGTCCCCGCCCTCACACTGCTCACCCCTCTTGCCTCACCGCAGGACCCCCACCGGAACATCCCGAAATGGTCCGCCTCAGCCCTCAGCCGGGTCAGTTCCACTCGGAGCGGCCCCTCACTGCTCAGCCTGTCCCCCTCACTCCAAGTGCACCACTACCCCCAGCTGACCCCCTCACCCATCACCCCGTGGTTGGGGCGGGAAAGTCTGGGCTCCGGTCTCCATGGCGACTGCCAGGAGCAGGGGATCTGGCCTAGTGTCTGGCCACACAGCTAGTGTCCAAGGCTACAGGCTGCGGCGGGTCGGGCTGGAGGCGGTTCCAATTCCTGCACTCTGCTCTGTGCCTCGTCTGAGCCAGCGGGTCAGGGTCGTTCAGGGCTGCCCGCCACTGGCCTGTGGGCCATCCGTTGTTGATATCCCTGATGGTGATCGGGCCCCTAGGGTGGAGGCGCTGGGCTTGCGGGCCAGTGGGGGGGTGCAGCTGAGCTTGCGGCATGGACAAGCAGGCGGGTGGGCTGTGTGCATGGCCTGGGCTCAGCCCAGTGGTTACAGGGACCCTGTCCATTAGCGCCAGGGCAGAGGAAGAGGGACTGGAGCTTTGAAAGTGTCCACATTAGGAAGCCAAGGCTGGAGAGCAAAGCAGGCAGCTGTGCTGGCCAGGCCACCTTGGAGCCTGCCATGACACTGGTCCTTTGCATACAGGGAGACTGACCATTGACCAGCCAATGAGACGTTTCATACCCCTCAACCTTGGTATACTTTACAGGCAATTGAAGGTACTTTAAGAGGTAATTTTAATCACCAGTAATTATTACTTTCTCTGCGGGAGAGCAGGTCCACAGTCATGGTGAACCTGGCAGGGCTCCTGCCTGAACCCCAGCCTGGGCAGAGGAGGACCTGCCCAGAAACATCCTCTTACCTCTCACCAAAAGGCACTGTAGTAGAGAAGAACAAATCTGACTCCATTAGATCTGTTTCTTTTCCTTTAAACCTGTGCCCTGTTTTCTAGGCTTAGTCTTGCCAGCTCTGCACTTTGTGTAAAACAATGTTGCCTTTAGCCTGAAATGTACCAGAGAGCCTATTCTCAGTTCTCTGACCTTTAAGGATATTGACACTTCTGCACTCCTATAAAAATAACAAGTTGCAGAATAGAAAATAACCTTTGCTTTGTTGGAGGATTTACAGGGGCACCGGGACCTGACCCACCTGGGCCTCATTTTGAGAAACTCTGCCTGAGTTTTTTTTTTATTTTGTCCTTAGCTACACACTAGAGTGTTCATGATAAAAACGTTTTGCAAAGGGGGAGACAGCGAGTTACTATCTTATCTACAACTTTAAATAAATTTTGAATGAATGACATTTTAAAGTTAGATATCTTCTCAAAAAAAAAATCAATTTTCTGTCCATAATGTTACAACTGATGGGCATTTTTCTGTGATGAGGTTTTAACCATTATTCAGAGTGGCTTTTTGTTTTTAAATCTTTTTTTAACTAATAACATTTTCTGTGTATTTTAATTTACTTCAGTATTTTAAACAGAATTGCATTACAAATATGTTTTTAATTGTATTGTTTTTTGTAGTCTTTATGTGCCATTGCCAATTATTTTTATATTACATAGAAGTTTTCTCAAATTAGTCGCCAGGGGACTAAGGCAGTTGACAGTCAGAATGGTTGGAATTGTGTTCTAAGAAAAATTTCTTTTGCATAAGCATGTATGTAGTCAGGGCATTTTGTGTGTATGCAGCCTGAAGTGGGTATCGGGTATTATGCGTGTTTAGTACCTGTATATTTACTTTTTAATTTTTTTATTTTGATTTTTGTCATGTAGACTACTGTCTTGTTATAATGTATAATGTAATCTTGTCTTGGTATAATGTAATCTGTATTTGTGTACCTTTTTTTAACTTTAAAATCTTTGAATGAAATGTTTAATACTCATTAGAAAAAAATCCAAAATCTTTTCACCAACCCTTCAGGGAAAACTGCCACTTCAGGAAGGTGCCCTACGTTACAGCACAGCCCCTGCACACCTGCTCCCGGCCCCCCACACAGCAGCTTGAAGTGTAAATGTGGAGAGCAAATGGTGCCCTTTGGAGTCAGGTCAGCCAGGGCCTGACTCCCAGGGATGCTATTTATTCTGCCTCTAAAGTGGGGGTAATCATGCCCACAGTTTGTGATCACTGTGGGGAAAGTGTCTGGCATCACACCCAGCATGTAGCAAGAGCTCAGTATCACCATCAACCATCACTGTCGTATTATTGGTCGGCATTGTTCATTACTCTTCCTCCTTATAAACAATGGAATAAATCACGAGAACGCTAGTTTCTCTATGAAGTTGGGTTTCCTAAAATCCCTTTGAGAAGCTGTGCAATTAAACTCAGTGAATGAAAAGCTTCAGCTTCAGAGATTCTTTTCTGCTCTGACACTTTTCCATGTTGGTGTTGGGAAATTTTTTTCCACTCTTAACTCTGTTTTTTTTTCTATCATCAGCATACTTCTACCCTCCTCTTTTGCCCACGTTGCCTTCTCCCTCCCCTCCCCCTGCATATTCACGTTTGTCGCAGGGATCTCTAGGAGGCTCACTCAGGGGCTGTGCTTTGGGGTGAACTCAGCGGTGAGAACTGGGGCCTGCGGCAGCCCCAGCGAGGACAAGCCGCACTCAGCAGGAGCAGAGCTCAGGAGCCCCACACCGAGTCCAAGGACGTGACTCTGCCCTTCAGCGGGGGCAGCGGATCCCCACGAGATCAGCTTTGGATTTGGAGCTCACCGCCTCGGTGGGTTCTCGGGAACCAGCACAAAGTTTCAGCTCCTACACTCCCCGAGGAAGGGGTTTCAGAAGCTTCCGTGGGTGCGGTCATCACAGTGAGTCTCTGCTGCTTGACCTGCTCAAACAACCCTGTTTACAGATTTTCATCCTAATCATTGTTTGGGGGAAGAAAAAGGCACTACTTTAATGTAACTGATTGTCAGACTCCTAGACTTAACTTGATTGCTGGCTATGATCACAAAGGATCAATTCTTTTCTTTTGAAAAGAATGTTTTTCACACATACTGAGTAGAAAATGTAAACACTCATGTGCCTTCATTGACCTGAATTGTTTGTGAGAAATAAAGAATGTAAGAAAAAAGTCAGTGTAGGAATTTTTTTTATTTTAAAAGTAAAAAGGCGTTTCCAGAAGACATCTCATATTGACTTCATAATTTTAGTGGGGGAGAGTCCTTCAACCCCATACCACTCAGCTTCAATTTTTAGAAACCCCAGTAGGCAGGGCCAGGAACTTATAAACTAGGTCCTACTTGCCTGCAGTGCCCTGGGGGTGGGTCCCTCGGCTCAAATAATGTGTTCCTGCTCTTCTTCTGAGACGTGGAAATAACATAGCTTCAGCTTACTCCATAGGTTTGCAGGGGAGGTCAAATCACACAATGCGGAGACTTCTCGAAGGAGTATGTGAGGATGTTTGGGGAGGTTATGGGGGGCTTTGCCTCCGGCGTTGGTCTGGTTTTAGTTATGCTATTTATTTGGAAGTTTAAAGCATCATTAAGGGAGCTCATAAATTGTGCCATTTGTCACAGTGGGGCATGGTTTGAGAAACTCATTTGGAGTATGTGCTTTGTATAAATGTTCTTATGCCAAAAGCATTGTAAGCATTCTCTTAAATGAGTAAAACTAATTTTTTTGCAGTAATCAAACAGAAGTTCAAATATAGTTTATTAACTAAAGTAAAGAAACAGTTAAGTAAATGTTTTAAGATTTTGTTTGGACGAAAAAGGCTTTCTGGGTTCCCTGAGTTAAACCAAGAGCTCCTTCAGATTCCTGCTGATTTAGACTGTTGGTGTAAATGACCCTATTGACCTGTAACCTGGGTGGCTTGGGGTGGTCTGGGGTGAGGGGGTGAGTACACTGTGGGTAAGAGGGCAGAGGGCTCATTACTGGAGCAGGGAGGGCACACTTGTGACAGGGAGTTAAGGAGTCATGGGCCTGGGGAGGGAAGAACCTGCAACCCTTGTTCTCCAGAACATTTGCTCATGATTAGCTCTCACCTTTGAGGACCCACATCCCCACCCCCTCAGACCCACGTTCCCATCCTCTCAGACCCAGGTTATCGCTTTGCTTATTTTGGTTGAATATATAGTGTTATTTGCCCCAGTCCTGTACCTCTTCAGGAGAGACTCAACTGAAGGAGAACCTGAGAAGACATGAAAGGCTCTCTCCTCCATCGTACTGCCTGTCCACGCCAGACCGTACCCCTGTCCACGCCAGACCCTCTCCATCCACGCCAGACCCTCCCCATCCACACCAGACCCTCCCCCTGGGCTTTGTGTCCAGTTTCTCATCCAAGGACGGTCTGTGGGGCAGCCATTACTTTCCAGCACCTGTGTGGGCTTGGGGACCACAGAACTGACCAGAGCAAATGAAGCTTACAATTTGCTGGGAGATACAATCAGTTATAAAGCTAATTTTAAATAGAGTGTGACAGATTTATTTGGGCCTCAAGACAAGAGGAAAGACATTGTGTTTCCCCGTTTCACCTGAGCTGTCAGAGCCACGGGGGCTCCCACCTGCTCATTCCCCCCACGCCGCTCCCAGCCCTCACCCCAGCCCTCTCTCCCATGCACTTAGCACAGCTGAGACTAGGGGATGAACAGCTGCTAAGCCCATAAGTGTTGTCCAAGATGACTTCAGAAGTCACGTCCATAAGTGACCGTGGGAGACCAGATTTTCTGCCAAATTGCCCGTTCCTCAGTCACAGCCTAGACTCTGTCAGACCTGTGTTGTTTATTAATCACTTACTTAATATTTGGCAAGACTCAGTTTTCCTGATGAACTTGGACACAGCCATCGTGAGATCATCTGACATCTTTTCTTCTCCCTCTGCAACAGTTTTGAGATGCTGTCCCCTCCTTAGCTTGTGGGTGATGCCTCTAAGTGTCGCCGAGGTCTCATGCCATCTGCTTCTTTTAGCATCATCAGAGAACGGGGAGGACTGTGTGATCATGTTCAACTCGGAAACACGTTCGGGCGCGACAGGTCCTGCAGCTTCTCTGCAGTGGGAACCTCTGTGCGAATTTCCCAGCCAAGTGACCTTTCCGCTTTTTAGCACTTGTTCTCAATTAAGGAGCCACAATTACTTTTTAACCGCCCAGTTCCTGGAATTAGCCTATTGATTTGTACATGCAAGAGGCAGCAGCGCTCCAGAGAGACGTGTGCTGCACAAGCTGAGGCCGGACAAGCCCGCCCGGCACGAGACAGAAGAGACCTGGTGATTTTTTGAACACAAAGTATCTTCCAGCTCGAAGGACTGAATTCACCACGTCCCCTGCAGGGCTGCGGTCAGCACCTCACGAGCCACCTCCCGTCACTAGGGTGTTGGCATCTTAGGGCCTAGAGGTTTACTGTGAGCATACTATACTTTCACTTTAATCCATATCTAGAAATTTTTAAGACCCATAAGAATGAGGCTAGAAGGGTGGAATTTCAGATACCAAGCCAGACAATGCACCTGGTGAGTAATCTGACTTCTGCCATCAGTTCTTGGGCACAAGACAGGTGGCCACTCCCCTCTACAAAGAGCAGCTAAAGTCATTTTTGGAGCCTCATGGCGCTGAGGGAGTCATGATAGGGTCTGGCAAAATCAGCCCTAATTGCCCTCAAATGTGCAGGTACGTTACTCAGCCAAATGGAGTTAAGGTGATGAGCGAGAGCAGCACGTAACAGAAAGGTGCTCCTGGTGACTGCTGCAAAGGAGAGTCACGTGACAGCTGGGGCGCTGCCCTAGAATCCAGCAGGAAGTGAGAAGGTCTGTGGAGGTCGCAGGTTGTAAGCAGTGATGGAAGATGGCACCGTTATGGTCATGACTTGGTTCCACAACCTGATTCTTCTGAAATCTTAGAATCAGGGTCACTCAACTAATACCAAAGCACAGGAAGCTTCTCTGGGCTGCTTCTGCTTTCTGGAGACCCACACCCTCATTCCTTGGCCTCTCAGCTATCTTTCAATCAATCTATTAAAATGGAAGTTGATAAATAGCGTATTATCCCTCCTTAGAGTTCGTGGATTTGAAATATAAATTTCTGAACACAAAGTATCTTACACTTTGAAGGACTGAATTCACAACAATCTATAATGACATAATTTCAGAATGTGTGTCAGTAGCAGATACATTTGGAGGAGGGCTGGGGACGATTTCTGAGACACACTTCAGTCAGTGCCCTCACCGCTTACAGACTTCACCACGGACATAGCAGAAGCCCTTCAAAAGAGGCCAACTTGCTAGGAAACACAAGACTCTGTGACAAAGAAATGCGGACTGTGGGTACCTGATCCTGCCAAAGTCACCCACAGCCGCTGTGAACACCTAAATTCACACCCCAAGGTATCTCAGTATCTGGACCTTAAGGAGGGAGAAGGCATAACAGGAGGAAAGGTCCGAAGAATGGAAAGTTTATGATCATCAAAAAAATTTTTCTCTCATTGAGGGAGATTTGCCTTTATATTGTTTGAGATTTTATAAAATATAGTATTCACCTGTTATTTGTATGCTTAAAAGTAAATAATTAATGAAAAAAAGATAACACAGCTGAGGGCTGATCTTCTATTTGCACATAAGCATATAAATCATAAATATGCTTATAAATAATATATACGAAATATGTATGGTTTTCAGTTTCAGCATTTCTTAGATTAGCAATGCATACTCCAGTGAATATGAAAATGCTAGTTTACTATACTTGAATTTTTCTTACTAGTTATTTACAAATCATAATCCATTACACGTTTTGAAATTTAATTTCTAATTCTCAATTTGCCTTCATGCTTACTTAAATATCAGGAAGGAATTTCCAAAATTGATAAAAATCCCCTAAAAAAAATTAAAGGCCCTTCAAATTTTTTCTTTTAACCAGTTTGAATTAGGCTTTCAGGGTTGAGATATATTTGTTCCTTGGATGACATTACCACTTGTGGTCCCAGTGAAATGGCAGTCAGTCTGGGCCCTGCTTTGACTGAAGCTTTGGCCTGAGAGTGGAAGACCTTAGAGGTGAGAGACATACCCATCAACACAGCTACACGGAATTACACAGCCTAACGCTGCAATAACCGCCGTTTAAAAACGAAACTTTAGATTTACTCCTAGGTATTGTATTACTCTGGGTGCTATTTTAAAGGGGATTGATCCTTTACTTTCTTTATCTATTGATTCATCATTAGTGTAAAGAAATGCAACTGATTTTTGAACGTTAATTTTGTAACCTGCTACCTTGCTGAATTCTTCCATCAGCTCTGGTAGTTATTGTGTGGACCTTTTAGGGTTTTCTATATATAGTAACATGTCACCGGCATATAGTGACACTTTTACCTCTTCTTTTCCAATTTGGATCCCTTTTATTTCTCTCTCTTGCCTGATTGCTGTGGCTACGACTTTCAGGACTATGTTGAATAGGAGTGGTGACAGTGGGCAGCCTTGTCTTGTCCCAGGTTTTAGTGGGAAGCTTTTGAGTTTTTCACCTTAACGTTAAGTGCTATGCTGGCTGTAGGTTTGTCATATATAGCGTTTATTATGTTGAGGTATTTTCCCTCTATACTCACTTTGGTGAGAGTTTTTATCATAAATGGGTGTTGAACTTTATCAAATGCCTTTTCTGCATCTATTGAGATGATCATGTGGCTTTTGTCCTTTCTCTTGTTGATGTGATGTATCACATTGATTGATTTGCATATGTTGAACCACCCCTGTGTCCCTGGGATGAACCCCACTTGGTCATGATGTATAATCTTTCTTATGTGCTGTTGGATTCTATTTCCTAATATTTTGGTAAGGAATTTTGCATCTGTGTTCATCAGTGATGTTGGTCTGTAATTCTCTTTTTTGGTGGTGTCTTTGCCTGGTTTTGGTATCAGGGTGATGGTGGCTTCATAGAATGAGTTTGGGGGTATTCCCTCCTTTTCAATCTTCTGGAAGAGTTTGAGAAGGACTGGTATGAGTTCTTCTTTGTATGTTTGGTAGAATTCCCAGGTGAAGCCATCCGGTCATGGACTTTTGTTTGCAGGGAAGTTTTTTATTCCTAATTCAATTTCATTTCTAGCGATTCATTTGTTCAAGTGTCACTTTCTTCTTGATTCAGTCTTGGTGGACTGTATGTTTCCAGAAACTTGTCCATCTCCTTTAGGTTGTCCATTTTGTTTCCATATAGTTGTTCAAAATATTCTCATGTGATATTCTGTATTTCTATGTTATTGGTTGTAATTTCTCCATTTTCATTTCTTATTTTGCTTATTTGTGCTCTCTCTTTTCTCTTCTTTGTGAGCTTGGCCAGAAGTTTGTCGATTTTACTTACTCTTTCAAAAAGCCAGCTCTTGGTTTGATTGTTTTTTTCTATATTTTTTAAAATCTGTATTTTACTTATTTCCTCCCTGATCTTTATCATTTCCTTCCTTCTGCTGCCTTTTGGGGATTTTTTGCTCTTTTTTTTCTAATTCTTTTAGCTGGTGGATTAGATTGTTTATTTGAGGTTGGTGGGGTTTTTTTTTGTTTTGTTTTGTTTTGAGGAAGGCCCGTATTGCTATAAACTTCCCTCTTAGCACTGCCTTTGCTGCATCCCATAAATTTTGTGTGGTTGTGTTTTCATTGTCATTTGTCTCAAGGTATTTTTTAATTTCAACATTGATTTCATCATTGACCCACTGGATTTTTAGTAGCATGTTGCTTAATCGTTATGCTGTCATTATTTCTCCTTTGTTTTTCTGTAGTTGATTCCTGGTTTCATGGCATTGTGGTCAGAAAAGATGCTTGAGATAGTTTCTATCTTCTTAAATTTGTTGAGGCTTCTTTTGTGCCCAAGTACATGATCAATCCTAGAAAATGTTCCATGTGCACTTGAAAAGAATGTTTATCCTATTTTGGGGGGGGGTGTAAAGTTCTGAAAATATCCACCAAGTCTGATTTTTCTATTGTATCATATAATTTCTCTGTTACCTTATTTATTTTCTGTCTGGAAGATCTGTCTAGTGATGTTAATGTGGTGTTAACTCTCCGACAATGATTGCATTCCCATCAATTTCCCCCTTTATCTTTGTTAGTAATTGTTTTATGTACTTAGGGGCTCCTATATTGGGTGCATATATATTAATGAGTGTAATATCCTCATCTTTTATTAATCCTTTAATCATTATAAAACGTCCTTCTTTATATTTCTTTATGGCCTTTGTTTTAAAGTCTAGTTTGTCTGAAATCAGTAATGTTACTCCTGCTTTCTTGTCATTTCCATTTGCATGGAATATCCTTTTCCATCCTCTCTCTCTCTCTAGCTATGTGTGTCCTTCTCCTTAAAGTGGGTCTCTTGTATGCAGCATATTGAAGGTTCTTGCTTTATTATACAGTCTGCCACTCTATGTCTTTTGATTGGAGCATTTAGTCCATTGACATTTACAGTAATTAGTGATAGGTGTGTGTTTATTGCCATTTTGAACTAATTTTTGCAGTTGATTTGGTATTTCCTCTTTGTTCCTTTCTTCTTCCTTTTGTGGTTTGGTAATTTTCCTTTGTATTATCATGGATTTTATTAAGTTTTTGTGACTCCCTTGTAAGGTTTTGGCTTGTGGTTACCGTTTTTTTGTAAGTCTGTTAACCCATTAGTATAACTGTTTGTATTAAACAGATAGTAGTATAAGCTCAAACCCATCCTACTGAGAACAAAATATTTTAAAAAGAAGAAAAAATCTCTGTATTTTCTTGCTTCCCTCTCCCACACCTAATGATTTAGATGTCTTCATTTACAATTTCGTGTTTATTCTATTTGTAATTCATGGTAGTTATCAACTTTCCAGTTACAGTTGTCTCATTTCTGTAGCATCCTGCTTCTTCTCTATTTAGAGTAGACCTTCCAATATTTCTTTCAGCTTGGGTTTAGTGTTGCTAAACTCTTCTAGGTTTTGCTTGTCTGTGAAATTCTTTATCTCTCCTTGTATTCTAAAGGATAACTTTGCTGGATAAAGTATCCTAGGCTGCTTTTATTTATTTATTTTTTTTTATTCAGGACTTTGAGTGTGTCTTGCCACTCCCTTCTGGCTTATAGTGTTTGTGTAGAGAAATCAGCTGAGAGCCTTATGGGGGTTCCCTTGTAACTCACTCTTTTTCTCTTTATGACATAAGATTTTGAATGCTTTTTTCCCTAGAAGGCATTTCATGTACAGCATATATGTGAGCTGATACTGGTTGTGGTATTTTAATGGGAAAGAATTTCCCTGCTGTTGTAGTTTAGAGGGAGGGAGGACAGTGACCCCTCCTGCTGTGTGAGTCACAGAAATGACTAGAGAACAGGAGGTGGCCCACCTGTGTGCCCGATCTGTCTTTTTGAATACTTTCCCTGGAGTACAGCCACGTCTGTTTGTCATTGTCAATGACTGCTTTTGTACTATGGACAGCAGAAATGTGCAGTGGTTGCCTCAGAGGGAGACCATGTAGACAGTGGAACTGGGAATCTTTGTACCTGGCCCTTTTCAGAAAATCCATGCCAGTCTCTGCTGCAGAATATGGGGAGCTTTCAGATAACCCAGAGATGCATGGAGGCAAGGAGGGAGGCTTGGTGGTCTGAGGAGTTGATGTGAGCATCTGCTGGTGGATACATACAGGAATACTTTAGCCTTCACCTTCAGCATTTGACAGGACGTATGAATCACGGAGAGAGAAAGAGAAAGAGAAAGAGAGAGAGAGAGAGAGAAAGGAGACACTAGATTATGAAATTACCAAATTATGAGTCGACAGGCAAATCATTTCCTCATGAGCCTAAGTCAGCTTTGAATGTGCAGCTTGAGAAAAACTTGGCTCAGAGGTGACTAAAAGGTCCCTAAAGGGATGCGTGAACCAGGCCAGCAAGCGCTGAGCAAGTCCAGTGAACTCCCCACCCTCACTCCCTGGGCGGGGCACCTCCCCAGGGATCTACACTGGGCTGGACCTACTCCCTGAGCCCCCGGCCTGAGGCATGTGGCTGTGGCGGTCGGTGCGGGGTGTCCAGCTCATCTCAGGCATTGCTCCGGACATCTGGGCAGGCTCGGTGGGAAGGCAGTGGAGGAGATGGGTCAGCAGGGCTCCACCTGAGTCAGGGCCTCTCTGCCTCCTGGCTTGGTGGGGTCCTGGGGTGGCGTGGTTGGGGGGAGAGGAGAAGGAACCTTGGCTGCAGAGGAGGCATGTTGGGGAGCACACCTTTCCCAGGAAATCCCCCAAACACCTGTGAGGTGTCCCTAGACAGTAGCTCCCAAATCCAAAAGCAGCTTTGTTTTCATATTTTAGAGCCGAGAAAGGGCTTTTCAGGCCTGTGATTAAACAGTGAGCAGACAGGGAGCTTCATGGGATTGAAGTGTCTAAATATCACCTACTCTTGCCCGATGCCTCCCAGCTCGGTCCCTTTGTGTCTCATGGGCCCAGGCCCTGCTTGTCCCCACTGCCCTGCCTGGTCATGGACTTCACCCTATGGTAAATATTGGGATGGGTGGCTTTCTTTTTAAGACATTCAGATGGTAAAGTACAGCCTCTGAGCACAGTTACCAAGTGTGAACGTCTTCCCCAGGCTGCCAGCTCACTGGTCAGAGCCTGCAGCTGTGAGCCTGAATGGTGGGCCCTGCAGGGCTGGGTCCCCACAGCTTGGGACCATGTTTCTGGAACTGCCTGGGAAAGATCTTTGAGCAACACAAACTTTACTTGGCAAGATCAGACTCCAGGCTGCGCAGCCACAGGGGTGAGGGCAGGCGGTCGTGGTGACAACCTGAGCCGGGGCACTGAGTGTCCACCCGCTGTGTCCACACCCCTTTCCTCCCTGTCATCTGTTTCTCCGTTGTTTCCAGACTGCTGAATCCTCAACTGTCCACGTCGGGCTGACCACTCACCAGGTGGGCCTTATCCTTGAATCCCAGGGACTGCTCGATTGCCGCCCCAAAGCCCACAATTTAAGTTCAGAACCTTTATCACGAGGGTCTACAAAGCACTGGCTATTCTGTGCCAACTTGCTAATGCACAGAAGGAAGAAAATTCAGGGTGTGGAGAGAGCTCTCCCCAAAAGCTTCCTCTGTGAGATGGACACCTGCCACAGCCAGTCACCCCTCCTCATCCCCCTGGGATCCCTCTGAAGAGGTGCACAAACCAGCCTGTCTCTGGGGAGGAAGAGCCCATGTTGGGCCCTGTGCTGGGCATTTGACAAGTCCTGGGCATCTTGCTTGATCCTCCAATCATACCCATTTTACAGATGAAGAAATAGGCACAGAGAGGTTGGGGAACTTGGCCAATGCCACACAGCGGCGAATGGATAGCACAGAAGCCACAAGAGGCGGGACAGACCCAGCAGGGCAAGCATGGTGTCCTGTGCAGACAGGCCGCTGGCTCTTGCCCAAGGGCTGTGAGGTAACAGGAAGGTGCCCAGCCTGACCAGAGGGGCCAAGCTGGGTGACATGGGTGGGCAAGACCAGGATGACGTTGACAAGACCATGCTCGTGACCCCTCCCCGACTGTAACTGCCCCCTCTCCAGCTTGCGCTTCCACTAAAGCTAACAGCCGCCCCAAGGAGGCCGGGCCAGGCAGCTGGGGGACAGAACCCGCCTGCTGGGCCAGCGCGCCTGCAGTGTGGGCAGAGGAGCGATGTGGCCGGCCCCGAGGGCTGTGATGGGCGGGGTGCACCCCAGTCTTCTCGAGCTGAGTCACACGCTGGCCCCAGGAAGCCTGGCCACATGACCTCCAGAATGAGGCGATTTGGACTTGCTGTTGAATGTGAGCCAAGTCACTGCTGCTTCTGGAAGCAGAAGGGAGCTGAGCTTAACTGAGCATCCCCTCCCAAGAAGGGGCACCACCTCTGGGGTACATCCCGGGTCAGCGGGGGTGGTGCCCTGATGTCACATGAAGGGCGGGGCATCGCCTGCAGATGCTGCGTGGGGAAACGGCTTGGCCCTGTCTTGTGGGTGAATTTGTGAGACAACTTCTCTGAGGATCTTAGGCTGAGGAAGAGATCGTAACAGGCTCAGATAGACCCAGAAAACCCCCACACGCTCAGATACACACACACGCACCTCAAGACACACCACAATCATACACTCACAGACACTCAACAGCACTACATGAGCCTTCAGCCTGGTGGACGGCCTGAAGCCCAACAGCCCCAGGCAGACCTGCGACCCCAGGACTTGGGGAAGAAATGGCAGGAACCACCCAGTACAAGGCCCTGCAGGGCCCATGCTGACTGCCCACCTCAGCCCCTGCCTCACCTAGTCCTGCCTTATCCTGGGCCTGCCCTTTCCTGGACTTGCCTCCACATGGTCCTGCCCTCTCCGGGGCCTGCCCTCTCCTGAGCCTTCCCTCACCTAGGCCTGCCCTCTCCTGGGCCTGCCCTCTCCTGGGCCTGCCCTCACGTTGGCCTTCACTATCCCGATCTGCCCTCTCCTTAGCCTGCCCTCGGCTGGGCCTGCCCATTTCTGGGTCTGCACACACCTGGGCCTGCCCTCTCCTGGTCCTGCCAAAAGCTCCAAAGTGCTGGGTTTTATTCCCTCTGCTTAAAAGTTAATGAGATGCAGAGAAATGTGGTTTAGAATACTACATCAAGTTTAATCATGCACATATAATATAAAAATATTTTCCTTTAATAAACAGTGTCAATATCTTGATGGGAAGTAACTAAAATGTGAGGCAAACAGCCCAGCAGGTAAATGTTTACTTTTCATCTTCTAGATCAGACACTTTTTCTTCATCATCTCCACATGTTCTTCACGTGCTTTCGAAACCAGATCTTGACTTAGACTTGACTTGTCCATTAAGCCTACAAGAGTCTGTAGGACTTAGATTCAAGTTCAATAGCAGCTGGAAAGAAAGTGAAAGAATTAGATTCTTAAAATACTTCATAGGTAACTAAATGTCAGTTTATTTTTTAAGAAAAGCTGAGACTTTTCTAAGTTTTAAGAAGAATGAAAAATACCTATATACGATTACAACACAAAACCCAAGATTACTAATCTAGACTTTGCCCAGGGCTGCATGTTGAATTAACTGCTCCTGTGGCTAAGGATCAGAGCGCCTGGTTTTCTCACTCTTCATTCACTTACTCAGCAACCATGTGCTAAGGCACTGTGACAAGCACTGGAACCACAAGATGAAGATGACAGAGTCCACCCTGAAAGATCTTGTACCGTAAACTGGAGAAACAGATGAACAGGCAGTTTCAGTACAGAGACATAAATGCCATGACAGGTATAAAAGAGGGCAGAGTTGGAACACTCAGAAGGGACGTCCAGCTTTGTGTCAATATTGTCCCCTCTTTGGTGGCCGTGATGTGTATGCAGATACCTGAAGGAGGAGGAGAAAGTGTGGGAGGGAGAGGCAGGAAGGGCGCCCGCAGAGCTGGGCACAGTCTGACCAGCCGATGGAGCACAGGGGCAGAGCAGGGGAGTAAAGAGATATGGCTGAAGACTTTGGCAAGAGCCAAATCGATGTGGGTGTTTTTCTTCCAAGCTAAGGAATTTGGAATTTTTCCTGAGGGCAAAATGTTAACCAGTGACAAAGTGAATGACAGGAAATTAATTGTCATCCACCAGGGGACAGGTACATGAACTGTGATTGCTTGAGTCTGGGTTTTTTGCCTCAGTCACTACCAGAAACTTGAGAAGCTGATGACCTCCATGCTTTCTGAGAACAGGTCTGTGCACAGGTGACAGGCCCATGGGGACAGCAGGAGAGGAAGGGCATAGCCAAAAACATAGAACACAGACTTCTTGAGATTTTTTTAAAGCTATGGATCACGAGGAATAAATGAGGAATCAGTGTATTTATCATTATGAATGAAATTAAGCTTTGACAGTTTTCATTAGCTATGTGTAAGGAAAAAATTTAACATAGTATGTTATTCAAACAATAGAAACAGGTGCCATTTACTGTTTACAGTGTAGATCGGAAATCAATGTCTAAATTTAATTCAGAAATGTTGGCAACATACCTTCTTTTAATTCTCTAGCTATATTATTCTCCAACTTCTTCTGCATCTGAAATAAGACAAATATTATTTTTAATGTTTAAGTTAAACAAGAAACACTATCATAGGAATGAGAGCTAGCATATGAAATGTGGCCTTTAAATAATACTTTTAGAGACTTGACCTAACTTGGGGGTTGCTTAAATAGAAAAATAATCACAGGAATAAAATAAATTCCTACTTACTTTCATTTTAGATAATAGACAACATATATCTGTAAGGTTATTTAGATTACCCTGATGGAAAGCACAGTAAACACTGCCCTGTTGGATACACATAATCTCAGAGGGCGATGACTGATCTTATAAGCACAAACGTTTAAAGAATTCAAGTCATGTTCTACTGAGAGACAAGGGTGTGTGAAAGCCGTCCTTCACCAAGCTTGTTGGGAACACAAAGTTTCTTTTCACTTGCAAACACCACTCCATACATATATATGGGGAGGTACTAGATCCAACTCGGTTTTACAGTGAAAACTGCAGGAACTTCAAACCGGCACTAGGAAACAGACTGAGAAACCAGAGTAAAAGTTTCTCCTGCAACCCGTTCCCTTGGTGCTAGATGAACGAACGTCTCTCCACATGCTCAGTTCTGAGAGATAAGTGTGTGTGAAAGCTGTCCTTCACCAAGCTTGTTGGGAACAAAAAAGTTTCTTTTCAGATGCAAATTCCACTCAATACATATATATGGGGAGGTACTATATCCAACTCTATTTTACAGTGAAAACATCAGGAACTTCAAACCGGCACTAGGAAACAGACTGAGAAACAAGAGTAAAAGTTTCTCCTGCAAACCGTTCTCTTTGTGCTACATGAACGAACCTCTCACCACAGGCTCAGTTCTGAGAGATAGGTGTGTGTGAAAGCCGTCCTTCACCTAGATTGTTGGGAACACAATGTTTATTTTCAATTGCAAAATCCACTCCATACATATATATGGGGAGGTATTAACTCCAACTCGGTTTTACAGTGAAAACTGCAGGAACTTCAAACCGGCACTAGGAAAGAGACTGAGAAACAGAGTAAAAGTTTCTCCTGCAAACCGTTCCCTTGGTGCTAGATGAACGAACGTCTCTCCACATGCCCAGTTCTGAGAGATAAGTGTGTGTGAAAGCCATCCTTCACCAATCTTGTTGGGAACACAAAGTTTCTTTTCACTTGCAAACACCACTCCATACATATATATGGGGAGGTACTAGATCCAACTCTGTTTTACTGTGAAAACTGCAGGAATTTCAAACCGGCACTAGGAAACAGAATGAGAAACCAGAGTTAATGTTTCTCCTGCAACACGTTCCCTTTGTGCTAGATGAATGAACGTCTCTCCACATGCTCATTTCTGAGAGACAAGTGTGTGTGAAAGCCGTCCTTCACCTAGCTTGTTGGGAACACAAAATTTCTTTTCAGTTGCAAACTCAAATCCATACATATATAAGGGGATGTACAAGCTCCAACACTGTTTTACTTTGAAAACTGCAGGAACTTCAAACCGGCACTAGGAAACAGACTGAGAAACCAGAGTAAAATTTCCCTTGCAACCCGTTCCCTTGGTGCTAGGTGAACGATCGTCTCTCTACATGCTCACATCTGAGAGATAATTGTGTGTGAAAGCCGTCCTTCACCTAGCTTGTTGGGAACACAGTTCCTTTTCAGTTGCAAACTCCACTCCATATATATATATGGGGAGGTACTAGCTCCAAATCGGCTTTACAGTGAAAACTGCAGGAACTTCAGACCGGCACTAGGAAACAGACTGAGAAACGAGAGTAAAAGTTTCTCCTGCAAACCGCTCTCTTTGTGCTAGATGAACGAAAGTCTCTCAACATGCTCAGTTCTGAGAGAAAAGTGTGTGTGAAAGCCGTCCTTCACCAAGCTTGATTGGAACACAAAGTTTCTTTTCAGTTGCAAACTCCACTCCATACATATATATGGGGAGGTACTAGCTCCAACTCGGTTTTACAGTGAAAACTGCAGGAACTTCAAACCGGCACTAGGAAACAGACAGAGAATCCAGAGTAAAAGTATCTCCTGCAACACGTTCCCTTTGAGGTAGATGAACGAAAGTTTCTCCACATGCTCAGTTCTGAGAAATAAGTGTGTGTGAAAGCCGTATTTCACCTAGATTGTTGGGAACATAAAGTATCTTTTCAGTTGCAAACTCCAATCCATACATATATATGGGGATGTACAAGCTCCCACTCGTTTTTACAGTGAAAATTGCAGGAACTTCAAACCGTCACTAGGAAACAGACTGAGAAAACAGAGTAAAAGTTTCACCTGCAATCCTTTCCCTTTGTGCTAGATGAAAGAACATCTCTCCACATGCTCAGTTCTGAGAGATAAGTGTGTGTGAAAGCCGTTCTTCACCTAGCTTGTTGGAAATACAAAGTTTCTTTTCAGTTACAAACTCCATTCCATACATATATAAGGGGAGGTAGTAACTCCAACTCGGTTTTACAGTGAAAACTGCAGGAACTTCAAACCTGCACTAGGAAACAGACTGAGAAACCAGAGTAAAAGTTTCTCCTGCAACCGGTTCCCTTGGTGCTAGATGAACGAACGTCTCTCCACATGCTGAGTTCTGAGAGATAAGTGTGTTTGAAAGCCGTCCTTCTCCTTGCTTGTTGGGAACACAAAGTTTCTTTTCTGTTGGAAACTCCACTCCATACATATATATGGGGAGGTACTAGCTCCAACTCGGTTTTACAGTGAAAAATGCAGGAACTTCAACCCGACACTAGGAAACAGACTGAGAAACCCGAGTAAAAGTTTCTCCTGCAACCCGTTCCCTTTGTTCTAGATGAACGAACGTCTCTCCACATGCTCAGATCTGAGAGATAAGTGTGTGAGAAAGCCGTATTTCACCTAGCTTGTTGGGAACACAAAGTTTCTTTTCAGTTGCAAATTCCAATCCATACATATATATGGGGAGGTATTAGCTCCAACTCGTGTTTACAGGGAAAATTTCAGGAACATCAAACCGGCACTAGGAAACAGACTGAGAAACCAGAGTTAAAGTTTCCCCTGCAAACCTTTCCCTTGGTGCTAGATGAACGAACGTCTATCCACATACTCAGTTCTGAGAGATAATTGTGTGTGAAAGCCGTCCTTCTCTTTGCTTGTTGGGAACACACAGTTTCTTTTCAGTTGCAAACTCCATTCATACATATTTTTGGGGAGGTACAAGCTCCAAATCGTTTTTACAGTGAAAACTGCAGGAACTTCAAACCGGCACTAGGAAACAGACTGAGAAACCAGAGTAAAAGTTTCTCCTGCAACCCGTTCCCTTGGTGCTAGATGAACGAACGTCTCTCCACATGCTCAGTTCTGAGAGATATGTGTGTGTGAAAGCCGTATTTCACCTAGCTTGTTGGGAACATAAAGTATCTTTTCAGTTGCAAACTCAAATGCATACATATATATGGGGAGGTACTAGCTACAACTCGTGTTTATAGTGAAAATTTCAGGAACATCAAACCGGCAATACGAAACAGACTGAGAAACCAGAGTAAAAGTTTCTCCTGCAAAACTTTCCCTTGGTGCTAGATGAACGAACGTCTCTCCACATGCTAAGTTCTGAGAGATAATTGTGTGTGAAAGCCGTCCCTCAATTTGCTTGTTGGGAACACACAGTTTCTTTTCAGTTGCAAACTCCATTCATACATATTTTTGGGGAGGTACAAGCTCCAAATCGTTTTTACAGTGAAAAATGCAGGAACTTCAACCCGACACTAGGAAACAGACTGAGAAACCCGAGTAAAAGTTTCTCCTGCAACCCGTTCCCTTTGTTCTAGATGAACGAACGTCTCTCCACATGCTCAGATCTGAGAGATAAGTGTGTGAGAAAGCCGTATTTCACCTAGCTTGTTGGGAACACAAAGTTTCTTTTCAGTTGCAAACTCCAATCCATACATATATATGGGGAGGTATTAGCTCCAACTCGTGTTTACAGGGAAAATTTCAGGAACATCAAACCGGCACTAGGAAACAGACTGAGAAACCAGAGTTAAAGTTTCCCCTGCAAACCTTTCCCTTGGTGCTAGATGAACGAACGTCTATCCACATACTCAGTTCTGAGAGATAATTGTGTGTGAAAGCCGTCCTTCTCTTTGCTTGTTGGGAACACACAGTTTCTTTCAGTTGCAAACTCCATTCATACATATTTTTGGGGAGGTACAAGCTCTAAATCGTTTTTACAGTGAAAACTGCAGGAACTTCAAACCGGCACTAGGAAACAGACTGAGAAACCAGAGTAAAAGTTTCTCCTGTAACCCGTTCCCTTGGTGCTAGATGAACGAACGTCTCTCCACATGCTCAGTTCTGAGAGATATGTGTGTGTGAAAGCCGTATTTCACCTAGCTTGTTGGGAACATAAAGTATCTTTTCAGTTGCAAACTCAAATGCATACATATATATGGGGAGGTACTAGCTACAACTCGTGTTTATAGTGAAAATTTCAGGAACATCAAACCGGCACTACGAAACAGACTGAGAAACCAGAGTAAAACTTTCTCCTGCAAAACTTTCCCTTGGTGCTAGATGAACGAACGTCTCTCCACATGCTAAGTTCTGAGAGATAATTGTGTGTGAAAGCCGTCCCTCAATTTGCTTGTTGGGAACACACAGTTTCTTTTCAGTTGCAAACTCCATTCATACATATTTTTGAGGAGGTACTAGCTCCAAATCGGTTTTACAGTGAAAACTGCAGGAACTTCAAACCGGCACTAGGAAACAGACTGAGATATCAGAGTAAAAGTTTCTCCTGCAACCCGTTCCATTGGTGCTAGATGAACGAACGTATCTCCACATGCTCAGTTCTGAGAGATAAGTGTGTGTGAAAGCCGTCCTTCACCAAGTTTGTTGGGAACACAAAGTTTCTTTTCACTTGCAAAAACCATTCCATACATTTGTATGGGGTGGTACTAGCTCCAACTCTGTTTTACAGTGTAAATTGCAGGAACTTCAAACTGGCACTAGGAAACAGACTGAGAAACCAGAGTAAAAGTTTCTCCTGCAACCCGTTCCATTGGTGCTAGATGAACGAACGTCTCTCCACATGCTCAGTTCTGAGAGATATGTGTGTGTGAAAGTCGTACTTCACCAAGCTTGTTGGGTACACAAAATTCCTTTTAGTTTGCAAACTCTATCCATACATATATATGGGTAGGTACTAGCTCCACCTCTGTTTTACAGTGAAAATTGCAGGAACTTCAAACCGGCAGTAGGAAACAGACTGACAAACCAGAGTAAAAGTTTCTCCTGCAACCCGTTCCCTTTGTGCTATTTGAACGAACATCTCTCCACATGCCCATTTCTGAGAGATAATTGTGTGTGAAAGCCGGCCTTCACCTTGCTTGTTGGGAAGAGAAAGTTTCTTTTCTGTTGAAAACACCACTCCATACATATATATTGGGAGGTACAAGCTCCAACTCGGTTTTACAGTGAAAACTGCAGGAACTTCAAACCGGCACTAGGAAACAGACTGAGAAACCAGAGTAAAAGTTCCTCCTGCAACCAGTTCCCTTGGTGCTAGGTGAACGAACGTCTCTCCACATGCTCAGTTTTGAGAGATAAATATGTGGGAAAGCCATCCTTTAGGTTTTTGGGAACACAAATTATCTTTTCAGTTGCAAACACCACTCCATACATAAATATGGGGAGGTACTAGCTCCAACTCGGTTTTACAGTGAAAACTGCAGGAACTTCAAACCGGCACTAGGAAACAGACTGAGAACCCAGAGTAAAAGTTTCTCCTGCAAACCGTTCCCTTGGTGCTAAATGAACGAACGTCTCTCCACATGCTCTGTTCTGAGAGATAAGTGTGTGTGAAAGCCGTAATTTAAAAGCTTCTTGGGAACACAAAGCTTCTTTTCACTTGCAAACTCTACTCCATACACATGTATGGGGATGTACAAACTCCAACATGGTTTTACAGTGAAAACTTCAGGAACTTCAAACAGGCACTAGGAAACAGACTGAGAAAAAAGAGGAAATGTTTCTCCTGCAACCCGTTCCCTTGGTGCTAGATGAACGAACGTCTCTCCACATACTCAGTTCTCAGAGATAAGTATGTGTGAAACCCGTCTTCACGTAGTTTGTTGGGAACACAAGTATCCTTTCAGTTGCCAACACCAATTCATACATATTTTTGGGGAGGTACTAGTTCCAACTCGGTTTTACAGTGAAATCTGCAGGAACTTCATAACGGCACTAGGAAACAGACTGAGAAACCAGAGAAAAAGTTTCCCCTGCAACCCGTTCCCTTGGTGCTAGATGAACGAACGTCTCTCCACATGCTCAGTTCTGAGAGACAGGTGTTTGTGAAAGCCGTCCGTCACCAAGTTTGTTGGGAACACAAAGTTTCTTTTCACTTGCAAACTCCATTCCATACATATATATGGGGAGGTACTAGATCCAAATCTGTTTTACAGTGTAAATTGCAGGAACTTGAAACCGGCACTAGGAATCAGACTGAGAAACCAGAGTAAAATTTCTCCTGCAACCCGTTCACTTTGTGCTATTTGAACGAAAGTCTCTCCACATGCACAGTTCTGAGAGATAAGTGTGTGTGAAAGCCGTACTTCAACTTGCTTGTTGGGAACACAATGATTATTTTCAGTTGCAAACTCCACTCCATACATATGTATGGGGAGGTGCAAGCTCCAACTCGGTTTTACAGTGAAAACGGCAGGAAATTCTAACTGGTACTAGGAAACAGACTGAGATTCTAGAGTAAAAGTTTCTCCTGCAACCCATTCCCTTGCTGCTAGGTGAACGAACGTCTCTCCACATGCTAAGTTCTGAGAGAAAAGTGTGTGTGAAAGCCGTCCTTCACAAAGCTTGTTTGGAACCCAAAGTTTCTTTTCACTTGCAAACTCCACTCCATACATATATATGGGGTGGTACTAGCTCTAAATCGTGTTTAAAGTGAAAACTGAAGGATCTTCATATCTGCACTAGGAAACAGACTAAGAAAACATAGTAAAAGTTTCTCCTGCAACCCGTTCCCTTTTTGCTATTTGAACGAACGTCTCTGCACATGCTCAGTTCTGAGAGATAAATGTGTGTGAAAGCCGTCCTTCACATTACTTGTTGGGAACACAATGATTATTGTCAGTTGCAAACTCCACTCCATACATATGTATTTGGAGGTACAAGCTCCAACTCGGTTTTAGAGTGAAAACTGCAGGAACTTCAAAACGGCATTAGGAATCAGACTGAGAATCCAGATTAAAAGTTTCTCCTTCAAACCGTTCCCATGGTTCTAGGTGAAGGAACGTCTCTACACATGCTCAGTTCTGAGAGATAAGTGTGTGTCAAAGCCGTCCTTCACAAGCTTGTTGGGAACACAAAGATTCTTTTCAGTTGCAAACTCCACCCCATATATTTATATGGGAAGGTACTGGGTCCAAATCGGTTTTACAATGAAACCTGCAGGAACTTCATAACGGCACTAGGAAACAGACTGAGAAACCAGAGTAAAAGTTTCTCCTGCAACCGGTTCCATTTATGCTAGATGAACGAAATCCTCTCCACATGATCAGTTCTGAGAGATAATTGTGAGTGAAAGCCGTCCTTCACCTTGCTTGTTGGGAACACAAAGTTTCTCTTCAGTTGCAAACTCCACTCCATATAAATATATTGTTAGGTACTAGCTCCAACTCCGTTTTACAGTGAAAACTGCAGGAACTTCAAACCGGCACTAGGAAACAGAATGAGAAACCAGAGTAAAAGTTTCTCATGCAACCCGTTTATTTGGTGCTTGATGAACGAACGTCTCTCCACATGGTCAGTTCTGAGAGATAAGTTTCTGTGAAAGCCGTCCTTCACCTAGCTTTTTGGGAACACAAAGTTTCTTTTCAGTTGCAAAATCCACTCCATACATATATAGGGGAGGTACTAGCTCCAACTGTGTTTTACAGTGAAAACGGCAGGAACGTCAAACCGGCACTAGGAAACCGAATGACAAACCAGAGTAAAAGTTTCTCCTGCAAACCATTCCCTTGGTGCTAGGTGAACGAACGTCTCTCCATATTCTCAGTTCTGAGAGATAAATGTGTGTGAAAGCCGTCCTTCACTTAGCTTGTTGGGAACACAAAGTTTCTTTTCAGTTGCAAATTCCACCCCATATAGTTATATGGGGAGGTACTAGGTCTAAATCGGTTTTACAGTGAAAACTGCAGGAACTTCATAACGGCACTAGGAAACAGACTGAGAAACCAGAGTAAAAGTTTCTCCTGCAACCGGTTCCATTTATGCTAGATGAACGAACTTCTCTCCACATGATCAGTTATGAGAGATAATTGTGTGTGAAAGCCGTCCTTCACCTTGCTTGTTGGGAACACAAAGTTTCTCTTCAGTTGCAAACTACAATCCATACAAATATATTGGTAGGTACTAGCTCCAACTCTGTTTTACAGTGAAAACTTCAGGAACTTCAAACCGGCACTAGGAACCAGACTGAGAAACCACAGTAAAAGTTTCTCCTGCAACCCATTCCCTTGGTCCTAGATGAACGAAAGTCTCTCCAAATGCTCTGTTCTGAGAGATAAGTGTGTGTGAAAGCCGTACTTCACTTTGCTTGTTGGGAACACACAGTTTCTTTTCAGTTGCAAACCCAATTCCATACATATTTTTGGAGAGGTACTAGCTCCAACTCGGTTTTACAGTGAAAACGGCAGGAACGTCAAATCGGCACTAGGAAACCGACTGACAATCCAGAGTAAAAGTTTCTCATGCAAACCATTCCCTTGGTGCTAGGTGAACGAACGTCTCTCCATATTCTCAGTTCTGCGAGATAAATGTGTGTGAAAGCCGTCCTTCACTTAGCTTGTTCGGAAAACACAGTTTCTTTACAGTTGCAAACTCCACTCCATATATTTATATGGGGAGGTACTAGGTCCAAATCGGTTTTACAATGAAACCTGCAGGAACTTCATAACGGCACTAGGAAACAGACTGAGAAACCAGAGTAAAAGTTTCTCCTGCAACCGGTTCCATTTATGCTAGATGAACGAACTTCTCTCCACATGATCAGTTATGAGAGATAATTGTGTGTGAAAGCCGTCCTTCACCTTGCTTGTTGGGAACACAAAGTTTCTCTTCAGTTGCAAACTACAATCCATACAAATATATTGGTAGGTACTAGCTCCAACTCTGTTTTACAGTGAAAACTTCAGGAACTTCAAACCGGCACTAGGAACCAGACTGAGAAACCACAGTAAAAGTTTCTCCTGCAACCCATTCCCTTGGTCCTAGATGAACGAAAGTCTCTCCAAATGCTCTGTTCTGAGAGATAAGTGTGTGTGAATGCCGTCCTTCACCAAGTTTGTTGGGAACACAAAGTTTTTTTCACTTGTAAACACCGTTCCATACATATATATGGGGAGGTACTAGCTCCAACTCGGTTTTACAGTGAAATCTGCAGGAACTTCATAACGGCACTAGGAAACAGACTGAGAAACCAGAGAAAAAGTTTCCCCTGCAACCCGTTCCCTTGGTGCTAGATGAACGAACGTCTCTCCACATGCTCAGTTCTGAGAGACAGGTGTTTGTGAAAGCCGTCCGTCACCAAGTTTGTTGGGAACACAAAGTTTCTTTTCACTTGCAAACTCCATTCCATACATATATATGGGGAGGTACTAGATCCAAATCTGTTTTACAGTGTAAATTGCAGGAACTTGAAACCGGCACTAGGAATCAGACTGAGAAACCAGAGTAAAATTTCTCCTGCAACCCGTTCACTTTGTGCTATTTGAACGAAATTCTCTCCACATGCACAGTTCTGAGAGATAAGTGTGTGTGAAAGCCGTACTTCAACTTGCTTGTTGGGAACACAATGATTATTTTCAGTTGCAAACTCCACTCCATACATATGTATGGGGAGGTGCAAGCTCCAACTCGGTTTTACAGTGAAAACGGCAGGAAATTCTAACTGGTACTAGGAAACAGACTGAGATTCTAGAGTAAAAGTTTCTCCTGCAACCCATTCCCTTGCTGCTAGGTGAACGAACGTCTCTCCACATGCTAAGTTCTGAGAGAAAAGTGTGTGTGAAAGCCGTCCTTCACAAAGCTTGTTTGGAACCCAAAGTTTCTTTTCACTTGCAAACTCCACTCCATACATATATATGGGGTGGTACTAGCTCTAAATCGTGTTTAAAGTGAAAACTGAAGGATCTTCATATCTGCACTAGGAAACAGACTAAGAAAACATAGTAAAAGTTTCTCCTGCAACCCGTTCCCTTTTTGCTATTTGAACGAACGTCTCTGCACATGCTCAGTTCTGAGAGATAAATGTGTGTGAAAGCCGTCCTTCACATTACTTGTTGGGAACACAATGATTATTGTCAGTTGCAAACTCCACTCCATACATATGTATTTGGAGGTACAAGCTCCAACTCGGTTTTAGAGTGAAAACTGCAGGAACTTCAAAACGGCATTAGGAATCAGACTGAGAATCCAGATTAAAAGTTTCTCCTTCAAACCGTTCCCATGGTTCTAGGTGAAGGAACGTCTCTACACATGCTCAGTTCTGAGAGATAAGTGTGTGTCAAAGCCGTCCTTCACAAGCTTGTTGGGAACACAAAGATTCTTTTCAGTTGCAAACTCCACCCCATATATTTATATGGGAAGGTACTGGGTCCAAATCGGTTTTACAATGAAACCTGCAGGAACTTCATAACGGCACTAGGAAACAGACTGAGAAACCAGAGTAAAAGTTTCTCCTGCAACCGGTTCCATTTATGCTAGATGAACGAAATCCTCTCCACATGATCAGTTCTGAGAGATAATTGTGAGTGAAAGCCGTCCTTCACCTTGCTTGTTGGGAACACAAAGTTTCTCTTCAGTTGCAAACTCCACTCCATATAAATATATTGTTAGGTACTAGCTCCAACTCCGTTTTACAGTGAAAACTGCAGGAACTTCAAACCGGCACTAGGAAACAGAATGAGAAACCAGAGTAAAAGTTTCTCATGCAACCCGTTTATTTGGTGCTTGATGAACGAACGTCTCTCCACATGGTCAGTTCTGAGAGATAAGTTTCTGTGAAAGCCGTCCTTCACCTAGCTTTTTGGGAACACAAAGTTTCTTTTCAGTTGCAAAATCCACTCCATACATATATAGGGGAGGTACTAGCTCCAACTGTGTTTTACAGTGAAAACGGCAGGAACGTCAAACCGGCACTAGGAAACCGAATGACAAACCAGAGTAAAAGTTTCTCCTGCAAACCATTCCCTTGGTGCTAGGTGAACGAACGTCTCTCCATATTCTCAGTTCTGAGAGATAAATGTGTGTGAAAGCCGTCCTTCACTTAGCTTGTTGGGAACACAAAGTTTCTTTTCAGTTGCAAATTCCACCCCATATAGTTATATGGGGAGGTACTAGGTCTAAATCGGTTTTACAGTGAAAACTGCAGGAACTTCATAACGGCACTAGGAAACAGACTGAGAAACCAGAGTAAAAGTTTCTCCTGCAACCGGTTCCATTTATGCTAGATGAACGAACTTCTCTCCACATGATCAGTTATGAGAGATAATTGTGTGTGAAAGCCGTCCTTCACCTTGCTTGTTGGGAACACAAAGTTTCTCTTCAGTTGCAAACTACAATCCATACAAATATATTGGTAGGTACTAGCTCCAACTCTGTTTTACAGTGAAAACTTCAGGAACTTCAAACCGGCACTAGGAACCAGACTGAGAAACCACAGTAAAAGTTTCTCCTGCAACCCATTCCCTTGGTCCTAGATGAACGAAAGTCTCTCCAAATGCTCTGTTCTGAGAGATAAGTGTGTGTGAAAGCCGTACTTCACTTTGCTTGTTGGGAACACACAGTTTCTTTTCAGTTGCAAACCCAATTCCATACATATTTTTGGAGAGGTACTAGCTCCAACTCGGTTTTACAGTGAAAACGGCAGGAACGTCAAATCGGCACTAGGAAACCGACTGACAATCCAGAGTAAAAGTTTCTCATGCAAACCATTCCCTTGGTGCTAGGTGAACGAACGTCTCTCCATATTCTCAGTTCTGCGAGATAAATGTGTGTGAAAGCCGTCCTTCACTTAGCTTGTTCGGAAAACACAGTTTCTTTACAGTTGCAAACTCCACTCCATATATTTATATGGGGAGGTACTAGGTCCAAATCGGTTTTACAATGAAACCTGCAGGAACTTCATAACGGCACTAGGAAACAGACTGAGAAACCAGAGTAAAAGTTTCTCCTGCAACCGGTTCCATTTATGCTAGATGAACGAACTTCTCTCCACATGATCAGTTATGAGAGATAATTGTGTGTGAAAGCCGTCCTTCACCTTGCTTGTTGGGAACACAAAGTTTCTCTTCAGTTGCAAACTACAATCCATACAAATATATTGGTAGGTACTAGCTCCAACTCTGTTTTACAGTGAAAACTTCAGGAACTTCAAACCGGCACTAGGAACCAGACTGAGAAACCACAGTAAAAGTTTCTCCTGCAACCCATTCCCTTGGTCCTAGATGAACGAAAGTCTCTCCAAATGCTCTGTTCTGAGAGATAAGTGTGTGTGAATGCCGTCCTTCACCAAGTTTGTTGGGAACACAAAGTTTTTTTCACTTGTAAACACCGTTCCATACATATATATGGGGAGGTACTAGCTCCAACTCGGTTTTACATTGAAAACTGCAGGAACTTCAAACCGGCACTAGGAAACAGATTGAGATATCAGAGTAATAGTTTCTCCTGCAACCCGTTCCCTTGGTGCTAGGTGAACGAACGTATCTCCACATTCTCAGTTCTGAGAGATAAATGTGTGTGAAAGCCGTCCTTCACTTAGCTTGTTGGGAACACAAAGTTTCTTTTCAGTTGCAAACTTCACTCCATACATTTATATGGGGAGGTACTAGGTCCAAATCTGTTTTACAGTGAAAACTGCAGGAACTTCATAACGGCAATAGGAAACAGACAGAGAAAACAGAGAAAAAGTTTCTCCTGCAATCCGTTCCATTTATGCTAGATGAACGAACGTCTATCCACATGATCAGTTCTGAGAGTTAATTGTGTGTGAAAACCGTCGTTCATCTTGCTTCTTGGGAACACAAAGTTTCTTTTCACTTGCAAACTCCACTCCACACACATATATTGTGAAGTACTAGCTAAAATTCGGTTTTACAGTGAAAACTGCAGGAACTTCAAACAGGCACTAGGAAACAGACTGAGAATCCAGAGTAAAAGTTTCTCCTGCAACCCGTTCCCTTGGTGCTAGATGAACGAACATCTCTCCACATGCTCAGTTCTGAGAGATAAGTGTGTGTGGAAGCCGTCCTTCACCAAGTTTGTTGGGAACACAAAGTTTCTTTTCACTTGCAAACACCATTCCATACATATATATGGGGAGGTACTAGCTTCAACTATGTTTTACAGTGTAAATTGCAGGAACTTCAAAACGGCACTAGGAAACAGACTGGGAAACCAGAGTAAAAGTTTCTCCTGCAACCCGTTCCCTAGGTGCTTGATGAATGAACGTCTATCCACATGCTCAGTTCTGAGGGGAAAGTGTGTGTGAAAGCCTTCCTTCACCTAGCTTATTGGGAACACAAAGTTTCTTTTCAGTTGCAAACTCCTCTCCATACATATATATGGGGTGGTTCTAGCTCCAACTCGGTTTTACTGTGAAAACTGCAGGAACTTCAAACCGGCACTGGGAAACAAACTGAGAAACCAGAGTAAAATTTCTCATGAAACCCGTTTACTTGGTGCTTTATGAACGAAACTCTCTCCACATGCTCAGTTCTGAGAGATAAGTTTCAGTGAAAGCCGTCCTTCACCTAGCTTTTTGGGAACACAAAGTTTCTTTTCAGTTGCAAAATCCACTCCATACATATATAGGGGAGGTACTAGCTCCAACTCTGATTTACAGGGAAAACTTCAGGAACATCAAACCGGCACTAGGAAACAGACTGAGAAACCAGAGTAAAGGTTTCTCCTGCAAACTTTTCCCTTGGTGCTAGATGAATGAACGTCTCTCCACATGCTCAGTTCTGAGAGATAAGTGTGTGTGAAAGCCGTACTTCACTTTGCTTGTTGGGAACACACAGTTTCTTTTCAGTTGCAAACCCAATTCCATACATATTTTTGGAGAGGTACTAGCTCCAACTCGGTTTTACAGTGAAAACGGCAGGAACGTCAAATCGGCACTAGGAAACCGACTGACAATCCAGAGTAAAAGTTTCTCATGCAAACCATTCCCTTGGTGCTAGGTGAACGAACGTCTCTCCATATTCTCAGTTCTGCGAGATAAATGTGTGTGAAAGCCGTCCTTCACTTAGCTTGTTCGGAAAACACAGTTTCTTTACAGTTGCAAACTCCACTCCATATATTTATATGGGGAGGTACTAGGTCCAAATCGGTTTTACAATGAAACCTGCAGGAACTTCATAACGGCACTAGGAAACAGACTGAGAAACCAGAGTAAAAGTTTCTCCTGCAACCGGTTCCATTTATGCTAGATGAACGAACTTCTCTCCACATTATCAGTTCTGAGAGATAATTGTGTGTGAAAGCCGTCCTTCACCTTGCTTGTTGGGAACACAAAGTTTCTCTTCAGTTGCAAACTCCACTCCATATAAATATATTGTTAGGTACTAGCTCCAACTCCGTTTTACAGTGAAAACTTCAGGAACTTCAAACCGGCACTAGGAAACAGACTGAGAAACCAGAGTAAAAGTTTCTCCAGCAATCCGTTCCCTTTGTGCTAGATGAACGAAAGTCTCTCCACATGCTCAGTTCTGAGAGATAAGTGTGTGTGAAAGCCGACCTTCACCAAGTTTGTTGGGAACACAAAGCTTTTTTCACTTGCAAACACCGTTCCATACATATATATATATGGAGGTACTATCTCCAACTCGATTTTACAGTGAAAACTGCTGGAATTTCAAACCGGCCCTAGGTAACAGACTGAGAAACCAGAGTAAAATTTCTCCTGCAACCCATTCCCTTGGTGCTAGATGAACGAACGTCTCTCCACATGCTCAGTTCTGAGAGAAAATGTGTGTGAAAGCCGTTCTTCACCAAGCTTGTTTGGATCACAAAGTTTCTCTTCACTTGCAAACTCCACTCCATACATATATATGGGGAGGTACTAGCTCTAAATCGTGTTTACAGTGAAAACTGCAGGATCTTCATATCTGCACTAGGAAACAGACTGAGAAACCAGAGTAAAAGTTTCTCCTGCAACTCGTTCCCTTTGTGCTATTTGAACGAACGTCATTCCACCTGCTCAGTTCTGAGGGATAAGTGTGTGTGAAAGCCGTCTTTCAACTAGTTTGTTGGGAACACAAAGTTTCTTTTCAGTTGCAAACTCCACTCCATACATGTATATGGGGATGTACTAGCACCAACTCGGTTTTACAGTGAAAACTTCAGGAACATCAAACAGGCACTAGGAAAGCAGACTGAGAAACCAGAGTAAAAGTTCCTCCTGCAAACCGTTCCCTTGGTGCTAGATGAACGATCGTCTCTCCACATGCTCAGTTCTGAGAGATAAGTGTGTGTGAAAGGCGTCCTTCACTTTGCTTGTTGGGAACACACAGTTTCTTTACAGTTGCATACTCCAATCCATACATATTTTAGGGGAGGTTCTAGCTCCAACTCGCTTTTACAGTGAAAACTGCAGGAAATTCAAACCGGCACTAGGAAACAGACTGAGAAACCAGAGTAATAGTTTCTCTTGCAACCCTTTCCCTTAGAGCTAGGTGAAAGAACGGCTCTCCACATGCTCAGTTCTGAGAGATAAGTGTGTGTGAAAGCCGACCTTCACCAAGTTTGTTGGGAACACAAAGCTTTTTTCACTTGCAAACACCGTTCCATACATATATATATATGGAGGTACTATCTCCAACTCGATTTTACAGTGAAAACTGCAGGAATTTCAAACCGGCCCTAGGTAACAGACTGAGAAACCAGAGTAAAATTTCTCCTGCAACCCATTCCCTTGGTGCTAGATGAACGAACGTCTCTCCACATGCTCAGTTCTGAGAGAAAATGTGTGTGAAAGCCGTTCTTCACCAAGCTTGTTTGGATCACAAAGTTTCTCTTCACTTGCAAACTCCACTCCATACATATATATGGGGAGGTACTAGCTCTAAATCGTGTTTACAGTGAAAACTGCAGGATCTTCATATCTGCACTAGGAAACAGACTGAGAAACCAGAGTAAAAGTTTCTCCTGCAACTCGTTCCCTTTGTGCTATTTGAACGAACGTCATTCCACCTGCTCAGTTCTGAGGGATAAGTGTGTGTGAAAGCCGTCCTTCATATTTCTTGTTGGGAACACAATGATTATTGTCAGTTGCAAACTCCACTCCATAGATATGTATGGGGAGGTACTGGATCCAACTCGGTTTTAGAGTGAAAACTGCAGGAATTTCAAAACGGCATTAGGAATCAGACTGAGAATCCAGAGTAAAAGTTTCTCCTGCAAACCGTTCCCTTGGTTCTAGGTGAACGAACGTCTCTCCACATGCTCAGTTCTGAGAGATAAGTGTGTGTGAAAGCCGTCCTTCACAAGCTTGTTGGGAACACAAAGATTCTTTTCAGTTTCAAATTCCACTCCATACATATATATGGGGAGGTACTAACTCCACTCGGTTTTACAGTGAAAACTCCAGGAACTTCAAACCGGTACTAGGAATCAGACTGAGAAACCAGAGTAAAAGTTTCTCCTGCAACCCATTCCATTGGTGCTAGATGAATGAACGTCTCTCCACATGCTCAGTTCTGAGAGATAAGTGTGTGTGAAAGCCATCGTTCACCAAGCTTGTTTGGGACTCAAAGCTTCTATTCACTTGCAAACCCCACTCCATACATATGTATGGGGAGGTACTAGATCCAACTCTGATTTACAGGGAAAACTTCAGGAACATCAAACCGGCACTAGGAAAAAGACTGAGAAACCAGAGTAAAAGTTTCTCCTGCAAACCGTTCCCTTGGTGCTAGATAAACAAAAGTCTCTCCACATGCTCAGTTCTGAGAGATAAGTGTGTGTTAAAGCCGTAGTTCACTTTGCTTGTTGGGAACACACAGTTTCTTTTCAGTTGCAAACCCAATTCCATACATATTTTTGGGGAGGTACTAGCTCCAACTCGGTTTTACAGTGAAAACAGCAGGAATGTCAAACCGGCACTAGGAAACGGACTGACAAACCAGAGTAAAAGTTTCTCCTGCAAACCATTCCCTTGGTGCTAGGTGAACGAACGTCTCTCCATATTCTCAGTTCTGAGAGATAAATGTGTGTGAAAGCCGTCCTTCACCTTGCTTGTTGGGAACACAAAGTTTCTCTTCAGTTGCAAACTCCACTCCATACAAATATATTGGTAGGTACTAGCTCCAACTCGCTATTACAGTGAAAACTTCAGGAACTTCAAACCGGCACTAGGAAACAGACTGAGAAACCAGAGTAAAAGTTTCTCCTGCAACCCGTTCCCTTGGTGCTAGATGAACGAAAGTCTCTCCACATGCTCAGTTCTGAGAGATAAGTGTGTGTGAAAGCCGTCCTTCACCATGTTTGTTGGGAACACAAAGTTATTTTCACTTGTAAACACCGTTCTATACATATATATGGGGAGGTACAAGCTCCAACTCGGTTTTATAGTGAAAACTGCAGGAACATCAAACCGGCCCTAGGTATCAGACTGAGAAACCAGAGAAAAGTTTCTCCTGCAACCCATTCCCTTGGTGCTAGATGAACGAACGTCTCTCCACATGCTCTGTTCTGAGAGATAAGTGTTTGTGAAAGCCGTCCTTCACTTTGTTTGTTGGGAACACACAGTTTCTTTTCAGTTGCAAACTCCATTCTATACATATTTTTGGGGAGATACTAGCTCCAACTCGGTTTTACAGTGAAAACTGCAGGAACTTCAAACCGGCACTAGGAAACAGACTGAGATATCAGAGTAAAAGTTTCTCCTGCAACCCGTTCCCTTGGTGCTAGGTGAACGAATGTATCTCCACATTCTAAGTTCTGAGAGATAAATGTGTGTGAAAGCCGTCCTTCACTTAGCTTGTTGGGAACACAAAGTTTCTTTTCAGTTGCAAACTTCACTCCATACATTTATATGGGGAGGTACTAAGTCCAAATCTTTTTTACAGTGAAAACTGCAGGAACTTCATAACGGCACTAGGAAACAGACAGAGAAAACAGAGAAAAAGTTTCTCCTGCAATCCGTTCCATTTATGCTAGATGAACGAACGTCTATCCACATGATCAGTTCTGAGAGATAATTGTGTGTGAAAACCGTCGTTCATCTTGCTTGTTGGGAACACAAAGTTTCTTTTCACTTGCAAACTACACTCCACACACATATATTGTGAGGTACTAGCTAAAATTCGGTTTTACAGTGAAAACTGCAGGAACTTCAAACAGGCAATAGGAAACAGACTGAGAAACCAGAGTAAAAGTTTCTCCTGCAACCCGTTCCCTAGGTGCTTGATGAATGAACGTCTCTCCACATGCTCAGTTCTGAGAGGAAAGTGTGTGTGAAAGCCTTCCGTCAACTAGCTTATTGGGAACACAAAGTTTCTTTTCAGTTGCAAACTCCTCTCCATACATATATATGGGGTGGTACTAGCTCCAACTCGGTTTTACAGTGAAAACTGCAGGAACTTCAAACAGGCACTAGGAAAGAGATTGAGAAACTAGAATAAAATTTTCTCCTGCAACCCGTTCCCTTGGTGCTTGATGAACGAACGTCTCTCCACATGCTCACTTCTGAGAGATAATTGTGTGTGAAAACCGGCCTTCACCTAGCTTGTAGGGAACAGAAAGCTTCTTTAATGTTGAAAACACCACTCCATACATATATATAAGTAGGTACAAGCTCCAACTCGGTTTTATGTGAAAACTGCAGGAACTTCAAACCGGCACTAGGAAACAGACTGAGAAACCAGAGTAAAAGTTTCTCCTGCAAACCGTTCCCTAGGTGCTAGATGAACGAACGTCTCTCCACACGCTCAGTTCTGAGAGATAAGTGTGTGTGAAAGGCGTCCTTCACTTTGCTTGTTGGGAACACAAAGTTTCTTTTCAGTTGCAAACTCCACTCCATACATATATATGGGGAGGTACAAGCTCCAACTCGGTTTTACAGTGAAAACTATAGGAACTTCAAACCGGCACTAGGAAACAGACTGAGAAACCAGAGTAAAATTTTCTCCTACAACCCGTTCCCTTTGTGCTAGATGAACGAACGTCTCTCCACATGCTCTGTTCTGAGAGATAAGTCTGTGTTAAATCCGTCCTTCACAAGCTTATTTGGAACACAAAGATTCTTTTCACTTGCAAACTCCACTCCGTACATATATGTGGGGATGTACAAGCTCAAACTCGGTTTTACAGTGAAAACTGCGGGAACTTCAATCCGTCACTAGGAAACAGACTGAGAATCCAGAGTAAAAGATTCCCCTGCCACCCGTTCCCTTATTGCTAGATGAACGAACGTCTCTCCACATGCTCAGTTCTGAGATATAAATGTGTGTGAAAGCCGTCCTTCACGTTTCTTGTTGGAAACACAATGATTATTTTCATTTGCAAAATCCACTCCATACATACGTATGGGGAGGTACTAGCTCCAAATAGGTTTTACAGTGAAAACTGCTGGAACTTCAAACCGGCATTAGGAATCACTGAGAATCCAGGGTAAAAGTTTCACCTGCAAACCGTTCCCTTGATGCTAGGTGAACGAACGTCTCTCCACATGTTCAGATCTGAGAGATAAGTGTGTGTGAAAGCCGTCTTTCAACTAGTTTGTTGGGAACACAAAGTTTCTTTTCAGTTGCAAACTCCACTCCATACATGTATATGGGGATGAACTAGCACCAACTCGGTTTTACAGTGAAAACTTCAGGAACATCAAACAGGCACTAGGAAAGCAGACTGAGAAACCAGAGTAAAAGTTCCTCCTGCAAACCGTTCCCTTGGTGCTAGATGAACGATCGTCTCTCCACATGCTCAGTTCTGAGAGATAAGTGTGTGTGAAAGGCGTCCTTCACTTTGCTTGTTGGGAACACACAGTTTCTTTACAGTTGCATACTCCAATCCATACATATTTTAGGGGAGGTTCTAGCTCCAACTCGCTTTTACAGTGAAAACTGCAGGAAATTCAAACCGGCACTAGGAAACAGACTGAGAAACCAGAGTAATAGTTTCTCTTGCAACCCTTTCCCTTAGAGCTAGGTGAAAGAACGGCTCTCCACATGCTCAGTTCTGAGAGATAAGTGTGTGTGAAAGCCGACCTTCACCAAGTTTGTTGGGAACACAAAGCTTTTTTCACTTGCAAACACCGTTCCATACATATATATATATGGAGGTACTATCTCCAACTCGATTTTACAGTGAAAACTGCAGGAATTTCAAACCGGCCCTAGGTAACAGACTGAGAAACCAGAGTAAAATTTCTCCTGCAACCCATTCCCTTGGTGCTAGATGAACGAACGTCTCTCCACATGCTCAGTTCTGAGAGAAAATGTGTGTGAAAGCCGTTCTTCACCAAGCTTGTTTGGATCACAAAGTTTCTCTTCACTTGCAAACTCCACTCCATACATATATATGGGGAGGTACTAGCTCTAAATCGTGTTTACAGTGAAAACTGCAGGATCTTCATATCTGCACTAGGAAACAGACTGAGAAACCAGAGTAAAAGTTTCTCCTGCAACTCGTTCCCTTTGTGCTATTTGAACGAACGTCATTCCACCTGCTCAGTTCTGAGGGATAAGTGTGTGTGAAAGCCGTCCTTCATATTTCTTGTTGGGAACACAATGATTATTGTCAGTTGCAAACTCCACTCCATAGATATGTATGGGGAGGTACTGGATCCAACTCGGTTTTAGAGTGAAAACTGCAGGAATTTCAAAACGGCATTAGGAATCAGACTGAGAATCCAGAGTAAAAGTTTCTCCTGCAAACCGTTCCCTTGGTTCTAGGTGAACGAACGTCTCTCCACATGCTCAGTTCTGAGAGATAAGTGTGTGTGAAAGCCGTCCTTCACAAGCTTGTTGGGAACACAAAGATTCTTTTCAGTTTCAAATTCCACTCCATACATATATATGGGGAGGTACTAACTCCACTCGGTTTTACAGTGAAAACTCCAGGAACTTCAAACCGGTACTAGGAATCAGACTGAGAAACCAGAGTAAAAGTTTCTCCTGCAACCCATTCCATTGGTGCTAGATGAATGAACGTCTCTCCACATGCTCAGTTCTGAGAGATAAGTGTGTGTGAAAGCCATCGTTCACCAAGCTTGTTTGGGACTCAAAGCTTCTATTCACTTGCAAACCCCACTCCATACATATGTATGGGGAGGTACTAGATCCAACTCTGATTTACAGGGAAAACTTCAGGAACATCAAACCGGCACTAGGAAAAAGACTGAGAAACCAGAGTAAAAGTTTCTCCTGCAAACCGTTCCCTTGGTGCTAGATAAACAAAAGTCTCTCCACATGCTCAGTTCTGAGAGATAAGTGTGTGTTAAAGCCGTAGTTCACTTTGCTTGTTGGGAACACACAGTTTCTTTTCAGTTGCAAACCCAATTCCATACATATTTTTGGGGAGGTACTAGCTCCAACTCGGTTTTACAGTGAAAACAGCAGGAATGTCAAACCGGCACTAGGAAACGGACTGACAAACCAGAGTAAAAGTTTCTCCTGCAAACCATTCCCTTGGTGCTAGGTGAACGAACGTCTCTCCATATTCTCAGTTCTGAGAGATAAATGTGTGTGAAAGCCGTCCTTCACCTTGCTTGTTGGGAACACAAAGTTTCTCTTCAGTTGCAAACTCCACTCCATACAAATATATTGGTAGGTACTAGCTCCAACTCGCTATTACAGTGAAAACTTCAGGAACTTCAAACCGGCACTAGGAAACAGACTGAGAAACCAGAGTAAAAGTTTCTCCTGCAACCCGTTCCCTTGGTGCTAGATGAACGAAAGTCTCTCCACATGCTCAGTTCTGAGAGATAAGTGTGTGTGAAAGCCGTCCTTCACCATGTTTGTTGGGAACACAAAGTTATTTTCACTTGTAAACACCGTTCTATACATATATATGGGGAGGTACAAGCTCCAACTCGGTTTTATAGTGAAAACTGCAGGAACATCAAACCGGCCCTAGGTATCAGACTGAGAAACCAGAGAAAAGTTTCTCCTGCAACCCATTCCCTTGGTGCTAGATGAACGAACGTCTCTCCACATGCTCTGTTCTGAGAGATAAGTGTTTGTGAAAGCCGTCCTTCACTTTGTTTGTTGGGAACACACAGTTTCTTTTCAGTTGCAAACTCCATTCTATACATATTTTTGGGGAGATACTAGCTCCAACTCGGTTTTACAGTGAAAACTGCAGGAACTTCAAACCGGCACTAGGAAACAGACTGAGATATCAGAGTAAAAGTTTCTCCTGCAACCCGTTCCCTTGGTGCTAGGTGAACGAATGTATCTCCACATTCTAAGTTCTGAGAGATAAATGTGTGTGAAAGCCGTCCTTCACTTAGCTTGTTGGGAACACAAAGTTTCTTTTCAGTTGCAAACTTCACTCCATACATTTATATGGGGAGGTACTAAGTCCAAATCTTTTTTACAGTGAAAACTGCAGGAACTTCATAACGGCACTAGGAAACAGACAGAGAAAACAGAGAAAAAGTTTCTCCTGCAATCCGTTCCATTTATGCTAGATGAACGAACGTCTATCCACATGATCAGTTCTGAGAGATAATTGTGTGTGAAAACCGTCGTTCATCTTGCTTGTTGGGAACACAAAGTTTCTTTTCACTTGCAAACTACACTCCACACACATATATTGTGAGGTACTAGCTAAAATTCGGTTTTACAGTGAAAACTGCAGGAACTTCAAACAGGCAATAGGAAACAGACTGAGAAACCAGAGTAAAAGTTTCTCCTGCAACCCGTTCCCTAGGTGCTTGATGAATGAACGTCTCTCCACATGCTCAGTTCTGAGAGGAAAGTGTGTGTGAAAGCCTTCCGTCAACTAGCTTATTGGGAACACAAAGTTTCTTTTCAGTTGCAAACTCCTCTCCATACATATATATGGGGTGGTACTAGCTCCAACTCGGTTTTACAGTGAAAACTGCAGGAACTTCAAACAGGCACTAGGAAAGAGATTGAGAAACTAGAATAAAATTTTCTCCTGCAACCCGTTCCCTTGGTGCTTGATGAACGAACGTCTCTCCACATGCTCACTTCTGAGAGATAATTGTGTGTGAAAACCGGCCTTCACCTAGCTTGTAGGGAACAGAAAGCTTCTTTAATGTTGAAAACACCACTCCATACATATATATAAGTAGGTACAATCTCCAACTCGGTTTTATGTGAAAACTGCAGGAACTTCAAACCGGCACTAGGAAACAGACTGAGAAACCAGAGTAAAAGTTTCTCCTGCAAACCGTTCCCTAGGTGCTAGATGAACGAACGTCTCTCCACACGCTCAGTTCTGAGAGATAAGTGTGTGTGAAAGGCGTCCTTCACTTTGCTTGTTGGGAACACAAAGTTTCTTTTCAGTTGCAAACTCCACTCCATACATATATATGGGGAGGTACAAGCTCCAACTCGGTTTTACAGTGAAAACTATAGGAACTTCAAACCGGCACTAGGAAACAGACTGAGAAACCAGAGTAAAATTTTCTCCTACAACCCGTTCCCTTTGTGCTAGATGAACGAACGTCTCTCCACATGCTCTGTTCTGAGAGATAAGTCTGTGTTAAATCCGTCCTTCACAAGCTTATTTGGAACACAAAGATTCTTTTCACTTGCAAACTCCACTCCGTACATATATGTGGGGATGTACAAGCTCAAACTCGGTTTTACAGTGAAAACTGCAGGAACTTCAATCCGTCACTAGGAAACAGACTGAGAATCCAGAGTAAAAGATTCCCCTGCCACCCGTTCCCTTATTGCTAGATGAACGAACGTCTCTCCACATGCTCAGTTCTGAGATATAAATGTGTGTGAAAGCCGTCCTTCACGTTTCTTGTTGGAAACACAATGATTATTTTCATTTGCAAAATCCACTCCATACATACGTATGGGGAGGTACTAGCTCCAAATAGGTTTTACAGTGAAAACTGCAGGAACTTCAAACCGGCATTAGGAATCACTGAGAATCCAGGGTAAAAGTTTCACCTGCAAACCGTTCCCTTGATGCTAGGTGAACGAACGTCTCTCCACATGTTCAGATCTGAGAGATAAGTGTGTGTGAAAGCCGTCTTTCAACTAGTTTGTTGGGAACACAAAGTTTCTTTTCAGTTGCAAACTCCACTCCATACATGTATATGGGGATGTACTAGCACCAACTCGGTTTTACAGTGAAAACTTCAGGAACATCAAACAGGCACTAGGAAAGCAGACTGAGAAACCAGAGTAAAAGTTCCTCCTGCAAACCGTTCCCTTGGTGCTAGATGAACGATCGTCTCTCCACATGCTCAGTTCTGAGAGATAAGTGTGTGTGAAAGGCGTCCTTCACTTTGCTTGTTGGGAACACACAGTTTCTTTACAGTTGCATACTCCAATCCATACATATTTTAGGGGAGGTTCTAGCTCCAACTCGCTTTTACAGTGAAAACTGCAGGAAATTCAAACCGGCACTAGGAAACAGACTGAGAAACCAGAGTAATAGTTTCTCTTGCAACCCTTTCCCTTAGAGCTAGGTGAAAGAACGGCTCTCCACATGCTCAGTTCTGAGAGATAAGTGTGTGTGAAAGCCGACCTTCACCAAGTTTGTTGGGAACACAAAGCTTTTTTCACTTGCAAACACCGTTCCATACATATATATATATGGAGGTACTATCTCCAACTCGATTTTACAGTGAAAACTGCAGGAATTTCAAACCGGCCCTAGGTAACAGACTGAGAAACCAGAGTAAAATTTCTCCTGCAACCCATTCCCTTGGTGCTAGATGAACGAACGTCTCTCCACATGCTCAGTTCTGAGAGAAAATGTGTGTGAAAGCCGTTCTTCACCAAGCTTGTTTGGATCACAAAGTTTCTCTTCACTTGCAAACTCCACTCCATACATATATATGGGGAGGTACTAGCTCTAAATCGTGTTTACAGTGAAAACTGCAGGATCTTCATATCTGCACTAGGAAACAGACTGAGAAACCAGAGTAAAAGTTTCTCCTGCAACTCGTTCCCTTTGTGCTATTTGAACGAACGTCATTCCACCTGCTCAGTTCTGAGGGATAAGTGTGTGTGAAAGCCGTCCTTCATATTTCTTGTTGGGAACACAATGATTATTGTCAGTTGCAAACTCCACTCCATAGATATGTATGGGGAGGTACTGGATCCAACTCGGTTTTAGAGTGAAAACTGCAGGAATTTCAAAACGGCATTAGGAATCAGACTGAGAATCCAGAGTAAAAGTTTCTCCTGCAAACCGTTCCCTTGGTTCTAGGTGAACGAACGTCTCTCCACATGCTCAGTTCTGAGAGATAAGTGTGTGTGAAAGCCGTCCTTCACAAGCTTGTTGGGAACACAAAGATTCTTTTCAGTTTCAAATTCCACTCCATACATATATATGGGGAGGTACTAACTCCACTCGGTTTTACAGTGAAAACTCCAGGAACTTCAAACCGGTACTAGGAATCAGACTGAGAAACCAGAGTAAAAGTTTCTCCTGCAACCCATTCCATTGGTGCTAGATGAATGAACGTCTCTCCACATGCTCAGTTCTGAGAGATAAGTGTGTGTGAAAGCCATCGTTCACCAAGCTTGTTTGGGACTCAAAGCTTCTATTCACTTGCAAACCCCACTCCATACATATGTATGGGGAGGTACTAGATCCAACTCTGATTTACAGGGAAAACTTCAGGAACATCAAACCGGCACTAGGAAAAAGACTGAGAAACCAGAGTAAAAGTTTCTCCTGCAAACCGTTCCCTTGGTGCTAGATAAACAAAAGTCTCTCCACATGCTCAGTTCTGAGAGATAAGTGTGTGTTAAAGCCGTAGTTCACTTTGCTTGTTGGGAACACACAGTTTCTTTTCAGTTGCAAACCCAATTCCATACATATTTTTGGGGAGGTACTAGCTCCAACTCGGTTTTACAGTGAAAACAGCAGGAATGTCAAACCGGCACTAGGAAACGGACTGACAAACCAGAGTAAAAGTTTCTCCTGCAAACCATTCCCTTGGTGCTAGGTGAACGAACGTCTCTCCATATTCTCAGTTCTGAGAGATAAATGTGTGTGAAAGCCGTCCTTCACCTTGCTTGTTGGGAACACAAAGTTTCTCTTCAGTTGCAAACTCCACTCCATACAAATATATTGGTAGGTACTAGCTCCAACTCGCTATTACAGTGAAAACTTCAGGAACTTCAAACCGGCACTAGGAAACAGACTGAGAAACCAGAGTAAAAGTTTCTCCTGCAACCCGTTCCCTTGGTGCTAGATGAACGAAAGTCTCTCCACATGCTCAGTTCTGAGAGATAAGTGTGTGTGAAAGCCGTCCTTCACCATGTTTGTTGGGAACACAAAGTTATTTTCACTTGTAAACACCGTTCTATACATATATATGGGGAGGTACAAGCTCCAACTCGGTTTTATAGTGAAAACTGCAGGAACATCAAACCGGCCCTAGGTATCAGACTGAGAAACCAGAGAAAAGTTTCTCCTGCAACCCATTCCCTTGGTGCTAGATGAACGAACGTCTCTCCACATGCTCTGTTCTGAGAGATAAGTGTTTGTGAAAGCCGTCCTTCACTTTGTTTGTTGGGAACACACAGTTTCTTTTCAGTTGCAAACTCCATTCTATACATATTTTTGGGGAGATACTAGCTCCAACTCGGTTTTACAGTGAAAACTGCAGGAACTTCAAACCGGCACTAGGAAACAGACTGAGATATCAGAGTAAAAGTTTCTCCTGCAACCCGTTCCCTTGGTGCTAGGTGAACGAATGTATCTCCACATTCTAAGTTCTGAGAGATAAATGTGTGTGAAAGCCGTCCTTCACTTAGCTTGTTGGGAACACAAAGTTTCTTTTCAGTTGCAAACTTCACTCCATACATTTATATGGGGAGGTACTAAGTCCAAATCTTTTTTACAGTGAAAACTGCAGGAACTTCATAACGGCACTAGGAAACAGACAGAGAAAACAGAGAAAAAGTTTCTCCTGCAATCCGTTCCATTTATGCTAGATGAACGAACGTCTATCCACATGATCAGTTCTGAGAGATAATTGTGTGTGAAAACCGTCGTTCATCTTGCTTGTTGGGAACACAAAGTTTCTTTTCACTTGCAAACTACACTCCACACACATATATTGTGAGGTACTAGCTAAAATTCGGTTTTACAGTGAAAACTGCAGGAACTTCAAACAGGCAATAGGAAACAGACTGAGAAACCAGAGTAAAAGTTTCTCCTGCAACCCGTTCCCTAGGTGCTTGATGAATGAACGTCTCTCCACATGCTCAGTTCTGAGAGGAAAGTGTGTGTGAAAGCCTTCCTTCAACTAGCTTATTGGGAACACAAAGTTTCTTTTCAGTTGCAAACTCCTCTCCATACATATATATGGGGTGGTACTAGCTCCAACTCGGTTTTACAGTGAAAACTGCAGGAACTTCAAACAGGCACTAGGAAAGAGATTGAGAAACTAGAATAAAATTTTCTCCTGCAACCCGTTCCCTTGGTGCTTGATGAACGAACGTCTCTCCACATGCTCACTTCTGAGAGATAATTGTGTGTGAAAACCGGCCTTCACCTAGCTTGTAGGGAACAGAAAGCTTCTTTAATGTTGAAAACACCACTCCATACATATATATAAGTAGGTACAAGCTCCAACTCGGTTTTATGTGAAAACTGCAGGAACTTCAAACCGGCACTAGGAAACAGACTGAGAAACCAGAGTAAAAGTTTCTCCTGCAAACCGTTCCCTAGGTGCTAGATGAACGAACGTCTCTCCACACGCTCAGTTCTGAGAGATAAGTGTGTGTGAAAGGCGTCCTTCACTTTGCTTGTTGGGAACACAAAGTTTCTTTTCAGTTGCAAACTCCACTCCATACATATATATGGGGAGGTACAAGCTCCAACTCGGTTTTACAGTGAAAACTATAGGAACTTCAAACCGGCACTAGGAAACAGACTGAGAAACCAGAGTAAAATTTTCTCCTACAACCCGTTCCCTTTGTGCTAGATGAACGAACGTCTCTCCACATGCTCTGTTCTGAGAGATAAGTCTGTGTTAAATCCGTCCTTCACAAGCTTATTTGGAACACAAAGATTCTTTTCACTTGCAAACTCCACTCCGTACATATATGTGGGGATGTACAAGCTCAAACTCGGTTTTACAGTGAAAACTGCAGGAACTTCAATCCGTCACTAGGAAACAGACTGAGAATCCAGAGTAAAAGATTCCCCTGCCACCCGTTCCCTTATTGCTAGATGAACGAACGTCTCTCCACATGCTCAGTTCTGAGATATAAATGTGTGTGAAAGCCGTCCTTCACGTTTCTTGTTGGAAACACAATGATTATTTTCATTTGCAAAATCCACTCCATACATACGTATGGGGAGGTACTAGCTCCAAATAGGTTTTACAGTGAAAACTGCAGGAACTTCAAACCGGCATTAGGAATCACTGAGAATCCAGGGTAAAAGTTTCACCTGCAAACCGTTCCCTTGATGCTAGGTGAACGAACGTCTCTCCACATGTTCAGATCTGAGAGATAAGTGTGTGTGAAAGCCGTCTTTCAACTAGTTTGTTGGGAACACAAAGTTTCTTTTCAGTTGCAAACTCCACTCCATACATGTATATGGGGATGTACTAGCACCAACTCGGTTTTACAGTGAAAACTTCAGGAATATCAAACAGGCACTAGGAAGCAGACTGAGAAACCAGAGTAAAAGTTCCTCCTGCAAACCGTTCCCTTGGTGCTAGATGAACGATCGTCTCTCCACATGCTCAGTTCTGAGAGATAAGTGTGTGTGAAAGGCGTCCTTCACTTTGCTTGTTGGGAACACACAGTTTCTTTTCAGTTGCATACTCCAATCCATACATATTTTTGGGGAGGTTCTAGCTCCAACTCGCTTTTACAGTGAAAACTGCAGGAAATTCAAACCGGCACTAGGAAACAGACTGAGAAACCAGAGTAATAGTTTCTCTTGCAACCCTTTCCCTTAGAGCTAGGTGAAAGAACGGCTCTCCACATGCTCAGTTCTGAGAGATAATTGTGTGTGAAAGCCGTCCTTCACCTAGCTTGTTGGGAACACAAAGTTTCTTTTCAGTTGCAAACCCCACTCCATACATATATATGGGGAGGTACTAGCTCTAAATCGTGTTTACAGTGAAAACTGTAGGATCTTCATATCTGCACTAGGAAACAGACTGAGAAACCAGAGTAAAAGTTTCTCCTGCAACTCGTTCCCTTTGTGCTATTTGAACGAACGTCATTCCACCTGCTCAGTTCTGAGGGATAAGTGTGTGTGAAAGCCGTCCTTCATATTTCTTGTTGGGAACACAATGATTATTGTCAGTTGCAAACTCCACTCCATAGATATGTATGGGGAGGTACTGGATCCAACTCGGTTTTAGAGTGAAAACTGCAGGAATTTCAAAACGGCATTAGGAATCAGACTGAGAATCCAGGGTAAAAGTTTCTCCTGCAAACCGTTCCCTTGGTTCTAGGTGAACGAACGTCTCTCCACATGCTCAGTTCTGAGAGATAAGTGTGTGTGAAAGCCGTCCTTCACAAGCTTGTTGGGAACACAAAGATTCTTTTCAGTTTCAAATTCCACTCCATACATATATATGGGGAGGTACTAACTCCACTCGGTTTTACAGTGAAAACTCCAGGAACTTCAAACCGGTACTAGGAATCAGACTGAGAAACCAGAGTAAAAGTTTCTCCTGCAACCCATTCCATTGGTGCTAGATGAATGAACGTCTCTCCACATGCTCAGTTCTGAGAGATAAGTGTGTGTGAAAGCCATCGTTCACCAAGCTTGTTTGGGACTCAAAGCTTCTATTCACTTGCAAACCCCACTCCATACATATGTATGGGGAGGTACTAGATCCAACTCTGATTTACAGGGAAAACTTCAGGAACATCAAACCGGCACTAGGAAAAAGACTGAGAAACCAGAGTAAAAGTTTCTCCTGCAAACCGTTCCCTTGGTGCTAGATAAACAAAAGTCTCTCCACATGCTCAGTTCTGAGAGATAAGTGTGTGTTAAAGCCGTAGTTCACTTTGCTTGTTGGGAACACACAGTTTCTTTTCAGTTGCAAACCCAATTCCATACATATTTTTGGGGAGGTACTAGCTCCAACTCGGTTTTACAGTGAAAACAGCAGGAATGTCAAACCGGCACTAGGAAACGGACTGACAAACCAGAGTAAAAGTTTCTCCTGCAAACCATTCCCTTGGTGCTAGGTGAACGAACGTCTATCCACATGATCAGTTCTGAGAGATAATTGTGTGTGAAAACCGTCGTTCATCTTGCTTGTTGGGAACACAAAGTTTCTTTTCACTTGCAAACTACACTCCACACACATATATTGTGAGGTACTAGCTAAAATTCGGTTTTACAGTGAAAACTGCAGGAACTTCAAACAGGCACTAGGAAACAGACTGAGAAACCAGAGTAAAAGTTTCTCCTGCAACCCGTTCCCTAGGTGCTTGATGAATGAACGTCTCTCCACACGCTCAGTTCTGAGAGGAAAGTGTGTGTGAAAGCCTTCCTTCAACTAGCTTATTGGGAACACAAAGTTTCTTTTCAGTTGCAAACTCCTCTCCATACATATATATGGGGTGGTACTAGCTCCAACTCGGTTTTACAGTGAAAACTGCAGGAACTTCAAACAGGCACTAGGAAAGAGATTGAGAAACTAGAATAAAATTTTCTCCTGCAACCCGTTCCCTTGGTGCTTGATGAACGAACGTCTCTCCACATGCTCACTTCTGAGAGATAATTGTGTGTGAAAACCGGCCTTCACCTAGCTTGTAGGGAACAGAAAGCTTCTTTAATGTTGAAAACACCACTCCATACATATATATAAGTAGGTACAAGCTCCAACTCGGTTTTATGTGAAAACTGCAGGAACTTCAAACCGGCACTAGGAAACAGACTGAGAAACCAGAGTAAAAGTTTCTCCTGCAAACCGTTCCCTAGGTGCTAGATGAACGAACGTCTCTCCACACGCTCAGTTCTGAGAGATAAGTGTGTGTGAAAGGCGTCCTTCACTTTGCTTGTTGGGAACACAAAGTTTCTTTTCAGTTGCAAACTCCACTCCATACATATATATGGGGAGGTACAAGCTCCAACACGGTTTTACAGTGAAAACTGCAGGAACTTCAATCCGTCACTAGGAAACAGACTGAGAATCCAGAGTAAAAGATTCCCCTGCCACCCGTTCCCTTATTGCTAGATGAACGAACGTCTCTCCACATGCTCAGTTCTGAGATATAAATGTGTGTGAAAGCCGTCCTTCACGTTTCTTGTTGGAAACACAATGATTATTTTCATTTGCAAAATCCACTCCATACATACGTATGGGGAGGTACTAGCTCCAAATAGGTTTTACAGTGAAAACTGCAGGAACTTCAAACCGGCATTAGGAATCACTGAGAATCCAGGGTAAAAGTTTCACCTGCAAACCGTTCCCTTGATGCTAGGTGAACGAACGTCTCTCCACATGTTCAGATCTGAGAGATAAGTGTGTGTGAAAGCCGTCTTTCAACTAGTTTGTTGGGAACACAAAGTTTCTTTTCAGTTGCAAACTCCACTCCATACATGTATATGGGGATGTACTAGCACCAACTCGGTTTTACAGTGAAAACTTCAGGAACATCAAACAGGCACTAGGAAGCAGACTGAGAAACCAGAGTAAAAGTTCCTCCTGCAAACCGTTCCCTTGGTGCTAGATGAACGATCGTCTCTCCACATGCTCAGTTCTGAGAGATAAGTGTGTGTGAAAGGCGTCCTTCACTTTGCTTGTTGGGAACACACAGTTTCTTTTCAGTTGCATACTCCAATCCATACATATTTTTGGGGAGGTTCTAGCTCCAACTCGCTTTTACAGTGAAAACTGCAGGAAATTCAAACCGGCACTAGGAAACAGACTGAGAAACCAGAGTAATAGTTTCTCTTGCAACCCTTTCCCTTAGAGCTAGGTGAAAGAACGGCTCTCCACATGCTCAGTTCTGAGAGATAATTGTGTGTGAAAGCCGTCCTTCACCTAGCTTGTTGGGAACACAAAGTTTCTTTTCAGTTGCAAACCCCACTCCATACATATATATGGGGAGGTACTAGCTCTAAATCGTGTTTACAGTGAAAACTGCAGGATCTTCATATCTGCACTAGGAAACAGACTGAGAAACCAGAGTAAAAGTTTCTCCTGCAACTCGTTCCCTTTGTGCTATTTGAACGAACGTCATTCCACCTGCTCAGTTCTGAGGGATAAGTGTGTGTGAAAGCCGTCCTTCATATTTCTTGTTGGGAACACAATGATTATTGTCAGTTGCAAACTCCACTCCATAGATATGTATGGGGAGGTACTGGATCCAACTCGGTTTTAGAGTGAAAACTGCAGGAATTTCAAAACGGCATTAGGAATCAGACTGAGAATCCAGAGTAAAAGTTTCTCCTGCAAACCGTTCCCTTGGTTCTAGGTGAACGAACGTCTCTCCACATGCTCAGTTCTGAGAGATAAGTGTGTGTGAAAGCCGTCCTTCACAAGCTTGTTGGGAACACAAAGATTCTTTTCAGTTTCAAATTCCACTCCATACATATATATGGGGAGGTACTAACTCCACTCGGTTTTACAGTGAAAACTCCAGGAACTTCAAACCGGTACTAGGAATCAGACTGAGAAACCAGAGTAAAAGTTTCTCCTGCAACCCATTCCATTGGTGCTAGATGAATGAACGTCTCTCCACATGCTCAGTTCTGAGAGATAAGTGTGTGTGAAAGCCATCGTTCACCAAGCTTGTTTGGGACTCAAAGCTTCTATTCACTTGCAAACCCCACTCCATACATATGTATGGGGAGGTACTAGATCCAACTCTGATTTACAGGGAAAACTTCAGGAACATCAAACCGGCACTAGGAAAAAGACTGAGAAACCAGAGTAAAAGTTTCTCCTGCAAACCGTTCCCTTGGTGCTAGATAAACAAAAGTCTCTCCACATGCTCAGTTCTGAGAGATAAGTGTGTGTTAAAGCCGTAGTTCACTTTGCTTGTTGGGAACACACAGTTTCTTTTCAGTTGCAAACCCAATTCCATACATATTTTTGGGGAGGTACTAGCTCCAACTCGGTTTTACAGTGAAAACAGCAGGAATGTCAAACCGGCACTAGGAAACGGACTGACAAACCAGAGTAAAAGTTTCTCCTGCAAACCATTCCCTTGGTGCTAGGTGAACGAACGTCTCTCCATATTCTCAGTTCTGAGAGATAAATGTGTGTGAAAGCCGTCCTTCACCTTGCTTGTTGGGAACACAAAGTTTCTCTTCAGTTGCAAACTCCATTCCATACAAATATATTGGTAGGTACTAGCTCCAACTCGCTATTACAGTGAAAACTTCAGGAACTTCAAACCGGCACTAGGAAACAGACTGAGAAACCAGAGTAAAAGTTTTTCCTGCAACCCGTTCCCTTGGTGCTAGATGAACGAAAGTCTCTCCACATGCTCAGTTCTGAGAGATAAGTGTGTGTGAAAGCCGTCCTTCACCATGTTTGTTGGGAACACAAAGTTATTTTCACTTGTAAACACCGTTCTATACATATATATGGGGAGGTACAAGCTCCAACTCGGTTTTATAGTGAAAACTGCAGGAACATCAAACCGGCCCTAGGTATCAGACTGAGAAACCAGAGAAAAGTTTCTCCTGCAACCCATTCCCTTGGTGCTAGATGAACGAACGTCTCTCCACATGCTCTGTTCTGAGAGATAAGTGTTTGTGAAAGCCGTCCTTCACTTTGTTTGTTGGGAACACAGAGTTTCTTTTCAGTTGCAAACTCCATTCTATACATATTTTTGGGGAGATACTAGCTCCAACTCGGTTTTACAGTGAAAACTGCAGGAACTTCAAACCGGCACTAGGAAACAGACTGAGATATCAGAGTAAAAGTTTCTCCTGCAACCCGTTCCCTTGGTGCTAGGTGAACGAATGTATCTCCACATTCTAAGTTCTGAGAGATAAATGTGTGTGAAAGCCGTCCTTCACTTAGCTTGTTGGGAACACAAAGTTTCTTTTCAGTTGCAAACTTCACTCCATACATTTATATGGGGAGGTACTAAGTCCAAATCTTTTTTACAGTGAAAACTGCAGGAACTTCATAACGGCACTAGGAAACAGACAGAGAAAACAGAGAAAAAGTTTCTCCTGCAATCCGTTCCATTTATGCTAGATGAACGAACGTCTATCCACATGATCATTTCTGAGAGATAATTGTGTGTGAAAACCGTCGTTCATCTTGCTTGTTGGGAACACAAAGTTTCTTTTCACTTGCAAACTACACTCCACACACATATATTGTGAGGTACTAGCTAAAATTCGGTTTTACAGTGAAAACTGCAGGAACTTCAAACAGGCACTAGGAAACAGACTGAGAAACCAGAGTAAAAGTTTCTCCTGCAACCCGTTCCCTAGGTGCTTGATGAATGAACGTCTCTCCACATGCTCAGTTCTGAGAGGAAAGTGTGTGTGAAAGCCTTCCTTCAACTAGCTTATTGGGAACACAAAGTTTCTTTTCAGTTGCAAACTCCTCTCCATACATATATATGGGGTGGTACTAGCTCCAACTCGGTTTTACAGTGAAAACTGCAGGAACTTCAAACAGGCACTAGGAAAGAGATTGAGAAACTAGAATAAAATTTTCTCCTGCAACCCGTTCCCTTGGTGCTTGATGAACGAACGTCTCTCCACATGCTCACTTCTGAGAGATAATTGTGTGTGAAAACCGGCCTTCACCTAGCTTGTAGGGAACAGAAAGCTTCTTTAATGTTGAAAACACCACTCCATACATATATATAAGTAGGTACAAGCTCCAACTCGGTTTTATGTGAAAACTGCAGGAACTTCAAACCGGCACTAGGAAACAGACTGAGAAACCAGAGTAAAAGTTTCTCCTGCAAACCGTTCCCTAGGTGCTAGATGAACGAACGTCTCTCCACACGCTCAGTTCTGAGAGATAAGTGTGTGTGAAAGGCGTCCTTCACTTTGCTTGTTGGGAACACAAAGTTTCTTTTCAGTTGCAAACTCCACTCCATACATATATATGGGGAGGTACAAGCTCCAACTCGGTTTTACAGTGAAAACTATAGGAACTTCAAACCGGCACTAGGAAACAGACTGAGAAACCAGAGTAAAATTTTCTCCTACAACCCGTTCCCTTTGTGCTAGATGAACGAACGTCTCTCCACATGCTCTGTTCTGAGAGATAAGTCTGTGTTAAATCCGTCCTTCACAAGCTTATTTGGAACACAAAGATTCTTTTCACTTGCAAACTCCACTCCGTACATATATGTGGGGATGTACAAGCTCAAACTCGGTTTTACAGTGAAAACTGCAGGAACTTCAATCCGTCACTAGGAAACAGACTGAGAATCCAGAGTAAAAGATTCCCCTGCCACCCGTTCCCTTATTGCTAGATGAACGAACGTCTCTCCACATGCTCAGTTCTGAGATATAAATGTGTGTGAAAGCCGTCCTTCACGTTTCTTGTTGGAAACACAATGATTATTTTCATTTGCAAAATCCACTCCATACATACGTATGGGGAGGTACTAGCTCCAAATAGGTTTTACAGTGAAAACTGCAGGAACTTCAAACCGGCATTAGGAATCACTGAGAATCCAGGGTAAAAGTTTCACCTGCAAACCGTTCCCTTGATGCTAGGTGAACGAACGTCTCTCCACATGTTCAGATCTGAGAGATAAGTGTGTGTGAAAGCCGTCTTTCAACTAGTTTTTTGGGAACACAAAGTTTCTTTTCAGTTGCAAACTCCACTCCATACATGTATATGGGGATGTACTAGCACCAACTCGGTTTTACAGTGAAAACTTCAGGAACATCAAACAGGCACTAGGAAGCAGACTGAGAAACCAGAGTAAAAGTTCCTCCTGCAAACCGTTCCCTTGGTGCTAGATGAACGATCGTCTCTCCACATGCTCAGTTCTGAGAGATAAGTGTGTGTGAAAGGCGTCCTTCACTTTGCTTGTTGGGAACACACAGTTTCTTTTCAGTTGCATACTCCAATCCATACATATTTTTGGGGAGGTTCTAGCTCCAACTCGCTTTTACAGTGAAAACTGCAGGAAATTCAAACCGGCACTAGGAAACAGACTGAGAAACCAGAGTAATAGTTTCTCTTGCAACCCTTTCCCTTAGAGCTAGGTGAAAGAACGGCTCTCCACATGCTCAGTTCTGAGAGATAATTGTGTGTGAAAGCCGTCCTTCACCTAGCTTGTTGGGAACACAAAGTTTCTTTTCAGTTGCAAACCCCACTCCATACATATATATGGGGAGGTACTAGCTCTAAATCGTGTTTACAGTGAAAACTGCAGGATCTTCATATCTGCACTAGGAAACAGACTGAGAAACCAGAGTAAAAGTTTCTCCTGCAACTCGTTCCCTTTGTGCTATTTGAACGAACGTCATTCCACCTGCTCAGTTCTGAGGGATAAGTGTGTGTGAAAGCCGTCCTTCATATTTCTTGTTGGGAACACAATGATTATTGTCAGTTGCAAACTCCACTCCATAGATATGTATGGGGAGGTACTGGATCCAACTCGGTTTTAGAGTGAAAACTGCAGGAATTTCAAAACGGCATTAGGAATCAGACTGAGAATCCAGAGTAAAAGTTTCTCCTGCAAACCGTTCCCTTGGTTCTAGGTGAACGAACGTCTCTCCACATGCTCAGTTCTGAGAGATAAGTGTGTGTGAAAGCCGTCCTTCACAAGCTTGTTGGGAACACAAAGATTCTTTTCAGTTTCAAATTCCACTCCATACATATATATGGGGAGGTACTAACTCCACTCGGTTTTACAGTGAAAACTCCAGGAACTTCAAACCGGTACTAGGAATCAGACTGAGAAACCAGAGTAAAAGTTTCTCCTGCAACCCATTCCATTGGTGCTAGATGAATGAACGTCTCTCCACATGCTCAGTTCTGAGAGATAAGTGTGAGTGAAAGCCATCGTTCACCAAGCTTGTTTGGGACTCAAAGCTTCTATTCACTTGCAAACCCCACTCCATACATATGTATGGGGAGGTACTAGATCCAACTCTGATTTACAGGGAAAACTTCAGGAACATCAAACCGGCACTAGGAAAAAGACTGAGAAACCAGAGTAAAAGTTTCTCCTGCAAACCGTTCCCTTGGTGCTAGATAAACAAAAGTCTCTCCACATGCTCAGTTCTGAGAGATAAGTGTGTGTTAAAGCCGTAGTTCACTTTGCTTGTTGGGAACACACAGTTTCTTTTCAGTTGCAAACCCAATTCCATACATATTTTTGGGGAGGTACTAGCTCCAACTCGGTTTTACAGTGAAAACAGCAGGAATGTCAAACCGGCACTAGGAAACGGACTGACAAACCAGAGTAAAAGTTTCTCCTGCAAACCATTCCCTTGGGGCTAGGTGAACGAACGTCTCTCCATATTCTCAGTTCTGAGAGATAAATGTGTGTGAAAGCCGTCCTTCACCTTGCTTGTTGGGAACACAAAGTTTCTCTTCAGTTGCAAACTCCATTCCATACAAATATATAGGTAGGTACTATCTCCAACTCGCTATTACAGTGAAAACTTCAGGAACTTCAAACCGGCACTAGGAAACAGACTGAGAAACCAGAGTAAAAGTTTCTCCTGCAACCCGTTCCCTTGGTGCTAGATGAACGAAAGTCTCTCCACATGCTCAGTTCTGAGAGATAAGTGTGTGTGAAAGCCGTCCTTCACCATGTTTGTTGGGAACACAAAGTTATTTTCACTTGTAAACACCGTTCTATACATATATATGGGGAGGTACAAGCTCCAACTCGGTTTTATAGTGAAAACTGCAGGAACATCAAACCGGCACTAGGAAACAGACTGAGATATCAGAGTAAAAGTTTCTCCTGCAACCCGTTCCCTTGGTGCTAGGTGAACGAATGTATCTCCACATTCTAAGTTCTGAGAGATAAATGTGTGTGAAAGCCGTCCTTCACTTAGCTTGTTGGGAACACAAAGTTTCTTTTCAGTTGCAAACTTCACTCCATACATTTATATGGGGAGGTACTAAGTCCAAATCTTTTTTACAGTGAAAACTGCAGGAACTTCATAACGGCACTAGGAAACAGACAGAGAAAACAGAGAAAAAGTTTCTCCTGCAATCCGTTCCATTTATGCTAGATGAACGAACGTCTATCCACATGGTCATTTCTGAGAGATAATTGTGTGTGAAAACCGTCGTTCATCTTGCTTGTTGGGAACACAAAGTTTCTTTTCACTTGCAAACTACACTCCACACACATATATTGTGAGGTACTAGCTAAAATTCGGTTTTACAGTGAAAACTGCAGGAACTTCAAGCAGGCACTAGGAAACAGACTGAGAAACCAGAGTAAAAGTTTCTCCTGCAACCCGTTCCCTAGGTGCTTGATGAATGAACGTCTCTCCACATGCTCAGTTCTGAGAGGAAAGTGTGTGTGAAAGCCTTCCTTCAACTAGCTTATTGGGAACACAAAGTTTCTTTTCAGTTGCAAACTCCTCTCCATACATATATATGGGGTGGTACTAGCTCCAACTCGGTTTTACAGTGAAAACTGCAGGAACTTCAAACAGGCACTAGGAAAGAGATTGAGAAACTAGAATAAAATTTTCTCCTGCAACCCGTTCCCTTGGTGCTTGATGAACGAACGTCTCTCCACATGCTCACTTCTGAGAGATAATTGTGTGTGAAAACCGGCCTTCACCTAGCTTGTAGGGAACAGAAAGCTTCTTTAATGTTGAAAACACCACTCCATACATATATATAAGTAGGTACAAGCTCCAACTCGGTTTTATGTGAAAACTGCAGGAACTTCAAACCGGCACTAGGAAACAGACTGAGAAACCAGAGTAAAAGTTTCTCCTGCAAACCGTTCCCTAGGTGCTAGATGAACGAACGTCTCTCCACACGCTCAGTTCTGAGAGATAAGTGTGTGTGAAAGGCGTCCTTCACTTTGCTTGTTGGGAACACAAAGTTTCTTTTCAGTTGCAAACTCCACTCCATACATATATATGGGGAGGTACAAGCTCCAACTCGGTTTTACAGTGAAAACTATAGGAACTTCAAACCGGCACTAGGAAACAGACTGAGAAACCAGAGTAAAATTTTCTCCTACAACCCGTTCCCTTTGTGCTAGATGAACGAACGTCTCTCCACATGCTCTGTTCTGAGAGATAAGTCTGTGTTAAATCCGTCCTTCACAAGCTTATTTGGAACACAAAGATTCTTTTCACTTGCAAACTCCACTCCGTACATATATGTGGGGATGTACAAGCTCAAACTCGGTTTTACAGTGAAAACTGCAGGAACTTCAATCCGTCACTAGGAAACAGACTGAGAATCCAGAGTAAAAGATTCCCCTGCCACCCGTTCCCTTATTGCTAGATGAACGAACGTCTCTCCACATGCTCAGTTCTGAGATATAAATGTGTGTGAAAGCCGTCCTTCACGTTTCTTGTTGGAAACACAATGATTATTTTCATTTGCAAAATCCACTCCATACATACGTATGGGGAGGTACTAGCTCCAAATAGGTTTTACAGTGAAAACTGCAGGAACTTCAAACCGGCATTAGGAATCACTGAGAATCCAGGGTAAAAGTTTCACCTGCAAACCGTTCCCTTGATGCTAGGTGAACGAACGTCTCTCCACATGTTCAGATCTGAGAGATAAGTGTGTGTGAAAGCCGTCTTTCAACTAGTTTGTTGGGAACACAAAGTTTCTTTTCAGTTGCAAACTCCACTCCATACATGTATATGGGGATGTACTAGCACCAACTCGGTTTTACAGTGAAAACTTCAGGAACATCAAACAGGCACTAGGAAGCAGACTGAGAAACCAGAGTAAAAGTTCCTCCTGCAAACCGTTCCCTTGGTGCTAGATGAACGATCGTCTCTCCACATGCTCAGTTCTGAGAGATAAGTGTGTGTGAAAGGCGTCCTTCACTTTGCTTGTTGGGAACACACAGTTTCTTTTCAGTTGCATACTCCAATCCATACATATTTTTGGGGAGGTTCTAGCTCCAACTCGCTTTTACAGTGAAAACTGCAGGAAATTCAAACCGGCACTAGGAAACAGACTGAGAAACCAGAGTAATAGTTTCTCTTGCAACCCTTTCCCTTAGTGCTAGGTGAAAGAACGGCTCTCCACATGCTCAGTTCTGAGAGATAATTGTGTGTGAAAGCCGTCCTTCACCTAGCTTGTTGGGAACACAAAGTTTCTTTTCAGTTGCAAAACCCACTCCATACATTTATATGGGGAGGTACTAGGTCCAACACAATTTTACAGTGTAAACTGCAGGAACTGCATAACGGCACTTGGAAACAGACTGAGAAACCAGAGTAAAAGTTTCTCCTGCAACCCGTTCCCTTGGTGCTAGATGAACGAACGTCCCTACACATGATCAGTTATGAGAGATAATTGTGTGTGAAAGCCGTCCTTCACATTGCTTGTTGGGACACATAGTTTCTTTTAACTTGCAAACCCCTGTCCATACATATATATTGGGAGCTACTAGCTCCAACACTGTTTTACAGTGAAAACTGCAGGAACTTCAAACCGGCACTAGGAAACAGACTGAGAAACCAGAGTAAATGTTTCTCCTGCAACCAGTTCCCTTGGTGCTAGATGAACGAACGTCCCTCCACATGCTCAGTTCTGAGAGATATGTGTGTGAGAAAGCCGTCCTTCACGAAATTTGTTGGGAACACAAAGTATCTATTCACTTGCAAACTCCATTCCATACATATATATGGGGAGGAACTAGTTCCAACTCTGTTTTACAGTGTAAATTGCAGGAACTTCAAACCGGAACTAGGAAAAAGACTGAGAAACCAGATTAAAATTTCCCCTGCAACCCTTTCCCTTGGTGCTAGATGAACGAACGCTTCTCCACATGCTCAGTTCAGAGATATAAGTGTGTGTGAAAGCCGTACTTCAACATGCTTGTTGGGAACACAAAGTTCCTTTTTAGTTGCAAACTCTACTCCATACATATATATGGGGAGGTACTAGCTCCAACTCGGTTATACAGTGAAAACTGCAGGAATTTAAAACCGGCACTAGGAAACAGACTGAGAAACCAGAGTAAATGTTTCTCCTGCAACCCGTTCCCTTTGAGCTATTTGAACGAAAATCTCTCCACATGCTCAGTTCTGAGAGAAAAGTGTGTGTGAAAGCCGTCCTTCACCTTGCTTGTTGGGAACACAATGATTATTTTCAGTTGCAAACTCCACTCCATACATATGTATGGGGAGGTTCTAGCTCCAACTCGGTTTTACAGTGAAAACGGCAGGAACTTCAAACCGGTACTAGGAAACAGACTGAGAAACCAGAGTAAAAGTTTCCCCTGCAACCCGTTCCCTTGGTGCTAGATGAACGAAAGTCTCTCCACATACTAAGTTCTGAGAGATAATTGTGTGTGAAAGCCGTCCTTCACTTTGCTTGTTGGGAACACAAAGTTTCTTTTCACTTTCAAACTCCACTCCATACATATATTTGGGGAGGTACTAGCTCTAACTCGTGTTTACAGTGAAAACTGCAAGAACTCAAATCTGCACTAGGAAACAGACTGAGGAACTAGAGTAAAAGTTTCTCCTGCAACCCGTTCCCTTTTTTCTATTTTAACGAACGTCTCTCCACATGCTCATTTCTGAGGTATAAGTGTGTGTGAAAGCCGTACTTCACTTTTCTTGTTGGGAACACAATGATTACTTCATTTGCAAAATCCACTCCATACATACGTATGGGGAGGTACTAGCTCCAACTCGGTTTTAGAGTGAAAACTGCTGGAACTTCAAACCGGCATTAGGAATCAGACTGAGAAACCAGAGTAATAGTTTCTCCTGCAAACCGTTCCCTTGGTGCTAGGTGAACGAACGGCCCTCCACATGCTCAGTTCTGAGAGATAATTGTGTGTGAAAGACGTCCTTCACCTAGCTTGTTGGGAACACAAAGTTTCTTTTCAGTTGCAAACTCCACTCCATACATTTATATGGGGAGGAACTAGGTCCAAATCAATTTTACAGTGTAAACTTCAGGAATTTCAAATCTGCACTAGGAAACAGACTGAGGAAATAGAGTAAAAGTTTCTCCTGCAACCCGTTCCCTTTGTTCTATTTTAACGAACGTCTCTCCACATGCTCATTTCTGAGGTATAATTGTGTGTGAAAGCCGTACTTCAATTTTCTTGTTGGGAACACAATGATTATTTCATTTGCAAAATCCACTCCATACATACGTATGGGGAGGTACTAGCTCCAACTCGGTTTAGAGTGAAAACTGCTGGAACTTCAAACCGGCATTAGGAATCAGACTGAGAAATCAGAGTAAAAGTTTCTCCTGCAAACCGTTCCCTTGGTGCTAGGTGAACGAACGTCTCTCCACATGCTCAGTTCTGAGAGATAAGTGTGTGTGAAAGCCTTCCTTACCTAGCTTGTTGGGAACACAAAGTTTCTTTTCAGTTGCAAACTCCTCTCCATACATATATATGGGGTGGCACAAGCTCCAAATCAGTTTTACCGTGAAAACTGCAGGAAATTCAAACCAGCACTTGGAAACAGACTGAGAAACCAGAGTAAAACTTTCTACTGCAAACCTTTCCCTTGGTGCTAGATGAACGAACGTCTCTCCACATGTCCATTTCTGAGAGATAAGTGTGTGTGAAAGCCATACTTCACCTAGCTTGTTTTGAACACAAAGTTTATTTTCAGTTGAAAACTCCACTCCATACATGTATATGGGGAGGTACTAGCTCCAACTCGGTTTTACAGTGAAGACTCCAGGAACTTCAACCGGCACTAGGAAACAGACTGAGATTCCAGAGTAAAAGTTTCTCCTGCAACCCGTTCCCTTGGTGCTAGATGAACGAACGTCTCTCCACATGCTCAGTTCTGAGAGATATGTGTGTGAGAAAGCCTTCCTTCACCAAATTTGTTGGGAACACAAAGTTTCTTTTCACTTGCAAACTCCACTCCATACATATATATGCGGAGGTACTAGCTCCAACACTGTTTTACAGTGAAAACTGCAGGAACTTCAAACCGGCACTAGGGAACAGACTGAGAAACCAGAGTAAAAGTTTCTCCTGCAACCCGTTCCCTTGGTGCTATATGATCAAACGTCTCTCCACATGTTCAGTTCAGAGGGATAAGTGTGTGTGAAAGCGCCTTCAACATGCTTGTTGGGAACACAAATTTCCTTTTCAGTTGCAAACTCTACTCCATACATATATATGGGGAGGTACTAGCTCCAACTCGGTTTTACAGTGAAATCTGCAGGAAATTATAACCGGCACTAGGAATCAGACTGAGAAACCAGAGTAAAAGTTTCACCTGCAAAGCTTTCCCTTGGTGCTAGATGAACGAATGTCTCTCCTCATGTCCATTTCTGAGAGATAAGTGTGTGTGAAAGCCGTACTTCACCTAGCTTTTTGGGAACACAAAGTTTCTTTTCTGTTGCAAACTCCACTCCATACAGGTATACGGGGAGGTACTAGCTCCAACTCGGTTTTACAGTGAAAACTGCAGGAACTTCAAACCGGCACTAGGAAACAGACTGAGAATCCAGAGTAAAAGTTTCTCCTGCAACTCGTTCCCATGGTGCTAAATGAATGAATGTCTCTCCACATGCTCAGTTCAGAGAGATAAGTGTGTGTGAAAACCGTCTTTCACAAGCTTGTTGGGAACACAAAGATTCTTTTCACTTGCAAACTCCACTCCATTCATATATGTGGGGAGGTACTAGCTCTAACTAGTATTTACAGTGAAAATTGCAGGAACTTCAAATCTGCACTAGGAAACAGACTGAGAAACTACAGTAAATGTTTCTCCTGCAACCCGTTCCCTTTGTGCTATTTGAACGAACGTCTCTCCACATGCTCAGTTCAGAGAGATAAGTGTGTGTGAAAGCCGACTTTCACAAGCTTGTTGGGAAAAAAAAGATTCTTTTCACTTGCAAACACCACTCCATACATATATATGGGGAGGTACTAGCTCTAACTCGTATTTACAGTGAAAACTTCAGGAACATTAAACCGGCACAAGGAAGCAGACTGATATACCAGAGTAAAAGTTTCTCCTGCAAACCATTCCCTTGGTGCTAGATGAACGATCGTCTTTCCAAATGCTCAGATCTGAGAGATAAGTGTGTGTGAAAGCCGTCCTTCACATTGCTTGTTGGGAACACACTGTTTCTTTTCAGTTGCATACTCCAATCCATATATATGTTTTGATAGGTTCTAGCTCCAACTCGGTTTTACAGTGAAAATTGCAGGAACTTCAAACCGGCACTAGGAAACAGACTGAGAAACCAGAGTAAAAGTTTCTCCTGCAACCCGTTCCCTTGGTGCTAGATGAACGAATGTCCCTCCACATTCTCAGTTCAGAGAGATAAGTGTGTGTGAAAACCGTACTTCAACAAGCTTGTTGGAAAAACAAAGTTCCTTTTCATTTGCAAACACTACTCCATATATATATATAGGGGAGGTACTAGCTCCAACTCTGTTTTACAGTGAAAACTGCAGGAACTTAAAACCGGCACTAGGAAACAGACTGAGAAACCAGAGTAAAAGTTTCTCCTGCAAACAATTCTCTTTTTGCTAGATGAACGAACGTCTCTCCACATGCTCAGTTCTGAGTTATATGTGTGTGTGAAAGCCGTCCTTAACCTAGATTGTTGGGAACACAAAGTTTCTTTTCAGTTGCCAACTCCACTCCATATATATATATGGGGAGGTACTAGCTCTAAATCGTGTTTACAGTGAAAATTGCAGGAACTTCTAATCTGCACTAGGAAACAGACTGTGAAACCAGAGTAAAAGTTTTTCCAGCAACCCGTTCCCTTTGTGCTATTTGAACGAAAGTCTCTCCACATGCTCAGTTCTGATAGATAAGTGTGTGTGAAAGCCGTACTTCACCTTGCTTGTTGGGAACACAATGTTTATTTTCAGTTGCAAACTCCACTCCATACATATGCATGGGGAGGTTCTAGCCCAACTCGGTTTTACAGTGAAAACGGCAGGAAATTCAAACCGGTTGTAGGAAACACACTGAGAAACCAGAGTAAAAGTTTCTCCTGCAACCCGTTCCCTTTGTGCTAGATGAACGAACGACTCTCCACATGCTCAGTTCTGAGATATAAATGTGTGTGAAAGCCGTCCTTCATGTTTCTTGTTGGAAACACAATGATTATTTTCATTTGCAAAATCCACTCCATACATACGTATGGGGAGGTACTAGCTCCAAATAGGTTTTACAGTGAAAACTGCAGGAACTTCAAACCGGCATTAGGAATCACTGAGAATCCAGGGTAAAAGTTTCACCTGCAAACCGTTCCCTTGATGCTAGGTGAACGAACGTCTCTCCACATGTTCAGATCTGAGAGATAAGTGTGTGTGAAAGCCGTCTTTCAACTAGTTTGTTGGGAACACAAAGTTTCTTTTCAGTTGCAAACTCCACTCCATACATGTATATGGGGATGTACTAGCACCAACTCAGTTTTACAGTGAAAACTTCAGGAACATCAAACAGGCACTAGGAAGCACACTGAGAAACCAGAGTAAAAGTTCCTCCTGCAAACCGTTCCCTTGGTGCTAGATGAACGATCGTCTCTCCACATGCTCAGTTCTGAGAGATATGTGTGTGTGAAAGGCGTCCTTCACTTTGCTTGTTGGGAACACACAGTTTCTTTTCAGTTGCATACTCCAATCCATACATATTTTTGGGGAGGTTCTAGCTCCAACTCGCTTTTACAGTGAAAACTGCAGGAAATTCAAACCGGCACTAGGAAACAGACTGAGAAACCAGAGTAATAGTTTCTCTTGCAACCCTTTCCCTTAGTGCTAGGTGAAAGAACGGCTCTCCACATGCTCAGTTCTGAGAGATAATTGTGTGTGAAAGCCGTCCTTCACCTAGCTTGTTGGGAACACAAAGTTTCTTTTCAGTTGCAAAACCCACTCCATACATTTATATGGGGAGGTACTAGGTCCAACACAATTTTACAGTGTAAACTGCAGGAACTGCATAACGGCACTTGGAAACAGACTGAGAAACCAGAGTAAAAGTTTCTCCTGCAACCCGTTCCCTTGGTGCTAGATGAACGAACGTCCCTACACATGATCAGTTATGAGAGATAATTGTGTGTGAAAGCCGTCCTTCACATTGCTTGTTGGGACACATAGTTTCTTTTAACTTGCAAACCCCTGTCCATACATACATATTGGGAGCTACTAGCTCCAACACTGTTTTACAGTGAAAACTGCAGGAACTTCAAACCGGCACTAGGAAACAGACTGAGAAACCAGAGTAAATGTTTCTCCTGCAACCAGTTCCCTTGGTGCTAGATGAACGAACGTCCCTCCACATGCTCAGTTCTGAGAGATATGTGTGTGAGAAAGCCGTCCTTCACGAAATTTGTTGGGAACACAAAGTATCTATTCACTTGCAAACTCCATTCCATACATATATATGGGGAGGAACTAGTTCCAACTCTGTTTTACAGTGTAAATTGCAGGAACTTCAAACCGGAACTAGGAAAAAGACTGAGAAACCAGATTAAAATTTCCCCTGCAACCCTTTCCCTTGGTGCTAGATGAACGAACGCTTCTCCACATGCTCAGTTCAGAGATATAAGTGTGTGTGAAAGCCGTACTTCAACATGCTTGTTGGGAACACAAAGTTCCTTTTTAGTTGCAAACTCTACTCCATACATATATATGGGGAGGTACTAGCTCCAACTCGGTTATACAGTGAAAACTGCAGGAATTTAAAACCGGCACTAGGAAACAGACTGAGAAACCAGAGTAAATGTTTCTCCTGCAACCCGTTCCCTTTGAGCTATTTGAACGAAAATCTCTCCACATGCTCAGTTCTGAGAGAAAAGTGTGTGTGAAAGCCGTCCTTCACCTTGCTTGTTGGGAACACAATGATTATTTTCAGTTGCAAACTCCACTCCATACATATGTATGGGGAGGTTCTAGCTCCAACTCGGTTTTACAGTGAAAACGGCAGGAACTTCAAACCGGTACTAGGAAACAGACTGAGAAACCAGAGTAAAAGTTTCCCCTGCAACCCGTTCCCTTGGTGCTAGATGAACGAAAGTCTCTCCACATACTAAGTTCTGAGAGATAATTGTGTGTGAAAGCCGTCCTTCACTTTGCTTGTTGGGAACACAAAGTTTCTTTTCACTTTCAAACTCCACTCCATACATATATTTGGGGAGGTACTAGCTCTAACTCGTGTTTACAGTGAAAACTGCAAGAACTCAAATCTGCACTAGGAAACAGACTGAGGAACTAGAGTAAAAGTTTCTCCTGCAACCCGTTCCCTTTTTTCTATTTTAACGAACGTCTCTCCACATGCTCATTTCTGAGGTATAAGTGTGTGTGAAAGCCGTACTTCACTTTTCTTGTTGGGAACACAATGATTACTTCATTTGCAAAATCCACTCCATACATACGTATGGGGAGGTACTAGCTCCAACTCGGTTTTAGAGTGAAAACTGCTGGAACTTCAAACCGGCATTAGGAATCAGACTGAGAAACCAGAGTAATAGTTTCTCCTGCAAACCGTTCCCTTGGTGCTAGGTGAACGAACGGCCCTCCACATGCTCAGTTCTGAGAGATAATTGTGTGTGAAAGACGTCCTTCACCTAGCTTGTTGGGAACACAAAGTTTCTTTTCAGTTGCAAACTCCACTCCATACATTTATATGGGGAGGAACTAGGTCCAAATCAATTTTACAGTGTAAACTTCAGGAATTTCAAATCTGCACTAGGAAACAGACTGAGGAAATAGAGTAAAAGTTTCTCCTGCAACCCGTTCCCTTTGTTCTATTTTAACGAACGTCTCTCCACATGCTCATTTCTGAGGTATAATTGTGTGTGAAAGCCGTACTTCAATTTTCTTGTTGGGAACACAATGATTATTTCATTTGCAAAATCCACTCCATACATACGTATGGGGAGGTACTAGCTCCAACTCGGTTTAGAGTGAAAACTGCTGGAACTTCAAACCGGCATTAGGAATCAGACTGAGAAATCAGAGTAAAAGTTTCTCCTGCAAACCGTTCCCTTGGTGCTAGGTGAACGAACGTCTCTCCACATGCTCAGTTCTGAGAGATAAGTGTGTGTGAAAGCCTTCCTTAACCTAGCTTGTTGGGAACACAAAGTTTCTTTTCAGTTGCAAACTCCTCTCCATACATATATATGGGGTGGCACAAGCTCCAAATCAGTTTTACCGTGAAAACTGCAGGAAATTCAAACCAGCACTTGGAAACAGACTGAGAAACCAGAGTAAAACTTTCTACTGCAAACCTTTCCCTTGGTGCTAGATGAACGAACGTCTCTCCACATGTCCATTTCTGAGAGATAAGTGTGTGTGAAAGCCATACTTCACCTAGCTTGTTTTGAACACAAAGTTTATTTTCAGTTGAAAACTCCACTCCATACATGTATATGGGGAGGTACTAGCTCCAACTCGGTTTTACAGTGAAGACTCCAGGAACTTCAACCGGCACTAGGAAACAGACTGAGATTCCAGAGTAAAAGTTTCTCCTGCAACCCGTTCCCTTGGTGCTAGATGAACGAACGTCTCTCCACATGCTCAGTTCAGAGAGATAAGTGTGTGTGAAAACCGTCTTTCACAAGCTTGTTGGGAACACAAAGATTCTTTTCACTTGCAAACTCCACTCCATTCATATATGTGGGGAGGTACTAGCTCTAACTAGTATTTACAGTGAAAATTGCAGGAACTTCAAATCTGCACTAGGAAACAGACTGAGAAACTACAGTAAATGTTTCTCCTGCAACCCGTTCCCTTTGTGCTATTTGAACGAACGTCTCTCCACATGCTCAGTTCAGAGAGATAAGTGTGTGTGAAAGCCGACTTTCACAAGCTTGTTGGGAAAAAAAAGATTCTTTTCACTTGCAAACACCACTCCATACATATATATGGGGAGGTACTAGCTCTAACTCGTATTTACAGTGAAAACTTCAGGAACATTAAACCGGTACAAGGAAGCAGACTGATATACCAGAGTAAAAGTTTCTCCTGCAAACCATTCCCTTGGTGCTAGATGAACGATCGTCTTTCCAAATGCTCAGATCTGAGAGATAAGTGTGTGTGAAAGCCGTCCTTCACATTGCTTGTTGGGAACACACTGTTTCTTTTCAGTTGCATACTCCAATCCATATATATGTTTTGATAGGTTCTAGCTCCAACTCGGTTTTACAGTGAAAATTGCAGGAACTTCAAACCGGCACTAGGAAACAGACTGAGAAACCAGAGTAAAAGTTTCTCCTGCAACCCGTTCCCTTGGTGCTAGATGAACGAATGTCCCTCCACATTCTCAGTTCAGAGAGATAAGTGTGTGTGAAAACCGTACTTCAACAAGCTTGTTGGAAAAACAAAGTTCCTTTTCATTTGCAAACACTACTCCATATATATATATAGGGGAGGTACTAGCTCCAACTCTGTTTTACAGTGAAAACTGCAGGAACTTAAAACCGGCACTAGGAAACAGACTGAGAAACCAGAGTAAAAGTTTCTCCTGCAAACAATTCTCTTTTTGCTAGATGAACGAACGTCTCTCCACATGCTCAGTTCTGAGTTATATGTGTGTGTGAAAGCCGTCCTTAACCTAGATTGTTGGGAACACAAAGTTTCTTTTCAGTTGCCAACTCCACTCCATATATATATATGGGGAGGTACTAGCTCTAAATCGTGTTTACAGTGAAAATTGCAGGAACTTCTAATCTGCACTAGGAAACAGACTGTGAAACCAGAGTAAAAGTTTTTCCAGCAACCCGTTCCCTTTGTGCTATTTGAACGAAAGTCTCTCCACATGCTCAGTTCTGATAGATAAGTGTGTGTGAAAGCCGTACTTCACCTTGCTTGTTGGGAACACAATGTTTATTTTCAGTTGCAAACTCCACTCCATACATATGCATGCGGAGGTTCTAGCCCAACTCGGTTTTACAGTGAAAACGGCAGGAAATTCAAACCGGTTGTAGGAAACACAATGAGAAACCAGAGTAAAAGTTTCTCCTGCAACCCGTTCCCTTTGTGCTAGATGAACGAACGACTCTACACATGCTAAGTTCTGAGAGATAATTGTGTGTGAAAGCCGTCCTTCAGCAAGCTTGTTGGGAACACAAAGTTTCTTTACACTTGCAAACTCCACTCCATACATGTATATGGGGAGGTACTAGCTCCAACTCGGTTTTACAGTGAAAACTGCAGGAACTTAAAATCGGCACTAAGAAACAGACTGAGAATCCAGAGTAAAAGTTTCTCCTGCAACCTGTTCCCTTGGTGCTAAATGAACGAATGTCTCTCCACATGCTCAGTTCTGAGAGATATGTGTGTGAGAAACCGTCCTTCACGAAATTTGTTGGGAACACATAGTTTCTTTTCACTTGAAAACTCCATTCCATACATATATATGGGGAGATACTAGCTCCAACTCTGTTTTACAGTGTAAATTGCAGAAACTTCAAACAGGCACTAGGAAACTGACTGAGAAACCAGAGTAAAATTTCTCCTGCAACCCTTCCCTTGGTGCTATATAAACGAACATCTCTCCACATGCTTAGTTCAGAGAGATAAGTGTGTTTGAAAACAGTACTTCAACAAGCTTGTTGGGAACACAAAGTTCCTTTTCAGTTGCAAACTCTACTCCATACATATATAAGGGGAGGTACTAGCTCCAACTCGGTTTTACAGAGAAAACTGCAGGAACTTCAAACCGTCACTAGGAAGCAGACTGAGAATCCAGAGTAAAAGTTTCTCCTGCAAACCGTTCCCATTGTGCTAGATGAACGAACGTCTCTCCACATGCTCAGATCTGAGAGATAAGAGTGTGTGAAAGCCGTCTTTCACCTAGCTTGTTGGGAACACAAAGTTTCTTTTAAGTTGCAAAATCCACTCCATACATATATATGGGGAGGTACAAGCTCCAACTCGGTTTTACAGTGAAAACTGCAGGAACTTCAAACCGGCACTAGGAAACAGACTGAGAATCCAGAGTAAAAGTTTCTCCTGCAACCCTTTCCCTTTGTGCTAGATGAACGAAAGTCTCTCAACATGCTCTCTTCTGAGAGATATGTGTGTGTGAAAGCCGTCCTTCACAAGCTTATTTGGAACACAAAAATTCTTTTCACTTGCAAACTGCACTCCATACATATATATGGGGATGTACAAGCTCCATCTCGGTTTTACAGTGAAAACTGCAGGAACTTCAAACTGTCACTAGGAAACAGACTGAGAATCCAGAGTAAAAGTTTCTCCTGCAACACGTTCCCTTTTCCTATTTTAACGAACGTCTCTCCACATGCTCAGTTCTGAGATATAAGTGTGTGTGAAAGCCGTCCTTCACCTTTTTTGTTGGGAACACAATGATTATTTTCATTTGCAAATTCCACTCCATACATACGTATGGGGAGGTACTAGCTCCAACTCGGTTTTAGAGTGAAAACTGCAGGAAATTCAAACCGGCATTAGGAATCAGACTGAGAATCCAGAGTAAAATTTCTCCTGTAAACCTTTCCCTTGGTGCATGGTGAACGAACGTCTCTCCACATGCTCAGTTCTAATAGATAAGTGTGTGTGAAAGCCTTCCTTCACTTAGCTTGTTGGGAACACAAAGTTACTTTTCAGTTGCAAACTCCTCTTCATACATATATATGGGGTGGTAGTAGCTCCAAATCTGTTTTACAGTGAAAACTGCAGGAACTTCAAACCAACACTAGGAAACAGACTGAGAATCCAGAGTAAACGTTCTCTTGAAACCCGTTCCCTTGGTGCTAAATGAAAGAATGCCTCTCCACATGCTCAGTTCAGAGAGATAAGTGTGTGTGAAAGGCGTCCTTCAGTTTTCTTGTTGGGAACACAAAGTTTCTTTTCAGTTGCAAACTCCACTCCATACATATATATGGGTAGGTACCAGCTCCAACTCGGTTTTACAGTGAAAACTGCAGGAACTTCAAACAGGCACTAGGAAACAGACTGAGAAACCAGAGTAAAAGTTTCTCCTGCAACCCGTTCCCTTTGTGCTAGATGAACGAACGTCTCTCCACATGCTCTGTTCTGAAAGATAAGTGTGTGTGAAAGCCGTCCTTCACAAGCTTATTTGGAACACAAAGATTCTTTTCACTTGCAAACTCCACTCCATAAATATATATGGGGATGGACAAGTTCCAACTCGGTTTTACAGTGAAAACTGCAGGAACTTCAAACCGTTACTAGGAAACAGACTGAGAATCCAGAGTAAAAGTTTCTCCTGCAAACCGTTCCCTTTATGCTAGATGAACGAACGTCTCTCTACATGCTCAGTTCTCAGAGATAAATATGTGTGAAACCCGTTCTTCACGTATTTTGTTGGGAACACAAGGTATCTTTTCAGATGCCAACTCCACTCCATACATATATATGGGGAAGTACAAGCTCCAACTCTGTTTTACAGTGAAATCTGCAGGAACTTCAGACCGGCACTAGGAAACAGACTGAGAAAACAGAGTATAATTTCCTCTTGCAACCCGTTCCCTTGGCTCTACATGAACGAACGTCTCTCCACATGCTCAGATCTGAGAGGTAAGTGTGTGTGAAAGCCGTCCTTCACCTAGCTTGTTGGGAACACAAAGTTTGTTTTCACTTGCAAACTCCACTCCATACATATATATGGGGAGGTACTAGCTCAAACTCGTGTTTACAGTGAAAACTGCAGGAACTTCAAATCTGCACTAGGAAACAGACTGAGAAACTAGAGTAAAAGTTTCTCCTGCAACACGTTTCCTTTGTGCTATTTGAACGAACGTCTCACCACATGCTCATTTCTGAGATATATGTGTGTGTGAAAGCCGTCCTAAAACATTCTTGTTGGGAACAAAATGATTATATTCATTTGCAAAATCCACTCCATACATACGTATAGGGACGTACTAGCTCCAACTCGGTTTTAGAGTGAAAACTGCAGGAACTTCAGACCGGCACTAGGAAACAGACTGAGAAAACAGAGTAAAAGTTCCACTTGCAACCCGTTCCCTTGGCTCTACTTGAACGAATGTCTATCCACATGCTCATATCTGAGAGATAAGTGTGTGTGAAAGCCGTCCTTCACCTAGCTAGTTGGGAACACAAAGTTTCTTTTCAGTTGCAAACTCCACACCATACAAGTATATGGGGAGGTACTAGCTCCAACTCGGTTTTACAGTGAAAACTGCAGGAACTTCAAACCGGCACTAGGAAACAGACTGAGAATCTAGAGTAAAAGTTTCTCTTGCAACCCGTGCCCTTGGTGCTAAATGAACGAATGACTCTCCACATGCTCAGTTCAGAGGGATAAGTGTGTGTGAAAGCCGTCTTTCACAAGCTTGATGGGAACACAAAGATTCTTTTCACATGCAAACTCCACTCCATACAAATATATGGGGAGGTACTAGCTCCAACTCGGTTTTACAGAGAAAACTGCAGGAACTTCAAAACGGCACTAGGAAACATACTGAGAAACCAGAGTAAAAGTTTCTACTGCAACCCGTTCCCATTGTGCTAGATGAACGAACGTCTCTCCACATGCTCAGATCTGAGGGATAAGTGTGTTTGAAAGCCGTCTTTCACCTAGCTTGTTGGGAACACAAAGTTTCTTTTAATTTGCAAAATCCACTCCATACATATATATGGGGAGGTACTAGAACCAACTCGGTTTTACAGTGAAAACTGCAGGAACTCCGAACCGGCACTAGGAAACAGACTGAAAAACCAGAGTAAAAGTTTCTCCTGCAAACCGTTCCCTTGGTGCTAGATGAACGAACGTCTCTCCACATGCTCAGTTCTGAGAGATAAGTGTGTGTGAAAGGCTTCCTTCAGTTTTCTTGTTGGGAACACAAAGTTTCTTTTCAGTGGCAAACTCCACTCCATACATATATATGGGTAGGTACCAGCTCCAACTCGGTTTTATAGTGAAAACTGCAGGAACTTCAAACAGGCACTAGGAAACAGACTGAGAAACCAGAGTAAAAGTTTCTCCTGCAACGCGTTCCCTTTGTGCTAGATGAACGAACGTCTCTCCACATGCTCTGTTCTGAGAGATAAGTGTGTGTGAAAGCCGTCCTTCACAAGCTTATTTGGAACACAAAGATTCTTTTCAATTGCAAACTCCACTCCATAAATATTTATGGGGATGGACAAGCTCCAACTCGGTTTTACAGTGAAAACTGCAGGAACTTCATACCGTTACTAGGAAACAGACTGAGAATCCAGAGTAAAAGTTTCTCCTGCAACCCGTTCCCTTTGTGCTAGATGAACGAACGTCTCTCTACATGCTCATTTCTCAGAGATAAATATGTGTGAAACCCGTCCTTCACGTATTTTGTTGGGAACACAAAGTATCTTTTCAGATGCCAACTCCACTCCATACATATATATGGGGAAGTACAAGCTCCAACACGGTTTTACAGTGAAAACTGCAGGAACTTCAGACCGGCACTAGGAAACAGACTGAGAAAACAGAGTAAAAGTTCCTCTTGCAACCCGTTCCCTTGGCTCTACATGAACGAACGTCTCTCCACATGCTCAGATCTGAGAGATAAGTGTGTGTGAAAGCCGTCCTTCACCTAGCTTGTTGGGAACACAAAGTTTGCTTTCACTTGCAAACTCCATTCCATAAATATATATGGGCAGGTACTAGCTCTAACTCGTGTTTACAGTGAAAACTGCAGGAAATTCCAATCTGCAGTAGGAAACAGACTGAGAAACTAGAGTAAAAGTTTCTCCTTCAACCCGTTTCCTTTCTGCTATTTGAACGAACGTCTCTCCACATGCTCATTTCTGAGATATATGTGTGTGTGAAAGACGTCCTATAACTTTCTTGTTGGGAACAAAATGATTATATTCATTTGCAAAATCCACTCCATACATACGTATTGGGAGGTACTAGCTCCAATTCGGTTTTACAGTGAAAACTGCAGGAACTCCGAACCGGCACTAGGAAAGAGACTGAAAAACCAGAGTAAAAGTTTCTCCTGCAAACCGTTCCCTTGGTGCTAGATGAACGAACGTCTCTCCACATGCTCAATTCTGAGAGATAAGTGTGTGTGAAAGCCGTCCTTCACATAGCTTGTTGGGAACACAAAGTTTCTTTTCAGTTGCAAACTCCACTCCATACATATATATGGGTAGGTACCAGCTCCACTCCGGTTTTACAGTGAAAACTGCAGGAATTTCAAACAGGCACTAGGAAACAGACTGAGAAACCTGAGTAAAAGTTTCTCCTGCAACCCGTTCCCTTTGTGCTAGATGAACGAACGTCTCTCCACATGCTCTGTTCAGAGAGATAAGTGTGTGTGAAAGCCGTCCTTCACAAGCTTATTTGGAACACAAAGATTCTTTTCAATTGCAAACTACACTCCATTAATATATATGGGGATGGACATGCTCCAACTCGGTTTTACATTGAAAACTGCAGGAACTTCAAACTGTTACTAGGAAACAGACTGAGAATCCAGAGTAAAAGTTTCTCCTGCAAACCGTTCCCTTTGTGCTAGATGAACGAACGTCTCTCTACATGCTCAGTTCTCAGACATAAATATGTGTGAAACCCGTCCTTCACGTATTTTGTTGGGAACACAAAGTATCTTTTCAGATGCCAACTCCACTCCATACATATATATGGGGAAGTACAAGCTCCAACTCGGTTTTACAGTGAAATCTGCAGAAACTTCAGACCGGCACTAGGAAACAGACTGAGAAAACAGAGTAAAAGTTCCTCTTGCAACCCGTTCCCTTGGCTCTACATGAACGAACGTCTCTCCACATGCTCAGATCTGAGAGATAAGTGTGTGTGAATGCCGTCCTTCACCTAGCTTGTTGGTAACACAAAGTTTGTTTTCACTTGCAAACTCCACTCCATACATATATATGGGGAGGTACAAGCTCTAACTCGTGTTTACAGTGATAACTGCAGGAACTTCAAATCTGCACTAGGAAACAGACTGAGAAACTAGACTAAAAGTTTCTCCTGCAACCCGTTTCCTTTGTGCTATTTGAACGAACGTCTCTCCACATGCTCATTTCTGAGATATATGTGTGTGTGAAAGCCGTCCTACAACTTCCTTGTTGGGAACAAAATGATTATATTCATTTGCAAAATCCACTCCATACATACGTATTGGGAGGTAGTAGCTCCAACTCGGTTTTAGAGTGAAAACTGCAGGAAATTCAGACCGGCATTAGGAATCACTGAGAAAACAGAGTAAAATTTTCTCCTGCAAAAGGTTCCCTTGGTGCTAGGTGAACGAACGTCTCTCCACATGCTCAGTTCTGAGAGATAAGTGTGTGTGAAAGCCTTCCTTCACCTAGCTTGTTGGGAACACAAAGTTTCTTTTCAGTTGCTAACTCCTCTCCATACATATATATGGGGTGGTACTAGCTCCAAATCGGTTTTACAGTGAAAACAGCAGGAACTTGAAACCGGCACTAGGAAACAGACTGAGAAACCGGAGTAAAAGTTTCTCCTGCATACCGTTCCCTTTTTGCTAGATGAACGAACGCCTCTCCACATATCCATTTCTGAGAGATAAGTGTGTGTGAAAGCCGTACTTCACCTAGCTTGTTGGGAACACAAAGTTTCTTTTCAGTTGCAAACTCCACTCATACATATATATGGGGATGTACTAGCTCCAACTCGGTTTTACAGTGAAAACTTCAGGAACATCAAACAGGCACTAGGAAGCAGACTGAGAAACCAGAGTAAAAGTTTCTCCTGCAAACCGTTCCCTTGGTGCTAGATGAACTAACGTCTCTCCACATGCTCAGTTCTGAGAGGTAAATGTGTTTGAAAGCCGTCCTTCACTTTGCTTGTTGGGAACACACAGTTTCTTTTCAGTTGCATACTCCAATCCATACATATTTTTGGGGTGATTCTAGCTCCAACTCGGTTTTACAGTGAAAACTGCAAGAACTTCAAACCGGCACTAGGAAACAAACTGAGAAACCAGAGTAAAAGTTTCTCCTGCAACCCTTTCCCTTGGTGCTAGGTGAAAGAACGGCTCTCCACATGCTCAGTTCTGAGAAATAATTGTGTGTGAAAGCCGTCCTTCACCTAGCTTGTTTAGAACACAAAGTTCCTTTTCAGTTCCAAACTCCACTCCGTACATGTATATGGGGAGGTAATAGCTCCAACTCGGTTTTACAGTGAAAACAGCAGGAACTTGAAACCGGCACTAGGAAACAGACTGAGAAACCGGAGTAAAAGTTTCTCCTGCATACCGTTCCCTTTGTGCTAGATGAACGAACGCCTCTCCACATATCCATTTCTGAGAGATAAGTGTGTGTGAAAGCCGTACTTCACCTAGCTTGTTGGGAACACAAAGTTTCTTTTCAGTTGCAAACTCCACTCATACATATATATGGGGATGTACTAGCTCCAACTCGGTTTTACAGTGAAAACTTCAGGAACATCAAACAGGCACTAGGAAGCAGACTGAGAAACCAGAGTAAAAGTTTCTCCTGCAAACCGTTCCCTTGGTGCTAGATGAACTAAAGTCTCTCCACATGCTCAGTTCTGAGAGGTAAATGTGTTTGAAAGCCGTCCTTCACTTTGCTTGTTGGGAACACACAGTTTCTTTTCAGTTGCATACTCCAATCCATACATATTTTTGGGGTGATTCTAGCTCCAACTCGGTTTTACAGTGAAAACTGCAAGAACTTCAAACCGGCACTAGGAAACAAACTGAGAAACCAGAGTAAAAGTTTCTCCTGCAACCCTTTCCCTTGGTGCTAGGTGAAAGAACGGCTCTCCACATGCTCAGTTCTGAGAAATAATTGTGTGTGAAAGCCGTCCTTCACCTAGCTTGTTTAGAACACAAAGTTCCTTTTCAGTTGCATACTCCAATCCATACATATTTTTGGGGTGATTCTAGCTCCAACTCGGTTTTACAGTGAAAACTGCAGGAACTTCAAACCGGCACTAGGAAACAGACTGAGAATCCAGAGTAAATGTTTCTCCTGCAAACCATTTCCTTGGTGCTAAATGAAAGAATGCCTCTCCACATGCTCAGTTCAGAGAGATAAGTGTGTGTGAAAGCCGTCTTTCACAAGCTTGTTGGGAACACAAAGATTCTTTTCACTTGCAAACTCCACTCCATACAAATATATGGGTAGGTACCAGCTCCAACTCGTTTTTACAGAGAAAACTGCAGGAACTTCAAACCGGCAGTAGGAAACAGACTGAGAAATCAGAGTGAAAGTTTCTCCTGCAACCCGTTACTTTGTTGCTAGATGAACGAACGTCTCTCCACATGCTCAGATCTGAGAGATAAGAGTGTGTGAAAGCCGTCTTTCACCTAGCTTGTTGGGAACACAAAGTTTCTTTTAAGTTGCAAACTACACTCCATTAATATATATGGGGATGGACATGCTCCAACTCGGTTTTACATTGAAAACTGCAGGAACTTCAAACTGTTACTAGGAAACAGACTGAGAATCCAGAGTAAAAGTTTCTCCTGCAAACCGTTCCCTTTGTGCTAGATGAACGAACGTCTCTCTACATGCTCAGTTCTCAGACATAAATATGTGTGAAACCCGTCCTTCACGTATTTTGTTGGGAACACAAAGTATCTTTTCAGATGCCAACTCCACTCCATACATATATATGGGGAAGTACAAGCTCCAACTCGGTTTTACAGTGAAATCTGCAGAAACTTCAGACCGGCACTAGGAAACAGACTGAGAAAACAGAGTAAAAGTTCCTCTTGCAACCCGTTCCCTTGGCTCTACATGAACGAACGTCTCTCCACATGCTCAGATCTGAGAGATAAGTGTGTGTGAATGCCGTCCTTCACCTAGCTTGTTGGTAACACAAAGTTTGTTTTCACTTGCAAACTCCACTCCATACATATATATGGGGAGGTACAAGCTCTAACTCGTGTTTACAGTGATAACTGCAGGAACTTCAAATCTGCACTAGGAAACAGACTGAGAAACTAGACTAAAAGTTTCTCCTGCAACCCGTTTCCTTTGTGCTATTTGAACGAACGTCTCTCCACATGCTCATTTCTGAGATATATGTGTGTGTGAAAGCCGTCCTACAACTTCCTTGTTGGGAACAAAATGATTATATTCATTTGCAAAATCCACTCCATACATACGTATTGGGAGGTAGTAGCTCCAACTCGGTTTTAGAGTGAAAACTGCAGGAAATTCAGACCGGCATTAGGAATCACTGAGAAAACAGAGTAAAATTTTCTCCTGCAAAAGGTTCCCTTGGTGCTAGGTGAACGAACGTCTCTCCACATGCTCAGTTCTGAGAGATAAGTGTGTGTGAAAGCCTTCCTTCACCTAGCTTGTTGGGAACACAAAGTTTCTTTTCAGTTGCTAACTCCTCTCCATACATATATATGGGGTGGTACTAGCTCCAAATCGGTTTTACAGTGAAAACAGCAGGAACTTGAAACCGGCACTAGGAAACAGACTGAGAAACCGGAGTAAAAGTTTCTCCTGCATACCGTTCCCTTTGTGCTAGATGAACGAACGCCTCTCCACATATCCATTTCTGAGAGATAAGTGTGTGTGAAAGCCGTACTTCACCTAGCTTGTTGGGAACACATAGTTTCTTTTCAGTTGCAAACTCCACTCATACATATATATGGGGATGTACTAGCTCCAACTCGGTTTTACAGTGAAAACTTCAGGAACATCAAACAGGCACTAGGAAGCAGACTGAGAAACCAGAGTAAAAGTTTCTCCTGCAAACCGTTCCCTTGGTGCTAGATGAACTAACGTCTCTCCACATGCTCAGTTCTGAGAGGTAAATGTGTTTGAAAGCCGTCCTTCACTTTGCTTGTTGGGAACACACAGTTTCTTTTCAGTTGCATACTCCAATCCATACATATTTTTGGGGTGATTCTAGCTCCAACTCGGTTTTACAGTGAAAACTGCAAGAACTTCAAACCGGCACTAGGAAACAAACTGAGAAACCAGAGTAAAAGTTTCTCCTGCAACCCTTTCCCTTGGTGCTAGGTGAAAGAACGGCTCTCCACATGCTCAGTTCTGAGAAATAATTGTGTGTGAAAGCCGTCCTTCACCTAGCTTGTTTAGAACACAAAGTTCCTTTTCAGTTCCAAACTCCACTCCGTACATGTATATGGGGAGGTACTAGCTCCAACTCGGTTTTACAGTGAAAACAGCAGGAACTTGAAACCGGCACTAGGAAACAGACTGAGAAACCGGAGTAAAAGTTTCTCCTGCATACCGTTCCCTTTGTGCTAGATGAACGAACGCCTCTCCACATATCCATTTCTGAGAGATAAGTGTGTGTGAAAGCCGTACTTCACCTAGCTTGTTGGGAACACAAAGTTTCTTTTCAGTTGCAAACTCCACTCATACATATATATGGGGATGTACTAGCTCCAACTCGGTTTTACAGTGAAAACTTCAGGAACATCAAACAGGCACTAGGAAGCAGACTGAGAAACCAGAGTAAAAGTTTCTCCTGCAAACCGTTCCCTTGGTGCTAGATGAACTAAAGTCTCTCCACATGCTCAGTTCTGAGAGGTAAATGTGTTTGAAAGCCGTCCTTCACTTTGCTTGTTGGGAACACACAGTTTCTTTTCAGTTGCATACTCCAATCCATACATATTTTTGGGGTGATTCTAGCTCCAACTCGGTTTTACAGTGAAAACTGCAAGAACTTCAAACCGGCACTAGGAAACAAACTGAGAAACCAGAGTAAAAGTTTCTCCTGCAACCCTTTCCCTTGGTGCTAGGTGAAAGAACGGCTCTCCACATGCTCAGTTCTGAGAAATAATTGTGTGTGAAAGCCGTCCTTCACCTAGCTTGTTTAGAACACAAAGTTCCTTTTCAGTTCCAAACTCCACTCCGTACATGTATATGGGGAGGTACTAGCTCCAACTCGGTTTTACAGTGAAAACTGCAGGAACTTCAAACCGGCACTAGGAAACAGACTGAGAATCCAGAGTAAATGTTTCTCCTGCAAACCATTTCCTTGGTGCTAAATGAAAGAATGCCTCTCCACATGCTCAGTTCAGAGAGATAAGTGTGTGTGAAAGCCGTCTTTCACAAGCTTGTTTGGAACACAAAGATTCTTTTCACTTGCAAACTCCACTCCATACAAATATATGGGGAGGTACTAGCTCCAACTCGTTTTTACAGAGAAAACTGCAGGAACTTCAAACCGGCAGTAGGAAACAGACTGAGAAATCAGAGTGAAAGTTTCTCCTGCAACCCGTTACTTTGTTGCTAGATGAACGAACGTCTCTCCACATGCTCAGATCTGAGAGATAAGAGTGTGTGAAAGCCGTCTTTCACCTAGCTTGTTGGGAACACAAAGTTTCTTTTAAGTTGCAAAATCCACTCCATACATATATATGGGGAGGTACAAGCTCCAACTCGGTTTTACAGTGAAAACTGCAGGAACTTGAAACCGGCACTAGGAAACAGACTGAGAAACCGGAGTAAAAGTTTCTCCTGCATACCGTTCCCTTTGTGCTAGATGAACGAACGCCTCTCCACATATCCATTTCTGAGAGATAAGTGTGTGTGAAAGCCGTACTTCACCTAGCTTGTTGGGAACACAAAGTTTCTTTTCAGTTGCAAACTCCACTCATACATATATATGGGGATGTACTAGCTCCAACTCGGTTTTACAGTGAAAACTTCAGGAACATCAAACAGGCACTAGGAAGCAGACTGAGAATCCAGAGTAAAAGTTTCTCCTGCAAACCGTTCCCTTGGTGCTAGATGAACTAAAGTCTCTCCACATGCTCAGTTCTGAGAGGTAAATGTGTTTGAAAGCCGTCCTTCACTTTGCTTGTTGGGAACACACAGTTTCTTTTCAGTTGCATACTCCAATCCATACATATTTTTGGGGTGATTCTAGCTCCAACTCGGTTTTACAGTGAAAACTGCAAGAACTTCAAACCGGCACTAGGAAACAAACTGAGAAACCAGAGTAAAAGTTTCTCCTGCAACCCTTTCCCTTGGTGCTAGGTGAAAGAACGGCTCTCCACATGCTCAGTTCTGAGAAATAATTGTGTGTGAAAGCCGTCCTTCACCTAGCTTGTTTAGAACACAAAGTTCCTTTTCAGTTCCAAACTCCACTCCGTACATGTATATGGGGAGGTACTAGCTCCAACTCGGTTTTACAGTGAAAACTGCAGGAACTTCAAACCGGCACTAGGAAACAGACTGAGAATCCAGAGTAAATGTTTCTCCTGCAAACCATTTCCTTGGTGCTAAATGAAAGAATGCCTCTCCACATGCTCAGTTCAGAGAGATAAGTGTGTGTGAAAGCCGTCTTTCACAAGCTTGTTGGGAACACAAAGATTCTTTTCACTTGCAAACTCCACTCCATACAAATATATGGGGAGGTACTAGCTCCAACTCGTTTTTACAGAGAAAACTGCAGGAACTTCAAACCGGCAGTAGGAAACAGACTGAGAAATCAGAGTGAAAGTTTCTCCTGCAACCCGTTACTTTGTTGCTAGATGAACGAACGTCTCTCCACATGCTCAGATCTGAGAGATAAGAGTGTGTGAAAGCCGTCTTTCACCTAGCTTGTTGGGAACACAAAGTTTCTTTTAAGTTGCAAAATCCACTCCATACATATATATGGGGAGGTACAAGCTCCAACTCGGTTTTACAGTGAAAACTGCAGGAACTTCAAACCGGCACTAGGAAACAGACTGAGAATCCAGAGTAAAAGTTTCTCCTGCAACCCTTTCCCTTTGTGCTAGATGAACGAAAGTCTCTCAACATGCTCTCTTCTGAGAGATATGTGTGTGTGAAAGCCGTCCTTCACAAGCTTATTTGGAACACAAAAATTCTTTTCACTTGCAAACTGCACTCCATACATATATATGGGGATGTACAAGCTCCATCTCGGTTTTACAGTGAAAACTGCAGGAACTTCAAACTGTCACTAGGAAACAGACTGAGAATCCAGAGTAAAAGTTTCTCCTGCAACACGTTCCCTTTTCCTATTTTAACGAACGTCTCTCCACATGCTCAGTTCTGAGATATAAGTGTGTGTGAAAGCCGTCCTTCACCTTTTTTGTTGGGAACACAATGATTATTTTCATTTGCAAATTCCACTCCATACATACGTATGGGGAGGTACTAGCTCCAACTCGGTTTTAGAGTGAAAACTGCAGGAAATTCAAACCGGCATTAGGAATCAGACTGAGAATCCAGAGTAAAATTTCTCCTGTAAACCTTTCCCTTGGTGCATGGTGAACGAACGTCTCTCCACATGCTCAGTTCTAATAGATAAGTGTGTGTGAAAGCCTTCCTTCACTTAGCTTGTTGGGAACACAAAGTTACTTTTCAGTTGCAAACTCCTCTTCATACATATATATGGGGTGGTAGTAGCTCCAAATCTGTTTTACAGTGAAAACTGCAGGAACTTCAAACCAACACTAGGAAACAGACTGAGAATCCAGAGTAAACGTTCTCTTGAAACCCGTTCCCTTGGTGCTAAATGAAAGAATGCCTCTCCACATGCTCAGTTCAGAGAGATAAGTGTGTGTGAAAGGCGTCCTTCAGTTTTCTTGTTGGGAACACAAAGTTTCTTTTCAGTTGCAAACTCCACTCCATACATATATATGGGTAGGTACCAGCTCCAACTCGGTTTTACAGTGAAAACTGCAGGAACTTCAAACAGGCACTAGGAAACAGACTGAGAAACCAGAGTAAAAGTTTCTCCTGCAACCCGTTCCCTTTGTGCTAGATGAATGAACGTCTCTCCACATGCTCTGTTCTGAAAGATAAGTGTGTGTGAAAGCCGTCCTTCACAAGCTTATTTGGAACACAAAGATTCTTTTCACTTGCAAACTCCACTCCATAAATATATATGGGGATGGACAAGTTCCAACTCGGTTTTACAGTGAAAACTGCAGGAACTTCAAACCGTTACTAGGAAACAGACTGAGAATCCAGAGTAAAAGTTTCTCCTGCAAACCGTTCTCTTTGTGCTAGATGAACGAACGTCTCTCTACATGCTCAGTTCTCAGAGATAAATATGTGTGAAACCCGTCCTTCACGTATTTAGTTGGGAACACAAGGTATCTTTTCAGATGCCAACTCCACTCCATACATATATATGGGGAAGTACAAGCTCCAACTCTGTTTTACAGTGAAATCTGCAGGAACTTCAGACCGGCACTAGGAAACAGACTGAGAAAACAGAGTATAATTTCCTCTTGCAACCCGTTCCCTTGGCTCTACATGAACGAACGTCTCTCCACATGCTCAGGTCTGAGAGATAAGTGTGTGTGAAAGCCGTCCTTCACCTAGCTTGTTGGGAACACAAAGTTTCTTTTAATTTGCAAAATCCACTCCATACATATATATGGGGAGGTACTAGAACCAACTCGGTTTTACAGTGAAAACTGCAGGAACTCCGAACCGGCACTAGGAAACAGACTGAAAAACCAGAGTAAAAGTTTCTCCTGCAAACCGTTCCCTTGGTGCTAGATGAACGAACGTCTCTCCACATGCTCAGTTCTGAGAGATAAGTGTGTGTGAAAGGCTTCCTTCAGTTTTCTTGTTGGGAACACAAAGTTTCTTTTCAGTGGCAAACTCCACTCCATACATATATATGGGTAGGTACCAGCTCCAACTCGGTTTTATAGTGAAAACTGCAGGAACTTCAAACAGGCACTAGGAAACAGACTGAGAATCCAGAGTAAAAGTTTCTCCTGCAACCCGTTCCCTTTGTGCTAGATGAACGAACGTCTCTCTACATGCTCATTTCTCAGAGATAAATATGTGTGAAACCCGTCCTTCACGTATTTTGTTGGGAACACAAAGTATCTTTTCAGATGCCAACTCCACTCCATACATATATATGGGGAAGTACAAGCTCCAACACGGTTTTACAGTGAAAACTGCAGGAACTTCATACCGGCACTAGGAAACAGACTGAGAAAACAGAGTAAAAGTTCCCCTTGCAACACGTTCCCTTGGCTCTACATGAACGAACGTCTCTCCACATGCTCAGATCTGAGAGATAAGTGTGTGTGAAAGCCGTCCTTCACCTAGCTTGTTGGGAACACAAAGTTTGCTTTCACTTGCAAACTCCATTCCATAAATATATATGGGCAGGTACTAGCTCTAACTCGTGTTTACAGTGAAAACTGCAGGAAATTCAAATCTGCAGTAGGAAACAGACTGAGAAACTAGAGTAAAAGTTTCTCCTGCAACCCGTTTCCTTTCTGCTATTTGAACGAACGTCTCTCCACATGCTCATTTCTGAGATATATGTGTGTGTGAAAGACGTCCTACAACTTTCTTGTTGGGAACAAAATGATTATATTCATTTGCAAAATCCACTCCATACATACGTATTGGGAGGTACTAGCTCCAACTCGGTTTTAGAGTGAAAACTGCAGGAACTTCAGACCGGCATTAGGAATCACTGTGATAACAGAGTAAAAGTTTGTCCTGCAAAAAATTCCCTTGGTGCTAGGTGAACGAACGTCTCTCCACATGCTCAGTTCTGAGAGATATGTGTGTGTGAAAGCCTTCCTTCACTTAGCTTGTTGGGAACACAAAGTTACTTTTCTAGTTGCTAACTCCTCTCCATACATATATATGGGGTGGTACTAGCTCCAAATCTGTTTTACAGTGAAAACAGCAGGAACTTGAAAGGGGCACAAGGAAACAGACTGAGAAACCAGAGTAAAAGTTTCTCCTGCAAACCGTTCCCTTGGTGCTAGATGAACGAACGTCTCTCCACATGTCCAATTCTGAGAGATAAGTGTGTGTGAAAGCCGTACTTCACCTAGCTTGTTGGGAACACAAAGTTTCTTTTCAGTTGCAAACTCCACTCATACATATATATGGGGAGGTACTAGCTCCAACTCGGTTTTACAGTGAAAATTTCAGGAACATCAAACCGTCACTAGGAAGCAGACTGAGAAACCAGAGTAAAAGTTTCTCCTGCAAACCGTTCCCTTGGTACTAGATGAACTAACGTCTCTCCACATGCTCAGTTCTGAGAGATAATTGTGTGTGAAAGCCGTCCTTCACTTTGCTTTTTAGGAACACACAGTTTCTTTTCAGTTGCATACTCCAATCCATACATATTTTTGGGAAGGTTCTAGCTCCAAATAGGTTTTACAGTGAAAATTGCAAGAACTTCAAACCGGCACTAGGAAACAGACTGAGAAACCAGAGTAAAAGTTTCTCCTGCAAACCGTTCCCTTGGTGATAGGTGAACGAACGTCTCTCCACATGCTCAGTTCTGAGAGATAAGTGTGTGTGAAAGCCGTCCTTCACCTAGCTTGTTTAGAACACAAAGTTCCTTTTCAGTTGCAAACTCCACTCCTTACATGTATATGGGGAGTTACTAGCTCCAAAACGGTTTTACAGTGAAATCTGCAGGAACTTCAGACCGGCACTAGGAAACAGACTGAGGATCCAGAGTAACTGTTTCTCCTGCAAACCATTCCCGTGGTGCTAAATGATCGAATGCTTTTCCACATGCTCAGTTCAGAGAGATAAGTGTGTATGAAACCGCTTTCACAAGCTTGTTTGGAACACAAAAATTCTTTTCACTTGCGAACTCCACTCCATACAAATATATGGGGAGGTACTAGCTCCAACTCGGTTTTACAGAGAAAACTGCAGGAACTTCATACCGGCAGTATTAAACAGACTGAGAAACCAGAGTGAAAGTTTCTCCTGCAACCCGTTACATTGGTGCTAGATGAACGAAAGTCTCTCCACATGCTCAGATCTGAGAGATAAGAGTGTGTGAAAGCCGTCTTTCACCTTGCTTGTTGGGAACACAAAGTTTCTTTTAAGTTGCAAAATCCACTCCATACAAATATATGGGGAGGTACTAGCTCCAACTCGGTTTTACAGTGAAAACTGCAGGAACTTCAAACCGGCACTAGGAAACATACTGAGAAACCAGAGTAAAAGTTTCTCCTGCAACCCGTTCCCTTTGTGCTAGATAAACGACAGTCTCTCCACATGCTCTCTTCTGAGAGATATGTGTGTGTGAAAGCCGTCCTTCACAAGCTTATTTGGAACACAAAGTTTCTCTTCAGTTGCAAACTGCACTCCATACATATATATGGGGATGTACAAGCTCCAACTCGGTTTTACAGTGAAAACTGCAGGAACTTCAAAATGTCACTAGGATACAGACTGAGAATCCAGAGTAAAAGTTTCTCCTGCAACACGTTCCCTTTTGCTATTTTAACGAACGTCTCTCCACATGCTCAGTTCTGAGATATAAGTGTGTGTGAAAGCCTTCCTTCACCTTTTTTGTTGGGAACACAATGATTATTTTCATTTGCAAAATCCACTCCATACATACGTATGGGGAGGTACTAGCTCCAACTCGGTTTTAGAGTGAAAACTGCAGGAAATTCAAACCGGCATTAGGAATCAGACTGAGAAACCAGAGTAAAATTTCTCCTGTAAACCGTTCATTTGGTGCAAGGTGAACGAACGTCTCTCCACATGTTCAGTTCTAAGAGATAAATGTGTGTGATAGCCTTCCTTCACTTAGCTTGTTGGGAACACAAAGATTCTTTTCAGTTGCAAACTCCTCTCCATACATATATATGGGGTGGTACTAGCTCCAAATAGTTTTTACAGTGAAAACTGCTGGAACTTCAAACCGACACTAGGAAACAGACTGAGAAACTAGAGTAAAAGTTTCTCCTGCAACCCGTTCCCTTGATGCCAAATGAACGAACGTCTCTCCACATGCTCAGTTCTGAGAGATAATTGTGTGTGAAAGCCGGCCTTCGCCTATCTTTTTGGGAACAGAAAGTTTCTTTTTTGTTGAAAACACCACTCCATATATATATATGAGGAGGTACAAGCTCCAAATCTGTTTTACAGTGAAAACTGCAGGAACTTCAAACCGGCACTGGGAAACAGACTGAGAAACCAGAGTAAAGTTTCTCCTGCAACCCGTTACCTTGGTACTAGATGAACGAACGTCTCTCCACATGCTCAGCTCTGAGAGATAAGTGTGTGTGAAAGCCGACCTTCAACTTGCTTGTTGGGAACACTAAGTTTATTTTCAGTTGCAAACCCCTCTCCATACATATATATGGGGAGGTAGAATCTCCAACTCGATTTTACAGAGAAAACTGCAGGAAATTCAAACCGGCACTGGGAAACAATCTGAGAAACCAGAGTAAATTTCTCCTGCAACCCGTTCCCTTGGTGCTAGTTGAACGAACGTCTCTCCACATGCTCAGTTCTGAGAGATAAGTGTGTGTGAAAGCCGAACTTCAAATTGCTTGTTGGGAACACAAAGTTTATTTTCAGTTGCAAACTCCACTCCATACATATATATGGGGAGGTACTAGCTCCAACTCGGTTTTACAGTGAAAACTGCAGGAACTTAATACCGGCACTAGGAAACAGACTGAGAAACCAGAGTAAAAGTTTCTCCTGCAAACCATTCTCTTTTTGCAAGGTGAACGAACTTCTCTCCACATGCTCAGTTCTGAGATATATGTGTGTGTGAAAGCCGCCCTTAACCTAGCTTGTTGGGAACACAAAGTTCCTTTTCATTTTCAAACTCCACTCCATATATATATATGGGGAGGTACTAGCTCTAACTCGTGTTTACAGTGAAAATTGCAGGAACTTCAAATCTGCTCTAGGAAAAAGACTGAGAAAACAGAGTAAAAGTTTCCCCTGCAACCGGTTCCCTTTGAGCTATTTGAACGAAAGTCTCTCCACATGCTCAGTTCTGAGAGATATTTGTGTGTGAAAGCCGTCCTTCAACTTGCTTGTTGGGAACACAATGATTATTTTCAGTTGCAAACTCCACTCCATACATATGTATGGGGAGGTTCTATCTCCATCTCAGTTTTACAGTGAAAACTGCAGGAACTTCAAACCGGCACTGGGAAACAGACTGAGAAACCAGAGTAAAATTTCTCCTGCAACACGTTCCCTTGGTGCTAGATGAACGAACGTCTCTCCACATGCTCAGTTCAGAGAGATAAGTGTGTGTGAAAGCCGTCCTTCACCAAGCTTGTTGGGAACACAAAGATTCTTTTCACTTGCAAACTCCACTCCATACATATATATGGGGAGGTACTAGCTCTTACTCGTGTTTACAGTGAATACTGCAGGAACTTCAAAACTGCACTAGGAAACAGACCGAGATACTAGAGTAAAAGTTTCTCCTGCAACCCGTTCCCATTGTGCTATTTGAACGAACGTCTCTCCACATGATCAGTTCTGAGATATAAGTGTGTGTGAAAGCCGTTTTCACCTTTCTTGTTTGGAACACAATGAATAATTTCATTTGCAAAATCCTATCCATACATACGTATGGGGAGGTGCTAACTCCAATCGGTTTTAGAGTGAAAACTGCAGGATCTTCAAACCGGCATTAGGAATCAGACTGAGAAACCAGAGTAAAAGTTTCTCCTTCAAACCGTTCCCTTGGTGCTAGGTGAACGAACGTCTCTCCATATGCTCAGTTCTGAGAGATATGTGTGTGTGAAAGCCGGCCTTCACCTAGCTTGTTGGGAACAGAAAGTTTCTTTTCTTTTGAAAACACCACTCCATACATATATATGGGGAGGTACAAGCTCCAACTCGGTTTTACAGTGAAAACTGCAGGAACTTCAAACCGGCACTGGGAAACAGACTGAGAAACCAGAGTAAAGTTTCTCATGCAACCCGTTACCTTGGTACTAGATGAACGAACGTCTCTCCACATGCTTAGCTGTGAGAGATAAGTGTGTGTGAAAGCCGACCTTCAACATGCTTGTTGGGAACACTAAGTTTATTTTCAGTTGCAAAACCCAATCCATACATATATATGGGGAGGTAGAAACTTCAACTCGATTTTACAGAGAAAACTGCAGGAACTTCAAACCGGCACTGGGAAACAGTCTGAGAAACCAGAGTAAATTTCTCCTGCAACCCGTTCCCTTGGTGCTAGTTGAACGAACGTCTCTCCACATGCTCAGTTCTGAGAGATAAGTGTGTGTGAAAGCCGAACTTCAAATTGCTTGTTGGGAACACAAAGTTTATTTTCAGTTGCAAACTCCACTCCATACATATATATGGGGAGGTACTAGCTCCAACTCGGTTTTACAGTGAAAACTGCAGGAACTTAATACCGGCACTAGGAAACAGACTGAGAAACCAGAGTAAAAGTTTCTCCTGCAAACAATTCTCTTTTTGCAAGATGAACGAACGTCTCTCCACATGCTCAGTTCTGAGATATATTTGTGTGTGAAAGCCGTCCTTAACCTAGCTTGTTGGGAACACAAAGTTCCTTTTCATTTTCAAACTCCACTCCATATATATATATGGGGAGGTACTAGCTCTAACTCGTGTTTACAGTGAAAATTGCAGGAACTTCAAATCTGCACTAGGAAAAAGACTGAGAAACCAGAGTAAAAGTTTCCCCTGCAACCCGTTCCCTTTGAGCTATTTGAACGAAAGTCTCTCCACATGCTCAGTTCTGAGAGATATTTGTGTGTGAAAGCCGTCCTTCAACTTGCTTGTTGGGAACACAATGATTATTTTCAGTTGCAAACTCCACTCCATACATATGTATGGGGAGGTACTATCTCCATCTCAGTTTTACAGTGAAAACTGCAGGAACTTCAAACCGGCACTGGGAAACAGACTGAGAAACCAGAGTAAAATTTCTCCTGCAACACGTTCCCTTGGTGCTAGATGAACGAACGTCTCTCCACATGCTCAGTTCAGAGAGATAAGTGTGTGTGAAAGCCGTCCTTCACCAAGCTTGTTGGGAACACAAAGATTCTTTTCACTTGCAAACTCCACTCCATACATATATATGGGGAGGTACTAGCTCTTACTCGTGTTTACAGTGAATACTGCAGGAACTTCAAATCTGCACTAGGAAACAGACCGAGATACTAGAGTAAAAGTTTCTCCTGCAACCCGTTCCCATTGTGCTATTTGAACGAACGTCTCTCCACATGATCATTTCTGAGATATAAGTGTGTGTGAAAGCCGTTTCACCTTTCTTGTTTGGAACACAATGAATATTTTCATTTGCAAAATCCTATCCATACATACGTATGGGGAGGTGCTAACTCCAATCGGTTTTAGAGTGAAAACTGCAGGATCTTCAAACCGGCATTAGGAATCAGACTGAGAAACCAGAGTAAAAGTTTCTCCTTCAAACCGTTCCCTTGGTGCTAGGTGAACGAACGTCTCTCCATATGCTCAGTTCTGAGAGATATGTGTGTGTGAAAGCCGGCCTTCACCTAGCTTGTTGGGAACAGAAAGTTTCTTTTCTTTTGAAAACACCACTCCATACATATATATGGGGAGGTACAAGCTCCAACTCGGTTTTACAGTGAAAACTGCAGGAACTTCAAACCGGCACTAGGAAACAGACTGAGAAACCAGAGTAAAAGTTTCTACTTCAAACCGTTCCATTGGTGCTAGATGAACGAACGTCTCTCCACATTCTCAGTTCTGAGAGATATGTGTGTATGAAAGCCATACTTCACCTAGCTTGTTGGGAACAGAAAGTCTCTTTTCAGTTACAAACTCCAATCCATACATATATATGGGGAGGTACTAGCTCCAACTTTGTTTTACAGTGAAAACTGCAGGATCTTCAAACCGGCACTAGGAAACAGACTGAGAAACCAGAGTAAAAGTTTCTCCTGCAACCCGTTCCCTTGGTGCTAGTTGAACGAACGTCTCTCCACATGCTCAGTTCTGAGATATAAGTGTGTGTGAAAGCCGTCCTTCACCTTTCTTGTTGGGAACACAATGATTATATTCATTTGCAAAATCCACTCCATACATACTAATGGGGAGGTACTAACTCCAACTCGGTTTTAGAGTGAAAACTTCAGGAATTTCAAACCGTCATTAGGAATCAGACTGAGAAACCAGAGTAAAAGTTTCTCCTTTAAACAATTCCCTTGGTGCTAGGTGAACGAACGTCTCTCCACATGCTCAGTTCTGAGAGATAATTGTGTGTGAAAGCCTTCCTTCACCTAGCTTGTTGGGAACACAAAGTTTCTTTTCAGTTGCAAACTCTTCTGCATACATATATATGGGTTGGTACTAGCTCCAAATCGGTTTTACAGTGAAAACTGCAGGAACTTCAAACAGACACTAGGAAACAGACTGAGAAACCAGAGTAAAAGTTTCTCCTGCAACCCGTTCCCTTTGTGCTAGATGAACGAACGTCTTTCCACATGCTCTGTTCAGAGAGATAAGTGTGTGTGAAAGCCGTCCTTCACAAGCTTATTTGGAACACAAAGATTCTTTTCAATTGCAAACTACACTCCATTAATATATATGGGGATGGACATGCTCCAACTCGTTTTTACAGTGAAAACTGCAGGAACTTCAAACTGTTACTAGGAAACAGACTGAGAATCCAGAGTAAAAGTTTCTCCTGCAAACCGTTCCCTTTGTGCTAGATGAACGAACGTCTCTCTACATGCTCAATTCTCAGAGATAAATATGTGTGAAACCCGTCCTTCACGTATTTTGTTGGGAACACAAAGTATCTTTTCAGATGCCAACTCCACTCCATACATATATATGGGGAAGTACAAGCTCCAACTCGGTTTTACAGTGAATCTGCAGAAACTTCAGACCGGCACTAGGAAACAGACTGAGAAAACAGAGTAAAATTTCCTCTTGCAACCCGTTCCCTTGGCTCTACATGAACGAACGTCTCTCCACATGTTCAGATCTGAGAGATAAGTGTGTGTGAATACCGTCCTTCACCTAGCTTGTTGGTAACACAAAGTTTGTTTTCACTTGCAAACTCCACTCCATACATATATATGGGGAGGTACTAGCTCTAACTCGTGTTTACAGTGATAACTGCAGGAACTTCAAATCTGCACTAGGAAACAGACTGAGAAACTAGACTAAAAGTTTCTCCTGCAACCCGTTTCCTTTGTGCTATTTGAACGAACGTCTCTCCACATGCTCATTTCTGAGATATATGTGTGTGTGAAAGCCGTCCTACAACTTCCTTGTTGGGAACAAAATGATTATATTCATTTGCAAAATCCACTCCATACATACGTATTGGGAGGTACTAGCTCCAACTCGGTTTTAGAGTGAAAACTGCAGGAAATTCAGACCGGCATTAGGAATCACTGAGAAAACAGAGTAAAATTTTCTCCTGCAAAAGGTTCCCTTGGTGCTAGGTGAACGAACGTCTCTCCACATGCTCAGTTCTGAGAGATAAGTGTGTGTGAAGCCTTCCTTCACCTAGCTTGTTGGGAACACAAAGTTTCTTTTCAGTTGCTAACTCCTCTCCATACATATATATGGGGTGGTACTAGCTCCAAATCGGTTTTACAGTGAAAACAGCAGGAACTTGAAACCGGCACTAGGAAACAGACTGAGAAACCAGAGTAAAAGTTTCTCCTGCATACCGTTCCCTTTGTGCTAGATGAACGAACGCCTCTCCACATATCCATTTCTGAGAGATAAGTGTGTGTGAAAGCCGTACTTCACCTAGCTTGTTGGGAACACAAAGTTTCTTTTCAGTTGCAAACTCCACTCATACATATATATGGGGATGTACTAGCTCCAACTCGGTTTTACAGTGAAAACTTCAGGAACATCAAACAGGCACTAGGAAGCAGACTGAGAAACCAGAGTAAAAGTTTCTCCTGCAAACCGTTCCCTTGGTGCTAGATGAACTAACGTCTCTCCACATGCTCAGTTCTGAGAGGTAAGTGTGTTTGAAAGCCGTCCTTCACTTTGCATGTTGGGAACACACAGTTTCTTTTCAGTTGCATACTCCAATCCATACATATTTTTGGGGTGATTCTAGCTCCAACTCGGTTTTACAGTGAAAACTGCAAGAACTTCAAACCGGCACTAGGAAACAAACTGAGAAACCAGAGTAAAAGTTTCTCCTGCAACCCTTTCCCTTGGTGCTAGGTGAAAGAACGGCTCTCCACATGCTCAGTTCTGAGAGATAATTGTGTGTGAAAGCCGTCCTTCACCTAGCTTGTTTAGAACACAAAGTTCCTTTTCAGTTCCAAACTCCACTCCATACATGTATATGGGGAGGTACTAGCTCTAACTCGGTTTTACAGTGAAAACTGCAGGAACTTCAAACCGGCACTAGGAAAAAGACTGAGAAACCAGAGTAAATGTTTCTCCTGCAAACCATTTCCTTGGTGCTAAATGAAAGAATGCCTCTCCACATGCTCAGTTCAGAGAGATAAGTGTGTGTGAAAGCCGTCTTTCACAAGCTTGTTGGGAACACAAAGATTCTTTTCACTTGCAAACTCCACTCCATACAAATATATGGGGAGGTACTAGCTCCAACTCGGTTTTACAGAGAAAACTGCAGGAACTTCAAACCGGCAGTAGGAAACAGACTGAGAAATCAGAGTGAAAGTTTCTCCTGCAACCCGTTACATTTTTGCTAGATGAACGAACGTCTCTCCACATGCTCAGATCTGAGAGATAAGAGTGTGTGAAAGCCGTCTTTCACCTAGCTTGTTGGGAACACAAAGTTTCTTTTAAGTTGCAAAATCCACTCCATACATATATATGGGGAGGTACAAGCTCCAACTCGGTTTTACAGTGAAAAATGCAGGAACTTCAAACCGGCACTAGGAAACAGACTGAGAATCCAGAGTAAAAGTTTCTCCTGCAACCCTTTCCCTTTGTGCTAGATGAACGAAAGTCTCTCCACATGCTCTCTTCTGAGAGATATGTGTGTGTGAAAGCCGTCCTTCACAAGCTTATTTGGAACACAAAAATTCTTTTCACTTGCAAACTGCACTCCATACATATATATGGGGATGTACAAGCTCCATCTCGGTTTTACAGTGAAAACTGCAGGAACTTCAAACTGTCACTAGGAAACAGACTGAGAATCCAGAGTAAAAGTTTCTCCTGCAACACGTTCCCTTTTGCTATTTTAACGAACGTCTCTCCACATGCTCAGTTCTGAGATATAAGTGTGTGTGAAAGCCGTCCTTCACCTTTTTTGTTGGGAACACAATGATTATTTTCATTTGCAAATTCCACTCCATACATACGTATGGGGAGTTACTAGCTCCAACTCGGTTTTAGAGTGAAAACTGCAGGAAATTCAAACCGGCATTAGGAATCAGACTGAGAAACCAGAGTAAAATTTCTCCTGTAAACCTTTCCCTTGGTGCAAGGTGAACGAACGTCTCTCCACATGCTCAGTTTTAATAGATAAGTGTGTGTGAAAGCCTTCCTTCACTTAGCTTGTTGGGAACACAAAGTTACTTTTCAGTTGCAAACTCCTCTTCATACATATATATGGGGTGGTACTAGCTCCAAATCGGTTTTACAGTGAAAACTGCAGGAACTTCAAACCAACACTAGGAAACATACTGAGAATCCAGAGTAAACGTTCTCTTGAAACCCGTTCCCTTGGTGCTAAATGAAAGAATGCCTCTCCACATGCTCAGTTCAGAGAGATATGTGTGTGTGAAAGGCGTCCTTCAGTTTTCTTGTTGGGAACACAAAGTTTCTTTTCAGTTGCAAACTCCACTCCATACATATATATGGGTAGGTACCAGCTCCATCTCGGTTTTACAGTGAAAACTGCAGGAACTTCAAACAGGCACTAGGAAACAGACTGAGAAACCAGAGTAAAAGTTTCTCCTGCAACCCGTTCCCTTTGTGCTACATGAACGAACGTCTCTCCACATGCTCTGTTCTGAAAGATAAGTGTGTGTGAAAGCCGCCCTTCACAAGCTTATTTGGAACACAAAGATTCTTTTCACTTGCAAACTCCACTCCATAAATATATATGGGGATGGACAAGCTCCAACTCGGTTTTACAGTGAAAACTGCAGAAACTTCAAACCGTTACTAGGAAACAGACTGAGAATCCAGAGTAAAAGTTTCTCCTGCAAACGGTTCCCTTTGTGCTAGATGAACGAACGTCTCTCTACATGCTCAGTTCTCAGAGATAAATATGTGTGAAACCCGTCCTTCACGTATTTTGTTGGGAACACAAGGTATCTTTTCAAATGCCAACTCCACTCCATACATATATATGGGGAAGTACAAGCTCCAACTCGGTTTTACAGTGAAATCTGCAGGAACTTCAGACCGGCACTAGGAAACAGACTGAGAAAACAGAGTAAAAGTTCCTCTTGCAACCCGTTCCCTTGGCTCTACATGAACGAACGTCTCTCCACATGCTCTGATCTGAGAGATAAGTGTGTGTGAAAGCCGTCCTTCACCTAGCTTGTTGGGAACACAAAGTTTGTTTTCATTTGCAAACTCCACTCCATACATATATATGGGGAGGTACTAGCTCAAACTCGTGTTTACAGTGAAAACTGCAGGAACTTCAAATCTGCACTAGGAAACAGACTTAGAAACTAGAGTAAAAGTTTCTCCTGCAACACGTTTCCTTTGTGCTATTTGAACGTACGTCTCTCCACATGCTCATTTCTGAGATATATGTGTGTGTGAAAGCCGTCCTAAAACTTTCTTGTTGGGAACAAAATGATTATATTCATTTGCAAAATCCACTCCATACATACGTATAGGGACGTACTAGCTCCAACTCGGTTTTAGAGTGAAAACTGCAGGAACTTCAGACCGGCACTAGGAAACAGACTGAGAAAACAGAGTAAAAGTTCCACTTGCAACCCGTTCCCTTGGCTCTACTTGAACGAACGTCTATCCACATGCTCATATCTGAGAGATAAGTGTGTGTGAAAGCCGTCCTTCACCTAGCTAGTTGGGAACACAAAGTTTCTTTTCAGTTGCAAACTCCACACCATACAAGTATATGGGGAGGTACTAGATCCAACTCGGTTTTACAGTGAAAACTGCAGGAACATCAAACCGGCACTAGGAAACAGACTGAGAATCCAGAGTAAAAGTTTCTCTTGCAACCCGTTCCCTTGGTGCTAAATGAACGAATGTCTCTCCACAGGCTCAGTTCAGAGGGATAAGTGTGTGTGAAAGCCGTATTTCACAAGCTTGTTGGGAACACAAAGATTCTTTTCACATGCAAATTCCACTCCATACAAATATATGGGGTGGTACTAGCTCCAACTCGGTTTTACAGAGAAAACTGCAGGAACTTCAAAAAGGCACTAGGAAACATACTGAGAAACCAGAGTAAAAGTTTCTCCTGCAACCCGTTCCCATTTTTCTAGATGAACGAACGTCTCTCCACATGCTCAGATCTGAGGGATAAGTGTGTTTGAAAGCCGTCTTTCACCTAGCTTGTTGGGAACACAAAGTTTCTTTTAATTTGCAAAATCCACTCCATATATATATATGGGGAGGTACTAGAACCAACTCGGTTTTACAGTGAAAACTGCAGGAACTCTGAACCGGCAGTAGGAAACAGACTGAAAAACCAGAGTAAAAGTTTCTCCTGCAAACCGTTCCCTTGGTGCTAGATGAACGAACGTCTCTCCACATGCTCAGTTCTGAGAGGTAAGTGTGTGTGAAAGGCGTCCTTCAGTTTTCTTGTTGGGAACACAAAGTTTCTTTTCAGTTGCAAACTCCACTCCATACATATATATGGGTAGGTACCAGCTCCAACTCGGTTTTATAGTCAAAACTGCAGGAACTTCAAACAGGCACTAGGAAACAGACTGAGAAACCAGAGTAAAAGTTTCTCCTGCAATGCGTTCCCTTTGTGCTAGATGAACGAACGTCTCTCCACATGCTCTGTTCTGAGAGATAAGTGTGTGTGAAAGCCGTCCTTCACAAGCTTATTTGGAACACAAAGATTCTTTTCACTTGCAAACTCCACTCCATAAATATATATGGGGATGGACAAGCTCCAACTCGGTTTTACAGTGAAAACTGCAGGAACTTCAAACCGTTACTAGGAAACAGACTGAGAATCCAGAGTAAAAGTTTCTCCTGCAAACGGTTCCCTTTGTGCTAGATGAACGAACGTCTCTCTACATGCTCATTTCTCAGAGATAAATATGTGTGAAACCCGTCCTTCACGTATTTTGTTGGGAACACAAAGTATCTTTTCAGATGTCAACTCCACTCCATACATATATATGGGGAAGTACAAGTCTCAACACGGTTTTACAGTGAAATCTGCAGGAACTTCAGACCGGCACTAGGAAACAGACTGAGAAAACAGAGTAAAAGTTCCTCTTGCAACCCGTTCCCTTGGCTCTACATGAACGAACGTCTCTCCACATGCTCAAATCTGAGAGATAAGTGTGTGTGAAAGCCGTCCTTCACCTAGCTTGTTGGGAACACAAAGTTTGTTTTCACTTGCGAACTCCACTCCATACATATATATGGGCAGGTACTAGCCCTAACTCGTGTTTACAGTGAAAACTGCAGGGACTTCAAATCTGCACTAGGAAACAGACTGAGAAACTAGAGTAAAAGTTTCTCCTGCAACCCGTTTCCTTTGTGCTATTTGAACGAACGTCTCTCCACATGCTCATTTCTGAGATATATGTGTGTGTGAAAGCCGTCCTACAACTTTCTTGTTGGGAACAAAATGATTATATTCATTTGCAAAATCCACTCCATACATACGTATTGGGAGGTACTAGCTCCAACTCGGTTTTAGAGTGAAAACTGCAGGAACTTCAGACCGGCATTAGGAATCACTGAGATAACAGAGTAAAAGTTTCTCCTGCAAAAAATTCCCTTGGTGCTAGGTGAACGAACGTCTCACCACATGCTCAGTTCTGAGAGATAATTGTGTGTGAAAGCCTTCCTTCACCTAGCTTGTTGGGAACACAAAGTTACTTTTCAGTTGCTAACTCCTCTCCATACATATATATGGGGTGGTACTAGCTCCAAATCTGTTTTACAGTGAAAACAGCAGGAACTTGAAACCGGTACTAGGAAACAGACTGAGAAACCAGAGTAAAAGTTTCTCCTGCAAACCGTTCCCTTGGTGCTAGATGAACGAACGTCTCTCCACATGTCCAATTCTGAGAGATAAGTGTGTGTGAAAGCCATACTTCACCTAGCTTGTTGGGAACACAAAGTTTCTTTTCAGTTGCAAACTCCACTCATACATATATATGGGGAGGTACTAGCTCCAACTCGGTTTTACAGTGAAAATTTCAGGAACATCAAACCGTCACTAGGAAGCAGACTGAGAAACCAGAGTAAAAGTTTCTCCTGCAAACCGTTCCCTTGGTACTAGATGAACTAACGTCTCTCCACATGCTCAATTCTGAGAGATAATTGTGTGTGAAAGCCGTCCTTCAATTTGCTTGTTGGGAACACACAGTTTCTTTTCAGTTGCATACTCCAATCCATACATATTTTTGGGAAGGTTCTAGCTCCAAATAGGTTTTACAGTGAAAACTGCAAGAACTTCAAACCGGCACTAGGAAACAGACTGAGAAACCAGAGTAAAAGTTTCTCCTGCAAACCGTTCCCTTGGTGCTAGGTGAACGAACGTCTCTCCACATGCTCAGTTCTGAGAGATAAGTGTGTGTGAAAGCCGTCCTTCACCTAGCTTGTTTAGAACACAAAGTTCCTTTTCAGTTGCAAACTCCACTCCTTACATGTATATGGGGAGGTACAAGCTCCAACTCGGTTTTACAGTGAAATCTGCAGGAACTTCAGACCGGCACTAGGAAACAGACTGAGAATCCAGAGTAAATGTTTCTCCTGCAACCCATTCCCTTGGTGCTAAATGAACGAATGCTTTTCCACATGCTCAGTTCAGAGAGATAATTGTGTATGAAAGCCGCCTTTCACAAGCTTGTTTGGAACACAAAGATTCTTTTCACTTGCGAACTCCACTCCATACAAATATATGGGGAGGTACTAGCTCCAACTCGGTTTTACAGAGAAAACTGCAGGAACTTCAAACCGGCAGTATTAAACAGACTGAGAAACCAGAGTGAAAGTTTCCCCTGCAACCCGTTACATTGGTGCTAGATGAACGAAAGTCTCTCCACATGCTCAGATCTGAGAGATAAGAGTGTGTGAAAGCCGTCTTTCACCTTGCTTGTTGGGAACACAAAGTTTCTTTTAAGTTGCAAAATCCACTCCATACATATATATGGGGAAGTACTAGCTCCAACTCGGTTTTACAGTGAAAACTGCAGGAACTTCAAACCGGCACTAGGAAACATACTGAGAAACCAGAGTAAAAGTTTCTCCTGCAACCCGTTCCCTTTGTGCTAGATAAACGATAGTCTCTCCACATGCTCTCTTCTGAGAGATATGTGTGTTTGAAAGCAGTCCTTCACAAGCTTATTTGGAACACAAAGATTCTTTTCACTTGCAAACTGCACTCCATACATATATATGGGGATGTACATGCTCCAACTCGCTTTTACAGTGAAAACTGCAGGAACTTCAAAATGTCACTAGGATACAGACTGAGAATCCAGAGTAAAAGTTTCTCCTGCAACACGTTCCCTTTTGCTATTTTAACGAACGTCTCTCCACATGCTCAGTTCTGAGATATAAGTGTGTGTGAAAGCCTTCCTTCACCTTTTTTGTTGGGAACACAATGATTATTTTCATTTGCAAAATCCACTCCATACATACGTATGGGGAAGTACTAGCTCCAACTCGGTTTTAGAGTGAAAACTGCAGGAAATTCAAACCGGCATTAGGAATCAGACTGAGAAACCAGAGTAAAATTTCTCCTGTAAACCGTTCCCTTGGTGCAAGGTGAACGAACGTCTCTCCACATGTTCAGTTCTAATAGATAAGTGTGTGTGATAGCCTTCCTTCACTTAGCTTGTTGGGAACACAAAGATTCTTTTCAGTTGCAAACTCCTCTCCATACATATATATGGGGTGGTACTAGCTCCAAATAGTTTTTACAGTGAAAACTGCAGGAACTTCAAACCGACACTAGGAAACAGACTGAGAAACTAGAATAAAAGTTTCTCCTGCAACCCGTTCCCTTGATGCCAAATGAACGAACGTCTCTCCACATCCTTAGTTCTGAGGGATAATTGTGTGTGAAAGCCGGCCTTCGCCTATCTTTTTGGGAACAGAAAGTTTCTTTTCTGTTGAAAACACCACTCCATATATATATATGAGGAGGTACAAGCTCCAAATCGGTTTTAAAGTGAAAACTGCAGGAACTTCAAACCGGCACTGGGAAACAGACTGAGAAACCAGAGTAAAGTTTCTCCTGCAACCCGTTACCTTGGTACTAGATGAACGAACGTCTCTCCACATGCTCAGCTCTGAGAGATAAGTGTGTGTGAAAGCCGACCTTCAACTTGCTTGTTGGGAACACTAAGTTTATTTTCAGTTGCAAACCCCACTCCATACATATATATGGGGAGGTAGAAGTTCCAACTCGATTTTACAGAGAAAACTGCAGGAACTTCAAAACGGCACTGGGAAACAGTCTGAGAAACCAGAGTAAATTTCTCCTGCAACCCGTTCCCTTGGTGCTAGATGAACGAACGTCTCTCCACTTGATCAGTTCTGAGAGATAAGTGTGTGTGAAAGCCGAACTTCAAATTGCTTGTTGGGAACACAAAGTTTATTTTCAGTTGCAAACTCCACTCCTTACATATATATGGGGAGGTACTAGCTCCAACTCGGTTTTACAGTGAAAACTGCAGGAACTTAATACCGGCACTAGGAAACAGACTGAGAAACCAGAGTAAAAGTTTCTCCTGCAAACCATTCTATTTTTGCAAGATGAACGAACGTCTCTCCACATGCTCAGTTCTGAGATATATGTGTGTGTGAAAGCCGTCCTTAACCTAGCTTGTTGGGAACACAAAGTTCCTTTTCATTTTCAAACTCCACTCCATATATATATATGGGGAGGTACTAGCTCTAACTCGTGTTTACAGTGAAAATTGCAGGAACTTCAAATCTGCACTAGGAAAAAGACTGAGAAACCAGAGTAAAAGTTTCCCCTGCAACCGGTTCCCTTTGAGCTATTTGAATGAAAGTCTCTCCACATGCTCAGTTCTGAGAGATATTTGTGTGTGAAAGCCGTCCTTCAACTTGCTTGTTGGGAACACAATGATTATTTTCAGTTGCAAACTCCACTCCATACATATGTATGGGGAGGTACTATCTCCATCTCAGTTTTACAGTGAAAACTGCAGGAACTTCAAACCGGCACTGGGAAACAGACTGAGAAACCAGAGTAAAATTTCTCCTGCAAAACGTTCCCTTGGTGCTAGATGAACGAACGTCTCTCCACATGCTCAGTTCAGAGAGATAAGTGTGTGTGAAAGCCGTCCTTCACCAAGCTTGTTGGGAACACAAAGATTCTTTTCACTTGCAAACTCCACTCCATACATATATATGGGGAGGTACTAGCTCTTACTCGTGTTTACAGTGAATACTGCAGGAACTTCAAATCTGCACTAGGAAACAGACCGAGATACTAGAGTAAAAGTTTCTCCTGCAACCCGTTCCCATTGTGCTATTTGAACGAACGTCTCTCCACATGATCAGTTCTGAGATATAAGTGTGTGTGAAAGCCGTTTTCACCTTTCTTGTTTGGAACACAATGAATATTTTCATTTGCAAAATCCTATCCATACATACGTATGGGGAGGTGCTAACTCCAATCGGTTTTAGAGTGAAAACTGCAGGATCTTCAAACCGGCATTAGGAATAAGACTGAGAAACCAGAGTAAAAGTTTCTCCTTCAAACCGTTCCCTTGGTGCTAGGTGAAAGAACGTCTCTCCATATGCTCAGTTCTGAGAGATATGTGTGTGTGAAAGCCGGCCTTCACCTAGCTTGTTGGGAACAGAAAGTTTCTTTTCTTTTGTAAACACCACTCCATACATATATATGGGGAGGTACAAGCTCCAACTCGGTTTTACAGTGAAAACTGCAGGAACTTCAAACCGGCACTAGGAAACAGACTGAGAAACCAGAGTAAAAGTTTCTCCTTCAAACCGTTCCATTGGTGCTAGATGAACGAACGTCTCTCCACATTCTCAGTTCTGAGAGATATGTGTGTATGAAAGCCGTACTTCATCTAGCTTGTTGGGAACAGAAAGTCTCTTTTCAGTTACAAACTCCAATCCATACATATATATGGGGAGGTACTAGCTCCAACTCTGTTTTACAGTGAAAACTGCAGGATCTTCAAACCGGCACTAGGAAACAGACTGAGAAACCAGAGTAAAAGTTTCTCCTGCAACCCGTTCCCTTGGTGCTAGATGAACGAACGTCTCTCCACATGCTCAGTTCTGAGATATAAGTGTGTGTGAAAGCCGTCCTTCACCTTTCTTGTTGGGAACACAATGATTATATTCATTTGCAAAATCCACTCCATACATACTTATGGGGAGGTACTAACTCCAACTCGGTTTTAGAGTGAAAACTTCAGGAACTTCAAACCGGAATTAGGAATCAGACTGAGAAACCAGAGTAAAAGTTTCTCCTTTAAACAATTCCCTTGGTGCTAGGTGAAAGAACGTCTCTCCACATGCTCAGTTCTGAGAGATAATTGTGTGTGAAAGCTTTCCTTCACCTAGCTTGTTGGGAACACAAAGTTTCTTTTCAGTTGCAAACTCTTCTGCATACATATATATGGGTTGGTACTAGCTACAAATCGGTTTTACAGTGAAAACTGCAGGAACTTCAAAACGGCACTAGGAAACAGACTGAGAAAACAGAGTAAAAGTTGCTAATGCAACCCGTTCCCTTGGTGCAAGATGAACGAACGTCTCTCAACATGCACAGTTCTGAGAGATAAGTGTGTGTGAAGCCGTCTTTCACATAATTTGTTGGGAAAACAAAGTTTGTTTTCACTTGCAAACTCCTCTCCATACATATATATGGGGAGGTACCAGCTCCAACTCATTCTTACACTGAAATCTGCAGGAACTTCAAACCGGCAATAGGAAAGAGACTGAGAAACCAGAGTAAAATTTCTCCTGCAACCCATTCCCTTGGTGCTAGATGAACGAACGTCTCTCCACATGCTCATTTCTGAGAGATAATTGTGTGTGAAAGCCGTCCTTCACTTAGTTTGTTGGGAACACAAAGTATCTTTTCAGATGCCAACTCCACTCCATACATATATATGGGGAGGTACAAGCTCCAACTCGGTTTTACAGTGAAATCTGCAGGAACTTCAGACCGGCACTAGGAAACAGACTGAGAAAACAGAGTAAAAGTTCCTCTTGCAACCCGTTCCCTTGGCTCTACATGAACTAACGTCTCTCAACATGCTCAGATCTGAGAGATAAGTGTGTGTGAAAGCCGTCCTTCACCTAGCTTGTTGGGAACACAAAGTTTCTTTTCACTTGAAAACTCCACCCCATACGTATATATGGGGAGGTACAAGCTCTACCTCTTGTTTACAGTGAAAAATGCAGGAACTTCAAATCTGCACTAGGAAACAGACTGAGAAACTAGAGTAAAAGTTTCTCCTGCAACCAGTTCCCTTTGTGCTATTTGAACGAACGTCTCTCCACATGCTCATTTCTGAGATATATGTGTGTGTGAAAGCCGTCCTACAACTTTCTTGTTGGGAACACAAAGATTATATACATTTGCAAAATCCACTCCATACATACGTATGGGGAGGTACTAGCTCCAACTCGGTTTTAGAGTGAAAACTGCAGGAACTTCAAACCGGCATTAGGAATCACTGAGAAAACAGAGTAAAAGTTTCTCCTGCAAACTGTTCCCTTGGTGCTAGGTGAACGAACGTCTCTCCACATGCTCAGTTCTGAGAGATAAGTGTGTGTGAAAGCCTTCCTTCACCTAGCTTGTTGGGAACACAAAGTTTCTTTTCAGTTATAACACCTCTCCATACATATATATGGGGTGGTACTAGCTCCAAATCAGTTTTACAGTGAAAACAGCAGGAAGTTGAATCCGGCACTAGGAAACAGACTGAGAAATTAGAGTAAAAGTTTCTCCTGCAAACCGTTCCCTTTGTTGCTAGATGAACGAACGTCTCTCCACATGTCCATTTCTGAGAGATAAGTGTGTGTGAAAGCCGTCCTTCACATAGCTTGTTAGGAACACAAAGTTTCTTTTCAGTTGCAAACTCCTTTCCATACATATATATGGGGAGGTACTAGCTCCAACTCGGTTTTACAGTGAAAACTTCAGGAACATCAAACCGGCACTAGGAAGCAGACTGAGAAACCAGAGTAAAAGTTTCTCCTGCAACCCTTTCCCTTGGTGCTAGGTGAAAGAACAGCTCTCCACATGCTCAGTTCTGAGAGATAATTGTGTGTGAAAGCCGTCCTTCACCTAGCTTGTTGGGAACACAAAGTTCCTTTTCAGTTGCAAATTCCACTCCATTCATGTTTATGGGGAGGTACTAGCTCCATCTCGGTTTTACAGTGAAAACTGCAGGAACTTCAAACCGGCACTAGGAAACAGACTGAGAATTCAGAGTAAAAGTTTCCCCGGCAACCCATTCCCTTGGTGCTAAATGAAGGAATGTCTCTCCACATGCTCAGTTCAGAAAGATAAGTTTGTGTGAAAGCCATCCTTCACAAGCTTATTTGGAACACAAAGATTCTTTTCACTTGCAAACTGCACTCCATACATATATATGGGGATGTACAAGCTCCAACTCGGTTTTACAGTTAAAACAGCAGGAACTTCAAACCGTCACTAGGAAACAGACTGAGAATCCATAGTAAAAGTTTCTCCTGCAACCTGTTCCATTTCTGCTATTTTAACGAACGTCTCTCCACATGCTCATTTCCGAGTTATAAGTGTGTGTGAAAGCCGTCCTTCACCTTTTTTGTTGGGAACACAATGATTATTTTCATTTGCAATATCCACTCCATACATACGTATGGGGAGGTACAAGCTCCAAATCGGTTTTAGAGTGAAAACTGCAGGAATTTCATAGGGGCACTGGGATATAGACTGAGAAACCAGAGTAAAATTTCTCCTGCAACCCGTTCCCTTGGTGCTAGATGAACGAACATCTCTCAACATGCTCAGTTCTGAGAGATAAGTGTGTGTGAAAGCCGACCTTCAACTTTCTTGTTGGGAGCACAAAGTTTATTTTCAGTTGCAAACTCCACTTCATACATATATATGGGGAGGTACAAGCTCCAAATCGGTTTTACAGTGAAAACTGCAGGAACTTCAAAACGGAACTAGGAAACAGACTGAGAAACCAGAGTAAAAGTTTCTAATGCAATCCGTTCCCTTGGTGCTAGATGAAAGAACGTCTCTCCACATGCTCAGTTCAGAGAGAAAAGTGTGTTTGAAAGCCGTCCTTCAACAAGCTTGTTGGGAACACAAAGTTCCTTTTCAGTTGCAAACTCTACTCCATACATATATATGGGGAGGTACTAGCTCTAACTCGGTTTTACAGTGAAAACTGCAGGAACTTAAAACCGGCACTAGGAAACAGACTGAGAAACCAGAGAAAAAGTTTCCCCTGCAACCCGTTCCCTTTGTGCTATTTGAACGAAAGTCTCTCCACATGCTCAGTTCTGAGAGATATTTGTGTGTGAAAGCCGTCCTTCATCTTGCTTTTTGGGAACACAATGATTATTTTCAGTTGCAAACTCCACTCCATACATATATATGGGGAGGTACTAGCTCCAACTCGGTTTTACAGTGAAAACGGCAGGAACTTCAAACCGGTACTAGGAAACAGACTGAGAAACCAGAGTAAAAGTTTCTCCTGCAACCCGTTCCCTTGGTGCTAGGTGAACAAACGTTTCTCCACATGCTAAGTTCTGAGAGATAATTGTGTGTGAAGCCGTCGTTCACATAACTTGTTGGGAACACAAAGTTTGTTTTCACTAGCAAACTCCTCTCCATACATATATATGGGGAGGTACTAGCTCTTACTCGTGTTTACAGTAAATACTGCAGGAGCTTCAAATCTGCACAAGGAAACAGACTGAGAAACTACAGTAAAAGTTTCTCCTGCAAACCGTTCCCTTTGTGCTATTTGAACGAACGTCTCTCCACATGCTCAGTTCTGAGTTATACGTGTGTGTGAAAGCCGTCCTTCAAATTCCTTGTTGGGAACACAATGAATATTTTCATTTGCAAAATCCAATCCATACATACGTATGGGGAGGTACTAGCTCCAACTCGGTTTTAGAGTGAAAACTGCAGGCACTTCAAACCGGCAGTAGGAATCAGACAGAGAAACCAGAGTAAAAGTTTCTCCTGCAAACCGTTCCCTTGGTGCTAGGTGAACGAACGTCTCTCCACATGTCCATTTCTGAGAGATAAGTGTGTGTGAAAGCCGTCCTTCACCTTGTTTGTTGGGAACACAATGATTATTTTCAGTTGCAAACTCCACGCCATACATGTATATGGGGAGGTAAAAACTCCAACTCGGTTTTACAGTGAAAACGGCAGGAACTTCAAACCGGCACTAGGAAACATACTGAGAATCCAGAGTAAATGTTTCTCCTGCAACCCGTTCCCTTGGTGCTAAATGAACGAATGTCTCTCCACATGCTCAGTTCAGAGAGATAAGTGTGTGTGAAAGCCGTCTTTCACAAGCTTGTTGGGAACACAAAGATTCTTTTCACTTGCAAACTACACTCCATAGAAATATATGGGGAGGTACTAGCTCCAACTCGGTTGTACAGAGAAAACTGCACGAACTTCAACCCGACAATAGGAAACAGACTGAGAAACCAGAGTAAAATTTCTCCTGTATCTCGTTCCCTTGGTGCTAGATGAACGAACGTCTCTCCACATGCTCAGTTCAGATAGAAAAGTGTGTGTGAAAGCCGTCATTCACCAAGCTTGTTGGTAACACAAAGTTTCTTTTCACTTGCAAACTCCACTCCATACATATATATGGGGAGGTACTAGCTCTTACTCGTGTTTACAGTGAATACTGCAGGAACTTCAAATCTGCACTAGGAAACAGACTGAGATACAAGAGTAAAAGATTCTCCTGCAACCCGTTCCCATTTTGCTATTTGAACGAACGTCTCTCCACATGCTCAGTTCTGAGTTATAAGTGTGTGTGAAAGCCGTTTTCACCTTTCTTGTTGGGAACACAATGAATATTTTAATTTGCAAAATCCAATCCATACATACGTATGGGGAGGTGCTAGCTCCAACTCGGTTTTAGAGTGAAAACTGCAGGATCTTCAAACTGGCATTAGGAATCAAACTGAGAAACCAGAGTAAAAGTTTCTCCTTCAAACCGTTCCCTTCGTGCTAGGTGAACGAACGTCTCTCACATGCTAAGTTCTGAGAGATATGTGTGTGTGAAAGCCTTCCATTACCTAGCTTGTTGGGAACACAAAGTTTCTTTTCAGTTGCAAACTCCTCTCCATACATATATATGGGGTGGTACTAGCTCCTAATCGATTTTACAGTGAAAACTGCAGGAACTTCAAACCGGCACTAGGAAACAGGCTGAGAAACTACAGTAAAATTTCTCCTGCAACCCGTTCCGTTGGTGCTAGATGAACGAACATCTCTCCACATTCTCAGTTCTGAGAGTTAATTGTGTGTGAAAGCCGGGCTTCACCTATCTTGTTGGGAACAGAAAGTTTCTTTTCTGTTGAAAACACCACTCCATACATATATATGGGGAGGTACAAGCTCCAACTCGGTTTTACAGTGAAAACTGCAGGAACTTCAAACCGGCACTAGGAAAAAGACTGAGAAAGCAGAGTAAAAGTTTCTCCTGCAAACCGTTCCGTTGGTGCTAGATGAACGACCGTCTCTCCACATTCTCAGTTCTGAGAGATATGTGTGTGTGAAAGCCGTATTACAACTAGCTTGTTGGGAACACAAAGATTCTTTTCACTTGCAAAGAACACTCCATTCATATATATGGGGAGTTACTAGCTCCAACTCGGTTTTAGAGTGAAAAGTACATTAAATTCAAACCGGCACTAGGAAACAGACTGAGAAACCAGAGAAAATGTTTCCCCTGCAACCCGTTCCCTTTGAGCTAGATGAACGAACTTTTCTCCAAATGCTCAGTTCTGAGAAATATGTGTGTGTGAAAGCCGTCCTCCACCAAGTTTGTTGGGCACACAAAATTTCTTTTAAATTGCAAACTCCATTCCATACATATATATGGGGAGGTAGTAGCTCCAACTCTGTTTTACAGTGTAAATTGCATGAACTTCAAAACGGCACTAGGAAACAGACTGAGAAACCAGAGTAAAATTTCTCCTGCAACCTTTTCCCTTTGTGTTATTTGAACGAAAGTCTCTCCACATGCTCAGTTCTGAGAGATAAGTGCGTGTGAAAGACGTCTTTCACTTTGCTTGTTGGGAACACAAAGATTTTTTTCACTTGCAAACCCCAATCAATACATATATAAGGGGAGGTACTAGCACCAACTCTGTTTTCCAGTGAAAACTGCAGGAACTTCAAACCGGCACTAGGAAACAGACTGAGAAACCAGAGTAAAAGTTTCTCCTGCAACCAGTTCCCTTGGTGCTAGATGAACGAAATACTCTCCACAATCTCAATTCTGAGAGATATTTGTGTGTAAAAGCCGTCCTTCACCTATCTTGTTGTGAACACAAAGTCTCTTTTCAAATGCAAACTCCACTCCATACATATATATGGGGAGGTACTAGCTCCAACTCTGCTTTACAGTGAAAACTGCAGGATCTTCAAACTGGCACTAGGAAACAGACTGAGAAACCAGAGTAAAATTTCTCCTGCAAGCCGTTCCCTTGGTGCTAAATGAACGAACGTCTCTCCACATGCTCAGTTCTGTGAGAAAATTGTGTGTGAAATCCGTACTGCACCTAGCATGTTGGGAACACAAAGTTTCTTTTCAGTTGCAAACTCCACTCCATACATATATATTGGGAGGTACAAGCTCCAACTCGGTTTTACAGGGAAAACTGCAGGAACTTCAAACCGGCACTGGGATATAGACTGAGAAACCAGAGTAAAATATCTCCTGGAACCCGTTCCCTTGGTGCTAGATGAACGAACGTCTCTCCACATGCTCAGGTCTGAGAGAAAAGAGTGTGTGAAAGCCGAACTTCAACTTGCTTGTTGGGAACACAAAGTTTATTTTAAGTTGCAAACTCCACTCCATACATATATATGGGGAGGTACAAGCTCCAACTCGGTTTTACAGTGAAAACTGCAGGAACTTCAAAACGGAACTAGGAAACAGACAGAGAAACCAGAGTAAAAGTTTCTAATGCAACCCGTTCCCTTGGTGCTAGATGAACGAAAGTCTATCCACATGCTCAGTTCAGAGAGATAAATGTGTTTGAAAGCCGTCCTTCAACATGCTTGTTGGGAACACAAAGTTCCTTTTCAGTTGCAAACTCTACTCCATACATATATATGGGGAGGTACTAGCTCCAACTCGGTTTTACAGTGAAAAGTGCTGGAACTTAAAACCGGCACTAGGAAACAGACTGAGAAACCAGATAAATAGTTTCTCCTGCAAACCATTCTCTTTGTGCTAGATAAACGAACGTCTCTCCACATGCTCAGTTCTGAGATATAAGTGTGTGTGAAACCCGTCCTTAACCTAGCATGTTGGGAACACAAAGTTCCTTTTAAGTTGCAAACTCCACTCCATATATGTATATGTGGAGGTACTTGCTCTAACTCGTGTTTACAGTGAAAATTGCAGGAACTTCTAATCTGCACTAGGAAACAGACTGAGAATCCAGAGTAAAAGTTTCTCCTGCAACCCGTTCCCTTTGTGCTATTTGAACGAAAGTCTCTCCACATGCTCAGTTCTGAGAGATATTTGTGTGTGAAAGCCGTCCTTCACCTTGCTTTTTGGGAACACAATGATTATTTTAATTTGCAAACTCCACTCCATACATATGTAAGGGGAGGTACTAGCTCCAACTCGGTTTTACAGTGAAAACGGCAGGAACTTCAAACCGGTAATAGGAAACAGACTTAGAAACCAGAGTAAAAGTTTCTCCTGAAAACCGTTCCCTTGGTGCTAGGTGAACGAACGTCTCTCCACAAGCTCAGTTCTGAGAGATAAGTGTGTGTGAAAGCCGTCCTTCACCAAGCTTGTTGGGAACACAAAGCTTCTTTTCACTTGCAAACTCCACTCCATACATATATATGGGGAGGTACTAGCTCTTACTCGTGTTTACAGTAAATACTGTAGGAACTTCAAATCTGCACTAGGAATCAGACTGAGAAACCAGAGTAAAAATTTCTCCAGCAAACCGTTCCCTTGGTGCTAGGTGAACGAACGTCTCTCCACAAGCTCAGTTCTGAGAGATAAGTGTGTGTGAAAGCCGTCCTTCAACAAGCTTGTTGGGAACACAAAGTTTCTTTTCAGTTGCAAACCCTACTACATACATATATATGGGGAGGTACTAGCTCCAACTCGGTTTTACAGTGAAAACTGCAGGAACTTAAAATCGGCACTAGGAAACAGACTGAGAAACCAGAGTAAAAATTTCTCCTGCAACCCGTTCCCTTTGTGCTATTTGAATGAAAGTCTTTCCACATGCTCAGTTCTGAGAGATATTTGTGTGTGAAAGCCGTCCTTCACCTTGGATTTTGGGAACACAATGATTATTTTCAGTTGCATACTCCACTCCATACATATGTATGGGGAGGTACTAGCTCCAGCTCCGTTTTACAGTGAAAACGGCAGGAACTTCAAAACGGTACTAGGAAACAGACTGAGAAACCAGAGTAAAAGTTTCTCCTGCAACCCGTTCCCTTGGTGCCAGATGAACGAACGTCTCTCCACATGCTAAGTTCTGAGAGAAAAGTGTCTGTGAAAGACGTACTTCACCTTTCTTGTTTGGAACACAATGATTACATTCATTTGCAAAACCCACTCCATACATACTTATGGGGAGGTACTAGCTCCAACTCGGATTTAGAGTGAAAACTGCAGGAACTTCAAACCGGTATTAGGAATCAGACTGAGAAAACAGAGTAAAAGTTTCTACTTTAAAATATTCCCTTGGTGCTAGGTGAACGAACGTCTCTCCACATGCTCAGTTCTGAGAGATAAGTGTGTGTGAAAGCCTTCCTTCACCTAGCTTGTTGGGAACACCAAGTTTCTTTTCAGTTGCAAACTCCTCTCCATACATATATATGGGTTGGTACTAGCTCCAAATCGGTTTTACAGTGAAAACTGCAGGAACTTCAAACCGGCACTAGGAAACAGACTGAGAAACTACAGTAAAAGTTTCTCCTGCAACCCGTTCTCTTGGTGCTAGATGAACAAACGTCTCTCCACATGCTCAGTTCTGAGAGAAAATTGTGTGTGAAAGCCGGCCTTCACCTAGCTTGTTGGGAACAGAAAATTTCTTTTCTGTTGAAAACACCACTCCATACATATAAATGGGGAGGTACAAGCTCGACTCGGTTTTACAGTGAAAACTGCAAGAACTTCAAACCGGCACTAGGAAACAGACTTAGAAACCAGAGTAAAAGTTTCTCCTACAAACCATTCCCTTGGTGCTAGATGAACGAACGTCTCTCCACATGTCCATTTCTGAGAGATATGTGTGTGTGAAAGCCGTACTTCACCTAGCTTTTTGGGAACACAAAATTTCTTTTCAGATGCTATCTCCACTCCATACATGTATATGGGGAGGTACAAGCTCCAACTCTGTTTTACAGTGAAAACTGCAGGAACTTCAAACTGGCACTAGAAAACCGACTGAGAAACCAGAGTAAAAGTTTCTAATGCAACCCGTTCCCTTGGTGCAAAATGAACGAACGTCTCTCCACATGCTCAATTTTGAGAGATAAGTGTGTGTCAAGCCGTCGTTCACATAACTTGTTGGGAACACAAAGTTGTTTTCACTTGCAAACTCCTCTCCATACATATATATGGGGAGGTACTAGATCCAACTCATTCTTACACTGAAATCTGCAGGAACTTCAAACCGGCAATAGGAAACAGACTGAGAAACCAGAGTAAAATTTCTCCTGCAACCGGTTCCGTTGTTGCTAGATGAACGAACGTCTCTCCACATGCTCTGTTCCGAGAGTAAGTGTGTGTGAAAGCCGTCCTTCAACAAGCTTGTTGGGAACACAAAGATTCTTTTCACTTGCAAACTCCACTCCATAGAAATATATGGGGAGGTACTAGCTCCAACTCGGTTTTACAGAGAAAACTGCAGGAACTTCAAACCGGCACTAGGAAACAGACTGAGAAAACAGAGTAAAAGTTTCTCCTGCAACCCGTTCCCTTGGTGCTAGATGAACGAACGTCTCTCCACATGCTCAGTTCTGAGAGATAAGTGTGTGTGAAAGCCGACCTTCAACTTGCTTGTTGGGAACACAAAGTTTATTTTCAGTTGCAAACTACACTCCATACATATATATGGGGAGTTACAAGCTCCAACTCCGTTTTACAGTGAAAACTGCAACAACTTCAAACGGGCACTAGGAAACAGACTGAGAAACGAGAGTAAAAGTTTATAATGCAACCCGTTCCCTTGGTGCTAGATGAATGAACGTCTCTCAACATGCTCAGTTCTGAGAGATAAGAGTGCGTGAAGCCGTCGTTCACATAACTTGTTGGGAACACAAAGTTTCTTTTCACTGGCAAACCCCTCTCCATACATATATATGGGAAGGTACTAGCTCCAACTCATTCTTACAGTGAAAACTGCAGGAACTTCAAACCGGCACTAGGAAACAGACTGAGAAACCAGAGTAAAATTTCTCCTGCAACCCGTTCCCTTGGTGCTAGATGAACGAACGTCTCTCCACATGCTCAGTTCAGAGAGATAAGTGTGTGTGAAGGCCGTCCTTCACCAAGCTTGTTGGGAACACAAAGTTTCTTTTCACTTGCAAACTCCACTCCATACATATATATGGGGAGGTACTAGCTCTTACTCGTGTTTACAGTGAATACTGCAGGAACTTCAAATCTGCACTAGGAAACAGACTGAGATACTAGAGAAAAAGTTTCTCCTGAAACCCGTTCCCATTGTGCTATTTGAACGAACGTCTCTCCACATGCTCAGTTCTGAGATATAATTGTGTGTGAAAGCCGTCCTTCAACAATCTTGTTGGGAACACAAAGTTTCTTTTCACTTGCAAACTCCACTCCATACATATATATGGGATGTACTAGCACTTACTCGTGTTTACAGTGAATACTGCAGGAACTTCAAATCTGCACTAAGAAACAGATTGAGAAACTAGAGTAAAAGTTTCTCCTGCAACCCGTTCACTTGGTGCTTGATGAACGAACGTCTCTCCACATGCTCAGTTCTGAGAGATAATTGTGTGTGAAAGCCGGCCTTCACCTATCTTGTTGGGAACAGAAAGTTTCTTTTCTGTTGAAAACACCACTCCATACATATATATGGGGAGGTACAAGCTCCAACTCGGTTTTACAGTGAAAACTGCAGGAACTTCAAACCGGCACTAGGAAACAGACTGAGAAACCAGAGTAAAAGTTTCCCCTGCAAACAGTTCCCTTGGTGCTAGATGAACGAACGTTTCTCCACATTCTCAGTTCTGAGAGATTTGTGTGTGTGAAAGCCGTACTTCATCTAGCTTGTTGGGAACACAAAGTCTCTTTTCAGTTACAAACTCCATTCCATATATATATATGGGGAGGTACTAGCTCCAAATCTGTTTTACAGTGAAAACTTCAAGATCTTCAAACTGGCACTAGGAAACAGACTGAGAACCCAGAGTAAAAGATTCTCCTGCAACCAGGTCCCTTGGTGCTAGGTGAACGAACAACTCTCCACTTGCTCAGTTCTGAGAGATAAGTGTGTGTGAAAGCCGTATTACAACTAGCTTGTTGGGAACACAAAGATTCTTTTCACTTGCAAAGTACACTCCATTCATTTATATGGGGAATTACTAGCTCCAACACGGTTTTAGAGTGAAAAATACATTAAATTCAAACCGGCACTAGGAAACAGACTGAGAAACCAGAGAAAATGCTTCCCCTGCAACCCTTTCCCTTGGTGCTAGATGAACGAACGTCTCTCCACATGCTCAGATCTGAGAGATAATTGTTTGTGAAAGCCGTCCTTCACCTAGCTTGTTGGGAACACAAAGTTTCTTTTAAGTTGCAAACCCCACACCATATATATATATGGGGAGGTACAAGTTCCAACTCGTTTTTACACTGAAAACTGCAGGAATTTCAAACCAGCACTAGGAAACAGACTGAGATACTAGAGTAAATGATTCTCCTGCAACCCGTTCCCATTGTGCTATTTGAACGAACGTCAATACACATGCTCAGTTCTGAGATATAAGTGTGTGTGAAAGCCGTATTACAACTAGCTTGTTGGGAACACAAAGATCCTTTTCACTTGCAAAGTACACGCCATTCATATATATGGGGAGTTACTAGCTCCAACTCGGTTTTAGAGTGAAAACTTCATTAAATTCAAACCGGAACTAGGAAACAGACTGAGAAACCAGAGTAAAATTTCTCCTGCAACCCGTTCCCTTGGTGCTAGATGAACGAACGTCCCTCCACATGCTCAGATCTGAGAGATAATTGTTTGTGAAAGCCATCCTTCAACTAGCTTGTTGGGAACACAAATTTTCTTTTAAGTTGCAAACTCCAATCCATACATTTATATGGGGAGGTCCAAGTTCCAACTCTGTTTTACAGGGAAAACTGCAGGAACTTCAAACCGGCACTAGGAAACAGACTGAGAAACCAGAGTAAATGTTTCTCCTGCAACCCGTTCCCTTGGTGCTAGATGAACGAACGTCTGTCCACATGCTCAGTTCTGAGAAATAAGTGTGTGTGAAAGCCGTCCTTCACTTTGCTTGTTGGGAACACAAAGATTTTTTTCACTTGCAAACACCACTCAATACATATATAAGGGGAGGTACTAGCTCCAACTCTGTTTTCCAGTGAAAACTGCAGGAACTTCAAACCAGCACTAGGAAAAAGACTGAGAAACCAGAGTAAAGTTTCTCCTGCAACCATTTCCATTGGTGGTAGATGAACGGAAGTCTCTCCACATGCTCAGTTCTGAGAGATAAGTGTGTGTGAAAGCAGTCCTACACCTTGCTTGTTGGGAACACAAAGTTTATTTTTAGTTGCAAACTCCACTCCATACATATATATGGGGATGTACTAGCTCCAACTCGTTTTTACAGTGAAAACTGCAGGAACTTCAAACCGGCACTAGGAAACAGACTGAGAAACCAGAGTAAAAGTTTCTACTGCCTCCCGTTCCCTTGGTGCTATGTGAACGAAAGTCTCTCAACATGCTCAGTTCTGAGAGTTAAGTGTGTGTGAAAGCCGTGCTTCACATAGCTTGTTGCGAACACAAAGTTTGTTTTCACTTGCAAACTCCTCTCCATACATATATATGGGGAGGTACTAGCTCCAACTCATTGTTACACTGAAATCTGCAGGAAATTCAAACGGGCAATAGGAAACAGACTGAGAAACCAGAGTAAAATTTCTCCTGCAACTCGTTCCGTTTTTGCTAGATGAACGAATGTCTCTCCACATTCTCTGTCCGAGAGATAAGTGTGTGTGAAAGCCGTCCTTCACCAAGCTTGTTGGGAACACAAAGTTTCTTTTCACTTGCAAACTCCATTCCATACATATATATGGGGAGGTACTAGCTCTTACTCGTGTTTACAGTGAATACTGCAGGAAGTTCAAATCTGCACTAGGAAACAGACTGAGAAACCAGAGTAAAATTTCTCCTGCAACCCGTTCCCTTGGTGCTAGATGAACGAACGTCCCTCCACATGCTCAGATCTGAGAGATAATTGTTTGTGAAAGCCGTCCTTCACCTAGCTTGTTGGGAACACAAATTTTCTTTTAAGTTGCAAACTCCAATCCATACATTTATATGGGGAGGTCCAAGTTCCAACTCTGTTTTACTGGGAAAACTGCAGGAACTTCAAACCGGCACTAGGAAACAGACTGAGAAACCAGAGTAAAAGTTTCTCCTGCAACCCGTTCCCTTGGTGCTAGATGAACGAACGTCTGTCCACATGCTCAGTTCTGAGAAATAAGTGTGTGTGAAAGCCGTCCTTCACTTTGCTTGTTGGGAACACAAAGATTTTTTTCACTTGCAAACACCACTCAATACATATATAAGGGGAGGTACTAGCTCCAACTCTGTTTTCCAGTGAAAACTGCAGGAATTTCAAACCGGCACTAGGAAAAAGTCTGAGAAACCAGAGTAAAGTTTCTCCTGCAACCATTTCCATTGGTGGTAGATGAACGGACGTCTCTCCACATGCTCAGTTCTGAGAGATAATTGTGTGTGAAAGCACTCCTTCACCTTGCTTGTTGGGAACACAAAGTTTATTTTCAGTTGCAAACTCCACTCCATACATATATATGGGGATGTACTAGCTCCAACTCGGTTTTACAGTGAAAACTGCAGGAACTTCAAACCGGCACTAGGAAACAGACTGAGAAACCAGAGTAAAAGTTTCTACTGCATCCCGTTCCCTTGGTGCTATATGAACGAAAGTCTCTCAACATGCTCAGTTCTGAGAGTAAAGTGTGTGTGAAAGCCGTGCTTCACATAGCTTGTTGCGAACACAAAGTTTGTTTTCACTTGCAAACTCCTCTCCATACATATATATGGGGAGGTACTAGCTCCAACTCATTGTTACACTGAAATCTGCAGGAAATTCAAACGGGCATTAGGAAACAGACTGAGAAACCAGAGTAAAATTTCTCCTGCAACTCGTTCCGTTTTTGCTAGATGAACGAAAGTCTCTGCACATTCTCTGTGCGAGAGATAAGTGTGTGTGAAAGCCGTCCTTCACCAAGCTTGTTGGGATCACAAAGTTTCTTTTCACTTGCAAACTCCATTCCATACATATATATGGGGAGGTACTAGCTCTTACTCGTGTTTACAGTGAATACTGCAGGAAGTTCAAATCTGCACTAGGAAACACACTGAGATACTAGAGTAAAAGTTTCTCCTGCAAACCGTTCCCTTTGTGCTATTTGAACGAACGTCTCTCCACATGCTCAATTCTGAGATATATGTGTGTGTGAAAGCCTTCCTTAAAATTTCTTGTTGGGAACACAATGAATATTTTCATTTGCAAAATCCAATCCATACATACGTATGGGGAGGTACTAGCTCCAACTCGGTTTTAGAGTGAAAACTACAGGAACTTCAAACCGGCACTAGGAAACAGACTGAGAAACCAGAGTAAAAGTTTCTCCTGCAACCCGTTCCCTTGGTGCTAGATGAACGAACGTCTGTCCACATGCTCAGTTCTGAGAGATATTTGTGTGTGAAAGCCGTCCTTCACCTTGCTTGTTGGGAACACAATGATTATTTTCAGTTGCAAACTCCACTCCATACATGTATATGGGGAGGTACAAGCTCCAACTCGGTTTTACAGTGAAAACGGCAGGAACTTCAAACCGGTACTAGGAAACAGACTGAGAATCCAGAGTAAAAGTTTCCCATGCAAACCTTTCCATTGGTGCTAGATGAACGAACGTCTCTCCACATGTGCATTTCTGAAAGATATGTGTGTGTGAACGCCGTCCTTCACCTAGCTTGTTGGGAACACAAAGTTTCTTTTCAATTGATAACTCCACCCCATACATATATATGTGGAGGTACTAGCTCTACCTCGTGTTTACAGTTAAAACTGCAGAAACTTCAAATCTGCACTAGGAAACAGACTGAGAAACTAGAGTAAAAGTTTCTCCTGCAACCAGTTCCCTTTGTGCTATTTGAACGAACGTCTCTCCACATGCTCATTTCTGAGATATATGTGTGTGTGAAAGCCGTCCTACAACTTTCTTGTTGGGAACACAAAGATTATATTCATTTGCAAAATCCACTCCATACATACGTATTGGGAGGTACTAGCTCCAACTCGGTTTTAGAGTGAAAACTGCAGGAACTTCAAACCGGCATTAGGAATCACTGAGAAAACAGAGTAAAAGTTTCTCCTGCAAACTGTTCCCTTGGTGCTAGGTGAACGAACGTCTATCCACATGCTCAGTTCTGAGAGATAAGTGTGTGTGAAAGCCTTCCTTCACCTAGCTTGTTGGGAACACAAAGTTTCTTTTCAGTTATAACACCTCTCCATACATATATATGGGGTGGTACTAGCTCCAAATTAGTTTTACAGTGAAAACAGCAGGAAGTTGAATCCGGCACTAGGAAACAGACTGAGAAATCAGAGTAAAAGTTTCTCCTGCAAACCGTTCCCTTTGTTGCTAGATGAACGAACGTCTCTCCACATTCTCAGTTCTGAGAGATATGTGTGTGTGAAAGCCGTATTACAACTAGCTTGTTGGGAACACAAAGTTTCTTTTCACTTGCAAAGAACTTTCCATTCATATATATGGGGAGTTACTAGCTCCAACTCGGTTTTAGAGTGAAAAGTACATTAAATTCAAACCGGCACTAGGAAACAGACTGAGAAACCAGAGAAAATGTTTCCCCTGCAACCCGTTCCCTTTGAGCTAGATGAACGAACTTTTCTCCAAATGCTCAGTTCTGAGAGATATGTGTGTGTGAAAGCCGTCCTCCACCAAGTTTGTTGGGCACACAAAGTTTCTTTTAACTTGCAAACTCCATTCCATACATATATATGGGGAGGTACCAGCTCCAACTCTGTTTTACAGTGTAAATTGCAGGAACTTCAATCGGCACTAGGAAACAGACTGAGAAACCAGAGTAAAATTTCTCCTGCAACCTTTTCCCTTTGTGTTATTTGAACGAAAGTTTCTCCACATGCTCAGTTCTGAGAGATAAGTGCGTGTGAAAGCCGTCCTTCACTTTGCTTGTTGGGAACACAAAGATTTTTTTCACTTGCAAACCACAATCAATACATATATAAGGGGAGGTACTAGCTCCAACTCGGTTTTCCAGTGAAAACTGCAGGAACTTCAAACCGGCACTAGGAAACAGACTGAGAAACCAGAGTAAAAGTTTCTACTGCAACCCGTTCCCTTGGTGCTAGATGAACGAACGTCTCTCCACATGCTCAGTTCAGAGAGATAAGTCTGTGTGAAAGCCGTCCTTAACCAAGCTTGTTGGGAACACAAAGTTTCTTTTCACTTGCAAACTCCACTCCATACATATATATGGGGAGGTACTAGCTCTTACTCGTGTTTACAGTGAATACTGCAGGAACTTCAAATCTGCACTAGGAAACAGACTGAGATACTAGAGTAAAAGTTTCTCCTGAAACCCGTTCCCATTGTGCTATTTGAACGAACGTCTCTCCACATGCTCAGTTCTGAGAGTTAAGTGTGTGTGAAAGCCGTGCTTCACATAGCTTGTTGGGAACACAAAGTTTCTTTTCACTTGCAAACTCCACTCCATACATATATATGGGGAGGTACTAGCTCCAAATCGTTCTTACAGTGAAAACTGCAGGATCTTAAAACAGGCACTAGGAAACAGACTGAGAAACCAGAGTAAAAGTTTCTCCTGCAACCAGTTCCCTTGGTGCTAGATGAACGAAATACTCTCCACAATCTCAGTTCTGAGAGATATGTGTGTGTAAAAGCCGTCCTTCACCTATCTTGTTGTGAACACAAAGTCTCTTTTCAAATGCAAACTCCACTCCATACATATATATGGGGAGGTACTAGCTCCAACTCTGCTTTACAGTGAAAACTGCAGGATCTTCAAACTGGCACTAGGAAACAGACTGAGAAACCAGAGCAAAAATTTCTACTGCAATCAGTTCCCTTGGTGCTAGATGAATGATCGTCTCTCCAAATGCTCAGTTCTGAGAGATAAGTGTGTGTGAAAGCTGTCCTTCACCTATCTTTTTGGGAAGACAAAGTTTCTTTTCAGTTGCAACTCCACTCCATACATATATATGGGTAGGTACTAGCTCGAACTCGGTTTTACAGTGAAAACTGCAGGAACTTCAAACTGGCACTAGGAAACAGACTGAGAAACCAGAGTAAAATTTCTCCTGCAAGCCGTTCCCTTGGTGCTAAATGAACGAACGTCTCTCCACATGCTCAGTTCTGAGAGAAAATTGTGTGTGAATCCCGTACTGCACCTAGCATGTTGGGAACACAAAGTTTCTTTTCAGTTGCAAACTCCACTCCATACATATATATTGGGAGGTACAAGATCCAACTCGGTTTTACAGAGAATACTGCAGGAACTTCAAACCGGCACTGGGATATAGACTGAGAAACCAGAGTAAAGTATCTCCTGGAACCCGTTCCCTTGGTGCTAGAAGATCGAACGTCTCTCTACATGCTCACGTCTGAGGGAAAAGTGTGTGTGAATGCCGAACTTCAACTTGCTTGTTGGGAACACAAAGTTTATTTTCAGTTGCAAACCCCACTCCATACATATATATGGGGAGGTACAAGCTCCAACTCGGTTTTACAGTGAAAACTGCAGGAACTTCAAAACGGAACTAGGAAACAGACAGAGAAACCAGAGTAAAAGTTTCTAATGCAACCCGTTCCCTTGGTGCTAGATGAACGAACGTCTCTCCACATGCTCAGTTCAGAGAGATAATTGTGTTTGAAAGCCGTCCTTCAACATGCTTGTTGGGAACACAAAGTTCCTTTTCAGTTGCAAACACTACTCCATACATATATATGGGGAGGTACTAGCTCCAACTCGGTTTTACAGTGAAAAGTGCAGGAACTTTAAACCGGCACTAGGAAACAGACTGAGAAACCAGATAAATAGTTTCTCCTGCAAACCATTCTCTTTGTGCTAGATGAACGAACGTCTCTCCACATGCTCAGTTCTGAGATATAAGTGTGTGTGAAACCCGTCCTTAACCTAGCATGTTGGGAACACAAAGTTCCTTTTCAGTTGCAAACTCTACTCCATACATATATATGGGGAGGTACTAGCTCCAACTCGGTTTTACAGTGAAAACTGCAGGAACTTAAAACCGGCACTAGGAAACAGACTGAGAAACCAGAGTAAAAATTTCTCCTGCAACCCGTTCCCTTTGTGCTATTTGAATGAAAGTCTCTCCACATGCTCAGTTCTGAGAGATATTTGTGTGTGAAAGCCGTCCTTCACCTTGGTTTTTGGGAACACAATGATTATTTTCAGTTGCAAACTCCACTCCATACATATGTATGGGGAGGTACTAGCTCCAACTCCTTTTTACAGTGAAAACGGCAGGAACTTCAAACCGTCACTAGGAAACAGACTGAGAAACCAGAGTAAAAGTTTCTCCTGCAACCCGTTCCCTTGGTGCTAGATGAACGAACGTCTCTCCACATGCTAAGTTCTGAGAGATAAGTGTGTGTGAAAGCCGTACTTCACCTTTCTTGTTGGGAACACAATGATTATATTAATTTGCAAAATCCACTCCATACATACTTATGGGGAGGTACTAGCTCCAACTCGGTTTTAGAGTGAAAACTGCAGGAACTTCAAACCGGCAATAGGAAACAGACTGAGAAACCAGAGTAAAATTTCTCCTGCAACCGGTTCCGTTGTTGCTAGATGAACGAACGTCTCTCCACATGCTCTGTTCCGAGAGTAAGTGTGTGTGAAAGCCGTCCTTCAACATGCTTGTTGGGAACACAATGATTCTTTTCACTTGCAAACTCCACTCCATAGAAATATATGGTGAGGTACTAGCTCCAAGTCGATTTTACAGAGAATACTGCAGGAACGTCAAACCGGCACTAGGAAACAGACTGAGAAAACAGAGTAAAACTTTCTCCTGCAACCCGTTCCCTTGGTGCTAGATGAACAAACGTCTCTCCACATGCTCAGTTCTGAGAGATAAGTGTGTGTGAAAGCCGACCTTCAACATGCTTGTTGGGAACACAAAGTTTATTTTCAGTTGCAAACTCCACTCCATACATATATATGGGGAGTTACAAGCTCCAACTCCGTTTTACAGTGAAAACTGCAACAACTTCAAACCGGCACTAGGAAACAGACTGAGAAACCAGAGTAAAAGTTTCTAATGCAACCCGTTCCCTTGGTGCTAGATGAATGAACGTCTCTCAACATGCTCAGTTCTGAGAGAGAAGAGTGCGTGAAGCCGTCGTTCACATAACTTGTTGGGAACACAAAGTTTCTTTTCACTGGCAAACTCCTCTCCATACATATATATGGGGAGGTACTAGCTCCAACTCATTCTTACAGTGAAAACTGCAGGAACTTCAAACCGGCACTAGGAAACATACTGACAAACCAGAGTAAAATTTCTCCTGCAACCCGTTCCCTTGGTGCTAGATGAACGAACGTCTCTCCACATGCTCAGTTCAGAGAGATAAGTGTGTGTGAAAGCCGTCCTTAACCAAGCTTGTTGGGAACACAAAGTTTCTTTTCACTTGCAAACTCCACTCCATACATATATATGGGGAGGTACTAGCTCTTACTCTTGTTTACAGTGAATACTGCAGGAACTTCAAATCTGCACTAGGAAACAGACTGAGATACTAGAGTAAAAGTTTCTCCTGAAACCCGTTCCCATTGTGCTATTTGAAAGAACGTCTCTCCACATGCTCAGTTCTGAGATATAAGTGTGTGTGAAAGCCGTCCTTCAACAATCTTGTTGGGAACACAAAGTTTCTTTTCACTTGCAAACTCCACTCCATACATATATATGGGAGGTACTAGCACTTACTCGGGTTTACAGTGAATACTGCAGGAACTTCAAATCTGCACTAAGAAACAGACTGAGAAACTAGAGTAAAAGTTTCTCCTGCAACCCGTTCACTTGGTGCTAGATGAACGAACGTCTCTCCACATGCTCAGTTCTGAGAGATAATTGTGTGTGAAAGCCGGCCTTCACCTATCTTGTTGGGAACAGAAAGTTTCTTTTCTGTTGAAAACACCACTCCATACATATATATGGGGAGGTACAAGCTCCAACTCGGTTTTACAGTGAAAACTGCTGGGACTTCAAACCGGCACTAGGAAACAGACTGAGAAACCAGAGTAAAAGATTCTCCTGCAAACAGTTCCCTTGGTGCTAGATGAACGAACGTTTCTCACATTCTCAGTTCTGAGAGATATGTGTGTGTGAAAGCCGTACTTCATCTAGCTTGTTGGGAACACAAAGTCTCTTTTCAGTTACAAACTCCACTCCATATATATATATGGGGAGGTACTAGCTCCAACTCTGTTTTACAGTGAAAACTTCAGGATCTTCAAACCAGCACTAGGAAACAGACTGAGAAACCAGAGTAAAAGTTTCTCCTGCAACCCGTTCCCTTGGTGCTAGGTGAACGAACAACTCTTCACTTGCTCAGTTCTGTGAGATAAGTGTGTGTGAAAGCCGTATTACAACTATCTTGTTGGGAACACAAAGATTCTTTTCACTTGCAAAGTACAATCCATTCATTTATATGGGGAATTACTAGCTCCAACACCGTTTTAGAGTGAAAAATACATTAAATTCAAACCGGCACTAGGAAACAGACTGAGAAACCAGAGAAAATGTTTCCCCTGCAACCCGTTCCCTTGATGCTAGAAGAACGAACGTCTCTCCACATGCTCAGATCTGAGAGATAATTGTTTGTGAAAGCCGTCCTTCACCTAGCTTGTTGGGAACACAAAGTTTCTTTTAAGTTGCAAACCCCAAACCATACATATATATGGGGAGGTATAAGTTCCAACTCGGTTTTACAGTGAAAACTGCAGGAACTTCAAACCAGCACTAGGAAACAGACTGAGAAACCAGAGTAAAAGTTTCTCCTGCAACCCGTTCCCTTGGTGGTAGATGAACGAACGTCTGTCCACATGCTCAGTTCTGAGAGATAAGTGTGTGTGAAAGCCGTCCTTCATTTTGCTTGTTGAGAACACAAAGATTTTTTTCACTTGCAAACTCCACTCAATACGTATATATGGGGATGTACTAGATCCAATTCATTCTTACAGTGAAAACTGCAGGAACTTCAAACCGGCAATAGGAAACAGACGGAGATACCAGAGTAAAATTTCTCCTGCAACCCGTTCCCTTGGTGCTAGATGAACGAACGTCTCTCCGCATGCTCAGTTCAGAGAGATAAGTGTGTGTGAAAGCCGTCCTTCACCAAGCTTGTTGGGAACACAAAGTTTCTTTTCAGTTGCAAACTCCTCTCCATACATATATATGGGATGGTACTAGCTCCAAATCGGTTTTACAGTGAAAACTGCAGGAACTTCAAACCGGCACTAGGAAACAGACTGAGAAACTACAGTAAAAGTTTCTCCTGCAACCCGTTCACTTGGTGCTAGAAGAACAAACGTCTCTCCACATGCTCAGTTCTGAGAGATAAGTGTGTGTCAAGCTGTCGTTCACATAACTTGTTGGGAACACAAAGTTGGTTTTCTCTTGCAAACTCCTCTCCATACATATATATGGGGAGGTACTAGCTCCAAATCATTCTTACACTGAAATCTGCTGGAACTTCAAACCGGCAATAGGAAACAGACTGAGAAACCAGAGTAAAAGTTTCTCCTGCAACCCGTTCCCTTGGTGCTAGATGAACAAACGTCTCTCCACATGCTCAGTTCTGAGAGATAAGTGTGTGTGAAAGCCGACCTTCAACATGCTTGTTGGGAACACAAAGTTATTTTCAGTTGCAAACTCCACTCCATACATATATATGTGAAGTTACAAGTTCCAACTCGGTTTTACAGTGAAAACTGCAACAACTTCCAACCGGAACTAGGAAACAGACTGAGAAACCAGAGTAAAAGTTTCAAATGCAACCCGTTCCCTTGATGCTAGATGAACGAACGTCTCTCAATATGCTCAGTTCTGAGAGATAAGTGTGTGTGAAACCTTCGTTCACATAACTTGTTGGGAACACAAAGTTTTTTTTCACTTGCAAACTCCTCTCCATACATATATATGGGGAGGTACTAGCTCCAACTCATTCTTACAGTGAAAACTGCAGGTACTTCAAACCGACAATTGGAAACAGACTGAGAAACCAGAGTAAAATTTCTCCTGCAACCCGTTCTCTTGGTGCTAGATGAAAGAACGTCTCTCCACATGCTCAGTTCAGAGGGATACGTGTGTGTGTAAGTCGTCCTTCACCAAGCTTGTTGGGAACACAAAGTTTCTTTTCACTTGCAAACTCCACTCCATACATATATATGGGGAGGTACTAGCTCCAACTCGGTTTTACAGTGAAAATTGCAGGGACTTCAAACCGCCACTAGGAAACTTCTGTTTGCATACTTCTGTCCAAATATATATGTGTGGATGTAATAGCTCCAACTCGGTTTTACAGTGAAAATTGCAGGGACTTCAAACCGCCACTAGGAAACAGACTGAGAAACCAGAGTAAAAGTTCCTCCTGCAACCCGTTCCATTTTTGCTAGATGAACGAACGACTATTCACATGCTCAGTTCTGTGGGATAATTGTGTGTGAAAGCCGTCCTTCAACTAGCTTGATGAGAACACAAAGTTTCTTTTCAGGTGCAAACTCCACTCCATACATAAATAAGTGAGGTACTAGCTCTAACTCGGTTTTACAGTGAAAACTGCAGGAACATCAAACCGACACTAGGAAACAGAGTGAGAAACAAGAATAAAAGTTTCCCTTCAACCCGTTCACTTTGTGCTATATGAACGAACGTCTCTCCACATGCTCATTTCTGAGAGATAAGTGTGTGTGAATGCCGTCCTTATCATAGCTTGTTGGGAACACAAAGTTTCTTTTAAGTTGCAAACTCCACTCCATATATTTATATGGGGAGGTACGAGCTCCAACTCGATTTTACAGAGAATACTGCAGGAACGTCAAACCGGCACTAGGAAACAGACTGAGAAAACAGAGTAAAAGTTTCTCCTGCAACCCGTTCCCTTGGTGCTAGATGAGCAAACGTCTCTCCACATGCTCAGTTCTGAGAGATAAGTGTGTGTGAAAGCCGACCTTCAACATGCTTGTTGGGAACACAAAGTTTATTTTCAGTTGCAAACTCCACTCCATACATATATATGGGGAGTTACAAGCTCCAACTCCGTTTTACAGTGAAAACTGCAACAACTTCAAACCGGCACTAGGAAACAGACTGAGAAACCAGAGTAAAAGTTTCTAATGCAACCCGTTCCCTTGGTGCTAGATGAATGAACGTCTCTCAACATGCTCAGTTCTGAGAGAGAAGAGTGCGTGAAGCCGTCGTTCACATAACTTGTTGGGAACACAAAGTTTCTTTTCACTGGCAAACTCCTCTCCATACATATATATGGGGAGGTACTAGCTCCAACTCATTCTTACAGTGAAAACTGCAGGAACTTCAAACCGGCACTAGGAAACAGACTGAGAAACCAGAGTAAAATTTCTCCTGCAACCCGTTCCCTTGGTGCTAGATGAACGAACGTCTCTCCACATGCTCAGTTCAGAGAGATAAGTGTGTGTGAAAGCCGTCCTTAACCAAGCTTGTTGGGAACACAAAGTTTCTTTTCACTTGCAAACTCCACTCCATACATATATATGGGGAGGTACTAGCTCTTACTCGTGTTTACAGTGAATACTGCAGGAACTTCAAATCTGCACTAGGAAACAGACTGAGATACTAGAGTAAAAGTTTCTCCTGAAACCCGTTCCCATTGTGCTATTTGAACGAACGTCTCTCCACATGCTCAGTTCTGAGATATAAGTGTGTGTGAAAGCCGTCCTTCAACAATCTTGTTGGGAACACAAAGTTTCTTTTCACTTGCAAACTCCACTCCATACATATATATGGGAGGTACTAGCACTTACTCGGGTTTACAGTGAATACTGCAGGAACTTCAAATCTGCACTAAGAAACAGACTGAGAAACTAGAGTAAAAGTTTCTCCTGCAACCCGTTCACTTGGTGCTAGATGAACGAACGTCTCTCCACATGCTCAGTTCTGAGAGATAATTGTGTGTGAAAGCCGGCCTTCACCTATCTTGTTGGGAACAGAAAGTTTCTTTTCTGTTGAAAACACCACTCCATACATATATATGGGGAGGTACAAGCTCCAACTCGGTTTTACAGTGAAAACTGCAGGGACTTCAAACCGGCACTAGGAAACAGACTGAGAAACCAGAGTAAAAGATTCTCCTGCAAACAGTTCCCTTGGTGCTAGATGAACGAACGTTTCTCACATTCTCAGTTCTGAGAGATATGTGTGTGTGAAAGCCGTACTTCATCTAGCTTGTTGGGAACACAAAGTCTCTTTTCAGTTACAAACTCCACTCCATATATATATATGGGGAGGTACTAGCTCCAACTCTGTTTTACAGTGAAAACTTCAGGATCTTCAAACTGGCACTAGGAAACAGACTGAGAACCCAGAGTAAAAGTTTCTCCTGCAACCAGGTCCCTTGGTGCTAGGTGAACGAACAACTCTTCACTTGCTCAGTTCTGAGAGATAAGTGTGTGTGAAAGCCGTATTACAACTATCTTGTTGGGAACACAAAGATTCTTTTCACTTGCAAAGTACAATCCATTCATTTATATGGGGAATTACTAGCTCCAACACCGTTTTAGAGTGAAAAATACATTAAATTCAAACCGGCACTAGGAAACAGACTGAGAAACCAGAGAAAATGTTTCCCCTGCAACCCGTTCCCTTGATGCTAGAAGAACGAACGTCTCTCCACATGCTCAGATCTGAGAGATAATTGTTTGTGAAAGCCGTCCTTCACCTAGCTTGTTGGGAACACAAAGTTTCTTTTAAGTTGCAAACCCCACACCATACATATATATGGGGAGGTATAAGTTCCAACTCGGTTTTACAGTGAAAACTGCAGGAACTTCAAACCAGCACTAGGAAACAGACTGAGAAACCAGAGTAAAAGTTTCTCCTGCAACCCGTTCCCTTGGTGGTAGATGAACGAACGTCTGTCCACATGCTCAGTTCTGAGAGATAAGTGTGTGTGAAAGCCGTCCTTCATTTTGCTTGTTGGGAACACAAAGATTTTTTTCACTTGCAAACTCCACTCAATACGTATATATGGGGATGTACTAGATCCAACTCATTCTTACAGTGAAAACTGCAGGAACTTCAAACCGGCAATAGGAAACAGACTGAGATACCAGAGTAAAATTTCTCCTGCAACCCGTTCACTTGGTGCTAGATGAACGAACGTCTCTCCGCATGCTCAGTTCAGAGAGATAAGTGTGTGTGAAAGCCGTCCTTCACCAAGCTTGTTGGGAACACAAAGTTTCTTTTCAGTTGCAAACTCCTCTCCATACATATATATGGGATGGTACTAGCTCCAAATCGGTTTTACAGTGAAAACTGCAGGAACTTCAAACCGGCACTAGGAAACAGACTGAGAAACTACAGTAAAAGTTTCTCCTGCAACCCGTTCACTTGGTGCTAGAAGAACAAACGTCTCTCCACATGCTCAGTTCTGAGAGATAAGTGTGTGTCAAGCTGTCGTTCACATAACTTGTTGGGAACACAAAGTTGGTTTTCTCTTGCAAACTCCTCTCCATACATATATATGGGGAGGTACTAGCTCCAAATCATTCTTACACTGAAATCTGCAGGAACTTCAAACCGGCAATAGGAAACAGACTGAGAAACCAGAGTAAAAGTTTCTCCTGCAACCCGTTCCCTTGGTGCTAGATGAACAAACGTCTCTCCACATGCTCAGTTCTGAGAGATAAGTGTGTGTGAAAGCCGACCTTCAACATGCTTGTTGGGAACACAAAGTTATTTTCAGTTGCAAACTCCACTCCATACATATATATGTGAAGTTACAAGTTCCAACTCGGTTTTACAGTGAAAACTGCAACAACTTCCAACCGGAACTAGGAAACAGACTGAGAAACCAGAGTAAAAGTTTCAAATGCAACCCGTTCCCTTGATGCTAGATGAACGAACGTCTCTCAATATGCTCAGTTCTGAGAGATAAGTGTGTGTGAAGCCTTCGTTCACATAACTTGTTGGGAACACAAAGTTTTTTTTCACTTGCAAACTCCTCTCCATACATATATATGGGGAGGTACTAGCTCCAACTCATTCTTACAGTGAAAACTGCAGGAACTTCAAACCGACAATTGGAAACAGACTGAGAAACCAGAGTAAAATTTCTCCTGCAACCCGTTCTCTTGGTGCTAGATGAACGAACGTCTCTCCACATGCTCAGTTCAGAGGGATACATGTGTGTGTAAGCCGTCCTTCACCAAGCTTGTTGGGAACACAAAGTTTCTTTTCACTTGCAAACTCCACTCCATACATATATACGGGGAGGTACTAGCTCCAACTCGGTTTTACAGTGAAAATTGCAGGGACTTCAAACCGCCACTAGGAAACTTCTGTTTGCATACTTCTGTCCAAATATATATGTGTGGATATTATAGCTCCAACTCGGTTTTACAGTGAAAATTGCAGGGACTTCAAACCGCCACTAGGAAACAGACTGAGAAACCAGGGTAAATGTTCCTCCTGCAACCCGTTCCATTTTTGCTAGATGAACGAACGACTATTCACATGCTCAGTTCTGTGGGATAATTGTGTGTGAAAGCCGTCCTTCAACTAGCTTGATGAGAACACAAAGTTTCTTTTCAGTTGCAAACACCACTCCATACATAAATAAGTGAGGTACTAGCTCTAACTCGGTTTTACAGTGAAAACTGCAGGAACATCAAACCGACACTAGGAAACAGAGTGAGAAACAAGAATAAAAGTTTCCCTTCAACCCGTTCACTTTGTGCTATATGAACGAACGTCTCTCCACATGCTCATTTCTGAGAGATAAGTGTGTGTGAATGCCGTCCTTATCATAGCTTGTTGGGAACACAAAGTTTCTTTTAAGTTGCAAACTCCACTCCATACATTTATATGGGGAGGTACGAGCTCCAAATCTTTTTACAGAGAAAACTGCAGGAAATTCAAACTGCCAGAAGGAAAAAGACTGAGAAACCAGAGTAAAAGTTTCCCTGCAAACCGTTCCCTTGGTGCTAGATTAACAATCGTCTCTCCACATGCTCAGTTCTGAGAGATAAGTTTGTGTGAAAGCCGTCCTTCAACTATCGTGTTGGGAACACAAAGTTTCTTTTAAATTGCAAACTCCAATCCATACATATATATGGGTAGGTACTAGCTCCAACTCGGTTTTACAGTGAAAACTGCAGGAACTTCAAACCGGCACTAGGAAACAGACTGAGAAACCTGAGTAAAAGTTTCTCCTGCAATCCGTTCACTTGATGCTAGATGAACGAACGTCTCTTCACATGCTCAGTTCTGAGAGATAAGTGTGTGTGAAAGCCGTCCTTCACCTAGCTTGTTGGGAACACAATGTTTGTTTTCAGTTGCAAAATCCACTCCATACTTATATATGGGGAGGTACTTTCTCCAACTCTGTTCTACAGTGAAAACTGCAGGAACTTCAAACCGCCACTAGGAAACAGACTGAGAAACCAGAGTAAAAATTTCTACTTCAAACCGTTCCCTTGGTGCTAGATGAAAGAACGTCTCTCCACATGCTCAGATTTGAGAGATAAGTGTGTGTGAAAGCCGTCCTTCATCTAGCTTGTTTGGAACACAATGTTTCTTTTCTGTTTCAAACTCAACTGTGTTCATATATATGGGGAGGTACTAGCTCCAACTGAGTTTTACAGTGAAAAATGCAGGAACTTCAAACCGGCCCTAAGAATCAGCCTGAGAAACCAGAGAGAAACTTTTTCCTGCAACCCGTTCCCTTTGTGCTAGATGAACGAATGTCTCTCCACATGTTCACTTCTGAGAGGTAAGTGTGTGTGAAAGCCGTCCTTCACCTAACTTTTTGGGAAAACAAAGAATCTTTTCAGTTGCAAACTCTACTTCTTACATATATATGGCGATATACTAGCTCCAAATCGTTTTTACAGTGAAAACTGCAGGAACGTCATACCGGCACTAGGAAACATCCTGACAAACCAGAGTAATAGTTTCTCCTGCAACCCGTTCCCTTGGTGCTAGGTGAACGAACGTCTCTCCACATCTTTACTTCTGGGAGATAAGGGTGTGTTAAAGCCGTCCTTCAAATAACTTGTTGGGAACACACAGCTTCTTTCTTGTTGCATACTTCACTCCATATATATATATGTAGAGGTACTAGCTCCAAATCTGTTTTAAATTGAAAACTGCAGGAAGTTCAAACCGGCACTAGGAAACAGACTGAGAAACCAGAGAAAAGTTTCCCTTGCAACCCGTTCCCTTTTTGCTAGATGAACGAAGATCTCTCCAGTTGCTCAGTTCTGAGAGATAAGTGTTTTTGAAAGCCGTCCTTCAACTAGCTTGTTAGGAACACAATGTTTCTTTTCATCAGCAAACACCAATCCTTACATATATGTGGGTAGGTACCAGCTGCAAATCGGTTTTACAGTGAAAACTGCAGGAATTTCAAACCGGCACTAGGATACAGACTGAGAAACCAGAGTAAAAGTTTCTCTTGCAACCCGTTCCCTTCGTGCTTGATGAAAGAACGTCTCTCCACATGCTCAGTTCTGAGAGATATGTGTGTGTGAACGCCTTCATTCACCTAGATTTTTGGGAACACAAAGTTTCTTTTTAGTTGTAAATTCCATTCCATATATATTTTGGGGAGGTACTAGCTCCAACTCGGTTTTAGAGTGAAAACTGCAGGAATTTCAAAACGCCACTAGGAAACAGACTGAGAAGCCAGAGTAAAAGTTTCCCCTGCTACAAGTTCCCTTAGTGCTAGATGAAAGAACGTCTCTAAACATGCTAATTTCTGATAGATAAGTGTGTGTTCAAGCCGTCCTTCTCCTATCTTGTTGGGAACACAAGGTTTCTCTTCAGTTGCAAACTCCACTCCATACATATATAGGGGGAGGTACTAGCTCCAACTCGGTTTTAGGTGAAAACTGCAGGAACGTCAAACCGACACTAGGAAACAGACTGAGAAAACAGAGAAAATGTTCCTTCTGCAACCCGTTCCATTTGTGCTAGATGAACGAACGTCACTCCACATGCTAGTTTCTGAGATATAAGTGTGTGTGAAAGCCGTTCTTCACCTAGGTTATTGGCAACACAAAGTGTCTTTTCAGTTGCAAACTCCACTCCATACATATATATGTGAGGTACAGCTCCAACTTTACTTTACAGTGAAAACTGCAGGAACTTCAAACCGCCACTAGGAAACAGACTGAGAAACCAAAGTTAAAGTTTCCCTGCAAACCGTTCCCTTGTTGCTAGATGAATGAACGTCTCTTCACATGCTCAGTTCTGAGAGATAAGTGTGTGTGAAAGCCGTCCTTCACCTAGATTATTGGCAACACAAAGTGTCTTTTCAGTTGCAAACTCCACTCCATACATATATATGTGAGGTACAGCTCCAACTTTACTTTACAGTGAAAACTGCAGGAAATTCAAACCGCCACTAGGAAACAGACTGAGAAACCAGAGTAAAAGTTTCTACTGCAACCCGTTCCCTTGGTGCTAGATGAACGAAAGTCTCTCAACATGCTCAGTTCTGAGATTTAAGTGTGTGTGAAAGCCGTGCTTCACATAGCTTGTTGGGAACACACAGTTTCTTTTAAGTTGCAACTCCACTCCATACATATATATGGGTAGGTACTAGCTCGAACTCGATTTTACAGTGAAAACTGCAGGAACTTCAAACTGGCACTAGGAAACAGACTGAGAAACCAGAGTAAAAGTTTCTCCTGCAAGCCGTTCCCTTGGTGCTAGATGAACGAAAGTCTTTCCACATGCTCAGTTCTGAGAGAAAATTGTGTGTGAAAGCCGTCCTTCACCTAGCTTGTTGGGAACACACAGTTTCTTTTCAGTTGCAACTCCACTCCATACATATATATGGGTACGTACAAGGTCCAAATGGTTTTTACAGTGAAAACTGCAGGAACTTCAAAACGGCACTAGGAAACAGACTGAGAAACCAGAGTAAAAGTTTCCCTGCAAGCCGTTCCCTTGGTGCTAGTTGAACGATCGTCTCTCCACATGCTCAGTTCTGAGAGATAAGTGTGTGTGAAAGCCGTCCTTTACCTAGCTTGTTGGGAACACAATGTTTCTTTTCAGTTTCAAACTCAAATGAGTTCATATATATGGGGAGGTACTAGCTCAAACTCGGTTTTACAGTGAAAAATGCAGGAACTTCATACCGGCCCTAGGAAACAGCCTGAGAAACCAGAGAAAATGTTTTTACTGCAACCCATTCCCTTTGTGCTAGATGAATGAAAGTCTCTCCACATGCTCAGTTCTGAGAGATATGTGTGTGTGAAACCCGTCCTTCACTTATCTTGTGGGGAACACAAAGTTTCTTTTCAGTTGCAAAATCCACTCCATACACATATATGGGGAGGTACTAGCGCCAACTCGGTTTTACAGTGAAAACTGCAGGAACTTCAAACCGGCACTAGGAAACGGACTGAGAAATCAGAGTAAAATTTCTCCTGCAACCCTTTCCCTTTGTGCTAGATGAACGAACGTCTCTCCAAATGCTCAGCTCTGAGAAATAAGTTTGTGTGAAAGCCGTCCTTCACATTTCTTGTTGGGAAAACAAAGTTTCTTTTCAGTTGCATACTTCTGTCCAAATATATATGTGTGGAGGTACTAGCTCCAACTCGGTTTTACAGTGAAAATTGCAGGAACTTCAAACCGCCACTAGGAAACAGACTGAAAAACCAGAGTAAAAGTTCCTCCTGCAACCCGTTCCATTTTTGCTAGATGAACGAACGACTATACACATGCTCATTTCTGAGGGATAATTGTGTGTGAAAGCCGTCCTTCACCTAGCTTGATGGGATCACAATGTTTCTTTTCAGTTGCAAACTCCACTGCATACATAAATAAGTGAGGTACTAGCTCTAACTCGGTTTTACAGTGAAAACTGCAGGAACATCAAACCGACACTAGGAAACAGAGTGAGAAACAAGAGTAAAAGTTTCCCTTCAACCCGTTCACTTTGTGCTAGATGAACGAACGTCTCTCCACAAGCTCATTTCTGAGAGATAAGTGTGTGTGAATGCCGTCCTTAACCTAGCTTGTTGGGAACACAAAGTTTATTTTAAGTATCAATCTCCACTCCATACATTTATATGGGGAGTTACGAGCTCCAAATCTTTTTTACAGGGAAAACTGCAGAAAATTAAAAACTGCCAGAAGGAAAAAGACTGAGAAACCAGAGTAAAAGTTTCCCTGCGAACCGTTCCCTTGGTGCTAGATGAACGATCGTCTCTCCACATGCTCAGTTCTGAGAGATAAGTTTGTTTGAAAGCCGTCCTTCACCTATCTTGTTGGGAACACAAACTTCCTTTTCAGTTGCAAACTCCAATCCATACATATATATGGGTAGGTACTAGCTCCAACTCGGATTACAGTGAAAACTGCAGGAACTTCAAACCGGCACTAGGAAACAGACTGAGAAACCAGAGTAAAATTTTCTCCTGCAATCCGTTCACATGGTGCTAGATGAACGAATGTCTCTTCACATGCTCAGTTCTGAGATATAAGTGTGTGTGAAAGCCGTACTTCACCTAGCTTGTTGGGAACACAATGTTTGTTTTCAGTTGCAAAATCCACTCCATACTTATATATGGGGAGGTACTTTCTCCAACTCTATTCTACAGTGAAAACTGCAGGAACTTCAAACCGCCACTAGGAAACAGACTGAGAAACCAGAGTAAAAGTTTCTACTTCAAACCGATCCCTTGGTGCTAGATGAAAGAACGTCTCTCCACATGCTCAGATTTGAGAGATAAGTGTGTGTGAAAGCCGTCCTTCACCTAGCTTATTTGGAACAAAATGTTTCTTTACTGTTTCAAATTCAACTGTGTTCATATATATGGGGAGGTACTAGCTCCAACTGAGTTTTACAGTGAAAAATGCAGGAACTTCAAACCGGCCCTAGGAATCAGCCTGAGAAACCAGAGAAAGACTTTTTCCTGCAACCCGTTCCCTTTGTGCTAGATGAACGAATGTCTCTCCACATGTTCACTTCTGAGAGGTAAGTGTGTGTGAAAGCCGTCCTTCACCTAACTTTTTGGGAACACAAAGAATCTTTTCAGTTGCAAACTCTACTTCTTACATATATATGGCGATATACTTGCTCCAAATCGTTTTTACAGTGAAAACTGCAGGAACGTCAAACCGGCACTAGGAAACATCCTGACAAACCAGAGTAAAAGTTTCTCCTGCAACCCGTTCCCTTGGTGCTAGGTGAACGAACGTCTCTCCACATCTTTACTTCTGGGAGATAAGGGTGTGTTAAAGCCGTCCTTCAACTAGCTTGTTGGGAACACACAGTTTCTTTTCTGTTGCATACTCCACTCCATATATATATATGTAGAGGTACTAGCTCCAAATCTGTTTTACATTGAAAACTGCAGGAAATTCAAACCGGCACTAGGAAACAGACTGAGAAACCAGAGAAAATTTTCCCTTGCAACCCGTTCCCATTGTGCTAGATAAACGAACATCCCTCCAATTGCTCAGTTCTGAGAGATAAGTGTTGTTGAAAGCCGTCCTTCAACTAGCTTGTTAGGAACACAATGTTTCTTTTCAGCAGCAAACACCAATCCTTACATATATGTGGGTAGGTACTAGCTGCAAATCGGTTTTACAGTGAAAACTGCAGGAATTTCAAACCGGCACTAGGAAACAGACTGAGAAACCAGAGTAAAAGTTTCTCTTGCAACCCGTTCCCTTCGTGCTTGATGAACGAACGTCTCTCCACATGCTCAGTTCTGAGAGATATGTGTGTGTGAACGCCTTCCTTCACCTAGATTTTTGGGAAAACAAAGTTTCTTTTTAGTTGTAAACTCCATTCCATATATATTTTGGGGAGGTACTAGTTCCAACTCAGTTTTAGAGTGAAAACTGCAGGAATTTCAAAACGCCACTAGGAAACAGACTGAGAAACCAGAGTAAAAGTTTCAACTGCAACACGTTCCCTTAGTTCTAGATGAAAGAACGTCTCTCAACATGCTCATTTCTGAGAGATAACTGTGTGTTCAAGCCGTCCTTCTCCTAGCTTGTTGGGAACACAAAGTTTCTCTTCAGTTGCAAAATCCACACCATACATATATAGGGGGAGGTACTAGCTCCAACTCGGTTTTACAGTGAAAACTGCAGGAACGTCAAACCGACACTAGGAAACAGACTGAGAAAACAGAGAAAATGTTCCTCCTGCAACCCATTCCATTTGTGCTAGATGAACGAAAGTCTCTCCACATGCTAGGTTCTGAGATATAAGTGTGTGTGAAAGCCGTCCTTCACCTAGATTATTGGCAAAACAAAGTGTCTTTTCAGTTGCAAAGTCCACTCCATACATATATATGTGAGGTACAGCTCCAACTTTACTTTACAGTGAAAACTGCAGGAACTTCAAACCGCCACTAGGAAACAGACTGAGAAACCAAAGTAAAAGTTTCTCCTGCAAACTGTTCCCTTTTTGCTAGATGAATGAACGTCTCTTCACATGCTCAGTTCTGAGAGATAAGTGTGTGTGAAAGCCGTCCTTCACCTAGATTATTGGCAACACAAAGTTTCTTTTCAGTTGCAAACTCTACTCCATACATATAAATGGAGATGTACTCGTTCCAAATCTGTTTTACAGTGAAAACTGCAGGAACATCAAACCGCCACTAGGAAACAGAATGAGAAACCAGAGAAAAAGTTTCTCCTGCAACCCGTTCCCTTTGTGCTAGATAAACGAAAGTCTCTCCACATGCTCAGTTTTGAGAGATATATGTGTGTGAAAACCGTACTTCACCTAGCTTGTTGGGAACGCACAGTTTCTTTTCAGTTGCATACTTCTGTCCAAATATATATATGTGGAGGTACTAGCTCCAACTCGGTTTTACAGTGAAAATTGCAGGATCTTCAATCCGCCACTAGGAAACAGAGTGAGAAACCAGAGTAAAAGTTCCTCCTGCAACCCGTTCCATTTTTGCTAGATGAACGAACGACTATTCACATGCTCAGTTCTGAGGGATAAGTGTGTGTGAAAGCCGTTCTTCACCTAGATTATTGGCAACACAAAGTTTCTTTTCAGTTGCAAACTCCTCTCCATACATATATATGGGTAGGTACTAGCTCCAACTCCGTTTTACAGTGAAAACTGCAGGAACTTCAATATGCCACTAGGAAACAAAGTGAGAAAACAGAGTAAAAGATTCACTTGCAACCCGTTCCCTGGTTGCTAGGTGAACGAACGTCTCAACACATGCTCATTTCTGAGAGATAAGTGTGTGCGAAAGCCGTCCTTCACCTAGCTTCTTGGGAACACAAAGTTTCTTTTCAGTTGCAAACTCCAATGCATACATATATATGGGGAGGTACTAGCTTCAACTCGGTTTTACAGTGAAAACTACAGGAATTTCAAAACGGCACTAGGAAACAGACTGAGAATCCAGAGAAAAAGTTTCTCCAGCAACCCGTTCCCTTTGTGCTAGATGAATGAACGGCTCTCCACATGCTCAGTTCTGAGAGATAATTGTGTTAAAGCCGTCCTTCAACTAGCTTGTTGGGAACACAATGTTTGTTTTCAGTTGCAAAATCCACTCCATACTTATATATGGGGAGGTACTTTCTCCAACTCTATTCTACAGTGAAAACTGCAGGAACTTCAAACCACCACTAGGAAACAGACTGAGAAACCAGAGTAAAAGTTTCTACTTCAAAAAGTTCCCTTGGTGCTAGATGAAAGAACGTCTCTCCACATGCTCAGATTTGAGAGATAAGTGTGTGTGAAAGCCGTCCTTCACCTAGCTTGTTTGGAACACAATGTTTCTTTTCTGTTTCAAACTCAACTGTGTTCATATATATGGGGATGTACTAGCTCCAACTGGGTTTTACAGTGAAAAATGCAGGAACTTCAAACCGGCCCTAGGAATCAGCCTGAGAAACCAGAGAGAAACTTTTCCTGCAACCCGTTCCCTTTGTGCTAGATGAACGAATGTCTCTCCACATGTTCACTTCTGAGATGTAAGTGTGTGTGAATGCCGCCATTCACCTAACTTTTTGGGAACACAAAGAATCTTTTCAGTTGCAAACTCTACTTCTTACATATATATGGCGATATACTAGCTCCAAATCGTTTTTACAGTGAAAACTGCAGGAACGTCAAACCGGCACTAGGAAACATCCTGACAAACCAGAGTAATAGTTTCTCCTGCAACCCGTTCCCTTGGTGCTTGATGAACGAACGTCTCTCCACATCTTTACTTCTGGGAGATAAGGGTGTGTTAAAGCCGTCCTTCAACTAGCTTGTTGGGAACACACAGTTTCTTTCCTGTTGCATACTTCACTCCATATATATATATGTAGAGGTACTAGCTCCAAATCTGTTTTACATTGAAAACTGCAGGAAGTTCAAACCGGCACTAGGAAACAGACTGAGAAACCAGAGAAAAGTTTCCCTTGCAACCCGTTCACTTTTTGCTAGATGAACGAACATCTCTCCAGTTGCTCAGTTCTGAGAGATAAGTGTTTTTGAAAGCCGTCCTTCAACTAGCTTGTTAGGAACACAATGGTTCTTTTCAGCAGCAAAAACCAATCCTTACATATATGTGGGTAGGTACTAGCTGCAAATCGATTTTACAGTGAAAACTGCAGGAATTTCAAACCGGCACTAGGAAACAGACTGAGAAACCAGAGTAAAAGTTTCTCTTGCAACCCGTTCCCTTCGTGCTTGATGAACGAACGTCCCTCCACATGCTCAGTTCTGAGAGATATGTGTGTGTGAACGCCTTCCTTCACCTAGATTTTTGGGAACACAAAGTCTCTTTTTAGTTGTAAATTCCATTCCATATATATTTTGGGGAGGTACTAGCTCCAACTCGGTTTTAGAGTGAAAACTGCAGGAATTTCAAAACGCCACTAGGAAACAGACTGAGAAACCAGAGTAAAAGTTTCAACTGCAACACGTTCCCTTAGTTCTAGATGAAAGAACGTCTCTCAACATGCTCATTTCTGAGAGATAACTGTGTGTTCAAGCCGTCCTTCTCCTAGCTTGTTGGGAACACAAGGTTTCTCTTCAGTTGCCAACTCCACTCCATACATATATATGGGGAGGTACTAGCTCCAACTCGGTTTTAGGTGAAAACTGCAGGAACGTCAAACCGACACTAGGAAACAGACTGAGAAAACAGAGAAAATGTTCCTCCTGCAACCCGTTCCATTTGTGCTAGATGAACGAACGTCACTCCACATGCTAGTTTCTGAGATATAAGTGTGTGTGAAAGCCGTCCTTCACCTAGATTATTGGCAACACAAAGTGTCTTTTCAGTTGCAAACTCCACTCCATACATATATATGTGAGTTATAGCTCCAACTTTACTTTACAGGGAAAACTGCAAGAACTTCAAACCGCCACTAGGAAACAGACTGAGAAACCAAAGTAAAAGTTTCTCCTGCAAACCGTTCCCTTGTTGCTAGATGAATGAACGTCTCTTCACATGCTCAGTTCTGAGAGATAAGTGTGTGTGAAAGCCGTCCTTCACCTAGATTATTGGCAACACAAAGTGTCTTTTCAGTTGCAAACTCCAATCCATACATATATATGTGGGGTACAGCTCCAACTTTACTTTACAGTGAAAACTGCAGGAACTTCAAACCGCCACTAGGAAACAGACTGAGAAACCAGAGTAAAAGTTTCTACTGCAACCCGTTTCCTTGGTGCTAGATGAACGACAGTCTCTCAACATGCTCAGTTCTGAGAGTTAAATGTGTGTGAAAGCCATGCTTCACATAGCTTGTTGGGAACACAAAGTTTCTTTTCAATTGCAAATTCCACTCCATTCATATATATGGGGAGGTACTAGCTCCAAATCTTTCTTACAGTGAAAACTGCAGGAACTTAAAACCGGCACTAGGAAACAGACTGAGAAACCAGAATAAAGTTTCTCCTGCAACCAGTTCCCTTGGTGCTAGATGAACGAACTTCTCTCCACATTCTCAGTTGTGAGAGATATTTGTGTGTAAAAGCCGTCCTTCAACTACCTTGTTTTGAACACAAAGTCTCATTTCAGATGCAAACTCCACTCCATACATATATATGGGGAGGTACTAGCTCCAAACCTCTTTTACAGTGAAAACTGCAGGATCTTCAAACTGGCACTAGGAAACAGACTGAGAAACCAGAGTAAAAGTTTCTACTGCAATCAGTTCCCTTGGTGCTAGATGAAAGATCGTCTATCCAAATGCTCAGTTCTGAGAGATATATGTGTGTGAAAGCTGTCCTTCACCTATCTTGTTGGGAACACAAAGTTTCTTTTCAGTTGCAACTCGAACTTTTAGAGTGAAAACTGCAGGAATTTCAAAACGAGTTTTGAAAACTTTCACAACGGCACTAGGAAACAGACTGAGAAACCAGAGTAAAAGTTTCCCCTGCAACACGTTCCCTTAATGCTAGATGAAAGAACGTCTCTCAAAATGCTCATTTCTGAGAGATAAGTGTGTGTTCAAGCCGTCCTTCTCCTAGCTTGTTGGGAACACAAGGTTTCTCTTCAGTTGCAAACTCCACTCCATACATATATAGGGGGAGGTACAAGCTCCAACTCGGTTTTACAGTGAAAACTGCAGGAACGTCAAACCGACACTAGGAAACAGACTGAAAAAACAGAGAAAATGTTCCTCCTGCAACCCGTTCCATTTGTGCTAGATGAACGAACGTCTCTCCACATGCTTGGTTCTGAGATATAAGTGTGTGTGAAAGCCGTCCTTCACCTAGATTATTGGCAAAACAAAGTGTCTTTTCAGTTGCAAACTTCACTCCATACATATATGTGTGAGGTACAGCTCCAACTTTACATTACAGTGAAAACTGCAGGAACTTCAAACCGAAACTAGGAAACAGACTGAGAAACCAGAGTAAAAGTTTCTCCTGCAGCCCGTTCCCTTTGTGCTAGATGAACGAAAGTCTCTCCACATGCTCAGTTTTGAGAGATATGTGTGTGTGAAAGCCGTACTTCACCTAGCTTGTTGGGAACGCACAGTTTCTTTTCAGTTGCATACTTCTGTCCAAATATATATATGTGGAGGTACTAGCTCCAACTCGGTTTTACAGTGAAAATTGCAGGATCTTCTATCCGCCACTAGGAAACAGAGTGAGAAACCAGAGTAAAAGTTCCTCCTGCAACCCGTTCCATTTTTGCTAGATGAACGAACGACTATTCACATGCTCAGTTCTGAGGGATAAGTGTGTGTGAAAGCCGTCCTACACCTAGATTATTGGCAACACAAAGGTTCTTTTCAGTTGCAAACTCCTCTCCATACATATATACGGGTAGGTACTAGATCCAACTCCGTTTTACAGTGAAAACTGCAGGAACTTCAATATGCCACTAGGAAACAAAGTGAGAAAACAGTGTAAAAGTTTCACTTGCAACCCGTTCCCTTGGTGCTAGATGAACGAACGTCTCTCCACATGCTCATTTCTGAGAGATAAGTGTGTGTGAAAGCCGTCCTTCACCTAGCTTCTTGGGAACACAAAGTTTCTCTTCAGTTGCAAACTCCAATGCATGCATATATATGGGGAGGTACTAGCATCAACTCGGTTTTACAGTGAAAACTACAGGAACATCAAACCGGCACTAGGAAACAGACTGAGAAACCAGAGAAAAAGTTTCTCCTGCAACCCGTTCCCTTTGTGCTAGATGAATGAACGGCTCTCCACATGCTCAGTTCTGAGAGATAATTGTGTTAAAGCGTTCCTTCACCTAGCTTGTTGGGAACAAAAGATTCTTTTCAGTTGCAAATTCCACTCCATACGTCTATATGGGGATGTAAAGCTCCAACTCGGTTTTACACTGAAAACTGCAGGAACTTCATAACGGCACTAGGAAACAGACTGAGAAACCAGAGTAAAAATTACTACTGCAACCCGTTCCCTTTGTGCTAGATGAAAGAACGACTCTCAACATGCTCAGTTCTGAGATATAATTGTGTGTGAAAGCCTTCATTCACCTTGCTTTTTGGGAACACAAAGATTCTCTTCACTTGCAAACTCCACTCCATATATATATATGGGGAGGTACTAGCTCCAACACAGTTTTACAATGTAAACTGCAGGAATTTCAAACCGGCAGAAGGAAACAGACTGAGAAATCAGAGTAAAATGTCACCTGCATCCCGTTCCCGTGGTTAGGTGAAGGAACGACTCTCCACATGCTCAGTTCTGAGAGATAAGTGTGAGTGAAAGCCGTCCTTCACCTAGCTTTTTGGGAACACAAAGTTGCTTTTCAGTTGCAAACTCCACTCCATAGATATATATGGGGAGGTACTAGCTCCAACTCGGTTTTACAGTGAAGACTGCAGGAACTTCAACCCGGCACTACGAAACAGACTGAGAAACCAGAGTAAAAGTTTCTCCTGCAACCCGTTCCCTTCTTGCTAGAAGAACGAACGTCTCTCCACATGCTCATTTCTGAGAGATAAGTGTGTGTGAAAGCCGTCCTTCACCTAGCTTCTTGGGAACACAAAGTTTCTCTTCAGTTGCAAACTCCAATGCATGCATATTTATGGGGAGGTACTAGCATCAACTCGGTTTTACAGTGAAAACTACAGGAACATCAAACCGGCACTAGGAAACAGACTGAGAAACCAGAGAAAAAGTTTCTCCTGCAACCCGTTCCCTTTGTGCTAGATGAATGAACGGCTCTCCACATGCTCAGTTCTGAGAGATAATTGTGTTAAAGCCTTCCTTCACCTAGCTTGTTGGGAACAAAAGATTCTTTTCAGTTGCAAATTCCACTCCATACGTCTATATGGGGATGTAAAACTCCAACTCGGTTTTACACTGAAAACTGCAGGAACTTCATAACGGCACTAGGAAACAGACTGAGAAACCAGAGTAAAAATTACTACTGCAACCCGTTCCCTTTGTGCTAGATGAAAGAACGACTCTCAACATGCTCAGTTCTGAGATATAATTGTGTGTGAAATCCTTCATTCACCTTGCTTTTTGGGAACACAAAGATTCTCTTCACTTGCAAACTCCACTCCATATATATATATGGGGAGGTACTAGCTCCAACACAGTTTTACAATGTAAACTGCAGGAATTTCAAACCGGCACAAGGAAACAGACTGAGAAATCAGAGTAAAATGTCACCTGCATCCCGTTCCCGTGGTTAGGTGAAGGAACGACTCTCAACATGCTCAGTTCTGAGAGATAAGTGTGTGTGAAAGCCGTCCTTCACCTAGCTTTTTGGGAACACAAAGTTGCTTTTCAGTTGCAAACTCCACTCCATAGATATATATGGGGAGGTACTAGCTCCAACTCGGTTTACAGTGAAAACGGCAGGAACTTCAACCCGGCACTAGGAAACAGACTGAGAAACCAGAGTAAAAGTTTCTCCTGCAACCCGTTCCCTTCGTGCTAGAAGAACGAACGTCTCTCCACATGCTCAGTTCTGAGAGATAAGTGTGTGTGAAAGCCGTCCTTCAACTAGCTTGTTGGGAACACAATGTTTCTTTTAAGTTTCAAACTCAAATGTGTTCATATATATGGGGTGGTACTAGCTCCAACTCGGTTTTACATTGAAAACTGCAGGAACTTCAAACCGGCACTAGGAAACAGACTGAGACACCAGAGAAAAAGTTTCTCCTGCAATCCGTTCCCTTGGTTCTAGGTGAATGTACGTCTCTCCACATGCTCAGTTCAGAGAGATAACTGTGTTAAAGCCGTACTTCATCTAGCTTGTTGGGAACACAAAGTTTCTCTTCAGTTGCAAATTCCACTCCATAGGTATATATGGGGATGAACAAGCTCCAACTCGGTTTTAGAGTTAAAACTGCAGGAACTTCATAACGGAACTAGGAAACAGAATGAAAAACCGTAGTAAAAGTTACTCCTGCAAACCTTTCCCTTTGTGCTAGATGAACGAACGTCTATCCACATGCTCAGTTCTGAGGGATAAGTGTGTGTGAAAGTCGTCCTTAACAGAGCTTGTAGGGAAAACAAAGTTTCTTTTAAGTTGCAAAATCCACTCCATACATATATATGGGGAGGTACTAGCTCCAACACTTTTTTACAGTGAAAACTGCAGGAACATCAAATAGTCACCAGGAAACAGACTGAGAAACCAGTGTAATTGTTTCTCCTGCAAACCGTTCCCTTGGTGCTAGATGAACGATCGTCTTTCCACATGCTGAGTTCTGAGAGATAACTGTGTGTGAAAGCCGTACTTCAACTATCTTGTTGGGAACACAAAGTTTCTTTTCAGTTGTAAACTCCACTCCATACATATATATGGGGAGGTACTAGATCCAACTCGGTTTTACAGTGAAAACTGCAGGAACATCAAACCGGCAGTAGGAAACTGTCTGAGAAACCAGAGTAAAATTTCTACTGCAACCCGTTCCCTTCGTGCTACATGAACGCACGTCTATCCACTTGCTCAGTTCTGAGAGATAAGTGTGTTATAGCCGCTCTTCAACTACATTGTTGGGAACACAAAGTTTCTTTTCAGTTGCAAACTCCACTCCATATATATATATGGGGAGGTTCTAGCTCCAACTCGTTTTTACAGTGAAAAATGCAGGATCTTCAAACCGGCACTAGGAAACAGACTGAGAAACCAGAGTAAAAATTTCTCCTGCAACCCGTTCCCTTGGTGCTAGATGAACGAACGTCTCTCCACATGCTCAGTTCTGAGAGATAAGTGTGTGTGAAAGCCGTCCTTCACCTAGCTTGTTGGGAACACAAAGTTATTTTTCATTTGCAAACTCCACTCCATACATATATAAAGGGAGGTACTAGCTCCAACTCGTTTTTACAGTGAAAACTGCAGGAACTTCAAACCGGCACTAGGAAACAGACTGAGAAACCAGAGTAAAAGTTTCTCCTGCAACCCGTTCTCTTCGAGCTAGATGAACGAACGTATCTCCACATGCTCAGTTCTGAGTGAAAAGTGTGTGTTAAAGCCGTCCTTCACATAGCTTTTTGGGAACACAAAGTTTCTTTTCAGTTGCAAACTCCACTCCATACATATATAGTGGGAGTTACTAGCTCCAACTCGCTTTTACAGTGAAAACTGCAGGAACTTCAAACCGGCACTAGGAAACAGACTGAGAAACCAGAGTAAAAGTTTCTCCTGCAACCCGTTCCCTTTGTGCTAGATGAACGAAAATCTCTCCACATGCTCAGTTCTGAGAGATAAGGGTGTGTGAAATCCGTCCTTCAACTAGCTTGTTGGGAACACAAAGTTTCTTTTCAGTTGCAACAAAAACTCCATACATATATATGGGGAGGTACAAGCTCCAACTCGATTTTACAGTGAAAACTGCAGGAACTTCCAACCGGCACTAGGAAACAGACTGAGATACCAGAGCATAAGTTTCTCCTGCAACTCGTTCCCTTGGTGCTAGGTGAACGAATGTCTCTCCACATGCTCACTTCTGAGAGATAAGTCTGTGTGAAAGCCGTCCTTCAACTAGGTTGTTGGGAACACAAAGTTTCTTTTCAGTTTCAAATTCCACTCCATACATATATATGGGGATGTACTTGCTGCAACTCGGTTTTGCAGTGAAAACTGCAGGAACTTCAAACCGGCACTAGGAAACAGACTGAGAAACCAGAGTAAAAGTTTCTCCTGCAACCCGTTCCATTGGTGCTAGATGAAAGAACGTCTCTCCACATGCTCAGTTTTGAGAGATAATTGTGTGTGAAAGCCGTCCTTCACATAGCTTGTTGGGAACACAAAGTTTTTTTCAGTTGCAAACTCCACTCCATACATATATAAAGGGAGGTACTAGCTTCAACTCGTTTTTACAGTGAAAACTGCAGGAACTTCAAACCAGCACTAGGAAACAGACTGAGAAACCAGAGTAAAAGTTTCTCCTGCAACCCGTTCTCTTCGAGCTAGATGAACGAACGTCTCTCCACATGCTCTGTTCTGAGTGAAAAGTGTGTGTTAAAGCCGTCCTTCACATAGCTTTTTGGGAACACAAAGTTTCTTTTCAGTTGCAAACTCCACTCCATACATATATAGTGGGAGTAACTAGCTCCAACTCGCTTTTACAGTGAAAACTGCAGGAACTTCAAACCGGCACTAGGAAACAGACTGAGATACCAGAGTAAAAGTTTCTCCTGCAACCCGTTCCCTTGGTGCTAGATGAACGAAAATCTCTCCACATGCTCAGTTCTGAGAGATAAGGGTGTGTGAAATCCGTCCTTCAACTAGCTTGTTGGGAACACAAAGTTTCTTTCAGTTGCAACAAAAACTCCATACATATATATGGGGAGGTACAAGCTCCAACTCGATTTTACAGTTAAAACTGCAGGAACTTCCAACCGGCACTAGGAAACAGAGTGAGATACCAGAGCATAAGTTTCTCCTGCAAATCGTTCCCTTGGTGCTAGGTGAACGAATGTCTCTCCACATGCTCACTTCTGAGAGATAAGTCTGTGTGAAAGCCGTCCTTCAACTAGGTTGTTGGGAACACAAAATTTCTTTTCAGTTTCAAATTCCACTCCATACATATATATGGGGATGTACTTGCTGCAACTCGGTTTTGCAGTGAAAACTGCAGGAACTTCAAACCGGCACTAGGAAACAGACTGAGAAACCAGAGTAAAAGTTTCTCCTGCAAACCGTTCACTTATTGCTAGATGAACGAACGTCCCTCCACATGCTCCGTTCTGAGAGATGTGTGTGTGTGAACGCCGTCATTCACCTAGCTTGTTGGGAACACAAAGTTTCTTTTCAGTTGCAAACTCCACTCCATACATATATATGGGGAGGTACTAGCTCCAACTCGTTTTTACAGTGAAAACTGCAGGAGCTACAAACCGGCACTAGGAAACAGACTGAGAAACCAGAGTAAAAGTTTCTCCTGCAAGCCGTTCCCTTGGTGCTAGATGAACGAACGTCTCTCCACATGCTCAGTTCTGAGAGATAATTGTGTGTGAAAGCCGCCCTTCACCCAGCTTGTTGGGAACACAAGATTCTTTTCAGTTGCAAATTCCACTCCATACGTATATATGTGGATGTACATGCTCCAACTCGATTTTACAGTGAAAACTGCAGGAACTTCATAACTGCACTAGGAAACAGACTGAGAAACCAGAGTAAAAGATACTCTTGCAACCATTACAATTTGTGCTAGATGAACGAACGTCTCTCCACATGCTCAGTTCTGAGAGATAAGGGTGTGTGAAAGCCGTACTTCACGTAGCATTTTGGGAACACAAAGTTTCTTTTCAGTTGCAAACTCCACTCCATACATATGTATGGGGAGGTACTAGCTCCAAATCGGTTTTACAGTGAAAAATGCAGGAACTTCAAACCGCGACTAGGAAAGAGACTGAGAAACCAGAGAAAAAGTTTCTCCTGCAACCTGTTCCATTGGTGCCAGATGAACGAACGTCTCTCCACATGCTAGGTTCTGAGAGATAAAGGTGTGTGAAAGCCGTACTTCAGGTAGCATTTTGGGAACACAAAGTTTCTTTTCAGTTGCAAACTCCACTCCATATATATATATGGGGAGGTACTAGCTCCAAATCGGTTTTACAGTGAAAACTGCAGGAACTTCAACCCGGCACTAGGAAACAGACTGAGAAACCAGAGTAAAAGTTTCTCCTGCAACCCGTTCCCTTCATGCTAAAAGAACGAACGTCTCTCCACAAGCTCAGTTCTGAGAGATAAGTGTGTGTGAAAGCCGTACTTCAACTAGCTTGTTGGGAACACATTGTTTCTTTTAAGTTTCAAACTTAAATGTGTTCATATATATGGGGTGGTACTAGCTCCAACTCGGTTTTACATTGAAAACTGCAGGAACTTCAAACCGGCACTAGGAAACAGACTGAGAAACCAGAGCAAAAGTTTCTCCTACAATCCATTCCCTTGGTTCTAGGTGAATGTACGTCTCTCCACATGCTCAGTTCAGAGAGATAACTGTGTTAAAGCCGTACTTCATCTAGCTTGTTGGGAACACAAAGTTTCTCTTCAGTTGCAAATTCCACTCCATAGGTATATATGGGGATGAACAAGCTCCAACTCGGTTTTAGAGTTAAAACTGCAGGAACTTCATAACGGCACTAGGAAACAGAATGAAAAACCATAGTAAAAGTTACTCCTGCAAACCTTTCCCTTTGTGCTAGATGAACGAACGTCTATCCACATGCTCAGTTCTGAGGGATAAGTGTGTGTGAATGTCGTCCTTAACAGAGCTTGTTGGGAAAACAAAGTTTCTTTTAAGTTGCAAAATCCACTCCATACATATATATGGGGAGGTACTAGCTCCAACACTTTTTTACAGTGAAAACTGCAGGAACATCAAATAGTCACCAGGAAACAGACTGAGAAACCAGTGTAATTGTTTCTCCTGCAAACCGTTCCCTTGGTGCTAGATGAACGATCGTCTTTCCACATGCTGAGTTCTGAGAGATAACTGTGTGTGAAAGCCGTACTTCAACTATCTTGTTGGGAACACAAAGTTTCTTTTCAGTTGCAAACTCCACTCCATACATATATATGGGGAGGTACTAGCTCCAACTCGGTTTTACAGTGAAAACTGCAGGAACATCAAACCGGCAGTAGGAAACAGTCTGAGAAACCAGAGTAAAATTTCTACTGCAACCCGTTCCATTCGTGCTACATGAACGCACGTCTATTCACTTGCTCAGTTCTGAGAGATAAGTGTGTTATAGCCGCTCTTCAACTACATTGTTGGGAACACAAAGTTTCTTTTCAGTTGCAAACTCCACTCCATATATATATATGGGGAGATTCTAGCTCCAACTCGTTTTTACAGTGAAAAATGCAGGATCTTCAAACCGGAACTAGGAAACAGACTGAGAAACCAGAGTAAAAATTTCTCCTGCAACCCGTTCCATTGGTGCTAGATGAACGAACGTCTCTCCACATGCTCAGTTCTGAGAGATAAGTGTGTGTGAAAGCCGACCTTCACCTAGCTTGTTGGGAACACAAAGTTTTTTTTCAGTTGCAAACTCCACTCCATACATATATAAAGGGAGGTACTAGCTCCAACTCGTTTTTACAGTGAAAACTGCAGGAACTTCAAACCGGCACCAGGAAACAGACTGAGAAACCAGAGTAAAAGTTTCTCCTGCAACCCGTTCCCTTCGAGCTAGATGAACGAACGTCTCTCCACATGCTCAGTTCTGAGTGAAAAGTGTGTGTTAAAGCCGTCCTTCACATAGCTTTTTGGGAACACAAAGTTTCTTTTCAGTTGCAAACTCCACTCCATACATATATAGTGGGAGTTACTAGCTCCAACTCGCTTTTACAGTGAAAATTGCAGGAACTTCAATCCGGCACTAGGAAACAGACTGAGAAACCAGAGTAAAAGTTTCTACTGCAACCCGTTCCCTTGGTGCTAGATGAACGAAAATCTCTCCACATGCTCAGTTCTGAGAGATAAGTGTGTGTGAAATCCGTCCTTCAACTAGCTTGTTGGGAACACAAAGTTTCTTTTCAGTTGTAACAAAAACTCCATACATATATATGGGGAGGTACAAGCTCCAAATCGATTTTACAGTGAAAACTGCAGGAACTTCCAACCGGCACTAGGAAACAGACTGAGATACCAGAGCATAAGTTTCTCCTGCAACTCGTTCCCTTGGTGCTAGGTGAACGAATGTCTCTCCACATGCTCACTTCTGAGAGATAAGTCTGTGTGAAAGCCGTCCTTCAACTAGGTTGTTGGGAAAACAAAGTTTCTTTTCAGTTTCAAATTCCACTCCATACATATATATGGGGTTGTACTTGCTGCAACTCGGTTTTGCAGTGAAAACTGCAGGAACTTCAAACCGGCACTAGGAAACAGACTGAGAAACCAGAGTAAAAGTTTCTCCTGCAAACCGTTCACTTATTGCTAGATGAACGAACGTCTCTCCACATGCTCCGTTCTGAGAGATGTGTGTGTGTGAACGCCGTCATTCACCTAGCTTGTTGGGAACACAAAGTTTCTTTTCAGTTGCAAACTCCATTCCATACATATATATGGGGAGGTACTAGCTCCAACTCGTTTTTACAGTGAAAACTGCAGGAACTTCAAACCAGCACTAGGAAACAGACTGAGAAACCAGAGTAAAAGTTTCTCCTGCAAGCCGTTCCCTTGGTGCTAGATGAACGAACGTCTCTCCACATGCTCAGTTCTGAGAGATAATTGTGCGTGAAAGCCGCCCTTCACCCAGCTTGTTGGGAACACAAGATTCTTTTCAGTTGCAAATTCCACTCCATACGTATATATGTGGATGTACATGCTCCAACTCGATTTTACAGTGAAAACTGCAGGGACTTCATAACGGCACTAGGAAACAGACTGAGAAACCAGAGTAAAAGATACTCTTGCAACCATTATAATTTGTGCTAGATGAACGAACGTCTCTCCACATGCTCAGTTCTGAGAGATAAGGGTGTGTGAAAGCCGTAATTCACGTAGCATTTTGGGAACACAAAGTTTCTTTTCAGGTGCAAACTCCAATCCATACATATGTATGGGGAGGTACTAGCTCCAAATCGGTTTTACAGTGAAAACTGCAGGAACTTCAAACCGCGACTAGGAAACAGACTGAGAAACCAGATTAAATGTTTCTACTGCAAACAGCTCACTTATTGCTAGATGAACGAACGTCTATCCACATGCTCCATTCTGAGAGATAAGTGTGTGTGAAAGCCGTCCTTCACCTAGTTTGTTGGGAACACAAAATTTCTTTTCAGTTGCATACTCCACTCCACACATATATATGGGGAGGTACTAGCTCCAACTCTGTTTTACAGTGAAAACTGCTGGAACTTCAAACCGGCACTAGGAATCAGACTGAGAAAACAGAGTAAAAGTTTCTACTGCAATCCATTCACTTCGTGCTACATGAACGAACGTCTCTCCACATGCCCAGTTCTGAGGGATAAGTGTGTTATAGCCGCCCTTCAACTACATTGTTGGGAACACAAAGTTTCTTTTCAGTTGCAAACTCCACTCCATATATATATATGGGGAGGTATTAGCTCCAACTCGTTTTTACAGTGAAAAATGCAGGAACTTCAAACCGGCACTAGGAAACAGTCTGAGAATCCAGGGTAAATGTTTCTCCTGCAACCCGTTCCCTTGGTGCTAGATGAACGAACGTCTCTCCACATGCTCAGTTCTGAGAGATAATTGTGTGTGAAAGCCGTCCTTCACCTAGCTTGTTAGGAACACAAAGTTTCTTTTCAGTTGCAAACACCACTCCTACATATATATAGGGAGGTACTACCCCCAACTCGTTTTTACAGTGAAAAGTGCTGGAACTTCAAACCGGCACTAGGAAACAGACTGAGAAACCAGAGTAAAAGTTTCTCCTGCAACCCGTTCCCTTGTTGCTAGATGAACGAAAGCCTCTCCACATGCTAAGTTCTGGGAGATAAGTGTGTGTGAACGCCGTCCTTCACCTAGCTTGTTGGGAACACAAAGTTTCTTTTCAGTTGCAAACTCCACTCCATACATATATAGTGGGAGTTACTAGCTCCAACTCGCTTTTACAGTGAAAACTGCAGGAACTTCAAACCGGCACTAGGAAACAGACTGAGAAACCAGAGTAAAAGTTTCTCCTGCAACCCGTTCCCTTGGTGCTAGATGAACGAAAATCTCTCCACATGCTCAGTTCTGAGAGATAAGGGTGTGTGAAATCCGTCCTTCAACTAGCTTGTTGGGAACACAAAGTTTCTTTTCAGTTGCAACAAAAACTCCATACATATATATGGGGAGGTACAAGCTCCAACTCGATTTTACAGTGAAAACTGCAGGAACTTCATAACGGCACTAGGAAACAGACTGAGAATCCAGAGTAAAAGATACTCTTGCAACCATTACAATTTGTGCTAGATGAACGAACGTCTCTCCACATGCTCAGTTCTGAGAGATAAGGGTGTGTGAAAGCCGTACTTCACGTAGCATTTTGGGAACACAAAGTTTCTTTTCAGTTGCAAACTCCACTCCATACATATGTATGGGGAGGTACTAGCTCCAAATCGGTTTTACAGTGAAAACTGCAGGAACTTCAAACCGCGACTAGGAAACAGACTGAGAAACCAGAGTAAAAGTTTCTCCTGCAACCTGTTCCATTGGTGCCAGATGAACGAACGTCTCTCCACATGCTAGGTTCTGAGAGATAAAGGTGTGTGAAAGCCGTACTTCAGGTAGCATTTTGGGAACACAAAGTTTCTTTTCAGTTGCAAACTCCACTCCATATATATATATGGGGAGGTACTAGCTCCAAATCGGTTTTACAGTGAAAACTGCAGGAACTTCAAACTTGCATTAGGAAACAGACTGAGAATCCAGAGTAAATGTTTCTCCGGCAACCCGTTCCCTTTTTGCTAGGTGAACGAACGTCTCTCCACATGCTCAGTTCTGAGAGATAAGTGTGTTAAAGCCGCCCTTCAACTAGCTTGTTGGGAACACAAGATTCTTTTCAGTTGCAAATTCTACTCCATACGTATATATGTGGATGTACATGCTCCAACTCGATTTTACAGTGAAAACTGCAGGAACTTCATAACGGCACTAGGAAACAGACTGAGAAACCAGAGTAAAAGTTACTCTTGCAACCATTACAATTTTTGCTAGATGAACGAACGTCTCTCCACATGCTCAGATCTGAGAGATAAGGATGTGTGAAAGCCGTACTTCACGGAGCATTTTGGGAACACAAAGTTTCTTTTCAGTTGCAAACTCCACTCCATACATATGTATGGGGAGGTACTAGCTCCAAATCGGTTTTACAGTGAAAATTGCAGGAACTTCAAACCGTGACTAGGAAACAGACTGAGAAACCAGATTAAAAGTTTCTACTGCAAACAGCTCACTTATTGCTAGATGAACGAACGTCTATCCACATGCTCCGTTCTGAGAGATAAGTGTGTGTGAAAGCCGTCCTTCACCTAGTTTGTTGGGAACACAAAATTTCTTTTCAGTTGCATACTCCACTCCACACATATATATGGGGAGGTACTAGCTCCAACTCTGTTTTACAGTGAAAACTGCTGGAACTTCAAACCGGCACTAGGAATCAGACTGAGAAAACAGAGTAAAAGTTTCTACTGCAATCCGTTCACTTCGTGCTACATGAACGAACGTCTCTCCACATGCTCTGTTCTGAGGGATAAGTGTGTTATAGCCGCCCTTCAAATACATTGTTGGGAACACAAAGTTTCTTTTCAGTTGCAAACTCCACTCCATATATATATATGGGGAGGTATTAGCTCCAACTCGTTTTTACAGTGAAAAATGCAGGAACTTCAAACCGGCACTAGGAAACAGTCTGAGAATCCAGGGTAAATGTTTCTCCTGCAACCCGTTCCCTTGGTGCTAGATGAACGAACGTCTCTCCACATGCTCAGTTCTGAGAGATAATTGTGTGTGAAAGCCGTCCTTCACCTAGCTTGTTAGGAACACAAAGTTTCTTTTCAGTTGCAAACACCACTCCTACATATATATAGGGAGGTACTACCCCCAACTCGTTTTTACAGTGAAAAGTGCTGGAACTTCAAACCGGCACTAGGAAACAGACTGAGAAACCAGAGTAAAAGTTTCTCCTGCAACCCGTTCCCTTGTTGCTAGATGAACGAAAGCCTCTCCACATGCTAAGTTCTGGGAGATAAGTGTGTGTGAACGCCGTCCTTCACCTAGCTTGTTGGGAACACAAAGTTTCTTTTCAGTTGCAAACTCCACTCCATACATATATAGTGGGAGTTACTAGCTCCAACTCGCTTTTACAGTGAAAACTGCAGGAACTTCAAACCGGCACTAGGAAACAGACTGAGAAACCAGAGTAAAAGTTTCTCCTGCAACCCGTTCCCTTGGTGCTAGATGAACGAAAATCTCTCCACATGCTCAGTTCTGAGAGATAAGGGTGTGTGAAATCCGTCCTTCAACTAGCTTGTTGGGAACACAAAGTTTCTTTTCAGTTGCAACAAAAACTCCATACATATATATGGGGAGGTACAAGCTCCAACTCGATTTTACAGTGAAAACTGCAGGAACTTTCAACCGGCACTAGGATACAGACTGAGATACCAGAGCATAAGTTTCTCCTGCAAATCGTTCCCTTGGTGCTAGGTGAACGAATGTCTCTCCACATGCTCACTTCTGAGAGATAAGTCTGTGTGAAAGCCGTCCTTCAACTAGGTTGTTGGGAACACAAAGTTTCTTTTCAGTTTCAAATTCCACTCCATACATATATATGGGGATGTACATGCTGCAACTCGGTTTTGCAGTGAAAACTGCAGGAACTTCAAACCGGCACTAGGAAACAGACTGAGAAACCAGAGTAAAAGTTTCTCCTGCAAACCGTTCACTTATTGCTAGATGAACGAACGTCTCTCCACATGCTCCGTTCTGAGAGATGTGTGTGTGTGAACGCCGTCATTCATATAGCTTGTTGTTAACACAAAGTTTCTTTTCAGTTGCAAACTCCTCTCCATACATATATATAGGGAGGTACTGGCTCCAACTCGTTTTTACAGTGAAAACTGCAGGAGCTACAAACCGGCACTAGGAAACAGACTGAGAAACCAGAGTAAAAGTTTCTCCTGCAAGCCGTTCCCTTGGTGCTAGATGAACGAACGTCTCTCCACATGCTCAGTTCTGAGAGATAATTGTGTGTGAAAGCCGCCCTTCACCCAGCTTGTTGGGAACACAAGATTCTTTTCAGTTGCAATTTCCACTCCATACGTATATATGTGGATGTACATGCTCCAACTCGATTTTACAGTGAAAACTGCAGGAACTTCATAACGGCACTAGGAAACAGACTGAGAAACCAGAGTAAAAGATACTCTTGCAACCATTACAATTTGTGCTAGATGAACGAACGTCTCTCCACATGCTCAGTTCTGAGAGATAAGGGTGTGTGAAAGCCGTACTTCACGTAGCATTTTGGGAACACAAAGTTTCTTTTCAGTTGCAAACTCCACTCCATACATATGTATGGGGAGGTACTAGCTCCAAATCGGTTTTACAGTGAAAACTGCAGGAACTTCAAACCGCGACTAGGAAACAGACTGAGAAACCAGAGTAAAAGTTTCTCCTGCAACCTGTTCCATTGGTCCCAGATGAACGAACGTCTCTCCACATGCTAGGTTCTGAGAGATAAAGGTGTGTGAAAGCCGTACTTCAGGTAGCATTTTGGGAACACAAAGTTTCTTTTCAGTTGCAAACTCCACTCCATATATATATATGGGGAGGTACTAGCTCCAAATCGGTTTTACAGTGAAAACTGCAGGAACTTCAAACTTGCATTAGGAAACAGACTGAGAATCCAGAGTAAATGTTTCTCCGGCAACCCGTTCCCTTTTTGCTAGGTGAACGAACGTCTCTCCACATGCTCAGTTCTGAGAGATAAGTGTGTTAAAGCCGCCCTTCAACTAGCTTGTTGGGAACACAAGATTCTTTTCAGTTGCAAATTCTACTCCATACGTATATATGTGGATGTACATGCTCCAACTCGATTTTACAGTGAAAACTGCAGGAACTTCATAACGGCACTAGGAAACAGACTGAAAAACCAGAGTAAAAGTTACTCTTGCAACCATTACAATTTTTGCTAGATGAACGAACGTCTCTCCACATGCTCAGATCTGAGAGATAAGGATGTGTGAAAGCCGTACTTCACGGAGCATTTTGGGAACACAAAGTTTCTTTTCAGTTGCAAACTCCACTCCATACATATGTATGGGGAGGTACTAGCTCCAAATCGGTTTTACAGTGAAAATTGCAGGAACTTCAAACCGTGACTAGGAAACAGACTGAGAAACCAGATTAAAAGTTTCTACTGCAAACAGCTCACTTATTGCTAGATGAACGAACGTCTATCCACATGCTCCGTTCTGAGAGATAAGTGTGTGTGAAAGCCGTCCTTCACCTAGTTTGTTGGGAACACAAAATTTCTTTTCAGTTGCATACTCCACTCCACACATATATATGGGGAGGTACTAGCTCCAACTCTGTTTTACAGTGAAAACTGCTGGAACTTCAAACCGGCACTAGGAATCAGACTGAGAAAACAGAGTAAAAGTTTCTACTGCAATCCGTTCACTTCGTGCTACATGAACGAACGTCTCTCCACATGCTCAGTTCTGAGGGATAAGTGTGTTATAGCCGCCCTTCAACTACATTGTTGGGAACACAAAGTTTCTTTTCAGTTGCAAACTCCACTCCATATATATATATGGGGAGGTATTAGCTCCAACTCGTTTTTACAGTGAAAAATGCAGGAACTTCAAACCGGCACTAGGAAACAGTCTGAGAATCCAGGGTAAATGTTTCTCCTGCAACCCGTTCCCTTGGTGCTAGATGAACGAACGTCTCTCCACATGCTCAGTTCTGAGAGATAATTGTGTGTGAAAGCCGTCCTTCACCTAGCTTGTTAGGAACACAAAGTTTCTTTTCAGTTGCAAACACCACTCCTACATATATATAGGGAGGTACTACCCCCAACTCGTTTTTACAGTGAAAAGTGCTGGAACTTCAAACCGGCACTAGGAAACAGACTGAGAAACCAGAGTAAAAGTTTCTCCTGCAACCCGTTCCCTTGTTGCTAGATGAACGAAAGCCTCTCCACATGCTAAGTTCTGGGAGATAAGTGTGTGTGAACGCCGTCCTTCACCTAGCTTGTTGGGAACACAAAGTTTCTTTTCAGTTGCAAACTCCACTCCATACATATATAGTGGGAGTTACTAGCTCCAACTCGCTTTTACAGTGAAAACTGCAGGAACTTCAAACCGGCACTAGGAAACAGACTGAGAAACCAGAGTAAAAGTTTCTCCTGCAACCCGTTCCCTTGGTGCTAGATGAACGAAAATCTCTCCACATGCTCAGTTCTGAGAGATAAGGGTGTGTGAAATCCGTCCTTCAACTAGCTTGTTGGGAACACAAAGTTTCTTTTCAGTTGCAACAAAAACTCCATACATATATATGGGGAGGTACAAGCTCCAACTCGATTTTACAGTGAAAACTGCAGGAACTTCCAACCGGCACTAGGAAACAGACTGAGATACCAGAGCATAAGTTTCTCCTGCAAATCATTCCCTTGGTGCTAGGTGAAGGAATGTCTCTCCACATGCTCACTTCTGAGAGATAAGTCTGTGTGAAAGCCGTCCTTCAACTAGGTTGTTGGGAACACAAAGTTTCTTTTCAGTTTCAAATTCCACTCCATACATATATATGGGGATGTACTTGCTGCAACTCGGTTTTGCAGTGAAAACTGCAGGAACTTCAAACCGGCACTAGGAAAAAGACTGAGAAACCAGAGTAAAAGTTTCTCCTGCAACCAGTTCCATTGGTGCTAGATGAAAGAACGTCTCTCCACATGCTCAGTTTTGAGAGATAATTGTGTGTGAAAGCCGTCCTTCACATAGCTTGTTGGGAACACAAAGTTTTTTTTCAGTTGAAAACTCCACTCCATACATATATAAAGGGAGGTACTAGCTTCAACTCGTTTTTACAGTGAAAACTGCAGGAACTTCAAACCGGCACTAGGAAACAGACTGAGAAACCAGAGTAAAAGTTTCTCCTGCAACCCGTTCTCTTCGAGCTAGATGAACGAACGTCTCTCCACATGCTCTGTTCTGAGTGAAAATTGTGTGTTAAAGCCGTCCTTCACATAGCTTTTTGGGAACACAAAGTTTCTTTTCAGTTGCAAACTCCACTCCATACATATATAGTGGGAGTTACTAGCTCCAACTCGCTTTTACAGTGAAAACTGCAGGAACTTCAAACCGGCACTAGGAAACAGACTGAGAAACCAGAGTAAAAGTTTCTCCTGCAACCCGTTCCCTTGGTGCTAGATGAACGAAAATCTCTCCACATGCTCAGTTCTGAGAGATAAGGGTGTGTGAAATCCGTCCTTCAACTAGCTTGTTGGGAACACAAAGTTTCTTTTCAGTTGCAACAAAAACTCCATACATATATATGGGGAGGTACAAGCTCCAACTCGATTTTACAGTGAAAACTGCAGGAACTTTCAACCGGCACTAGGAAACAGACTGAGATACCAGAGCATAAGTTTCTCCTGCAAATCGTTCCCTTGGTGCTAGGTGAACGAATGTCTCTCCACATGCTCACTTCTGAGAGATAAGTCTGTGTGAAAGCCGTCCTTCAACTAGGTTGTTGGGAACACAAAGTTTCTTTTCAGTTTCAAATTCCACTCCATACATATATATGGGGATGTACTTGCTGCAACTCGGTTTTGCAGTGAAAACTGCAGGAACTTCATAACGGCACTAGGAAACAGACTGAGAAACCAGAGTAAAAGTTTCTCCTGCAAACCGTTCACTTATTGCTAGATGAACGAACGTCTCTCCACATGCTCCGTTCTGAGAGATGTGTGTGTGTGAACGCCGTCATTCATATAGCTTGTTGGGAACACAAAGTTTCTTTTCAGTTGCAAACTCCTCTCCATACATATATATAGGGAGGTACTGGCTCCAACTCGTTTTTACAGTGAAAACTGCAGGAGCTACAAACCGGCACTAGGAAACAGACTGAGAAACCAGAGTAAAAGTTTCTCCTGCAAGCCGTTCCCTTGGTGCTAGATGAACGAACGTCTCTCCACATGCTCAGTTCTGAGAGATAATTGTGTGTGAAAGCCGCCCTTCACCCAGCTTGTTGGGAACACAAGATTCTTTTCAGTTGCAAATTCCACTCCATACGTATATATGTGGATGTACATGCTCCAACTCGATTTTACAGTGAAAACTGCAGGAACTTCATAACGGCACTAGGAAACAGACTGAGAAACCAGAGTAAAAGATACTCTTGCAACCATTACTATTTGTGCTAGATGAACGAACGTCTCTCCACATGCTCATTTCTGAGAGATAAGGGTGTGTGAAAGCCGTACTTCACGTAGCATTTTGGGAACACAAAGTTTCTTTTCAGTTGCAAACTCCACTCCATACATATGTATGGGGAGGTACTAGCTCCAAATCGGTTTTACAGTGAAAACTGCAGGAACTTCAAACCGCGACTAGGAAACAGACTGAGAAACCAGAGTAAAAGTTTCTCCTGCAACCTGTTCCATTGGTCCCAGATGAACGAACGTCTCTCCACATGCTAGGTTCTGAGAGATAAAGGTGTGTGAAAGCCGTACTTCAGGTAGCATTTTGGGAACACAAAGTTTCTTTTCAGTTGCAAACTCCACTCCATATATATATATGGGGAGGTACTAGCTCCAAATCGGTTTTACAGTGAAAACTGCAGGAACTTCAAACTTGCATTAGGAAACAGACTGAGAATCCAGAGTAAATGTTTCTCCGGCAACCCGTTCCCTTTTTGCTAGGTGAACGAACGTCTCTCCACATGCTCAGTTCTGAGAGATAAGTGTGTTAAAGCCGCCCTTCAACTAGCTTGTTGGGAACACAAGATTCTTTTCAGTTGCAAATTCTACTCCATACGTATATATGTGGATGTACATGCTCCAACTCGATTTTACAGTGAAAACTGCAGGAACTTCATAACGGCACTAGGAAACAGACTGAGAAACCAGAGTAAAAGTTACTCTTGCAACCATTACAATTTTTGCTAGATGAACGAACGTCTCTCCACATGCTCAGATCTGAGAGATAAGGATGTGTGAAAGCCGTACTTCACGGAGCATTTTGGGAACACAAAGTTTCTTTTCAGTTGCAAACTCCACTCCATACATATGTATGGGGAGGTACTAGCTCCAAATCGGTTTTACAGTGAAAATTGCAGGAACTTCAAACCGTGACTAGGAAACAGACTGAGAAACCAGATTAAAAGTTTCTACTGCAAACAGCTCACTTATTGCTAGATGAACGAACGTCTATCCACATGCTCCGTTCTGAGAGATAAGTGTGTGTGAAAGCCATCCTTCACCTAGTTTGTTGGGAACACAAAGTTTCTTTTCAGTTGCATACTCCACTCCACACATATATATGGGGAGGTACTAGCTCTAACTCTGTTTTACAGTGAAAACTGCTGGAACTTCAAACCGGCACTAGGAATCAGACTGAGAAAACAGAGTAAAAGTTTCTACTGCAATCCGTTCACTTCGTGCTACATGAACGAACGTCTCTCCACATGCTCAGTTCTGAGGGATAAGTGTGTTATAGCCGCCCTTCAACTACATTGTTGGGAACACAAAGTTTCTTTTCAGTTGCAAACTCCACTCCATATATATATATGGGGAGGTATTAGCTCCAACTCGTTTTTACAGTGAAAAATGCAGGAACTTCAAACCGGCACTAGGAAACAGACTGAGAAACCAGGGTAAAAGTTTCTCCTGCAACCCGTTCCCTTGGTGCTAGATGAACGAACGTCTCTCCACATGCTCAGTTCTGAGAGATAATTGTGTGTGAAAGCCGTCCTTCACCTAGCTTGTTAGGAACACAAAGTTTCTTTTCAGTTGCAAACACCACTCCTACATATATATAGGGAGGTACTACCCCCAACTCGTTTTTACAGTGAAAAGTGCTGGAACTTCAAACCGGCACTAGGAAACAGACTGAGAAACCAGAGTAAAAGTTTCTCCTGCAACCCGTTCCCTTGTTGCTAGATGAACGAAAGCCTCTCCACATGCTAAGTTCTGGGAGATAAGTGTGTGTGAACGCCGTCCTTCACCTAGCTTGTTGGGAACACAAAGTTTCTTTTCAGTTGCAAACTCCACTCCATACATATGTATGGGTAGGTACTTGCTCCGACTCGGTTTTACAGTGAAAACTGCAGGAACTTCAAACCGACACTAGGAAACAGACAGAGAAACCACAGTAAAAGTTTCTCTTGCAACCTGTTCCATTGGTGCCAGATGAACGAACGTCTCTCCACATGCTAGGTTCTGAGAGATAAGGGTGTGTGAAAGCCGTACTTCAGGTAGCATTTTGGGAACACAAAGTTTCTTTTCAGTGGCAAAATCCACTCCATATATATATATGGGGAGGTACTAGCTCCAAATCGGTTTTACAGTGAAAACTGCAGGAACTTCAAACCGGCACTAGGAAACAGACTGAGAAACCAGAGCAAAAGTTTCTCCTGCAATCCGTTCCCTTGGTTCTAGGTGAATGTACGTCCCTCCACATGCTCAGTTCAGAGAGATAACTGTGTTAAAGCCGTACTTCATCTAGCTTGTTGGGAACACAAAGTTTCTCTTCAGTTGCAAATTCCACTCCATAGGTATATATGGGGATGAACAAGCTCCAACTCGGTTTTAGAGTTAAAACTGCAGGAACTTCATAACGGCACTAGGAAACAGAAAGAAAAACCGTTGTAAAAGTTACTCCTGCAAACCTTTCCCTTTGTGCTAGATGAACGAACGACTATCCACATGCTCAGTTCTGAGGGATAAGTGTGTGTGAAAGTCGTCCTTAACAGAGCTTGTTGGGAAAACAAAGTTTCTTTTAAGTTGCAAAATCCACTCCATACATATATATGGGGAGGTACTAGCTCCAACACTTTTTTACAGTGAAAACTGCAGGAACATCAAATAGTCACCAGGAAACAGACTGAGAAACCAGTGTAATTGTTTCTCCTGCAAACCGTTCCCTTGGTGCTAGATGAACGATCGTCTTTCCACATGCTGAGTTCTGAGAGATAACTGTGTGTGAAAGCCGTACTTCAACTATCTTGTTGGGAACACAAAGTTTCTTTTCAGTTGAAAACTCCACTCCATACATATATAAAGGGAGGTACTAGCTTCAACTCGTTTTTACAGTGAAAACTGCAGGAACTTCAAACCGGCACTAGGAAACAGACTGAGAAACCAGAGTAAAAGTTTCTCCTGCAACCCGTTCTCTTCGAGCTAGATGAACGAACGTCTCTCCACATGCTCTGTTCTGAGTGAAAAGTGTGTGTTAAAGCCGTCCTTCACATAGCTTTTTGGGAACACAAAGTTTCTTTTCAGTTGCAAACTCCACTCCATACATATATAGTGGGAGTTACTAGCTCCAACTCGCTTTTACAGTGAAATCTGCAGGAACTTCAAACCGGCACTAGGAAACAGACTGAGAAACCAGAGTAAAAGTTTCTCCTGCAACCCGTTCCCTTGGTGCTAGATGAACGAAAATCTCTCCACATGCTCAGTTCTGAGAGATAAGGGTGTGTGAAATCCGTCCTTCAACTAGCTTGTTGGGAACACAAAGTTTCTTTTCAGTTGCAACAAAAACTCCATACATATATATGGGGAGGTACAAGCTCCAACTCGATTTTACAGTGAAAACTGCAGGAACTTTCAACCGGCACTAGGAAACAGACTGAGATACCAGAGCATAAGTTTCTCCTGCAAATCGTTCCCTTGGTGCTAGGTGAACGAATGTCTCTCCACATGCTCACTTCTGAGAGATAAGTCTGTGTGAAAGCCGTCCTTCAACTAGGTTGTTGGGAACACAAAGATTCTTTTCAGTTTCAAATTCCACTCCATACATATATATGGGGATGTACTTGCTGCAACTCGGTTTTGCAGTGAAAACTGCAGGAACTTCAAACCGGCACTAGGAAACAGACTGAGAAACCAGAGTAAAAGTTTCTCCTGCAAACCGTTCACTTATTGCTAGATGAACGAACGTCTCTCCACATGCTCCGTTCTGAGAGATGTGTGTGTGTGAACGCCGTCATTCATATAGCTTGTTGGGAACACAAAGTTTCTTTTCAGTTGCAAACTCCTCTCCATACATATATATAGGGAGGTACTGGCTCCAACTCGTTTTTACAGTGAAAACTGCAGGAGCTACAATCCGGCACTAGGAAACAGACTGAGAAACCAGAGTAAAAGTTTCTCCTGCAAGCCGTTCCCTAAGTGCTAGATGAACGAACGTCTCTCCACATGCTCAGTTCTGAGAGATAATTGTGTGTGAAAGCCGCCCTTCACCCAGCTTGTTGGGAACACAAGATTCTTTTCAGTTGCAAATTCCACTCCATACGTATATATGTGGATGTACATGCTCCAACTCGATTTTACAGTGAAAACTGCAGGAACTTCATAACGGCACTAGGAAACAGACTGAGAAACCAGAGTAAAAGATACTCTTGCAACCATTACAATTTGTGCTAGATGAACGAACGTCTCTCCACATGCTCAGTTCTGAGAGATAAGGGTGTGTGAAAGCCGTACTTCACGTAGCATTTTGGGAACACAAAGTTTCTTTTCAGTTGCAAACTCCACTCCATACATATGTATGGGGAGGTACTAGCTCCAAATCGGTTTTACAGTGAAAACTGCAGGAACTTCAAACCGCGACTAGGAAACAGACTGAGAAACCAGAGTAAAAGTTTCTCCTGCAACCTGTTCCATTGGTGCCAGATGAACGAACGTCTCTCCACATGCTAGGTTCTGAGAGATAAAGGTGTGTGAAAGCCGTACTTCAGGTAGCATTTTGGGAACACAAAGTTTCTTTTCAGTTGCAAACTCCACTCCATATATATATATGGGGAGGTACTAGCTCCAAATCGGTTTTACAGTGAAAACTGCAGGAACTTCAAACTTGCATTAGGAAACAGACTGAGAATCCAGAGTAAATGTTTCTCCGGCAACCCGTTCCCTTTTTGCTAGGTGAACGAACGTCTCTCCACATGCTCAGTTCTGAGAGATAAGTGTGTTAAAGCCGCCCTTCAACTAGCTTGTTGGGAACACAAGATTCTTTTCAGTTGCAAATTCTACTCCATACGTATATATGTGGATGTACATGCTCCAAATCGATTTTACAGTGAAAACTGCAGGAACTTCATAACGGCACTAGGAAACAGACTGAGAAACCAGAGTAAAAGTTACTCTTGCAACCATTACAATTTTTGCTAGATGAACGAACGTCTCTCCACATGCTCAGATCTGAGAGATAAGGATGTGTGAAAGCCGTACTTCACGGAGCATTTTGGGAACACAAAGTTTCTTTTCAGTTGCAAACTCCACTCCATACATATGTATGGGGAGGTACTAGCTCCAAATCGGTTTTACAGTGAAAATTGCAGGAACTTCAAACCGTGACTAGGAAACAGACTGAGAAACCAGATTAAAAGTTTCTACTGCAAACAGCTCACTTATTGCTAGATGAACGAACGTCTATCCACATGCTCCGTTCTGAGAGATAAGTGTGTGTGAAAGCCATCCTTCACCTAGTTTGTTGGGAACACAAAGTTTCTTTTCAGTTGCATACTCCACTCCACACATATATATGGGGAGGTACTAGCTCTAACTCTGTTTTACAGTGAAAACTGCTGGAACTTCAAACCGGCACTAGGAATCAGACTGAGAAAACAGAGTAAAAGTTTCTACTGCAATCCGTTCACTTCGTGCTACATGAACGAACGTCTCTCCACATGCTCAGTTCTGAGGGATAAGTGTGTTATAGCCGCCCTTCAACTACATTGTTGGGAACACAAAGTTTCTTTTCAGTTGCAAACTCCACTCCATATATATATATGGGGAGGTATTAGCTCCAACTCGTTTTTACAGTGAAAAATGCAGGAACTTCAAACCGGCACTAGGAAACAGACTGAGAAACCAGGGTAAAAGTTTCTCCTGCAACCCGTTCCCTTGGTGCTAGATGAACGAACGTCTCTCCACATGCTCAGTTCTGAGAGATAATTGTGTGTGAAAGCCGTCCTTCACCTAGCTTGTTAGGAACACAAAGTTTCTTTTCAGTTGCAAACACCAATCCTACATATATATAGGGAGGTACTACCCCCAACTCGTTTTTACAGTGAAAAGTGCTGGAACTTCAAACCGGCACTAGGAAACAGACTGAGAAACCAGAGTAAAAGTTTCTCCTGCAACCCGTTCCCTTGTTGCTAGATGAACGAAAGCCTCTCCACATGCTAAGTTCTGGGAGATAAGTGTGTGTGAACGCCGTCCTTCACCTAGCTTGTTGGGAACACAAAGTTTCTTTTCAGTTGCAAACTCCACTCCATACATATGTATGGGTAGGTACTTGCTCCGACTCGGTTTTACAGTGAAAACTGCAGGAACTTCAAACCGACACTAGGAAACAGACAGAGAAACCACAGTAAAAGTTTCTCTTGCAACCTGTTCCATTGGTGCCAGATGAACGAACGTCTCTCCACATGCTCAGTTCTGAGAGATAAGGGTGTGTGAAAGCCGTACTTCAGGTAGCATTTTGGGAACACAAAGTTTTTTTTCAGTGGCAAAATCCACTCCATATATATATATGGGGAGGTACTAGCTCCAAACCGGTTTTACAGTGAAAACTGCAGGAACTTCAAACCGGCACTAGGAAACAGACTGAGAAACCAGAGCAAAAGTTTCTCCTGCAATCCGTTCCCTTGGTTCTAGGTGAATGTACGTCCCTCCACATGCTCAGTTCAGAGAGATAACTGTGTTAAAGCCGTACTTCATCTAGCTTGTTGGGAACACAAAGTTTCTCTTCAGTTGCAAATTCCACTCCATAGGTATATATGGGGATGAACAAGCTCCAACTCGGTTTTAGAGTTAAAACTGCAGGAACTTCATAACGGCACTAGGAAACAGAAAGAAAAACCGTTGTAAAAGTTACTCCTGCAAACCTTTCCCTTTGTGCTAGATGAACGAACGACTATCCACATGCTCAGTTCTGAGGGATAAGTGTGTGTGAAAGTCGTCCTTAACAGAGCTTGTTGGGAAAACAAAGTTTCTTTTAAGTTGCAAAATCCACTCCATACATATATATGGGGAGGTACTAGCTCCAACACTTTTTTACAGTGAAAACTGCAGGAACATCAAATAGTCACCAGGAAACAGACTGAGAAACCAGTGTAATTGTTTCTCCTGCAAACCGTTCCCTTGGTGCTAGATGAACGATCGTCTTTCCACATGCTGAGTTCTGAGAGATAACTGTGTGTGAAAGCCGTACTTCAACTATCTTGTTGGGAACACAAAGTTTCTTTTCAGTTGCAAACTCCACTCCATACATTTATATGGGTAGGTACTAGCTCCAACTCGGTTTTACAGTGCAAAATGCAGGAACTTCAAAACGGAACTAGGAAACATACTTAGAAACCAGAGTAAAAGTTTCTCCTTCCACCTGTTACCTTCGTGCTAGATGAACGAAAGTCTCTCCACATGCTCAGTTTTGAGATATAAGTGTGTTAAAGCCGTCCATCACTAAGCTTGTTGGGAACACAAAGTTTCTCTTCACTTGCAAAATCCACTCCATACATATTTATGGGGAAGTACTAGCTCCAACTCTGTTTTACAGAGAAAACTGCAGGAACTTCAAACTGGCACTAGGAAACAGACTGAGAAAGCAGAGAAAAAGGTTCTCCTGCAAACCGTTCCCTTGGTGCTAGATGAACAAACGTCTCTCCACATGCTCAGTTCTGAGAGATAATTGTGTGTGAAAGCCGTCCTACACCTAGCTTGTTGGGAACACAAAGTTTCTTTTCAGTTGCAAACTCCACTCCATACATATATATAGGGAAGTACGAGCTCCAAATCTTTTTTACAGTGAAAACTGCAGGAACTTGAAACTGCCACTAGGAAACAGACTGAGAAACCAGTGTAAAAGTTTCTCCTGCAACCCGTTCCCTTGGTGCTAGATGAACTTTCGTCTCTCCACATGCTCAGTTCTGAGAGATAAGTGTGTGTGAAAGCCGTCCTTCACCTATCTTGTTGGGAATACAAAGTTTCTTTTCAGTTGCATACTTCACTCCATAAATATATATGTGGAGGTACTAGCTCCAACTCTGCTTTACAGTGAAAAATGCAGGAACTTCATATCGGCACTAGGAAACAGACTGAGATACCAGAGTAAAAGTTTCCCCTGCAACCCGTTCCCTTTGAGGTAGATGAATGATCATCTCTCCACTTGCTCAGTTCTGATAGTTAAGTGTTTGTGAAAGCCGTCCTTACCTAGCTTGTTAGGAACAGAATGTTTCTTTTCAGCAGCAAAGACCCATCCTTACTTATATGAGGGGAGGTACTAGTTCCAACACGGTTTTACAGAGAAAACTGAAGGAACTTCAAACTGGCACTAGGAAACAGACTGAGAAACCAGAGTAAAAGTTTCCCTGCAACCCATTGCCTTCGTGCTAGATGAACGAACGTCTCTCCACATGGTCAGTTCTGAGAGATAAGTGTGTGTAAACGCCGTCCTTCACCTAGCTTTTTGGGAACACAAAGATTCTTTTCAGTTGCAAACTCCACTCCATACATATATATGGGTAGGTACTAGCTCCAACTCCGTTTTACAGTGAAAACTGCAGGAACTTCAATATGCCACTAGGAAACAAAGTGAGAAAACAGAGTAAAAGTTTCACTTGCAACCCGTTCCCTTGGTGCTAGATGAACGAACGTCTCTCCACATGCTCATTTCTGAGAGATAAGTGTGTGTGAAAGCCTTTCTTCACCTAGCTTCTTGGGAACACAAAGTTTCTCTTCAGTTGCAAACTCCAATGCATGCATATATATGGGGAGGTACTAGCATCAACTCGGTTTTACAGTGAAAACTACAGGAACATCAAACCGGCACTAGGAAACAGACTGAGAAACCAGAGAAAAAGTTTCTCCTGCAACCCGTTCCCTTTGTGCTAGATGAATGAACGGCTCTCCACATGCTCAGTTCTGAGAGATAATTGTGTTAAAGCCGTCCTTCACCTAGCTTGTTGGGAACAAAAGATTCTTTCCAGTTGCAAATTCCACTCCATACGTCTATATGGGGATGTAAAGCTCCAACTCGGTTTTACACTGAAAACTGCAGGAACTTCATAACGGCACTAGGAAACAGACTGAGAAACCAGAGTAAAAATTACTACTGCAAACCGTTCCCTTTGTGCTAGATGAAAGAACGACTCTCAACATGCTCAGTTCTGAGATATAATTGTGTGTGAAAGCCTTCATTCACCTTGCTTTTTGGGAAAACAAAGATTCTCTTCACTTGCAAACTCCACTCCATATATATATATGTGGAGGTACTAGCTCCAACACAGTTTTACAATGTAAACTGCAGGAATTTCAAACCGGCACAAGGAAACAGACTGAGAAATCAGAGTAAAATGTCACCTGCATCCCGTTCCCGTGGTTAGGTGAAGGAACGACTCTCCACATGCTCAGTTCTGAGAGATAAGTGTGTGTGAAAGCCGTCCTTCACCTAGCTTTTTGGGAACACAAAGTTGCTTTTCAGTTGCAAACTCCACTCCATAGATATATATGGGGAGGTACTAGCTCCAACTCGGTTTTACAGTGAAAACTGCAGGAACTTCAACCCGGCACTAGGAAACAGACTGAGAAACCAGAGTAAAAGTTTCTCCTGCAACCCGTTCCCTTCGTGCTAGAAGAACGAACGTCTCTCCACATGCTCAGTTCTGAGAGATAAGTGTGTGTGAAAGCCGTCCTTCAACTAGCTTGTTGGGAACACAATGTTTCTTTTAAGTTTCAAACTCAAATGTGTTCATATATATGGGGTGGTACTAGCTCCAACTCGGTTTTACATTGAAAACTGCAGGAACTTCAAACCGGCACTAGGAAACAGACTGAGAAACCAGAGCAAAATTTTCTCCTGCAATCCGTTCCCTTGGTTCTAGGTGAATGTAAGTCTCTCCACATGCTCAGTTCAGAGAGATAACTGTGTTAAAGCCGTACTTCATCTAGCTTGTTGGGAACACAAAGTTTCTCTTCAGTTGCAAATTCCACTCCATAGGTATATATGGGGATGAACAAGCTCCAACTCGGTTTTAGAGTTAAAACTGCAGGAACTTCATAACGGCACTAGGAAACAGAATGAAAAACCGTAGTAAAAGTTACTCCTGCAAACTTTTCCCTTTGTGCTAGATGAACGAACGTCTATCCACATGCTCAGTTCTGAGGGATAAGTGTGTGTGAAAGTCGTCCTTAACAGAGCTTGTTGGGAAAACAAAGTTTCTTTTAAGTTGCAAAATCCACTCCATACATATATATGGGGAGGTACTAGCTCCAACACTTTTTTACAGTGAAAACTGCAGGAACATCAAATAGTCACCAGGAAACAGACTGAGAAACCAGTGTAATTGTTTCTCCTGCAAACCGTTCCCTTGGTGCTAGATGAACGATCGTCTTTCCACATGCTGAGTTCTGAGAGATAACTGTGTGTGAAAGCCGTACTTCAACTATCTTGTTGGGAACAAAAAGTTTCTTTTCAGTTGTAAACTCCACTCCATACATATATATGGGGAGGTAATAGCTCCAACTCGGTTTTACAGTGAAAACTGCAGGAACATCAAACCGGCAGTAGGAAACAGTCTGAGAAACCAGAGTAAAATTTCTACTGCAAACCGTTCCCTTCGTGCTACATGAACGCACGTCTATCCACTTGCTCAGTTCTGACAGATAAGTGTGTTATAGCCGCTCTTCAACTACATTGTTGGGAACACAAAGTTTCTTTTCAGTTGCAAACTCCACTCCATATATATATATGGGGAGGTTCTAGCTCCAACTCGTTTTTACAGTGAAAAATGCAGGATCTTCAAACCGGCACTAGGAAACAGACTGAGAAACCAGAGTAAAAATTTCTCCTGCAACCCGTTCCGTTGGTGCTAGATGAACGAACGTCTCTCCACATGCTCAGTTCTGAGAGATAAGTGTGTGTGAAAGCCGTCCTTCACCTAGCTTGTTGGGAACACAAAGTTTTTTTCAGTTGCAAACTCCACTCCATACATATATAAAGGGAGGTACTAGCTCCAACTCGTTTTTACAGTGAAAACTGCAGGAACTTCAAACCGGCACTAGGAAACAGACTGAGAAACCAGAGTAAAATTTTCTCCTGCAACCCGTTCCCTTCGAGCTAGATGAACGAACGTCTCTCCACATGCTCAGTTCTGAGTGAAAAGTGTGTGTTAAAGCCGTCCTTCACATAGCTTTTTGGGAACACAAAGTTTCTTTTCAGTTGCAAATCCCACTCCATACATATATAGTGGGAGTTACTAGCTCCAACTCGCTTTAACAGTGAAAACTGCAGGAACTTCAAACCGGCACTAGGAAACAGACTGAAAAACCAGAGTAAAAGTTTCTCCTGCAACCCGTTCCCTTGGTGCTAGATGAACGGAAATCTCTCCACATGCTCAGTTCTGAGAGATAAGGGTGTGTGAAATCCGTCCTTCAACTAGCTTGTTGGGAACACAAAGTTTCTTTTCCTTAGCAACAAAAACTCCATACATATATATGGGGAGGTACAAGCTCCAACTCGATTTTACAGTGAAAACTGCAGGAACTTCCAACCGGCACTAGGAAACAGACTGAGATACCAGAGCATAAGTTTCTCCTGCAACTCGTTCCCTTGGTGCTAGGTGAACGAATGTCTCTCCACATGCTCACTTCTGAGAGATAAGTCTGTGTGAAAGCCGTCCTTCAACTAGGTTGTTGGGAACACAAAGTTTCTTTTCAGTTTCAAATTCCACTCCATACATATATATGGGGATGTACTTGCTGCAACTCGGTTTTGCAGTGAAAACTGCAGGAACTTCAAACCGGCACTAGGAAACAGACTGAGAAACCAGAGTAAAAGTTTCTCCTGCAACCCGTTCCATTGGTGCTAGATGAAAGAACGTCTCTCCACATGCTCAGTTTTGAGAGATAATTGTGTGTGAAAGCCGTCCTTCACATAGCTTGTTGGGAACACAAAGTTTTTTTTCAGTTGCAAACTCCACTCCATACAAATATAAAGGGAGGTACTAGCTTCAACTCGTTTTTACAGTGAAAACTGCAGGAACTTCAAACCAGCACTAGGAAACAGACTGAGAAACCAGAGTAAAAGTTTCTCCTGCAACCCGTTCTCTTCGAGCTAGATGAACGAACGTCTCTCCACATGCTCTGTTCTGAGTGAAAAGTGTGTGTTAAAGCCGTCCTTCACATAGCTTTTTGGGAACACAAAGATTCTTTTCAGTTGCAAACTCCACTCCATTCATATATAGTGGGAGTTACTAGCTCCAACTCGCTTTTACAGTGAAAACTGCAGGAACTTCAAACCGGCACTAGGAAACAGACTGAGAAACCAGAGTAAAATTTCTCCTGCAATCCGTTTACTTGGTGCTAGGTGAACGAACATCTCTCCACTTGCATAGTTCTGAGGGTTAAGTGTTTGTGAAAGCCTTCCTTCACCTAGCTTGTTAGGAACACAATGTATCTTTTCAGCAGAAAACACCCATCCTTAAATATATGAGGGGAGATACTAGTTCCAACTCGGTTTTACTGAGAAAACTGAAGGAACTTCAAACTGTCACTAGGAAACAGACTGAGAAACCAGAGTAAAAGTTTCCCTGCAACCCATTCCCTTTGTGCTAGATGAACGAAAGTCTCTCCACATGCTCAATTCTGAGTGATATGAGTGTGTGAATGCCGTCCTTCACCTAGCTTGTTGGGAAAACAAAATTTCTTTTCAGATGCATACTTCACTCCAAATATATATATGTGGAGGTACTAGCACCAACACGGTTTCTCAGTGAAAACTGCAATAACTTCAAACCGGCACTAGGAAACAGCCTGAGAATCCAGAGTAATAGTTTCTCCTGCAACCCGTTCCCTTTGTGCTAGATGAACGAACGTCTCTCCACATGCTCAGTTCTGAGAGATAAGTGTGTTAAAGCCGTCCGTCACCTAGCTTGTTGGGAACACAAGATTCTTTTGAGTTGCAAATTCCACTCCATACGTATATATGGGGAGGTACTTGCTCCGACCCTGTTTTACAGTGAAAACTGCGGAAACTTCAAACCGGCACTAGGAAACAGACTGAGAAACCAGAGTAAAAGTTAATCCTGCAACCCGTTCCCTTTGTGCTAGATGAACGAACGAGTCTCCACATGCTCAGTTCTGAGAGATAAGTGTGTGTGAAAGCCGTACTTCACCTAGCTTTTTCGGAACACAAAGTTTCTTTTCAGTTGTAAACTCCACTCCATACATATACATGGGGAGGTATTAGAACCAACTTGGTTTTACAGTGTAAATTGCAGGAACTTCAAAACGGCAGTAGGAAATAGTCTGAGAAACCAGGGTAAAAGTTTCTTCTGCAACCCGTTCCCTTGGTGTTAGATGAATGAATATCTCTCCACATGCTCAGTTCTCAGACATAAGTGTGTGTGAAAGCCGTCCTTCACCTAGCTTGTTGGGAACACAATGTTTCTTTTCAGTTACAAACTCCACTCCATACATATATATGGGGAGGTACTAGCTCCAACCCGGTTTTACAGTGAAAACTGCAGGAACTTCAAATCGGCACTAGGAAACAGACTGAGATACCAGAGTAAATGTTTCTCCTGCAACCCGTTCCCTTGGTGCTAGATGAACGGTCGTCTCTCCACATGCTCAGTTCTGAGAGATAAGTGTGTGTAAACGCCGTCCTTCACCTAGCTTTTTGGGAACACAAAGATTCTTTTCAGTTGCAAACTCCACTCCATACATATATATGGGGAGATACAAGCTCCAACTCGGTTTTACAGTGAAAACTGCAGGAACTTCAAAACGCCACTAGGAAACAGACTGAGAAACCAGAGTAAAAGTTTCTCCTACAACCCGTTCCCTTGGTGCTAGATGAACAGTCATCTCTCCACATGCTCAGTTCTGAGAGATAAGTGTGTTAAAGCCGTCCTTCACCTAGCTTGTTTGGAAAACAAAGAATCTTTTCAGTTGCAAACTCTACTTCTTACATATGTATGGGGTTGTACTAGTTCCAACTCGGTTTTACAGTGAAAACTGCAGGAACATCAAACGGCACTAGGAAATATCCTGAGAAACCAGAGTAAAAGTTTCTCCTGCAACCCGTTCCCTTGGTGCTAGGCGAACGAACGTCTCTCCACATGCTCACTTCTGGGAGATAAGAGTGTGTGAAAGCCGTCCTTCATCTAGCTTGTTGGGAACACACAGTTTCTTTTCAGTTGCATACTTCACTCCATAAATATATATGTGGAGGTACCAGCTCCAAATCTGCTTTACAGTGAAAAATGCAGGAACTTCAAATCGGCACTAGGAAACAGACTGAGATACCAGAGTAAAAGCTTCCCCTGCAACCCGTTCCCTTTGAGCTAGATGAACGATCATCTCTCCACTTGCTCAGTTCTGATAGTTAAGTGTTTGTGAAAGCCGTCCTTACCTAGCTTGTTAGGAACACAATGTTTCTTTTCAGCAGCAAACACCCATCCTTTTATATATGAGGGGAGGTACTAGTTCCAACACGGTTTTACAGAGAAAACTGAAGGAACTTCAAACTGGCACTAGCAAACAGACTGAGAAACCAGAGTAAAAGTTTCCCTGCAACCCATTGCCTTCGTGCTAGATGAACGAACGTCTCTCCACATGCTCAGTTCTGAGAGATAAGTGTGTGTAAATGCCGTCCTTCACCTAGCTTTTTGGGAACACAAAGATTCTTTTCAGTTGCAAACTCCACTCCATACATATATATGGGTAGGTACAAGCTCCAACTCGGTTTTACAGTGAAAACTGCAGGAACTTCAAAACGCCACTAGGAAACAGACTGAGAAACCAGAGTAAAAGTTTCTCCTGCAACCCGTTCCCTTTGTGCTAAATGAACGAACGTCTCTCCACAAACTTAGTTCTGAGATGTAAGTGTGTGTGAAAGCCATCCTTCACCTAGCTTGTTGGGAACACAAAGTTTCTCTTCAGTTGCAAACTCCACTCCATATATATATATGGGGAGGTACTAGCTCCAACTCGGTTTTACAGTGAAAACTGCAGGAACTTCAAACCGGCACTAGGAAACAGACTGAGAAACAAGAGTAAAAGTTTCTCATGCAACCCGTTCCATTGGTGCAAGATGAACGAACGTCTCTCCACATGCTCAGTTCTGAGATATAAGTGTGTTAAAGCCGTCCTTCACCTAGCTTGTTGGGAACACAAGATTCTTTTGAGTTTCAAATTCCACTCCATATATATATATGGGGAGGTTCAATCTCCGAACCGGTTTTACAGTGAAAACTGCAGAAAATTCAAACCGGCACTAGGAAACAGACTGAGAAACCAGAGTAAAACTTTCTCCTGCAACCCGTTCAATTCGTGCTAGATGAACGAACGTCTATCCACATGCTCATTTCTGAGAGATAATTGTGTGGGAACGCCGTACTTCACCTAGCATTTTGGGAACACAAAGATTCTTCTCAGTTGTAAACTCCACTCCATACATATATATGGGGAGGTACTAGCTCTGACCCGGTTTTACAGTGAAAACTGCAGAAAGTTCAAACCGGAACTAGGAAACAGACTGAGAAACCAGAGTAAAAGTTTCTCCTGCAACCCTTTCCCTTTGTGCTAGATGAAAGAACGTCTCTCCACATGCTCAGTTCTGAGAGATAAGTGTGTTAAAGCCGTCCTTCACCTAGCTTGTTGGGAACACAAGATTCTTTTGAGTTGCAAATTCCACTCCATACGTATATATGGGGATGTACAAGCTCCAACTCGGTTTTACAGTGAAAGCTGCAGGAACTTCATAACTGCACTAGGAAACAGACTGAGAAACCAGAGTAAAAGTTTTTCCTGCAACCCGTTCCCTTCGTGCTAGAAGAACGAACGTCTCTCCACATGCTCAGTTCTGAGAGATAAGTGTGTGTGAAAGCCGTCCTTCAACTAGCTTGTTGGGAACACAATGTTTCTTTTAAGTTTCAAACTCATATGTGTTCAAATATATGGGGTGGTACTAGCTCCAACTCGGTTTTACATTGAAAACTGCAGGAACTTCAAACCGGCACTAGGAAACAGACTGAGAAACCAGAGCAAATGTTTCTCCTGCAATCCGTTCCCTTGGTGCTAGGGGAATGTACGTCTCTCCACATGCTCAGTTCAGAGAGATAACTGTGTTAAAGCCGAACTTCATCTAGCTTGTTGGGAACACAAAGTTTCTCTTCAGTTGCAAATTCCACTCCATAGGTATATATGGGGATGAAAAAGCTCCAACTCGGTTTTAGAGTTAAAACTGCAGGAACTTCGTAACGGCACTAGGAAACAGAATGAAAAACCGTAGTAAAAGTTACTCCTGCAAACCTTTCCCTTTATGCTAGATGAACGAACGATTATCCACATGCTGAGTTCTGAGGGACAAGTGTGTGTGAAAGTCGTCCTTAACAGAGCTTGTTGGGAAAACAAAGTTTCTTTTAAGTTGCAAAATCCACTCCATACATATATATGGGGAGGTACTAGCTCCAACACTTTTTTACAGTGAAAACTGCAGGAACATCAAATAGTCACCAGGAAACAGACTGAGAAACCAGTGTAATTGTTTCTCCTGCAAACCGTTCCCTTGGTGCTAGATGAACGATCGTCTTTCCACATGCTGAGTTCTGAGAGATAACTGTGTGTGAAAGCCGTACTTCAACTATCTTGTTGGGAACACAAAGTTTCTTTTCAGTTGCAAACTCCACTCCATACATATATATGGGTAGGTACTAGCTCCAACTCGGTTTTACAGTGAAAAATGCAGGAACTTCAAAACGGGACTAGGAAACATACTTAGAAACCAGAGTAAAAGTTTCTCCTTCCACCCGTTACATTCGTGCTAGATGAACGAAAGTCTCTCCACATGCTCAGTTTTGAGATATAAGTGTGTTAAAGCCGTCCTTCACTAAGCTTGTTGGGAACACAAAGTTTCTCTTCACTTGCAAAATCCACTCCATACATATTTATGGGGAAGTACTAGCTCCAACTCTGTTTTACAGAGAAAACTGCAGGAACTTCAAACTGGCACTAGGAAACAGACTGAGAAAGCAGAGAAAAAGGTTCTCCTGCAAACCGTTCCCTTGGTGCTAGATGAACAAACGTCTCTCCACATGCTCAGTTCTGAGAGATAAGTGTGTGTGAAAGCCGTCCTACACCTAGCTTGTTGGGAACACAAAGTTTCTTTTCAGTTGCAAACTCCACTCCATACATATATATAGGGAAGTACGAGCTCCAAATCTTTTTTACAGTGAAAATTGCAGGAACTTGAAACCGCCACTAGGAAACAGACTGAGAAACCAGTGTAAAAGTTTCTCCTGCAAACCGTTCCCTTGGTGCTAGATGAACGTTCGTCTCTCCACATGCTCAGTTCTGAGAGATAAGTGTGTGTGAAAGCCGTCCTTCACCTATCTTGTTGGGAATACAAAGTTTCTTTTCAGTTGCTAACTCCTCTCCATACATATATATGGGTAGGTACTAGCTCCAACTCGGTTTTACAGTGAAAACTGCAGGAACTTCAAACCGGCACTAGGAAACAGATTGAGAAACCAGAGTAAAAGTTTCTCCTGCAACCCGTTCCCTTCATGCTTGAAGAACGAACGTCTCTCCACATGCTCAGTTCTGAGAGATAAGTGTGTGTGAAAGCCGTCCTTCAACTAGCTTTTGAGAACACAATGTTTCTTTTAAGTTTCAAACTCAAATGTGTTCATATATATGGGGTGGTACCAGCTCCAACTCTGCTTTACAGTGAAAAATGCAGGAACTTCAAATCGGCACTAGGAAACAGACTGAGATACCAGAGTAAAAGTTTCCCCTGCAACCCGTTCCCTTTGAGCTAGATGAACGATCATCTCTCCACTTGCTCAGTTCTGATTGTTAAGTGTTTGTGAAAGCCGTCCTTACCTAGCTTGTTAGGAACACAATGTTTCTTTTCAGCAGCAAACACCCATCCTTACATATATGAGGGGAGGTACTAGTTCCAACACGGTTTTACAGAGAAAACTGAAGGAACTTCAAACTGGCACTAGGAAACAGACTGAGAAACCAGAGTAAAAGTTTCCCTGCAACCCATTGCCTTCGTGCTAGATGAACGAACGTCTCTCCACATGCTCAGTTCTGAGAGATAAGTGTGTGTAAACGCCGTCCTTCACCTAGCTTTTTGGGAACACAAAGATTCTTTTCAGTTGCAAACTCCACTCCATACATATATATGGGGAGGTACAAGCTCCAACTCGGTTTTACAGTGAAAACTGCAGGAACTTCAAAACGCCACTAGGAAACAGACTGAGAAACCAGAGTAAAAGTTTCTCCTGCAACCCGTTCCCTTTGTGCTAAATGAACGAACGTCTCTCCACAAACTTAGTTCTGAGATGTAAGTGTGTGTGAAAGCCATCCTTCACCTAGCTTGTTGGGAACACAAAGTTTCTCTTCAGTTGCAAACTCCACTCCATATATATATATGGGGAGGTACTAGCTCCAACTCGGTTTTACAGTGAAAACTGCAGGAACTTCAAACCGGCACTAGGAAACAGACTGAGAAACCAGAGTAAAAGTTTCTCATGCAACCCGTTCCATTGGTGCTAGATGAACGAACGTCTCTCCACATGCTCAGTTCTGAGATATAAGTGTGTTAAAGCCGTCCTTCACCTAGCTTGTTGGGAACACAAGATTCTTTTGAGTTGCAAATTCCACTCCATATATATATATGGGGAGGTTCAATCTCCGAACCGGTTTTACAGTGAAAACTGCAGAAAATTCAAACCGGCACTAGGAAACAGACTGAGAAACCAGAGTAAAACTTTCTCCTGCAACCCGTTCACTTCGTGCTAGAAGAACGAACGTCTATCCACATGCTCATTTCTGAGAGATAATTGTGTGGGAACTCCGTACTTCACCTAGCATTTTGGGAACACAAAGATTCTTCTCAGTTGTAAACTCCACTCCATACATATATATGGGGAGGTACTAGCTCTGACCCGGTTTTACAGTGAAAACTGCAGAAAATTCAAACCGGAACTAGGAAACAGACTGAGAAACCAGAGAAAAAGTTTCTCCTGCAACCCTTTCCCTTTGTGCTAGATGAAAGAACGTCTCTCCACATGCTCAGTTCTGAGAGATAAGTGTGTTAAAGCCGTCCTTCACCTAGCTTGTTGGGAACACAAGATTCTTTTGAGTGGCAAATTCCACTCCATACGTATATATGGGGATGTACAAGCTCCAACTCGGTTTTACAGTGAAAGCTGCAGGAACTTCATAACTGCACTAGGAAACAGACTGAGAAACCAGAGTAAAAGTTTCTCCTGCAACCCGTTCCCTTCGTGCTAGAAGAACGAACGTCTCTGCACATGCTCAGTTCTGAGAGATAAGTGTGTGTGAAAGCCGTCCTTCAACTAGCTTGTTGGGAACACAATGTTTCTTTTAAGTTTCAAACTCAAATGTGTTCATATATATGGGGTGGTACTAGCTCCAACTCGGTTTTACATTGAAAACTGCAGGAACTTCAAACCGGCACTAGGAAACAGACTGAGAAACCAGAGCAAAAGTTTCTCCTGCAATCCGTTCCCTTGTTGCTAGGTGAATGTACGTCTCTCCACATGCTCAGTTCAGAGAGATAACTGTGTTAAAGCCGTACTTCATCTAGCTTGTTGGGAACACAAAGTTTCTCTTCAGTTGCAAATTCCACTCCATAGGTATATATGGGGATGAAAAAGCTCCAACTCGGTTTTAGAGTTAAAACTGTAGGAACTTCATAACGGCACTAGGAAACAGAATGAAAAACCGTAGTAAAAGTTACTCCTGCAAACCTTTCCCTTTGTGCTAGATGAACGAACGATTATCCACATGCTCAGTTCTGAGGGTAAGTGTGTGTGAAAGTCGTCCTTAACAGAGCTTGTTGGGAAAACAAAGTTTCTTTTAAGTTGCAAAATCCACTCCATACATATATATGGGGAGGTACTAGCTCCAACACTTTTTTACAGTGAAAACTGCAGGAACATCAAATAGTCACCAGGAAACAGACTGAGAAACCAGTGTAATTGTTTCTCCTGCAAACCGTTCCCTTGGTGCTAGATGAACGATCGTCTTTCCACATGCTGAGTTCTGAGAGATAACTGTGTGTGAAAGCCGTACTTCAACTATCTTGTTGTGAACACAAAGTTTCTTTTCAGTTGCAAACTCCACTCCATACATATATATGGGTAGGTACTAGCTCCAACTCGGTTTTACAGTGAAAAATGCAGGAACTTCAAAACGGAACTAGGAAACATACTTAGAAACCAGAGTAAAAATTTCTCCTTCCACCCGTTACCTTCGTGCTAGATGAACGAAAGTCTCTCCACATGCTCAGTTTTGAGATATAAGTGTGTTAAAGCCGTCCTTCACTAAACTTGTGGGAACACAAAGTTTCTCTTCACTTGCAAAATCCACTCCATACATATTTATGGGGAAGTAATAGCTCCAACTCTGTTTTACAGAGAAAACTGCAGGAACTTCAAACTGGCACTAGGAAACAGACTGAGAAACCAGAGAAAAAGGTTCTCCTGCAAACCGTTCCCTTGGTGCTAGATGAACAAACGTCTCTCCACATGCTCAGTTCTGAGAGATAAGTGTGTGTGAAAGCCGTCCTACAACTAGCTTGTTGGGAACACAAAGTTTCTTTTCAGTTGCAAACTCCACTCCATACATATATATAGGGAAGTACGAGCTCCAAATCTTTTTTACAGTGAAAACTGCAGGAAATTGAAACCACCACTAGGAAACAGACTGAGAAACCAGAGTAAAAGTTTCTGCTGCAATCATTTCCCTTGGTGCTAGATGAACGAACGTCTCCCCACATGCTCAGTTCTGAGAGATAATTGTGTGTGAAAGACGCCTTTCACCTAGCAGGTTACGAACACAAAGTTTCTTTTCAGTTGCCAACTCCACTCCTACATATATATAGGGAGGTTCAAGCCCAAATCATTTTTACAGTGAAAAGTGCTGGAACTTCAAACCTGTACTAGGAAACAGACTGAGAAACCAGAGTAAAAGTTTATAATGCAACCTGTTCCATTGGTGCCAGATGAACGAACGTCTCTCCACATGCTCAGTTCTGAGAGAAAAATGTGTGTGAAAGCCGTACTTCACGTAGCATTTTGGGAACACAAAGTTTCTTTTCAGTTGCAAACTCCACTCCATATATATATATGGGGAGGTACTAGCTCCAAATTGGTTTTACAGTGAAAACTGCAGGAACTTCAAACCAGCATTAGGAATCATACTGAGGATCCAGAGTAAATGTTTCTCCTGCAACCCGTTCCCTTGGTGCTAGGTGAACGAACGTCTCTCCACATGCTGAGTTCTGAGAGATAAGTGTGTGTGAAAGCTGTCATTCACCTAGCTTGTTGGGAACACAAAGGTTCTTTTCATTTGCAATATCCACTCCATACATATATATGGGGAGTTACTAGCTCCAACACTCTTTTAGTGTGACAACTGCAGGAACTTCAAACCGGCACTAGGAAACAGACTGAGAAACCAGAGTACAATTTTCTCCTGCAACCCGTACCCTTGGTGCTAGGTGAACGAACATCTCTCCACATGCTCAGTTCTGAGAGATAAGTGTGTTAAAGCCGCCCTTCAACTAGCTTGTTGGGAACACAAGATTCTTTTCAGCTGCAAATTCCACTCCATACGTATACATGTGGATGTACAAGCTCCAACTCGATTTTACAGTGAAAACTGCAGGAACATCATAACGGCACTAGGAAACAGACTTAGAAACCAGAGTAAAAGTTACCCTTGCAACCCTTACACTTTGTGCTAGATGAACGAACGTCTCTCCACATGCTCAGTTCTGAGAGATTAGGGTGTGTGAAAGCCGTACTTCACGTAGCATTTTGGGAACACAAAGTTTCTTTTCAGTTGCAAACTCCAATCCATACTTATATATGGGGAGGTACTAGCTCCAAATCGGTTTTACAGTGAAAACTGCAGGAACTTCAACCCGGGACTAGGAAACAGACTGAGAAACCAGAGTAAAAGTTTCCCTGCAACCCGTTCACTTATTGCTAGATGAACGAACGTCTCTCCTCATGCTCAGTTCTGAGAGATAAGTGTGTGTGAAAGCCGTACCTCACGTAGCATTTTGGGAACACAAAGTTTCTTTACAGTTGCAAACTCCACTCCATACATATATATGGGGAGGTACTATCTCCAAATCTGTTTTACAGTGAAAACTACAGGGACTTCAAAACGGGACTAGGAAACAGACTGAGAAACCAGAGTAAAAGTTTCTCCTGCAACCCGTTCCCTTGGTGCTAGATGAACGAAAATCTCTCCACATGATCATTTCTGAGACATATTTGGGTTTTAATGCCGTCCTTCACCAAGCTTGTTGGGAACAAAAAGTTTCTTTTCAGTTGCAAATTCCACTCCATAAATATATAGGGGGAGGTACTAGCTCCGACTCGGTTTTACAGTGTAAACTAGAGGAACTTCAACCCGGCAGTAAGAAACAGACGGAGAAACCATTGTAAAAGTTTCTACAGCAAACCTTTCCCTTCCTGCTTCATGAACGCACGTCTATGCACATGCTCAGTTCTGAGAGATAAGTGTGTGTGAACGCCGTCCTTCACCTAGTTTGTTGGGAAAACACAGTTTCTTTTCAGTTGCATTCTTCACTCCATAAATATATATGTGGAGGTACCAGCTCCAACTCTGCTTTACAGTGAAAAATGCAGGAACTTCAAATCGGCACTAGGAAACAGACTGAGAAACCAGAGTAAAAGTTTCCCTGCAACCCATTGCCTTCGTGCTAGATGAACGAACGTCTCTCCACATGCTCAGTTCTGAGAGATAAGTGTGTTAAAGCCGTCCTTCACCTAGCTTGTTGGGAACACAAGATTCTTTTGAGTTGCAAATTCCACTCCATATATATATATGGGGATGTTCAATCTCCAACCCGGTTTTACAGTGAAAACTGCAGAAACTTCAAACCGGCACTAGGAAACAGACTGAGAAACCAGAGTAAAACTTTCTCCTGCAACCCGTTCACTTCGTGCTAGATGAACGAACGTCTATCCACATGCTCATTTCTGAGAGATAATTGTGTGGGAACGCCGTACTTCACCTAGCATTTTGGGAACACAAAGATTCTTCTCAGTTGTAAACTCCACTCCATACATATATAAGGGGAGGTACTAGCTCTGACCCGGTTTTACAGTGAAAACTGCAGAAAATTCAAACCGGAACTAGGAAACAGACTGAGAAACCAGAGTAAAAGTTTCTCCTGCAACCCTTTCCCTTTGTGCTAGATGAAAGAACGTCTCTCCACATGCTCAGTTCTGAGAGATAAGTGTGTTAAAGCCGTCCTTCACCTAGCTTGTTGGGAACACAAGATTCTTTTGAGTTGCAAATTCCACTCCATATGTATATATGGGGAAGTACAAGCTCCAACTCGGTTTTACAGTGAAAGCTGCAGGAACTTCATAACTGCACTAGGAAACAGACTGAGATACCAGGGTAAAAGTTTCTCCTGCAACCCGTTCCCTTCGAGCTAGATGAACGACCGTCTCTCCACATGCTCAGTTCTGAGAGATAAGTGTGTGTGAAAGCCGTCCTTCACCTAGCTTGTTGGGAACACAAAGTTTCTTTTCAGTTGCAAAACTCCACTCCATACATATATATGGGGTGGTACAAGCTCAACTCGATTTTACAGTGAAAACTGCAGGAACTTCAAACCGGAACTAGGAAACAGAATGAGAAACCAGAGTAAAAATTTCTCCTGCAACCCGTTCCTTGGTGCTAGATGAACGAACATCTCTCCACATGCTCAGTTCTGAGACATAAGTGTGTGTGAACACCGTCCTTCACCTAGTTTCTTGGAAAACAAAGGTTCTTTTCAGTTGTAAACTCCAGTCCATACATATACATGGGGAGGTATTAGAACCAACTCGGTTTTACAGTGAAAACTGCAGGAACATCAAACTGGCACTAGGAAACAGACTGAGAACCCAGAGTAAAAGTTTCTCCTGCAACCCGTTCCCTTGATGCTAAATGAACGAACGTCTCTCCATATGCTCATTTCTGAGAGATAAGTGTGTGTGAAAGCCGTCCTTCACCAAGCTTGTTGGGAACACAAAGTTTCTTTTCAGTTGCAAATTCCACTCCATACATATATATGGGTAGGTACTAGCTCCAACCCGTTTTTACAGTTAAAACTGCAGGAATATGAAATCGGTGCTAGGACACAGACTGAGAAATCAGAGTAAAATATTCTCCTGCAACCCGTTCCCTTTGTGCAAGATGAACGAATGTCTCTCCCCATGATCACTTCAGAGAGAAGTCTGTGTGAAAGCCGTCCTTCAACTAAGTTGTTGGGAACACAAAGTTTCTTTTCAGTTGCAAACTCCACTCCATACATATATAGGGGGAGGTATTTGCTGCACCTCGGTTTTGCAGTGAAAACTGCAGGAACTTCAAACCGGCACTAGGAAACAGATTGAGAACCCAGAGTAAAATTTCACCTGCAACCCGTTCCCTTTGTGCTAGATGAATGAATGTCTATCCACATGCTCACTTCTGAGAGATAAGTGTGTTAAAGCCGTTCTTCAACTAGCTTGTTGGCAACACAATATTCTTTTCAGTTGCAAATTCCACTCCATACGTATATATGGGGATGTACAAGCTACACCTCGGTTTTACAGTGAGAAAAGCAGGAACATCATGACGGGACTAGGAAACAGACTGAGAAACCAGAGTAAAAGTTTCTACTGCAACCCGTTCCGTTCGTGCTACATGAACGCACGTCTATCCACTTGCTCAGTTCTGAGAGATAAGTGTGTTATAGCCCCTCTTCAACTACATTGTTGGGAACACAAAGTTTCTTTTCAGTTGCAAACTCCACTCCATATATATATATGGGGAGGTTCTAGCTCCAACTCGTTTTTACAATGAAAAATGCAGGATCTTCAAACCGGCACTAGGAAACAGACTGAGAAACCAGAGTAAAAGTTTCTCCTGCAACCTGTTCAATTGGTGCTAGATGAACGAACGTCTCTCCACATGCTCAGTTCTGAGAGATAAGTGTGTGTGAAAGCCGTCCTTCACCTAGCTTGTTGGGAACACAAAGTTTTTTTTCAGTTGCAAACTCCACTCCATACATATATAAAGGGAGGTACTAGCTCCAACTCGTTTTTACAGTGAAAACTGCAGGAACTTCAAACCGGCACTAGGAAACAGACTGAGAAACCAGAGTAAAAGTTTCTCCTGCAACCCGTTCCCTTCGAGCTAGATGAACGAACGTCTCTCCACATGCTCAGTTCTGAGTGAAAAGTGTGTGTTAAAGCTGTCCTTCACATAGCTTTTTGGGAACACAAAGTTTCTTTTCAGTTGCACACTCCACTCCATACATAAATAGTGGGAGTTACTAGCTCCAACTCGCTTTTACAGTGAAAACTGCAGGAACTTCCAACCGGCACTAGGAAACAGACTGAGATACCAGAGCATAAGTTTCTCCTGCAACTCGTTCCCTTGGTGCTAGGTGAACGAATGTCTCTCCACATGCTCACTTCTGAGAGATAAGTCTGTGTGAATGCCGTCCTTCAACTAGGTTGTTGGGAACACAAAGTTCCTTTTCAGTTTCAAATTCCACTCCATACATATATATGGGGATGTACTTGCTGCAACTCGGTTTTGCAGTGAAAACTGCAGGAAATTCAAACCAGCACTAGAAACAGTCTGAGAAACCAGAGTAAAATTTTCTCCTGCAAACCGTTCCCTTTGTGCTAGATGAACGAACGTCTCTCCACATGCTCAGTTGTGATAGATAATTGTGTTTGAAAGACGTCCTTCGCCTAGCTTGTTGGGAACACAAAGTTACATTTCACTTGCAAACTCCACTCCATACATATATATGTGTAGGTTCTAGCTCCCACTCGATTTCACAGTGAAAACTGCAGGAACATCAAACCGGCACTAGGAAACACACTGAGAAACCAGAGTAAAAGTTTTTCCTGCCACCCGTTACCTTGATGCTATGCGAACGAACGTCTCTCCACATGCTCAGTTCTGAGAGATAAGTGTGTGTGAAAGCCGTCCTTCACCTAGCTTGTTGGGAACACAAAGTTTCTTTTCAGTTGCTAACTCCACACTATACATATATATGGGGAGGTACTAGCTCCAACACTGTTGTACGGTGAAAATTGCAAGATCATCAAACCGGAACTAGGAAACACACTGAGAACCCAGAGTAAAAGTTTCTCTTGCAACACGTTCCCTTGGTGCTAGATGAACGAACGTCTATCCACATGCTCAGTTCTGAGAGATAAGTGTGTGTGAAAGCCGTCCTTCACCTAGCTTGTTGGGAACACAAAGTTTCTTTTCAGTTTCAAACTCCACTCCATACATATATATGGAGAGGCACTAGCTCCAAATCTGTTTTACAGTGAAACCTGCAGGAACTTCAAACCGGCACTAGGAAACAGACTGAGAAACAAGAGTAAAAGTTTCTCCTGCAACCCGTTCCCTTGGATCTAGATGAACGAAAGTCTCTCCATATGCTCAGTTCTGAGAGATAAGTTTGTTTGAATGGCGTCCTTCACCTAGCTTGTTGGGAACACAATGTTTCTTTAAGTTGCAAACCCCACTCCATACATATATAGGCGAAGAATTAGATCTAACTCGGTTTTACAGTGAAAACTGCAGGAAGTTCAATCCGGCTCTAGGAAACAGACTGAGAAACCAGAGTAAAATTTCTCCTGCAATCCGTTCCCTTGGTGCTAGATGAACGAACCTCTCTCCACATGCTCAGTTCTGAGAGATAAGTGTGTGTGAAAGCCGTCCTTCACCTAGCTTGTTGGGAACACAAAATTTCTTTTCAGTTGCAAACCCCTCTCCATACATATATAAGGGGAGGAACTAGCTCCAACCCGGTTTTACAGTGAAAACTGCAGGAACATCAATCCTGCACTAGGAAAGAGACTGAGAAACCAGAGTAAAAGTTTCTCATGCAACCCGTTCCCTTTTGTGCTAGATGAACGAACGTCTCGCCAAATGCTCAGTTCTGAGAAATAATTGTGTGTGAAAGCCTTCCTTCACCTATCTTGTTGGGAACACAAAGTTTCTTTTCAGTTGCAAACTCCACTACATACATATATAAGCGGAGGTACTAGCTCCAACTCTGTTTTACAGTGAAAACTGCAGGAACTTCAAACCGGCACTAGGAAACAGACTGAGAAACCAGTGTAAAAGTTTCTTCTGCAACCCATTCCATTGGTGCTAGATGAATGAACTTCTCTCCACAAGCTTAGTTCTCAGAGATAATTCTGTGTGAAAGCAGTCCTTCACCTAGCTTGTTGGGAACACAATGCTTATTTTCAGTTGCAAACACCACTCCATACATATATAGGGGTAGGTACTAGCTCCAACTCTGTTTTACATTGAAAACTGCAGGAACTTCAAAAAGGCACTAGAAAAGAGACTGAGAAACCAGAGAAAAAGTTTCTCCTACAACCCGCTAACTTGTTGCTAGATGAACGAACGTCTCTTCACAAGCTTAGTTCTGAGATATAAGTGTGTGTGAAAGCTCTCCTTCACTTAGCTTGTTGGGAAAACAAAATTTCTTTTCAGTTGCAAACTCCACTCCATATATATATATGGGGAGTTACTAGCTCCAACTCGGTTTTACAGTGAAAACTGCAGGAATATCAAACCGGCTCTTGGAAACAGACTGAGAACCCAGAGTAAAAGATTCTCCTGCAACTAGTTCCCTTGGTGCTCGATGAATGAACGTCTCTCCACATGCTCATTTCAGAGGGATAAGTGTGTGTGAAGCCGTCCTTCACTTAGCTTGTTGGGAACACAGTTTTTATTTTCAGATGCAAATTCCACTCCATACATATATAGGGGGAGGTAGTAGCTCCAAATCGGTTTTACAGTGAAAACTGCAGGATTTCAAACCGGCACTAGGAAACAGACTGAGAAACCAGAGTAAATGTTTCTCCTGCAACCCGTTCCCTTGGTGCTAAATGAACGAACGTCTCTCCACATTCTCAAATCTGAGAGGAAAGTGTGTGTGAAAGCCGTCCTTCACCTAGCTTGTTGGGAACACAATGTTTCTTTTCATTTGCAAACTCCAATCCATACATATATAGGGGGAGGTATTATATCCAACTCGGTTTTACAGTGAAAACTGCAGGAACTTCAAACTGGAACTAGGAAACAGACTGAGAAACCAGAGTAAATGTTTCTCCTACAACCCGCTCCCTTGTTGCTAGATGAACGAACGTCTCTCCACAAGCTTAGTTCTGAGAGATAAGTGTGTGTGAAAGCCGTCCTTCACTTAGCTTTTTGGGAACACAAAGTTTCTTTTCAGTAGCAAACACCACTCCATGCATATATATGGGGAGGTAGTATCTCCAACTCGGTTTTACAGTGAAAACTGCAGGAACTTCATACCGGCACTAGGAAAAAGACTGAGAACCCAGAGTAAAATTTTCTCCTGCAACCAGTTACCTTGGTGCTAGATGAACGAACGTCTCTCCACATGCTCAGTTCTGATAGATAATTGTGTGTGAAAGCAGTCTTTCACCTGGCTTCTTGGGAACACAATGCTTATTTTCAGTGTCAAAATCAACTCCATACATATATAGGGGGAGGTACTAGCTCCAACTCGGTTTTACAGTGAAAACTGCAGGAACTTCAAACCGACACGAGGAAACAGACTGAGAAACCAGTGTAAAATTTCAACTGCAACTCGTTCCCTTGGTGCTAGATGAACGAACATCTCTCGACATTCTCAGTTCTGAGAGATAAGTGTGTGATAAAGCCGTCCTTCACCTAGCTTGTTGGGAACACAATGTTCCTTTTCATTTGGAAACTCCACTCTATACATATATAGGGGGAGGTATTAGATCCAAATCGGTTTTACAGTGAAAACTGCAGAAAATTCAAACCGGCACTAGGAAACAGACTGAGAAACCAGAGTAAAATTTCTCCTGCAACCCGTTCCCTTGGTGCTAGATGAACGAACATCTCTCCACATGCTCAGTTCTGAGAGATATGTGTGTGTGAAAGCCGTCCTTCACCTAGCTTGTTGGGAACACAAAGTTTTCTATTCAGTTGCAAACTCCACTCCATACATATATATGGGGAGATTCTAGCTCCAACTCGGTTTTACAGTGAAAACTGCAGGAACATCTAACGGCACGAGGAAACAGACTGAGAAACCAGAGTAAAAGTTTCACCTGCAACCCGTTCCATTTGTGCTAGATGAACGCACGTCTATCCACATGCTCATTTCTGATAGATAATTGTGTGTGAAAGTCGTCCTTCACCTAGCATCTTGGGAACACAATGCTTATTTTCAGTGTCAAATTCCACTCCATACCTATATAGGGGGAGGTACTATCTCCAACTCGGTTTTACAGTGAAAACTTCAGGAAATTAAAACCGGCAGTAGGAAACAGACTGAGAACCCAGAGTAAAAGTTTCTCCTGCAACCCGTTCCATTTATGCTAGATGAACGCAGGTCTATCCACATGCTCAGTTGTGATAGATAATTGTGTTTGAAAGACGTCCTTCGCCTAGCTTGTTGGGAACACAAAGTTTCATTTCAGTTGCAAATTCCACTCCATACATATATATGGGTAGGTACTAGCTCCCACTCGGTTTCACAGTGAAAACTGCAGGAACATCAAACCGGCACTAGGAAACACACTGAGAAACCAGAGTAAAAGTTTTTCCTGCCACACGTTACCTTGATGCTAGGCGAACGAACGTCTCTCCACATGCTCAGTTCTGAGAGATAAGTGTGTGTGAAAGCCGTCCTTCACCTAGCTTGTTGGGAACACAAAATTTCTTTTCAGTTGCAAACCCCTCTCCATACATATATAAGGGGAGGAACTAGCTCCAACCCGGTTTTACAGTGAAAACTGCAGGAACATCAATCCGGCACTAGGAAAGAGACTGAGAAACCAGAGTAAAAGTTTCTCATGCAACCCGTTCCCTTTTGTTCTAGATGAACGAACGTCTCGCCAAATGCTCAGTTCTGAGAGATAATTGTGTGTGAAAGCCTTCCTTCACCTATCTTGTTGGGAACACAAAGTTTCTTTTCAGTTGCAAACTCCACTACATACATATATAAGCGGAGGTACTAGCTCCAACTCTGTTTTACAGTGAAAACTGCAGGAACTTCAAACCGGCACTAGGAAACAGACTGAGAAACCAGTGTAAAAGTTTCTTCTGCAACCCATTCCATTGGTGCTAGATGAATGAACTTCTCTCCACAAGCTTAGTTCTCAGAGATAATTCTGTGTGAAAGCAGTCCTTCACCTAGCTTGTTGGGAACACAATGCTTATTTTCAGTTGCAAACACCACTCCATACATATATAGGGGTAGGTACTAGCTCCAACTCTGTTTTACATTGAAAACTGCAGGAACTTCAAAAAGGCACTAGAAAACAGACTGAGAAACCAGAGAAAAAGTTTCTCCTACCACCCGCTCCCATGTTGCTAGATGAACGAACGTCTCTTCACAAGCTTAGTTCTGAGATATAAGTGTGTGTGAAAGCCGTCCTTCACTTAGCTTGTTGGGAAAACAAAATTACTTTTCAGTTGCAAACTCCACTCCATATATATATATGGGGAGTTACTAGCTCCAACTCGGTTTTACAGTGAAAACTGCAGGAACATCAAACCGGCTCTTGGAAACAGACTGAGAACCCAAAGTAAAAGTTTCTCCTGCAACTAGTTCCCTTGGTGCTCGATGAATGAACGTCTCTCCACATGCTCATTTCAGAGGGATAAGTGTGTGTGAAGCCGTCCTTCACCTAGCTTGTTGGGAACACAAAGTTCCTTTTCATTTGCAAACTCCAATCCATACATATATATGGTGTGGTACTATCTACAAATCGATTTTAGACTGAAAACTGAAGGAAATTCAAACCGGCACTGAGAAACACAGTGAGAAACCAGAGTAAAATTTTCTCCTGCAAACCGTTCCCTAGGTGCTAGATGAACGAACGTCTCTCCACATGCTCAGTTCTGAGAGATATTGAGTGTGAAAGCCGCCCTTCACCTATCTTGTTGGGAAAACAAATTTTCTTTTCAGTTGCTAACTCCACACTATACATATATATGGGGAGGTACTAGCTCCAACTCTGTTGTACGGTGAAAACTGCAAGATCATCAAACCGGAACTAGGAAACACACTGAGATCCCAGAGTAAAAGTTTCTCTTGCAACACGTTCCCTTGGTGCTAGATGAACGAACGTCTCTCCACATGGTGGGTTCTGAGAGATAAGTGTGTGTGAAAGCCGTCCTTCACCTAGCTTGTTGGGAACACAATGCTTATTTTCAGTTGCTAAAACCACTCCATACATATATAGGGGTAAGTACTAGCTCCAAGTCTGTTTTACAGTGAAAACTGCAGGAACTTCAAAAAGGCACTAGAAAACAGACTGAGAAACCAGAGAAAAAGTTTCTCCTACAAACCGCTCCCTTGTTGCTAGATGAACGAACGTCTCTTCACAAGCTTAGTTCTGAGATATAAGTGTGTGTGAAAGCCGTCCTTCACTTAGCTTGTTGGGAAAACAAAATTTCTTTTCAGTTGCAAACTCCACTCCATATATATATATGGGGAGTTACTAGCTCCAACTCGGTTTTACAGTGAAAACTGCAGGAACATCAAACCGGCTCTTGGAAACAGACTGAGAACCCAGAGTAAAAGTTTCTCCTGCAACTAGTTCCCTTGGTGCTCGATGAATGAACGTCTCTCCACATGCTCATTTCAGAGGGATAATTGTGTGTGAAGCCGTCCTTCACTTAGCTTGTTGGGAACACAATTTTTATTTTCAGTTACAAATTCCACTCCATACATATATAGGGGGAGGTAGTAGCTCCAACTCGGTTTTACAGTGAAAACTGCAGGAACTTCAAACTGGAACTAGGAAACAGACTGAGAAACCAGAGTAAAAGTTTCTCCTACAACCCGCTCCCTTGTTGCTAGATGAACGAACGTCTCTCCACAAGCTTAGTTCTGAGAGATAAGTGTGTGTGAAAGCCGTCCTTCACTTAGCTTTTTGGGAACACAAAGTTTCTTTTCAGTAGCAAACACCACTCCATGCATATATATGGGGAGGTAGTAGCTCCAACTCGGTTTTACAGTGAAAACTGCAGGAACTTCATACCGGCACTAGGAAAAAGACTGAGAACCCAGAGTAAAAGTTTCTCCTGCAACCAGTTACCTTGGTGCTAGATGAACGAACGTCTCTCCACATGCTCAGTTCTGATAGATAATTGTGTGTGAAAGCAGTCTTTCACCTGGCTTCTTGGGAACACAATGCTTATTTTCAGTGTCAAAATCCACTCCATACATATATAGGGGGAGGTACTTGCTCCAACTCGGTTTTACAGTGAAAACTGCAGGAACTTCAAACCGACACGAGGAAACAGACTGAGAAACCAGTGTAAAATTTCCACTGCAACCCGTTCCCTTGGTGCTAGATGAACGAACGTATCTCCACAAGCTTAGATCTGAGAGATAAGTGTGTATGAAAACCGTCCTTCACCTAGCTTGTTGGGAACACAAAGTTCCTTTTCATTTGCAAACTCCAATCCATACATATATATGGTGTGGTACTATCTACAAATCGATTTTAGAGTGAAAACTGAAGGAAATTCAAACCGGCACTGAGAAACACAGTGAGAAACCAGAGTAAAATTTTCTCCTGCAAACCGTTCCCTAGGTGCTAGATGAACGAACGTCTCTCCACATGCTCAGTTCTGAGAGATATTGAGTGTGAAAGCCGCCCTTCACCTATCTTGTTGGGAAAACAAATTTTCTTTTCAGTTGCTAACTCCACACTATACATATATATGGGGAGGTACTAGCTCCAACTCTGTTGTACGGTGAAAACTGCAAGATCATCAAACCGGAACTAGGAAACACACTGAGATCCCAGAGTAAAAGTTTCTCTTGCAACACGTTCCCTTGGTGCTAGATGAACGAACGTCTCTCCACATGGTGGGTTCTGAGAGATAAGTGTGTGTGAAAGCCGTCCTTCACCTAGCTTGTTGGGAACACAATGCTTATTTTCAGTTGCTAAAACCACTCCATACATATATAGGGGTAAGTACTAGCTCCAAGTCTGTTTTACAGTGAAAACTGCAGGAACTTCAAAAAGGCACTAGAAAACAGACTGAGAAACCAGAGAAAAAGTTTCTCCTACAACCCGTTCCCTTGTTGCTAGATGAACGAACGTCTCTTCACAAGCTTAGTTCTGAGAGATAAGTGTGTGTGAAAGCCGTCCTTCACTTAGCTTGTTGGGAAAACAAAATTTCTTTTCAGTTGCAAACTCCACTCCATATATATATATGGGGAGTTACTAGCTCCAACTCGGTTTTACAGTGAAAACTGCAGGAACTTCATACCGGCACTAGGAAAAAGACTGAGAACCCAGAGTAAAAGTTTCTCCTGCAACCAGTTACCTTGGTGCTAGATGAACGAACGTCTCTCCACATGCTCAGTTCTGATAGATAATTGTGTGTGAAAGCAGTCTTTCACCTGGCTTCTTGGGAACACAATGCTTATTTTCAGTGTCAAAATCCACTCCATACATATATAGGGGGAGGTACTTGCTCCAACTCGGTTTTACAGTGAAAACTGCAGGAACTTCAAACCGACACGATGAAACAGACTGAGAAACCAGTGTAAAATTTCCACTGCAACCCGTTCCCTTGGTGCTAGATGAACGAACGTATCTCCACAAGCTTAGATCTGAGAGATAAGTGTGTATGAAAACCGTCCTTCACCTAGCTTGTTGGGAACACAAAGTTCCTTTTCATTTGCAAACTCCAATCCATACATATATATGGTGTGGTACTATCTACAAATCGATTTTAGACTGAAAACTGAAGGAAATTCAAACCGGCACTGAGAAACACAGTGAGAAACCAGAGTAAAATTTTCTCCTGCAAACCGTTCCCTAGGTGCTAGATGAACGAACGTCTCTCCACATGCTCAGTTCTGAGAGATATTGAGTGTGAAAGCCGCCCTTCACCTATCTTGTTGGGAAAACAAATTTTCTTTTCAGTTGCTAACTCCACACTATACATATATATGGGGAGGTACTAGCTCCAACTCTGTTGTACGGTGAAAACTGCAAGATCATCAAACCGGAACTAGGAAACACACTGAGATCCCAGAGTAAAAGTTTCTCTTGCAACACGTTCCCTTGGTGCTAGATGAACGAACGTCTCTCCACATGTTGGGTTCTGAGAGATAAGTGTGTGTGAAAGCCGTCCTTCACCTAGCTTGTTGGGAACACAATGCTTATTTTCAGTTGCTAAAACCACTCCATACATATATAGGGGTAAGTACTAGCTCCAAGTCTGTTTTACAGTGAAAACTGCAGGAACTTCAAAAAGGCACTAGAAAACAGACTGAGAAACCAGAGAAAAAGTTTCTCCTACAACCCGCTCCCTTGTTGCTAGATGAACGAACGTCTCTTCACAAGCTTAGTTCTGAGATATAAGTGTGTGTGAAAGCCGTCCTTCACTTAGCTTGTTGGGAAAACAAAATTTCTTTTCAGTTGCAAACTCCACTCCATATATATATATGGGGAGTTACTAGCTCCAACTCGGTTTTACAGTGAAAACTGCAGGAACATCAAACCGGCTCTTGGAAACAGACTGAGAACCCAGAGTAAAAGTTTCTCCTGCAACTAGTTCCCTTGGTGCTCGATGAATGAACGTCTCTCCACATGCTCATTTCAGAGGGATAATTGTGTGTGAAGCCGTCCTTCACTTAGCTTGTTGGGAACACAATTTTTATTTTCAGTTACAAATTCCACTCCATACATATATAGGGGGAGGTAGTAGCTCCAACTCGGTTTTACAGTGAAAACTGCAGGAACTTCAAACTGGAACTAGGAAACAGACTGAGAAACCAGAGTAAAAGTTTCTCCTACAACCCGCTCCCTTGTTGCTAGATGAACGAACGTCTCTCCACAAGCTTAGTTCTGAGAGATAAGTGTGTGTGAAAGCCGTCCTTCACTTAGCTTTTTGGGAACACAAAGTTTCTTTTCAGTAGCAAACACCACTCCATGCATATATATGGGGAGGTAGTAGCTCCAACTCGGTTTTACAGTGAAAACTGCAGGAACTTCATACCGGCACTAGGAAAAAGACTGAGAACCCAGAGTAAAAGTTTCTCCTGCAACCAGTTACCTTGGTGCTAGATGAACGAACGTCTCTCCACATGCTCAGTTCTGATAGATAATTGTGTGTGAAAGCAGTCTTTCACCTGGCTTCTTGGGAACACAATGCTTATTTTCAGTGTCAAAATCCACTCCATACATATATAGGGGGAGGTACTTGCTCCAACTCGGTTTTACAGTGAAAACTGCAGGAACTTCAAACCGACACGAGGAAACAGACTGAGAAACCAGTGTAAAATTTCCACTGCAACCCGTTCCCTTGGTGCTAGATGAACGAACGTATCTCCACAAGCTTAGATCTGAGAGATAAGTGTGTATGAAAACCGTCCTTCACCTAGCTTGTTGGGAACACAAAGTTCCTTTTCATTTGCAAACTCCAATCCATACATATATATGGTGTGGTACTATCTACAAATCGATTTTAGAGTGAAAACTGAAGGAAATTCAAACCGGCACTGAGAAACACAGTGAGAAACCAGAGTAAAATTTTCTCCTGCAAACCGTTCCCTAGGTGCTAGATGAACGAACGTCTCTCCACATGCTCAGTTCTGAGAGATATTGAGTGTGAAAGCCGCCCTTCACCTATCTTGTTGGGAAAACAAATTTTCTTTTCAGTTGCTAACTCCACACTATACATATATATGGGGAGGTACTAGCTCCAACTCTGTTGTACGGTGAAAACTGCAAGATCATCAAACCGGAACTAGGAAACACACTGAGATCCCAGAGTAAAAGTTTCTCTTGCAACACGTTCCCTTGGTGCTAGATGAACGAACGTCTCTCCACATGGTGGGTTCTGAGAGATAAGTGTGTGTGAAAGCCGTCCTTCACCTAGCTTGTTGGGAACACAATGCTTATTTTCAGTTGCTAAAACCAATCCATACATATATAGGGGTAAGTACTAGCTCCAAGTCTGTTTTACAGTGAAAACTGCAGGAACTTCAAAAAGGCACTAGAAAACAGACTGAGAAACCAGAGAAAAAGTTTCTCCTACAACCCGCTCCCTTGTTGCTAGATGAACGAACGTCTCTTCACAAGCTTAGTTCTGAGATATAAGTGTGTGTGAAAGCCGTCCTTCACTTAGCTTGTTGGGAAAACAAAATTTCTTTTCAGTTGCAAACTCCACTCCATATATATATATGGGGAGTTACTAGCTCCAACTCGGTTTTACAGTGAAAACTGCAGGAACATCAAACCGGCTCTTGGAAACAGACTGAGAACCCAGAGTAAAAGTTTCTCCTGCAACTAGTTCCCTTGGTGCTCGATGAATGAACGTCTCTCCACATGCTCATTTCAGAGGGATAATTGTGTGTGAAGCCGTCCTTCACTTAGCTTGTTGGGAACACAATTTTTATTTTCAGTTACAAATTCCACTCCATACATATATAGGGGGAGGTAGTAGCTCCAACTCGGTTTTACAGTGAAAACTGCAGGAACTTCAAACTGGAACTAGGAAACAGACTGAGAAACCAGAGTAAAAGTTTCTCCTACAACCCGCTCCCTTGTTGCTAGATGAACGAACGTCTCTCCACAAACTTAGTTGTGAGAGATAAGTGTGTGTGAAAGCCGTCCTTCACTTAGCTTTTTGGGAACACAAAGTTTCTTTTCAGTAGCAAACACCACTCCATGCATATATATGGGGAGGTAGTAGCTCCAACTCGGTTTTACAGTGAAAACTGCAGGAACTTCATACCGGCACTAGGAAAAAGACTGAGAACCCAGAGTAAAAGTTTCTCCTGCAACCAGTTACCTTGGTGCTAGATGAACGAACGTCTCTCCACATGCTCAGTTCTGATAGATAATTGTGTGTGAAAGCAGTCTTTCACCTGGCTTCTTGGGAACACAATGCTTATTTTCAGTGTCAAAATCCACTCCATACATATATAGGGGGAGGTACTTGCTCCAACTCGGTTTTACAGTGAAAACTGCAGGAACTTCAAACCGACACGAGGAAACAGACTGAGAAACCAGTGTAAAATTTCCACTGCAACCCGTTCCCTTGGTGCTAGATGAACGAACGTATCTCCACAAGCTTAGATCTGAGAGATAAGTGTGTATGAAAACCGTCCTTCACCTAGCTTGTTGGGAACACAAAGTTCCTTTTCATTTGCAAACTCCAATCCATACATATATATGGTGTGGTACTATCTACAAATCGATTTTAGAGTGAAAACTGAAGGAAATTCAAACCGGCACTGAGAAACACAGTGAGAAACCAGAGTAAAATTTTCTCCTGCAAACCGTTCCCTAGGTGCTAGATGAACGAACGTCTCTCCACATGCTCAGTTCTGAGAGATATTGAGTGTGAAAGCCGCCCTTCACCTATCTTGTTGGGAAAACAAATTTTCTTTTCAGTTGCTAACTCCACACTATACATATATATGGGGAGGTACTAGCTCCAACTCTGTTGTACGGTGAAAACTGCAAGATCATCAAACCGGAACTAGGAAACACACTGAGATCCCAGAGTAAAAGTTTCTCTTGCAACACGTTCCCTTGGTGCTAGATGAACGAACGTCTCTCCACATGGTGGGTTCTGAGAGATAAGTGTGTGTGAAAGCCGTCCTTCACCTAGCTTGTTGGGAACACAATGCTTATTTTCAGTTGCTAAAACCACTCCATACATATATAGGGGTAAGTACTAGCTCCAAGTCTGTTTTACAGTGAAAACTGCAGGAACTTCAAAAAGGCACTAGAAAACAGACTGAGAAACCAGAGAAAAAGTTTCTCCTACAACCCGCTCCCTTGTTGCTAGATGAACGAACGTCTCTTCACAAGCTTAGTTCTGAGATATAAGTGTGTGTGAAAGCCGTCCTTCACTTAGCTTGTTGGGAAAACAAAATTTCTTTTCAGTTGCAAACTCCACTCCATATATATATATGGGGAGTTACTAGCTCCAACTCGGTTTTACAGTGAAAACTGCAGGAACATCAAACCGGCTCTTGGAAACAGACTGAGAACCCAGAGTAAAAGTTTCTCCTGCAACTAGTTCCCTTGGTGCTCGATGAATGAACGTCTCTCCACATGCTCATTTCAGAGGGATAATTGTGTGTGAAGCCGTCCTTCACTTAGCTTGTTGGGAACACAATTTTTATTTTCAGTTACAAATTCCACTCCATACATATATAGGGGGAGGTAGTAGCTCCAACTCGGTTTTACAGTGAAAACTGCAGGAACTTCAAACTGGAACTAGGAAACAGACTGAGAAACCAGAGTAAAAGTTTCTCCTACAACCCGCTCCCTTGTTGCTAGATGAACGAACGTCTCTCCACAAGCTTAGTTCTGAGAGATAAGTGTGTGTGAAAGCCGTCCTTCACTTAGCTTTTTGGGAACACAAAGTTTCTTTTCAGTAGCAAACACCACTCCATGCATATATATGGGGAGGTAGTAGCTCCAACTCGGTTTTACAGTGAAAACTGCAGGAACTTCATACCGGCACTAGGAAAAAGACTGAGAACCCAGAGTAAAAGTTTCTCCTGCAACCAGTTACCTTGGTGCTAGATGAACGATCGTCTCTCCACATGCTCAGTTCTGATAGAAAATTGTGTGTGAAAGCAGTCTTTCACCTGGCTTCTTGGGAACACAATGCTTATTTTCAGTGTGAAAATCCACTCCATACATATATAGGAGGAGGAACTTGCTCCAACTCGGTTTTACAGTGAAAACTGCAGGAACTTCAAACCGACACGAGGAAACAGACTGAGAAACCAGTGTAAAATTTCCACTGCAACCCGTTCCCTTGGTGCTAGATGAACGAACGTATCTCCACAAGCTTAGATCTGAGAGATAAGTGTGTATGAAAACCGTACTTCACCTAGCTTGTTGGGAACACAAAGTTCCTTTTCATTTAAAAACTCCAATCCATACATATATATGGTGTGGTACTAACTCCAAATCGATTTTAGAGTGAAAAGTGAAGGAAATTCAAACCGGCACTGAGAAACACAGTGAGAAACCAGAGTAAAATTTTCTCCTGCAAACCGTTCCCTAGGTGCTAGATGAATGAACGTCTCTCCACATGCTCAGTTCTGAGAAATATTGAGTGTGAAAGCCGCCCTTCACCTATCTTGTTGGGAAAACAAATTTTCTTTTCAGTTGCTAACTCCACACTATACATATATATGGTGAGGTACTAGCTCCAACTCTGTTGTACGGTGAAAATTGCAAGATCATCAAACCGGAACTAGGAAACACACTGAGAACCCAGAGTAAAAGTTTCTCTTGCAACACGTTCCCTTGGTGCTAGATGAACGTACGTCTATCCACATGCTCAGTTCTGAGAGATAAGTGTGTGTGAAAGCCGTCCTTCACCTAGATTGTTGGGAACACAAAGTTTCTTTTCAGTTTCAAACTCCACTCCATACATATATATGGAGAGGCACTAGCTCCAACTCTGTTTTACAGTGAAACCTGCAGGAACTTCAAACCGGCACTAGGAAACAGACTGAGAAACAAGAGTAAAAGTTTCTCCTGCAACCCGTTCCCTTGGATCTAGATGAACGAAAGTCTCTCCATATGCTCAGTTCTGAGAGATAAGTTTGTTTGAATGGCGTCCTTCACCTAGCTTGTTGGGAACACAATGTTTCTTTAAGTTGCAAACCCCACTCCATACATATATAGGCGAAGTATTAGATCTAACTCGGTTTTACAGTGAAAACTGCAGGAAGTTCAATCCGGCTCTAGGAAACAGACTGAGAAACCAGAGTAAAATTTCTCCTGCAATCCGTTCCCTTGGTGCTAGATGAACGAACCTCTCTCCACATGCTCAGTTCTGAGAGATAAGTGTGTGTGAAAGCCGTCCTTCACCTAGCTTGTTGGGAACACAAAATTTCTTTTCAGTTGCAAACCCCTCTCCATACATATATAAGGGGAGGAACTAGCTCCAACCCGGTTTTACAGTGAAAACTGCAGGAACATCAATCCTGCACTAGGAAAGAGACTGAGAAACCAGAGTAAAAGTTTCTCATGCAACCCGTTCCCTTTTGTGCTAGATGAACGAACGTCTCGCCAAATGCTCAGTTCTGAGAGATAATTGTGTGTGAAAGCCTTCCTTCACCTATCTTGTTGGGAACACAAAGTTTCTTTTCATTTGCAAACTCCACTACATACATATATAAGCGGAGGTACTAGCTCCAACTCTGTTTTACAGTGAAAACTGCAGGAACTTCAAACCGGCACTAGGAAACAGACTGAGAAACCAGTGTAAAACTTTCTTCTGCAACCCATTCCATTGGTGCTAGATGAATGAACTTCTCTCCACAAGCTTAGTTCTCAGAGATAATTCTGTGTGAAAGCAGTCCTTCACCTAGCTTGTTGGGAACACAATGCTTATTTTCAGTTGCAAACACCACTCCATACATATATAGGGGTAGGTACTAGCTCCAACTCTGTTTTACATTGAAAACTGCAGGAACTTCAAAAAGGCACTAGAAAACAGACTGAGAAACCAGAGAAAAAGTTTCTCCTACCACCCGCTCCCATGTTGCTAGATGAATGAACGTCTCTTCACAAGCTTAGTTCTGAGATATAAGTGTGTGTGAAAGCCGTCCTTCACTTAGCTTGTTGGGAAAACAAAATTACTTTTCAGTTGCAAACTCCACTCCATATATATATATGGGGAGTTACTAGCTCCAACTCGGTTTTACATTGAAAACTGCAGGAACATCAAACCGGCTCTTGGAAACAGACTGAGAACCCAAAGTGAAAGTTTCTCCTGCAACTAGTTCCCTTGGTGCTCGATGAATGAACGTCTCTCCACATGCTCATTTCAGAGGGATAAGTGTGTGTGAAGCCGTCCTTCACTTAGCTTGTTGGGAACACAATTTTTATTTTCAGTTGCAAATTCCACTCCATATATATATAGGGGGAGGTAGTAGCTCCAAATCGGTTTTACAGTGAAAACTGCAGGATTTCAAACCGGCACTAGGAAACAGACTGAGAAACCAGAGTAAAAGTTTCTCCTGCAACCCGTTCCCTTGGTGCTAAATGAACGAACGTCTCTCCACAAGCTTAGTTCTGAGAGGAAAGTGTGTGTGAAAGCCGTCCTTCACCTAGCTTGTTGGGAACACAATGTTTCTTTTCATTTGCAAACTCCAATCCATACATATATAGGGGGAGGTATTAGATCCAACTCGGTTTTACAGTGAAAACTGCAGGAACTTCAAACTGGAACTAGGAAACAGACTGAGAAACCAGAGTAAAAGTTTCTCCTACAACCCGCTCCCTTGTTGCTAGATGAACGAACGTCTCTCCACAAGCTTAGTTCTGAGAGATAAGTGTGTGTGAAAGCCGTCCTTCACTTAGCTTTTTGGGAACACAAAGTTTCTTTTCAGTAGCAAACACCACTCCATGCATATATATGGGGAGGTAGTAGCTCCAACTCGGTTTTACAGTGAAAACTGCAGGAACTTCATACCGGCACTAGGAAAAAGACTGAGAACCCAGAGTAAAAGTTTCTCCTGCAACCAGTTACCTTGGTGCTAGATGAACGAACGTCTCTCCACATGCTCAGTTCTGATAGATAATTGTGTGTGAAAGCAGTCTTTCACCTGGCTTCTTGGGAACACAATGCTTATTTTCAGTGTCAAAATCCACTCCATACATATATAGGGGGAGGTACTTGCTCCAACTCGGTTTTACAGTGAAAACTGCAGGAACTTCAAACCGACACGAGGAAACAGACTGAGAAACCAGTGTAAAATTTCCACTGCAACCCGTTCCCTTGGTGCTAGATGAACGAACGTATCTCCACAAGCTTAGATCTGAGAGATAAGTGTGTATGAAAACCGTCCTTCACCTAGCTTGTTGGGAACACAAAGTTCCTTTTCATTTGCAAACTCCAATCCATACATATATATGGTGTGGTACTATCTACAAATCGATTTTAGAGTGAAAACTGAAGGAAATTCAAACCGGCACTGAGAAACACAGTGAGAAACCAGAGTAAAATTTTCTCCTGCAAACCGTTCCCTAGGTGCTAGATGAACGAACGTCTCTCCACATGCTCAGTTCTGAGAGATATTGAGTGTGAAAGCCGCCCTTCCCCTATCTTGTTGGGAAAACAAATTTTCTTTTCAGTTGCTAACTCCACACTATACATATATATGGGGAGGTACTAGCTCCAACTCTGTTGTACGGTGAAAACTGCAAGATCATCAAACCGGAACTAGGAAACACACTGAGATCCCAGAGTAAAAGTTTCTCTTGCAACACGTTCCCTTGGTGCTAGATGAACGAACGTCTCTCCACATGGTGGGTTCTGAGAGATAAGTGTGTGTGAAAGCCGTCCTTCACCTAGCTTGTTGGGAACACAATGCTTATTTTCAGTTGCTAAAACCACTCCATACATATATAGGGGTAAGTACTAGCTCCAAGTCTGTTTTACAGTGAAAACTGCAGGAACTTCAAAAAGGCACTAGAAAACAGACTGAGAAACCAGAGAAAAAGTTTCTCCTACAACCCGCTCCCTTGTTGCTAGATGAACGAACGTCTCTTCACAAGCTTAGTTCTGAGATATAAGTGTGTGTGAAAGCCGTCCTTCACTTAGCTTGTTGGGAAAACAAAATTTCTTTTCAGTTGCAAACTCCACTCCATATATATATATGGGGAGTTACTAGCTCCAACTCGGTTTTACAGTGAAAACTGCAGGAACATCAAACCGGCTCTTGGAAACAGACTGAGAACCCAGAGTAAAAGTTTCTCCTGCAACTAGTTCCCTTGGTGCTCGATGAATGAACGTCTCTCCACATGCTCATTTCAGAGGGATAATTGTGTGTGAAGCCGTCCTTCACTTAGCTTGTTGGGAACACAATTTTTATTTTCAGTTACAAATTCCACTCCATACATATATAGGGGGAGGTAGTAGCTCCAACTCGGTTTTACAGTGAAAACTGCAGGAACTTCAAACTGGAACTAGGAAACAGACTGAGAAACCAGAGTAAAAGTTTCTCCTACAACCCGCTCCCTTGTTGCTAGATGAACGAACGTCTCTCCACAAGCTTAGTTCTGAGAGATAAGTGTGTGTGAAAGCCGTCCTTCACTTAGCTTTTTGGGAACACAAAGTTTCTTTTCAGTAGCAAACACCACTCCATGCATATATATGGGGAGGTAGTAGCTCCAACTCGGTTTTACAGTGAAAACTGCAGGAACTTCATACCGGCACTAGGAAAAAGACTGAGAACCCAGAGTAAAAGTTTCTCCTGCAACCAGTTACCTTGGTGCTAGATGAACGATCGTCTCTCCACATGCTCAGTTCTGATAGAAAATTGTGTGTGAAAGCAGTCTTTCACCTGGCTTCTTGGGAACACAATGCTTATTTTCAGTGTGAAAATCCACTCCATACATATATAGGAGGAGGAACTTGCTCCAACTCGGTTTTACAGTGAAAACTGCAGGAACTTCAAACCGACACGAGGAAACAGACTGAGAAACCAGTGTAAAATTTCCACTGCAACCCGTTCCCTTGGTGCTAGATGAACGAACGTATCTCCACAAGCTTAGATCTGAGAGATAAGTGTGTATGAAAACCGTACTTCACCTAGCTTGTTGGGAACACAAAGTTCCTTTTCATTTAAAAACTCCAATCCATACATATATATGGTGTGGTACTAACTCCAAATCGATTTTAGAGTGAAAAGTGAAGGAAATTCAAACCGGCACTGAGAAACACAGTGAGAAACCAGAGTAAAATTTTCTCCTGCAAACCGTTCCCTAGGTGCTAGATGAATGAACGTCTCTCCACATGCTCAGTTCTGAGAAATATTGAGTGTGAAAGCCGCCCTTCACCTATCTTGTTGGGAAAACAAATTTTCTTTTCAGTTGCTAACTCCACACTATACATATATATGGTGAGGTACTAGCTCCAACTCTGTTGTACGGTGAAAATTGCAAGATCATCAAACCGGAACTAGGAAACACACTGAGAACCCAGAGTAAAAGTTTCTCTTGCAACACGTTCCCTTGGTGCTAGATGAACGTACGTCTATCCACATGCTCAGTTCTGAGAGATAAGTGTGTGTGAAAGCCGTCCTTCACCTAGATTGTTGGGAACACAAAGTTTCTTTTCAGTTTCAAACTCCACTCCATACATATATATGGAGAGGCACTAGCTCCAACTCTGTTTTACAGTGAAACCTGCAGGAACTTCAAACCGGCACTAGGAAACAGACTGAGAAACAAGAGTAAAAGTTTCTCCTGCAACCCGTTCCCTTGGATCTAGATGAACGAAAGTCTCTCCATATGCTCAGTTCTGAGAGATAAGTTTGTTTGAATGGCGTCCTTCACCTAGCTTGTTGGGAACACAATGTTTCTTTAAGTTGCAAACCCCACTCCATACATATATAGGCGAAGTATTAGATCTAACTCGGTTTTACAGTGAAAACTGCAGGAAGTTCAATCCGGCTCTAGGAAACAGACTGAGAAACCAGAGTAAAATTTCTCCTGCAATCCGTTCCCTTGGTGCTAGATGAACGAACCTCTCTCCACATGCTCAGTTCTGAGAGATAAGTGTGTGTGAAAGCCGTCCTTCACCTAGCTTGTTGGGAACACAAAATTTCTTTTCAGTTGCAAACCCCTCTCCATACATATATAAGGGGAGGAACTAGCTCCAACCCGGTTTTACAGTGAAAACTGCAGGAACATCAATCCTGCACTAGGAAAGAGACTGAGAAACCAGAGTAAAAGTTTCTCATGCAACCCGTTCCCTTTTGTGCTAGATGAACGAACGTCTCGCCAAATGCTCAGTTCTGAGAGATAATTGTGTGTGAAAGCCTTCCTTCACCTATCTTGTTGGGAACACAAAGTTTCTTTTCATTTGCAAACTCCACTACATACATATATAAGCGGAGGTACTAGCTCCAACTCTGTTTTACAGTGAAAACTGCAGGAACTTCAAACCGGCACTAGGAAACAGACTGAGAAACCAGTGTAAAACTTTCTTCTGCAACCCATTCCATTGGTGCTAGATGAATGAACTTCTCTCCACAAGCTTAGTTCTCAGAGATAATTCTGTGTGAAAGCAGTCCTTCACCTAGCTTGTTGGGAACACAATGCTTATTTTCAGTTGCAAACACCACTCCATACATATATAGGGGTAGGTACTAGCTCCAACTCTGTTTTACATTGAAAACTGCAGGAACTTCAAAAAGGCACTAGAAAACAGACTGAGAAACCAGAGAAAAAGTTTCTCCTACCACCCGCTCCCATGTTGCTAGATGAATGAACGTCTCTTCACAAGCTTAGTTCTGAGATATAAGTGTGTGTGAAAGCCGTCCTTCACTTAGCTTGTTGGGAAAACAAAATTACTTTTCAGTTGCAAACTCCACTCCATATATATATATGGGGAGTTACTAGCTCCAACTCGGTTTTACATTGAAAACTGCAGGAACATCAAACCGGCTCTTGGAAACAGACTGAGAACCCAAAGTGAAAGTTTCTCCTGCAACTAGTTCCCTTGGTGCTCGATGAATGAACGTCTCTCCACATGCTCATTTCAGAGGGATAAGTGTGTGTGAAGCCGTCCTTCACTTAGCTTGTTGGGAACACAATTTTTATTTTCAGTTGCAAATTCCACTCCATATATATATAGGGGGAGGTAGTAGCTCCAAATCGGTTTTACAGTGAAAACTGCAGGATTTCAAACCGGCACTAGGAAACAGACTGAGAAACCAGAGTAAAAGTTTCTCCTGCAACCCGTTCCCTTGGTGCTAAATGAACGAACGTCTCTCCACAAGCTTAGTTCTGAGAGGAAAGTGTGTGTGAAAGCCGTCCTTCACCTAGCTTGTTGGGAACACAATGTTTCTTTTCATTTGCAAACTCCAATCCATACATATATAGGGGGAGGTATTAGATCCAACTCGGTTTTACAGTGAAAACTGCAGGAACTTCAAACTGGAACTAGGAAACAGACTGAGAAACCAGAGTAAAAGTTTCTCCTACAACCCGCTCCCTTGTTGCTAGATGAACGAACGTCTCTCCACAAGCTTAGTTCTGAGAGATAAGTGTGTGTGAAAGCCGTCCTTCACTTAGCTTTTTGGGAACACAAAGTTTCTTTTCAGTAGCAAACACCACTCCATGCATATATATGGGGAGGTAGTAGCTCCAACTCGGTTTTACAGTGAAAACTGCAGGAACTTCATACCGGCACTAGGAAAAAGACTGAGAACCCAGAGTAAAAGTTTCTCCTGCAACCAGTTACCTTGGTGCTAGATGAACGAACGTCTCTCCACATGCTCAGTTCTGATAGATAATTGTGTGTGAAAGCAGTCTTTCACCTGGCTTCTTGGGAACACAATGCTTATTTTCAGTGTCAAAATCCACTCCATACATATATAGGGGGAGGTACTTGCTCCAACTCGGTTTTACAGTGAAAACTGCAGGAACTTCAAACCGACACGAGGAAACAGACTGAGAAACCAGTGTAAAATTTCCACTGCAACCCGTTCCCTTGGTGCTAGATGAACGAACGTATCTCCACAAGCTTAGATCTGAGAGATAAGTGTGTATGAAAACCGTCCTTCACCTAGCTTGTTGGGAACACAAAGTTCCTTTTCATTTGCAAACTCCAATCCATACATATATATGGTGTGGTACTATCTACAAATCGATTTTAGAGTGAAAACTGAAGGAAATTCAAACCGGCACTGAGAAACACAGTGAGAAACCAGAGTAAAATTTTCTCCTGCAAACCGTTCCCTAGGTGCTAGATGAACGAACGTCTCTCCACATGCTCAGTTCTGAGAGATATTGAGTGTGAAAGCCGCCCTTCCCCTATCTTGTTGGGAAAACAAATTTTCTTTTCAGTTGCTAACTCCACACTATACATATATATGGGGAGGTACTAGCTCCAACTCTGTTGTACGGTGAAAACTGCAAGATCATCAAACCGGAACTAGGAAACACACTGAGATCCCAGAGTAAAAGTTTCTCTTGCAACACGTTCCCTTGGTGCTAGATGAACGAACGTCTCTCCACATGGTGGGTTCTGAGAGATAAGTGTGTGTGAAAGCCGTCCTTCACCTAGCTTGTTGGGAACACAATGCTTATTTTCAGTTGCTAAAACCACTCCATATATATATAGGGGTAAGTACTAGCTCCAAGTCTGTTTTACAGTGAAAACTGCAGGAACTTCAAAAAGGCACTAGAAAACAGACTGAGAAACCAGAGAAAAAGTTTCTCCTACAACCCGCTCCCTTGTTGCTAGATGAACGAACGTCTCTTCACAAGCTTAGTTCTGAGATATAAGGGTGTGTGAAAGCCGTCCTTCACTTAGCTTGTTGGGAAAACAAAATTTCTTTTCAGTTGCAAACTCCACTCCATATATATATATGGGGAGTTACAAGCTCCAACTCGGTTTTACAGTGAAAACTGCAGGAACATCAAACCGGCTCTTGGAAACAGACTGAGAACCCAGAGTAAAAGTTTCTCCTGCAACTAGTTCCCTTGGTGCTCGATGAATGAACGTCTCTCCACATGCTCATTTCAGAGGGATAATTGTGTGTGAAGCCGTCCTTCACTTAGCTTGTTGGGAACACAATTTTTATTTTCAGTTACAAATTCCACTCCATACATATATAGGGGGAGGTAGTAGCTCCAACTCGGTTTTACAGTGAAAACTGCAGGAACTTCAAACTGGAACTAGGAAACAGACTGAGAAACCAGAGTAAAAGTTTCTCCTACAACCCGCTCCCTTGTTGCTAGATGAACGAACGTCTCTCCACAAGCTTAGTTCTGAGAGATAAGTGTGTGTGAAAGCCGTCCTTCACTTAGCTTTTTGGGAACACAAAGTTTCTTTTCAGTAGCAAACACCACTCCATGCATATATATGGGGAGGTAGTAGCTCCAACTCGGTTTTACAGTGAAAACTGCAGGAACTTCATACCGGCACTAGGAAAAAGACTGAGAACCCAGAGTAAAAGTTTCTCCTGCAACCAGTTACCTTGGTGCTAGATGAACGAACGTCTCTCCACATGCTCAGTTCTGATAGATAATTGTGTGTGAAAGCAGTCTTTCACCTGGCTTCTTGGGAACACAATGCTTATTTTCAGTGTCAAAATCCACTCCATACATATATAGGGGGAGGTACTTGCTCCAACTCGGTTTTACAGTGAAAACTGCAGGAACTTCAAACCGACACGAGGAAACAGACTGAGAAACCAGTGTAAAATTTCCACTGCAACCCGTTCCCTTGGTGCTAGATGAACGAACGTATCTCCACAAGCTTAGATCTGAGAGATAAGTGTGTATGAAAACCGTCCTTCACCTAGCTTGTTGGGAACACAAAGTTCCTTTTCATTTGCAAACTCCAATCCATACATATATATGGTGTGGTACTATCTACAAATCGATTTTAGAGTGAAAACTGAAGGAAATTCAAACCGGCACTGAGAAACACAGTGAGAAACCAGAGTAAAATTTTCTCCTGCAAACCGTTCCCTAGGTGCTAGATGAACGAACGTCTCTCCACATGCTCAGTTCTGAGAGATATTGAGTGTGAAAGCCGCCCTTCCCCTATCTTGTTGGGAAAACAAATTTTCTTTTCAGTTGCTAACTCCACACTATACATATATATGGGGAGGTACTAGCTCCAACTCTGTTGTACGGTGAAAACTGCAAGATCATCAAACCGGAACTAGGAAACACACTGAGATCCCAGAGTAAAAGTTTCTCTTGCAACACGTTCCCTTGGTGCTAGATGAACGAACGTCTCTCCACATGGTGGGTTCTGAGAGATAAGTGTGTGTGAAAGCCGTCCTTCACCTAGCTTGTTGGGAACACAATGCTTATTTTCAGTTGCTAAAACCACTCCATACATATATAGGGGTAAGTACTAGCTCCAAGTCTGTTTTACAGTGAAAACTGCAGGAACTTCAAAAAGGCACTAGAAAACAGACTGAGAAACCAGAGAAAAAGTTTCTCCTACAACCCGCTCCCTTGTTGCTAGATGAACGAACGTCTCTTCACAAGCTTAGTTCTGAGATATAAGGGTGTGTGAAAGCCGTCCTTCACTTAGCTTGTTGGGAAAACAAAATTTCTTTTCAGTTGCAAACTCCACTCCATATATATATATGGGGAGTTACAAGCTCCAACTCGGTTTTACAGTGAAAACTGCAGGAACATCAAACCGGCTCTTGGAAACAGACTGAGAACCCAGAGTAAAAGTTTCTCCTGCAACTAGTTCCCTTGGTGCTCGATGAATGAACGTCTCTCCACATGCTCATTTCAGAGGGATAATTGTGTGTGAAGCCGTCCTTCACTTAGCTTGTTGGGAACACAATTTTTATTTTCAGTTACAAATTCCACTCCATACATATATAGGGGGAGGTAGTAGCTCCAACTCGGTTTTACAGTGAAAACTGCAGGAACTTCAAACTGGAACTAGGAAACAGACTGAGAAACCAGAGTAAAAGTTTCTCCTACAACCCGCTCCCTTGTTGCTAGATGAACGAACGTCTCTCCACAAGCTTAGTTCTGAGAGATAAGTGTGTGTGAAAGCCGTCCTTCACTTAGCTTTTTGGGAACACAAAGTTTCTTTTCAGTAGCAAACACCACTCCATGCATATATATGGGGAGGTAGTAGCTCCAACTCGGTTTTACAGTGAAAACTGCAGGAACTTCATACCGGCACTAGGAAAAAGACTGAGAACCCAGAGTAAAAGTTTCTCCTGCAACCAGTTACCTTGGTGCTAGATGAACGAACGTCTCTCCACATGCTCAGTTCTGATAGATAATTGTGTGTGAAAGCAGTCTTTCACCTGGCTTCTTGGGAACACAATGCTTATTTTCAGTGTCAAAATCCACTCCATACATATATAGGGGGAGGTACTTGCTCCAACTCGGTTTTACAGTGAAAACTGCAGGAACTTCAAACCGACACGAGGAAACAGACTGAGAAACCAGTGTAAAATTTCCACTGCAACCCGTTCCCTTGGTGCTAGATGAACGAACGTATCTCCACAAGCTTAGATCTGAGAGATAAGTGTGTATGAAAACCGTCCTTCACCTAGCTTGTTGGGAACACAAAGTTCCTTTTCATTTGCAAACTCCAATCCATACATATATATGGTGTGGTACTATCTACAAATCGATTTTAGAGTGAAAACTGAAGGAAATTCAAACCGGCACTGAGAAACACAGTGAGAAACCAGAGTAAAATTTTCTCCTGCAAACCGTTCCCTAGGTGCTAGATGAACGAACGTCTCTCCACATGCTCAGTTCTGAGAGATATTGAGTGTGAAAGCCGCCCTTCCCCTATCTTGTTGGGAAAACAAATTTTCTTTTCAGTTGCTAACTCCACACTATACATATATATGGGGAGGTACTAGCTCCAAATCTGTTGTACGGTGAAAACTGCAAGATCATCAAACCGGAACTAGGAAACACACTGAGATCCCAGAGTAAAAGTTTCTCTTGCAACACGTTCCCTTGGTGCTAGATGAACGAACGTCTCTCCACATGGTGGGTTCTGAGAGATAAGTGTGTGTGAAAGCCGTCCTTCACCTAGCTTGTTGGGAACACAATGCTTATTTTCAGTTGCTAAAACCACTCCATACATATATAGGGGTAAGTACTAGCTCCAAGTCTGTTTTACAGTGAAAACTGCAGGAACTTCAAAAAGGCACTAGAAAACAGACTGAGAAACCAGAGAAAAAGTTTCTCCTACAACCCGCTCCCTTGTTGCTAGATGAACGAACGTCTCTTCACAAGCTTAGTTCTGAGATATAAGTGTGTGTGAAAGCCGTCCTTCACTTAGCTTGTTGGGAAAACAAAATTTCTTTTCAGTTGCAAACTCCACTCCATATATATATATGGGGAGTTACTAGCTCCAACTCGGTTTTACAGTGAAAACTGCAGGAACATCAAACCGGCTCTTGGAAACAGACTGAGAACCCAGAGTAAAAGTTTCTCCTGCAACTAGTTCCCTTGGTTCTTGATGAATGAACGTCTCTCCACATGCTCATTTCAGAGGGATAATTGTGTGTGAAGCCGTCCTTCACTTAGCTTGTTGGGAACACAATTTTTATTTTCAGTTACAAATTCCACTCCATACATATATAGGGGGAGGTAGTAGCTCCAACTCGGTTTTACAGTGAAAACTGCAGGAACTTCAAACTGGAACTAGGAAACAGACTGAGAAACCAGAGTAAAAGTTTCTCCTACAACCCGCTCCCTTGTTGCTAGATGAACGAACGTCTCTCCACAAGCTTAGTTCTGAGAGATAAGTGTGTGTGAAAGCCGTCCTTCACTTAGCTTTTTGGGAACACAAAGTTTCTTTTCAGTAGCAAACACCACTCCATGCATATATATGGGGAGGTAGTAGCTCCAACTCGGTTTTACAGTGAAAACTGCAGGAACTTCATACCGGCACTAGGAAAAAGACTGAGAACCCAGAGTAAAAGTTTCTCCTGCAACCAGTTACCTTGGTGCTAGATGAACGAACGTCTCTCCACATGCTCAGTTCTGATAGATAATTGTGTGTGAAAGCAGTCTTTCACCTGGCTTCTTGGGAACACAATGCTTATTTTCAGTGTCAAAATCCACTCCATACATATATAGGGGGAGGTACTTGCTCCAACTCGGTTTTACAGTGAAAACTGCAGGAACTTCAAACCGACACGAGGAAACAGACTGAGAAACCAGTGTAAAATTTCCACTGCAACCCGTTCCCTTGGTGCTAGATGAACGAACGTATCTCCACAAGCTTAGATCTGAGAGATAAGTGTGTATGATAACCGTCCTTCACCTAGCTTGTTGGGAACACAAAGTTCCTTTTCATTTGCAAACTCCAATCCATACATATATATGGTGTGGTACTATCTACAAATCGATTTTAGAGTGAAAACTGAAGGAAATTCAAACCGGCACTGAGAAACACAGTGAGAAACCAGAGTAAAATTTTCTCCTGCAAACCGTTCCCTAGGTGCTAGATGAACGAACGTCTCTCCACATGCTCAGTTCTGAGAGATATTGAGTGTGAAAGCCGCCCTTCACCTATCTTGTTGGGAAAACAAATTTTCTTTTCAGTTGCTAACTCCACACTATACATATATATGGGGAGGTACTAGCTCCAACTCTGTTGTACGGTGAAAACTGCAAGATCATCAAACCGGAACTAGGAAACACACTGAGATCCCAGAGTAAAAGTTTCTCTTGCAACACGTTCCCTTGGTGCTAGATGAACGAACGTCTCTCCACATGGTGGGTTCTGAGAGATAAGTGTGTGTGAAAGCCGTCCTTCACCTAGCTTGTTGGGAACACAATGCTTATTTTCAGTTGCTAAAACCACTCCATACATATATAGGGGTAAGTACTAGCTCCAAGTCTGTTTTACAGTGAAAACTGCAGGAACTTCAAAAAGGCACTAGAAAACAGACTGAGAAACCAGAGAAAAAGTTTCTCCTACAACCCGCTCCCTTGTTGCTAGATGAACGAACGTCCCTTCACAAGCTTAGTTCTGAGATATAAGTGTGTGTGAAAGCCGTCCTTCACTTAGCTTGTTGGGAAAACAAAATTTCTTTTCAGTTGCAAACTCCACTCCATATATATATATGGGGAGTTACTAGCTCCAACTCGGTTTTACAGTGAAAACTGCAGGAACATCAAACCGGCTCTTGGAAACAGACTGAGAACCCAGAGTAAAAGTTTCTCCTGCAACTAGTTCCCTTGGTGCTCGATGAATGAACGTCTCTCCACATGCTCATTTCAGAGGGATAATTGTGTGTGAAGCCGTCCTTCACTTAGCTTGTTGGGAACACAATTTTTATTTTCAGTTACAAATTCCACTCCATACATATATAGGGGGAGGTAGTAGCTCCAACTCGGTTTTACAGTGAAAACTGCAGGAACTTCAAACTGGAACTAGGAAACAGACTGAGAAACCAGAGTAAAAGTTTCTCCTACAACCCGCTCCCTTGTTGCTAGATGAACGAACGTCTCTCCACAAGCTTAGTTCTGAGAGATAAGTGTGTGTGAAAGCCGTCCTTCACTTAGCTTTTTGGGAACACAAAGTTTCTTTTCAGTAGCAAACACCACTCCATGCATATATATGGGGAGGTAGTAGCTCCAACTCGGTTTTACAGTGAAAACTGCAGGAACTTCATACCGGCACTAGGAAAAAGACTGAGAACCCAGAGTAAAAGTTTCTCCTGCAACCAGTTACCTTGGTGCTAGATGAACGAACGTCTCTCCACATGCTCAGTTCTGATAGAAAATTGTGTGTGAAAGCAGTCTTTCACCTGGCTTCTTGGGAACACAATGCTTATTTTCAGTGTCAAAATCCACTCCATACATATATAGGAGGAGGAACTTGCTCCAACTCGGTTTTACAGTGAAAACTGCAGGAACTTCAAACCGACACGAGGAAACAGACTGAGAAACCAGTGTAAAATTTCCACTGCAACCCGTTCCCTTGGTGCTAGATGAACGAACGTATCTCCACAAGCTTAGATCTGAGAGATAAGTGTGTATGAAAACCGTACTTCACCTAGCTTGTTGGGAACACAAAGTTCCTTTTCATTTAAAAACTCCAATCCATACATATATATGGTGTGGTACTAACTCCAAATCGATTTTAGAGTGAAAAGTGAAGGAAATTCAAACCGGCACTGAGAAACACAGTGAGAAACCAGAGTAAAATTTTCTCCTGCAAACCGTTCCCTAGGTGCTAGATGAATGAACGTCTCTCCACATGCTCAGTTCTGAGAAATATTGAGTGTGAAAGCCGCCCTTCACTTATCTTGTTGGGAAAACAAATTTTCTTTTCAGTTGCTAACTCCACACTATACATATATATGGGGAGGTACTAGCTCCAACACTGTTGTACGGTGAAAATTGCAAGATCATCAAACCGGAACTAGGAAACACACTGAGAACCCAGAGTAAAAGTTTCTCTTGCAACACGTTCCCTTGGTGCTAGATGAACGAACGTCTATCCACATGCTCAGTTCTGAGAGATAAGTGTGTGTGAAAGCCGTCCTTCACCTAGCTTGTTGGGAACACAAAGTTTCTTTTCAGTTTCAAACTCCACTCCATACATATATATGGAGAGGCACTAGCTCCAAATCTGTTTTACAGTGAAACCTGCAGGAACTTCAAACCGGCACTAGGAAACAGACTGAGAAACAAGAGTAAAAGTTTCTCCTGCAACCCGTTCCCTTGGATCTAGATGAACGAAAGTCTCTCCATATGCTCAGTTCTGAGAGATAAGTTTGTTTGAATGGCGTCCTTCACCTAGCTTGTTGGGAACACAATGTTTCTTTAAGTTGCAAACCCCACTCCATACATATATAGGCGAAGAATTAGATCTAACTCGGTTTTACAGTGAAAACTGCAGGAAGTTCAATCCGGCTCTAGGAAACAGACTGAGAAACCAGAGTAAAATTTCTCCTGCAATCCGTTCCCTTGGTGCTAGATGAACGAACCTCTCTCCACATGCTCAGTTCTGAGAGATAAGTGTGTGTGAAAGCCGTCCTTCACCTAGCTTGTTGGGAACACAAAATTTCTTTTCAGTTGCAAACCCCTCTCCATACATATATAAGGGGAGGAACTAGCTCCAACCCGGTTTTACAGTGAAAACTGCAGGAACATCAATCCTGCACTAGGAAAGAGACTGAGAAACCAGAGTAAAAGTTTCTCATGCAACCCGTTCCCTTTTGTGCTAGATGAACGAACGTCTCGCCAAATGCTCAGTTCTGAGAGATAATTGTGTGTGAAAGCCTTCCTTCACCTATCTTGTTGGGAACACAAAGTTTCTTTTCAGTTGCAAACTCCACTACATACATATATAAGCGGAGGTACTAGCTCCAACTCTGTTTTACAGTGAAAACTGCAGGAACTTCAAACCGGCACTAGGAAACAGACTGAGAAACCAGTGTAAAAGTTTCTTCTGCAACCCATTCCATTGGTGCTAGATGAATGAACTTCTCTCCACAAGCTTAGTTCTCAGAGATAATTCTGTGTGAAAGCAGTCCTTCACCTAGCTTGTTGGGAACACAATGCTTATTTTCAGTTGCAAACACCACTCCATACATATATAGGGGTAGGTACTAGCTCCAACTCTGTTTTACATTGAAAACTGCAGGAACTTCAAAAAGGCACTGGAAAACAGACTGAGAAACCAGAGAAAAAGTTTCTCCTACCACCCGCTCCCATGTTGCTAGATGAACGAACGTCTCTTCACAAGCTTAGTTCTGAGATATAAGTGTGTGTGAAAGCCGTCCTTCACTTAGCTTGTTGGGAAAACAAAATTACTTTTCAGTTGCAAACTCCACTCCATATATATATATGGGGAGTTACTAGCTCCAACTCGGTTTTACAGTGAAAACTGCAGGAACATCAAACCGGCTCTTTGAAACAGACTGAGAACCCAAAGTAAAAGTTTCTCCTGCAACTAGTTCCCTTGGTGCTCGATGAATGAACGTCTCTCCACATGCTCATTTCAGAGGGATAAGTGTGTGTGAAGCCGTCCTTCACTTAGCTTGTTGGGAACACAATTTTTATTTTCAGTTGCAAATTCCACTCCACACATATATAGGGGGAGGTAGTAGCTCCAAATCGGTTTTACAGTGAAAACTGCAGGATTTCAAACCGGCACTAGGAAACAGACTGAGAAACCAGAGTAAAAGTTTCTCCTGCAACCCGTTCCCTTGGTGCTAAATGAACGAACGTCTCTCCACATTCTCAAATCTGAGAGGAAAGTGTGTGTGAAAGCCGTCCTTCACCTAGCTTGTTGGGAACACAATGTTTCTTTTCATTTGCAAACTCCAATCCATACATATATAGGGGGAGGTATTAGATCCAACTCGGTTTTACAGTGAAAACTGCAGGAACTTCAAACTGGAACTAGGAAACAGACTGAGAAACCAGAGTAAAAGTTTCTCCTGCAACCAGTTACCTTGGTGCTAGATGAACGAACGTCTCTCCACAAGCTTAGTTCTGAGAGATAAGTGTGTGTGAAAGCCGTCCTTCACTTAGCTTTTTGGGAACACAAAGTTTCTTTTCAGTAGCAAACACCACTCCATGCATATATATGGGGAGGTAGTAGCTCCAACTCGGTTTTACAGTGAAAACTGCAGGAACTTCATACCTGCACTAGGAAAAAGACTGAGAACCCAGAGTAAAAGTTTCTCCTGCAACCAGTTACCTTGGTGCTAGATGAACGAACGTCTCTCCACATGCTCAGTTCTGATAGATAATTGTGTGTGAAAGCAGTCTTTCACCTGGCTTCTTGGGAACACAATGCTTATTTTCAGTGTCAAAATCCACTCCATACATATATAGGGGGAGGTACTTGCTCCAACTCGGTTTTACAGTGAAAACTGCAGGAACTTCAAACCGACACGAGGAAACAGACTGAGAAACCAGTGTAAAATTTCCACTGCAACCCGTTCCCTTGGTGCTAGATGAACGAACGTATCTCCACAAGCTTAGATCTGAGAGATAAGTGTGTATGAAAACCGTCCTTCACCTAGCTTGTTGGGAACACAAAGTTCCTTTTCATTTGCAAACTCCAATCCATACATATATATGGTGTGGTACTATCTACAAATCGATTTTAGAGTGAAAACTGAAGGAAATTCAAACCGGCACTGAGAAACACAGTGAGAAACCAGAGTAAAATTTTCTCCTGCAAACCGTTCCCTAGGTGCTAGATGAACGAACGTCTCTCCACATGCTCAGTTCTGAGAGATATTGAGTGTGAAAGCCGCCCTTCACCTATCTTGTTGGGAAAACAAATTTTCTTTTCAGTTGCTAACTCCACACTATACATATATATGGGGAGGTACTAGCTCCAACTCTGTTGTACGGTGAAAACTGCAAGATCATCAAACCGGAACTAGGAAACACACTGAGATCCCAGAGTAAAAGTTTCTCTTGCAACACGTTCCCTTGGTGCTAGATGAACGAACGTCTATCCACATGCTCAGTTCTGAGAGATAAGTGTGTGTGAAAGCCGTCCTTCACCTAGCTTGTTGGGAACACAAAGTTTCTTTTCAGTTTCAAACTCCACTCCATACATATATATGGAGAGGCACTAGCTCCAAATCTGTTTTACAGTGAAACCTGCAGGAACTTCAAACCGGCACTAGGAAACAGACTGAGAAACAAGAGTAAAAGTTTCTCCTGCAACCCGTTCCCTTGGATCTAGATGAACGAAAGTCTCTCCATATGCTCAGTTCTGAGACATAAGTTTGTTTGAATGGCGTCCTTCACCTAGCTTGTTGGGAACACAATGTTTCTTTAAGTTGCAAACCCCACTCCATACATATATAGGCGAAGAATTAGATCTAACTCGGTTTTACAGTGAAAACTGCAGGAAGTTCAATCCGGCTCTAGGAAACAGACTGAGAAACCAGAGTAAAATTTCTCCTGCAATCCGTTCCCTTGGTGCTAGATGAACGAACCTCTCTCCACATGCTCAGTTCTGAGAGATAAGTGTGTGTGAAAGCCGTCCTTCACCTAGCTTGTTGGGAACACAAAATTTCTTTTCAGTTGCAAACCCCTCTCCATACATATATAAGGGGAGGAACTAGCTCCAACCCGGTTTTACAGTGAAAACTGCAGGAACATCAATCCTGCACTAGGAAAGAGACTGAGAAACCAGAGTAAAAGTTTCTCATGCAACCCGTTCCCTTTTGTGCTAGATGAACGAACGTCTCGCCAAATGCTCAGTTCTGAGAGATAATTGTGTGTGAAAGCCTTCCTTCACCTATCTTGTTGGGAACACAAAGTTTCTTTTCAGTTGCAAACTCCACTACATACATATATAAGCGGAGGTACTAGCTCCAACTCTGTTTTACAGTGAAAACTGCAGGAACTTCAAACCGGCACTAGGAAACAGACTGAGAAACCAGTGTAAAAGTTTCTTCTGCAACCCATTCCATTGGTGCTAGATGAATGAACTTCTCTCCACAAGCTTAGTTCTCAGAGATAATTCTGTGTGAAAGCAGTCCTTCACCTAGCTTGTTGGGAACACAATGCTTATTTTCAGTTGCAAACACCACTCCATACATATATAGGGGTAGGTACTAGCTCCAACTCTGTTTTACATTGAAAACTGCAGGAACTTCAAAAAGGCACTGGAAAACAGACTGAGAAACCAGAGAAAAAGTTTCTCCTACCACCCGCTCCCATGTTGCTAGATGAACGAACGTCTCTTCACAAGCTTAGTTCTGAGATATAAGTGTGTGTGAAAGCCGTCCTTCACTTAGCTTGTTGGGAAAACAAAATTACTTTTCAGTTGCAAACTCCACTCCATATATATATATGGGGAGTTACTAGCTCCAACTCGGTTTTACAGTGAAAACTGCAGGAACATCAAACCGGCTCTTTGAAACAGACTGAGAACCCAAAGTAAAAGTTTCTCCTGCAACTAGTTCCCTTGGTGCTCGATGAATGAACGTCTCTCCACATGCTCATTTCAGAGGGATAAGTGTGTGTGAAGCCGTCCTTCACTTAGCTTGTTGGGAACACAATTTTTATTTTCAGTTGCAAATTCCACTCCATACATATATAGGGGGAGGTAGTAGCTCCAAATCGGTTTTACAGTGAAAACTGCAGGATTTCAAACCGGCACTAGGAAACAGACTGAGAAACCAGAGTAAAAGTTTCTCCTGCAACCCGTTCCCTTGGTGCTAAATGAACGAACGTCTCTCCACATTCTCAAATCTGAGAGGAAAGTGTGTGTGAAAGCCGTCCTTCACCTAGCTTGTTGGGAACACAATGTTTCTTTTCATTTGCAAACTCCAATCCATACATATATAGGGGGAGGTATTAGATCCAACTCGGTTTTACAGTGAAAACTGCAGGAACTTCAAACTGGAACTAGGAAACAGACTGAGAAACCAGAGTAAAAGTTTCTCCTGCAACCAGTTACCTTGGTGCTAGATGAACGAACGTCTCTCCACAAGCTTAGTTCTGAGAGATAAGTGTGTGTGAAAGCCGTCCTTCACTTAGCTTTTTGGGAACACAAAGTTTCTTTTCAGTAGCAAACAACACTCCATGCATATATATGGGGAGGTAGTAGCTCCAACTCGGTTTTACAGTGAAAACTGCAGGAACTTCATACCTGCACTAGGAAAAAGACTGAGAACCCAGAGTAAAAGTTTCTCCTGCAACCAGTTACCTTGGTGCTAGATGAACGAACGTCTCTCCACATGCTCAGTTCTGATAGATAATTGTGTGTGAAAGCAGTCTTTCACCTGGCTTCTTGGGAACACAATGCTTATTTTCAGTGTCAAAATCCACTCCATACATATATAGGGGGAGGTACTTGCTCCAACTCGGTTTTACAGTGAAAACTGCAGGAACTTCAAACCGACACGAGGAAACAGACTGAGAAACCAGTGTAAAATTTCCACTGCAACCCGTTCCCTTGGTGCTAGATGAACGAACGTATCTCCACAAGCTTAGATCTGAGAGATAAGTGTGTATGAAAACCGTCCTTCACCTAGCTTGTTGGGAACACAAAGTTCCTTTTCATTTGCAAACTCCAATCCATACATATATATGGTGTGGTACTATCTACAAATCGATTTTAGAGTGAAAACTGAAGGAAATTCAAACCGGCACTGAGAAACAGAGTGAGAAACCAGAGTAAAATTTTCTCCTGCAAACCGTTCCCTAGGTGCTAGATGAACGAACGTCTCTCCACATGCTCAGTTCTGAGAGATATTGAGTGTGAAAGCCGCCCTTCACCTATCTTGTTGGGAAAACAAATTTTCTTTTCAGTTGCTAACTCCACACTATACATATATATGGGGAGGTACTAGCTCCAACTCTGTTGTACGGTGAAAACTGCAAGATCATCAAACCGGAACTAGGAAACACACTGAGATCCCAGAGTAAAAGTTTCTCTTGCAACACGTTCCCTTGGTGCTAGATGAACGAACGTCTCTCCACATGGTGGGTTCTGAGAGATAAGTGTGTGTGAAAGCCGTCCTTCACCTAGCTTGTTGGGAACACAAAGTTTCTTTTCAGATTCAAACTCCACTACATACATATATATGGAGAGGCACTAGCTCCAACTCTGTTTTACAGTGAAACCTGCAGGAACTTCAAACCGGCACTAGGAAACAGACTGAGAAACCAGTGTAAAAGTTTCTTCTGCAACCCATTCCATTGGTGCTAGATGAATGAACTTCTCTCCACAAGCTTATTTCTCAGAGATAATTCTGTGTGAAAGCAGTCCTTCACCTAGCTTGTTGGGAACACAATGCTTATTTTCAGTTGCTAACACCACTCCATACATATATAGGGGTAAGTACTAGCTCCAAGTCTGTTTTACAGTGAAAACTGCAGGAACTTCAAAAAGGCACTAGAAAACAGACTGAGAAACCAGAGAAAAAAGTTTCTCCTACAACCCGCTCCCTTGTTGCTAGATGAACGAACGTCTCTTCACAAGATTAGTTCTGAGATATAAGTGTGTGTGAAAGCCGTCCTTCACTTAGCTTGTTGGGAAAACAAAATTTCTTTTCAGTTGCAAACTCCACTCCATATATATATATGGGGAGTTACTAGCTCCAACTCGGTTTTACAGTGAAAACTGCAGGAACATCAAACCGGCTCTTGGAAACAGACTGAGAACCCAGAGTAAAAGTTTCTCCTGCAACTATTTCCCTTGGTGCTCGATGAATGAACGTCTCTCCACATGCTCATTTCAGAGGGATAATTGTGTGTGAAGCCGTCCTTCACTTAGCTTGTTGGGAACACAATTTTTATTTTCAGTTACAAATTCCACACCATACATATATAGGGGGAGGTAGTAGCTCCAACTCGGTTTTACAGTGAAAACTGCAGGAACTTCAAACTGGAACTAGGAAACAGACTGAGAAACCAGAGTAAAAGTTTCTCCTACAACCCGCTCCCTTGTTGCTAGATGAACGAACGTCTCTCCACAAGCTTAGTTCTGAGAGATAAGTGTGTGTGAAAGCCGTCCTTCACTTAGCTTTTTGGGAACACAAAGTTTCTTTTCAGTAGCAAACACCACTCCATGCATATATATGGGTAGGTAGTAGCTCCAACTCGGTTTTACAGTGAAAACTGCAGGAACTTCATACCGGCACTAGGAAAAAGACTGAGAACCCAGAGTAAAAGTTTCTCCTGCAACCAGTTACCTTGGTGCTAGATGAACGAACGTCTCTCCACATGCTCAGTTCTGATAGAAAATTGTGTGTGAAAGCAGTCTTTCACCTGGCTTCTTGGGAACACAATGCTTATTTTCAGTGTCAAAATCCACTCCATACATATATAGGAGGAGGTACTTGCTCCAACTCGGTTTTACAGTGAAAACTGCAGGAACTTCAAACCGACACGAGGAAACAGACTGAGAAACCAGTGTAAAATTTCCACTGCAACCCGTTCCCTTGGTGCTAGATGAACGAACGTATCTCCACAAGCTTAGATCTGAGAGATAAGTGTGTATGAAAACCGTCCTTCACCTAGCTTGTTGGGAACACAAAGTTCCTTTTCATTTGCAAACTCCAATCCATATATATATATGGTGTGGTACTAACTCCAAATCGATTTTAGAGTGAAAAGTGAAGGAAATTCAAACAGGCACTGAGAAACACAGTGAGAAACCAGAGTAAAATTTTCTCCTGCAAACCGTTCCCTAGGTGCTAGATGAACGAACGTCTCTCCACATGCTCAGTTCTGAGAAATATTGAGTGTGAAAGCCGCCCTTCACCTATCTTGTTGGGAAAACAAATTTTCTTTTCAGTTGCTAACTCCACACTATACATATATATGGGGAGGTACTAGCTCCAACTCTGTTGTACGGTGAAAATTGCAAGATCATCAAACCGGAACTAGGAAACACACTGAGAACCCAGAGTAAAAGTTTCTCTTGCAACACGTTCCCTTGGTGCTAGATGAACGAACGTCTCTCCACATGCTCAGTTCTGAGAGATAAGTGTGTGTGAAAGCCGTCCTTCACCTAGCTTGTTGGGAACACAAAGTTTCTTTTCAGTTTCAAACTCCACTCCATACATATATATGGAGAGGCACTAGCTCCAACTCTGTTTTACAGTGAAACCTGCAGGAACTTCAAACCGGCACTAGGAAACAGACTGAGAAACAAGGGTTAAAGTTTCTCCTGCAACCCGTTCCCTTGGATCTAGATGAACGAAAGTCTCTCCATATGCTCAGTTCTGAGAGATAAGTTTGTTTGAATGGCGTCCTTCACCTAGCTTGTTGGGAACACAATGTTTCTTTAAGTTGCAAACCCCACTCCATACATATATAGGCGAAGTATTAGATCTAACTCGGTTTTACAGTGAAAACTGCAGGAAGTTCAATCTGGCTCTAGGAAACAGACTGAGAAACCAGAGTAAAATTTCTCCTGCAATCCGTTCCCTTGGTGCTAGATGAACGAACGTCTCTCCACATGCTCAGTTCTGAGTGAAAATTGTGTGTGAAAGCCGTCTTTCACCTAGCTTGTTGGGGACACAAATTATCTTTTCTGTTGCAAACCCAACTCCATACATATATATGGGGAGTTACTAGCTCCAACTCGGTTTTACAGTGAAAATTGCAGGAACTTCAAACCGGCACTAGGAAACACACTGAGAAACCAGAGTAAATGTTTCTCCTGCAAACCGTTTCCTTGGTGCTAAATGAACGAACGTTCTCCACATGCTCATTTTTGAGAGATAAGTGTGTGTGAAAGCCGTCCTTCACTTAGCTTGTTGGGAACCCAATGTTTCTTTTCAGTTGCAAACTCCACTCCATACATATTTATAGGTAGGTACTGGCTCCAACACTGTTTTACAGTGAAAACTGCAGGAACATCAAACCGGCAGCAGGAAACAGACTGAGAACCCAGAGTAAAAGTTTCTCCTGCAACTAGTTCCCTTGGTGTTCGATGAACGAAAGTCTCTCCACATGCTCATTTCAGAGGGATAAGTGTGTGTAAAGCCGTCCTTCACTTAGCTTGTTGGGAACACAATGTTTATTTTCAGTTGCAAATTCCACTCCATTCATATATAGGGGGATGTTTTCGATCCAACTCGGTTTTACAGTGAAAACTGCAGGAACTTCAAAACGGCACTAGGAAACAGACTGAGAAACCAGAGTAAATGTTTCTCCTGCAACCCGTTCCGTTGGATCTAGACGAATGAAAGTCTCTCCATATGCTCAGTTCTGAGAGATAAGTGTGTGCGAAGCCGTACTTCACATAGTTTGTTGGTAATACAATGTTTATTTTCAGTTGCAAATTCCACTCCATACATATATATGGGGAGTTACTAGCTCCAAATCGGATTTACAGTGAAAACTGCAGGAACTTCAAAACGGCACTAGGAAACAGACTGAGAAACCAGAGTAAATGTTTCTCCTGGAAACCTTTCCCTTGATGCTAGGTGAAAGATCATCTCGCCACATGCTCAATTCTGAGAGATAATTGTGTGTGAAAGACGTCCTTCACCTAGCTTGTTGGGAACACAAAGTTTTTTCAGTTGCAACTACATTCCATACATATATATGGGGATGTAATAGCTCCAACTCGGTTTTACAGTGAAAACTGCAGGAACTTCAAACCGGCATTAGGAAACAGACTGAGAAACCAGAGTAAAGTTTTTGCTGCAACTTGTTCCCATGGTGCTAGATGAACGAAAGTCTCTCCACATGCTCAGATCTGAGAGATAAGTGTGTTTGAAAGGCGTCCTTCACCTAGCTTGTTGGGAACACAATGTTTCTTTCAGTTGCAAACCCCACTCCATACATATATAGGCGAAGTATTAGATCCAACTCGGTTTTACAGTGAAAACTGCAGGAAGTTCAAACCGGAACTAGGAAACAGACTGAGAAACCAGAGTAAAAGTTTCCCCTGCAAACCGTTCCCTTGGTGCTAGATGAACGAAAGTCTGGCCACAAGCTTAGATCTGAGAGATAAGTGTGTATGAAAGCCGTCCTTCACATAGATTGTTATGAACACAAAGCTCCTTTTCAGTTGCAAACTCCACTCCATAAATATATATGGGGTGGTACTAGCTCCAATTCGATTTTACAGTGAAAATTTCAAGAACTTCAAACCGGCACTAGGAAACAGACTGAGAAACCAGAGTAAAAGTTTTTCCTGCATCCCGTTCCCTTGGTGCTAGATGAACGAACGTTTCTCCTCATGCTCAGTTCTGAGAGATAAGTGTGTGTGAAAGCCGTCCTTCACATAGCTTGTTGGGAACACAAAGTTTCTTTTCAATTGCAAACTCCACTCCATACATATATATGGGGAGGTACTAGCTCCAACACTGTTTTACAGTGAAAACTGCAGGAACTTCAAACCGGCACTAGGAAACAGACTGAGAAACAAGAGTAAAGTTTCTCCTGCAACCCGTTCCATTTGTGCTAGATGAACGCACGTCTATCCACATGCTCATTTCTGATAGATAATTGTGTGTGAAAGTCGTCCTTCACCTAGCTTCTTGGGAACACAATGCTTATTTTCAGTGTCAAACTCCACTCCATACATATATAGGGGGAGGTACTAGCTCCAACTCGGTTTTACAGTGAAAACTGCAGGAAATTAAAATCGGCAGTAGGAAACAGACTGAGAACCCAGAGTAAAAGTTTCTCCTGCAACTAGTTCCCTTGGTGTTCGATGAACGAAAGTCTCTCCACATGCTCATTTCAGAGGGATAAGTGTGTGTGAAGCCGTCCTTCACTTAGCTTGTTGGGAACACAATGTTTATTTTCAGTTGCAAATTCCACTCCATTCATATATAGGGGGATGTTTTCGATCCAACTCGGTTTTACAGTGAAAACTGCAGGAACTTCAAAACGAAACTAGGAAACATGCTGAGAAACCAGAGTAAAATTTCTCCTGCAACCCGTTCCCTTGGTGCTAGATGAACGAACGTATCTCCACATGCTTAGTTCTGAGAGATAATTGTGTGTGAAAGCCATCCTTCACCGAGCTTGTTGGGAACACATACTTTCATTTCAGTTGCAAACTCCACTCCATACATATATATTCTGAGGTACTAGCTCCAACTCGGTTTTCCAGTGAAATCTGCAGGAAATTCAAACCGGCACTAGGAAAAAGACTGAGAACCCAGAGTAAAATTTCTCCTGCAACCATTTCCCTTGGTGCTCGATGAACGAACGTCTATCCACATGCTCATTTCTGAGGGATAAGTGTGTATGAAAGCCGTCCTTCACCTAGCTTGTTGGGAACCCAATGTTTCTTTTCAGTTGCAAACTCCACTCCATACATATATATAGGTAGGTACTAGCTCCAACACTGTTTTACAGTGAAAACTGCAGGAACATCAAACCGGCACTAGGAAACAGACTGAGAAACCAGAGTAAAAGTTTCTCCTGCAACCCGTTCCCTTTGTGCTAGGTGAACGAACGTCTCTCCACATGCTCAGTTCTGAGAGATAAGTGTGTGTGAAAGCCGTCCTTCACCTATCTTGTTGGGAACACAAATTTTCTTTTCAGTTGCTAACTCCACACCATACATATATATGGGGATGTAATGGCTCCAACTCGGTTTTACAGTGAAAACTGCAGGAACTTCAAACCGGCACTAGGAAACAGACTGAGAAACCAGTGTAAAAGTTTCCCTGCAACCCGTTCCCTTGGTGCTAGATGAACGAACGTCTCTCCACAAGCTTAGATCTGAGAGCTAAGTGTGTATGAAAGCCGTCCTTCACCTAGCTTGTTGGGAACAAAAAGTTCCTTTTTTAGTTGCAAACTCCACTCCATACATATATATGGGGAGGTACTAGCTCCAACTCTGTTTTACAGTGAACCCTGCAGGAACTTCAAACCGGCATTAGGAATCAGACTGAGAAACTAGTGTAATAGTTTTTCCTGCAAACTGTTCCCTTGGATCTAGATGAACGAAAGTCTCTAAACATGCTCAGTTCTGAGAGATAAGTGTGTGCCAACCCGTACTTCACATAGTTTGTTGGTAATACAATGTTTATTTTCAGTTGCAAATTCCACTCCATACATATATATGGTGTGGTACTAACTCCAATTCGAATTTAGAGTGAAAACTGAAGGAAATTCAAACCGGCACTGAGAAACACACTGAGAACCCAGAGTAAAAGTTTCTCTTGCAACACGTTCCCTTGTTGCTAGATGAACGAACGTCTCTCCACATGCTCAGTTCTGAGAGATAAGTGTGTATGAAAGCCGTCCTTCACCTAGCTTGTTGGGAACACAAAGTTCCTTTTCATTTGCAAACTCCACTCCATACATATATATGGTGTGGTACTAACTCCAATTCGATTTTAGAGTGAAAACTGAAGGAAATTCAAACCGGCACTGAGAAACACAGCGAGAAACCAGAGTAAAAGTTTCTCCTGCAACCCGTTCCCTTGGTGCTAGATGAACGAACGTCTCTCCACATGCTCAGTTCTGAGAGATAAGTGTGTGTGAAAGCCGACCTTCACCTATCTTGTTGGGAACACAAATTTTCTTTTCAGTTGCTAACTTCAAACCACACATATATATGGGGAGGTACTAGCTCCAACTCGGTTGTACGGTGAAAAATGCAAGATCATCAAACCGGCACTAGGAAACACACTGACAACCCAGATTAAAAGTTTCTCTTGCAACATGTTCCCTTGGTGCTAGATGTACGAACGTCTCTCCACATGCTCAGTTCTGAGAGATAATTGTGTATGAAAGCCGTCCTTCACCTAGCTTGTTGGGAACACAAAGTTTCTTTTCAGTTGCAAACTCCACTCCATACATATATATGGGGAGGTAATAGATCCAACCCTGTTTTACAGTGAAATCTGCAGGAATTTCAAACCGGCACTAGGAAACAAACTGAGAAACAAGAGTAAATATTTCTCCTGCAACTCATTCCATTGGATCTAGATGAATGAAAGTCTCTCCATATGCTCAGTTCTGAGAGATAAGTGTGTGCGAACCCGAACTTCACATATTTTGTTGGTAATACAATGTATATTTTCAGTTGCAAATTCCACTCCATAAATATATATGGGGAGTTACTAGCTCCAAATCGGATTTACAGTGAAAACTGCAGGAACTTCAAAACGGCACTAGGAAACAGACTGAGAAACCAGAGTAAATGTTTCTCCTGGAAACCTTTCCCTTGATGCTAGGTGAAAGATCATCTCGCCACATGCTCAATTCTGAGAGATAATTGTGTGTGAAAGACGTCCTTCACCTAGCTTGTTGGGAACACAAAGTTTTTTCAGTTGCAACTACATTCCATACATATATATGGGGATGTAATAGCTCCAACTCGGTTTTACAGTGAAAACTGCAGGAACTTCAAACCGGCATTAGGAAACAGACTGAGAAACCAGAGTAAAGTTTTTGCTGCAAATTGTTCCCATGGTGCTAGATGAACGAAAGTCTCTCCACATGCTCAGATCTGAGAGGTAAGTGTGTTTGAAAGGCGTCCTTCAATTAGCTTGTTGGGAACACAATGTTTCTTTCAGTTGCAAACCCCACTCCATACATATATAGGCGAAGTATTAGATCCAACTCGGTTTTACAGAGAAAACTGCAGGAAGTTCAAACCGGCACTAGGAAACAGACTGAGAAACCAGAGTAAAAGTTTCCCCTGCAAACCGTTCCCTTGGTGCTAGATGAACGAAAGTCTGGCCACAAGCTTAGATCTGAGAGATAAGTGTGTATGAAAGCCGTCCTTCACATAGATTGTTGGGAACACAAAGCTCCTTTTCAGTTGCAAACTCCACTCCATAAATATATATGGGGTGGTACTAGCTCCAATTCGATTTTACAGTGAAAATTTTAAGAACTTCAAACCGGCACTAGGAAACAGACTGAGAAACCAGAGTAAAAGCTTTTCCTGCATCCCGTTCCCTTGGTGCTAGATGAACGAACGTTTCTCCACATGCTCAGTTCTGAGAGATAAGTGTGTGTGAAAGCCGTCCTTCACATAGCTTGTTGGGAACACAAAGTTTCTTTTCAATTGCAAACTCCACTCCATACATATATATGGGGAGGTACTAGCTCCAACACTGTTTTACAGTGAAAACTGCAGGAACTTCAAACCGGCACTAGGAAACAGACTGAGAAACAAGAGTAAAGTTTCTCCTGCAACCCGTTCCATTTGTGCTAGATGAACGCACGTCTATCCACATGCTCATTTCTGATAGATAATTGTGTGTGAAAGTCGTCCTTCACCTAGCATCTTGGGAACACAATGATTATTTTCAGTGTCAAACTCCACTCCATACATATATAGGGGGAGGTACTAGCTCCAACTCGGTTTTACAGTGAAAACTGCAGGAAATTAAAATCGGCAGTAGGAAACAGACTGAGAACCCAGAGTAAAAGTTTCTCCTGCAACTAGTTCCCTTGGTGTTCGATGAACGAAAGTCTCTCAACATGCTCATTTCAGAGGGATAATTGTGTGTGAAGCCGTCCTTCACTTAGCTTGTTGGGAACACAATGTTTATTTTCAGTTGCAAATTCCACTCCATTCATATATAGGGGGATGTTTTCGATCCAACTCGGTTTTACAGTGAAAACTGCAGGAACTTCAAAACGGCACTAGGAAACATGCTGAGAAACCAGAGTAAAATTTCTCCTGCAACCCGTTCCCTTGGTGCTAGATGAACGAACGTATCTCCACATCCTTAGTTCTGAGAGATAATTGTGTGTGAAAGCCGTCCTTCACCGAGCTTGTTGGGAACACATAGTTTCATTTCAGTTGCAAACTCCACTCCATACATATATATTCTGAGGTACTAGATCCAACTCGGTTTCCCAGTGAAATCTGCAGGAAATTCAAACCGGCACTAGGAAACAGACTGAGAACCCAGAGTAAAATTTCTCCTGCAACCATTTCCCTTGGTGCTCGATGAACGAACGTCTATCCACATGCTCATTTCTGAGGGATAAATGTGTATGAAAGCCGTCCTTCACCTAGCTTGTTGGGAACCCAATGTTTCTTTTCAGTTGCAAACTCCACTCCATACATATTTATAGGTAGGTACTAGCTCCAACACTGTTTTACAGTGAAAACTGCAGGAACATCAAACCGGCACTAGGAAACAGACTGAGAAATCAGAGTAAAAGTTTCTCCTGCAACCCGTTCCGTTGGTGATAGATGAACGAACGTATCTCCACATGCTTAGTTCTGAGAGATAATTGTGTGTGAAAGCCGTCCTTCACCGAGCTTGTTGGAAACACATAGTTTCATTTCAGTTGCAAACTCCACTCCATACATATATATTCTGAGGTACTAGCTCCAACTCGGTTTTCCAGTGAAATCTGCAGGAAATTCAAACCGGCACTAGGAAACAGACTGAGAACCCAGAGTAAAATTTCTCCTGCAACCATTTCCCTTGGTGCTCGATGAACGAACGTCTATCCACATGCTCATTTCTGAGTGATAAGTGTGTGTGAAAGCCGTCCTTCACCTAGCTTGTTGGGAACCCAAAGTTTCTCTTCAGTAGCAAACTCCACTCCATAAATATATATGGGGAGGTACTAGCTCCAACTCGGTTTTACAGTGAAAACTGCAGGAACTTCAAACCGGCACTAGGAAACCGACTGAGAAACCAGAGTAAAAGTTTCTCCTTCAAAACGTTCCCTTTGTGCTAGATGAACGAACGTCTCTCCACATGCTCAGATCTGAGAGATAAGTGTGTGTGAAACCCGTCCTTCACCTAACATGTTGGGAACACAAAGTTTCTCTTCAGTTGCAATCTCCACTCCATACATATATATGGGCAGGTACTAGCTCCATCTCGGTTTTACAGTGAAGTCTGCAGGAAATTTAAACCGGCACTAGGAAACAGACTGAGAAACCAGAGTAAAAGTTTCTCCTGCAAACCGTTCCCTTTGTGCTAGATGAACGAACGTAGCTCTACATACTCAGTTCTGAGAGATAAGTGTGTGTGAAAGCCGTCCTTCACCTAGCTTGTAGGGAACACAAAGTTTCTCTTCAGTTGCAAACTCCAATCCATACGTATATATGGGGTGGTACTAGCTCCAACTCGATTTTACAGTGAAAACTGCAGGAACTTTAAAACGGCACTAGGAAACAGACTGAGAAACTAGAGTAAAAGTTTCTCCTGCAACCCGTTCCCTTTGTGCTAAATGAAGGAACGACTCTCCACATGCTCAGTTCTGATAGATAAGTGCGTGTGAAAGCCGTCCATCACCTAGCTTTTTGGGAATAAAAAGTTTCTCTTCAGTTGCAAACTCCACTCCATACATATATATGGGGAGGTACTAGCTCCAACACGGTTTTACTGTGAAAACTGCAGGAACTTCAAACCGGCACTAGGAAACAGACTGAGAAACCAGAGTAAAAGTTTCACATGCAACCCGTTCCCATTGTGCTAGATGAACGAACGTCTCTCCACATGCTCAGTTCTGAGTGATAAGTGTGTGTGAAAGCCGTACTTCACCTAGCTTTTTGGGAACACAAAGTTTCTCTTCAGTTGCAAACTCCTCTCCATACATTTATATGGGGAGGTTCTAGCTCCAACTCGATTTTACAGTGAAAACTGCAGGATCTTCAAACCGGCACTAGGAAACAGACTGAGAAACCAGAGTAAAAGTTTCTCCTGGAAAACTTTCCCTTTGTGCTAGATGAACGAACGTCTCTCCACATGCTCAGTTCTGAGAGATAAGTGTGTGTGAAAGCCGTCTTTCACTTATCTTGTTTGGAACACAAAGTTTCTTTTCAGATGCAAACTCCACTCCATACATATATATGGGGAGGTACTAGCTCCAACTCTGTTTTACAGTGAAAACTGCAGGAACTTCAAACCGGCACTAGGAAACAGACTGAGAAACCAGAGTAAAATTTCTCCTGCAAACCGTTCCTTTTGAGCTAGATGAACGAACGTCTCTCCACATGCTCAGGTCTGAGAGATAATTGTGTGTGAATGCCGTCCTTCACTTAGCTTGTTGGGAACACAAAATTTCTTTTCAGTTGCAAACTCCACTCCATATATATATATGGGGAGTTACTAGCTCCAACTCGGTTTTACAGTGAAAACTGCAGGAACATCAAACCGGCTCTTGGAAACAGACTGAGAACCCAGAGTAAAAGTTTCTCCTGCAACTAGTTCCCTTGGTGCTCGATGAATGAACGTCTCTCCACATGCTCATTTCAGAGGGATAATTGTGTGTGAAGCCGTCCTTCACTTAGCTTGTTGGGAACACAATTTTTATTTTCAGTTACAAATTCCACTCCATACATATATAGGGGGAGGTAGTAGCTCCAACTCGGTTTTACAGTGAAAACTGCAGGAACTTCAAACTGGAACTAGGAAACAGACTGAGAAACCAGAGTAAAAGTTTCTCCTACAACCCGCTCCCTTGTTGCTAGATGAACGAACGTCTCTCCACAAGCTTAGTTCTGAGAGATAAGTGTGTGTGAAAGCCGTCCTTCACTTAGCTTTTTGGGAACACAAAGTTTCTTTTCAGTAGCAAACACCACTCCATGCATATATATGGGTAGGTAGTAGCTCCAACTCGGTTTTACAGTGAAAACTGCAGGAACTTCATACCGGCACTAGGAAAAAGACTGAGAACCCAGAGTAAAAGTTTCTCCTGCAACCAGTTACCTTGGTGCTAGATGAACGAACGTCTCTCCACATGCTCAGTTCTGATAGAAAATTGTGTGTGAAAGCAGTCTTTCACCTGGCTTCTTGGGAACACAATGCTTATTTTCAGTGTCAAAATCCACTCCATACATATATAGGAGGAGGTACTTGCTCCAACTCGGTTTTACAGTGAAAACTGCAGGAACTTCAAACCGACACGAGGAAACAGACTGAGAAACCAGTGTAAAATTTCCACTGCAACCCGTTCCCTTGGTGCTAGATGAACGAACGTATCTCCACAAGCTTAGATCTGAGAGATAAGTGTGTATGAAAACCGTACTTCACCTAGCTTGTTGGGAACACAAAGTTCCTTTTCATTTAAAAACTCCAATCCATACATATATATGGTGTGGTACTAACTCCAAATCGATTTTAGAGTGAAAAGTGAAGGAAATTCAAACCGGCACTGAGAAACACAGTGAGAAACCAGAGTAAAATTTTCTCCTGCAAACCGTTCCCTAGGTGCTAGATGAATGAACGTCTCTCCACATGCTCAGTTCTGAGAAATATTGAGTGTGAAAGCCGCCCTTCACTTATCTTGTTGGGAAAACAAATTTTCTTTTCAGTTGCTAACTCCACACTATACATATATATGGGGAGGTACTAGCTCCAACACTGTTGTACGGTGAAAATTGCAAGATCATCAAACCGGAACTAGGAAACACACTGAGAACCCAGAGTAAAAGTTTCTCTTGCAACACGTTCCCTTGGTGCTAGATGAACGAACGTCTATCCACATGCTCAGTTCTGAGAGATAAGTGTGTGTGAAAGCCGTCCTTCACCTAGCTTGTTGGGAACACAAAGTTTCTTTTCAGTTTCAAACTCCACTCCATACATATATATGGAGAGGCACTAGCTCCAAATCTGTTTTACAGTGAAACCTGCAGGAACTTCAAACCGGCACTAGGAAACAGACTGAGAAACAAGAGTAAAAGTTTCTCCTGCAACCCGTTCCCTTGGATCTAGATGAACGAAAGTCTCTCCATATGCTCAGTTCTGAGAGATAAGTTTGTTTGAATGGCGTCCTTCACCTAGCTTGTTGGGAACACAATGTTTCTTTAAGTTGCAAACCCCACTCCATACATATATAGGCGAAGAATTAGATCTAACTCGGTTTTACAGTGAAAACTGCAGGAAGTTCAATCCGGCTCTAGGAAACAGACTGAGAAACCAGAGTAAAATTTCTCCTGCAATCCGTTCCCTTGGTGCTAGATGAACGAACCTCTCTCCACATGCTCAGTTCTGAGAGATAAGTGTGTGTGAAAGCCGTCCTTCACCTAGCTTGTTGGGAACACAAAATTTCTTTTCAGTTGCAAACCCCTCTCCATACATATATAAGGGGAGGAACTAGCTCCAACCCGGTTTTACAGTGAAAACTGCAGGAACATCAATCCTGCACTAGGAAAGAGACTGAGAAACCAGAGTAAAAGTTTCTCATGCAACCCGTTCCCTTTTGTGCTAGATGAACGAACGTCTCGCCAAATGCTCAGTTCTGAGAAATAATTGTGTGTGAAAGCCTTCCTTCACCTATCTTGTTGGGAACACAAAGTTTCTTTTCAGTTGCAAACTCCACTACATACATATATAAGCGGAGGTACTAGCTCCAACTCTGTTTTACAGTGAAAACTGCAGGAACTTCAAACCGGCACTAGGAAACAGACTGAGAAACCAGTGTAAAAGTTTCTTCTGCAACCCATTCCATTGGTGCTAGATGAATGAACTTCTCTCCACAAGCTTAGTTCTCAGAGATAATTCTGTGTGAAAGCAGTCCTTCACCTAGCTTGTTGGGAACACAATGCTTATTTTCAGTTGCAAACACCACTCCATACATATATAGGGGTAGGTACTAGCTCCAACTCTGTTTTACATTGAAAACTGCAGGAACTTCAAAAAGGCACTGGAAAACAGACTGAGAAACCAGAGAAAAAGTTTCTCCTACCACCCGCTCCCATGTTGCTAGATGAACGAACGTCTCTTCACAAGCTTAGTTCTGAGATATAAGTGTGTGTGAAAGCCGTCCTTCACTTAGCTTGTTGGGAAAACAAAATTACTTTTCAGTTGCAAACTCCACTCCATATATATATATGGGGAGTTACTAGCTCCAACTCGGTTTTACAGTGAAAACTGCAGGAACATCAAACCGGCTCTTTGAAACAGACTGAGAACCCAAAGTAAAAGTTTCTCCTGCAACTAGTTCCCTTGGTGCTCGATGAATGAACGTCTCTCCACATGCTCATTTCAGAGGGATAAGTGTGTGTGAAGCCGTCCTTCACTTAGCTTGTTGGGAACACAATTTTTATTTTCAGTTGCAAATTCCACTCCATACATATATAGGGGGAGGTAGTAGCTCCAAATCGGTTTTACAGTGAAAACTGCAGGATTTCAAACCGGCACTAGGAAACAGACTGAGAAACCAGAGTAAAAGTTTCTCCTGCAACCCGTTCCCTTGGTGCTAAATGAACGAACGTCTCTCCACATTCTCAAATCTGAGAGGAAAGTGTGTGTGAAAGCCGTCCTTCACCTAGCTTGTTGGGAACACAATGTTTCTTTTCATTTGCAAACTCCAATCCATACATATATAGGGGGAGGTATTAGATCCAACTCGGTTTTACAGTGAAAACTGCAGGAACTTCAAACTGGAACTAGGAAACAGACTGAGAAACCAGAGTAAAAGTTTCTCCTGCAACCAGTTACCTTGGTGCTAGATGAACGAACGTCTCTCCACAAGCTTAGTTCTGAGAGATAAGTGTGTGTGAAAGCCGTCCTTCACTTAGCTTTTTGGGAACACAAAGTTTCTTTTCAGTAGCAAACACCACTCCATGCATATATATGGGGAGGTAGTAGCTCCAACTCGGTTTTACAGTGAAAACTGCAGGAACTTCATACCTGCACTAGGAAAAAGACTGAGAACCCAGAGTAAAAGTTTCTCCTGCAACCAGTTACCTTGGTGCTAGATGAACGAACGTCTCTCCACATGCTCAGTTCTGATAGATAATTGTGTGTGAAAGCAGTCTTTCACCTGGCTTCTTGGGAACACAATGCTTATTTTCAGTGTCAAAATCCACTCCATACATATATAGGGGGAGGTACTTGCTCCAACTCGGTTTTACAGTGAAAACTGCAGGAACTTCAAACCGACACGAGGAAACAGACTGAGAAACCAGTGTAAAATTTCCACTGCAACCCGTTCCCTTGGTGCTAGATGAACGAACGTATCTCCACAAGCTTAGATCTGAGAGATAAGTGTGTATGAAAACCGTCCTTCACCTAGCTTGTTGGGAACACAAAGTTCCTTTTCATTTGCAAACTCCAATCCATACATATATATGGTGTGGTACTATCTACAAATCGATTTTAGAGTGAAAACTGAAGGAAATTCAAACCGGCACTGAGAAACAGAGTGAGAAACCAGAGTAAAATTTTCTCCTGCAAACCGTTCCCTAGGTGCTAGATGAACGAACGTCTCTCCACATGCTCAGTTCTGAGAGATATTGAGTGTGAAAGCCGCCCTTCACCTATCTTGTTGGGAAAACAAATTTTCTTTTCAGTTGCTAACTCCACACTATACATATATATGGGGAGGTACTAGCTCCAACTCTGTTGTACGGTTAAAACTGCAAGATCATCAAACCGGAACTAGGAAACACACTGAGATCCCAGAGTAAAAGTTTCTCTTGCAACACGTTCCCTTGGTGCTAGATGAACGAACGTCTCTCCACATGGTGGGTTCTGAGAGATAAGTGTGTGTGAAAGCCGTCCTTCACCTAGCTTGTTGGGAACACAAAGTTTCTTTTCAGATTCAAACTCCACTACATACATATATATGGAGAGGCACTAGCTCCAACTCTGTTTTACAGTGAAACCTGCAGGAACTTCAAACCGGCACTAGGAAACAGACTGAGAAACCAGTGTAAAAGTTTCTTCTGCAACCCATTCCATTGGTGCTAGATGAATGAACTTCTCTCCACAAGCTTATTTCTCAGAGATAATTCTGTGTGAAAGCAGTCCTTCACCTAGCTTGTTGGGAACACAATGCTTATTTTCAGTTGCTAACACCACTCCATACATATATAGGGGTAAGTACTAGCTCCAAGTCTGTTTTACAGTGAAAACTGCAGGAACTTCAAAAAGGCACTAGAAAACAGACTGAGAAACCAGAGAAAAAGTTTCTCCTACAACCCGCTCCCTTGTTGCTAGATGAACGAACGTCTCTTCACAAGATTAGTTCTGAGATATAAGTGTGTGTGAAAGCCGTCCTTCACTTAGCTTGTTGGGAAAACAAAATTTCTTTTCAGTTGCAAACTCCACTCCATATATATATATGGGGAGTTACTAGCTCCAACTCGGTTTTACAGTGAAAACTGCAGGAACATCAAACCGGCTCTTGGAAACAGACTGAGAACCCAGAGTAAAAGTTTCTCCTGCAACTATTTCCCTTGGTGCTCGATGAATGAACGTCTCTCCACATGCTCATTTCAGAGGGATAATTGTGTGTGAAGCCGTCCTTCACTTAGCTTGTTGGGAACACAATTTTTATTTTCAGTTACAAATTCCACTCCATACATATATAGGGGGAGGTAGTAGCTCCAACTCGGTTTTACAGTGAAAACTGCAGGAACTTCAAACTGGAACTAGGAAACAGACTGAGAAACCAGAGTAAAAGTTTCTCCTACAACCCGCTCCCTTGTTGCTAGATGAACGAACGTCTCTCCACAAGCTTAGTTCTGAGAGATAAGTGTGTGTGAAAGCCGTCCTTCACTTAGCTTTTTGGGAACACAAAGTTTCTTTTCAGTAGCAAACACCACTCCATGCATATATATGGGTAGGTAGTAGCTCCAACTCGGTTTTACAGTGAAAACTGCAGGAACTTCATACCGGCACTAGGAAAAAGACTGAGAACCCAGAGTAAAAGTTTCTCCTGCAACCAGTTACCTTGGTGCTAGATGAACGAACGTCTCTCCACATGCTCAGTTCTGATAGAAAATTGTGTGTGAAAGCAGTCTTTCACCTGGCTTCTTGGGAACACAATGCTTATTTTCAGTGTCAAAATCCACTCCATACATATATAGGAGGAGGTACTTGCTCCAACTCGGTTTTACAGTGAAAACTGCAGGAACTTCAAACCGACACGAGGAAACAGACTGAGAAACCAGTGTAAAATTTCCACTGCAACCCGTTCCCTTGGTGCTAGATGAACGAACGTATCTCCACAAGCTTAGATCTGAGAGATAAGTGTGTATGAAAACCGTCCTTCACCTAGCTTGTTGGGAACACAAAGTTCCTTTTCATTTGCAAACTCCAATCCATACATATATATGGTGTGGTACTAACTCCAAATCGATTTTAGAGTGAAAAGTGAAGGAAATTCAAACAGGCACTGAGAAACACAGTGAGAAACCAGAGTAAAATTTTCTCCTGCAAACCGTTCCCTAGGTGCTAGATGAACGAACGTCTCTCCACATGCTCAGTTCTGAGAAATATTGAGTGTGAAAGCCGCCCTTCACCTATCTTGTTGGGAAAACAAATTTTCTTTTCAGTTGCTAACTCCACACTATACATATATATGGGGAGGTACTAGCTCCAACTCTGTTGTACGGTGAAAATTGCAAGATCATCAAACCGGAACTAGGAAACACACTGAGAACCCAGAGTAAAAGTTTCTCTTGCAACACGTTCCCTTGGTGCTAGATGAACGAACGTCTCTCCACATGCTCAGTTCTGAGAGATAAGTGTGTGTGAAAGCCGTCCTTCACCTAGCTTGTTGGGAACACAAAGTTTCTTTTCAGTTTCAAACTCCACTCCATACATATATATGGAGAGGCACTAGCTCCAACTCTGTTTTACAGTGAAACCTGCAGGAACTTCAAACCGGCACTAGGAAACAGACTGAGAAACAAGGGTTAAAGTTTCTCCTGCAACCCGTTCCCTTGGATCTAGATGAACGAAAGTCTCTCCATATGCTCAGTTCTGAGAGATAAGTTTGTTTGAATGGCGTCCTTCACCTAGCTTGTTGGGAACACAATGTTTCTTTAAGTTGCAAACCCCACTCCATACATATATAGGCGAAGTATTAGATCTAACTCGGTTTTACAGTGAAAACTGCAGGAAGTTCAATCTGGCTCTAGGAAACAGACTGAGAAACCAGAGTAAAATTTCTCCTGCAATCCGTTCCCTTGGTGCTAGATGAACGAACCTCTCTCCACATGCTCAGTTCTGAGTGAAAATTGTGTGTGAAAGCCGTCTTTCACCTAGCTTGTTGGGGACACAAATTATCTTTTCTGTTGCAAACCCAACTCCATACATATATATGGGGAGTTACTAGCTCCAACTCGGTTTTACAGTGAAAACTGCAGGAACTTCAAACCGGCACTAGGAAACACACTGAGAAACCAGAGTAAATGTTTCTCCTGCAAACCGTTTCCTTGGTGCTAAATGAACGAACGTTCTCCACATGCTCATTTTTGAGAGATAAGTGTGTGTGAAAGCCGTCCTTCACTTAGCTTGTTGGGAACCCAATGTTTCTTTTCAGTTGCAAACTCCACTCCATACATATTTATAGGTAGGTACTGGCTCCAACACTGTTTTACAGTGAAAACTGCAGGAACATCAAACCGGCAGCAGGAAACAGACTGAGAACCCAGAGTAAAAGTTTCTCCTGCAACTAGTGCCCTTGGTGTTCGATGAACGAAAGTCTCTCCACATGCTCATTTCAGAGGGATAAGTGTGTGTAAAGCCGTCCTTCACTTAGCTTGTTGGGAACACAATGTTTATTTTCAGTTGCAAATTCCACTCCATTCATATATAGGGGGATGTTTTCGATCCAACTCGGTTTTACAGTGAAAACTGCAGGAACTTCAAAACGGCACTAGGAAACAGACTGAGAAACCAGAGTAAATGTTTCTCCTGCAACCCGTTCCGTTGGATCTAGACGAATGAAAGTCTCTCCATATGCTCAGTTCTGAGAGATAAGTGTGTGCGAAGCCGTACTTCACATAGTTTGTTGGTAATACAATGTTTATTTTCAGTTGCAAATTCCACTCCATACATATATATGGGGAGTTACTAGCTCCAAATCGGATTTACAGTGAAAACTGCAGCAACTTCAAAACGGCACTAGGAAACAGACTGAGAAACCAGAGTAAATGTTTCTCCTGGAAACCTTTCCCTTGATGCTAGGTGAAAGATCATCTCGCCACATGCTCAATTCTGAGAGATAATTGTGTGTGAAAGACGTCCTTCACCTAGCTTGTTGGGAACACAAAGTTTTTTCAGTTGCAACTACATTCCATACATATATATGGGGATGTAATAGCTCCAACTCGGTTTTACAGTGGAAACTGCAGGAACTTCAAACCGGCATTAGGAAACAGACTGAGAAACCAGAGTAAAGTTTTTGCTGCAACTTGTTCCCATGGTGCTAGATGAACGAAAGTCTCTCCACATGCTCAGATCTGAGAGATAAGTGTGTTTGAAAGGCGTCCTTCACCTAGCTTGTTGGGAACACAATGTTTCTTTCAGTTGCAAACCCCACTCCATACATATATAGGCGAAGTATTAGATCCAACTCGGTTTTACAGTGAAAACTGCAGGAAGTTCAAACCGGAACTAGGAAACAGACTGAGAAACCAGAGTAAAAGTTTCCCCTGCAAACCGTTCCCTTGGTGCTAGATGAACGAAAGTCTGGCCACAAGCTTAGATCTGAGAGATAAGTGTGTATGAAAGCCGTCCTTCACATAGATTGTTATGAACACAAAGCTCCTTTTCAGTTGCAAACTCCACTCCATAAATATATATGGGGTGGTACTAGCTCCAATTCGATTTTACAGTGAAAATTTCAAGAACTTCAAACCGGCACTAGGAAACAGACTGAGAAACCAGAGTAAAAGTTTTTCCTGCATCCCGTTCCCTTGGTGCTAGATGAACGAACGTTTCTCCTCATGCTCAGTTCTGAGAGATAAGTGTGTGTGAAAGCCGTCCTTCACATAGCTTGTTGGGAACACAAAGTTTCTTTTCAATTGCAAACTCCACTCCATACATATATATGGGGAGGTACTAGCTCCAACACTGTTTTACAGTGAAAACTGCAGGAACTTCAAACCGGCACTAGGAAACAGACTGAGAAACAAGAGTAAAGTTTCTCCTGCAACCCGTTCCATTTGTGCTAGATGAACGCACGTCTATCCACATGCTCATTTCTGATAGATAATTGTGTGTGAAAGTCGTCCTTCACCTAGCTTCTTGGGAACACAATGCTTATTTTCAGTGTCAAACTCCACTCCATACATATATAGGGGGAGGTACTAGCTCCAACTCGGTTTTACAGTGAAAACTGCAGGAAATTAAAATCGGCAGTAGGAAACAGACTGAGAACCCAGAGTAAAAGTTTCTCCTGCAACTAGTTCCCTTGGTGTTCGATGAACGAAAGTCTCTCCACATGCTCATTTCAGAGGGATAAGTGTGTGTGAAGCCGTCCTTCACTTAGCTTGTTGGGAACACAATGTTTATTTTCAGTTGCAAATTCCACTCCATTCATATATAGGGGGATGTTTTCGATCCAACTCGGTTTTACAGTGAAAACTGCAGGAACTTCAAAACGAAACTAGGAAACATGCTGAGAAACCAGAGTAAAATTTCTCCTGCAACCCGTTCCCTTGGTGCTAGATGAACGAACGTATCTCCACATGCTTAGTTCTGAGAGATAATTGTGTGTGAAAGCCATCCTTCACCGAGCTTGTTGGGAACACATACTTTCATTTCAGTTGCAAACTCCACTCCATACATATATATTCTGAGGTACTAGCTCCAACTCGGTTTTCCAGTGAAATCTGCAGGAAATTCAAACCGGCACTAGGAAAAAGACTGAGAACCCAGAGTAAAATTTCTCCTGCAACCATTTCCCTTGGTGCTCGATGAACGAACGTCTATCCACATGCTCATTTCTGAGGGATAAGTGTGTATGAAAGCCGTCCTTCACCTAGCTTGTTGGGAACCCAATGTTTCTTTTCAGTTGCAAACTCCACTCCATACATATATATAGGTAGGTACTAGCTCCAACACTGTTTTACAGTGAAAACTGCAGGAACATCAAACCGGCACTAGGAAACAGACTGAGAAACCAGAGTAAAAGTTTCTCCTGCAACCCGTTCCCTTTGTGCTAGGTGAACGAACGTCTCTCCACATGCTCAGTTCTGAGAGATAAGTGTGTGTGAAAGCCGTCCTTCACCTATCTTGTTGGGAACACAAATTTTCTTTTCAGTTGCTAACTCCACACCATACATATATATGGGGATGTAATGGCTCCAACTCGGTTTTACAGTGAAAACTGCAGGAACTTCAAACCGGCACTAGGAAACAGACTGAGAAACCAGTGTAAAAGTTTCCCTGCAACCCGTTCCCTTGGTGCTAGATGAACGAACGTCTCTCCACAAGCTTAGATCTGAGAGCTAAGTGTGTATGAAAGCCGTCCTTCACCTAGCTTGTTGGGAACAAAAAGTTCCTTTTTTAGTTGCAAACTCCACTCCATACATATATATGGGGAGGTACTAGCTCCAACTCTGTTTTACAGTGAACCCTGCAGGAACTTCAAACCGGCATTAGGAATCAGACTGAGAAACTAGTGTAATAGTTTTTCCTGCAAACTGTTCCCTTGGATCTAGATGAACGAAAGTCTCTAAACATGCTCAGTTCTGAGAGATAAGTGTGTGCCAACCCGTACTTCACATAGTTTGTTGGTAATACAATGTTTATTTTCAGTTGCAAATTCCAATCCATACATATATATGGTGTGGTACTAACTCCAATTCGAATTTAGAGTGAAAACTGAAGGAAATTCAAACCGGCACTGAGAAACACACTGAGAACCCAGAGTAAAAGTTTCTCTTGCAACACGTTCCCTTGTTGCTAGATGAACGAACGTCTCTCCACATGCTCAGTTCTGAGAGATAAGTGTGTATGAAAGCCGTCCTTCACCTAGCTTGTTGGGAACACAAAGTTCCTTTTCATTTGCAAACTCCACTCCATACATATATATGGTGTGGTACTAACTCCAATTCGATTTTAGAGTGAAAACTGAAGGAAATTCAAACCGGCACTGAGAAACACAGCGAGAAACCAGAGTAAAAGTTTCTCCTGCAACCCGTTCCCTTGGTGCTAGATGAACGAACGTCTCTCCACATGCTCAGTTCTGAGAGATAAGTGTGTGTGAAAGCCGACCTTCACCTATCTTGTTGGGAACACAAATTTTCTTTTCAGTTGCTAACTTCAAACCACACATATATATGGGGAGGTACTAGCTCCAACTCGGTTGTACGGTGAAAAATGCAAGATCATCAAACCGGCACTAGGAAACACACTGACAACCCAGATTAAAAGTTTCTCTTGCAACATGTTCCCTTGGTGCTAGATGAACGAACGTCTCTCCACATGCTCAGTTCTGAGAGATAATTGTGTATGAAAGCCGTCCTTCACCTAGCTTGTTGGGAACACAAAGTTTCTTTTCAGTTGCAAACTCCACTCCATACATATATATGGGGAGGTAATAGATCCAACCCTGTTTTACAGTGAAATCTGCAGGAATTTCAAACCGGCACTAGGAAACAAACTGAGAAACAAGAGTAAATATTTCTCCTGCAACCCATTCCATTGGATCTAGATGAATGAAAGTCTCTCCATATGCTCAGTTCTGAGAGATAAGTGTGTGCGAACCCGAACTTCACATATTTTGTTGGTAATACAATGTATATTTTCAGTTGCAAATTCCACTCCATAAATATATATGGGGAGTTACTAGCTCCAAATCGGATTTACAGTGAAAACTGCAGGAACTTCAAAACGGCACTAGGAAACAGACTGAGAAACCAGAGTAAATGTTTCTCCTGGAAACCTTTCCCTTGATGCTAGGTGAAAGATCATCTCGCCACATGCTCAATTCTGAGAGATAATTGTGTGTGAAAGACGTCCTTCACCTAGCTTGTTGGGAACACAAAGTTTTTTCAGTTGCAACTACATTCCATACATATATATGGGGATGTAATAGCTCCAACTCGGTTTTACAGTGAAAACTGCAGGAACTTCAAACCGGCATTAGGAAACAGACTGAGAAACCAGAGTAAAGTTTTTGCTGCAAATTGTTCCCATGGTGCTAGATGAACGAAAGTCTCTCCACATGCTCAGATCTGAGAGGTAAGTGTGTTTGAAAGGCGTCCTTCAATTAGCTTGTTGGGAACACAATGTTTCTTTCAGTTGCAAACCCCACTCCATACATATATAGGCGAAGTATTAGATCCAACTCGGTTTTACAGAGAAAACTGCAGGAAGTTCAAACCGGCACTAGGAAACAGACTGAGAAACCAGAGTAAAAGTTTCCCCTGCAAACCGTTCCCTTGGTGCTAGATGAACGAAAGTCTGGCCACAAGCTTAGATCTGAGAGATAAGTGTGTATGAAAGCCGTCCTTCACATAGATTGTTGGGAACACAAAGCTCCTTTTCAGTTGCAAACTCCACTCCATAAATATATATGGGGTGGTACTAGCTCCAATTCGATTTTACAGTGAAAATTTCAAGAACTTCAAACCGGCACTAGGAAACAGACTGAGAAACCAGAGTAAAAGCTTTTCCTGCATCCCGTTCCCTTGGTGCTAGATGAACGAACGTTTCTCCACATGCTCAGTTCTGAGAGATAAGTGTGTGTGAAAGCCGTCCTTCACATAGCTTGTTGGGAACACAAAGTTTCTTTTCAATTGCAAACTCCACTCCATACATATATATGGGGAGGTACTAGCTCCAACACTGTTTTACAGTGAAAACTGCAGGAAATTCAAACCGGCACTAGGAAACAGACTGAGAAACAAGAGTAAAGTTTCTCCTGCAACCCGTTCCATTTGTGCTAGATGAACGCACGTCTATCCACATGCTCATTTCTGATAGATAATTGTGTGTGAAAGTCGTCCTTCACCTAGCATCTTGGGAACACAATGATTATTTTCAGTGTCAAACTCCACTCCATACATATATAGGGGGAGGTACTAGCTCCAACTCGGTTTTACAGTGAAAACTGCAGGAAATTAAAATCGGCAGTAGGAAACAGACTGAGAACCCAGAGTAAAAGTTTCTCCTGCAACTAGTTCCCTTGGTGTTCGATGAACGAAAGTCTCTCAACATGCTCATTTCAGAGGGATAAGTGTGTGTGAAGCCGTCCTTCACTTAGCTTGTTGGGAACACAATGTTTATTTTCAGTTGCAAATTCCACTCCATTCATATATAGGGGGATGTTTTCGATCCAACTCGGTTTTACAGTGAAAACTGCAGGAACTTCAAAACGGCACTAGGAAACATGCTGAGAAACCAGAGTAAAATTTCTCCTGCAACCCGTTCCCTTGGTGCTAGATGAACGAACGTATCTCCACATCCTTAGTTCTGAGAGATAATTGTGTGTGAAAGCCGTCCTTCACCGAGCTTGTTGGGAACACATAGTTTCATTTCAGTTGCAAACTCCACTCCATACATATATATTCTGAGGTACTAGATCCAACTCGGTTTCCCAGTGAAATCTGCAGGAAATTCAAACCGGCACTAGGAAACAGACTGAGAACCCAGAGTAAAATTTCTCCTGCAACCATTTCCCTTGGTGCTCGATGAACGAACGTCTATCCACATGCTCATTTCTGAGGGATAAATGTGTATGAAAGCCGTCCTTCACCTAGCTTGTTGGGAACCCAATGTTTCTTTTCAGTTGCAAACTCCACTCCATACATATTTATAGGTAGGTACTAGCTCCAACACTGTTTTACAGTGAAAACTGCAGGAACATCAAACCGGCACTAGGAAACAGACTGAGAAATCAGAGTAAAAGTTTCTCCTGCAACCCGTTCCGTTGGTGATAGATGAACGAACGTATCTCCACATGCTTAGTTCTGAGAGATAATTGTGTGTGAAAGCCGTCCTTCACCGAGCTTGTTGGAAACACATAGTTTCATTTCAGTTGCAAACTCCACTCCATACATATATATTCTGAGGTACTAGCTCCAACTCGGTTTTCCAGTGAAATCTGCAGGAAATTCAAACCGGCACTAGGAAACAGACTGAGAACCCAGAGTAAAATTTCTCCTGCAACCATTTCCCTTGGTGCTCGATGAACGAACGTCTATCCACATGCTCATTTCTGAGTGATAAGTGTGTGTGAAAGCCGTCCTTCACCTAGCTTGTTGGGAACACAAAGTTTCTCTTCAGTTGCAATCTCCAATTCATACATATATATGGGGAGGTACTAGCTCAAACTCGGTTTAACAGTGAAACTGCAGGAACTTCAAACCGGCACTAGGAAACAGACTGAGATACCAGAGTAAAAGTTTCTCCTTTAAACCGTTCCCTTTGTGCTAGATGAACGAACGTCTCTCCACATGCTCAGTTCTGAGAGATAAGTGTGTGTGAAAGCCGTCCTTCACCTAGCTTGTTGGGAACACAAAGTTTCTCTTCAGTTGCAATCTCCAATCCATACATATATATGGGGAGGTACTAGCTCCAACTCGGTTTAACAGTGAAACTGCAGGAACTTCAAACCGGCACTAGGAAACAGACTGAGAAACCAGAGTAAAATTTCTCCTGCAACCCGTTCCCTTTGTGCTAGATGAACGAACGTCTCTCCACATGCTACGTTCTGAGAGATAATTATGTGTGAAAGCCGTCCTTCACATAGCTTGTTGGGAACACAAAATTTCTTTTCAGTTGCTAAGTCCACTCCATACATATATATGGGGAGGTACAAGCTCCAACTCGGTTTTACAGTGAAAACTGCAGAAACTTCAAACCGGCACTAGGAAACAGACTGAGAACCCAGATAAATAGTTTCCCCTGCAACCCGTTCCCTTGGTGCTAGATGAACGAACGTCTCTCCACATGCTCAGTTCTGAGAGATAAGTGTGTGTGAAAGCCGTCCTTCACCTAGCTTGTTGGGAACCCAAAGTTTCTCTTCAGTAGCAAACTCCACTCCATAAATATATATGGGGAGGTACTAGCTCCAACTCGGTTTTACAGTGAAAACTGCAGGAACTTCAAACCGGCACTAGGAAACCGACTGAGAAACCAGAGTAAAAGTTTCTCCTTCAAAACGTTCCCTTTGTGCTAGATGAACGAACGTCTCTCCACATGCTCAGATCTGAGAGATAAGTGTGTGTGAAACCCGTCCTTCACCTAACATGTTGGGAACACAAAGTTTCTCTTCAGTTGCAATCTCCACTCCATACATATATATGGGCAGGTACTAGCTCCATCTCGGTTTTACAGTGAAGTCTGCAGGAAATTTAAACCGGCACTAGGAAACAGACTGAGAAACCAGAGTAAAAGTTTCTCCTGCAAACCGTTCCCTTTGTGCTAGATGAACGAACGTAGCTCTACATACTCAGTTCTGAGAGATAAGTGTGTGTGAAAGCCGTCCTTCACCTAGCTTGTAGGGAACACAAAGTTTCTCTTCAGTTGCAAACTCCAATCCATACGTATATATGGGGTGGTACTAGCTCCAACTCGATTTTACAGTGAAAACTGCAGGAACTTTAAAACGGCACTAGGAAACAGACTGAGAAACTAGAGTAAAAGTTTCTCCTGCAACCCGTTCCCTTTGTGCTAGATGAAGGAACGACTCTCCACATGCTCAGTTCTGATAGATAAGTGCGTGTGAAAGCCGTCCATCACCTAGCTTTTTGGGAATAAAAAGTATCTCTTCAGTTGCAAACTCCACTCCATACATATATATGGGGAGGTACTAGCTCCAACACGGTTTTACTGTGAAAACTGCAGGAACTTCAAACCGGCACTAGGAAACAGACTGAGAAACCAGAGTAAAAGTTTCACATGCAACCCGTTCCCATTGTGCTAGATGAACGAACGTCTCTCCACATGCTCAGTTCTGAGAGATAAGTGTGTGTGAAAGCCGTCCTTCACCTAGCTTGTTGGGAACACAAAGATTCTCTTCAGTAGCAAACTTCAATCCACACATATATATGGGGAGGTAATAGCTCCAAATCTGTTTTACAGTGAAAACTGCAGGAACTTCAAACTGGCACTAGGAAACAGACTGAGAAACCAGAGAAAAAGTTTCTCCTGCAACCCGTTCCCTTTGTGCTAGATGAACGAACGTCTCTCCACATGCTCAGTTCTGAGAGATAAGTGTGTGTGAAAGCCGTCTTTCACTTATCTTGTTTGGAACACAAAGTTTCTTTTCAGTTGCAAACTCCACTCCATACATATATATGGGGAGGTACTAGCTCCAACTCTGTTTTACAGTGAAAACTGCAGGAACTTCAAACCGGCACTAGGAAACAGACTGAGAAACCAGAGTAAAATTTCTCCTGCAAACCGTTCCTTTTGAGCTAGATGAACGAACGTCTCTCCACATGCTCAGGTCTGAGAGATAATTGTGTGTGAATGCCGTCCTTCACCTAGCTTGTTGGGAACACAAAATTTCTTTTCAGTTGCAAACTCCACTCCATACATATATATGGGGAGGTACTAGCTCCAACTCGGTTAAAGTGAAAACTGCAGGAAATTCTAACCGGCACTTGGAAACAGACTGAAAAACCAGAGTAAAAGTTTCTCCTGCAACCCGTTCCCTTTGTTCTAGATGAGCGAACGTCTCTCCACATGCTCAGTTCTGAGAGATATGTGTGTGTGAAAGCCGTCCTTCACCTAGCTTGTTGGGAACACAAAGTTTCTCTTCAGTTGCAAACTTCATTCCATACATATATATGGGGAGGTACTAGCTCCAACTCGGTTTTACAGTGAAAACTGCAGGAACATCAAACCGGCACAAGGAAACAGACTGAGAAACCAGAGTAAAAGTTTCGCCTGCAACCCGTTCCATTTGTGCTAGATGAACGACCGTCTCTCCACATGCTCAGTCCTGAGAGATAAGTGTGTGTGGAAGCCGTCCTTCCCGTAGCTTGTTGTGAAAACATAGTTTCTCTTCAGTTGCAAACTCCACTCCATACATATATATGGGGAAGTATTAGCTCCAACTCGGTTTTACAGTGAAAACTGCAGGAATTTCAAACCGGCATTAGGAAACAGACTGAGAACCCAGATAAATAGTTTCTCCTGCAACCCGTTCCCTTGTTGCTAGATGAACGAACGTCTCTCCACATGCTCAGTTCTGAGAGATAAGTGTGTGTGAAAGCCGTCCTTCACCTAGCTTGTTGGGAACCCAAAATTTCTCTTCAGTAGCAAACTCCACTCCATACATATATATGGGGAGGTACTAGCTCCAACTCTCTTTTACAGTGAAAACTGCAGGAACTTCAAAGGGGCACTAGGAAACAGACTGAGAAACCAGAGTAAAAGTTTCACCTTCAAACCTTTCCCTTTGTGCTAGATGAACGAACGTCTCTCCACATGCTCAGATCTGAGAGATAAGTGTGTGTGAAACCCGTCCTTCACCTAGCTTGTAGAGAACACAAAGTTTCTCTTCAGTTGCAAACTCCAATCCATATATATATATATGGGGAGGTACTAGCTCCAACTCGGTTTTAAAGTGAAAACTGCAGTAACTTCAAACCGGCCCTAGGAAACAGACTGAGAAACCAGAGAAATGTTTCTCCTGCAACCCGTTCCCTTTGTGCTGGATGAACGACCGTCTCTCCACATGCTCAGTTCTGAGAGATAAGTGTGTGTGAAAGCCGTCCTTCACCTAGCTTGTTGGGAACACAAAGTTTCTCTTCAGTTGCAAACTCCACTCCATACGTATATATGGGTTGGTACTAGCTCCAACTCGGTTTTACAGTGAAAACTGCATTAAATTCAAAGCGGCACTAGGAAACAGACTGAGAAGCCACAGTAAAAGTTTCCCCTGCAACCCGTTCCCTTTGTGCTAGATGAACGAACTTCTCTCCACATGCTCAGTTCTGAGAGTTAAGTGTGTGTGAAAGCCGTCCTTCACCTAGCTTTTTGGTAACACAAAGTTTCTCTTCAATTGCAAACTCCACTCCGTACATATATATGGGGATGTACTAGCTCAAACTCAGTTTTACAGTGAAAACTGCAGGAACTTCAAACCGGCACTAGGAAACATACTTAGAAACCAGAGTAAAATTTCGCCTGCAACCTGTTCCCTTTGTGCTAGATGAACGAACGTCTCTCCACATGCTCAGTTCTGAGAGATAAGTGTGTGTGAAAGCCGTCCTTCACCTAGCTTGTTGGGAACACAAAGATTCTTTTCAGTGGCAAACACCATTCCATACATATATATGGGGAGGTACTGGCTCCAACACGGTTTTACAGTGAAAACTGCAGGAAATTCAAACAGGCACTAGGAAACAGACTGAGAATCCAGAGTAAAAGTTTCTCCTGCAACACGTTCCCTTTGATCTAGATGAGCGAACATCTCTCCACATGCTCAGTTCTGAGAGATATGTGTGTGTGAAAGCCGTCCTTCACCTAGCTTGTTGGGAAAACAAAGTTCTCTTCAGTTGCAAACTCCACTCCATACATATATATGGGGAGGTACTAGCTCCAACTCGGTTTTACACTGAATACTGCAGGAACTTCAAACCGGCACTAGGAAACAGAGTGAGAAACCAGAGTAAAACTTTCTCCTGCAAACGTTTCCATTTGTGCTAGATGAACGAACGTCTCTCCACATGCTCAGTTCTGAGAGATAAGTGTGTGTGAAAGCCGTCCTTCACCTAGCTTGTTGGGAACACAAAGCTTCTCTTCAGTTGCCAACTCCACTCCATACATATATATGGGGAGGTACCATCTCCAACTCGGTTTTACTGTGAAAACTGCAGGAACTTCAAACCGGCACTAGGAAACAGAGTGAGAAACCAGAGTAAAAGTTTCTCCTGCAAACCGTTCCCTTTGTGCTAGATGAACGAACGTCTCTCCACATGCTCAGTTCTGAGTGATAAATGTGTGTGAAAGCCGTCCTTCACCTAGCTTGTTGGGAACACAAAGTTTCTCTTAAGTTGCAAACTCCAATCCATACGTATATATGGGGAGGTACTAGCTCCAACACGGTTTTACTGTGAAAACTGCAGGAACTTCAAACCGGCACTAGGAAATAGACTGAGAAACTAGAGTAAAAGTTTCTCCTGCAACCCGTTCCCTTTGTGCTAGATGAAGGAACGACTCTCCACATGCTCAGTTCTGATAGATAAGTGCGTGTGAAATCCGTCCATCACCTAGCTTTTTGGGAATAAAAAGTTTCTCTTCAGTTGCAAACTCCACTCCATACATATATATGGGGAGGTACTAGCTCCAACACGGTTTTACTGTGAAAACTGCAGGAACTTCAAACCGGCACTAGGAAACAGACTGAGAAACCAGAGTAAAAGTTTCACATGCAACCCGTTCCCATTGTGCTAGATGAACGAACGTCTCTCCACATGCTCAGTTCTGAGTGATAAATGTGTGTGAAAGCCGTACTTCACCTAGCTTGTTGGGAACACAAAGTTTCTCTTCAGTTGCAAACTCCTCTCCATACATTTATATGGGGAGGTTCTAGCTCCAACTCGATTTTACAGTGAAAACTGCAGGATCTTCAAACCGGCACTAGGAAACAGACTGAGAAACCAGAGTAAAATTTCTCCTGCAAAACTTTCCCTTTGTGCTAGATGAACGAACGTCTCTCCACATGCTCAGTTCTGAGAGATAAGTGTGTGTGAAAGCCGTCCTTCACCTAGCTTGTTTGGAACACAAAGATTCTCTTCAGTAGCAAACTTCAATCCACACATATATATGGGGAGGTACTAGCTCCAACTCTGTTTTACAGTGAAAACTGCAGGAACTTCAAACTGGCACTGGGAAACAGACTGAGAAACCAGAGAAAAAGTTTCTCCTGCAACCCGTTCCCTTTGTGCTAGATGAACGAACGTCTCTCCACATGCTCAGTTCTGAGAGATAAGTGTGTGTGAAAGCCGTCCTTCACATATCTTGTTGGGAACACAAAGTTTCTTTTCAGTTGCAAACTCCACTCCATACATATATATGGGGAGGTACTAGCTCCAACTCTGTTTTACAGTGAAAACTGCAGGAACTTCAAACCGGCACTAGGAAACAGACTGAGAAACCAGAGTAAAATTTCTCCTGCAAACCGTTCCTTTTGAGCTAGATGAACTAACGTCTCTCCACATGCTCAGGTCTGAGAGATAATTCTGTGTGAATGCCGACCTTCACCTAGCTTGTTGGGAACACAAAATTTCTTTTCAGTTGCAAACTTCATTCCATACATATATATGGGGAGGTACTAGCTCCAACTCGGTTTTACAGTTAAAACTGCAGGAATTTCAAACCGGCATTAGGAAACAGACTGAGAACCCAGATAAACAGTTTCTCCTGCAACCCGTTCCCTTGTTGCTAGATGAACGAACGTCTCTCCACATGCTCAGTTCTGAGAGATAAGTGTGTGTGAAAGCCGTCCTTCACCTAGCTTGTTGGGAACCCAAAATTTCTCTTCAGTAGCAAACTCCACTCCATACATATATATGGGGAAGTACTAGCTCCAACTCTGTTTTACAGTGAAAACTGCAGGAACTTCAAAGGGGCACTAGGAAACAGACTGAGAAACCAGAGTAAAAGTTTCACCTTCAAACCGTTCCCTTTGTGCTAGATGAACGAACGTCTCTCCACATGCTCAGATCTGAGAGATAAGTGTGTGTGAAACCCGTCCTTCAACTAGCTTGTAGGGAACACAAAGTTTCTCTTCAGTTGCAAACTCCAATCCATATATATATATGGGGAGGTACTAGCTCCAACTCGGTTTTAAAGTGAAAACTGCAGTAACTTCAAACCGGCCCTAGGAAACAGACTGAGAAACCAGAGAAATGTTTCTCCTGCAACCCGTTCCCTTTGTGCTAAATGAACGATCGTCTCTCCACATGCTCAGTTCTGAGAGATAAGTGTGTGTGAAAGCCGTCCTTCACCTAGCTGGTTGGGAACACAAAGTTTCTCTTCAGTTGCAAACTCCACTCCATACGTATATATGGGTAGGTACTATCTCCAACTCGGTTTTACAGTGAAAACTGCAGGAACTTCAAACCGGCACTAGGAAACATACTGAGAAACCAGAGTAAAATTTCGCCTGCAACCTGTTCCCTTTGTGCTAGATGAACGAACGTTTCTCCACATGCTCAGTTCTGAGAGATAAGTGTGTTTGAAAGCCGTCCTTCACCTAGCTTGTTGGGAACACAAAGATTCTTTTCAGTGGCAAACACCATTCCATACATATATATGGGGAGGTACTGGCTCCAACACCGTTTTACAGTGAAAACTGCAGGAAATTCAAACAGGCACTAGGAAACAGACTGAGAATCCAGAGTAAAAGTTTCTCCTGCAACACGTTCCCTTTGTTCTAGATGAGCGAAAATCTCTCCACATGCTCAGTTCTGAGAGATATGTGTGTGTGAAAGCCGTCCTTCACCTAGCTTGTTGGGAAAACAAAGTTCTCTTCAGTTGCAAACTCCACTCCATACATATATATGGGGAGGTACTAGCTCCAACTCGGTTTTACACTGAATACTGCAGGAACTTCAAACCGGCACTAGGAAACAGAGTGAGAAACCAGAGTAAATCTTTCTCCTGCAAACGTTTCCATTTGTGCTAGATGAACGAACGTCTCTCCACATGCTCAGTTCTGAGAGATAAGTGTGTGTGAAAGCCGTCCTTCACCTAGCTTGTTGGGAACACAAAGTTTCTCTTCAGTTGCCAACTGCACTCCATACATATATATGGGGAGGTACCATCTCCAACTCGGTTTTACAGTGAAAACTGCAGGAATTTCAAACCGGCATTAGGAAACAGACTGAGAACCCAGATAAATAGTTTCTCCTGCAACCCGTTCCCTTGTTGCTAGATGAACGAACGTCTCTCCACATGCTCAGTTCTGAGAGATAAGTGTGTGTGAAAGCCGTCCTTCACCTAGCTTGTTGGGAACCCAAAATTTCTCTTCAGTAGCAAACTCCACTCCATACATATATATGGGGAAGTACTAGCTCCAACTCTGTTTTACAGTGAAATCTGCAGGAACTTCAAAGGGGCACTAGGAAACAGACTGAGAAACCAGAGTAAAAGTTTCACCTTCAAACCGTTCCCTTTGTGCTAGATGAACGAACGTCTCTCCACATGCTCAGATCTGAGAGATAAGTGTGTGTGAAACCCGTCCTTCACCTAGCTTGTAGGGAACACAAAGTTTCTCTTCAGTTGCAAACTCCAATCCATATATATATATGGGGAGGTACTAGCTCCAACTCGGTTTTAAAGTCAAAACTGCAGTAACTTCAAACCGGCCCTAGGAAACAGACTGAGAAACCAGAGAAATGTTTCTCCTGCAACCCGTTCCCTTTGTGCTAGATGAACGATCGTCTCTCCACATGCTCAGTTCTGAGAGATAAGTGTGTGTGAAAGCCGTCCTTCACCTAGCTTGTTGGGAACACAAAGTTTCTCTTCAGTTGCCAACTGCACTCCATACATATATATGGGGAGGTACCATCTCCAACTCGGTTTTACAGTGAAAACTGCAGGAACTTCAAACCGGCCCTAGGAAACAGACTGAGAAACCAGAGTAAAAGTTTCTCCTGCAAACCGTTCCCTTTGTGCTAGATGAACGAACGTCTCTCCACATGCTCAGTTCTGAGAGTTAAGTGTGTGTGAAAGCCGTCCTTCACCTAACTTGTTGGGAACACAAAGCTTCTCTTCAGTTGCAAACTCCACTCCATCCATATATATGGGGATGTACTAGCTCCAGCTCGGTTTTACAGTGAAAACTGCAGGAACTTCATACCGGCACTAGAAAACAGACTGAGAAACCAGAGTAAAATTTTCCCTACAAACCGTTCCCTTTGTGCTAGATGAACGAAAGTCTCTCCTCATGATCAATTCTGAGAGATATTTGTGTGTGAAAGCCGTCCTAAACAAAGCTTGTTGGGAACACAAAATTTCTTTTCAGTTGCAAACTCCCCTCCATACATATATATGGGGAGGTACTAGCTCCAACACTGTTTTACAGTGAAATCTGCAGGAACATCAAACCGGCACTAAGAAACAGACTGAGAAACCAGAGTAAAAGTTTCTCTTGGAACCCGTTCCTTTTGTGCTAGATGAGCGAACGTCTCTCCACATGCTCAGTTCTGAGAGATATGTGTGTGTGAAAGTCGTCCCTCACCTAGCTTGTTGGGAACACAAAGGTTCTCTTCAGTTGAAAACTCCACTCCATACATATATATGGGGAGGTACTAGCTCCAACTCGTTTTTACAGTGAAAACTGCAGGAACTTCAAACCGGCACTAGAAAACAGACTGAGAATCCAGAGTAAAAGTTTCACCTGCAACCCGTTACTTTTGTGCTAGATGAACGAACGTCTCTCAACATGCTCAGTTCTGAGAGATAAGTGTGTGTAAAAGCCGTCCTTCAACTAGATTGTTGGGAACACAAAGTTTCTCTTCAGTTGCAAAATCCACTCCATACATATATATGGATAGGTACAAGCTCCAACTCTGTTTTACACTGAAAACTGCAGGAACTTCAAACCGGCACTAAGAAACAGACTGAGAAACCAGAGTAAAAGTTTCTCTTTCAACCGTTTCCATTTGTGCTAGATGAACGAACATATCTCCACATGCTCAGTTCTGAGAGATATGTGTGTGTGAAAGCCGTCCTTCACCTAGCTTGTTGGGAACCCAAAGTTTCTCTTCAGTTGCAAACTTCACTCCATACATATATATTGGGAGGTACTAGCTCCAACTCGGTTTTACAGTGAAAACTGCAGGAACTCCCAACTGGCACTAGGAAACAGACTGAGAAACCAGAGTAAAAGTTTCTCCTGCAACCCGTTCCCTTTGTTCTAGATGAGCGAACATCTCTCCACATGCTCAGTTCTGAGATATATGTGTGTGTGAATTCCGTCCTTCAACTAGCTTGTTGGGAACGCAAGTTTCTCTTCAGTTGCAAACTCCACTCCATACATATATATGGGGAGGTACTAGCTCCAACTCGGATATACAGTGAAAACTGTAGGAAATTCAAACCGGCACTAGGAAACAGACTGAGAATCCAGAGTAAAAGTTTCACCTGCATCCCGTTCCCTTAGTGCCAGATGAACAAAAGTCTCTCCACATGCTCAGTCCTGAGGGATAAGTGTGTGTGAAAGCCGTCCTTCACCTAGCTTGTTGGGAACACAAAGTTTCCCTTCAGTTGCAAACTCCACTCCATACATATATATGGGGAGGTACTAGTCCAACTCGGTTTTACAGTGAAAACTGCAGGAACTTCAAACCGGCACTAGGAAACAGGCTGAGAAACCTGAGTAAATGTTTCACCTGCAACCCGTTCCCTCTGTGCTAGATGAACTAACGTCTCTCCACATGCTCAGTTCTGAGAGATAAGTGTGTGTGAAAGCCGTCCTTCACCTAGCTTGTTGGGAACACAAAGATTCTCTACAGTTGCAAACTTCACTCCATACATATATATGGGGAGGTACTAGCTCCAACTCGTTTTTACAGTGAAAACTGCAGGAACTTCATACCGGCACTAGGAAACAGACTGAGAAACCAGAGTAAAAGTTTCTCCTGCAACCCGTTCCCTTTTTGCTAGATGAGCGAACGTCTCTCCACATGCTCAGTTCTGAGATAAGTGTGTGTGAAAGCCGTCCTTCACCTAGATTGTTGGGAACACAAAGGTTCTCTTTAGTTGCAAACCCCACTCCATACATATATATGGGGAGGTACTAGCCCCAACTCTGTTTTACAGTGAAAACTGCAGGAAATTCAAACCGGCACTACGAAACATACTGAGAAACCAGAGTAAAATTTCTCCTGCAAACCGTTCCCTTTGTACTAGATGAACGAACGTCTCTCCACATGCTCAGGTCTTAGAGATAAGTGCGTGTGAATGCTTTCCTTCACCTAGCTTGTTGGGAACACAAAGTTTCTCTTCAGTTGCTAACTACACTGCATACATATATATGGGGAAGTACAAGATCCAACTCGGTTTTACCCTGAAAACTGCAGGAACTTCAAACCGGCACTAGGAAACAGACTGAGAAACCAGAGTAAAAGTTTCACCTGCAACCCGTTCCCTTTGTGCTAAATGAACGAACGTCTCTCCACATGCTCAGTTCTGAGAGATAAGTGTGTGTGAAAGCCGTCCTTCATTTGGCTTTTTGGGAAAACAAAGTTTCTCTTCAGTTGCAAACTCCACTCCATACATATATATGGGGAGGTACTAGCTCCAACTCTGTTTTACAGTGAAAACTGCAGGAACTTCAAACCGGCACTAGGAAACAGACTGAGAAACCAGAGTAATAGTTTCTCCTGCAACCCGTTCCCTTTGTGCTAGATGAACGAACGTCTCTCCACATGCCCAGTTCTGAGAGATAATGTGTGTGAAAGCCGTCCTTCACCTAGCTTATAGGGAACACAAAGATTCTCTTCAGTAGCAAACTTCACTCCATACATATATATGGGGAGGTAGTAGCTCCAACTAGGTTTTACAGTGAAAACTGCAGGAAATTCAAACCGGCAATAGGAAACAGACTGAGAAACGAGAATAAAAGTTTCTCCTGCAACCCGTTCCTTTTGTGCTAGATGAACGAACGTCTCTTCACATGCTCAGTTCTGAGAGATAAGTGTGTGTGAAAGACGTCTTTCACCTAGGTTGTTGGGAACACAAAGATTCTCTTCAGTTGCAAACTCCACTCCATACATATATATGGGGAGGTACTAGCTCCAAATCGGTTTTACAGTGAAATTTGCAGGAACTTCAACCCGGCTCTAGGAAACAGACTGAGAAACCAGAGTAAAATTTCCCTGCAACCCGTTTCCTTTGTGCTAGATGAACGAACATCTCTCCACATGCTCAGTTCTGAGAGATAAGTGTGTGTGAAAGCCGTCCTTCACCTAGCTTGTTTGGAACACAAAGTTTCTCTTCAGTTGCAAACTCCACTCCATACATATATATGGGGAGGTACTAGTTCCAACTAGGTTTTACAGTGAAAACTGCAGGAACCTCAAACCGGCACTAGGAAACAGGCTGAGAAACCTGAGTAAATGTTTCACCTGCAACCCGTTCCCTCTGTGCTAGATGAACGAACGTCTCTCCACATGCTCAGTTCTGAGAGATAAGTGTGTGTGAAAGCCGTCCTTCACCTAGCTTGTTGGGAACACAAAGATTCTCTTCAGTTGCAAACTTCACTCCATACATATATATGGGGAGGTACTAGCTCCAACTCGGTTTTACAGGGAAAACTGCAGGAACTTCAAACCGGCACTAGGAAACAGACTGAGAAACCAGAGTAAAAGTTTCTCCTGCAACCCGTTCCCTTTGTGCTAGATGAACGAACGTCTCTCCACATGCTCAGTTCTGAGAGATAAGTGTGTGTGAAAGCTGTCCTTCACCTAGCTTGTTGGTAACACAAAGATTCTCTTCAGTTGCAAACTCCAATCCATACATATATATGGGGAGGTAGTAACTCCAACTCTGTTTTACAGTGAAAACTGCAGGAACTTCAAACCGGCACTAGGAAACAGACTGAGAACCCATATAAATAGTTTCTCCTGCAACCCGTTCCCTTGGTGCTAGATGAACGAACGTCTCTCCACATGCTCAGTTCTGAGAGAAAAGTGTGTGTGAAAGCCGTCCTTCACCTAGCTTGTTGGGAACCCAAAGTTTCTCTTCAGTAGCAAACTCCACTCCATACATATATATGGGGAAGTACAAGATCCAACTCGGTTTTACAGTGAAAACTGCAGGAACTTCAAACCGGCACTGGGAAACAGACTGAGAAACCAGAGTAAAAGTTTCGCCTGCAACCCGTTCCCTTTGTGCTAAATGAACGAACGTCTCTCCACATGCTCAGTTCTGAGAGATAAGTGTGTGTGAAAGCCGTCCTTCACTTGGCTTTTTGGGAAAACAAAGTTTCTCTTCAGTTGCAAACTCCACTGCATACATATATATGGGGAGGTACTAGCTCCAACTCTGATTTACAGTGAAAACTGCAGGAACTTCAAACCGGCACTAGGAAACAGACTGAGAAACCAGAGTAAATGTTTCTCCTGCAACCCGTTCCCTTTGTGCTAGATGAACGAACGTCTCTCCACATGCCCAGATCTGAGAGATAATGTGTGTGAAAGCCGTCCTTCACCTAGCTTATAGGGAACACAAAGATTCTCTTCAGTAGCAAACTTCACTCCATACATATATATGGGGAGGTACTAGCTCCAACTAGGTTTTACAGTGAAAACTGCAGGAAATTCAAACCGGCAATAGGAAACAGACTGAGAAACGAGAATAAAAGTTTCTCCTGCAACCCGTTCCTTTTGTGCTAGATGAACGAACGTCTCTTCACATGCTCAGTTCTGAGAGATAAGTGTGTGTGAAAGACGTATTTCACCTAGGTTGTTGGGAACACAAAGATTCTCTTCAGTTGCAAACTCCACTCCATACATATATATGGGGAGTTACTAGCTCCAAATCGGTTTTACAGAGAAAATTGCAGGAACTTCAAACCGGCTCTAGGAAACAGACTGAGAAACCAGAGTAAAAGTTTCCCTGCAACCTGTTTCCTTTTTGCTAGATGAACGAACATCTCTCCACATGCTCAGTTCTGAGAGATAAGTGTGTGTGAAAGCCGTCCTTCACCTAGCTTGTTTGGAACACAAAGTTTCTCTTCAGTTTCAAACTCCACTCCATACATATATATGGGGAGGTACTAGTTCCAACTAGATTTTACAGTGAAAACTGCAGGAACTTCAAACCGGCACTAGGAAACAGGCTGAGAAACCTGAGTAAATGTTTCACCTGCTACCCGTTCCCTCTGTGCTAGATGAACGAACGTCTCTCCACATGCTCAGTTCTGAGAGATAAATGTGTGTGAAAGCCGTCCTTCACCTAGCTTGTTGGGAACACAAAGATTCTCTTCAGTTGCAAACTTCACTCCATACATATATATGGGGAGGTACTAGCTCCAACTCGGTTTTACAGGGAAAACTGCAGGAACTTCAAACCGGCACTAGAAAACAGACTGAGAAACCAGAGTAAAAGTTTCTCCTGCAACCCGTTCCCTTTGTGCTAGATGAACGAACGTCTCTCCACATGCTCAGTTATGAGAGATAAGTGTGTGTGAAAGCCGTCCTTCACCTAGCTTGTTGAGAACCCAAAGTTTCTCTTCAGTAGCAAACTCCACTCCATACATATATATGGGGAAGTACAAGATCCAACTCGGTTTTACAGTGAAAACCGCAGGAACTTCAAACCGGCACTAGGAAACAGACTGAGAAACCAGAGTAAAAGTTTCGCCTGCAACCCGTTCCCTTTTTGCTAAATGAAGGAACGTCTCTCCACATGCTCAGTTCTGAGAGATAAGTGTGTGTGAATGCCGTCCTTCACTTGGCTTTTTGGGAACACAAAGTTTCTCTTCAGTTGCAAACTCCACTCCATACATATATATGGGGAGGTACTAGCTCCAACACGGTTTTACTGTGAAAACTGCAGGATCTTCAAACCGGCACTAGGAAACAGACTGAGAAACCAGAGTAAAATTTCTCCTGCAACCCGTTCCCTTTGTGCTAGATGAAGGAACGACTCTCCACATGCTCAGTTCTGATAGATAAGTGCGTGTGAAATCCGTCCATCACCTAGCTTTTTGGGAATAAAAAGTTTCTCTTCAGTTGCAAACTCCACTCCATACATATATATGGGGAGGTACTAGCTCCAACACGGTTTTACTGTGAAAACTGCAGGAACTTCAAACCGGCACTAGGAAACAGACTGAGAAACCAGAGTAAAAGTTTCACATGCAACCCGTTCCCATTGTGCTAGATGAACGAACGTCTCTCCACATGCTCAGTTCTGAGTGATAAATGTGTGTGAAAGCCGTACTTCACCTAGCTTGTTGGGAACACAAAGTTTCTCTTCAGTTGCAAACTCCTCTCCATACATTTATATGGGGAGGTTCTAGCTCCAACTCGATTTTACAGTGAAAACTGCAGGATCTTCAAACCGGCACTAGGAAACAGACTGAGAAACCAGAGTAAAATTTCTCCTGCAAAACTTTCCCTTTGTGCTAGATGAACGAACGTCTCTCCACATGCTCAGTTCTGAGAGATAAGTGTGTGTGAAAGCCGTCCTTCACCTAGCTTGTTGGGAACACAAAGATTCTCTTCAGTAGCAAACTTCAATCCACACATATATATGGGGAGGTACTAGCTCCAACTCTGTTTTACAGTGAAAACTGCAGGAACTTCAAACTGGCACTGGGAAACAGACTGAGAAACCAGAGAAAAAGTTTCTCCTGCAACCCGTTCCCTTTGTGCTAGATGAACGAACGTCTCTCCACATGCTCAGTTCTGAGAGATAAGTGTGTGTGAAAGCCGTCCTTCACATATCTTGTTGGGAACACAAAGTTTCTTTTCAGTTGCAAACTCCACTCCATACATATATATGGGGAGGTACTAGCTCCAACTCTGTTTTACAGTGAAAACTGCAGGAACTTCAAACCGGCACTAGGAAACAGACTGAGAAACCAGAGTAAAATTTCTCCTGCAAACCGTTCCTTTTGAGCTAGATGAACTAACGTCTCTCCACATGCTCAGGTCTGAGAGATAATTCTGTGTGAATGCCGACCTTCATCTAGCTTGTTGGGAACACAAAATTTCTTTTCAGTTGCAAACTTCATTCCATACATATATATGGGGAGGTACTAGCTCCAACTCGGTTTTACAGTTAAAACTGCAGGAATTTCAAACCGGCATTAGGAAACAGACTGAGAACCCAGATAAACAGTTTCTCCTGCAACCCGTTCCCTTGTTGCTAGATGAACGAACGTCTCTCCACATGCTCAGTTCTGAGAGATAAGTGTGTGTGAAAGCCGTCCTTCACCTAGCTTGTTGGGAACCCAAAATTTCTCTTCAGTAGCAAACTCCACTCCATACATATATATGGGGAAGTACTAGCTCCAACTCTGTTTTACAGTGAAAACTGCAGGAACTTCAAAGGGGCACTAGGAAACAGACTGAGAAACCAGAGTAAAAGTTTCACCTTCAAACCGTTCCCTTTGTGCTAGATGAACGAACGTCTCTCCACATGCTCAGATCTGAGAGATAAGTGTGTGTGAAACCCGTCCTTCAACTAGCTTGTAGGGAACACAAAGTTTCTCTTCAGTTGCAAACTCCAATCCATATATATATATGGGGAGGTACTAGCTCCAACTCGGTTTTAAAGTGAAAACTGCAGTAACTTCAAACCGGCCCTAGGAAACAGACTGAGAAACCAGAGAAATGTTTCTCCTGCAACCCGTTCCCTTTGTGCTAGATGAACGATCGTCTCTCCACATTCTCAGTTCTGAGAGATAAGTGTGTGTGAAAGCCGTCCTTCACCTAGCTGGTTGGGAACACAAAGTTTCTCTTCAGTTGCAAACTCCACTCCATACGTATATATGGGTAGGTACTATCTCCAACTCGGTTTTACAGTGAAAACTGCAGGAACTTCAAACCGGCACTAGGAAACATACTGAGAAACCAGAGTAAAATTTCGCCTGCAACCTGTTCCCTTTGTGCTAGATGAACGAACGTTTCTCCACATGCTCAGTTCTGAGAGATAAGTGTGTTTGAAAGCCGTCCTTCACCTAGCTTGTTGGGAACACAAAGATTCTTTTCAGTGGCAAACACCATTCCATACATATATATGGGGAGGTACTGGCTCCAACACCGTTTTACAGTGAAAACTGCAGGAAATTCAAACAGGCACTAGGAAACAGACTGAGAATCCAGAGTAAAAGTTTCTCCTGCAACACGTTCCCTTTGTTCTAGATGAGCGAAAATCTCTCCACATGCTCAGTTCTGAGAGATATGTGTGTGTGAAAGCCGTCCTTCACCTAGCTTGTTGGGAAAACAAAGTTCTCTTCAGTTGCAAACTCCACTCCATACATATATATGGGGAGGTACTAGCTCCAACTCGGTTTTACACTGAATACTGCAGGAACTTCAAACCGGCACTAGGAAACAGAGTGAGAAACCAGAGTAAATCTTTCTCCTGCAAACGTTTCCATTTGTGCTAGATGAACGAACGTCTCTCCACATGCTCAGTTCTGAGAGATAAGTGTGTGTGAAAGCCGTCCTTCACCTAGCTTGTTGGGAACACAAAGTTTCTCTTCAGTTGCCAACTGCACTCCATACATATATATGGGGAGGTACCATCTCCAACTCGGTTTTACAGTGAAAACTGCAGGAATTTCAAACCGGCATTAGGAAACAGACTGAGAACCCAGATAAATAGTTTCTCCTGCAACCCGTTCCCTTGTTGCTAGATGAACGAACGTCTCTCCACATGCTCAGTTCTGAGAGATAAGTGTGTGTGAAAGCCGTCCTTCACCTAGCTTGTTGGGAACCCAAAATTTCTCTTCAGTAGCAAACTCCACTCCATACATATATATGGGGAAGTACTAGCTCCAACTCTGTTTTACAGTGAAATCTGCAGGAACTTCAAAGGGGCACTAGGAAACAGACTGAGAAACCAGAGTAAAAGTTTCACCTTCAAACCGTTCCCTTTGTGCTAGATGAACGAACGTCTCTCCACATGCTCAGATCTGAGAGATAAGTGTGTGTGAAACCCGTCCTTCACCTAGCTTGTAGGGAACACAAAGTTTCTCTTCAGTTGCAAACTCCAATCCATATATATATATGGGGAGGTACTAGCTCCAACTCGGTTTTAAAGTCAAAACTGCAGTAACTTCAAACCGGCCCTAGGAAACAGACTGAGAAACCAGAGAAATGTTTCTCCTGCAACCCGTTCCCTTTGTGCTAGATGAACGATCGTCTCTCCACATGCTCAGTTCTGAGAGATAAGTGTGTGTGAAAGCCGTCCTTCACCTAGCTTGTTGGGAACACAAAGTTTCTCTTCAGTTGCCAACTGCACTCCATACATATATATGGGGAGGTACCATCTCCAACTCGGTTTTACAGTGAAAACTGCAGGAACTTCAAACCGGCCCTAGGAAACAGACTGAGAAACCAGAGTAAAAGTTTCTCCTGCAAACCGTTCCCTTTGTGCTAGATGAACGAACGTCTCTCCACATGCTCAGTTCTGAGAGTTAAGTGTGTGTGAAAGCCGTCCTTCACCTAACTTGTTGGGAACACAAAGCTTCTCTTCAGTTGCAAACTCCACTCCATCCATATATATGGGGATGTACTAGCTCCAGCTCGGTTTTACAGTGAAAACTGCAGGAACTTCATACCGGCACTAGAAAACAGACTGAGAAACCAGAGTAAAATTTTCCCTACAAACCGTTCCCTTTGTGCTAGATGAACGAAAGTCTCTCCTCATGATCAATTCTGAGAGATATTTGTGTGTGAAAGCCGTCCTAAACAAAGCTTGTTGGGAACACAAAATTTCTTTTCAGTTGCAAACTCCCCTCCATACATATATATGGGGAGGTACTAGCTCCAACACTGTTTTACAGTGAAATCTGCAGGAACATCAAACCGGCACTAAGAAACAGACTGAGAAACCAGAGTAAAAGTTTCTCTTGGAACCCGTTCCTTTTGTGCTAGATGAGCGAACGTCTCTCCACATGCTCAGTTCTGAGAGATATGTGTGTGTGAAAGTCGTCCCTCACCTAGCTTGTTGGGAACACAAAGGTTCTCTTCAGTTGAAAACTCCACTCCATACATATATATGGGGAGGTACTAGCTCCAACTCGTTTTTACAGTGAAAACTGCAGGAACTTCAAACCGGCACTAGAAAACAGACTGAGAATCCAGAGTAAAAGTTTCACCTGCAACCCGTTACTTTTGTGCTAGATGAACGAACGTCTCTCAACATGCTCAGTTCTGAGAGATAAGTGTGTGTAAAAGCCGTCCTTCAACTAGATTGTTGGGAACACAAAGTTTCTCTTCAGTTGCAAACTCCACTCCATACATATATATGGATAGGTACAAGCTCCAACTCTGTTTTACACTGAAAACTGCAGGAACTTCAAACCGGCACTAAGAAACAGACTGAGAAACCAGAGTAAAAGTTTCTCTTTCAACCGTTTCCATTTGTGCTAGATGAACGAACATATCTCCACATGCTCAGTTCTGAGAGATATGTGTGTGTGAAAGCCGTCCTTCACCTAGCTTGTTGGGAACCCAAAGTTTCTCTTCAGTTGCAAACTTCACTCCATACATATATATTGGGAGGTACTAGCTCCAACTCGGTTTTACAGTGAAAACTGCAGGAACTCCCAACTGGCACTAGGAAACAGACTGAGAAACCAGAGTAAAAGTTTCTCCTGCAACCCGTTCCCTTTGTTCTAGATGAGCGAACATCTCTCCACATGCTCAGTTCTGAGATATATGTGTGTGTGAATTCCGTCCTTCAACTAGCTTGTTGGGAACGCAAGTTTCTCTTCAGTTGCAAACTCCACTCCATACATATATATGGGGAGGTACTAGCTCCAACTCGGATATACAGTGAAAACTGTAGGAAATTCAAACCGGCACTAGGAAACAGACTGAGAATCCAGAGTAAAAGTTTCACCTGCATCCCGTTCCCTTAGTGCCAGATGAACAAAAGTCTCTCCACATGCTCAGTCCTGAGGGATAAGTGTGTGTGAAAGCCGTCCTTCACCTAGCTTGTTGGGAACACAAAGTTTCCCTTCAGTTGCAAACTCCACTCCATACATATATATGGGGAGGTACTAGTCCAACTCGGTTTTACAGTGAAAACTGCAGGAACTTCAAACCGGCACTAGGAAACAGGCTGAGAAACCTGAGTAAATGTTTCACCTGCAACCCGTTCCCTCTGTGCTAGATGAACGAACGTCTCTCCACATGCTCAGTTCTGAGAGATAAGTGTGTGTGAAAGCCGTCCTTCACCTAGCTTGTTGGGAACACAAAGATTCTCTACAGTTGCAAACTTCACTCCATACATATATATGGGGAGGTACTAGCTCCAACTCGTTTTTACAGTGAAAACTGCAGGAACTTCATACCGGCACTAGGAAACAGACTGAGAAACCAGAGTAAAAGTTTCTCCTGCAACCCGTTCCCTTTTTGCTAGATGAGCGAACGTCTCTCCACATGCTCAGTTCTGAGATAAGTGTGTGTGAAAGCCGTCCTTCACCTAGATTGTTGGGAACACAAAGGTTCTCTTTAGTTGCAAACCCCACTCCATACATATATATGGGGAGGTACTAGCCCCAACTCTGTTTTACAGTGAAAACTGCAGGAAATTCAAACCGGCACTACGAAACATACTGAGAAACCAGAGTAAAATTTCTCCTGCAAACCGTTCCCTTTGTACTAGATGAACGAACGTCTCTCCACATGCTCAGGTCTTAGAGATAAGTGCGTGTGAATGCTTTCCTTCACCTAGCTTGTTGGGAACACAAAGTTTCTCTTCAGTTGCTAACTACACTGCATACATATATATGGGGAAGTACAAGATCCAACTCGGTTTTACCCTGAAAACTGCAGGAACTTCAAACCGGCACTAGGAAACAGACTGAGAAACCAGAGTAAAAGTTTCACCTGCAACCCGTTCCCTTTGTGCTAAATGAACGAACGTCTCTCCACATGCTCAGTTCTGAGAGATAAGTGTGTGTGAAAGCCGTCCTTCATTTGGCTTTTTGGGAAAACAAAGTTTCTCTTCAGTTGCAAACTCCAATCCATACATATATATGGGGAGGTACTAGCTCCAACTCTGTTTTACAGTGAAAACTGCAGGAACTTCAAACCGGCACTAGGAAACAGACTGAGAAACCAGAGTAATAGTTTCTCCTGCAACCCGTTCCCTTTGTGCTAGATGAACGAACGTCTCTCCACATGCCCAGTTCTGAGAGATAATGTGTGTGAAAGCCGTCCTTCACCTAGCTTATAGGGAACACAAAGATTCTCTTCAGTAGCAAACTTCACTCCATACATATATATGGGGAGGTAGTAGCTCCAACTAGGTTTTACAGTGAAAACTGCAGGAAATTCAAACCGGCAATAGGAAACAGACTGAGAAACGAGAATAAAAGTTTCTCCTGCAACCCGTTCCTTTTGTGCTAGATGAACGAACGTCTCTTCACATGCTCAGTTCTGAGAGATAAGTGTGTGTGAAAGACGTCTTTCACCTAGGTTGTTGGGAACACAAAGATTCTCTTCAGTTGCAAACTCCACTCCATACATATATATGGGGAGGTACTAGCTCCAAATCGGTTTTACAGTGAAATTTGCAGGAACTTCAACCCGGCTCTAGGAAACAGACTGAGAAACCAGAGTAAAATTTCCCTGCAACCCGTTTCCTTTGTGCTAGATGAACGAACATCTCTCCACATGCTCAGTTCTGAGAGATAAGTGTGTGTGAAAGCCGTCCTTCACCTAGCTTGTTTGGAACACAAAGATTCTCTTCAGTTGCAAACTCCACTCCATACATATATATGGGGAGGTACTAGTTCCAACTAGGTTTTACAGTGAAAACTGCAGGAACTTCAAACCGGCACTAGGAAACAGGCTGAGAAACCTGAGTAAATGTTTCACCTGCAACCCGTTCCCTCTGTGCTAGATGAACGAACGTCTCTCCACATGCTCAGTTCTGAGAGATAAGTGTGTGTGAAAGCCGTCCTTCACCTAGCTTGTTGGGAACACAAAGATTCTCTTCAGTTGCAAACTTCACTCCATACATATATATGGGGAGGTACTAGCTCCAACTCGGTTTTACAGGGAAAACTGCAGGAACTTCAAACCGGCACTAGGAAACAGACTGAGAAACCAGAGTAAAAGTTTCTCCTGCAACCCGTTCCCTTTGTGCTAGATGAACGAACGTCTCTCCACATGCTCAGTTCTGAGAGATAAGTGTGTGTGAAAGCTGTCCTTCACCTAGCTTGTTGGTAACACAAAGATTCTCTTCAGTTGCAAACTCCAATCCATACATATATATGGGGAGGTAGTAACTCCAACTCTGTTTTACAGTGAAAACTGCAGGAACTTCAAACCGGCACTAGGAAACAGACTGAGAACCCATATAAATAGTTTCTCCTGCAACCCGTTCCCTTGGTGCTAGATGAACGAACGTCTCTCCACATGCTCAGTTCTGAGAGAAAAGTGTGTGTGAAAGCCGTCCTTCACCTAGCTTGTTGGGAACCCAAAGTTTCTCTTCAGTAGCAAACTCCACTCCATACATATATATGGGGAAGTACAAGATCCAACTCGGTTTTACAGTGAAAACTGCAGGAACTTCAAACCGGCACTGGGAAACAGACTGAGAAACCAGAGTAAAAGTTTCGCCTGCAACCCGTTCCCTTTGTGCTAAATGAACGAACGTCTCTCCACATGCTCAGTTCTGAGAGATAAGTGTGTGTGAAAGCCGTCCTTCACTTGGCTTTTTGGGAAAACAAAGTTTCTCTTCAGTTGCAAACTCCACTGCATACATATATATGGGGAGGTACTAGCTCCAACTCTGATTTACAGTGAAAACTGCAGGAACTTCAAACCGGCACTAGGAAACAGACTGAGAAACCAGAGTAAATGTTTCTCCTGCAACCCGTTCCCTTTGTGCTAGATGAACGAACGTCTCTCCACATGCCCAGATCTGAGAGATAATGTGTGTGAAAGCCGTCCTTCACCTAGCTTATAGGGAACACAAAGATTCTCTTCAGTAGCAAACTTCACTCCATACATATATATGGGGAGGTAGTAGCTCCAACTAGGTTTTACAGTGAAAACTGCAGGAAATTCAAACCGGCAATAGGAAACAGACTGAGAAACGAGAATAAAAGTTTCTCCTGCAACCCGTTCCTTTTGTGCTAGATGAACGAACGTCTCTTCACATGCTCAGTTCTGAGAGATAAGTGTGTGTGAAAGACGTATTTCACCTAGGTTGTTGGGAACACAAAGATTCTCTTCAGTTGCAAACTCCACTCCATACATATATATGGGGAGTTACTAGCTCCAAATCGGTTTTACAGAGAAAATTGCAGGAACTTCAAACCGGCTCTAGGAAACAGACTGAGAAACCAGAGTAAAAGTTTCCCTGCAACCCGTTTCCTTTTTGCTAGATGAACGAACATCTCTCCACATGCTCAGTTCTGAGAGATAAGTGTGTGTGAAAGCCGTCCTTCACCTAGCTTGTTTGGAACACAAAGTTTCTCTTCAGTTGCAAACTCCACTCCATACATATATATGGGGAGGTACTAGTTCCAACTAGATTTTACAGTGAAAACTGCAGGAACTTCAAACCGGCACTAGGAAACAGGCTGAGAAACCTGAGTAAATGTTTCACCTGCTACCCGTTCCCTCTGTGCTAGATGAACGAACGTCTCTCCACATGCTCAGTTCTGAGAGATAAATGTGTGTGAAAGCCGTCCTTCACCTAGCTTGTTGGGAACACAAAGATTCTCTTCAGTTGCAAACTTCACTCCATACATATATATGGGGAGGTACTAGCTCCAACTCGGTTTTACAGGGAAAACTGCAGGAACTTCAAACCGGCACTAGAAAACAGACTGAGAAACCAGAGTAAAAGTTTCTCCTGCAACCCGTTCCCTTTGTGCTAGATGAACGAACGTCTCTCCACATGCTCAGTTATGAGAGATAAGTGTGTGTGAAAGCCGTCCTTCACCTAGCTTGTTGAGAACCCAAAGTTTCTCTTCAGTAGCAAACTCCACTCCATACATATATATGGGGAAGTACAAGATCCAACTCGGTTTTACAGTGAAAACCGCAGGAACTTCAAACCGGCACTAGGAAACAGACTGAGAAACCAGAGTAAAAGTTTCGCCTGCAACCCGTTCCCTTTTTGCTAAATGAAGGAACGTCTCTCCACATGCTCAGTTCTGAGAGATAAGTGTGTGTGAAAGCCGTCCTTCACTTGGCTTTTTGGGAACACAAAGTTTCTCTTCAGTTGCAAACTCCACTCCATACATGTATATGGGGAGGTACTAGCTCCAACTCTGTTTTACAGTGAAAACTGTAGGAAATTCAAACCGGCACTAGGAAACAGACTGAGAAACCAGAGTAAAAGTTTCACCTGCATCCCGTTCCCTTTGTGCCAGATGAACAAAGGTCTCTCCACATACTCAGTTCTGAGGGATAAGTGTGTGTGAAAGCCGTCCTTCACCTAGCTTGTTGGGAACACATAGGTTCTCTTCAGTTGCAAACTTCACTCCATACATATATATGGGGAGGTACTAGCTCCAACTCGGTTTTACAGTGAAAACTGCAGGAACTTCAAACCGGCACTAGGAAACAGGCTGAGAAACCTGAGTAAATGTTTCACCTGCAACCCGTTCCCTCTGTGCTAGATGAACGAACGTCTCTCCACATGCTCAGTTCTGAGAGATAAGTGTGTGGGAAAGCCGTCCTTCACCTAGCTTGTTGGGAACACAAAGATTCTCTACAGTTGCAAACTTCACTCCATATATATATATGGGGAGGTACTAGCTCCAACTCGTTTTTACAGTGAAAACTGCAGGAAATTCAAACCGGCACTAGGAAACAGACTGAGAAACCAGAGTAAAATTTCTCCTGCAACCCGTTCCCTTTTTGCTAGATGAGCGAACGTCTCTCCACATGCTCAGTTATGAGATAAGTGTGTGTGAAAGCCGTCCTTCACCTAGATTGTTGGGAACACAAAGGTTCTCTTTAGTTGCAAACTCCACTCCATACATATATATGGGGAAGTACTAGCCCTAACTCTGTTTTACAGTGAAAACTGCAGGAAATTCAAACCGGCACTACGAAACAGACTGAGAAACCAGAGTAAAATTTCCCCTGCAAACCGTTCCCTTTGTACTAGATGAACGAACGTCTCTCCACATGCTCAGGTCTGAGAGATAAGTGCGTGTGAAAGCTGTCCTTCACCTAGCTTGTTGGGAACACAAAGTTTCTCTTCAGTTGCTAACTACACTCCATACATATATATGGGGAAGTACAAGATCCAACTCGGTTTTACACTGAAATCTGCAGGAACTTCAAACCGGCACTAGGAAACAGACTGAGAAACCAGAGTAAAAGTTTCATCTGCAACCCGTTCCCTTTGTGCTAAATGAACGAACGTCTCTCCACATGCTCAGTTCTGAGAGATAAGTGTGTGTGAAAGCCGTCCTTCACTTGGCTTTTTGGGAAAACAAAGTTTCTCTTCAGTTGCAAATTCCACTCCATACATATATATGGGGAGTTACTAGCTCCAACTCTGTTTTACAGTGAAAACTGCAGGAACTTCAAACTGGCACTAGGAAACAGACTGAGAAGCCAGAGTAAAAGTTTCTCCTCCAACCCGTTCCCTTTGTGCTAGATGAACGAACGTCTCTCCACATGCCCAGTTCTGAGAGATAATGTGTGTGAAAGCCGTCTTTCACCTAGCTTATAGGGAACACAAAGATTCTCTTCAGTAGCAAACTTCACTCCATACATATATATGGGGAGGTACTAGCTCCAACTAGGTTTTACAGTGAAAACTGCAGGAAATTCAAACCGGCAATAGGAAACAGACTGAGAAACGAGAATAAATGTTTCTCCTGCAACCCGTTCCTTTTGTGCTAGATGAACGAACGTCTCTTCACATGCTCAGTTCTGAGAGATAAGTGTGTGTGAAAGACGTATTTCACCTAGGTTGTTGGGAACACAAAGATTCTCTTCAGTTGCAAACTCCACTCCATACATATATATGGGGAGGTACTATCTCCAAATCGGTTTTACAGTGAAATTTGCAGGAACTTCACACCGGCTCTAGGAAACAGACTGAGAAACCAGAGTAAAAGTTTCCCTGCAACCCGTTTCCTTTGTGCTAGATGAACGAACATCTCTCCACATGCTCAGTTCTGAGAGATAAGTGTGTGTGAAAGCCGTCCTTCACCTAGCTTGTTTGGAACACAAAGTTTCTCTTCAGTTGCAAACTCCACTCCATACATATATATGGGGAGGTACTAGTTCCAACTAGGATTTACAGTGAAAACTGCAGGAACTTCAAACCGGCACTAGGAAACAGGCTGAGAAACCTGAGAAAATGTTTCACCTGCAACCCGTTCCCTCTGTGCTAGATGAACGAACGTCTCTCCACATGCTCAGTTGTGAGAGATAAGTGTGTGTGAAAGCCGTCCTTCACCTAGCTTGTTGGGAACACAAAGATTCTCTTCAGTTGCAAACTTCACTCCATACATATATATGGGGAGGTACTAGCTCCAACTCGGTTTTACAGGGAAAACTGCAGGAACTTCAAACCGGCACTAGGAAACAGACTGAGAACCCAGATAAATAGTTTCTCCTGCAACCCGTTCCCTTGGTGCTAGATGAACGAACGTCTGTCCACATGCTCAGTTCTGAGAGATAAGTGTGTGTGAAAGCCGTCCTTCACCTAGCTTGTTGGGAACCCAAAGTTTCTCTTCAGTAGCAAACTCCACTCCATACATATATATGGGGAGGTACTAGCTCCAACTCGGTTTTACAGTGAAAACTGCAGGAACTTCAAAGCGGCACTAGGAAACAGACTGAGAAACCAGAGTAAAAGTTTCTCCTTCAAACCGTTCCCTTTGTGCTAGATGAACGAACGTCTCTCCACATGCTCAGATCTGAGAGATAAGTGTGTGTGAAAGCCGTCCTTCACTTAGCTTGTTTGGAACACAAAGTTTCTCTTCAGTTGCAAACTCCACTCCATACATATATATGGGGAGGTACTAGCTCCAACTAGGTTTTACAGTGAAAACTGCAGGAACTTCAAACCGGCACTAGGAAACAGGCTGAGAAACCTGAGTAAATGTTTCACCTGCAACCCGTTCCCTCTGTGCTAGATGAACGAACGTCTCTCCACATGCTCAGTTCTGAGAGATAAGTGTGTGTGAAAGCCGTCCTTCACCTAGCTTGTTGGGAACACAAAGATTCTCTTCAGTTGCAAAATTCACTCTATACATATATATGGGGAGGTACTAGCTCCCACTCGTTTTTACAGTGAAAACTGCAGGAACTTCAAACCGGCAATAGGAAACAGACTGAGAAACGAGAATAAAAGTTTCTCCTGCAACCCGTTCCTTTTGTGCTAGATGAACGAACGTCTCTACACAAACTTAGTTCGAGAGATAAGTGTGTGACAATGCCGTACTTCACCGAGCTTGTTCGGAACACAAAGTTTCTTTTCAGTTGCAAACTCCACTCCATACATTTATATGGGTAGGTACTAGCTCCAACACGGTTATACAATGAAAACTGCAGGAACTTAAAACCGGCACTAGGAAACAGACTGAGAAACCAGAGTAAAAGTTTCTCCTGAAACCCGTTCCCTTGGTGCTAGGTGAACGAACATCTCTCCACATAATCATTTCTGAGAGATAAGTGTGTGTGAAAGCCGTCCTTCACTTAGCTTGTTGGGAACACAAAGTTTCTTTTCAGTTGCAAACTCCACTCCATAAATATATATGGGGAGGTACTAGCTCCAACTCGTTTTTACAGTGAAAACTGCAGGAAATTCAAACCGGCACTAGGAAACAGACTGAGAAACCAGAGTAAAATTTCTCCTGCAACCCGTTCCCTTTTTGCTAGATGAGCGAACGTCTCTCCACATGCTCAGTTATGAGATAAGTGTGTGTGAAAGCCGTCCTTCACCTAGATTGTTGGGAACACAAAGGTTCTCTTTAGTTGCAAACTCCACTCCATACATATATATGGGGAAGTACTAGCCCTAACTCTGTTTTACAGTGAAAACTGCAGGAAATTCAAACCGGCACTACGAAACAGACTGAGAAACCAGAGTAAAATTTCCCCTGCAAACCGTTCCCTTTGTACTAGATGAACGAACGTCTCTCCACATGCTCAGGTCTTAGAGATAAGTGCGTGTGAAAGCTGTCCTTCACCTAGCTTGTTGGGAACACAAAGTTTCTCTTCAGTTGCTAACTACACTCCATACATATATATGGGGAAGTACAAGATCCAACTCGGTTTTACACTGAAATCTGCAGGAACTTCAAACCGGCACTAGGAAACAGACTGAGAAACCAGAGTAAAAGTTTCATCTGCAACCCGTTCCCTTTGTGCTAAATGAACGAACGTCTCTCCACATGCTCAGTTCTGAGAGATAAGTGTGTGTGAAAGCCGTCCTTCACTTGGCTTTTTGGGAAAACAAAGTTTCTCTTCAGTTGCAAATTCCACTCCATACATATATATGGGGAGTTACTAGCTCCAACTCTGTTTTACAGTGAAAACTGCAGGAACTTCAAACTGGCACTAGGAAACAGACTGAGAAGCCAGAGTAAAAGTTTCTCCTCCAACCCGTTCCCTTTGTGCTAGATGAACGAACGTCTCTCCACATGCCCAGTTCTGAGAGATAATGTGTGTGAAAGCCGTCTTTCACCTAGCTTATAGGGAACACAAAGATTCTCTTCAGTAGCAAACTTCACTCCATACATATATATGGGGAGGTACTAGCTCCAACTAGGTTTTACAGTGAAAACTGCAGGAAATTCAAACCGGCAATAGGAAACAGACTGAGAAACGAGAATAAATGTTTCTCCTGCAACCCGTTCCTTTTGTGCTAGATGAACGAACGTCTCTTCACATGCTCAGATCTGAGAGATAAGTGTGTGTGAAAGACGTATTTCACCTAGGTTGTTGGGAACACAAAGATTCTCTTCAGTTGCAAACTCCACTCCATACATATATATGGGGAGGTACTATCTCCAAATCGGTTTTACAGTGAAATTTGCAGGAACTTCACACCGGCTCTAGGAAACAGACTGAGAAACCAGAGTAAAAGTTTCCCTGCAACCCGTTTCCTTTGTGCTAGATGAACGAACATCTCTCCACATGCTCAGTTCTGAGAGATAAGTGTGTGTGAAAGCCGTCCTTCACCTAGCTTGTTTGGAACACAAAGTTTCTCTTCAGTTGCAAACTCCACTCCATACATATATATGGGGAGGTACTAGTTCCAACTAGGATTTACAGTGAAAACTGCAGGAACTTCAAACCGGCACTAGGAAACAGGCTGAGAAACCTGAGAAAATGTTTCACCTGCAACCCGTTCCCTCTGTGCTAGATGAACGAACGTCTCTCCACATGCTCAGTTGTGAGAGATAAGTGTGTGTGAAAGCCGTCCTTCACCTAGCTTGTTGGGAACACAAAGATTCTCTTCAGTTGCAAACTTCACTCCATACATATATATGGGGAGGTACTAGCTCCAACTCGGTTTTACAGGGAAAACTGCAGGAACTTCAAACCGGCACTAGGAAACAGACTGAGAACCCAGATAAATAGTTTCTCCTGCAACCCGTTCCCTTGGTGCTAGATGAACGAACGTCTGTCCACATGCTCAGTTCTGAGAGATAAGTGTGTGTGAAAGCCGTCCTTCACCTAGCTTGTTGGGAACCCAAAGTTTCTCTTCAGTAGCAAACTCCACTCCATACATATATATGGGGAGGTACTAGCTCCAACTCGGTTTTACAGTGAAAACTGCAGGAACTTCAAAGCGGCACTAGGAAACAGACTGAGAAACCAGAGTAAAAGTTTCTCCTTCAAACCGTTCCCTTTGTGCTAGATGAACGAACGTCTCTCCACATGCTCAGATCTGAGAGATAAGTGTGTGTGAAAGCCGTCCTTCACTTAGCTTGTTTGGAACACAAAGTTTCTCTTCAGTAGCAAACTCCACTCCATACATATATATGGGGAGGTACTAGCTCCAACTAGGTTTTACAGTGAAAACTGCAGGAACTTCAAACCGGCACTAGGAAACAGGCTGAGAAACCTGAGTAAATGTTTCACCTGCAACCCGTTCCCTCTGTGCTAGATGAACGAACGTCTCTCCACATGCTCAGTTCTGAGAGATAAGTGTGTGTGAAAGCCGTCCTTCACCTAGCTTGTTGGGAACACAAAGATTCTCTTCAGTTGCAAAATTCACTCTATACATATACATGGGGAGGTACTAGCTCCCACTCGTTTTTACAGTGAAAACTGCAGGAACTTCAAACCGGCACTAGGAAACAGACTGAGAAACCAGAGTAAAAGTTTCATCTGCAACCCGTTCCCTTTGTGCTAAATGAACGAACGTCTCTCCACATGCTCAGTTCTGAGAGATATGTGTGTGTGAAAGCCGTCCTTCACTTGGCTTTTTGGGAAAACAAAGTTTCTCTTCAGTTGCAATCTCCAATCCATACATATATATGGGGAGGTACTAGCTCCAACTCTGTTTTACAGTGAAAACTGCAGGAACTTCAAACTGGCACTAGGAAACAGACTGAGAAGCCAGAGTAAAAGTTTCTCCTGCAACCCGTTCCCTTTGTGCTAGATGAACGAACGTCTCTCCACATGCCCAGTTCTGAGAGATAATGTGTGTGAAAGCCGTCTTTCACCTAGCTTATAGGGAACAAAAAGATTCTCTTCAGTAGCAAACTTCACTCCATACATATATATGGGGAGGTACTAGTTCCAACTAGGTTTTACAGTGAAAACTGCAGGAAATTCAAACCGGCAATAGGAAACAGACTGAGAAACGAGAATAAAAGTTTCTCCTGCAACCCGTTCCTTTTGTGCTAGATGAACGAACGTCTCTACACAAACTTAGTTCGAGAGATAAGTGTGTGACAATGCCGTACTTCACCGAGCTTGTTCGGAACACAAAGTTTCTTTTCAGTTGCAAACTCCACTCCATACATTTATATGGGTAGGTACTAGCTCCAACACGGTTATACAATGAAAACTGCAGGAACTTAAAACCGGCACTAGGAAACAGACTGAGAAACCAGAGTAAAAGTTTCTCCTGAAACCCGTTCCCTTGGTGCTAGGTGAACGAACATCTCTCCACATAATCATTTCTGAGAGATAAGTGTGTGTGAAAGCCGTCCTTCACTTAGCTTGTTGGGAACACAAAGTTTCTTTTCAGTTGCAAACTCCACTCCATAAATATATATGGGGAGGTACTAGCTCCAACTCGTTTTTACAGTGAAAACTGCAGGAAATTCAAACCGGCACTAGGAAACAGACTGAGAAACCAGAGTAAAATTTCTCCTGCAACCCGTTCCCTTTTTGCTAGATGAGCGAACGTCTCTCCACATGCTCAGTTATGAGATAAGTGTGTGTGAAAGCCGTCCTTCACCTAGATTGTTGGGAACACAAAGGTTCTCTTTAGTTGCAAACCCCACTCCATACATATATATGGGGAGGTACTAGCCCCAACTCTGTTTTACAGTGAAAACTGCAGGAAATTCAAACCGGCACTACGAAACATACTGAGAAACCAGAGTAAAATTTCTCCTGCAAACCGTTCCCTTTGTACTAGATGAACGAACGTCTCTCCACATGCTCAGGTCTTAGAGATAAGTGCGTGTGAATGCTTTCCTTCACCTAGCTTGTTGGGAACACAAAGTTTCTCTTCAGTTGCTAACTACACTCCATACATATATATGGGGAAGTACAAGATCCAACTCGGTTTTACCCTGAAAACTGCAGGAACTTCAAACCGGCACTAGGAAACAGACTGAGAAACCAGAGTAAAAGTTTCACCTGCAACCCGTTCCCTTTGTGCTAAATGAACGAACGTCTCTCCACATGATCAGTTCTGAGAGATAAGTGTGTGTGAAAGCCGTCCTTCATTTGGCTTTTTGGGAAAACAAAGTTTCTCTTCAGTTGCAAACTCCACTCCATACATATATATGGGGAGGTACTAGCTCCAACTCTGTTTTACAGTGAAAACTGCAGGAACTTCAAACCGGCACTAGGAAACAGACTGAGAAACCAGAGTAATAGTTCCTCCTGCAACCCGTTCCCTTTGTGCTAGATGAACGAACGTCTCTCCACATGCCCAGTTCTGAGAGATAATGTGTGTGAAAGCCGTCCTTCACCTAGCTTATAGGGAACACAAAGATTCTCTTCAGTAGCAAACTTCACTCCATACATATATATGGGGAGGTAGTAGCTCCAACTAGGTTTTACAGTGAAAACTGCAGGAAATTCAAACCGGCAATAGGAAACAGACTGAGAAACGAGAATAAAAGTTTCTCCTGCAACCCGTTCCTTTTGTGCTAGATGAACGAACGTCTCTTCACATGCTCAGTTCTGAGAGATAAGTGTGTGTGAAAGACGTCTTTCACCTAGGTTGTTGGGAACACAAAGATTCTCTTCAGTTGCAAACTCCACTCCATACATATATATGGGGAGGTACTAGCTCCAGATCGGTTTTACAGTGAAATTTGCAGGAACTTCAACCCGGCTCTAGGAAACAGACTGAGAAACCAGAGTAAAATTTCCCTGCAACCCGTTTCCTTTGTGCTAGATGAACGAACATCTCTCCACATGCTCAGTTCTGAGAGATAAGTGTGTGTGAAAGCCGTCCTTCACCTAGCTTGTTTGGAACACAAAGTTTCTCTTCAGTTGCAAACTCCACTCCATACATATATATGGGGAGGTACTAGTTCCAACTAGGTTTTACAGTGAAAACTGCAGGAACTTCAAACCGGCACTAGGAAACAGGCTGAGAAACCTGAGTAAATGTTTCACCTGCAACCCGTTCCCTCTGTGCTAGATGAACGAACGTCTCTCCACATGCTCAGTTCTGAGAGATAAGTGTGTGTGAAAGCCGTCCTTCACCTAGCTTGTTGGGAACACAAAGATTCTCTTCAGTTGCAAACTTCACTCCATACATATATATGGGGAGGTACTAGCTCCAACTCGGTTTTACAGGGAAAACTGCAGGAACTTCAAACCGGCACTAGGAAACAGACTGAGAAACCAGAGTAAAAGTTTCTCCTGCAACCCGTTCCCTTTGTGCTAGATGAACGAACGTCTCTCCACATGCTCAGTTCTGAGAGATAAGTGTGTGTGAAAGCTGTCCTTCACCTAGCTTGTTGGTAACACAAAGATTCTCTTCAGTTGCAAACTCCAATCCATACATATATATGGGGAGGTAGTAACTCCAACTCTGTTTTACAGTGAAAACTGCAGGAACTTCAAACCGGCACTAGGAAACAGACTGAGAACCCATATAAATAGTTTCTCCTGCAACCCGTTCCCTTGGTGCTAGATGAACGAACGTCTCTCCACATGCTCAGTTCTGAGAGAAAAGTGTGTGTGAAAGCCGTCCTTCACCTAGCTTGTTGGGAACCCAAAGTTTCTCTTCAGTAGCAAACTCCACTCCATACATATATATGGGGAAGTACAAGATCCAACTCGGTTTTACAGTGAAAACTGCAGGAACTTCAAACCGGCACTGGGAAACAGACTGAGAAACCAGAGTAAAAGTTTCGCCTGCAACCCGTTCCCTTTGTGCTAAATGAACGAACGTCTCTCCACATGCTCAGTTCTGAGAGATAAGTGTGTGTGAAAGCCGTCCTTCACTTGGCTTTTTGGGAAAACAAAGTTTCTCTTCAGTTGCAAACTCCACTGCATACATATATATGGGGAGGTACTAGCTCCAACTCTGATTTACAGTGAAAACTGCAGGAACTTCAAACCGGCACTAGGAAACAGACTGAGAAACCAGAGTAAATGTTTCTCCTGCAACCCGTTCCCTTTGTGCTAGATGAACGAACGTCTCTCCACATGCCCAGATCTGAGAGATAATGTGTGTGAAAGCCGTCCTTCACCTAGCTTATAGGGAACACAAAGATTCTCTTCAGTAGCAAACTTCACTCCATACATATATATGGGGAGGTACTAGCTCCAACTAGGTTTTACAGTGAAAACTGCAGGAAATTCAAACCGGCAATAGGAAACAGACTGAGAAACGAGAATAAAAGTTTCTCCTGCAACCCGTTCCTTTTGTGCTAGATGAACGAACGTCTCTTCACATGCTCAGTTCTGAGAGATAAGTGTGTGTGAAAGACGTATTTCACCTAGGTTGTTGGGAACACAAAGATTCTCTTCAGTTGCAAACTCCACTCCATACATATATATGGGGAGTTACTAGCTCCAAATCGGTTTTACAGAGAAAATTGCAGGAACTTCAAACCGGCTCTAGGAAACAGACTGAGAAACCAGAGTAAAAGTTTCCCTGCAACCCGTTTCCTTTTTGCTAGATGAACGAACATCTCTCCACATGCTCAGTTCTGAGAGATAAGTGTGTGTGAAAGCCGTCCTTCACCTAGCTTGTTTGGAACACAAAGTTTCTCTTCAGTGGCAAACTCCACTCCATACATATATATGGGGAGGTACTAGTTCCAACTAGATTTTACAGTGAAAACTGCAGGAACTTCAAACCGGCACTAGGAAACAGGCTGAGAAACCTGAGTAAATGTTTCACCTGCTACCCGTTCCCTCTGTGCTAGATGAACGAACGTCTCTCCACATGCTCAGTTCTGAGAGATAAATGTGTGTGAAAGCCGTCCTTCACCTAGCTTGTTGGGAACACAAAGATTCTCTTCAGTTGCAAACTTCACTCCATACATATATATGGGGAGGTACTAGCTCCAACTCGGTTTTACAGGGAAAACTGCAGGAACTTCAAACCGGCACTAGAAAACAGACTGAGAAACCAGAGTAAAAGTTTCTCCTGCAACCCGTTCCCTTTGTGCTAGATGAACGAACGTCTCTCCACATGCTCAGTTATGAGAGATAATTGTGTGTGAAAGCCGTCCTTCACCTAGCTTGTTGAGAACCCAAAGTTTCTCTTCAGTAGCAAACTCCACTCCATACATATATATGGGGAAGTACAAGATCCAACTCGGTTTTACAGTGAAAACCGCAGGAACTTCAAACCGGCACTAGGAAACAGACTGAGAAACCAGAGTAAAAGTTTCGCCTGCAACCCGTTCCCTTTTTGCTAAATGAAGGAACGTCTCTCCACATGCTCAGTTCTGAGAGATAAGTGTGTGTGAAAGCCGTCCTTCACTTGGCTTTTTGGGAACACAAAGTTTCTCTTCAGTTGCAAACTCCACTCCATACATGTATATGGGGAGGTACTAGCTCCAACTCTGTTTTACAGTGAAAACTGTAGGAAATTCAAACCGGCACTAGGAAACAGACTGAGAAACCAGAGTAAAAGTTTCACCTGCATCCCGTTCCCTTTGTGCCAGATGAACAAAGGTCTCTCCACATACTCAGTTCTGAGGGATAAGTGTGTGTGAAAGCCGTCCTTCACCTAGCTTGTTGGGAACACAAAGGTTCTCTTCAGTTGCAAACTTCACTCCATACATATATATGGGGAGGTACTAGCTCCAACTCGGTTTTACAGTGAAAACTGCAGGAACTTCAAACCGGCACTAGGAAACAGGCTGAGAAACCTGAGTAAATGTTTCACCTGCAACCCGTTCCCTCTGTGCTAGATGAACGAACGTCTCTCCACATGCTCAGTTCTGAGAGATAAGTGTGTGGGAAAGCCGTCCTTCACCTAGCTTGTTGGGAACACAAAGATTCTCTACAGTTGCAAACTTCACTCCATATATATATATGGGGAGGTACTAGCTCCAACTCGTTTTTACAGTGAAAACTGCAGGAAATTCAAACCGGCACTAGGAAACAGACTGAGAAACCAGAGTAAAATTTCTCCTGCAACCCGTTCCCTTTTTGCTAGATGAGCGAACGTCTCTCCACATGCTCAGTTATGAGATAAGTGTGTGTGAAAGCCGTCCTTCACCTAGATTGTTGGGAACACAAAGGTTCTCTTTAGTTGCAAACTCCACTCCATACATATATATGGGGAAGTACTAGCCCTAACTCTGTTTTACAGTGAAAACTGCAGGAAATTCAAACCGGCACTACGAAACAGACTGAGAAACCAGAGTAAAATTTCCCCTGCAAACCGTTCCCTTTGTACTAGATGAACGAACGTCTCTCCACATGCTCAGGTCTTAGAGATAAGTGCGTGTGAAAGCTGTCCTTCACCTAGCTTGTTGGGAACACAAAGTTTCTCTTCAGTTGCTAACTACACTCCATACATATATATGGGGAAGTACAAGATCCAACTCGGTTTTACACTGAAATCTGCAGGAACTTCAAACCGGCACTAGGAAACAGACTGAGAAACCAGAGTAAAAGTTTCATCTGCAACCCGTTCCCTTTGTGCTAAATGAACGAACGTCTCTCCACATGCTCAGTTCTGAGAGATAAGTGTGTGTGAAAGCCGTCCTTCACTTGGCTTTTTGGGAAAACAAAGTTTCTCTTCAGTTGCAAATTCCACTCCATACATATATATGGGGAGTTACTAGCTCCAACTCTGTTTTACAGTGAAAACTGCAGGAACTTCAAACTGGCACTAGGAAACAGACTGAGAAGCCAGAGTAAAAGTTTCTCCTCCAACCCGTTCCCTTTGTGCTAGATGAACGAACGTCTCTCCACATGCCCAGTTCTGAGAGATAATGTGTGTGAAAGCCGTCTTTCACCTAGCTTATAGGGAACACAAAGATTCTCTTCAGTAGCAAACTTCACTCCATACATATATATGGGGAGGTACTAGCTCCAACTAGGTTTTACAGTGAAAACTGCAGGAAATTCAAACCGGCAATAGGAAACAGACTGAGAAACGAGAATAAATGTTTCTCCTGCAACCCGTTCCTTTTGTGCTAGATGAACGAACGTCTCTTCACATGCTCAGTTCTGAGAGATAAGTGTGTGTGAAAGACGTATTTCACCTAGGTTGTTGGGAACACAAAGATTCTCTTCAGTTGCAAACTCCACTCCATACATATATATGGGGAGGTACTATCTCCAAATCGGTTTTACAGTGAAATTTGCAGGAACTTCACACCGGCTCTAGGAAACAGACTGAGAAACCAGAGTAAAAGTTTCCCTGCAACCCGTTTCCTTTGTGCTAGATGAACGAACATCTCTCCACATGCTCAGTTCTGAGAGATAAGTGTGTGTGAAAGCCGTCCTTCACCTAGCTTGTTTGGAACACAAAGTTTCTCTTCAGTTGCAAACTCCACTCCATACATATATATGGGGAGGTACTAGTTCCAACTAGGATTTACAGTGAAAACTGCAGGAACTTCAAACCGGCACTAGGAAACAGGCTGAGAAACCTGAGAAAATGTTTCACCTGCAACCCGTTCCCTCTGTGCTAGATGAACGAACGTCTCTCCACATGCTCAGTTGTGAGAGATAAGTGTGTGTGAAAGCCGTCCTTCACCTAGCTTGTTGGGAACACAAAGATTCTCTTCAGTTGCAAACTTCACTCCATACATATATATGGGGAGGTACTAGCTCCAACTCGGTTTTACAGGGAAAACTGCAGGAACTTCAAACCGGCACTAGGAAACAGACTGAGAACCCAGATAAATAGTTTCTCCTGCAACCCGTTCCCTTGGTGCTAGATGAACGAACGTCTGTCCACATGCTCAGTTCTGAGAGATAAGTGTGTGTGAAAGCCGTCCTTCACCTAGCTTGTTGGGAACCCAAAGTTTCTCTTCAGTAGCAAACTCCACTCCATACATATATATGGGGAGGTACTAGCTCCAACTCGGTTTTACAGTGAAAACTGCAGGAACTTCAAAGCGGCACTAGGAAACAGACTGAGAAACCAGAGTAAAAGTTTCTCCTTCAAACCGTTCCCTTTGTGCTAGATGAACGAACGTCTCTCCACATGCTCAGATCTGAGAGATAAGTGTGTGTGAAAGCCGTCCTTCACTTTGCTTGTTTGGAACACAAAGTTTCTCTTCAGTTGCAAACTCCACTCCATACATATATATGGGGAGGTACTAGCTCCAACTAGGTTTTACAGTGAAAACTGCAGGAACTTCAAACCGGCACTAGGAAACAGGCTGAGAAACCTGAGTAAATGTTTCACCTGCAACCCGTTCCCTCTGTGCTAGATGAACGAACGTCTCTCCACATGCTCAGTTCTGAGAGATAAGTGTGTGTGAAAGCCGTCCTTCACCTAGCTTGTTGGGAACACAAAGATTCTCTTCAGTTGCAAAATTCACTCTATACATATATATGGGGAGGTACTAGCTCCCACTCGTTTTTACAGTGAAAACTGCAGGAACTTCAAACCGGCACTAGGAAACAGACTGAGAAACCAGAGTAAAAGTTTCATCTGCAACCCGTTCCCTTTGTGCTAAATGAACGAACGTCTCTCCACATGCTCAGTTCTGAGAGATATGTGTGTGTGAAAGCCGTCCTTCACTTGGCTTTTTGGGAAAACAAAGTTTCTCTTCAGTTGCAATCTCCAATCCATACATATATATGGGGAGGTACTAGCTCCAACTCTGTTTTACAGTGAAAACTGCAGGAACTTCAAACTGGCACTAGGAAACAGACTGAGAAGCCAGAGTAAAAGTTTCTCCTGCAACCCGTTCCCTTTGTGCTAGATGAACGAACGTCTCTCCACATGCCCAGTTCTGAGAGATAATGTGTGTGAAAGCCGTCTTTCACCTAGCTTATAGGGAACAAAAAGATTCTCTTCAGTAGCAAACTTCACTCCATACATATATATGGGGAGGTACTAGTTCCAACTAGGTTTTACAGTGAAAACTGCAGGAAATTCAAACCGGCAATAGGAAACAGACTGAGAAACGAGAATAAAAGTTTCTCCTGCAACCCGTTCCTTTTGTGCTAGATGAACGAACGTCTCTACACAAACTTAGTTCGAGAGATAAGTGTGTGACAATGCCGTACTTCACCGAGCTTGTTCGGAACACAAAGTTTCTTTTCAGTTGCAAACTCCACTCCATACATTTATATGGGTAGGTACTAGCTCCAACACGGTTATACAATGAAAACTGCAGGAACTTAAAACCGGCACTAGGAAACAGACTGAGAAACCAGAGTAAAAGTTTCTCCTGAAACCCGTTCCCTTGGTGCTAGGTGAACGAACATCTCTCCACATAATCATTTCTGAGAGATAAGTGTGTGTGAAAGCCGTCCTTCACTTAGCTTGTTGGGAACACAAAGTTTCTTTTCAGTTGCAAACTCCACTCCATAAATATATATGGGGAGGTACTAGCTCCAACTCGTTTTTACAGTGAAAACTGCAGGAAATTCAAACCGGCACTAGGAAACAGACTGAGAAACCAGAGTAAAATTTCTCCTGCAACCCGTTCCCTTTTTGCTAGATGAGCGAACGTCTCTCCACATGCTCAGTTATGAGATAAGTGTGTGTGAAAGCCGTCCTTCACCTAGATTGTTGGGAACACAAAGGTTCTCTTTAGTTGCAAACTCCACTCCATACATATATATGGGGAAGTACTAGCCCTAACTCTGTTTTACAGTGAAAACTGCAGGAAATTCAAACCGGCACTACGAAACAGACTGAGAAACCAGAGTAAAATTTCCCCTGCAAACCGTTCCCTTTGTACTAGATGAACGAACGTCTCTCCACATGCTCAGGTCTTAGAGATAAGTGCGTGTGAAAGCTGTCCTTCACCTAGCTTGTTGGGAACACAAAGTTTCTCTTCAGTTGCTAACTACACTCCATACATATATATGGGGAAGTACAAGATCCAACTCGGTTTTACACTGAAATCTGCAGGAACTTCAAACCGGCACTAGGAAACAGACTGAGAAACCAGAGTAAAAGTTTCATCTGCAACCCGTTCCCTTTGTGCTAAATGAACGAACGTCTCTCCACATGCTCAGTTCTGAGAGATAAGTGTGTGTGAAAGCCGTCCTTCACTTGGCTTTTTGGGAAAACAAAGTTTCTCTTCAGTTGCAAATTCCACTCCATACATATATATGGGGAGTTACTAGCTCCAACTCTGTTTTACAGTGAAAACTGCAGGAACTTCAAACTGGCACTAGGAAACAGACTGAGAAGCCAGAGTAAAAGTTTCTCCTCCAACCCGTTCCCTTTGTGCTAGATGAACGAACGTCTCTCCACATGCCCAGTTCTGAGAGATAATGTGTGTGAAAGCCGTCTTTCACCTAGCTTATAGGGAACACAAAGATTCTCTTCAGTAGCAAACTTCACTCCATACATATATATGGGGAGGTACTAGCTCCAACTAGGTTTTACAGTGAAAACTGCAGGAAATTCAAACCGGCAATAGGAAACAGACTGAGAAACGAGAATAAATGTTTCTCCTGCAACCCGTTCCTTTTGTGCTAGATGAACGAACGTCTCTTCACATGCTCAGTTCTGAGAGATAAGTGTGTGTGAAAGACGTATTTCACCTAGGTTGTTGGGAACACAAAGATTCTCTTCAGTTGCAAACTCCACTCCATACATATATATGGGGAGGTACTATCTCCAAATCGGTTTTACAGTGAAATTTGCAGGAACTTCACACCGGCTCTAGGAAACAGACTGAGAAACCAGAGTAAAAGTTTCCCTGCAACCCGTTTCCTTTGTGCTAGATGAACGAACATCTCTCCACATGCTCAGTTCTGAGAGATAAGTGTGTGTGAAAGCCGTCCTTCACCTAGCTTGTTTGGAACACAAAGTTTCTCTTCAGTTGCAAACTCCACTCCATACATATATATGGGGAGGTACTAGTTCCAACTAGGATTTACAGTGAAAACTGCAGGAACTTCAAACCGGCACTAGGAAACAGGCTGAGAAACCTGAGAAAATGTTTCACCTGCAACCCGTTCCCTCTGTGCTAGATGAACGAACGTCTCTCCACATGCTCAGTTGTGAGAGATAAGTGTGTGTGAAAGCCGTCCTTCACCTAGCTTGTTGGGAACACAAAGATTCTCTTCAGTTGCAAACTTCACTCCATACATATATATGGGGAGGTACTAGCTCCAACTCGGTTTTACAGGGAAAACTGCAGGAACTTCAAACCGGCACTAGGAAACAGACTGAGAACCCAGATAAATAGTTTCTCCTGCAACCCGTTCCCTTGGTGCTAGATGAACGAACGTCTGTCCACATGCTCAGTTCTGAGAGATAAGTGTGTGTGAAAGCCGTCCTTCACCTAGCTTGTTGGGAACCCAAAGTTTCTCTTCAGTAGCAAACTCCTCTCCATACATATATATGGTTAGGTACTAGCTCCAACTCGGTTTTACAGTGAAAACTGCAGGAACTTCAAAGCGGCACTAGGAAACAGACTGAGAAACCAGAGTAAATGTTTCTCCTTCAAACCGTTCCCTTTGTGCTAGATGAACGAACGTCTCTCCACATGCTCAGATCTGAGAGATAAGTGTGTGTGAAAGCCGTCCTTCACTTAGCTTGTTTGGAACACAAAGTTTCTCTTCAGTTGCAAACTCCACTCCATACATATATATGGGGAGGTACTAGCTCCAACTAGGTTTTACAGTGAAAACTGCAGGAACTTCAAACCGGCACTAGGAAACAGGCTGAGAAACCTGAGTAAATGTTTCACCTGCAACCCGTTCCCTCTGTGCTAGATGAACGAACGTCTCTCCACATGCTCAGTTCTGAGAGATAAGTGTGTGTGAAAGCCGTCCTTCACCTAGCTTGTTGGGAACACAAAGATTCTCTTCAGTTGCAAAATTCACTCTATACATATATATGGGGAGGTACTAGCTCCCACTCGTTTTTACAGTGAAAACTGCAGGAACTTCAAACCGGCACTAGGAAACAGACTGAGAAACCAGAGTAAAAGTTTCATCTGCAACCCGTTCCCTTTGTGCTAAATGAACGAACGTCTCTCCACATGCTCAGTTCTGAGAGATATGTGTGTGAAAGCCGTCCTTCACTTGGCTTTTTGGGAAAACAAAGTTTCTCTTCAGTTGCAATCTCCAATCCATACATATATATGGGGAGGTACTAGCTCCAACTCTGTTTTACAGTGAAAACTGCAGGAACTTCAAACTGGCACTAGGAAACAGACTGAGAAGCCAGAGTAAAAGTTTCTCCTGCAACCCGTTCCCTTTGTGCTAGATGAACGAACGTCTCTCCACATGCCCAGTTCTGAGAGATAATGTGTGTGAAAGCCGTCTTTCACCTAGCTTATAGGGAACAAAAAGATTCTCTTCAGTAGCAAACTTCACTCCATACATATATATGGGGAGGTACTAGTTCCAACTAGGTTTTACAGTGAAAACTGCAGGAAATTCAAACCGGCAATAGGAAACAGACTGAGAAACGAGAATAAAAGTTTCTCCTGCAACCCGTTCCTTTTGTGCTAGATGAACGAACGTCTCTACACAAACTTAGTTCGAGAGATAAGTGTGTGACAATGCCGTACTTCACCGAGCTTGTTCGGAACACAAAGTTTCTCTTCAGTTGCAAACTCCACTCCATACATTTATATGGGTAGGTACTAGCTCCAACACGGTTATACAATGAAAACTGCAGGAACTTAAAACCGGCACTAGGAAACAGACTGAGAAACCAGAGTAAAAGTTTCTCCTGAAACCCGTTCCCTTGGTGCTAGGTGAACGAACATCTCTCCACATAATCATTTCTGAGAGATAAGTGTGTGTGAAAGCCGTCCTTCACTTAGCTTGTTGGGAACACAAAGTTTCTTTTCAGTTGCAAACTCCACTCCATAAATATATATGGGGAGGTACTAGCTCCAACTCGGTTTTACAGTGAAACCTGCAGGAACTTCAAACCGGCACTAGGAAACAGACTGAGAAACCACAGTAAAAGTTTCTCCTGCAACCCGTTCCCTTTGTGCTAGATGAATGAACGTCCCTCCACATGCTCAGTTCTGAGAGATAAGTGTGTGTGAAAGCCGTCCTTCACCTAGCTTGGTGGGAACACAAAGTTTCTTTTCAGTTGCAAACTTCACTCCATACATATATATGGGGAGGTAATAGCTCCAACTCGGTTTTACAGTGAAAACTGCAGGAACTTCAAACCGGCACTAGGAAACAGACTAAGAAACCAGAGTAAAAGTTTCTCCTGCAACACGTTCCCTTGGTCTCGATGAACGAACGTTTCTAAACATGCTCAGTTCTGAGAGATATGTGTGTGTGAAAGCCGTCCTTCACCTAGCTTGTTGGGAACCCAATGTTTCTTTCATTTGCAAACTCCACTCAATACATATATAGGGGGAGGTATTAGATCCAACTCGGTTTTACAGTGAAAACTGCAATATCTTCAATCCGGCACTAGTAAACAAACTGAGAAACCAGAGTAAAATTTCTCCTGCAAAACTTTCCCTTTGTGCTAGATGAACGAACGTCTCTCCACATGCTCAGTTCAGAGAGATAAGTGTGTGTGAAAGAAGTCCTTCACCTAGCTTGTTGGGAACACAATGCTTGTTTTCAGTTGCAAATTCCACTCCATACCTATATATGGGGAGGTACTAGATCCAACTCTGTTTTACAGTGAAAACTGCAGGAAATACAAACCGGCACTAGGAAGCAGACTGAGAAAACACAGTAAAGTTTCTCCTGAAAACAGACCACTTGGTGCTAGGTGAACGAACGTCCCTCCACATGCTCAGTTCTGAGAGATAAGTGTGCGTGTAAGTCGTCCTTCATTTTCTTGTTAAGAACACAAAGTTTCTTTTCAGTTACAAACTCCACTCCATACATATATAAGGGGAGGTACTAGCTCCAACTGGGTTTTACAGTGAAAACTGCAGGAAATTCAAAAAGGCACTAGGAAACAGACTGAGAAACCAGAGTAAAAGTTTCTCCTGCAACTCGTTCCCTTGGTGCTAGATGAACGAACGTCTCTCCACCTGCTCAGTTCTGAGAGAAAAGTGTGTGTGAAAGCTCTCCTTCACCTAGCTTGTTGGGAACACAAAGTTTCTCTTCAGTTGCAAATTCCACTCCATACATATATATGGGGAGGTACTAGCTCCAACTAGGTTTTACAGTGAAAACTGCAGGAACATGGAACCGGCACTAGGAAACAGACTGAGATACCAGAGTAAAAGTATCTCATGCAACCCGTTCCCTTTGTGCTAGATGAACGAACGTCTCTCCACATGCTCAGTTCTGAGAGATTAGTGTGTGTGAAAGCCGTACTTCAACTAGCTTGTTTGGAACACAAAATTTGTTTTCATTTGCAAACTACACTCCATATATATATATGGGGTGTAGGAGCTCCAACTCGATTTTACACTGAAATCTGCAGGAACTTCAAAACGGCACTAGGAAACACACTGAGAAACCAGAGTAAAAGTTTCTCCTGCAACCCGTTCCCTTGGTGCTAGATGAACGAACGTTCTCCACATGCTCATTTCTGAGGGATAAGTGTGTCTGAAAGCCGTCCTTCACCTAGCTTGTTGGGAACACAAAGTTTCTCTTCAGTTGCAAACTCCACTCCATACATATATATGGGGAGGTACTAGCTCCATCTCGGTTTTACAGTGAAATCTGCAGGAAATTTAAACCGGCACTAGGAAACAGACTGAGAAACCAGAGTAAAAGTTTCTCCTGCAAACCGTTCCCTTTGTGCTAGATGAACGAACGTAGCTCCACATACTCAGTTCTGAGAGATAAGTGTGTGTGAAAGCCGTCCTTCACCTAGCTTGTAGGGAACACAAAGTTTCTCTTCAGTTGCAAACTCCAATCCATATATATATATGGGGAGGTACTAGCTCCAACTCGGTTTTAAAGTGAAAACTGCAGGAACTTCATACCGGCCCTAGGAAATAGACTGAGAAACCAGAGAAAAGTTCCTCCTGCAACCCGTTCCCTTTGTGCTAGATGAACGAACGTCTCTCCACATGCTCAGTTCTGAGAGATAAGTGTGTGTGAAAGCCGTCCTTCACCTAGCTTGTTGGGAACACAAAGTTTCTGTTCAGTTGCAAACTCCAATCCATACGTATATATGGGGTGGTACTAGCTCCAACTCGATTTTACAGTGAAAACTGCAGGAACTTTAAACCGGCACTAGGAAATAGACAGAGAAACTAGAGTAAAAGATTCTCCAGCAACCCGTTCCCTTTGTGCTAGATGAAGGAACGACTCTCCACATGCTCAGTTCTGAGAGATAAGTGCGTGTGAAAGCCGTCCATCACCTAGCTTTTTGGGAATAAAAAGTTTCTCTTCAGTTGCAAACTCCACTCCATACATATATATGGGGAGGTACTAGCTCCAACACGGTTTTACTGTGAAAACTGCAGGAACTTCAAACCGGCACTAGGAAACAGACTGAGAAACCAGAGTAAAAGTTTCACATGCAATCCGTTCCCATTGTGCTAGATGAACGAACGTCTCTCCACATGCTCAGTTCTGAGTGATAATTGTGTGTGAAAGCCGTACTTCACCTAGCTTGTTGGGAACACAAAGTTTCTCTTCAGTTGCAAACTGCACTCCATACATTTATATGGGGAGGTTCTAGCTCCAACTCGATTTTACAGTGAAAACTGCAGGAACTTCAAACCGGCACTAGGAAACAGGCTGAGAAACCAGAGTAAAAGTTTCTCCTGCAAAACTTTCCCTTTGTGCTAGATGAACGAACGTCTCTCCACATGCTCAGTTCTGAGAAATAAGTGTTTGTGAAAGCAGTCCTTCACCTAGCTTGTTGGGAACACAAAGATTCTCTTCAGTAGCAAACTTCAATCCACACATATATATGGGGAGGTAATAGCTCCAACTCGGTTTTACAGTGAAAACTGCAGGAACTTCAAATTGGCACTGGGAAACAGACTGAGAAACCAGAGAAAAAGTTTCTCCTGCAACCCGTTCCCTTTGTGCTAGATGAACGAACGTCTCTCCACATGCTCAGCTCTGAGAGATAAGTGTGTGTGAAAGCCGTCCTTCACCTATCTTGTTGGGAACACAAAGTTTCTTTTCAGTTGCAAACTCCACTCCATACATATATATGGGGAGGTACTAGCTCCAACTCGGTTTTACAGTGAAAACTGCAGGAACTTCAAACCGGCACTAGGAAACAGACTGAAAAACCAGAGTAAAAGTTCCTCCTGCAACCCGTTCCCTTTGTTCTAGATGAGCGAACGTCTCTCCACATGCTCAGTTCTGAGAGATATGTGTGTGTGAAAGCCGTCCTTCACCTAGCTTGTTGGGAACACAAAGTTTCTCTTCAGTTGCAAACTTCACTCCATACATATATATGGGGAGGTACTAGCTCCAACTCGGTTTTACAGTGAAAACTGCAGGAACTTCAAACCGGCACTAGGAACAGACTGAGAAACCAGAGTAAAAGTTTCGCCTGCAACCCGTTCCTTTGTGCTAGATGAACGACCGTCTCTCCACATGCTCAGTCCTGAGAGATAAGTGTGTGTGAAAGCCGTCCTTCCCCTAGCTTGTTGGGAACACATAGTTTCTCTTCAGTTGCAAACTACACTCCATACATATATATGGGGAAGAATTAGCTCCAACTCGGTTTTACAGTGAAAACTGCAGGAATTTCAAACCGGCACTAGGAAACAGACTGAGAAGCCAGAGTAAAAGTTTCTCCTGCATCCCGTTCCCTTTGTGCTAGATGAACGAACGTCTCTCCACATGCTCAGTTCTGAGAGATAAGTGTGTTTGAAAGCCGTCCTTCACCTAACTTGTTGGGAACCCAAAATTTCTCTTCAGTAGCAAACTCCACTCCATACATATATATGGGGAGGTACTAGCCCCAACTCTGTTTTACAGTGAAAACTGCAGGAACTTCAAAGGGGCACTAGGAAACAGACTGAGAAACCAGAGTAAATGTTTCACCTTCAAACCGTTCCCTTTGTGCTAGATGAACGAACGTCTCTCCACATGCTCAGATCTGAGAGATAAGTGTGTGTGAATCCCGTCTTTCACCTAGCTTGTAGGGAACACAAAGTTTCTCTTCAGTTGCAAACTCCAATCCATATATATATATGGGGAGGTACTAGCTCCATCTCGGTTTTAAAGTGAAAACTGCAGGAACTTCAAAACGGCACTAGGAAACAGACTGAGAAACCAGAGAAATGTTTCTCCTGCAACCCGTTCCCTTTGTGCTAGATGAACGACCGTCTCTCCACATGCTCAGTTCTGAGAGATTAGTGTGTGTGAAAGCCGTCTTTCACCTAGCTTGTTGGGAACACAAAGTTTCTGTTCAGTTGCAAACTCCAATCCATACGTATATATGGGTAGGTACTATCTCCAACTCGGTTTTACAGTGAAAACTGCAGGAACTTCAAACTGGCACTAGGAAACAGACTGAGAAACCAGTGTAAAAGTTTCCCTGCAACCCGTTCCTTTTGTGCTAGATGAACGAACGTCTCTACACAAACTTAGTTTGAGAGATAAGTGTGTGACAATGCCATAATTCACCGAGCTTGTTCGGAACACAAAGTTTCTTTTCAGTTGCAAACTCCACTCCATACATTTATATGGGTAGGTACTAGCTCCAACACGGTTATACAGTGAAAACTGCAGGAACTTAAACCCGGCACTAGGAAACAGACTGAGAAACCAGAGTAAAAGTTTCTCCAGAAACCCGTTCCCTTGGTGCTAGGTGAACGAACATCTCTCCACATAATCATTTCTGAGAGGTAAGTGTGTGTGAAAGCCGTCCTTCACTTAGCTTGTTGGGAACACAAAGTTTCTTTTCAGTTGCAAACTCCACTCCATAAATATATATGGGGAGGTTCTAGCTCCAACTCGGTTTTACAGTGAAACCTGCAGGAACTTCAAACCGGCACTAGGAAACAGACTGAGAAACCACAGTAAAAGTTTCTCCTGCAACCCGTTCCCTTTGTGCTAGATGAACGAACGTCTCTCCACATGCTCAGTTCTGAGAGATAAGTGTGTGTGAAAGCCGTCCTTCACCTATCTTGGTGGGAACACAAAATTACTTTTCAGTTGCAAACACCACTCCATACATATATATGGGGAGGTACTAGCTCCAACTCTGTTTTACAGTGAAAACTGCAGGAAATTCAAAACGGCACTAGGAAACAGACTGAGAAACCAGAGTAAAAGTTTCTCCTGCAACACGTTCCCTTGGTCTCGATGTACGAACGTTTCTAAACATGCTCAGTTCTGAGAGATATGTGTGTGTGTAAGCCGTCCTTCACCTAGCTTGTTGGGAACCCAATGTTTCTTCCATTTGCAAACTCCACTCCATACATATATAGGGGGAGGTATTAGATCCAACTCGGTTTTACAGTGAAAACTGCAATATCTTCAATCCGGCACTAGTAAACAAACTGAGAAACCAGAGTAAAATTTCTCCTGCAAAACTTTCCCTTTGTGCTAGATGAACGAACGTCTCTCCACATGCTCAGTTCAGAGAGATAAGTGTGTGTGAAAGCCGTCCTTCACCTAGCTTGTTGGGAACACAATGCTTGTTTTCAGTTGCAAATTCCACTCCATACTTATATATGGGGAGGTACTAGATCCAACTCTGTTTTACAGTGAAAACTGCAGGAAATACAAACCGGCACTAGGAAGCAGACTGAGAAAACACAGTAAAGTTTCTCCTGAAAACAGACCACTTGGTGCTAGGTGAACGAACGTCCCTCCACATGCTCAGTTCTGAGAGATAAGTGTGCGTGTAAGTCATCCTTCACCTTGCTTGTTAAGAACACAATGTTTCTTTTCAGTTACAAATTCCACTCCATACATATATAAGGGGAGGTGCTAGCTCCAACTGGGTTTTACAGTGAAAACTGCAGGAAATTCAAAAAGGCACTAGGAAACAGACTGAGAAACCAGAGTAAAAGTTTCTCCTGCAACTCGTTCCCTTGGTGCTAGATGAACGAACGTCTCTCCACATGCTCAGTTCTGAGAGAAAAGTGTGTGTGAAAGCTCTCCTTCACCTAGCTTGTTGGGAACACAAAGATTCTTTTCAGTGGCAAACTCCATTCCATACATTTATATGGGAGGTACTAGCTCCATCTCGTTTTTAGAGTGAAAACTGCAGGAACTTCATACCGGCACTAGGAAATAGACTGAGAAACCAGAATAAAAGTTTCTCCTGCAAACCGTTCCCTTGGTGCTAGGTGAATGAACATATCTCCACATGCTCAGTTGTCATATATAAGTGTGTGTGAAAGCCGTCCTTCACATAACTTGTTGGGAACACAAAGATTGTTTTCAGTTGCAATCTCCACTGCTTGAAAATATAGGGGAAGGTACTAAATCCAACTCGGTTTTAAAGTGAAAACTGCAAGAAATTCAAACAGGCACTAGGAAACAGACTGAGAATCCAGAGTTATAGTTTCTCCTGCAACCCGTTCCCTTGGTTATAGATGAACGAACGTCTCTCCACATGCTCATTTCTGAGAGAGAAGTGTGTGTGAAAGCCGTCCTTCACCTATCTTGTTGGGAACACAAAAGTTTTTTCAGTGGCAAACTCCACTCCAAAAATATATATGGGGAGGTAGTAGCTCCAAATCGGTTTTCCAGTGAAAACTGAAGGAACTTCAAACCGGCACTTTTAAATAGACTGAGAATCCAGAGTAAAAGTTTCTCCAGCAACCCGTTCCCATGGTGCTAGATGAACGAACGTCTCTCCACATGCTCAGTTCTGAGAGATAAGTGTGTGTGAAAGCCGTTCTTCAGCTAGCTTGTTGGGAACACAAAGTTTGTTTTCAGTTGCAAACTCCATTCCTTGAATATATAGCGGAAGGTACTAAATCCAACTCGGTTTTACAGTGAAAATTGTAGGAACTACAAACCGGCACTTGGAAACAGACTGAGAAACAAGAGTAAAAGTTTCTCCTGCAACCCGTTCCCTGGGTGCTAGATGAACGAAGGTCTCTCCACATGCTCAATTCTGATAGACAATTGTGTGTGAAAGCAGTCCTTCACCTAGCTTGTTGGGAACACAAAGTTTCTTTTCAGTTGCAAACTCCACTCCATACATATATATGGGGAGGTAGTATCTCCAAATCGTCTTTCCAATGAAAAATGCAGGAACTTCTAACCGGCAATAGGAAACAGACTGAGAAACCAGAGAAAAAGTTTCTACTGCAACCCGTTCCTTTGGTTCTAGATGAACGAACGTCTCTCCACATGCTCAGTTCTGAGAGATAAGTGTGTGTGAAAGCCGTCCTTCACCTAGCTTGTTGGGAACACATAGTTTTTTTCAGTGGCAAAATCCACTACATAAATATATATGGGGATGTAGTAGCTAAAAATCGGTTTTCCAGTGATAACTGCAGGAACTTCAAACCGGCACTAGGAAACAGACTGAGAAACCAGAGTAAAAGTTTCTCCTGCAACCCGTTCCCTATTTGCTGGATGAACGAACGTCTCTCCACATGCTCAATTCTGAGAAATAAGTGTGTGTCAAAGCCGTCCTTCACCTAGCTTGTTGGGAACACAAAGTTTCTTTTCAGTGGCAAACCCCAATCCTTACACATATATGGGGAGGTACTAGCTCCAACTCGGTTTTACAGTGAAAACTGCAGGAACTTCAAACCGGCACTAGGAAACAGACTGAAACCAGAGTAAAAGTTTCTCCTGCAACCCGTTCCGTTTGTGCTAGATGAACGAACGTCTCTCCACATGCTCAGTTGTGAGATATATGTGTCTGTGAAAGCCGTCCTTCACCTTGCTTGGTGGGAACACAAAACTTCTTTTCAGTTGCAAACTCCACTCCATACATATATATGGGGATTTACTAGCTCCAACTCGGTTTTACAGTAAAAACTGCAGGAAATTCAAACCGGCACTAGGAAAAAGACTGAGAAACCAGAGTAAAAGTTTCTCCAGCAAAACGTTCCGTTGGTCTCGATGAACGAACGTCTCTCCACATGCCAATTTCTGAGAGATAAGTGTGTGTGAAAGCCGTACTTCACCTATCTTGTTGGGAACACAAAGTTTGTTTTCAGTTGCAAACTTCATTCCATACATATATATGGGGAGGTAGGAGATCCAACTCGATTTTCCAGTGAAAAGTGCAGGAATTTCAAACCGGCACTAGGAAACAGACTGAGAAACCAGAGTAAAAGTTTCTCTTGCAACCCGTTTCCTTGGTGCTAAATGAACGAACTTTCTCCACATGCTCATTTCTGAGAGATAAGTGTGTGTGAAAGCCGTCCTTCACCTAGCTAGTTGGGAACACAAAGTTTCTGTTCAGTTGCAAACTCCAATCCATACATATATATGGGGAGGTAGTAGCTCCAACTCGTTTTTCCAGTGAAAACTGCAGGAACTTCAAACCGGCACTAGGAAACAGACTGAGAAACCAGAGAAAAAGTTTCTCCTGCAACCCGTTCCCTTGGTTCTAGATGAACGAAAGTCTCTCCACATGCTAAGTTCTGAGAGATAAGTGTGTGTGAAAGCAGTCCTTCACCTAGCTTGTTGGGAACAGAAAACTTCTTGTCAGTACCAAACTCCACTCCATACATATATATGGGGAGTTACTATCTCCAAATCAGTTTTACAGTGAAAACTGCAGGAACTTCAAACCGGCACTAGGAAACAGACTGAGAAACCAGAGTAAAAGTTTCTCCTGCAACCCGTTCCCTTGGTGCTAGATGAACGAACGTCTCTCCACATGCTCAGTTCTGAGAGATAAGTGTGTCTGAAAGCCGTCCTTCACCTAGCTTGTTGGGAACACAAAGTTTCTTTTCAGTGGCAAACTCCAATCCATACATATATATGGGGAGTTACTAGCTCCAACCTGGTTTTACAGTGAAAACTGCAGGAACTTCAAACCGGCAGTAGGAAACAGACTGAAATCAGAGTAAAAGTTTCTCCTTCAAACCGTTTCTTTTGTGCTAGATGAACGAAAGTCTCTCAACATGCTCAGTTCTGAGAGATAAGTGTGTGTGAAAGCCGTCCTTCACCTATCTTGGTGGGAACACAAAATTACTTTTCAGTTGCAAACACCACTCCATACATATATATGGGGAGGTACTAGCTCCAACTCGGTTTTACAGTAAAAACTGCAGGAAATTCAAACCGGCACTAGGAAAAAGACTGAGAAACCAGAGTAAATGTTTCTCCTGCCACCCGTACCATTGGTCTCGATGAACGAACGTTTCAAAACATGCTCTTTTCTGAGAGATATGTGTGTGTGAAAGCCGTCCTTCACCTAGCTTGTTGGGAACACAATGTTTTTTTCAGTTGCAAACCCCACTCCATACATATATAAGGGGAGGTAATAGCTCCAACTCGGTTTTCCAGTGAAAACTGCAGGAACTTAAAACGGCACTAGGAAACACACTGAGAAACCAGAGTAAATGTTTCTCCTGCAAACCGTTTCCTTGGTGCTAAATGAACGAACGTTCTCCACATGCTCATTTTTGAGAGATAAGTGTGTGTGAAAGCCGTCCTTCACCTAGCTTGTTGGGAACACAAAGTTTCTGTTCAGTTGCAAACTCCACTCCATACATATATATGGGGAGGTAGTAGCTCCAACTCGTTTTTCCAGTGAAAACTGCAGGAACATCAAACCGGCACTAGGAAAAAGTCTGAGAACCCAGAGTAAAAGTTTCTCCTGCAACCCGTTCCCTTTGTGCTAGATGAAAGAACGTCTCTCCACATGCTCAGTTATGAGAGAAAATTGTGTGTGAAAGCCGTCCTTCACCTAGCTTTTTGGGAACACAAAGTTTCTCTTCATTTGCAAACTCCACTCCATACATATATATGGGGAGGTACTAGCTCCAACTCGGTTTTACAGTGAAAACTGCAGGAAATTCAAACCGGCACTAGGAAACAGACTGAGAAACCAGAGTAAAAGATTCTCCTGCAAACCGTTCCCTTGGTGCTAGGTGAACGAACATCTCTTCACATGCTCAGTTCTGAGAGATAATTGTGTGTGAAAGCCGTCCTTCACCTAGCTTGTTGGAACACAAAGTTTCTCTTCAGTTGCAAACTCCACTCCATACATATATATGGGGAGGTACTAGCTCCAACTCGGTTTTAAAGAGAAAACTGCAGGAACATCAAACCGGCACTAGGAAACAGACTGAGAAACCAGAGTAAATGTTCCACCTGCAACCCGCTCCCTTTTTGCTAGATGAACGAAAGTATCTCCACATGCTAATTTCTGAGATGTAAGTGTTTGTGAAAGCCGTCCTTCACCTAGCTTGTTGGGAACACAATGCTTATTTTAAGTTGCATACTCCACTCCATGCATATATAGGGTGAGGTACTAGATCCAACTCGGTTTTACAGTGAAAAGTTCAGGAAATACAAACCGGCACTAGGAAACATACTGAGAAACCAGAGTAAAAGTTTCTCCTGCAACCCGTTCCATTTGAGCTAGATGAACGAACGTCTCTCCACTTGCTCAGTTCTGAGAGATAAGTGTGTGTTAAAGCCGTCCTTCACCTAGCTTGTTGGGAACACAAAGTTTCTTTTCAGTTGCAAACTCCAATCCTTACATATATATGGGGAGGTACTAGCTCCAACTCGGGTTTACAGTGAAAACTGCAGGAACTTCAAACCGGCACTAGGAAACAGACTGGGAAACCAGAGTAAAAGTTTCTCCTGCAAACCGTTCCCTTTGTGCTAATTGACCCAAATTCTCTCCACATGCTCAGTTCTGAGAGACAAGTGTGTGTGAAAGCCGTACTTCACCTAGCATGTTGGGAACACAAAGTTTCTTTTCAGTTGCAAACTCCACTCCATACATATATATGGGGATGTACTAGCTCCAAATCGGTTTTACAGTGAAAACTGCAGGAACTTCAAATCGGCACTAGGAAACATACTGAGAAACCAGAGTAAAAGTTTCCCCTGCAACCCGTTCCCTTGGTGCTAGATGAACGAACGTCTCTCCACATGCTCAGTTCTGAGAGATAAGTGTGTGTGAAAGCCGTCCTTCACTTGGCTTGTTGGGAACACAAAGTTTCTCTTCAGTTGCAAACTCCACTCCATACATATATATGGGGAGGTACAAGCTCCAACTCGGTTTTACACTGAAAACTGCAGGAACTTCAAACCGGCACTAGGAAACAGACTGAGAAACAAGAGTAAAAATTTCTCCTGCAACCCGTTCCCTTTGTGCTAGATGAAAGAACGTCTCTCCACATGCTCAGTTCTGAGAGATAATTATGTGTGAAAGCCGTCCTTCACATAGCTTTTTGGGAACACAAAATTACTTTTCAGTTGCAAACTCCACTCCATACATATATATGGGGAGGTACTAGCTCCAACTCGGATTTAAAGTGAAAAATGCAGGAACTCCAAACCGGCACTAGGAAACAGACTGAGAAACCAGAGTAAAAGTTTCTCCTGCAACGATTTCCCTTGGTGCTAGATGAGCGAACGTCTCTCCACATGCTCAGTTCTGAGAGATAAGTGTGTGAAAGCCGTCCTTCACCTAACTTGTTGGAACACAAAGTTTCTCTTCAGTTGCAAACTCCACTGCATACATATATAAGGGGAGGTACTAGCTCCAACTCGGTTTTACACTGAAAACAGCAGGAACTTCAACCGGCACTAGGAAACAGACTGAGAAACCAGAGTAAATGTTTCTCCTGCAACCCTTTCCATTTGTGCTAGATGAACGAACGTCTCTCCACATGCTCAGTTCTGAGAGATAAGTGTGTGTGAAAGCCGTCCTTCACCTAGCTTATTGGGAACAATAAGTTTCTCTTCAGTTGCAAACTCAAATCCTTACATATATATGGTGAGGTTCTGGCTCCACTCGGTTTTACACTGTAAACTGCAGGAACTTCAACCGGCTCTAGGAAACAGACTGAGAAACCAGAGTAAAATTTCTCCTGCAAACCTTTCCATTTGTGCTAGATGAACGAACGTCTCTCCACATGCTCAGATCTGAGAGTTAAGTGTGTGTGAAAGCCGTCCTTCACCTAGCTTGTTGGGAACACAAAGTTTCTCTTCAGTTGCAAACTCCACTCCATACATATATTTGGGAAGGTACTAACTCCAACTCAGTTTTACAGTGAAAATTGCAGGAACTTCATACCGGCACTAGGAATCAGACTGAGAAACCTGAGTAAATGTTTCACCTGCAACAAGTTCCGTTTGTGCTAGATGAACGAACGTCTCTCCACATGCTCAGTTCTGAGAGAAAAGTGTGTGTGAAAGCCGTCCTTCACATAGCTTGTTGGGGACAGAAAGATTCTCCTCAGTTGCAAACTTCAATCCATACATATATAAGGGGAGGTACTAGCTCCAACTCGGTTTTACAGTGAAAACTGCAGGAACTTCAAACCGGCACTAGGAAACAGACTGAGAAACCAGAGTAAAAGTTTATCCTGCAAAATGTTCCCTTTGTGCTAGATGAACGAACGTCTCTCCACATGCTCAGTTCTGAGAGATATGTGTGTGTGAAAGCCGTCCTTCCCCTAGCTTGTTGGGAACACAAATGTTCTCTTCAGTTGCAAACTCCACTCCATACATATATATGGGGATGTACTAGCTACAATTCTGTTTTACAGTGAAAACTGCAGGAAATTCAAACCGGCACTAGGAAACAACTGAGAAACCAGAGTAAAAATTTCTCCTGCAACCCGTTCCCTTTGTGCTAGATGAGCAAACGTCTCTCCACATGCTCAGTTCTGAGACATAAATGTGTGTGAAAGCCGTCTTTCATCTAGCTTATAGGGAACACTAAGGTTCTCTTCAGTTGCAAACTCCAATCCATACATATATATGGGGAGGTACTAGCACCAACTCGATTATACAGTGAAAACTGCAGGAACTTCAAACCGGCAATAGGGAACAGACTGAGAAACTAGAGTAAAAGTTTCTCCTGCAACCCGTTCCATTTGTGCTAGATGAAGGAACGCCTCTCCACATGCTCAGTTCTGAGAGAAAAGTCTGTGTGAAAGCCGTCCTTCACCTATCTGGTTGGGAACAGAAAGATTCTCTTCAGTTGCAAACTTCAATCCATACATATATATGGGGAGGTACTAGTTCCAACTCGGTTTTACAGTGAAAACTGCAGGAACTTCAAACCGGCACTAGGAAACAGACTGAGAAACCAGAGTAAAAGTTTCTCTTGCAAACCGTTCCCTTTGTGCTAGATGAACGAACGTCTCTCCACATGCTCAGTTCTGAGAGATAAGTGTGTGTGAAAGCCGTCCTTCATATAGCTTGTTAGGAAAACAAAATTTCTTTTCAGTTGCAAACCCCACTCCATACATATATATGGGGAGGTACAAGCTCCAACTCAGTTTTGCAGTGAAAACTGCAGGAACTTCAAACCGGCACTAGGAAACAGACTGAGAAACCAGAGTAAAAGTTTCTCCTGCAACCCGTTCCCTTTGTGCTAGATGAGCGAACGTCTCTCCACATGCTCAGTTCTGAGAGATATGTGTGTGTGAAAGCCGTCCTTCCCCTAGCTTGTTGGGAACACAAAGTTATTCTTCAGTTGCAAACTCCACTCCATACATATATGTGGGGAGGTAGTTGCTCCAACACGGTTTCACAGTGAAAACTGCAGGAACATCAAAACGGCACTAGGAAACAGACTGAGAAACCAGAGTAAAAGTTTCTCCTGCAAACCGTTCCCTTTGTGCTAGATGAACGAACGTCTCTCCACATGCTCAGTTCTGAGAGATAATTGTGTGTAAAAGCCGTCCTTCACCTAGCATGTTGGGAACAGAAAGTTTCTATTCAGTTGCAAACTCAATTCCTTACATATATATGGGGAGGTACTAGCTCCAACACGGATTTACAGTGAAAACTGCAGGAACTCCAAAACGGCACTAGGAAACAGACTGAGAAACCAGAGTAAAAGTTTCTCCTGCAACCCGTTCCCTTGGTGCTAGATTAGCGAACGTCTCTCCACATGCTCAGTTCTGAGAGATAAGTGTGTGTGAAAGCCGTCCTTCACCTAACTTGTTGGGAACACAAAGTTTCTCTTCAGTTGCAAACTCCAATCCATACATATATAAGGGGAGGTACTAGCTCCAACCCGGTTTTACACTGAAAACTGCAGGAACTTCAACCGGCACTAGGAAACAGACTGAGAAACCAGAGTAAAAGTTTCTCCTGCAACCCTTTCCTTTTGTGCTAGATGAACGAACGTCTCTCCACATGCTCAGTTCTGAGAGATAAGTGTGTGTGAAAGCCATCCTTCACCTAGCTTGTTGGAAACAATAAGTTTCTCTTCAGTTGCAAACTCAAATCCTTACATATATATGGGGAGGTACTAGCTCCAACTCGGTTTTACACTGTAAACTGCAGGAACTTCAACCGGCACTAGGAAACAGACTGAGAAACCAGAGTAAAATTTCTCCTGCAAACCTTTCCATTTGTGCTAGATTAACGAACGTCTCTCCACATGCTCAGATCTGAGAGTTAAGTGTGTGTGAAAGCCGTCCTTCACCTAGCATGATGGGAACACAAAGTTTCTCTTCAGTTGCAATCTCCACTCCATACATATATTTCGGAAGGTACTAACTCCAACTCAGTTTTACAGTGAAAACTGCAGGAACTTCATACCGGCACTAGGAATCAGACTGAGAAACCTGAGTAAATGTTTCACCTGCAACCCGTTCCGTTTGTGCTAGATGAACGAACGTCTCTCCACATGCTCAGTTCTGAGAGAAAAGTGTGTGTGAAAGCCGTCCTTCACCTAGCTTGTTGGGAACAGAAAGATTCTCTTCAGTTGCAAACTTCAATCCATATATATATATGGGGAGGTACTAGCTCCAACTCGGTTTTACAGTGAAAACTGCAGGAACTTCAAACCGGCACTAGGAAACAGACTCAGAATCCAGAGTAAAAGTTTCTCAGGCAACCCGTTCCCTTTGTGCTAGATGAGCGGACGTCTCTCCACATGCTCAGTTCTGAGAGATATGTGTGTGTGAAAGCCGTTCTTCCCCAGCTTGTTGTGAACACAAAGGTTCTCTTCAGTTACAAACTCCTCTCCATACATATATATGGGGAGGTACTAGCTACAATTCTGTTTTACAGTGAAAAGTGCAGGAACTTCAAACCGGCACTAGGAAACAGACTGAGAAACCAGAGTAAAAGTTTCTCCTGCAAACCGTTCCCTTTGTGCTAGATGAACGAACGTCTCTCCACATGCTCAGTTCTGAGAGATAAGTGTGTGTGAAAGCAGTCCTTCACCTAGCTTGTTGGGAACAGAAAATTTCTCTTCATTTGCAAACTCCCCTCCATACATATATATGGGGATGTACTAGCTCCAGCTCGGTTTTACAGTGAAAACTGCAGGAACTTAATACCGGCACTAGGAAACAGACTGAGAAACCAGAGTAAAATTTTCCCTACAAACCTTTCCCTTTGTGCTAGATGAACGAAAGTCTCTCCTCATGCTCAATTCTGAGAGATAATTGTGTGTGAAAGCCGTCCTTAGCATAGCTTGTTGGGAACACAAAATTTCTTTTCAGTTGCTAACTACACTCCATACATATATATGGGGAGGTGCTAGCTCCAACACGGTTTTACAGTGAAATCTGCAGGAACTTCAAACCGGCACTAAGAAACAGACTGAGAAACCAGATTAAAAGTTTCTCCCGGAACACGTTCCTTTTGTGCTAGATGAGCGAACGTCTCTCCACATGCTCAGTTCTGAGGGATATGTGTGTGTGAAAGTCGTCCTTCACCTAGCTTGTTGGGAACACAAAGGTTCTCTTCAGTTGAAAACTCCACTCCATACATATATATGGGGAGGTACTAGCTCCAACTCGTTTTTACAGTGAAAACTGCAGGAACTTCAAACCGGCACTAGGAAACAGACTGAGAATCCAGAGTAAAAGTTTCGCCTTCAACCCGTTACTTTTGTGCTAGATGAACGAACGTCTCTCAACATGCTCAGTTCTGAGAGATAAGTGTGTGTGAAAGCCGTCCTTCAACTAGATTGTTGGGAACACAAAGTTTCTCTTCAGTTTCAAACTCCACTCCATACATATATATGGATAGGTACTAGCTCCAACTCGGGTTTTCACTGAAAACTGCAGGAACATCAAACCGGCACTAGGAAACAGACTGAGAAACCAGAGTAATAGATTCTCTTGCAACCGTTTCCATTTGTGCTAGATGAACGAACATCTCTCCACATGCTCAGTTCTGAGAGTTATGTGTGTGTGAAAGCCGTACTTCATCTAGCTTGTTGGGAACACAAAGGTTCTCTTCAGTTGCAAAATCCACTCCATACATATATATGGGGAGGTACTAGCTCCCACACGGTTTTACAGTGAAAACTGCAGGAAATTCAAACCGGTACTAGGAAACAGGCTGAGAAACCTGAGTAAAAGTTTCACCTGCAACCCGTTCCCTCTGTGCTAGATGAACGAACTTCTCTCCACATGCTCAGTTCTGAGAGATAAGTGTGTGTGAAAGCCGTCCTTCAACTAAATTGTTGGGAACACAAAGATTCTCTTCAGTTGCAAACTTCACTCCATACATATATATGGGGAGGTACTAGCTCCAACTCGTTTTACAGTGAAAACTGCAGGAACTTCAAACCGGCACTAGGAAACAGACTGAGAAACCAGAGTAAAAGTTTCTCCTGCAACCCGTTCCCTTTTTGCTAGATGAGCGAACATCTCTCCTCATGCTCTGTTCTGAGATAAGTGTGTGTGAAAGCCGTCCTTCACCTAGCATGTTGGGAACACAAAGGTTCTCTTTAGTTGCAAACTCCACTACATACATATATATGGGGAGGTACTAGCCCCAACTCTGTTTTACAGTGAAAACTGCAGGAAATTCAAACCGGCACTAGGAAACAGACTGAGAAACCAGAATAAAAGTTTCTCCTGCAACCCGTTCCCTTTGTGCTAGGTGAACGAACGTCTCTGCACATGCCCAGTTCTGAGAGATAATGTGTGTGAAAGCCATCCTTCAACTAGCTTATAGGGAACACAAAGATTCTCTTCAGTAGCAAACTTCACTCCATACATATATATGGGGAGGTACTAGCTCCAACTAGGTTTTACAGTGAAAACTGCAGGAAATTCAAACTGGCAATAGGAAACAGACTGAGAAACCAGAATAAAAGTTTCTCCTGCAACCCGTTCCTTTTGTGCTAGATGAACGAACGTCTCTTCACATGCTCAGTTCTGAGAGATAAGTGTGTGTGAAAGACGTATTTCACCTAGGTTGTTGGGAATACAAAGATTCTCTTCAGTTGCAAACTCCACTCCATACATATATAAGGGGAGGTACTAGCTCCAACTCGGTTTTACAGTGAAAATTGCAGGAACTTCAAACCGGCTCTAGGAAACAGACTGAGAAACCAGAGTAAAAGTTTCCCTGCAACCCGTTTCTTTTGTGCTAGATGAACGAACATCTCTCCACATGCTCAGTTCTGAGAGATAAGTGTGTGTGAAAGCCGTCCTTCACCTAGCTTGTTTGGAACAAAAAGTTTCTCTTCAGTTGCAAACTCCACTCCATACATATATATGGGGAGGTACTAGCTCCAACTAGGTTTTACAGTGAAAACTGCAGGAACTTCAAACAGGCACTAGGAAACAGGCTGAGAAACTTGAGTAAATGTTTCACCTGCAACCCGTTCCCTCTGTGCTAGATGAACGAACGTCTCTCCACATGCTCAGTTCTGAGAGATAAGTGTGTGTGAATGCCGTCCTTCACCTAGCTTGTTGGGAACACAAAGATTCTCTTCAGTTGCAAACTTCACTCCATACATATATATGTGGAGGTACTAGCTCCCAATCGTTTTTACAGTGAAAACTGCAGGAACTTCAAAACGGCACTAGGAAACAGACTGAGAAACCAGAGTAAACGTTTCTCCTGCAACCCGTTCCCTTTTTGCTAGATGAGCGAACGTCTCTCCATATGCTCATTTCTGAGAGATAATTGTGTGTGAAAGCCGTCCTTCACCTAGCTTGTTGGGAACAGAAAGGTTCTCTTCAGTTGCAAACTCCACTCCATACATATATATGGGGAGGTACTAGCCCCAACTCTGTTTTACAGTGAAAACTGCAGGAAATTCAAAGCGGCACTACGAAACAGACTGAGAAACCAGAGTAAAATTTCTCCTGCAAACCGTTCCCTTTGTACTAGATGAACGAACGTCTCTCCACATGCTCAGTTCTGAGAGATAAGTGCGTGTGAAAGCCGTCCTTCACCTAGCTTGTTGGGAACACAAAGTTTCTCTTCAGTTGCTAACTACACTCCATACATATATATGGGGAGGTCAAAATCCAACTCGGTTTTACAGTGAAAACTGCAGGAACTTCAAACCGGCACTAGGAAACAGACTGAGAAACCAGAGTCAAAGTTTCGCCTGCAACCAGTTCCCTTTGTGCTAAATGAACGAACGTCTCTGCACATGCTCATTTCTGATAGATAAGTGTGTGTGAAAGCAGTCCTTCACTTGGCTTTTTGGGAAAACAAAGTTTCTCTTCAGTTGCTAACTCTACTCCATACATATATATGGGGAGGTACAAGCTCCAACTCTGTTTTACAGTGAAAACTGCAGGAACTTGAAACCGGCACTAGGAAAAAGACTGAGAAACCAGAGTAAAAGATTCTCCTGCAACCCGTTCCTTTGTGCTAGATGAACGAACGTCTCTCCACATGCTCATTTCTGAGAGATAATGTGTGTGAAAGCCGTCCTTCATCTAGCTTATAGGGAACACAAAGATTCTCTTCAGTAGCAAACATCACTCCATACATATATATGGGGAGGTACTAGCTCCAACTCGGTTTTACAGTGAAAACTGCAGGAACTTCAAACTGGCACTAGGAAACAGACTGAGAATCCAGAGTAAAATTTCCCCCGCATCCTGTTCCCTTTGTGCTAGATGAATGAACGTCTCTCCACATGCTCAGTTCTGAGAGATATGTGTGTGTGAAAGCCGTCCTTCACCTAGCTTGTTGGGAACACAAAGTTTCTCTTCAGTTGCAAACTCCACTCCATACATATATATGGGGAGGTACTAGCTCCAACTCGGTTTTACAGTGAAAACTGCAGGAACTTCCAACTGGCACTAGGAAACAGACTGAGAAACCAGAGTAAAAGTTTCTCCTGCAACCCTTTCCTTTTGTTCTAGATGAGCGAACATCTCTCCACATGCTCAGTTCTGAGATATATGTCTGTGTGAATTCCGTCCTTCAACTAGCTTGTTGGGAACGCAAGTTTCTCTTCAGTTGCAAACTCCACTCCATACATATATATGGGGAGGTACTAGATCCAACTCGGATTTACAGTGAAAACTGTAGGAAATTCAAACCGGCACTAGGAAACAGACTGAGAATCCAGAGTAAAAGTTTCACCTGCATCCCGTTCCCTTTGTGCCAGATGAAAAAAGGTCTCTCCACATGCTCAGTTCTGAGGGATAAGTGTGTGTGAAAGCCGTACTTCACCTAGCTTGTTGGGAACACAAAGGTTCTCTTCAGTTGCAAACTCCACTCCATACATATATATGGGTAGGTACTAGCTCCAACTCGGTTTTACAGTGAAAACTGCAGGAATTTCAAACCGGCACTAGGAAACAGGCTGAGAAACCTGAGTAAATGTTTCACCTTCAACCCGTTCCTTCTGTGCTAGATGAACGAACGTCTCTCCACATGCTCAGTTCTGAGAGATAAGTGTGTGTGAAAGCCGTCCTTCACCTAGCTTGTTGGGAACACAAAGATTCACTTCAGTTGCAAACTTCACTCCATACATATATATGGGGAGGTACTAGCTCCAACTCGGTTTTACAGTGAAAACTGCAGGAACTTCAAACCGGCACTAGGAAACAGACTGAGAAACCAGAGTAAAAGTTTCTCCTGCAACCCGTTCCCTTTTTGCTAGATGAGCGACCGTCTCTCCACATGCTCAGTTGTGAGAGATAAGTGTGTGTGAAAGCCGTCCTTCACCTAGATTGTTGGGAACACAAAGGTTCTCTTTAGTTGCAAACTCCACTCCATACATATATAAGGGGAGGTACAAGCCCCAACTCTGTTTTACAGTGAAAACTGCAGGAAATTCAAACCGGCAGTACGAAACAGACTGAGAAACCAGAGTAAAATTTCTCCTGCAAACCGTTCCCTTTGTACTAGATGAACGAACGTCTCTCCACATGCTCAGGTCTTAGAGATAAGTGCGTGTGAATGCTGTCCTTCACCTAGCTTGTTGGGAACACAAAGTTTCTCTTCAGTTGCTAACTACACTCCATACATATATATGGGGAAGTACAAGATCCAACTCGGTTTTACACTGAAAACTGCAGGAACTTCAAACCGGCACTAGGAAACAGACTGAGAAACCAGAGTAAAAGTTTCACCTGCAACCCGTTCCCTTTGTGCTAAATGAACGAACGTCTCTCCACATGCTCAGTTCTGAGAGATAAGTGTGTGTGAAAGCCGTCCTTCACTTGGCTTTTTGGGAAAACAAAGTTTCTCTTCAGTTGCAAACTCCACTCCATACATATATATGGGGAGGTACTAGCTCCAACTCTGTTTTACAGTGAAAACTGCAGGAACTTCAAACCGGCACTAGGAAACAGACTGAGAAACCAGAGTAAAAGTTTCTTCTGCAACCCGTTCCCTTTGTGCTAGATGAACGAACGTCTCTCCACATGCCCAGTTCTGAGGGATAATGTGTGTGAATGCCGTCCTTCACCTAGCTTATAGGGAACACAATGATTCTCTTCAGTAGCAAACTTCACTCCATACATATATATGGGGAGGTACTAGCTCCAACTAGGTTTTACAGTGAAAACTGCAGGAAATTCAAACCGGCAATAGGAAACAGACTGAGAAACCAGAATAAAAGTTTCTCCTGCAACCCGTTCCTTTTGTGCTAGATGAACGAACGTCTCTTCACATGCTCAGTTCTGAGAGATAAGTGTGTGTGAAAGACGTATTTCACCTAGGTTGTTGGGAACACAAAGATTCTCTTCAGTTGCAAACTCCACTCCATAAATATATATGGGGAGGTACTAGCTCCAACTCGGTTTTACAGTGAAAATTGCAGGAACTTCAAACCGGCTCTAGGAAACACACTGAGAAACCAGAGTAAAAGTTTCCCTGCAACACGTTTCCTTTGTGCTAGATGAACGAACATCTCTCCACATGCTCAGTTCTGAGAGATAAGTGTGTGTGAAAGCCGTCCTTCACCTAGCTTGTTTGGAACACAAAGTTTCTCTTCAGTTGCAAACTCCACTCCATACATATATATGGGGAGGTACTAGCTCCAACTAGGTTTTACAGTGAAAACAGCAGGAACTTCAAACCGGCACTAGGAAACAGGCTGAGAAACCTGAGTAAATGTTTCACCTGCAACCCGTTTCATCTGTGCTAGATGAACGAACGTCTCTCCACATGCTCAGTCCTGAGAGATAACTGTGTGTGAAAGCCGTCCTTCACCTAGCTTGTTGGGAACACAAAGATTCTCTTCAGTTGCAAACTTCACTCCATACATATATATTGGGAGGTACTAGCTCCAACTCGGTTTTACAGGGAAAACTGCAGGAACTTCAAACCGGCACTAGGAAACAGACTGAGAACCCAGATAAATAGTTTCTCCTGCAACCCGTTCCCTTGGTGCTAGATGAACGAACGTCTCTCCACATGCTCAGTTCTGAGAGATAAGTGTGTGTGAAAGCCATCCTTCACCTAGCTTGTTGGGAACCCAAAGTTTCTCTTCAGTAGCAAACTCCACTCCATACATATATATGGGGAGGTACTAGCTCCAACTCGGTTTTACAGTTAAAACTGCAGGAACTTCAAAGCGGCACTAGGAAACAGACTGAGAAACCAGAGTAAAAGTTTCTCCTTCAAACCGTTCCCTTTGTGCTAGATGAACGAACGTCTCTCCACATGCTCAGATCTGAGAGATTAGTGTGTGTGAAACCCGTCCTTCACCTAGCTTGTTGGGAACACAAAGTTTCTCTTCAGTTCCAAACCCCACTCCATACATATATATGGGGAGGTACTAGCTCCAACTCGGCTTTACAGTGCAATCTGCAGGAAATTTAAACCGGCACTAGGAAACAGACTGAGAAACCAGAGTAAAAGTTTCTCCTGCAAACCGTTCCCTTTGTGCTAGATGAACGTACGTAGCTCCACATACTCAGTTCTGAGAGATAAGTGTGTGTGAAAGCCGTCCTTCACATAGCTTGTAGGGAACACAAAGTTTCTCTTCAGTTGCAAACTCCAATCCATATATATATATGGGGAGGTACTAGCTCCAACTCGGTTTTAAAGTGAAAACTGCAGGAACTTCAAACCGGCCCTCGGAAATAGACTGAGAAACCAGAGAAAAGTTCCTCCTGCAACACGTTCCCTTTGTGCTAGATGAACGAACGTCTCTCCACATGCTCAGTTCTGAGAGATAAGTGTGTGTGAAAGCCGTCCTTCACCTAGCTTGTTGGGAACACAAAGTTTCTCTTCAGTTGCAAACTCCACTCCATACGTATATATGGGGTGGTACTAGCTCCAACTCGATTTTACAGTGAAAACTGCAGGAACTTTAAACCGGCACTAGGAAACAGACTGAGAAACTAGAGTAAAAGTTTCTCCTGCAACCCGTTCCATTTGTGCTAGATGAAGGAACGACTCTCCACATGCTCAGTTCTGAGAGTTAAGTGCGTGTGAAAGCCATCCATCACCTAGCTTTTTGGGAATAAAAAGTTTCTCTTCAGTTGCAAACTCCAATCCATACATATATATGGGGAGGTACTAGCTCCAACACGGTTTTACTGTGAAAACTGCAGGAACTTCAAACCGGCACTAGGAAACAGACTGAGAAACCAGAGTAAAAGTTTCTCCTGCAACCCGTTCCCTTTGTGCTAGATGAACGAACGTCTCTCCACATGCTCAGTTCTGAGAGATAAGTGTGTGTGAAAGCCGTCCTTCACCTATCTTGTTGGGAACACAAAGTTTCTTTTCAGTTGCAAACTCCACTCCATACATATATATGGGGAGGTACTAGCTCCAACTCTGTTTTACAGTGAAAACTGCAGGAACTTCAAACCGGCACTAGGAAACAGACTGAGAAACCAGAGTAAAATTTCTCCTGCATACCGTTTCCTTTCACCTAAATGAACGAACGTCTCTCCACATGCTCAGGTCTGAGAGATAATTGTGTGTGAATGCCGTCCTTCACCTAGCTTGTTGGGAACACAAAATTTCTTTTCAGTTGCAAACTCCACTCCATACATATACATGGGTAGGTACTAGCTCCAACTCGGTTTTACAGTGAAAACTGCAGGAACTTCAAACCGGCACTAGGAAACAGACTGAAAAACTAGAGGAAAAGTTCCTCCTGCAACCCGTTCCCTTTGTTCTAGATGAGCGAAAGTCTCTCCACATGCTCAGTTCTGAGAGATATGTGTGTGTGAAAGCCGTCCTTCACCTAGCTTGTTGGGAACACAAAGTTTCTCTTCAGTTGCAAACTTCACTCCATACATTTATATGGGGAGGTACTAGCTCCAACTCGGTTTTACAGTGAAAACTGCAGGAAATTCAAACCGGCACTAGGAAACAGACTGAGAAACCAGAGTTAAAGTTTCGCCTGCAACCCGTTCCCTTTGTGCTAGATGAACGACCGTCTCTCCACATGCTCAGTCCTGAGAGATAAGTGTGTGTGAAAGCCGTCCTTCCCCTAGCTTAAGGGAACACATAGTTTCTCTTCAGTTGCAAACTCCACTCCATACATATATATGGGGAAGTATTAGCTCCAACTCGGTTTTACAGTGAAAATTGCAAGAATTTCAAACCGGCACTAGGAAACAGACTGAGAATCCAGAGTAAAAGTTTCTCCTGCAACCCGTTTCCTTTGTGCTAGATGAACGAACGTCTCTCCACATGCTCAGTTCTGAGAGATAAGTGTGTGTGAAAGCTGTCCTTCACCTAGCTTGTTGGTAACACAAAGATTCTCTTCAGTTGCAAACACCAATCCATACATATATATGGGGAGGTACTAGCTCCAACTCGGTTTTACAGTGAAAACTGCAGGAACTTCAAAGGGGCACTAGGAAACAGACTGAGAAACCAGAGTAAAAGTTTCACCTTCAAACCGTTCCCTTTGTGCTAGATGAACGAACGTCTCTCCACATGCTCAGATCTGAGAGATAAGTGTGTGTGAAACCCGTCTTTCACCTAGCTTGTAGGGAACACAAAGTTTCTCTTCAGTTGCAAACTACAATCCATATATATATATGGGGAGGTACTAGCTCCAAATCGGTTTTAATGTGAAAACTGCAGGAACTTCAAACCGGCCCTAGGAAACAGACTGAGAAACCAGAGAAATGTTTCTCCTGCAACCCGTTCCCTTTGTGCTAGATGAACGACCGTCTCTCCACATGCTCAGTTCTGAGAGATAAGTGTGTGTGAAAGCCGTCCTTCACCTAGCTTGTTGGGATCACAAAGTTTCTCTTCAGTTGCAAACTCCACTCCATACGTATATATGGGTTGGTACTAGCTGCAACTCGGTTTTACAGTGAAAACTGCATTAACTTCAAAGCGGCACTAGGAAACAGACTGAGAAACCAGAGTAAAAGTTTCTCCTGCAAACCGTTCCTTTTGTGCTAGATGAACGAACTTCTCTCCACATGCTCAGTTCTGAGAGTTAAGTGTGTGTGAAAGCCGTCCTTCACCTAGCTTGTTGGGAACACAAAGTTTCTCTTCAATTGCAAACTCCACTCCGTACATATATATGTGGATGTACTAGCTCAAACTCGGTTTTACAGTGAAAACTGCAGGAACTTCAAACCGGCACTAGGAAACAGACTGAGAAACCAGAGTAAAAGTTTTGCCTGCATCCCGTTCGCTTTGTGCCAGATGAACAAAGGTCTCTCCACATGCTCAGTTCTGAGAGATATATGTGTGTGAAAGCCGTCCTTCACCTAACATGTTGGAACACAAAGTTTCTCTTCAGTTGCAAACTCCACTCCATACATATATATGGGTAGGTACTATCTCCAACTCGGTTTTACAGTGAAAACTGCAGGAACTTCAAACCGGCACTAGGAAACATACTGAGAAACCAGAGTAAAATTTCGCCTGCAAGCTGTTCCCTTTGTGCTAGATGAACGAACGTCTCTCCACATGCTCAGTTCTGAGAGATAATTGTGTGTGAAAGCTGTCCTTCATCTAGCTTGTTGGGAACACAAAGATTCTTTTCAGTGGCAAACACCATTCCATACATATATATGGGGAGGTACTGGCTCCAACACGGTTTTACAGTGAAAACTGCAGGAAATTCAAACAGGAACTAGGAAACAGACTGAGAATCCAGAGTAAAAGTTTCTCCTGCAACCCGTTTCCTTTGTGCTAGATGAACGAACGTCTCTCCACATGCTCAGTTCTGAGAGATAAGTGTGTGTGAAAGCTGTCCTTCACCTAGCTTGTTGGTAACACAAAGATTCTCTTCAGTTGCAAACACCAATCCATACATATATATGGGGACGTACTAGCTCCAACTCGGTTTTACAGTGAAAACTGCAGGAACTTCAAAGGGGCACTAGGAAACAGACTGAGAAACCAGAGTAAAGTTTCACCTTCAAACCGTTCCCTTTGTGCTACATGAACGAACATCTCTCCACATGCTCAGATCTGAGAGATAAGTGTGTGTGAAACCCGTCTTTCACCTAGCTTGTAGGGAACACAAAGTTTCTCTTCAGTTGCAAACTCCAATCCATATATATATATGGGGAGGTACTAGCTCCAACTCGGTTTTAATGTGAAAACTGCAGGAACTTCAAACCGGCCCTAGGAAACAGACTGAGAAACCAGAGAAATGTTTCTCCTGCAACCCGTTCCCTTTGTGCTAGATGAACGACCGTCTCTCCACATGCTCAGTTCTGAGAGATAAGTGTGTGTGAAAGCCGTCCTTCACCTAGCTTGTTGGGATCACAAAGTTTCTCTTCAGTTGCAAACTCCACTCCATACGTATATATTTGTTGGTACTAGCTGCAACTCGGTTTTACAGTGAAAACTGCATTAACTTCAAAGCGGCACTAGGAAACAGACTGAGAAACCAGAGTAAAAGTTTCTCCTGCAAACCGTTCCCTTTGTGCTAGATGAACGAACTTCTCTCCACATGCTCAGTTCTGAGAGTTAAGTGTGTGTGAAAGCCGTCCTTCACCTAGCTTGTTGGGAACACAAAGTTTCTCTTCAATTGCAAACTCCACTCCGTACATATATATGTGGATGTACTAGCTCAAACTCGGCTTTACAGTGAAAACTGCAGGAACTTCAAACCGGCACTAGGAAACAGACTGAGAAACCAGAGTAAAAGTTTTGCCTGCATCCCGTTCGCTTTGTGCCAGATGAACAAAGGTCTCTCCACATGCTCAGTTCTGAGAGATATATGTGTGTGAAAGCCGTCCTTCACCTAACATGTTGGAACACAAAGTTTCTCTTCAGTTGCAAACTCCACTCCATACATATATATGGGTAGGTACTATCTCCAACTCGGTTTTACAGTGAAAACTGCAGGAACTTCAAACCGGCACTAGGAAACATACTGAGAAACCAGAGTAAAATTTCGCCTGCAAGCTGTTCCCTTTGTGCTAGATGAACGAACGTCTCTCCACATGCTCAGTTCTGAGAGATAATTGTGTGTGAAAGCTGTCCTTCATCTAGCTTGTTGGGAACACAAAGATTCTTTTCAGTGGCAAACACCATTCCATACATATATATGGGGAGGTACTGGCTCCAACACGGTTTTACAGTGAAAACTGCAGGAAATTCAAACAGGAACTAGGAAACAGACTGAGAATCCAGAGTAAAAGTTTCTCCTGCAACACGTTCCCTTTGTTCTAGATGAGCGAACATCTCTCCACATGCTCAGTACTGAGAGATATGTGTGTGTGAAAGCCGTCCTTCACCTAGCTTGTTGGGAAAACAAAGTTTCTCTTCAGTTGCAAACTCCACTCCATACATATATATGGGGAGGTACTAGCTCCAACTCGGTTTTAGACTGAATACTGCAGGAACTTCAAACCGGTACTAGGAAACAGAGTGAGAAACCAGAGTAAAATTTCTCCTGCAAACTTTTCCATTTGTGCTAGATGAACGAACGTCTCTCCACATGCTCAGTTCTGAGAGATAAGTGTGTGTGAAAGCCGTCCTTCACCTAGCTTGTGGGGAACACAAAGTTTCTCTTCAGTTGCAAACTCCACTCCATACATATATATGGGGAGGTACAATCTCCAACTCGGTTTTACAGTGAAAACTGCAGGAACTTCAAACCGGCACTAGGAAACAGACTGAGAAACCAGAGTAAAAGTTTCTCCTGCAAACCTTTCCCTTTGTGCTAGATGAACGAACGTCTCTCCACATGCTCAGTTCTGAGAGATAAGTGTGTGTGAAAGCAGTCCTTCACCTTGCTTGTTGGGAACACAAAGTTTCTCTTCAGTAGCAAACTCCACTCCATACATATATATGGGGATGTACTAGCTCCAGCTCGGTTTTACAGTGAAAACTGCAGGAACTTCATACCGGCACTAAGAAACAGACTGAGAAACCAGAGTAAAATTTCCCTACAAACCGTTCCCTTTGTGCTAGATGAACGAAAGTCTCTCCTCATGGTCAATTCTGAGAGATAATTGTGTGTGAAATCCGTCCTTAACATAGCTTGTTGGGAACACAAAATTTCTTTTCAGTTGCAAACTCCACTCCATACATATATATGGGGAGGTACTAGCTCCAACACGGTTTTACAGTGAAAACTGCAGGAACTTCAAACCGGCACTAAGAAACAGACTGAGAAACCAGAGTAAAAGTTTCTCCTGGAACCCGTTCCTTTTGTGCTAGATGAGCGAACGTCTCTCCACATGCTAAGTTCTGAGAGATATGTGTGTGTGAAAGTCGTCCTTCACCTAGCTTGTTGGGAACACAAAGGTTCTCTTCAGTTGAAAACTCCACTCCATACATATATATGGGGAGGTACTAGATCCAACTCGTTTTTACAGTGAAAACTGCAGAAACTTCAAACCGGCACTAGGAAACAGACTGAGAATCCAGAGTAAAAGTTTCGCCTGCAACACGTTACTTTTGTGCTAGATGAACGAACGTCTCTCAACATGCTCAGTTCTGAGAGATAAGTGTGTGTGAAAGCCATCCTTCAACTAGATTGTTGGGAACACAAAGTTTCTCTTCAGTTGCAAACTCCACTCCATACATATATATGGATAGGTACTAGCTCCAACTCGGTTTTACACAGAAACTGCAGGAACGTCAAACCGGCACTAGGAAACAGACTGAGAAACCAGAGTAAAAGTTTCTCCTGCAACCCGTTCCCTTTTTGCTAGATGAGCGAACGTCTCTCCACATGCTCAATTCTGAGATAAGTGTGTGTGAAAGCCGTCCTTCACCTAGATTGCTGGGAACACAAAGGTTCTCTTTAGTTGCAAACTCCACTCCATACATATATATGGGGAGGTACTAGCCCCAACTCTGTTTTACAGTGAAAACTGCAGGAAATTCAAACCGGCACTACGAAACAGACTGAGAAACCAGAGTAAAATTTCTCCTGCAAACCGTTCCCTTTGTACTAGATGAACGAACGTCTCTTCACATGCTCAGGTCTGAGAGATAAGTGCGTGTGAAAGCCGTCCTTCACCTAGTTGTTGGGAACACAAAGTTTCTCTTCAGTTGCTAAATACACTCCATACATATATATGGGGAAGTACAAAATCCAACTCGGTTTTACAGTGAAAACTGCAGGAATTTCAAACCGGCACTAGGAAACAGACTGAGAAACCAGAGTAAAAGTTTCGCCTGCAACCCGTTCCTTTGTGCTAAATGAAGGAACGTCTCTCCACATGCTCAGTTCTGAGAAATAAGTGTGTGTGAAAGACGTATTTCACCTAGGTTGTTGGGAATACAAAGATTCTCTTCAGTTGCAAACTCCACTCCATACATATATATGGGGAGGTACTAGCTCCAACTCGGTTTTAAAGTGAAAATTGCAGGAACTTCAAACCGGCTCTAGGAATCAGACTGAGAAACCAGAGTAAAAGTTTCCCTGCAACCCGTTTCCTTTGTGCTAGATGAACGAACATCTCTCCACATGCTCAGTTCTGAGAGATAAGTGTGTGTGAAAGCCGTCCTTCACCTAGCTTGTTTGGAACACAAAGTTTCTCTTCACTTGCAAACTCCACTCCATACATATATATGGGGTGGTACTAGCTCCAACTAGGTTTTACAGTGAAAACTGCAGGAACTTCAAACCGGCACTAGGAAACAGGCTGAGAAACCTGAGAATATGTTTCACCTGCAACCCGTTCCCTCCGTGCTAGATGAACGAAAGTCTCTCCACATGCTCAGTTCTGAGAGATAAGTGTGTGTGAAAGCCGTCCTTCACCTAGCTTGTTGGGAACACAAAGATTCTCTTCAGTTGCAAACTTCAATCCATACATATATATGGGGAGGTACTAGCTCCAACTCGTTTTTACAGTGAAAACTGCAGGAACTTCAAACAGGCACTAGGAAACAGACTGAGAAACCAGAGTAAAAGCTTCTCCTGCAACCCGTTCCCTTTTTGCTAGATGAGCGAACGTCTCTCCATATGCTCAGTTCTGAGAGATAAGTGTGTGTGAAAGCCGTCCTTCACCTAGTTTGTTGGGGACACAAAGGTTCTCTTCAGTTGCAAACCCCACTCCATACATATATATGGGGATGTACGGCCCCAACTCTGTTTTACAGTGAAAACTGCAGGAAATTCAAACCGGCACTACGAAACAGACTGAGAAACCAGAGTAAAATTTCTCCTGCAAACCGTTCCCTTTGTACTAGATGAACGAACGTCTCTCCACATGCTCAGTTCTGAGAGATAAGTGCGTGTGAAAGCCGTCCTTCACCTAGCTTGTTGGGAACACAAAGTTTCTCTTCAGTTGCTAACTACACTCCATACATATATATGGGGAGGTTCAAGATCCAACTCGGTTTTACAGTGAAAACTGCAGGAACTTCAAACCGGCACTAGGAAACAGACTGAGAAACCAGAGTAAAAGTTTCGCCTGCAAACCGTTCCCTTTGTGCTAAATGAACGAACTTCTCTGCACATGCTCAGTTCTGATAGATAAGTGTGTGTGAAAGCCGTACTTCACATGGCTTTTTGGGAAAACAAATTTTCTCTTCAGTTGCAAACTCCACTCCATACATATATATGGGGAGGTACAAGCTCCAACTCTGTTTTACAGTGAAAACTGCAGGAACTTCAAACCGGCACTAGGAAACATACTGAGAAACCAGAGTAAAAGTTTCTCCTGCAACCCGTTCCTTTGTGCTAGATGAACGAACGTCTCTCCACATGCTCATTTCTGAGAGATAATGTGTGTGAAAGCCGTCCTTCACCTAGCTTATAGGGAACACAAAGATTCTCTTCAGTAGCAAACATCACTCCATACATATATATGGGGAGGTACTAGCTCCAACTCGGTTTTACAGTGAAAACTGCAGGAACTTCAAACTGGCACTAGGAAATAGACTGAGAATCCAGAGTAAAATTTCCCCTGCAACCCGTTCCCTTTGTGCTAGATGAATGAACGTCTCTCCACATGCTCAGTTCTGAGAGATAAGTGTGTGTGAAAGCCGAACTTCACCTAGCTTGTTGGGAACACAAAGTTTCTCTTCAGTTGCAAACTCCATTCCATACATATATATGGGGAGGTACTAGCTCCAACTCGGTTTTACAGTGAAAACTGCAGGAACTTCCAACTGGCACTAGGAAACAGACTCAGAAACCAGAGTAATAGTTTCTCCTGCGGCCCGTTCCCTTTGTTTTAGATGAGCGAACATCTCTCCACATGCTCAGTTCTGAGATATATGTGTGTGTGAAATCCGTCCTTCACCTAGCTTGTTGGGAACGCAAGATTCTCTTCAGTTGCAAACTCCACTCCATACATATATATGGGGAGGTACTAGCTCCAACTCGGATTTACAGTGAAAACAGTAGGAAATTCAAACCGGTACTTGGAAACAGACTGAGAATCCAGAGTAAAAGTTTCACATGCATCCCGTTCCCTTTGTGCCAGATGAACAATTGTCTCACCACATGCTCAGTTCTGAGGGATAAGTGTGTGTGAAAGCCGTCCTTCACCTAGCTTGTTGGGAACACAAAGGTTCTCTTCAGTTGCAAACTTCACTCCATACATATATATGGGGAGGTACTAGCTCCAACTCGTTTTTACAGTGAAAACTGCAGGAACTTCAAACCGGCACTAGGAAACAGACTGAGAAACCAGAGTAAAAGTTTCTCCTGCAACCCGTTCACTTTTTGCTAGATGAGCGAACGTCTCTCCACATGCTCAGTTCTGAGATAAGTGTGTGTGAAAGCCGTCCTTCACCTAGATTGTTGGGAACTCAAAGGTTCTCACAGTTGCAAATTCCACTCCATACATATATATGGGGAGGTACTAGCCCCAACTCTGTTTTACAGTGAAAACTGCAGGAAATTCAAACCGGCACTACGAAACAGACTGAGAAACCAGAGTAAAATTTCTCCTGCAAACCGTTCCCTTTGTACTAGATGAACGAACGTCTCTCCACATGCTGAGGTCTGAGAGATAAGTGCGTGTGAAAGACGTCCTTCACCTAGCTTGTTGGGAACACAAAGTTTCTCTTCAGTTGCTAACTACACTCCTTACATATATATGGGGAAGTACAAGACCCAACTCGGTTTTACAGTGAAAACTGCAGGAACTTCAAACCGGCACTAGGAAACAGACTGAGAAACCAGAGTAAAAGTTTCACCTGCAACCCGTTCCATTTGTGCTAAATGAACGAACGTCTCTCCACATGCTCAGTTCTGAGAGATAAGTGTGTGTGAAAGCCGTCCTTCACTTGGCTTTTTGGGAAAACAAAGGTTCTCTTCAGTTGCAAATTCCACTCCATACATATATAAGGGGTGGTACTAGCTCCAACTCTGTTTTACAGTGAAAACTGCAGGAACTTCAAACCGGCCGTAGGAAACAGACTGAGAAACCAGAGTAAAAGTTTCTCCTGCAACCCGTTCCCTTTGTGCTAGATGAACGAACGTCTCTCCACATGCCCAGTTCTGAGAGATAATGTGTGTTAAAGCCGTCCTTCACCTAGCTTATAGGGAACACAAAGATTCTCTTCAGTAGCAAACTTCACTCCATACATATATATGGGGTGGTACAAGCTCCAAATAGGTTTTACAGTGAAAACTGCAGGAAATTCAAATCGGCAATAGGAAACAGACTGAGAAACCAAAATAAAAGTTTCTCCTGCAACCCGTTCCTTTTGTGCTAGATGAACGAACGTCTTTTCACATGCTCAGTTCTGGGAGATAAGTGTGTGTGAAAGACGTATTTCACCTAGGTTGTTGGGAACACAAAGATTCTCTTCAGTTGCAAACTCCACTCCATACATATATATGGGGAGGTACTAGCTCCAACTCGGTTTTACAGTGAAAATTGCAGGAACTTCAAACCGGCTCTAGGAAACAGACTGAGAAACCAGAGTAAAAGTTTCCCTGCAACACGTTTCCTTTGTGCTAGATGAAAGAACATCTCTCCACATGCTCAGTTCTGAGAGATAAGTGTGTGTGAAAGCCTTCCTTCACCTAGCTTGTTTGGAACACAAAGTTTTTCTTCAGTTGCAAACTCCACTCCATACATATATATGGGGATGTACTAGCTCCAACTAGGTTTTACAGTGAAAACTGCAGGAACTTCAAACCGGCACTAGGAAACAGGCTGAAAAACCTGAGTAAATGTTTCACCTGCAACCCGTTCTCTCTGTGCTAGATGAACGAACGTCTCTTCACATGCTCAGTTCTGAGAGATAAGTGTGTGTGAAAGCCGTCCTTCACCTAGCTTGTTGGGAACACAAAGATTCTCTTCAGTTGCAAACTTCACTCCATACATATATATGGGGAGGTACTAGCTCCAAATCGTTTTTACAGTGAAAACTGCAGGAACTTCAAACCGGCACTAGGAAACAGACTGAGAAACCAGAGTAAAATTTCTCCTGCAAACCGTTCCCTTTTTGCTAGATGAGCGAACGTCTCTCCATATGCTCAGTTCTGAGAGATAAGTGTGTGTGAAAGCCGTCCTTCACCTAGCTTGTTGGGAACACAAAGGTTCTCTTCAGTTGCAAACTCCACTCCATACAAATATATGGGGAGGTACTAGTCCCAACTTTGTTTTACAGTGAAAACTGCAGGAATTTCAAACCGGCACTACGAAACAGACTGAGAAACCAGAGTAAAATTTCTCCTGCAAACCGTTCCCTTTGTACTAGATGAACGAACGTATCTCCACATGCTTAGTTCTGAGAGATAATTGTGTGTGAAAGCCGTTCTTCACCGAGCTTGTTGGGAACACATAGTTTCATTTCAGTTGCAAACTCCACTCCATACATATATATTCTGAGGTACTAGCTCCAACTCGGTTTTCCAGTGAAATCTGCAGGAAATTCAAACCGGCACTAGGAAACAGACTGAGAACCCAGAGTAAAATTTCTCCTGCAACCATTTCCCTTGGTGCTCGATGAACGAACGTCTATCCACATGCTCATTTCTGAGGGATAAGTGTGTATGAAAGCCGTCCTTCACCTAGCTTGTTGGGAACCCAATGTTTCTTTTCAGTTGCAAACTCCACTCCATACATATTTATAGGTAGGTACTAGCTCCAACACTGTTTTACAGTGAAAACTGCAGGAACATCAAACCGGCACTAGGAAACAGACTGAGAAACCAGAGTAAAAGTTTCTCCTGCAACCCGTTCCCTTTGTGCTAGGTGAACGAACGTCTCTCCACATGCTCAGTTCTGAGAGATAAGTGTGTGTGAAAGCCGTCCTTCACCTATCTTGTTGGGAACACAAATTTTCTTTTCAGTTGCTAACTCCACACCATACATATATATGGGGATGTACTAGCTCCAACTCGGTTTTACAGTGAAAACTGCAGGAACTTCAAACCGGCACTAGGAAACAGACTGAGAAACCAGTGTAAAAGTTTCCCCTGCAACCCGTTCCCTTGGTGCTAGATGAACGAACGTCTCTCCACAAGCTTAGTTCTGAGAGCTAAGTGTGTATGAAAGCCGTCCTTCACCTAGCTTGTTGGGAACAAAAAGTTCCTTTTTTAGTTGCAAACTCCACTCCATACATATATATGGGGAGGTACTAGCTCCAACTCTGTTTTACAGTGAACCCTGCAGGAACTTCAAACCGGCACTAGGAATCAGACTGAGAAACTAGTGTAATAGTTTTTCCTGCAAACTGTTCCCTTGGATCTAGATGAACGAAAGTCTCTAAACATGCTCAGTTCTGAGAGATAAGTGTGTGTCAACCCGTACTTCACATAGTTTGTTGGTAATACAATGTTTATTTTCAGTTGCAAATTCCACTCCATTCATATATATGGTGTGGTACTAACTCCAATTCGAATTTAGAGTGAAAACTGAAGGAAATTCAAACCGGCACTGAGAAACACAGTGAGAAACCAGAGTAAAAGTTTCTCCTGCAACCCGTTCCCTTGGTGCTAGATGAACGAACGTCTCTCCACATGCTCAGTTCTGAGAGATAAGTGTGTGTGAACGCCGTCCTTCACGTTTCTTGTTGGAAACACAAATTTTCTTTTCAGTTGCTAACTCCATACCATACATATATATGGGGAGGTTCTAGCTCCAACTCTGTTGTACGGTGAAAACTGCAAGATCATCAAACCGGCACTAGGAAACACACTGAGAACCCAGAGTAAAAGTTTCTCTTGCAACACGTTCCCTTGTTGCTAGATGAACGAACGTCTCTCCACATGCTGAGTTCTGAGAGATAAGTGTGTATGAAAGCCGTCCTTCACCTAGCTTGTTGGGAACACAAAGTTCCTTTTCATTTGCAAACTCCACTCCATACATATATATGGTGTGGTACTAACTCCAATTCGATTTTAGAGTGAAAACTGAAGGAAATTCAAACCGGCACTGAGAAACACAGTGAGAAACCAGAGTAAAAGTTTCTCCTGCAACCCGTTCCCTTGGTGCTAGATGAACGAACGTCTCTCCACATGCTCAGTTCTGAGAGATAAGTGTGTGTGAAAGCCGACCTTCACCTATCTTGTTGGGAACACAAATTTTCTTTTCAGTTGCTAACTTCAAACCACACATATATATGGGGAGGTACTAGATCCAACTCGGTTGTATGGTGAAAAATGCAAGATCATCATACCGGCACTAGGAAACACACTGAGAACCCAGATTAAAAATTTATCTTGCAACACGTTCCCTTGGTGCTAGATGAACGAACGTCTCTCCACATGCTCAGTTCTGAGAGATAATTGTGTATGAAAGCCGTCCTTCACCTAGCTTGTTGAGAACACAAAGTTTCTTTTCAGTTGCAAACTCCACTCCATACATATATATGGGGAGGTAATAGATCCAACCCTGTTTTACAGTGAAACCTGCAGGAACTTCAAACCGGCACTAGGAAACAAACTGAGATACAAGAGTAAATGTTTCTCCTGCAACCCGTTCCGTTGGATCTAGATGAATGAAAGTCTCTCCATATGCTCAGTTCTGAGAGATAAGTGTGTGCGAAGCCGTACTTCACATAGTTTGTTGGTAATACAATGTTTATTTTCAGTTGCAAATTCCACTCCATACATATATATGGGGAGTTACTAGCTCCAAATCGGATTTACAGTGAAAACTGCAGGAACTTCAAAACGGCACTAGGAAACAGACTGAGAAACCAGAGTAAATGTTTCTCCTGGAAACCTTTCCCTTGATGCTAGGTGAAAGATCATCTCGCCACATGCTCAATTCTGAGAGATAATTGTGTGTGAAAGACGTCCTTCACCTAGCTTGTTGGGAACACAAAGTTTTTTCAGTTGCAACTACATTCCATACATATATATGGGGATGTAATAGCTCCAACTCGGTTTTACAGTGAAAACTGCAGGAACTTCAAACCGGCATTAGGAAACAGACTGAGAAACCAGAGTAAAGTTTTTGCTGCAACTTGTTCCCATGGTGCTAGATGAACGAAAGTCTGGCCACATGCTCAGATCTGAGAGATAAGTGTGTTTGAAAGGCGTCCTTCACCTAGCTTGTTGGGAACACAATGTTTCTTTCAGTTGCAAACCCCACTCCATACATATATAGGCGAAGAATTAGATCCAACTCGGTTTTACAGTGAAAACTGCAGGAAGTTCAAACCGGCACTAGGAAACAGACTGAGAAACCAGAGTAAAAGTTTCCCCTGCAAACCGTTCCCTTGGTGCTAGATGAACGAAAGTCTGGCCACAAGCTTAGATCTGAGAGATAAGTGTGTATGAAAGCCGTCCTTCACATAGATTGTTGGGAACACAAAGCTCCTTTTCAGTTGCAAACTCCACTCCATAAATATATATGGGGTGGTACCAGCTCCAATTCGATTTTACAGTGAAAATTTCAAGAACTTCAAACCGGCACTAGGAAACAGACTGAGAAAATAGAGTAAAAGTTTTTCCTGCATCCCGTTCCCTTGGTGCTAGATGAACGAACGTTTCTCCACATGCTCAGTTCTGAGAGATAAGTGTGTGTGAAAGCCGTCCTTCACATAGCTTGTTGGGAACACAAAGTTTCTTTTCAATTGCAAACTCCACTCCATACATATATATGGGGAGGTACTAGCTCCAACACTGTTTTACAGTGAAATCTGCAGGAACTTCAAACCGGCACTAGGAAACAGACTGAGAAACAAGAGTAAAGTTTCTCCTGCAACCCGTTCCAATTGTGCTAGATGAACGCACGTCTATCCACATGCTCATTTCTGATAGATAATTGTGTGTGAAAGTCGTCCTTCACCTAGCTTCTTGGGAACACAATGCTTATTTTCAGTGTCAAACTCCACTCCATACATATATAGGGGGAGGTACTAGCTCCAACTCGGTTTTACAGTGAAAACTGCAGGAAATTAAAATCGGCAGTAGGAAACAGACTGAGAACCCAGAGTAAAAGTTTCTCCTGCAACTAGTTCCCTTGGTGTTCGATGAACGAAAGTCTCTCCACATGCTCATTTCAGAGGGATAAGTGTGTGTGAAGCCGTCCTTCACTTAGCTTGTTGGGAACACAATGTTTATTTTCAGTTGCAAATTCCACTCCATTCATATATAGGGGGATGTTTTCGATCCAACTCGGTTTTACAGTGAAAACTGCAGGAACTTCAAAACGGCACTAGGAAACATGCTGAGAAACCAGAGTAAAATTTCTCCTGCAACCCGTTCCCTTGGTGCTAGATGAACTAACGTACCTCCACATGCTTAGTTCTGAGAGATAATAGTGTGTGAAAGCCGTCCTTCACCGAGCTTGTTGGGAACACATAGTTTCATTTCAGTTGCAAACTCCACTCCAAACATATATATTCTGAGGTACTAGCTCCAACTCGGTTTTCCAGTGAAATCTGCAGGAAATTCAAACCGGCACTAGGAAACAGACTGAGAACCCAGAGTAAAATTTCTCCTGCAACCATTTCCCTTGGTGCTCGATGAACGAACGTCTATCCACATGCTCATTTCTGAGGGATAAGTGTGTATGAAAGCCGTCCTTCACCTAGCTTGTTGGGAACCCAATGTTTCTTTTCAGTTGCAAACTCCACTCCATACATATTTATAGGTAGGTACTAGCTCCAACACTGTTTTACAGTGAAAACTGCAGGAACATCAAACCGGCACTAGGAAACAGACTGAGAAACCAGAGTAAAAGTTTCTCCTGCAACCCGTTCCCTTTGTGCTAGGTGAACGAACGTCTCTCCACATGCTCAGTTCTGAGAGATAAGTGTGTGTGAAAGCCGTCCTTCACCTATCTTGTTGGGAACACAAATTTTCTTTTCAGTGGCTAACTCCACACCATACATATATATGGGGATGTACTAGCTCCAACTCGGTTTTACAGTGAAAACTGCAGGAACTTCAAACCGGCACTAGGAAACAGACTGAGAAACCAGTGTAAAAGTTTCCCTGCAACCCGTTCCCTTGGTGCTAGATGAACGAAAGTCTCTCCACAAGCTTAGATCTGAGAGCTATGTGTGTATGAAAACCGTCCTTCACCTAGCTTGTTGGGAACAAAAAGTTCCTTTTTTAGTTGCAAACTCCACTCCATACATATATATGGGGAGGTACTAGCTCCAACTCGATTTTACAGTGAACCCTGCAGGAACTTCAAACCGGCACTAGGAATCAGACTCAGAAACTAGTGTAATAGTTTTTCCTGCAAACTGTTCCCTTGGATCTAGATGAACGAAAGTCTCTAAACATGCTCAGTTCTGAGAGATAAGTGTGTGTTAACCCGTACTTCACATAGTTTGTTGGTAATACAATGTTTATTTTCAGTTGCATATTCCACTCCATACATATATATGGTGTGGTACAAACTCCAATTCGAATTTAGAGTGAAAACTGAAGGAAATTCAAACCGGCACTGAGAAACACACTGAGAACCCAGAGTAAAAGTTTCTCTTGCAACACGTTCCCTTGTTGCTAGATGAACGAACGTCTCTCCACATGCTCAGTTCTGAGAGATAAGTGTGTATGAAAGCCGTCCTTCACCTAGCTTGTTGGGAACACAAAGTTCCTTTTCATTTGCAAACTCCACTCCATACATATATATGGTGTGGTACTAACTCCAATTCGATTTTAGAGTGAAAACTGAAGGAAATTCAAACCGGCACTGAGAAACACAGTGAGAAACCAGAGTAAAAGTTTCTCCTGCAACCCGTTCCCTTGGTGCTAGATGAACGAACGTCTCTCCACATGCTCAGTTCTGAGAGATAAGTGTGTGTGAAAGCCGACCTTCACCTATCTTGTTGGGAACACAAATTTTCTTTTCAGTTGCTAACTTCAAACCACACATATATATGGGGAGGTACTAGCTCCAACTCGGTTGTACGGTGAAAAATGCAAGATCATCAAACCGGCACTAGGAAACACACTGAGAACCCAGATTAAAAGTTTCTCTTGCAACACGTTCCCTTGGTGCTAGATGAACGAACGTCTCTCCACATGCTCAGTTCTGAGAGATAATTGTGTATGAAAGCCGTCCTTCACCTAGCTTGTTGGGAACACAAAGTTTCTTTTCAGTTGCAAACTTCACTCCATACATATATATGGGGAGGTAATAGATCCAACCCTATTTTACAGTGAAACCTGCAGGAACTTCAAACCGGCACTAGGAAACAAACTGAGAAACAAGAGTAAATGTTTCTCCTGCAACCCGTTCCGTTGGATCTAGATGAATGAAAGTCTCTCCATATGCTCAGTTCTGAGAGATAAGTGTGTGCGAAGCCGTACTTCACATAGTTTGTTTGTAATACAATGTTTATTTTCAGTTGCAAATTCCACTCCATACATATATATGGGGAGTTACTAGCTCCAAATCGGATTTACAATGAAAACTGCAGGAACTTCAAAACGGCACTAGGAAACAGACTGAGAAACCAGAGTAAATGTTTCTCCTGGACACCTTTCCCTTGATGCTAGGTGAAAGATCATCTCGCCACATGCTCAATTCTGAGAGATAATTGTGTGTGAAAGACGTCCTTCACCTAGCTTGTTGGGAACACAAAGTTTTTTCAGTTGCAACTACATTCCATACATATATATGGGGATGTAATAGCTCCAACTCGGTTTTACAGTGAAAACTGCAGGAACTTCAAACCGGCATTAGGAAACAGACTGAGAAACCAGAGTAAAGTTTTTGCTGCAACTTGTTCCCATGGTGCTAGATGAACGAAAGTCTCTCCACATGCTCAGATCTGAGAGATAAGTGTGTTTGAAAGGCGTCCTTCAATTAGCTTGTTGGGAACACAATGTTTCTTTCAGTTGCAAACCCCACTCCATACATATATAGGCGAAGTATTAGATCCAACTCGGTTTTACAGTGAAAACTGCAGGAAGTTCAAACCGGCACTAGGAAACAGACTGAGAAACCAGAGTAAAAGTTTCCCCTGCAAACCGTTCCCTTGGTGCTAGATGAACGAAAGTCTGGCCACAAGCTTAGATCTGAGAGATAAGTGTGTATGAAAGCCGTCCTTCACATAGATTGTTGGGAACACAAAGCTCCTTTTCAGTTGCAAACTCCACTCCATAAATATATATGGGGTGGTACTAGCTCCAATTCGATTTTACAGTGAAAATTTCAAGAACTTCAAACCGGCACTAGGAAACAGACTGAGAAACCAGAGTAAAAGTTTTTCCTGCATCCCGTTCCCTTGGTGCTAGATGAACGAACGTTTCTCCACATGCTCAGTTCTGAGAGATAAGTGTGTGTGAAAGCCGTCCTTAACATAGCTTGTTGGGAACACAAAGTTTCTTTTCAATTGCAAACTCCACTCCATACATATATATGGGGAGGTACTAGCTCCAACACTGTTTTACAGTGAAAACTGCAGGAACTTCAGATCGGCACTAGGAAACAGACTGAGAAACAAGAGTAAAGTTTCTCCTGCAACCCGTTCCATTTGTGCTAGATGAACGCACGTCTATCCACATGCTCATTTCTGATAGATAATTGTGTGTGAAAGTCGTCCTTCACCTAGCTTCTTGGGAACACAATGCTTATTTTCAGTGTCAAACCCCACTCCATACATATATAGGGGGAGGTACTAGCTCCAACTCGGTTTTACAGTGAAAACTGCAGGAAATTAAAATCGGCACTAGGAAACAGACTGAGAACCCAGAGTAAAAGTTTCTCCTGCAACAAGTTCCCTTGGTGTTCGATGAACGAAAGTCTCTCCACATGCTCATTTCAGAGGGATAAGTGTGTGTGAAGCCGTCCTTCACTTAGCTTGTTGGGAACACAATGTTTATTTTCAGTTGCAAATTCCACTCCATTCATATATAGGGGGATGTTTTCGATCCAACTCGGTTTTACAGTGAAAACTGCAGGAACTTCAAAACGGCACTAGGAAACATGCTGAGAAACCAGAGTAAAATTTCTCCTGCAACCCGTTCCCTTGGTGCTAGATGAACGAACGTATCTCCACATGCTTAGTTCTGAGAGATAATAGTGTGTGAAAGCCGTCCTTCACCGAGCTTGTTGGGAACACATAGTTTCATTTCAGTTGCAAACTCCACTCCATACATATATATTCTGAGGTTCTAGCTCCAACTCGGTTTTCCAGTGAAATCTGCAGGAAATTCAAACCGGCACTAGGAAACAGACTGAGAACCCAGAGTAAAATTTCTCCTGCAACCATTTCCCTTGGTGCTCGATGAACGAACGTCTATCCACATGCTCATTTCTGAGGGATAAGTGTGTATGAAAGCCGTCCTTCAACTAGCTTGTTGGGAACCCAATGTTTCTTTTCAGTTGCAAACTCCACTCCATACATATTTATAGGTAGGTACTAGCTCCAACACTGTTTTACAGTGAAAACTGCAGGAACATCAAACCGGCACTAGGAAACAGACTGAGAAACCAGAGTAAAAGTTTCTCCTGCATCCCGTTCCCTTGGTGCTAGATGAACGAACGTATCTCCACATGCTTAGTTCTGAGTGATAATTGTGTGTGAAAGCCGTCCTTCACCGAGCTTGTTGGGAACACATAGTTTCATTTCAGTTGCAAACTCCACTCCATACATATATATTCTGAGGTACTAGCTCCAACTCGGTTTTCCAGTGAAATCTGCAGGAAATTGAAACCGGCACTAGGAAACAGACTGAGAACCCAGAGTAAAATTTCTCCTGCAACCATTTCCCTTGGTGCTCGATGAACGAACGTCTATCCACATGCTCATTTCTGAGTGATAAGTGTGTGTGAAAGCCGTCCTTCACCTAGCTTGTTGGGAACACAAAGTAACTTTTCTGTTGCAAACCCAACTCCATACATATATAAGGGGAGGTACTAGCTCCAACTCGGTTTTACAGTGAAAACTGCAGGAACTTCAAACCAGCACTAGGAAAAAGACAGAGAAACCAGTGTAAAAGTTTCCCCTGCAAACCGTTCCCTTGGTGCTAAATGAACGAAAGTCTGGCCACAAGCTTAGATCTGAGAGATAAATGTGTATGAAAGCCGTCCTTCACCTAGCTTGTTGGGAACACAAAGTTCCTTTTCAGTTGCAAACTCCACTCCATACATATATATGGGGTGGTACTAGCTCCAATTCGATTTTACAGTGAAAACTGAAGGAATTTCAAACTGGCACTAAGTAATACATTGAGAAACCAGAGTAAAAGTTTCTCCTGCAAACCGTTCCCTTGGTGCTAGATTAACGAACGTCTCTCCACAAGCTTAGTTCTGAGAGATAAGTGTGTGTGAAAGCCGTCCTTCACCTAGCTTGTTGGGAACACAAAGTTACTCTTCAGTTGCAAACTCCACTCCATACATATATGTGGGGAGGTACTAACTCCAACACGGTTTCACAGTGAAAACTGCAGGAACATCAAAACGGCACTAGGAAACAGACTGAGAAACCAGAGTAAAAGTTTCTTCTGCAAACCGTTCCCTTTGTGCTAGATGAACGAACGTCTCTCCACATGCTCAGTTCTGAGAGATAATAGTGTGTGAAAGCCGTCCTTCACCGAGCTTGTTGGGAACACATAGTTTCATTTCAGTTGCAAACTCCACTCCAAACATATATATTCTGAGGTACTAGCTCCAACTCGGTTTTCCAGTGAAATCTGCAGGAAATTCAAACCGGCACTAGGAAACAGACTGAGAACCCAGAGTAAAATTTCTCCTGCAACCATTTCCCTTGGTGCTCGATGAACGAACGTCTATCCACATGCTCATTTCTGAGGGATAAGTGTGTATGAAAGCCGTCCTTCACCTAGCTTGTTGGGAACCCAATGTTTCTTTTCAGTTGCAAACTCCACTCCATACATATTTATAGGTAGGTACTAGCTCCAACACTGTTTTACAGTGAAAACTGCAGGAACATCAAACCGGCACTAGGAAACAGACTGAGAAACCAGAGTAAAAGTTTCTCCTGCAACCCGTTCCCTTTGTGCTAGGTGAACGAACGTCTCTCCACATGCTCAGTTCTGAGAGATAAGTGTGTGTGAAAGCCGTCCTTCACCTATCTTGTTGGGAACACAAATTTTCTTTTCAGTTGCTAACTCCACACCATACATATATATGGGGATGTACTAGCTCCAACTCGGTTTTACAGTGAAAACTGCAGGAACTTCAAACCGGCACTAGGAAACAGACTGAGAAACCAGTGTAAAAGTTTCCCTGCAACCCGTTCCCTTGGTGCTAGATGAACGAAAGTCTCTCCACAAGCTTAGATCTGAGAGCTATGTGTGTATGAAAACCGTCCTTCACCTAGCTTGTTGGGAACAAAAAGTTCCTTTTTTAGTTGCAAACTCCACTCCATACATATATATGGGGAGGTACTAGCTCCAACTCGATTTTACAGTGAACCCTGCAGGAACTTCAAACCGGCACTAGGAATCAGACTCAGAAACTAGTGTAATAATTTTTCCTGCAAACTGTTCCCTTGGATCTAGATGAACGAAAGTCTCTAAACATGCTCAGTTCTGAGAGATAAGTGTGTGTTAACCCGTACTTCACATAGTTTGTTGGTAATACAATGTTTATTTTCAGTTGCATATTCCACTCCATACATATATATGGTGTGGTACAAACTCCAATTCGAATTTAGAGTGAAAACTGAAGGAAATTCAAACCGGCACTGAGAAACACACTGAGAACCCAGAGTAAAAGTTTCTCTTGCAACACGTTCCCTTGTTGCTAGATGAACGAACGTCTCTCCACATGCTCAGTTCTGAGAGATAAGTGTGTATGAAAGCCGTCCTTCACCTAGCTTGTTGGGAACACAAAGTTCCTTTTCATTTGCAAACTCCACTCCATACATATATATGGTGTGGTACTAACTCCAATTCGATTTTAGAGTGAAAACTGAAGGAAATTCAAACCGGCACTGAGAAACACAGTGAGAAACCAGAGTAAAAGTTTCTCCTGCAACCCGTTCCCTTGGTGCTAGATGAACGAACGTCTCTCCACATGCTCAGTTCTGAGAGATAAGTGTGTGTGAAAGCCGACCTTCACCTATCTTGTTGGGAACACAAATTTTCTTTTCAGTTGCTAACTTCAAACCACACATATATATGGGGAGGTACTAGCTCCAACTCGGTTGTACGGTGAAAAATGCAAGATCATCAAACCGGCACTAGGAAACACACTGAGAACCCAGATTAAAAGTTTCTCTTGCAACACGTTCCCTTGGTGCTAGATGAACGAACGTCTCTCCACATGCTCAGTTCTGAGAGATAATTGTGTATGAAAGCCGTCCTTCACCTAGCTTGTTGGGAACACAAAGTTTCTTTTCAGTTGCAAACTTCACTCCATACATATATATGGGGAGGTAATAGATCCAACCCTATTTTACAGTGAAACCTGCAGGAACTTCAAACCGGCACTAGGAAACAAACTGAGAAACAAGAGTAAATGTTTCTCCTGCAACCCGTTCCGTTGGATCTAGATGAATGAAAGTCTCTCCATATGCTCAGTTCTGAGAGATAAGTGTGTGCGAAGCCGTACTTCACATAGTTTGTTGGTAATACAATGTTTATTTTCAGTTGCAAATTCCACTCCATACATATATATGGGGAGTTACTAGCTCCAAATCGGATTTACAATGAAAACTGCAGGAACTTCAAAACGGCACTAGGAAACAGACTGAGAAACCAGAGTAAATGTTTCTCCTGGACACCTTTCCCTTGATGCTAGGTGAAAGATCATCTCGCCACATGCTCAATTCTGAGAGATAATTGTGTGTGAAAGACGTCCTTCACCTAGCTTGTTGGGAACACAAAGTTTTTTCAGTTGCAACTACATTCCATACATATATATGGGGATGTAATAGCTCCAACTCGGTTTTACAGTGAAAACTGCAGGAACTTCAAACCGGCATTAGGAAACAGACTGAGAAACCAGAGTAAAGTTTTTGCTGCAACTTGTTCCCATGGTGCTAGATGAACGAAAGTCTCTCCACATGCTCAGATCTGAGAGATAAGTGTGTTTGAAAGGCGTCCTTCAATTAGCTTGTTGGGAACACAATGTTTCTTTCAGTTGCAAACCCCACTCCATACATATATAGGCGAAGTATTAGATCCAACTCGGTTTTACAGTGAAAACTGCAGGAAGTTCAAACCGGCACTAGGAAACAGACTGAGAAACCAGAGTAAAAGTTTCCCCTGCAAACCGTTCCCTTGGTGCTAGATGAACGAAAGTCTGGCCACAAGCTTAGATCTGAGAGATAAGTGTGTATGAAAGCCGTCCTTCACATAGATTGTTGGGAACACAAAGCTCCTTTTCAGTTGCAAACTCCACTCCATAAATATATATGGGGTGGTACTAGCTCCAATTCGATTTTACAGTGAAAATTTCAAGAACTTCAAACCGGCACTAGGAAACAGACTGAGAAACCAGAGTAAAAGTTTTTCCTGCATCCCGTTCCCTTGGTGCTAGATGAACGAACGTTTCTCCACATGCTCAGTTCTGAGAGATAAGTGTGTGTGAAAGCCGTCCTTAACATAGCTTGTTGGGAACACAAAGTTTCTTTTCAATTGCAAACTCCACTCCATACATATATATGGGGAGGTACTAGCTCCAACACTGTTTTACAGTGAAAACTGCAGGAACTTCAGATCGGCACTAGGAAACAGACTGAGAAACAAGAGTAAAGTTTCTCCTGCAACCCGTTCCATTTGTGCTAGATGAACGCACGTCTATCCACATGCTCATTTCTGATAGATAATTGTGTGTGAAAGTCGTCCTTCACCTAGCTTCTTGGGAACACAATGCTTATTTTCAGTGTCAAACCCCACTCCATACATATATAGGGGGAGGTACTAGCTCCAACTCGGTTTTACAGTGAAAACTGCAGGAAATTAAAATCGGCACTAGGAAACAGACTGAGAACCCAGAGTAAAAGTTTCTCCTGCAACAAGTTCCCTTGGTGTTCGATGAACGAAAGTCTCTCCACATGCTCATTTCAGAGGGATAAGTGTGTGTGAAGCCGTCCTTCACTTAGCTTGTTGGGAACACAATGTTTATTTTCAGTTGCAAATTCCACTCCATTCATATATAGGGGGATGTTTTCGATCCAACTCGGTTTTACAGTGAAAACTGCAGGAACTTCAAAACGGCACTAGGAAACATGCTGAGAAACCAGAGTAAAATTTCTCCTGCAACCCGTTCCCTTGGTGCTAGATGAACGAACGTATCTCCACATGCTTAGTTCTGAGAGATAATAGTGTGTGAAAGCCGTCCTTCACCGAGCTTGTTGGGAACACATAGTTTCATTTCAGTTGCAAACTCCACTCCATACATATATATTCTGAGGTTCTAGCTCCAACTCGGTTTTCCAGTGAAATCTGCAGGAAATTCAAACCGGCACTAGGAAACAGACTGAGAACCCAGAGTAAAATTTCTCCTGCAACCATTTCCCTTGGTGCTCGATGAACGAACGTCTATCCACATGCTCATTTCTGAGGGATAAGTGTGTATGAAAGCCGTCCTTCAACTAGCTTGTTGGGAACCCAATGTTTCTTTTCAGTTGCAAACTCCACTCCATACATATTTATAGGTAGGTACTAGCTCCAACACTGTTTTACAGTGAAAACTGCAGGAACATCAAACCGGCACTAGGAAACAGACTGAGAAACCAGAGTAAAAGTTTCTCCTGCATCCCGTTCCCTTGGTGCTAGATGAACGAACGTATCTCCACATGCTTAGTTCTGAGTGATAATTGTGTGTGAAAGCCGTCCTTCACCGAGCTTGTTGGGAACACATAGTTTCATTTCAGTTGCAAACTCCACTCCATACATATATATTCTGAGGTACTAGCTCCAACTCGGTTTTCCAGTGAAATCTGCAGGAAATTGAAACCGGCACTAGGAAACAGACTGAGAACCCAGAGTAAAATTTCTCCTGCAACCATTTCCCTTGGTGCTCGATGAACGAACGTCTATCCACATGCTCATTTCTGAGTGATAAGTGTGTGTGAAAGCCGTCCTTCACCTAGCTTGTTGGGAACACAAAGTAACTTTTCTGTTGCAAACCCAACTCCATACATATATAAGGGGAGGTACTAGCTCCAACTCGGTTTTACAGTGAAAACTGCAGGAACTTCAAACCAGCACTAGGAAAAAGACAGAGAAACCAGTGTAAAAGTTTCCCCTGCAAACCGTTCCCTTGGTGCTAAATGAACGAAAGTCTGGCCACAAGCTTAGATCTGAGAGATAAATGTGTATGAAAGCCGTCCTTCACCTAGCTTGTTGGGAACACAAAGTTCCTTTTCAGTTGCAAACTCCACTCCATACATATATATGGGGTGGTACTAGCTCCAATTCGATTTTACAGTGAAAACTGAAGGAATTTCAAACTGGCACTAAGTAATACATTGAGAAACCAGAGTAAAAGTTTCTCCTGCAAACCGTTCCCTTGGTGCTAGATTAACGAACGTCTCTCCACAAGCTTAGTTCTGAGAGATAAGTGTGTGTGAAAGCCGTCCTTCACCTAGCTTGTTGGGAACACAAAGTTACTCTTCAGTTGCAAACTCCACTCCATACATATATGTGGGGAGGTACTAACTCCAACACGGTTTCACAGTGAAAACTGCAGGAACATCAAAACGGCACTAGGAAACAGACTGAGAAACCAGAGTAAAAGTTTCTTCTGCAAACCGTTCCCTTTGTGCTAGATGAACGAACGTCTCTCCACATGCTCAGTTCTGAGAGATAATTGTGTGTAAAAGCCGTCCTTCACCTAGCTTGTTGGGAACACAAAGTTTCTTTTCAGTTTCAAACTCCACTACATACATATATATGGAGAGGCACTAGCTCCAACTCTGTTTTACAGTGAAACCTGCAGGAACTTCAAACCGGCACTAGGAAACAGACTGAGAAACCAGTGTAAAAGTTTCTTTTGCAACCCATTCCATTGGTGCTAGATGAATGAACTTCTCTCCACAAGCTTAGTTCTCAGAGATAATTCTGTGTGAAAGCAGTCCTTCACCTAGCTTGTTGGGAACACAATGCTTATTTTCAGTTGCAAACACCACTCCATACATATATAGGGGTAGGTACTAGCTCCAAGTCTGTTTTTCAGTGAAAACTGCAGGAACTTCAAAAAGGCACTAGAAAACAGACTGAGAAACCAGAGAAAAGTTTCTCCTACAACCCGCTCCCTTGTTGCTAGATGAACGAACGTCTCTTCAGAAGCTTAGTTCTGAGATATAAGTGTGTGTGAAAGCCGTCCTTCACTTAGCTTGTTGGGAAAACAAAATTTCTTTTCAGTTGCAAACTCCACTCCATATATATATATAGGGAGTTACTAGCTCCAACTCGGTTTTACAGTGAAAACTGCAGGAACATCAAACCGGCTCTTGGAAACAGACTGAGAACCCAGAGTAAAAGTTTCTCCTGCAACTAGTTCCCTTGGTGCTCGATGAATGAACGTCTCTCCACATGCTCATTTCAGAGGGATAAGTGTGTGTGAAGCCGTCCTTCACTTAGCTTGTTTGGAACACAATTTTTATTTTCAGTTGCAAATTCCACTCCATACATATATAGGGGGAGTTAGTAGCTCCAAATCGGTTTTACAGTGAAAACTGCAGGATTTCAAAACGGCACTAGGAAACAGACTGAGAAACCAGAGTAAAAGTTTCTCCTGCAACCCGTTTTCTTGGTGCTAAATGAACGAACGTCTCTCCATATTCTCAAATCTGAGAGGAAAGTGTGTGTGAAAGCCGTCCTTCACCTAGCTTGTTGGGAACACAATGTTTCTATTCATTTGCAAACACCAATCCATACATATATAGGGGGAGGTATTAGATCCAACTCGGTTTTACAGTGAAAACTGCAAGAACTTCAAACTGGAACTAGGAAACAGACTGAGAAACCAGAGTAAAAGTTTCTCCTACAACCCGCTCCCTTGTTGCTAGATGAACGAACGTCTCTCCACAAGCTTAGTTCTGAGAGATAAGTGTGTGTGAAAGCCGTCCTTCACTTAGCTTTTTGGGAACACAAAGTTTCTTTTCAGTAGCAAACACCACTCCATGCATATATATGGGGAGGTAGTAGCTCCAACTCGGTTTTACAGTGAAAACTGCAGGAACTTCATACCGGCACTTAGAAAAAGACTGAGAACCCAGAGTAAAAGTTTCTCCTGCAAACAGTTACCTTGGTGCTAGATGAACGAACGTCTCTCCACATGCTCAGTTCTGATAGAAAATTGTGTGTGAAAGCAGTCTTTCACCTGGCTTCTTGGGAACACAATGCTTATTTTCAGTGTCAAAATCCACTCCATACATATATAGGAGGAGGTACTTGCTCCAACTCGGTTTTACAGTGAAAACTGCAGGAACTTCAAACCGACACGAGGAAACAGACAGAGAAACCAGTGTAAAATTTCCACTGCAACCCGTTCCCTTGGTGCTAGATGAACGAACGTATCTCCACAAGCTTAGATCTGAGAGATAAGTGTGTATGAAAACCGTACTTCACCTAGCTTGTTGGGAACACAAAGTTCCTTTTCATTTGCAAACTCCAATCCATACATATATATGGTGTGGTACTAACTCCAAATCGATTTTAGAGTGAAAACTGAAGGAAATTCAAACCGGCACTGAGAAACACAGTGAGAAACCAGAGTAAAATTTTCTCCTGCAAACCGTTCCCTAGGTGCTAGATGAACGAACGTCTCTCCACATGCTCAGTTCTGAGAGATAAGTGTGTGTGAAAGCCGTCCTTCACCTAGCTTGTTGGGAACACAAAGTTTCTTTTCAGTTTCAAACTCCACTCCGTACATATATATGGAGAGGCACTAGCTCCAACTCTGTTTTACAGTGAAACCTGCAGGAACTTCAAACCGGCACTAGGAAACAGACTGAGAAACAAGAGTAAAAGTTTCTCCTGCAACCCGTTCCCTTGGATCTAGATGAACGAAAGTCTCTCCATATGCTCAGTTCTGAGAGATAAGTTTGTTTGAATGGCGTCCTTCACCTAGCTTGTTGGGAACACAATGTTTCTTTAAGTTGCACACCCCACTCCATACATATATAGGCGAAGTATTAGATCTAACTCGGTTTTACAGTGAAAACTGCAGGAAGTTCAATCCGGCTCTAGGAAACAGACTGAGAAAACAGAGTAAAATTTCTCCTGCAATCCGTTCCCTTGGTGCTAGATGAACGAACCTCTCTCCACATGCTCAGTTTTGAGTGAAAATTGTGTGTGAAAGCCGTTTTCACATACCTTGTTGGGGACACAAATTATCTTTTCTGTTGCAAACCCAACTCCATACATATATAAGGGGAGGTACTAGCTCCAACACGGTTTTACAGTGAAAACTGCAGGAACTTCAAACCAGCACTAGGAAAAAGACTGTGAATCCAGTGTAAAAGTTTCCCTTTCAAACCGTTCCCTTGGTGCTAGATGAACGAAAGTCTGGCCACAAGCTTAGATCTGAGAGATAAGTGTGTATGAAAGCCGTCCTTCACATAGATTGTTGGGAACACAAAGCTCCTTTTCAGTTGCAAACTCCACTCCATAAATATATATGGGGTGGTACCAGCTCCAATTCGATTTTACAGTGAAAATTTCAAGAACTTCAAACCGGCACTAGGAAACAGACTGAGAAACCAGAGTAAAAGTTTTTCCTGCATCCCGTTCCCTTGGTGCTAGATGAACGAACGTTTCTCCACATGCTCAGTTCTGAGAGATAAGTGTGTGTGAAAGCCGTCCTTCACATAGCTTGTTGGGAACACAAAGTTTCTTTTCAATTGCAAACTCCACTCCATACATATATATGGGGAGGTACTAGCTCCAACACTGTTTTACAGTGAAAACTGCAGGAACTTCAAACCGGCACTAGGAAACAGACTGAGAAACAAGAGTAAAGTTTCTCCTGCAACCCGTTCCATTTGTGCTAGATGAACGCACGTCTATCCACATGCTCATTTCTGATAGATAATTGTGTGTGAAAGTCGTCCTTCACCTAGCTTCTTGGGAACACAATGCTTATTTTCAGTGTCAAACTCCACTCCATACATATATAGGGGGAGGTACTAGCTCCAACTCGGTTTTACAATGAAAACTGCAGGAAATTAAAATCGGCAGTAGGAAACAGACTGAGAACCCAGAGTAAAAGTTTCTCCTGCAACTAGTTCCCTTGGTGTTCGATGAACGAAAGTCTCTCCACATGCTCATTTCAGAGGGATAAGTGTGTGTGAAGCCGTCCTTCACTTAGCTTGTTGGGAACACAATGTTTATTTTCAGTTGCAAATTCCACTCCATTCATATATAGGGGGATGTTTTCGATCCAACTCGGTTTTACAGTGAAAACTGCAGGAACTTCAAAACGGCACTAGGAAACATGCTGAGAAACCAGAGTAAAATTTCTCCTGCAACCCGTTCCCTTGGTGCTAGATGAACGAACGTATCTCCACATGCTTAGTTCTGAGAGATAATTGTGTGTGAAAGCCGTCCTTCACCGAGCTTGTTGGGAACACATAGTTTCATTTCAGTTGCAAACTCCACTCCATACATATATATTCTGAGGTACTAGCTCCAACTCGGTTTTCCAGTGAAATCTGCAGGAAATTCAAACCGGCACTAGGAAACAGACTGAGAACCCAGAGTAAAATTTCTCCTGCAACAATTTCCCTTGGTGCTCGATGAACGAACGTCTATCCACATGCTCATTTCTGAGGGATAAGTGTGTATGAAAGCCGTCTTTCACCTAGCTTGTTGGGAACCCAATGTTTCTTTTCAGTTGCAAACTCCACTCCATACATATTTATAGGTAGGTACTAGCTCCAACACTGTTTTACAGTGAAAACTGCAGGAACATCAAACCGGCACTAGGAAACAGACTGAGAAACCAGAGTAAAAGTTTCTCCTGCAACCCGTTCCCTTTGTGCTAGGTGAACGAACGTCTCTCCACATGCTCAGTTCTGAGAGATAAGTGTGTGTGAAAGCCGTCCTTCACCTATCTTGTTGGGAACACAAATTTTCTTTTCAGTTGCTAACTCCACGCCATACATATATATGGGGATGTACTAGCTCCAACTCGGTTTTACAGTGAAAACTGCAGGAACTTCAAACCGGCACTAGGAAACAGACTGAGAAACCAGTGTAAAAGTTTCCCCTGCAACCCGTTCCCTTGGTGCTAGATGAACGAACGTCTCTCCACAAGCTTAGATCTGAGAGCTAAGTGTGTATGAAAGCCGTCCTTCACCTAGCTTGTTGGGAACAAAATTTCCTTTTTTAGTTGCAAACTCCACTCCATACATATATATGGGGAGGTACTAGCTCCAACTCTGTTTTACTGTGAACCCTGCAGGAACTTCAAACCGGCACTAGGAATCAGACTGAGAAACTAGTGTAATAGTTTTTCCTGCAAACTGTTCCCTTGGATCTAGATGAACGAAAGTCTCTAAACATGCTCAGTTCTGAGAGATAAGTGTGTGTCAACCCGTACTTCACATAGTTTGTTGGTAATACAATGTTTATTTTCAGTTGCAAATTCCACTCCATACATATGTATGGTGTGGTACTAACTCCAATTCGAATTTAGAGTGAAAACTGAAGGAAATTCAAACCGGCACTGGGAAACACAGTGAGAAACCAGAGTAAAAGTTTCTCCTGCAACCCATTCCCTTGTTGCTAGATGAACGAACGTCTCTCCACATGCTCAGTTCTGAGAGATCAGTGTGTGTGGACGCCGTCCTTCACGTATCTTGTTGGAAACAAAAATTTTCTTTTCAGTTGCTAACTCCACACCATACATATATATGGGGAGGTTCTAGCTCCAACTCGGTTGTACGGTGAAAACTGCAGGATCATCAACCCGGCACTAGGAAACACACTGAGAACCCAGAGTAAAAGTTTCTCTTGCAACACGTTCCCTTGTTGCTAGATGAACGAACGTCTCTCCACATGCTCAGTTCTGAGAGATAAGTGTGTATGAAAGCCGTCCTTCACCTAGCTTGTTGGGAACACAAAGTTCCTTTTCATTTGCAAACTCCACTCCATACATATATATGGTGTGGTACTAACTCCAATTCGATTTTAGAGTGAAAACTGAAGGAAATTCAAACCGGCACTGAGAAACACAGTGAGAAACCAGAGTAAAAGTTTCCCCTGCAACCCGTTCCCTTGGTGCTAGATGAACGAACGTCTCTCCACATGCTCAGTTCTGAGAGATAAGTGTGTGTGAAAGCCGACCTTCACCTATCTTGTTGGGAACACAAATTTTCTTTTCAGTTGCTAACTTCAAACCACACATATATATGGGGAGGTACTAGCTCCAACTCGGTTGTATGGTGAAAAATGCAAGATCATCAAACCGGCACTAGGAAACACACTGAGAACCCAGATTAAAAATTTACCTTGCAACACGTTCCCTTGGTGCTAGATGAACGAACGTCTCTCCACATGCTCAGTTCTGAGAGATAATTGTGTATGAAAGCCGTCCTTCACCTAGCTTGTTGAGAACACAAAGTTTCTTTTCAGTTGCAAACTCCACTCCATACATATATATGGGGAGGTAATAGATCCAACCCTGTTTTACAGTGAAACCTGCAGGAACTTCAAACCGGAACTAGGAAACACACTGAGAAACAAGAGTAAATGTTTCTCCTGCAACCCGTTCCGTTGGATCTAGATGAATGAAAGTCTCTCCATATGCTCAGTTCTGAGAGATAAGTGTGTGCGAAGCCGTACTTCACATAGTTTGTTGGTAATACAATGTTTATTTTCAGTTGCAAATTCCACTCCATACATATATATGGGGAGTTACTAGCTCCAAATCGGATTTACAGTGAAAACTGCAGGAACTTCAAAACGGCACTAGGAAACAGACTGAGAAACCAGAGTAAATGTTTCTCCTGGAAACCTTTCCCTTGATGCTAGGTGAAAGATCATCTCGCCACATGCTCAATTCTGAGAGATAATTGTGTGTGAAAGACGTCCTTCACCTAGCTTGTTGGGAACACAGAGTTTTTTCAGTTGCAACTACATTCCATACATATATATGGGGATGTAATAGCTCCAACTCGGTTTTACAGTGAAAACTGCAGGAACTTCAAACCGGCATTAGGAAACAGACTGAGAAACCAGAGTAAAGTTTTTGCTGCAACTTGTTCCAATGGTGCTAGGTGAACGAAAGTCTGGCCACAAGCTTAGATCTGAGAGATAAGTGTGTATGAAAGCCGTCCTTCACCTAGCTTGTTGGGAACACAATGTTTCTTTCAGTTGCAAACCCCACTCCATACATAAAAAGGCGAAGTATTAGATCCAACTCGGTTTTACAGTGAAAACTGCAGGAAGTTCAAACCGGCACTAGGAAACAGACTGAGAAACCAGAGTAAAAGTTTCCCCTGCAAACCGTTCCCTTGGTGCTAGATGAACGAAAGTCTGGCCACAAGCTTAGATCTGAGAGATAAGTGTGTATGAAAGCCGTCCTTCACATAGATTGTTGGGAACACAAAGCTCCTTTTCAGTTGCAAACTCCACTCCATAAATATATATGGGGTGGTACTAGCTCCAATTCGATTTTACAGTGAAAATTTCAAGAACTTCAAACCGGCACTAGGAAACAGACTGAGAAACCAGAGTAAAACTTTTTCCTGCATCCCGTTCCCTTGGTGCTAGATGAACGAACGTTTCTCCACATGCTCAGTTCTGAGAGATAAGTGTGTGTGAAAGCCGTCCTTCACATAGCTTGTTGGGAACACAAAGTTTCTTTTCAATTGCAAACTCCACTCCATACATATATATGGGGAGGTACTAGCTCCAACACTGTTTTACAGTGAAAACTGCAGGAACTTCAAACCGGCACTAGGAAACAGACTGAGAAACAAGAGTAAAGTTTCTCCTGCAACCCGTTCCATTTGTGCTAGATGAACGCACGTCTATCCACATGCTCATTTCTGATAGATAATTGTGTGTGAAAGTCGTACTTCACCTAGCTTCTTGGGAACACAATGCTTATTTTCAGTGTCAAACTCCACTCCATACATATATAGGGGGAGGTACTAGCTCCAACTCGGTTTTACAGTGAAAACTGCAGGAAATTAAAATCGGCAGTAGGAAACAGACTGAGAACCCAGAGTAAAAGTTTCTCCTGCAACTAGTTCCCTTGGTGTTCGATGAACGAAAGTCTCTCCACATGCTCATTTCAGAGGGATAAGTGTGTGTGAAGCCGTCCTTCACTTAGCTTGTTGGGAACACAATGTTTATTTTCAGTTGCAAATTCCACTCCATTCATATATAGGGGGATGTTTTCGATCCAACTCGGTTTTACAGTGAAAACTGCAGGAACTTCAAAACGGCACTAGGAAACATGCTGAGAAACCAGAGTAAAATTTCTCCTGCAACCCGTTCCCTTGGTGCTAGATGAACGAACGTATCTCCACATGCTTAGTTCTGAGAGATAATTGTGTGTGAAAGCCGTCCTTCACCGAGCTTGTTGGGAACACATAGTTTCATTTCAGTTGCAAACTCCACTCCATACATATATATTCTGAGGTACTAGCTCCAACTCGGTTTTCCAGTGAAATCTGCAGGAAATTCAAACCGGCACTAGGAAACAGACTGAGAACCCAGAGTAAAATTTCTCCTGCAACCATTTCCCTTGGTGCTCGATGAACGAACGTCTATCCACATGCTCATTTCTGAGGGATAAGTGTGTATGAAAGCCGTCCTTCACCTAGCTTGTTGGGAACCCAATGTTTCTTTTCAGTTGCAAACTCCACTCCATACATATTTATAGGTAGGTACTAGCTCCAACACTGTTTTACAGTGAAAACTGCAGGAATATCAAACCGGCACTAGGAAACAGACTGAGAAACCAGAGTAAAAGTTTCTCCTGCAACCCGTTCCCTTGGTGCTAGATGAACGAACGTATCTCCACATGCTTAGTTCTGAGAGATAATTGTGTGTGAAAGCCGTCCTTCACAGAGCTTGTTGGGAACACATAGTTTCATTTCAGTTGCAAACTCCACTCCATACATATATATTCTGAGGTACTAGCTCCAACTCGGTTTTCCAGTGAAATCTGCAGGAAATTGAAACCGGCACTAGGAAACAGACTGAGAACCCAGAGTAAAATTTCTCCTGCAACCATTTCCCTTGGTCCTCGATGAACGAACGTCTATCCACATGCTCATTTCTGAGTGATAAGTGTGTGTGAAAGCCGTCCTTCACCTAGCTTGTTGGGAACACAAAGTAATTTTTCTGTTGCAAACCCAACTCCATACATATATAAGGGGAGGTACTAGCTCCAACCCGGTTTTACACTGAAAACTGCAGGAACTTCAACCGGCACTAGGAAACAGACTGAGAAACCAGAGTAAAATTTCTCCTGCAACCCTTTCCATTTGTGCTAGATGAACGAACGTCTCTCCACATGCTCAGTTCTGAGAGATAAGTGTGTGTGAAAGCCATCCTTCACCTAGCTTGTTGGGAACAATAAGTTTCTCTTCAGTTGCAAACTCAAATCCTTACATATATATGGGGAGGTACTAGCTCCAACTCGGTTTTACACTGTAAACTGCAGGAACTTCAAGCGGCACTAGGAAACAGACTGAGAAACCAGAGTAAAATTTCTCCTGCAAACCTTTCCATTTGTGCTAGATGAACGAACGTCTCTCCACATGCTCAGATCTGAGAATTAAGTGTGTGTGAAAGCCGTCCTTCACCTAGCATGTTGGGATCACAAAGTTTCTCTTCAGTTGCAAACTCCACTCCATACATATATTTCGGAAGGTACTAACTCCAACTCAGTTTTACAGTGAAAACTGCAGGAACTTCATACCGGCACTAGGAATCAGACTGAGAAACCTGAGTAAATGTTTCACCTGCAACCCGTTCCGTTTGTGCTAGATGAACGAACGTCTCTCCACATGCTCAGATCTGAGAGAAAAGTGTGTGTGAAAGCCGTCCTTCACCTAGCTTGTTGGGAACAGAAAGATTCTCTTCAGTTGCAAACTTCAATCCATATATATATATGGGGAGGTACAAGCTCCAACTCGGTTTTACAGTGAAAACTGCAGGAACTTCAAACCGGCACTAGGAAACAGACTGAGATACCAGAGTAAAAGTTTCTCCTTCAAACCGTTCCCTTTGTGCTAGATGAACGAACGTCTCTCCACATGCTCAGTTCTGAGAGATAAGTGTGTGTGAAAGCCGTCCTTCACCTAGCTTGTTGGGAACACAAAGTTTCTCTTCAGTTGCAATCTCCAATCCATACATATATATGGGGAGGTACTAGCTCCAACTCGGTTTTACAGTGAAACTGCAGGAACTTCAAACCGGCACTAGGAAACAGACTGAGAAACCAGAGTAAAATTTCTCCTGCAACCCGTTCCCTTTGTGCTAGATGAACGAACGTCTCTCCACATGCTCAGTTCTGAGAGATAAGTGTGTGTGAAAGCCGTCCTTCACCTATCTTGTTGGGAACACAAAGTTTCTTTTCAGTTGCAAACTCCACTCAATACATATATATGGGGAGGTACTAGCTCCAACTCGTTTTTACAGTGAAAACTGCAGGAACTTCAAACCGGCACTAGGAAACAGACTGAAAAACCAGAGTAAAAGTTTCTCCTGCAACCCGTTCCCTTTGTTCTAGATGAGCGAACGTCTCTCCACATGCTCATTTCTGAGAGATATGTGTGTGTGAAAGCCGTCCTTCACCTAGCTTGTTGGGAACACAAAGTTTCTCTTCAGTTGCAAACTTCACTCCATACATATATATGGGGAGGTACTAGCTCCAACTCGGTTTTACAGTGAAAACTGAAGGAACTTCAAACCGGCACTAGGAAACAGACTGAGAAACCAGAGTAAAAGTTTCGCCTGCAACCCGTTCCATTTGTGTTAGATGAACGACCGTCTCTCCACATGCTCAGTCCTGAGAGATAAGTGTGTGTGAAAGCCGTCCTTCCCGTAGCTTGTTGGGAACACATAGTTTCTCTTCAGTTGCAAACCCCACTCCATACATATATATGGGGAAGTATTAGCTCCAACTCGGTTTTACAGTGAAAACTGCAGGAATTTCAAACCGGCATTAGGAAACAGACTGAGAAGCCAGAGTAAAAGTTTCTCCTGCAACCCGTTCCCTTTGTGCTAGATGAGCGAACGTCTCTCCACATGCTCAGATCTGAGAGATAAGTGTGTGTGAAAGCTGTCCTTCACCTAGCTTGTTGGTAACACAAAGATTCTCTTCAGTTGCAAACACCAGTCCATACATATATATGGGGAGGTACTAGCTCCAACTCGGGTTTACAGTGAAAACTGCAGGAACTTCAAACCGGCACTAGGAAACAGACTGAGAACCCAGAAAAATAGTTTCTCCTGCAACCCGTTCCCTTGTTGCTAGATGAACGAACGTCTCTCCACATGCTCAGTTCTGAGAGATAAGTGTGTGTGAAAGCCGTCCTTCACCTAGCTTGTTGGGAACCCAAAATTTCTCTTCAGTAGCAAACTCCACTCCATACATATATATGGGGAGGTACTAGCTACAACTCTGTTTTACAGTGAAAACTGCAGGAACTTCAAAGGGGCACTAGGAAACAGACTGAGAAACCAGAGTAAAGTTTCACCTTCAAAGCGTTCCCTTTGTGCTAGATGAACGAACGTCTCTCCACATGCTCAGATCTGAGAGATAAATGTGTGTGAAACCCGTCCTTCACCTAGCTTGTAGAGAACACAAAGTTTCTCTTCAGTTGCAAACTCCAATCCATATATATATATGGGGAGGTACTAGCTCCACCTCGGTTTTAAAGTGAAAACTGCAGGAACTTCAAACCGGCCCTAGGAAACAGACTGAGAAACCAGAGAAATGTTTCTCCTGCAACCCGTTCCATTTGTGCTAGATGAACGACCGTCTCTCCACATGCTCATTTCAGAGGGATAAGTGTGTGTGAAGCCGTCCTTCACTTAGCTTGTTGGGAACACAATGTTTATTTTCAGTTGCAAATTCCACTCCATTCATATATAGGGGGATGTTTTCGATCCAACTCGGTTTTACAGTGAAAACTGCAGGAACTTCAAAACGGCACTAGGAAACATGCTGAGAAACCAGAGTAAAATTTCTCCTGCAACCCGTTCCCTTGGTGCTAGATGAACGAACGTATCTCCACATGCTTAGTTCTGAGAGATAATTGTGTGTGAAAGCCGTCCTTCACCGAGCTTGTTGGGAACACATAGATTCATTTCAGTTGCAAACTCCACTCCATACATATATATTCTGAGGTACTATCTCCAACTCTGTTTTCCAATGAAATCTGCAGGAAATTCAAACCGGCACTAGGAAACAGACTGAGAACCCAGAGTAAAATTTCTCCTGCAACCATTTCCCTTGGTGCTCGATGAACGAACGTCTATCCACATGCTCATTTCTGAGGGATAAGTGTGTATGAAAGCCGTCCTTCACCTAGCTTGTTGGGAACCCAATGTTTCTTTTCAGTTGCAAACTCCACTCCATACATATTTATAGGTAGGTACTAGCTCCAACACTGTTTTACAGTGAAAACTGCAGGAATATCAAACCGGCACTAGGAAACAGACTGAGAAACCAGAGTAAAAGTTTCTCCTGCAACCCGTTCCCTTGGTGCTAGATGAACGAACGTATCTCCACATGCTTAGTTCTGAGAGATAATTGTGTGTGAAAGCCGTCCTTCACCGAGCTTGTTGGGAACACATAGTTTCATTTCAGTTGCAAAGTCCACTCCATACATATATATTCTGAGGTACTAGCTCCAACTCGGTTTTCCAGTGAAATCTGCAGGAAATTGAACCCGGCACTAGGAAACAGACTGAGAACCCAGAGTAAAATTTCTCCTGCAACCATTTCCCTTGGTGCTCGATGAACGAACGTCTATCCACATGCTCATTTCTGAGTGATAAGTGTGTGTGAAAGCCGTCCTTCACCTAGCTTGTTGGGAACACAAAGTAATTTTTCTGTTGCAAACCCAACTCCATACATATATAAGGGGAGGTATTAGCTCCGACTCGGTTTTACAGTGAAAACTGCAGGAACATCAAACCAGCACTAGGAAAAAGACAGAGAAACCAGTGTAAAAGTTTCCCCTGCAAACCGTTCCCTTGGTGCTAAATGAACGAAATTCTGGCCACAAGCTTAGATATGAGAGATAAGTGTGTATGAAAGCCGTCTTTCACGTAGCTTGTTGGGAACACAAAGTCCCTTTTCAGTTGCAAACTCCACTCCATACATATATATGGGGTGGTACTAGCTCCAATTCGATTTTACAGTGAAAACTGAAGGAATTTCAAACTGGCACTAAGTAATACATTGAGAAACCAGAGTAAAAGTTTCTCCTGCAATCCGTTCCCTTGGTGCTAGATTAACGAACGTCTCTCCACAAGCTTAGTTCTGAGAGATAAGTGTGTGTGAAAGCCGTCCTTAAACTAGCTTGTTGGGAACACAAAGTTACTCTTTAGTTGCAAACTCCACTCCATACATATATGTGGGGAGGTACTAGCTCCAACACGGTTTCACAGTGAAAACTGCAGGAACATCAAAACGGCACTAGGAAACAGACTGAGAAACCAGAGTAAAAGTTTCTCCTGCAAACCGTTCCCTTTGTGCTAGATGAACGAACGTCTCTCCACATGCTCAGTTCTGAGAGATAATTGTGTGTAAAAGCCGTAGTTCACCTAGCTTGTTGGGAACAGAAAGTTTCTATTCAGTTGCAAACTCAACTCCTTACATATATATGGGGAGGTACTAGCTCCAACTCGGATTTAAAGTGAAAACTGCAGGAACTCCAAACCGGCACTAGGAAACAGACTGAGAAACCAGAGTAAAAGTTTCTCCTGCAACCCGTTCCCTTGGTGCTAGATTAGCGAACGTCTCTCCACATGCTCAGTTCTGAGAGATAAGTGTGTGTGAAAGCCGTACTTCACCTAACTTGTTGGGAACACAAAGTTTCTCTTCAGTTGCAAACTCCAATCCATACATATATAAGGGGAGGTACTAGCTCCAACCCGGTTTTACACTGAAAACTGCAGGAACTTCAACCGGCACTAGGAAACAGACTGAGAAACCAGAGTAAAATTTCTCCTGCAACCCTTTCCATTTGTGCTAGATGAACGAACGTCTCTCCACATGCTCAGTTCTGAGAGATAAGTGTGTGTGAAAGCCATCCTTCACCTAGCTTGTTGGGAACAATAAGTTTCTCTTCAGTTGCAAACTCAAATCCTTACATATATATGGGGAGGTACTAGCTCCAACTCTGTTTTACACTGTAAACTGCAGGAACTTCAAACGGCACTAGGAAACAGACTGAGAAACCAGAGTAAAATTTCTCCTGCAAACCTTTCCATTTGTGCTAGATGAACGAAAGTCTCTCCACATGCTCAGATCTGAGAGTTAAGTGTGTGTGAAAGCCGTCCTTCACCTAGCATGTTGGGAACACAAAGTTTCTCTTCAGTTGCAAACTCCACTCCATACATATATTTCGGAAGGTACTAACTCCAACTCAGTTTTACAGTGAAAACTGCAGGAACTTCATACCGGCACTAGGAATCAGACTGATAAACCTGAGTAAATGTTTCACCTGCAACCCGTTCCGTTTGTGCTAGATGAACGAACGTCTCTCCACATGCTCAGTTCTGAGAGAAAAGTGTGTGTGAAAGCCGTCCTTCACCTAGCTTGTTGGGAACAGAAAGATTCTCTTCAGTTGCAAACTTCAATCCATATATATATATGGGGAGGTACTAGCTCCAACTCGGTTTTACAGTGAAAACTGCAGGAACTTCAAACCGGCACTAGGAAACAGACTGAGATACCAGAGTAAAAGTTTCTCCTTCATACCGTTCCCTTTGTGCTAGATGAACGAACGTCTCTCCACATGCTCAGTTCTGAGAGAAAAGTGTGTGTGAAAGCCGTCCTTCACCTAGCTTGTTGGGAACACAAAGTTTCTCTTCAGTTGCAATCTCCAATCCATACATATATATGGGGAGGTACTAGCTCCAACTCGGTTTTACAGTGAAACTGCAGGAATTTCAAACCGGCACTAGGAAACAGACTGAGAAACCAGAGTAAAATTTCTCCTGCAACCCGTTCCCTTTGTGCTAGATGAACGAACGTCTCTCCACATGCTATGTTCTGAGAGATAATTATGTGTGAATGCCGTCCTTCACATAGCTTGTTGGGAACACAAAATTTCTTTTCAGTTGCTAAGTCCACTCCATACATATATATGGGGAGGTACAAGCTCCAACTCGGTTTTACAGTGAAAACTGCAGGAACTTCAAACCGGCACTAGGAAACAGACTGAGAAACCAGAGTAAAAATTTCTCCTGCAACCCGTTCCCTTTGTGCTAGATGAGCAAACGTCTCTCCACATGCTCAGTTCTGAGAGATAAGTGTGTGTGAAAGCCGTCTTTCACCTAGCTTATAGGGAACACAAAGGTTCTCTTCAGTTGCAAACTCCACTCCATACATATATATGGGGAGGTACAAGCTCCAACTCGGTTTTACAGTGAAAACTGCAGGAACTTCAAACCGGCACTAGGAAACAGACTGAGAAACCAGAGTAAAAGTTTCTCAGGCAACCCGTTCCCTTTGTGCTAGATGAGCGAACGTCTCTCCACATGCTCAATTCTGAGAGATATGTGTGTGTGAAAGCCGTCCTTCCCCTAGCTTGTTGTGAACACAAAGGTTCTCTTCAGTTACAAACTCCTCTCCATACATATATATGGGGAGGTACTAGCTACAATTCTGTTTTACAGTGAAAACTGCAGGAAATTCAAACCGGCACTAGGAAACAGAATGAGAAACCAGAGTAAAAGTTTCTCCTGCAAAACTTTCCCTTTGTGCTAGATGAACGAACGTCTCTCCACATGCTCAGTTCTGAGAGATAAGTGTGTGTGAAAGCCGTCCTTCACCTAGCTTGTTGGGAACACAAAGATTCTCTTCAGTAGCAAACTTCAATCCATACATATATATGGGGAGGTAATAGCTCCAACAAGGTTTTACAGTGAAAACTGCAGGAACTTCAAACCGGCACTAGGAAACAGACTGAGAAGCCAGAGTAAAAGTTTCTCCTGCAACCCGTTCCCTTTGTGCTAGATGAACGAACGTCTCTCCACATGCTCAGTTCTGAGAGATAAGTGTGTGTGAAAGCTGTCCTTCACCTAGCTTGTTGGTAACACAAAGATTCTCTTCAGTTGCAAACTCCAATCCATACATATATATGGGGAGGTACTAACTCCAACTCGGTTTTACAGTGAAAACTGCAGGAACTTCAAACCGGCACTAGGAAACAGACTGAGAACCCAGATAAATAGTTTCCCCTGCAACCCGTTCCCTTGGTGCTAGATGAACGAACGTCTCTCCACATGCTCAGTTCTGAGAGATAAGTGTGTGTGAAAGACGTCCTTCACCTAGCTTGTTGGGAACCCAAAGTTTCTCTTCAGTAGCAAACTCCACTCCATAAATATATATGGGGAGGTACTAGCTCCAACTCGGTTTTACAGTGAAAACTGCAGGAAATTCAAAGCGGCACTAGGAAACAGACTGAGAAACCAGAGTAAAAGTTTCTCCTTCAAAACGTTCCCTTTGTGCTAGATGAACGAACGTCTCTCCACATGCTCAGATCTGAGAGATAAGTGTGTGTGAAACCCGTCCTTCACCTATCTTGTTGGGAACACAAAGTTTCTCTTCAGTTGCAAACTCCACTCCATACATATATATGGGCAGGTACTAGCTCCATCTCTGTTTTACAGTGAAATCTGCAGGAAATTTAAACCGGCACTAGGAAACAGACTGAGAAACCAGAGTAAAAGTTTCTCCTGCAAAACTTTCCCTTTGTGCTAGATGAACGAACGTAGCTCCACATACTCAGTTCTGAGAGATAAGTGTGTGTGAAAGCCGTCCTTCACCTAGCTTGTAGGGAACACAAAGTTTCTCTTCAGTTGCAAACTCCAATCCATATATATATATGGGGAGGTACTAGCTCCAACTCGGTTTTAAAGTGAAAACTGCAGGAACGTCAAACCGGCCCTAGGAAACAGACTGAGAAACCAGAGAAAAGTTCCTCCTGCAACCCGTTCCCTTTGTGCTAGATGAACGAACGTCTCTCCACATGCTCAGTTCTGAGATAAGTGTGTGTGAAAGCCGTCCTTCACCTAGCTTGTTGGGAACACAAAGTTTCTCTTCAGTTGCAAACTCCAATCCATACGTATATATGGGGTGGTACTAGCTCCAACACGATTTTACAGTGAAAACTGCAGGAACTTTAAACAGGCACTAGGAAACAGACTGAGAAACTAGAGTAAAAGTTTCTCCTGCAACCCGTTCCCTTTGTGCTAGATGAAGGATCGACTCTCCACATGCTCAATTCTGATAGATAAGTGCGTGTGAAAGCCGTCCATCACCTAGCTTTTTGGGAAGATAAAGTTTCTCTTCAGTTGCAAACTCCACTCCATACATATATATGGGGAGGTACTAGCTCCAACACGGTTTTACTGTGAAAACTGCAGGAACTTCAAACCGGCACTAGGAAACAGACTGAGAAACCAGAGTAAATGTTTCACATGCAACCCGTTCCCATTGTGCTAGATGAACGAACGTCTCTCCACATGCTCAGTTCTGAGTGATAAGTGTGTGTGAAAGCCGTACTTCACCTAGCTTGTTGGGAACACAAAGTTTCTCTTCAGTTGCAAACTCCACTCCATACATTTATATGGGGAGGTTCTAGCTCCAACTCGATTTTACAGTGAAAACTGCAGGATCTTCAAACCGGCACTAGGAAACAGACTGAGAAACCAGAGTAAAAGTTTTTCCTGCAAAACTTTCCCTTTGTGCTAGATGAACGAACGTCTCTCCACATGCTCAGTTGTGAGAGATAATTGTGTGTGAAAGCCGTCCTTCACCTAGCTTGTTGGGAACACAAAGATTCTCTTCATTAGCAAACTTCAATCCACACATATATATGGGGAGGTAATAGCTCCAACCCGGTTTTACAGTGAAAACTGCAGGAACTTCAAACTGGCACTGGGAAACAGACTGAGAAACCAGAGAAAAAGTTTCTCCTGCAACCCGTTCCCTTTCTGCTAGATGAACGAACGTCTCTCCACATGCTCAGTTCTGAGAGATAAGTGTGTGTGAAAGCCGTCCTTCACCTATCTTGTTGGGAACACAAAGTTTCTTTTCAGTTGCAAACTCCACTCCATACATATATATGGGGAGGTACTAGCTCCAACTCGTATTTACAGTGAAAACTGCAGGAACTTCAAACCGGCACTAGGAAACAGACTGAAAAACCAGAGTAAAAGTTTCTCCTGCAACCCGTTCCCTTTGTTCTAGATGAGCGAACGTCTCTCCACATGCTCAGTTCTGAGAAATATGTGTGTGTGAAAGCCGTCCTTCACCTAGCTTGTAGGGAACACAAAGTTTCTCTTCAGTTGCAAACTTCACTCCATACATATATATCGGGAGGTACTAGCTCCAACTCGGTTTTACAGTGAAAACTGAAGGAACTTCAAACCGGCACTAGGAAACAGACTGAGAAACCAGAGTAAAAGTTTCGCCTGCAACCCGTTCCATTTGTGTTAGATGAACGACCGTCTCTCCACATGCTCAGTCCTGAGAGATAAGTGTGTGTGAAAGCCGCCTTCCCGTAGCTTGTTGGGAACACATAGTTTCTCTTCAGTTGCAAATCCCACTCCATACATATATATGGGGAAGTATTAGCTCCAACTCGGTTTTACTGTGAAAACTGCAGGAATTTCCAACCGGCATTAGGAAACAGACTGATAAGCCAGAGTAAAAGTTTCTCCTGCAACCCGTTCCCTTTGTGCTAGATGAGCGAACGTCTCTCCACATGCTCAGATCTGAGAGATAAGTGTGTGTGAAAGCTGTCCTTCACCTAGCTTGTTGGTAACACAAAGATTCTCTTCAGTTGCAAACACCAATCCATACATATATATGGGGAGGTACTAGCTCCAACTCGGTTTTACAGTGAAAACTGCAGGAACTTCAAACCGGCACTAGGAAACAGCCTGAGAACCCAGATAAATAGTTTCTCCTGCAACCCGTTCCCTTGGTGCTAGATGAACGAACGTCTCTCCACATGCTCAGTTCTGAGAGATAAGTGTGTGTGAAAGCCGTCCTTCACCTAGCTTGTTGGGAACCCAAAATTTCTCTTCAGTAGCAAACTCCACTCCATACATATATATGGGGAAGTACTAGCTCCAACTCTGTTTTACAGTGAAAACTGCAGGAACTTCAAAGGGGCACTAGGAAACAGACTGAGAAACCAGAGTAAAAGTTTCACCTTCAAAGCGTTCCCTTTGTGCTAGATGAACGAACGTCTCTCCACATGCTCAGATCTGAGAGATAAGTGTGTGTGAAACCCGTCCTTCACCTAGCTTGTAGGGAACACAAAGTTTCTCTTCAGTTGCAAACTCCAATCCATATATATATATGGGGAGGTACTAGCTCCACGTCGGTTTTAAAGTGAAAACTGCAGGAACTTCAAACCGGCCCTAGGAAACAGACTGAGAAACTAGAGAAATGTTTCTCCTTCAACCCGTTCCCTTTGTGCTAGATGAACGACCGTCTCTCCACATGCTCAGTTCTGAGAGATAAGTGTGTGTGAAAGCCGTCCTTCACCTAGCTTGTTGGGAACACAAAGTTTCTCTTCAGTTGCAAACTCCGCTCCATACGTATATATGGGTTGGTACTAGCTCAAACTCGGTTTTACAGTGAAAACTGCAGGAACTTCAAACCGGCACTAGGAAACAGACTGAGAAACCAGAGTAAAAGTTTCGCCTGCATCCCGTTCCCTTTGTGCCAGATGAACAAAGGTCTCTCCACATGCTCAGTTCTGAGAGATATGTGTGTGTGAATGCCGTCCTTCACCTAACATGTTGGGAACACAAAGTTTCTCTTCAGTTGCAAACTCCACTCCATACATATATATGGGTAGGTACTATCTTCAACTCGGTTTTACAGTGAAAACTGCAAGAAATTCAAACCGGCACTAGGAAACAGACTGAGAATCCAGAGTAAATGTTTCTCCTGCAACACGTTCCCTTTGTTCTAGATGAGCGAACATCTCTCCACATGCTCAGTTCTGAGAGATATGTGTGTGTGAAAGCCGTCCTTCACCTAGCTTGTTGGGAAAACAAAGTTTCTCTTCAGTTGCAAACTCCACTCCATACATATATATGGGGAGGTACTAGCTCCAACTCGGTTTTACACTGAATACTGCAGGAACTTCAAACCGGCACTAGGAAACAGAGTGAGAAACCAGAGTAAAACTTTCTCCTGCAACCGTTTCCATTTGTGCTAGATGAAGGAACGTCTCTCCACATGCTCAGTTCTGAGAGATAAGTGTGTGTGAAAGCCGTCCTTCACTTGGCTTTTTGGGAAAACAAAGTTTCTCTTCAGTTGCAAACTCCACTCCATACATATATATGGGGAGGTACTAGCTCCAACTCTGTTTTACAGTGAAAACTGCAGGAACTTCAAACCGGCACTAGGAAACAGACTGAGAAACCAGAGTAAATGTTTCTCCTGCATCCCGTTCCCTTTGAGCTAGATGAACGAACGTCTCTCCACATGCCCAGTTCTGAGAGATAATGTGTGTGAAAGCCGTCCTTCACCTAGCTTATAGGGAACACAAAGATTCTCTTCAGTAGCAAATTTCACTCCATACATATATATGGGGATGTACTAGCTCCAACTAGGTTTTACAGTGAAAACTGCAGGAAATTCAAACCGGCAATAGGAAACAGACTGAGAAACCAGAATAAAAGTTTCTCCTGCAACCCGTTCCTTTTGTGCTAGATGAACGAACGTCTCTGCACATGCTCAGTTCTGAGAGATAAGTGTGTGTGAAAGACGTATTTCACCTATGTTGTTGGGAATACAAAGATTCTCTTCAGTTGTAAACTCCACTTCATACATATATATGGGGAGGTACTAGCTCCAACTCGGTTTTACAGTGAAAATTGCAGGAACTTCAAAACGGCTCTAGGAAACAGTCTGAGAAACCAGAGTAAAATTTTCCCTGCAACCCGATCCTTTGTGCTAGATGAAAGAACATCTCTCCACATGCTCAGTTCTTAGAGATAAGTGTGTGTGAAAGCCGTCCTTCACTTAGCTTGTTTGGAACACAAAGTTTCCCTTCAGTTGCAAACTCCACTCCATGCATATATATGGGGAGGTACTAGCTCCAACTAGGTTTTACAGTGAAAACTGCAGGAACTTCAAACCGGCACTAGGAAACAGGCTGAGAAACCTGAGTAAATGTTTCACCTTCAACCCGTTCCCTCTGTGCTAGATGAGCGAACGTCTCTCCATATGCTCAGTTCTGAGAGATAATTGTGTGTGAAAGCCGTCCTTCACCTAGCTTGTTGGGAACACAAAGTTTCTCTTCAGTTGCAAACTCCACTCCATACATATATATGGGGAGGTACTAGCCCCAACTCTGTTTTACAGTGAAAACTGCAGGAAATTCAAACCGGCACTACGAAACAGACTGAGAAACCAGAGTAAAATTTCTCCTGCAAACCGTTCCCTTTGTACTAAATGAACGAACGTCTCTCCACATGCTAAGGTCTGAGAGATAATTGTGTGTGAATGCCGTCCTTCACCTAGCTTGTAGGGAACACAAAATTTCTTTTCAGTTGCAAACTCCACTCCATACATATATATGGGGAGGTACTAGCTCTAACTCGGTTTTACAGTGAAAACTGCAGGAACTTCAAACCGGCAATAGGAAACAGACTGAAAAACCAGAGTAAAAGTTCCTCCTGCAACCAGTTCCCTTTGTTCTAGATGAGCGAACGTCTCTCCACATGCTCAGTTCTGAGAGATATGTGTGTGTGAAAGCCGTCCTTCACCTAGCTTGTTGGGAACACAAAGTTTCTCTTCATTTGCAAACTCCACTCCATACATATATATGGGGAAGTATTAGCTCCATCTCGGTTTTACAGTGAAAACTGCAGGAAATTAAAATCGGCAGTAGGAAACAGACTGAGAACCCAGAGTAAAAGTTTCTCCTGCATCCCGTTCCCTTTGTGCTAGATGAACGAACGTCTCTCCATATGCTCAGTTCTGAGAGATAAGTGTGTGTGAAAGCTGTCCTTCACCTAGCTTGTTGGTAACACAAAGCTTCTCTTCAGTTGCAAACACCTATCCATACATATATATGGGGAGGTACTAGCTCCAACTCGGTTTTACAGTGAAAACTGCAGGAACTTCAAACCGGCACTAGGAAACAGACTGAGAACCCAGATAAATTGTTTCTCCTGCAACCCGTTCCCTTGTTGCTAGATGAACGAACGTCTCTCCACATGCTCAGTTCTGAGAGATAAGTGTGTTTGAAAGCCGTCCTTCACCTAACTTGTTGGGAACCCAAAATTTCTCTTCAGTAGCAAACTCCACTCCATACATATATATGGGGAGGTACTAGCTCTAACTCTCTTTTACAGTGAAAACTGCAGGAACTTCAAAGGGGCACTAGGAAACAGACTGAGAAACCAGAGTAAAAGTTTCACCTTCAAACCGTTCCCTTTTGCTAGATGAACGAACGTCTCTCCACATGCTCAGATCTGAGAGATAAGTGTGTGTGAAACCCGTCTTTCACCTAGCTTGTAGGGAACACAAAGTTTCTCTTCAGTTGCAAACTCCAATCCATATATATATATAGGGAGGTATTGCTCCAACTCGGTTTTAAAGTGAAAATTGCAGGAACTTCAAAACGGCACTAGGAAACAGACTGAGAAACCAGAGAAATGTTTCTCCTGCAACCCGTTCCCTTTGTGCTAGATGAACGACCGTCTCTCCACATGCTCAGTTCTGAGAGATAAGTGTGTGTGAAAGCCGTCCTTCACCTCGCTTGTTGGGAACACAAAGTTTCTCTTCAGTTGCAAACTCCACTCCATACGTATATATGGGTTGGTACTAACTCCAACTCGGTTTTACAGTGAAAACTGCATTAACTTCAAAGCGGCACTAGGAAACAGACTGAGAAACCACAGTAAAAGTTTCTGCTGCAAACCGTTCCCTTTGTGCTAGATGAACGAACTTCTCTCCACATGCTCAGTTCTGAGAGTTAAGTGTATGTGAAAGCCGTCCTTCACCTAGCTTGTTGGGAACACAAAGTTTCTCTTCAATTGCAAACTCCACTCCGTACATATATATGTGGATGTACTAGCTCAAACTCGGTTTTACAGTGATAATTGCAGGAACTTCAAACCGGCACTAGGAAACAGACTGAGAAACCAGAGTAAAAGTTTCGCCTGCATCCCGTTCCCTTTGTGCCAGATGAACAAAGTTCTCTCCACATGCTCAGTTCTGAGAGATATGTGTGTGTGAAAGCCGTCCTTCACCTAACATGTTGGGAACACAAAGTTTCTCTTCAGTTGCAAACTCCACTCCATACATATATATGGGGAGGTACTATCTCCAACTCGGTTTTACAGTGAAAACTGCAGGAACTTCAAACTGGCACTAGGAAACAGACTGAGAAACCAGTGTAAAAGTTTCCCTGCAACCCGTTCCTTTTGTGCTAGATGAACGAACGTCTCTACAGAAACTTAGTTTGAGAGATAAGTGTGTGACAATGCCGTACTTCACCGAGCTTGTTCGGAACACAAAGTTTCTTTTCAGTTGCAAACTCCACTCCATACATTTATATGGGTAGGTACTAGCTCCAACACGGTTATACAGTGAAAACTGCAGGAACTTAAAACCGGCACTAGGAAACAGACTGAGAAACCAGAGTAAAAGTTTCTCCTGAAACCCGTTCCCTTGGTGCTAGGTGAACGAATATCTCTCCACATAATCATTTCTGAGAGATAAGTGTGTGTGAAAGCCGTCCTTCACTTAGCTTGTTGGGAACACAAAGTTTCTTTTCAGTTGCAAACTCCACTCCATAAATATATATGGGGAGGTACTAGCTCTAACTCGGTTTTACAGTGAAACCTGCAGGAACTTCAAACCGGCACTAGGAAACAGACTGAGAAACCAGAGTAAAAGTTTCTCCTGCAACCCGTTCCCTTTGTGCTAGATGAACGAACGTCTCTCCACATGCTCAGTTCTGAGAGATAAGTGTGTGTTAAAGCCGTCCTTCACCTAGCTTGGTGGGAACACAAAGTTTCTTTTCAGTTGCAAACTCCACTCTAAACATTTATATGGGGAGGTACTAGCTCCAACACTGTTTTACAGTAAAAACTGCAGGAAATTCAAAACGGCACTAGGAAACAGACTGAGAAACCAGAGTAAAAGTTTCTCCTGCAACACGTTCCCTTGGTCTCGATGAACGAACGTTTCTAAACATGCTCAGTTCTGAGAGATATGTGTGTGTGAAAGCCGTCTTTCACCTAGCTTGTTGGGAACCCATGTTACTTTCATTTGCAAACTCCACTCCGTACATATATAGGGGCAGGTATTAGATCCAACTCGGTTTTACAGTGAAAACTGCAATATCTTCAATCCGGCACTAGTAAACAAACTGAGAAACCAGAGTAAAATTTCTCCTGCAAAACTTTCCCTTTGTGCTAGATGAACGAACGTCTCTCCACATGCTCAGTTCAGAAAGATAAGTGTGTGTGAAAGCCGTCCTTCACCTAGCTTGTTGGGAACACAATGCTTGTTTTCAGTTGCAAATTCCACTCCATACCTATATATGGGGAGGTACTAGATCCAACTCTGTTTTACAGTGAAAACTGCAGGAAATACAAACCGGCACTAGGAAGCAGACTGAGAAAACACAGTAAAGTTTCTCCTGAAAACAGACCACTTGGTGCTAGGTGAACGAACGTCCCACCACATGCTCAGTTCGGAGAGATAAGTGTGCGTGTAAGTCTTCCTTCAACTTACTTGTTAAGAACACAAAGTATCTTTTCAGTTACATACTCCACTCCATACATATATAAGGGGAGGTACTAGCTCCAACTGGGTTTTACAGTGAAAACTGCAGGAAATTCAAACCGGCACTAGGAAACAGACTGAGAAACCATAGTAAAAGTTTCTCCAGCAAAACGTTCCCTTGGTCTCGATGAACGATCGTTCTAAACATGCTCAGTTCGGAGAGATATGTTTGTGTGAAAGCCATCCTTCACCTAGCTTGTTGGGAACACAATGTTTCTTTGATTTGCAAACTCCACTCCATCCATATATAGGGGGAGTTACAAGCTCCAACTCGGTTTTAGAGTGAAAACTGCAGGAACTTCAATCCGGCACTAGGAAACAAACTGAGAAACCAGAGCAAATGTTTCTCCTGCAAACAGTTCCCTTGGTGCTAGGTGAAGGAACGTCTCTCCACATGCTCAGTTCTGAGAGATAAGTGTGTGTGAAAGCCGTCCTTCACCTAGCTTGTTGGAAACACAATGATTATTTTCAGTTGCAAACACCACTCCATATATATATAGGGGGAGTTACTATCTCCAACACTGTTTTACAGTGAAAACTGTAGGAAATTCAAACCGGCACTTGGAAACAGACTGTAAAAACCAGAGCAAAAGTTTCTCCTGCAAACATTTCCCTTGGTGCTAGGTGAAGGAACGTCTCTCCACATGCTCAGTTCTGAGAGATAAGTGTGTGTGAAAGCCGTCCTTCACCTAGCTTGTTGGGAACACAAAGTTTCTTTTCAGTTGCAAACACCACTCCATACATATATATGGGGAGGTACTAGCTCTAACTCCGTTTTACGGTGAAAACTCCAGGAACATCAAACCGGCACTAAGAAACAGACTGAGGAACGAGAGTAAAAGTTATTCCTGCAACCCGTTCTTTTGTGTTATTTGAACGAACGTCTCTCCACATGCTCAGTTCTGAGAGAAAATTGTGTGTGAACGCCGTACTTCACCTAGCTTGTTGGGAACACAAAATTTGTTTTCTGTTGCAAACTCCACTCCATACATATATATGGGGAGGTACAAGCTCCAACTCGGTTTTACAGAAAAAACTGCAGGAAATTCAATCCGGCATTAGGAAACAGTCTGAGAAACCAGAGTAAAAGTTTCTCCTGCAAACCGTTCACTTGGTCTCGATGAACAAAAGTTTCTAAACATGCTCAGTTCTGAGAGATAAGTGTGTGTGAAAGCCGTCCTTCACATAGCTTGTTGGGAACACAAAGATTCTTTTCAGTGGCAAACTCCATTCCATACATTTATATGGGAGGTACTAGCTCCATCTCGTTTTTAGAGTGAAAACTGCAGGAACTTCATACTGGCACTAGGAAACAGACTGAGAAACCAGAATAAAAGTTTCTCCTGCAAACCGTTCCCTTGGTGCTAGGTGAATGAACATATCTCCACATGCTCAGTTGTCATATATAAGTGTGTGTGAAAGCCGTCCTTCACATAGCTTGTTGGGAACACAAAGTTTGTTTTCAGTTGCAATCTCCACTGCTTGAAAATATAGGGGAAGGTACTAAATCCAACTCGGTTTTAAAGTGAAAACTGCAAGAAATTCAAACAGGCACTAGGAAACAGACTGAGAATCCAGAGTTAAAGTTTCTCCTGCAACCCGTTCCCTTGGTTCTAGATGAACGAACGTCTCTCCACATGCTCAGTTCTGAGAGAGAAGTGTGTGTGAAAGCCGTCCTTCACCTATCTTGTTGGGAACACAAAGGTTTTTTCAGTGGCAAACTCCACTCCAAAAATATATATGGGGAGGTAGTAGCTCCAAATCGGTTTTCCAGTGAAAACTGCAGGAACTTCAAACCGGCACTTTTAAATAGACTGAGAATCCAGAGTAAAAGTTTCTCCTGCAACCCGTTCCCATGGTGCTAGATGAACGAACGTCTCTCCACATGCTCAGTTCTGAGAGATAAGTGTGTTTGAAAGCCGTTCTTCAGCTAGCTTGTTGGGAACACAAAGTTTGTTTTCAGTTGCAAACTCCATTCCTTGAATATATAGCGGAAGGTACTAAATCCAACTCGGTTTTACAGTGAAAATTGTAGGAACTACAAACCGGCACTTGGAAACAGACTGAGAAACAATAGTAAAAGTTTCTCCTGCAACCCGTTCCCTGGGTGCTAGATGAACGAAGGTCTCTCCACATGCTCAATTCTGATAGATAATTGTGTGTGAAAGCCGTCCTTCACCTAGCTTGTTGGGAACACAAAGTTTCTTTTCAGTTGCAAACTCCAATCCATACATATATATGGGGAGGTAGTATCTCCAAATCGTCTTTCCAATGAAAAATGCAGGAACTTCTAACCGGCACTAGGAAAATGACTGAGAAACCAGAGAAAAAGTTTCTACTGCAACCCGTTCCTTTGGTTCTAGATGAACGAACGTCTCTCCACATGCTCAGTTCTGAGAGATAAGTGTGTGTGAAAGCCGTCCTTCACCTAGCTTGTTGGGAACACATAGTTTTTTTCAGTGGCAAAATCCACTACATAAATATATATGGGGATGTAGTAGCTAAAAATCGGTTTTCCAGTGAAAACTGCAGGAACTTCAAACCGTCACTAGGAAACAGACTGAGAAACCAGAGTAAAAGTTTCTCCTGCAAACCGTTCCCTAATTGCTGGATGAACGAACGTCTCTCCACATGCTCAATTCTGAGAAATAAGTGTGTGTTAAAGCCGTCCTTCACCTAGCTTGTTGGGAACACAAAGTTTCTTTTCAGTGGCAAACCCCAATCCTTACACATATATGGGGAGGTACTAGCTCCAACTCGGTTTTACAGTGAAAACTGCAGGAACATCAAACCGGCACTAGGAAACAGACTGAAACCAGAGTAAAAGATTCTCCTGCAAACCGTTCCGTTTGTGCTAGATGATCGAACGTCTCTCCACATGCTCAGTTGTGAGATATATGTGTCTGTGAAAGCCGTCCTTCACCTTGCTTGGTGGGAACACAAAACTTCTTTTCAGTTGCAAACTCCACTCCATACATATATATGGGGATTTACTAGCTCCAACTCGGTTTTACAGTAAAAACTGCAGGAAATTCAAACCGGCACTAGGAAAAAGACTGAGAAAGCAGAGTAAAAGTTTCTCCAGCAAAACGTTCCGTTGGTCTCGATGAACGAACGTCTCTCCACATGCCAATTTCTGAGAGATAAGTGTGTGTGAAAGCCGTACTTCACCTATCTTGTTGGGAACACAAAGTTTGTTTTCAGTTGCAAACTTCATTCCATACATATATATGGGGAGGTAGGAGATCCAACTCGATTTACCTGTGAAAAGTGGAGGAATTTCAAACCGGCACTAGGAAACAGACTGAGAAACCAGAGTAAAAGTTTCTCTTGCAACCCGTTTCCTTGGTGCTAAATGAACGAACGTTCTCCACATGCTCATTTCTGAGAGATAAGTGTGTGTGAAAGCCGTCCTTCACCTAGCTAGTTGGGAACACAAAGTTTCTGTTCAGTTGCAAACTCCAATCCATACATATATATGGGGAGGTAGTAGCTCCAAATCGTTTTTCCAGTGAAAACTGCAGGAACTTCAAACCGGCACTAGGAAACAGACTGAGAAACCAGAGAAAAAGTTTCTCCTGCAACCCGTTCCCTTGGTTCTAGATGAACGAAAGTCTCTCCACATGCTAAGTTCTGAGAGATAAGTGTGTGTGAAAGCAGTCCTTCACCTAGCTTGTTGGGAACACAAAGTTTTTTTCAGTGGCAAACTCCACTCTGTAAATATATATGTGGAGGTAGTAGCAAAAAATCGGTTTTCCAGTGAAAACTGCAGGAACTTCAACCAGGCACTAGGAAACAGACTGAGAAACCAGAGTAAAATTTCTTCTGCAACCCGTTCCCTTTTTGCTAGATGAACAAACGTCTCTCCACATGCTCAATTCTGACAGATAAGTGTGTGTGAAAGCCGTTCCTCACCTAGCTTGTTGGGAACACAAAGTTTCTTTTCAGTGGCAAACTCCAATCCTTACACATATATGGTGAGGTACTAACTCCAACTCAGTTTTACAGTGAAAACTGCAGGAATATCAAACCGGCACTAGGAAACAGACTTAAAACAGAGTAAATGTTTCTCCTTCAACCCGTTCCGTTTGTGCTAGATGAACGAAAGTCTCTCAACATGCTCAGTTCTGAGAGATAAGTGTGTGTGAAAGCCGTCCTTCACCTATCTTGGTGGGAACACAAAATTACTTTTCAGTTGCAAACACCACTCCATACATATATATGGGGAGGTACTAGCTCCAACTCGGTTTTACAGTAAAAACTGCAGGAAATTCAACCCGGCACTAGGAAAAACACTGAGAAACCAGAGTAAATGTTTCTCCTGCCACCCGTACCATTGGTCTCGATGAACGAACGTTTCTAAACATGCTCTGTTCTGAGAGATATGTGTGTGTGAAAGCCGTCCTTCACCTAGCTTGTTGGGAACACAATGTTTCTTTCAGTTGCAAACTCCACTCCATACATATATAAGGGGAGATAATAGCTCCAACACGGTTTTCCAGTGAAAACTGCAGGAAGTTCAAACCGGCACTAGGAAACACACTGAGAAACCAGAGTAAATGTTTCTCCTGCAAACCGTTTCCTTGGTGCTAAATGAACGAACGTTCTCCACATGCTCATTTTTGAGAGATAAGTGTGTGTGAAAGCCGTCCTTCACCTAGCTTGTTGGGAACACAAAGTTTCTGTTCAGTTGCAAACTCCAATCCATACATATATATGGGGAGGTAGTAGCTCCAACTCGTTTTTCCAGTGAAAACTGCAGGAACATCAAACCGGCACTAGGAAACAGACTGAGAAACCAGAGAAAAAGTTTCTCCTGCAACCCGTTCCCTTGGTTCTAGATGAACGAACGTCTCTCCACATGCTAAGTTCTGAGAGATAAGTGTGTGTGAAAGCCGTACTTCTCCTAGCTTGTTGGGAACACAAAGATTCTTTTCAGTGGCAAACTCCATTTCCAAAATATATATATGGGGAGGTAGTAGCTCCAAATCGGTTTTCCAGTGAAAACTGCAGGAACTTCAAAACGGCACTAGGAAAAAGACTGAGAACCCTGAGTAAAAGTTTCTCCTGCAACCCGTTCCCTTTGTGCTAGATGAACGAACGTCTCTCCACATGCTCAGTTCTGAGAGAAAAGTGTGTTTGAAAGCCGTCCTTCACCTAGCTTGTTGGGAACACAAAATTTCTTGTCAGTACCAAACTCCACTCCATACATATATATGGGGAGTTACTATCTCCAAATCAGTTTTACAGTGAAAACTGCAGGAACTTCAAACCGGCACTAGGAAACAGACTGAGAAACCAGAGTAAAAGTTTCTCCTGCAACCCGTTCCCTTGGTGCTAGATGAACGAACGTCTCTCCACATGCTCAGTTCTGAGAGATAAGTGTGTCTGAAAGCCGTCCTTCACCTAGCTTGTTGGGAACACAAAGTTTCTTTTCAGTGGCAAAATCCAATCCATACATATGTATGGGGAGTTACTGCTCCAACCTGGTTTTACAGTGAAAACTGCAGGAACTTCAAAACGGCAGTAGGAAACAGACTGAAATCAGAGTAAAAGTTTCTCCTTCAACCCGTTTCGTTTGTGCTAGATGAACGAAAGTCTCTCAACATGCTCAGTTCTGAGAGATAAGTGTGTGTGAAAGCCGTCCTTCACCTATCTTGGTGGGAACACAAAATTACTTTTCAGTTGCAAACACCACTCCATACATATATATGGGGAGGTTCTAGCTCCAACTCGGTTTTACAGTAAAAACTGCAGGAAATTAAAACCGGCACTAGGAAAAAGACTGAGAAACCAGAGTAAATGTTTCTCTTGCCACCCGTACCATTGGTCTCGATGAACGAACGTTTCAAAACATGCTCTTTTCTGAGAGATATGTGTGTGTGAAAGCCGTCCTTCACCTAGCTTGTTGGGAACACAATGTTTTTTTCAGTTGCAAACTCCACTCCATACATATATAAGGGGAGGTAATAGCTCCAACTCGGTTTTCCAGTGAAAACTGCAGGAACTTCAAACCGGCACTAGGAAACACACTGAGAAACCAGAGTAAATGTTTCTCCTGCAAACCGTTTCCTTGGTGCTAAATGAACGAACGTTCTCCACATGCTCATTTTTGAGAGATAAGTGTGTGTGAAAGCCGTCCTTCACCTAGCTTGTTGGGAACACAAAGTTTCTGTTCAGTTGCAAACTCCACTCCATACATATATATGGGGAGGTAGTAGCTCCAACTCGTTTTTCCAGTGAAGACTGCAGGAACATCAAACCGGCACTAGGAAACAGAATGAGAAACCAGAGTAAAAGTTTCTCCTGCAACCCGTTCCCTTTGTGCTAGATGGACGAACGTCTCTCCACATGCTCAGTTCTGAGAGAAAAGTGTGTGTGAAAGCCGTCCTTCACCTAGCTTGTTGGGAACACAAAATTTCTTGTCAGTAGCAAACTCCACTCCATACATATATATGGGGAGTTACTATCTCCAAATCAGTTTTACAGTGAAAACTGCAGGAACTTCAAACCGGCACTAGGAAACAGACTGAGAAACCAGAGTAAAAGTTTCTCCTGCAACCCGTTCCCTTGAGCTAAATGAACGAACGTCTCTCCACATGCTCAGTTCTGAGAGATAAGTGTGTCTGAAAGCCGTCCTTCACCTAGCTTGTTGGGAACACAAAGTTTGTTTTCAGTGGCAAACTCCAATCCATACATATATATGGGGAGTTACTAGCTCCAACCTGGTTTTACAGTGAAAACTGCAGGAACTTCAAACCGGCAGTAGGAAACAGACTGAAATCAGAGTAAAAGTTTCTCCTTCAACCCGTTTCGTTTGTGCTAGGTGAACGAAAGTCTCTCAACATGCTCAGTTCTGAGAGATAAGTGTGTGTGAAAGCCGTCCTTCACCTATCTTGGTGGGAACACAAAATTACTTTTCAGTTGCAAACACCAATCCATACATATATATGGGGAGGTACTAGCTCCAACTCGGTTTTACAGTAAAAACTGCAGGAAATTCAAACCGGCACAAGGAAAAAGACTGAGAAACCAGAGTAAATGTTTCTCCTGCCACCCGTACCATTGGTCTCGATAAACGAACGTTTCAAAACATGCTCTTTTCTGAGAGATATGTGTGTGTGAAAGCAACCCTTCACCTAGCTTGTTGGGAACACAATGTTTTTTTCAGTTGCAGACTCCACTCCATACATATATAAGGGGAGGTAATAGCTCCAACTCGGTTTTCCAGTGAAAACTGCAGGAACTTCAAACCGGCACTAGGAAACACACTGAGAAACCAGAGTAAATGTTTCTCCTGGAAACCGTTTTCTTGGTGCTAAATGAACGAACATTCTACACATGCTCATTTTTGAGAGATAAGTGTGTGTGAAAGCCGTCCTTCATACAGCTTGTTGGGAACACAAAGTTTCTGTTCAGTTGCAATCTCCACTCCATACAGATATATGGGGAGGTAGAAGCTCCAACACGTTTTTCCAGTGAAAACTGCAGGAACATCAAACCGGCACTAGGAAACAGACTGAGAAACCAGAGAAAAAGTTTCTCCTGCAACCCGTTTCCTTGGTTCTAGATGAACGAACGTCTCTCCACATGCTAAGTTCTGAGAGATAAGTGTGTGTGAAAGCCGTACTTCTCCTAGCTTGTTGGGAACACAAAGATTCTTTTCAGTGGCAAACTCCATTTCCAAAATATATATATGGGGAGGTAGTAGCTCCAAATCGGTTTTCCTGTGAAAACTGCAGGAACTTCAAACCGACACTAGGAAACAGACTGAGAAACCAGAGTAAAAGTTTCTCCTGCAACCCGTTCCCTTGGTGCTAGATGAACGAACGTCTCTCCACATGCTCAGTTCTGAGAGATAAGTGTGTCTGAAAGCCGTCCTTCACCTAGCTTGTTGGGAACACAAAGTTTCTTTTCAGTGGCAAACTCCAATCCATACATATATATGGGGAGTTACTAGCTCCAACCTGGTTTTATAGTGAAAACTGCAGGAACTTCAAACCGGCAGTAGGAAACAGACTGAAATCAGAGTAAAAGTTTCTCCTTCAACCCGTTTCGTTTGTGCTAGATGAACGAAAGTCTCTCAACATGCTCAGTTCTGAGAGATAAGTGTGTGTGAAAGCCGTCCTTCACCTATCTTGGTGGGAACACAAAATTACTTTTCAGTTGCAAATACCACTCCATACATATATATGGGGAGGTTCTAGCTCCAACTCGGTTTTACAGTAAAAACTGCAGGAAATTAAAACCGGCACTAGGAAAAAGACTGAGAAACCAGAGTAAATGTTTCTCTTGCCACCCGTACCATTGGTCTCGATGAACGAACGTTTCAAAACATGCTCTTTTCTGAGAGATATGTGTGTGTGAAAGCATTCCTTCACCTAGCTTGTTGGGAACACAATGTTTTTTTCAGTTGCAAACTCCAATCCATACATATATAAGGGGAGGTAATAGCTCCAACTCGGTTTTCCAGTGAAAACTGCAGGAACTTCAAACCGGCACTAGGAAACACACTGAGAAACCAGAGTAAATGTTTCTCCTGCAAACCGTTTCCTTGGTGCTAAATGAACGAACGTTCTCCACATGCTCATTTTTGAGAGATAAGTGCGTGTGAAAGCCGTCCTTCACCTAGCTTGTTGGGAACACAAAGTTTCTGTTCAGTTGCAAACTCCACTCCATACATATATATGGGGAGGTAGTAGCTCCAACTCGTTTTTCCAGTGAAGACTGCAGGAACATCAAACCGGCACTAGGAAACAGAATGAGAAACCAGAGTAAAAGTTTCTCCTGCAACCCGTTCCCTTTGTGCTAGATGGACGAACGTCTCTCCACATGCTCAGTTCTGAGAAAAAAGTGTGTGTGAAAGCCGTCCTTCACCTAGCTTGTTGGGAACACAAAATTTCTTGTCAGTAGCAAACTCCACTCCATACATATATATGGGGAGTTACTATCTCCAAATCAGTTTTACAGTGAAAACTGCAGGAACTTCAAACCGGCACTAGGAAACAGACTGAGAAACCAGAGTAAATGTTTCTCCTGCAACCTGTTCCCTTGGTTCTAGATGAACGAACGTCTCTCCACATGCTAAGTTCTGAGAGATAAGTGTGTGTGAAAGCCGTACTTCTCCTAGCTTGTTGGGAACACAAAGATACTTTTCAGTGGCAAACTCCATTTCCAAAATATATATATGGGGAGGTAGTAGCTCCAAATCGGTTTTCCAGTGAAAACTGAAGGAACTTCAAAACGGCACTAGGAAAAAGACTGAGAACCCTGAGTAAAAGTTTCTCCTGCAACCCGTTCCCTTTGTGCTAGATGAACGAACGTCTCTCCACATGCTCAGTTCTGAGAGAAAAGTGTGTTTGAAAGCCGTCCTTCACCTAGCTTGTTGGGAACACAAAATTTCTTGTCAGTACCAAACTCCACTCCATACATATATATGGGGAGTTACTATCTCCAAATCAGTTTTACAGTGAAAACTGCAGGAACTTCAAACCGACACTAGGAAACAGACTGAGAAACCAGAGTAAAAGTTTCTCCTGCAACCCGTTCCCTTGGTGCTAGATGAACGGACGTCTCTCCACATGCTCAATTCTGAGAGATAAGTGTGTCTGAAAGCCGTCCTTCACCTAGCTTGTTGGGAACACAAAGTTTCTTTTCAGTGGCAAACTCCAATCCATACATATATATGGGGAGTTACTAGCTCCAACCTGGTTTTACAGTGAAAACTGCAGGAACTTCAAACCGGCAGTAGGAAACAGACTGAAATCAGAGTAAAAGTTTCTCCTTCAACCCGTTTCGTTTGTGCTAGATGAACGAAAGTCTCTCAACATGCTCAGTTCTGAGAGATAAGTGTGTGTGAAAGCCGTCCTTCACCTATCTTGGTGGGAACACAAAATTACTTTTCAGTTGCAAACACCACTCCATACATATATATGGGGAGGTTCTAGCTCCAACTCGGTTTTACAGTAAAAACTGCAGGAAATTAAAACCGGCACTAGGAAAAAGACTGAGAAACCAGAGTAAATGTTTCTCTTGCCACCCGTACCATTGGTCTCGATGAACGAACGTTTCAAAACATGCTCTTTTCTGAGAGATATGTGTGTGTGAAAGCCGTCCTTCACCTAGCTTGTTGGGAACACAATGTTTTTTTCAGTTGCAAACACCACTCCATACATATATAAGGGGAGGTAATAGCTCCAACTCGGTTTTCCAGTGAAAACTGCAGGAACTTCAAACCGGCACTAGGAAACACACTGAGAAACCAGAGTAAATGTTTCTCCTGCAAACCGTTTCCTTGGTGCTAAATGAACGAACGTTCTCCACATGCTCAGTTCTGAGAGAAAAGTGTGTGTGAAAGCCGTCCTTCACCTAGCTTGTTGGGAACACAAAGTTTCTGTTCAGTTGCAAACCCACTCCATACATATATATGGGGAGGTAGTAGCTCCAACTCGTTTTTCCAGTGAAGACTGCAGGAACATCAAACCGGCACTAGGAAACAGAATGAGAAACCAGAGTAAAAGTTTCTCCTGCAACCCGTTCCCTTTGTGCTAGATGGACGAACGTCTCTCCACATGCTCAGTTCTGAGAGAAAAGTGTGTGTGAAAGCCGTCCTTCACCTAGCTTGTTGGGAACACAAAATTTCTTGTCAGTAGCAAACTCCACTCCATACATATATATGGGGAGTTACTATCTCCAAATCAGTTTTACAGTGAAAACTGCAGGAACTTCAAACCGGCACTAGGAAACAGACTGAGAAACCAGAGTAAAAGTTTCTCCTGCAACCCGTTCCCTTTGTGCTAGATGAACGAACGTCTCTCCACATGCTCAGTTCTAAGAGATAAGTGTGTCTGAAAGCCGTCCTTCACCTAGCTTGTTGGGAACACAAAGTTTCTTTTCAGTGGCAAACTCCAATCCATACATATATATGGGGAGTTACTAGCTCCAACCTGGTTTTACAGTGAAAACTGCAGGAACTTCAAACCGGCAGTAGGAAACAGACTGAAATCAGAGTAAAAGTTTCTCCTTCAACCCGTTTCGTTTGTGCTAGATGAACGAAAGTCTCTCAACATGCTCAGTTCTGAGAGAAAAGTGTGTGTGAAAGCCGTCCTTCACCTATCTTGGTGGGAACACAAAATTACTTTTCAGTTGCAAACACCACTCCATACATATATATGGGGAGGTTCTAGCTCCAACTCGGTTTTACAGTAAAAACTGCAGGAAATTAAAACCGGCACTAGGAAAAAGACTGAGAAACCAGAGTAAATGTTTCTCTTGCCACCCGTACCATTGGTCTCGATGAACGAACGTTTCAAAACATGCTCTTTTCTGAGAGATATGTGTGTGTGAAAGCCGTCCTTCACCTAGCTTGTTGGGAACACAATGTTTTTTTCAGTTGCAAACACCACTCCATACATATATAAGGGGAGGTAATAGCTCCAACTCGGTTTTCCAGTGAAAACTGCAGGAACTTCAAACCGGCACTAGGAAACACACTGAGAAACCAGAGTAAATGTTTCTCCTGCAAACCGTTTCCTTGGTGCTAAATGAACGAACGTTCTCCACATGCTCAGTTCTGAGAGAAAATTGTGTGTGAAAGCCGTCCTTCACCTAGCTTGTTGGGAACACAAAGTTTCTGTTCAGTTGCAAACCCACTCCATACATATATATGGGGAGGTAGTAGCTCCAACTCGTTTTTCCAGTGAAGACTGCAGGAACATCAAACCGGCACTAGGAAACAGAATGAGAAACCAGAGTAAAAGTTTCTCCTGCAACCCGTTCCCTTTGTGCTAGATGGACGAACGTCTCTCCACATGCTCAGTTCTGAGAGAAAAGTGTGTGTGAAAGCCGTCCTTCACCTAGCTTGTTGGGAACACAAAATTTCTTGTCAGTAGCAAACTCCACTCCATACATATATATGGGGAGTTACTATCTCCAAATCAGTTTTACAGTGAAAACTGCAGGAACTTCAAACCGGCACTAGGAAACAGACTGAGAAACCAGAGTAAAAGTTTCTCCTGCAACCCGTTCCCTTTGTGCTAGATGAACGAACGTCTCTCCACATGCTCAGTTCTAAGAGATAAGTGTGTCTGAAAGCCGTCCTTCACCTAGCTTGTTGGGAACACAAAGTTTCTTTTCAGTGGCAAACTCCAATCCATACATATATATGGGGAGTTACTAGCTCCAACCTGGTTTTACAGTGAAAACTGCAGGAACTTCAAACCGGCAGTAGGAAACAGACTGAAATCAGAGTAAAAGTTTCTCCTTCAACCCGTTTCGTTTGTGCTAGATGAACGAAAGTCTCTCAACATGCTCAGTTCTGAGAGAAAAGTGTGTGTGAAAGACGTCCTTTACCTATCTTGGTGGGAACACAAAATTACTTTTCAGTTGCAAACACCACTCCATACATATATATGGGGAGGTACAAGCTCCAACTCGGTTTTACAGTAAAAACTGCAGGAAGTTCAAACCGGCACAAGGAAAAAGACTGAGAAACCAGAGTAAATGTTTCTCCTGCCACCCGTACCATTGGTCTTGATGAACGAACGTTTCAAAACATGCTCTTTTCTGAGAGATATGTGTGTGTGAAAGCAGTCCTTCACCTAGCTTGTTGGGAACACAATGTTTTTTTCAGTTGCAAACTCCACTCCATATATATAAGGGGAGGTAATAGCTCCAACTCGGTTTTCCAGTGAAAACTGCAGGAACTTCTAACCGGCACTAGGAAACACACTGAGAAACCAGAGTAAATGTTTCTCCTGGAAACCGTTTTCTTGGTGCTAAATGAACGAACGTTCTCCACATGCTCATTTTTGAGAGATAAGTGTGTGTGAAAGCCGTCCTTCATCCAGCTTGTTGGGAACACAAAGTTTCTGTTCAGTTGCAAACTCCACTCCATACAGATATATGGGGAGGTAGAAGCTCCAACACGTTTTTCCAGTGAAAACTGCAGGAACATCAAACCGGCACTAGGAAACAGACTGAGAAACCAGAGAAAAAGTTTCTCCTGCAACCCGTTCCCTTGGTTCTAGATGAACGAACGTCTCTCCACATGCTAAGTTCTGAGAGATAAGTGTGTGTGAAAGCCGTACTTCTCCTAGCTTGTTGGGAACACAAAGATTCTTTTCAGTGGCAAACTCCATTTCTAAAATATATATATGGGGAGGTAGTAACTCCAAATCGGTTTTCCAGTGAAAACTGCAGGAACTTCAAAACGGCACTAGGAAAAAGACTGAGAACCCAGAGTAAAAGTTTCTCCTGCAACCCGTTCCCTTGGTTCTAGATGAACGAACGTCTCTCTACATGCTCAGTTCTGAGAGAAAAGTGTGTGTGAAAGCCGTCCTTCACCTAGCTTTTTGGGAACACAAAGTTTCTCTTCATTTGCAAACTCCACTCCATAGATATATATGGGGAGGTAGTAGCTCCAACTCGGTTTTACAGTGAAATCTGCAGGAAATTCAAACCAGCACTAGGAAACAGAATGAGAAACCAGAGTAAAAGTTTCTCCTGCAACCCGTTCCCTTTTTGCTAGATGGACGAACGTCTCTCCACATGCTCAGTTCTGAGAGAAAAGTGTGTGTGAAAGCCGTCCTTCACCTAGCTTGTTGGGAACACAAAGTTTCTGTTCAGTTGCAAACCCACTCCATACATATATATGGGGAGGTAGTAGCTCCAACTCGTTTTTCCAGTGAAGACTGCAGGAACATCAAACCGGCACTAGGAAACAGAATGAGAAACCAGAGTAAAAGTTTCTCCTGCAACCCGTTCCCTTTGTGCTAGATGGACGAACGTCTCTCCACATGCTCAGTTCTGAGAGAAAAGTGTGTGTGAAAGCCGTCCTTCACCTAGCTTGTTGGGAACACAAAATTTCTTGTCAGTAGCAAACTCCACTCCATACATATATATGGGGAGTTACTATCTCCAAATCAGTTTTACAGTGAAAACTGCAGGAACTTCAAACCGGCACTAGGAAACAGACTGAGAAACCAGAGTAAAAGTTTCTCCTGCAACCCGTTCCCTTTGTGCTAGATGAACGAACGTCTCTCCACATGCTCAGTTCTAAGAGATAAGTGTGTCTGAAAGCCGTCCTTCACCTAGCTTGTTGGGAACACAAAGTTTCTTTTCAGTGGCAAACTCCAATCCATACATATATATGGGGAGTTACTAGCTCCAACCTGGTTTTACAGTGAAAACTGCAGGAACTTCAAACCGGCAGTAGGAAACAGACTGAAATCAGAGTAAAAGTTTCTCCTTCAACCCGTTTCGTTTGTGCTAGATGAACGAAAGTCTCTCAACATGCTCAGTTCTGAGAGAAAAGTGTGTGTGAAAGCCGTCCTTCACCTATCTTGGTGGGAACACAAAATTACTTTTCAGTTGCAAACACCACTCCATACATATATATGGGGAGGTACAAGCTCCAACTCGGTTTTACAGTAAAAACTGCAGGAAGTTCAAACCGGCACAAGGAAAAAGACTGAGAAACCAGAGTAAATGTTTCTCCTGCCACCCGTACCATTGGTCTTGATGAACGAACGTTTCAAAACATGCTCTTTTCTGAGAGATATGTGTGTGTGAAAGCAGTCCTTCACCTAGCTTGTTGGGAACACAATGTTTTTTTCAGTTGCAAACTCCACTCCATATATATAAGGGGAGGTAATAGCTCCAACTCGGTTTTCCAGTGAAAACTGCAGGGACTTCTAACCGGCACTAGGAAACACACTGAGAAACCAGAGTAAATGTTTCTCCTGGAAACCGTTTTCTTGGTGCTAAATGAACGAACGTTCTCCACATGCTCATTTTTGAGAGATAAGTGTGTGTGAAAGCCGTCCTTCATCCAGCTTGTTGGGAACACAAAGTTTCTGTTCAGTTGCAAACTCCACTCCATACAGATATATGGGGAGGTAGAAGCTCCAACACGTTTTTCCAGTGAAAACTGCAGGAACATCAAACCGGCACTAGGAAACAGACTGAGAAACCAGAGAAAAAGTTTCTCCTGCAACCCGTTCCCTTGGTTCTAGATGAACGAACGTCTCTCCACATGCTAAGTTCTGAGAGATAAGTGTGTGTGAAAGCCGTACTTCTCCTAGCTTGTTGGGAACACAAAGATTCTTTTCAGTGGCAAACTCCATTTCTAAAATATATATATGGGGAGGTAGTAACTCCAAATCGGTTTTCCAGTGAAAACTGCAGGAACTTCAAAACGGCACTAGGAAAAAGACTGAGAACCCAGAGTAAAAGTTTCTCCTGCAACCCGTTCCCTTGGTTCTAGATGAACGAACGTCTCTCTACATGCTCAGTTCTGAGAGATACGTGTGTGTGAAAGCCGTCCTTCCCCTAGCTTGTTGGGAACACAAAGTTACTCTTCAGTTGCAAACTCCACTCCATACATATATATGGGGAGGTACTAGCTCCAACTAAGTTTTACAGTGAAAACTGCAGGAACATCAAAACGGCACTAGGAAACAGACTGAGAAACCAGAGTAAAAGTTTCTCCTGCAAACCGTTCCCTTTGTGCTAGATGAACGAACGTCTCTCCACATGCTCAGTTCTGAGAGATAATTGTGTGTAAAAGCCGTCCTTCACCTAGCTTGTTGGGAACAGAAAGTTTCTATTCAGTTGCAAACTCAACTCCTTACATATATATGGGGAGGTACTAGCTCCAACTCGGATTTACAGTGAAAACTGCAGGAACTCCAAACCGGCACTAGGAAACAGACTGAGAAACCAGAGTAAAAGTTTCTCCTGCAACCAGTTCCTTTGGTGCTAGATTAGCGAACGTCTCTCCACATGCTCAGTTCTGAGAGATAAGTGTGTGTGAAAGCCGTCCTTCACCTAACTTGTTGGGAACACAAAGTTTCTCTTCAGTTGCAAACTCCAATCCATACATATATAAGGGGAGGTACTAGCTCCAACCAGGTTTTACACTGAAAACTGCAGGAACTTCAACCGGCACTAGGAAACAGACTGAGAAACCAGAGTAAAAGTTTCTCCTGCAACCCTTTCCATTTGTGCTAGATGAACGAACGTCTCTCCACATGCTCAGTTCTGAGAGATAAGTGTGTGTGAAAGCCATCCTTCACCTAGCTTGTTGGGAACAATAAGTTTCTCTTCAGTTGCAAACACAAATCCTTACATATATATGGGGAGGTTCTAGCTGCAACTCGGTTTTACACTGTAAACTGCAGGAACTTCAACCGGCACTAGGAAACAGACTGAGAAACCAGAGTAAATTTTCTCCTGCAACTCGTTCCCTTTGTGCTAGATGAACGAACGTCTCTCCACATGCTACGTTCTGAGAGATAATTATGTGTGAAAGCCGTTCTTCACATAGCTTGTTGGGAACACAAAATTTCTTTTCAGTTGCTAAGTCCACTCCATATATATATATGGGGAGGTACCAGCTCCAACTCGGTTTTACAGTGAAAATTGCAGGAACTTCAAACCGGCACTAGGAAACAGACTGAGAAACCAGAGTAAAAATTTCTCCTGCCACCCGTTCCCTTTGTGCTAGTTGAGCAAACGTCTCTCCACATGCTCAGTTCTGAGAGATAAGTGTGTGTGAAAGCCGTCTTTCACCTAGCTTATAGGGAACACAAAGGTTCTCTTCAGTTGCAAACTCCACTCCATACATATATATGGGGAGGTACAAGTTCCAACTCGGTTTTACAGTGAAAACTGCAGGAACTTCAAACCGGCACTAGGAAACAGACTGAGAAACCAGAGTAAAAGTTTCTCAGGCAACCCGTTCCCTTTGTGCTAGATGAGCGAACGTCTCTCCACATGCTCAGTTCTGAGAGATATGTGTGTGTGAAAGCCGCCATTCCCCAAGCTTGTTGGGAACACAAAGGTTCTCTTCAGTTACAAACTCCTCTCCATACATATATATGGGGAGGTACTAGCTACAATTCTGTTTTACAGTGAAAACTGCAGGAAATTCAAACCGGCACTAGGAAACAGACTGAGAAACCAGAGTAAAAATTTCTCCTGCCACCCGTTCCCTTTGTGCTAGATGAGCAAACGTCTCTCCACATGCTCAGTCCTGAGAGATAAGTGTGTGTGAAAGCCGTCTTTCACCTAGCTTCTTGTGAACACAAAGTTTCTCTTCAGTTGCAAACTCAACTCCATATATATATGGGTAGATACAAGCTCCAACTCGATTTTACAGTGAAAACTGCAGGAACTTCAAACCGGCACTAGGAAACAGACTGAGAAACCAGAGTAAAAGTTTCTCCTGCAAAACTTTCCCTTTGTGCTAGATGAACGAACGTCTCTCCACATGCTCAGTTCTGAGAGATAAGTGTGTGTGAAAGCCGTCCTTCACCTAGCTTGTTGGGAACCCAAAGTTTCTCTTCAGTAGAAAACTCCACTCCATAAATATATATGGGGAGGTACTAGCTCCAACTCGGTTTTACAGTGAAAACTGCAGGAAATTCAAAGCGGCACGAGGAAACAGGCTGAGAAACCAGAGTAAAAGTTTCTCCTTCAAACCGTTCCCTTTGTGCTAGATGAACGAACGTCTCTCCACATGCTCAGATCTGAGAGATAAGTGTGTGTGAAACCCGTCCTTCACCTAGCTTGTTGGGAACACAAAGTTTCTCTTCAGTTGCAAACTCCACTCCATACATATATATGGGCAGGTACTAGCTCCATCTCGGTTTTACAGTGAAATCTGCAGGAAATTTAAACCGGCACTAGGAAACAGACTGAGAAACCAGAGTAAAAGTTTCTCCTGCAAACCGTTCCCTTTGTGCTAGATGAACGAACGTAGCTCCACATACTCAGTACTGAGAGATATGTGTGTGTGAAAGCCGTCCTTTACCTAGCTTGTAGGGAACACAAAGTTTTTCTTCAGTTGCAAACTCCAATCCATATATATATATGGGTAGGTACTATCTCCAACTCGGTTTTACCGTGAAAACTGCAGGAAATTCAAACCGGCACTAGGAAACATACTGAGAAACCAGAGTAAAATTTCGCCTGCAAGCTGTTCCCTTTGTGCTAGATGAACGAACGTCTCTCCACATGCTCAGTTCTGAGAGATAAGTGTGTGTGAAAGCCGTCCTTCACCTAGCTTGTTGGGAACACAAAGATTCTTTTCAGTGGCAAACACCATTCCATACATATATATATGGGGAGGTACTGGCTCCAACACGGTTTTACAGTGAAAACTGCAGGAAATTCAAACAGTCACTAGGAAACAGACTGAGAATGCAGAGTAAAAGTTTCTCATGCAACACTTTCCCTTTGTTCTAGATGAGCGAACATCTCTCCACATGCTCAGTTCTGAGAGATATGTGTGTGTGAAAGCCGTCCTTCACCTAGCTTGTTGGGAAAACAAAGTTTCTCTTCAGTTGCAAACTCCACTCCATACATATATATGGGGAGGTACCATCTCCAACTCGGTTTTACAGTGAAAACTGCAGGAACTTCAAACCGGCACTAGGAAACAGACTGAGAAACCAGAGTAAAAATTTCTCCTGCCACCCGTTCCCTTTGTGCTAGATGAGCAAACGTCTCTCCACATGCTCAGTCCTGAGAGATAAGTGTGTGTGAAAGCCGTCTTTCACCTAGCTTCTTGTGAACACAAAGTTTCTCTTCAGTTGCAAACTCAACTCCATATATATATGGGGAGATACAAGCTCCAACTCGATTTTACAGTGAAAACTGCAGGAACTTCAAACCGGCACTAGGAAACAGACTGAGAAACCAGAGTAAAAGTTTCTCCTGCAAAACTTTCCCTTTGTGCTAGATGAACGAACGTCTCTCCACATGCTCAGTTCTGAGAGATAAGTGTGTGTGAAAGCCGTCCTTCACCTAGCTTGTTGGGAACCCAAAGTTTCTCTTCAGTAGAAAACTCCACTCCATAAATATATATGGGGAGGTACTAGCTCCAACTCGGTTTTACAGTGAAAACTGCAGGAAATTCAAAGCGGCACGAGGAAACAGGCTGAGAAACCAGAGTAAAAGTTTCTCCTTCAAACCGTTCCCTTTGTGCTAGATGAACGAACGTCTCTCCACATGCTCAGATCTGAGAGATAAGTGTGTGTGAAACCCGTCCTTCACCTAGCTTGTTGGGAACACAAAGTTTCTCTTCAGTTGCAAACTCCACTCCATACATATATATGGGCAGGTACTAGCTCCATCTCGGTTTTACAGTGAAATCTGCAGGAAATTTAAACCGGCACTAGGAAACAGACTGAGAAACCAGAGTAAAAGTTTCTCCTGCAAACCGTTCCCTTTGTGCTAGATGAACGAACGTAGCTCCACATACTCAGTACTGAGAGATAAGTGTGTGTGAAAGCCGTCCTTTACCTAGCTTGTAGGGAACACAAAGTTTCTCTTCAGTTGCAAACTCCAATCCATATATATATATGGGTAGGTACTATCTCCAACTCGGTTTTACCGTGAAAACTGCAGGAACTTCAAACCGGCACTAGGAAACATACTGAGAAACCAGAGTAAAATTTCGCCTGCAAGCTGTTCCCTTTGTGCTAGATGAACGAACGTCTCTCCACATGCTCAGTTCTGAGAGATAAGTGTGTGTGAAAGCCGTCCTTCACCTAGCTTGTTGGGAACACAAAGATTCTTTTCAGTGGCAAACACCATTCCATACATATATATGGGGAGGTACTGGCTCCAACACGGTTTTACAGTGAAAACTGCAGGAAATTCAAACAGGCACTAGGAAACAGACTGAGAATGCAGAGTAAAAGTTTCTCATGCAACACTTTCCCTTTGTTCTAGATGAGCGAACATCTCTCCACATGCTCAGTTCTGAGAGATATGTGTGTGTGAAAGCCGTCCTTCACCTAGCTTGTTGGGAAAACAAAGTTTCTCTTCAGTTGCAAACTCCACTCCATACATATATATGGGGAGGTACCATCTCCAACTCGGTTTTACAGTGAAAACTGCAGGAACTTCAAACCGGCACTAGGAAACAGACTGAGAAACCAGAGTAAAATTTTCTCCTGCAAACCGTTCCCTTTGTGCTAGATGAACGAACGTCTCTCCACATGCTCAGTTCTGAGAGATAAGTGTGTGTGAAAGCAGTCCTTCACCTAGCTTGTTGGGAACACAAAGTTTCTCTTCAGTTGCAAACTCCCCTCCATACATATATATGGGGATGTACTAGCTCCAGCTCGGTTTTACAGTGAAAACTGCAGGAACTTCATACCGGCACTAGGAAACAGACTGAGAAACCAGAGTAAAATTTTCCCTACAAACCGTTCCCTTTGTGCTAGATGAACGAAAGTCTCTCCTCATGCTCAATTCTGAGAGATAATTGTGTGTGAAAGCCGTCCTTCACCTAGCTTGTTGGGAACACAAAGATTCTTTTCAGTGGCAAACACCACTCCATACATATATATGGGGAGGAACTAGCTCCAACTCGGTTTTACAATGAAAACTGCAGGAACGTCAAACGGGCACTAGGAAACAGACTGAGAAACCAGAGTAAAAGTTTCTCTTGCAACCGTTTCCATTTGTGCTAGATGAACGAACATCTCTCCACATGCTCAGTTCTGAGAGATATGTGTGTGTGAAAGCCGTACTTCACCTAGCTTGTTGGGAACACAAAGATTCTCTTCAGTTGCAAAATCCACTCCATACATATATATGGGGAGGTACTAGCTCCAACTCGGTTTTACAGTGAAAACTGCTGGAACTTCAAACCGGCACTAGGAAACAGGCTGAGAAACCTGAATAAATGTTTCACCTGCAACCCGTTCCCTCTGTGCTAGATGAACGAACGTCTCTCCACATACGCAGTTCTGAGAGATAAGTGTGTGTGAAAGCCGTCCTTCACCTAACTTGTTGGGAACACAAAGGTTCTCTTTAGTTTCAAACTCCAATCCATACATATATATGGGGAGGTACTAGCCCCAACTCTGTTTTACAGTGAAAACTGCAGGAAATTCAAACCGGCACTACGAAACAGGCTGAGAAACCAGAGTAAAATTTCTCCTGCAAACCGTTCCCTTTTTACTAGATGAACGAACGTCTCTCCACATGCTCAGGTCTGAGAGATAAGTGCGTGTGAAAGCAGTCCTTCACCTAGCTTGTTGGGAACACAAAGTTTCTCTTCAGTTGCTAACTACACTCCATACATATATATGGGGAAGTACAAGATCCAACTCGGTTTTACAGTGAAAACTGCAGGAACTTCAAACCGGCACTAGGAAACAGACTGAGAAACCAGAGTAAAAGTTTCGCCTGCAACCCGTTCCCTTTTTGCTAAATGAAGGAACGTCTCTCCACATGCTCAGTTCTGAGAGATAAGTGTGTGTGAAAGCCGTCCTTCCCTTGGCTTTTTGGGAAAACAAAGTTTCTCTTCAGTTGCAAACTCCAATCCATACATATATATGGGGAGGTACTAGCTCCAACTCTGTTTTACAGTGAAAACTGCAGGAACTTCAAACCGGCACTAGGAAACAGACTGAGAAACCAGAGTAAAAGTTTCTCCTGCAACCCGTTCCATTGTGCTAGATGAACGAACGTCTCTCCACATGCCCAGTTCTGAGAGATAATGTGTGTGAAAGCCATCCTTCACCTAGCTTATAGGGAACACAAAGATTCTCTTCAGTAGCAAACTTCACTCCATACATATATATGGGGAGGTACTAGCACCAACAAGGTTTTACAGTGAAAATTGCAGGAACTTCAAACCGGCTCTAGGAAACAGACTGAGAAACCAGAGTAAAAGTTACACCTGCAACCCGTTTCCTTTGTGCTAGATGAACGAACATCTCTCCACATGCTCAGTTCTGAGAGATAAGTGTGTGTGAAAGCCGTCCTTCACCTAGCTTGTTTGGAACACAAAGTTTCTCTTCAGTTGCAAACTCCACTCCATAAATATATATGGGGAGGTACTAGCTCCAACTAAGTTTTACAGTGAAAACGGCAGGAACTTCAAACCGGCACTAGGAAACAGGCTGAGAAACCTGAGTAAATGTTTCACCTGCAACCCGTTCCCTCTGTGCTAGATGAACGAACGTCTCTCCACATGCTCAGTTCTGAGAGATAAGTGTGTGTGAAAGCCGTCCTTCACCTAGCTTGTTGGGAACACAAAGATTCTCTTCAGTTGCAAACTTCACTCCATACATATATATGGGGAGGTACTAGCTCCCACTCGTTTTTACAGTGAAAACTGCAGGAACTTCAAAACGGCACTAGGAAACAGACTGAGAAACCAGAGTAAAAGTTTCTCCTGCAACCCGTTCCCATTTTGCTAGATGAGCGAACGTCTCTCCATATGCTCAGTTCTGAGAGATAATTGTGTGTGAAAGCCGTCCTTCACCTAGCTTGTTGGGAACACAAAGGTTCTCTTCAGTTGCAAACTCCACTCCATACATATATATGGGGAGGTACTAGCCCCAACTCTGTTTTACAGTGAAAACTGCAGGAAATTCAAACCGGCACTACGAAACTGACTGAGAAACCAGAGTCAAAGTTTCGCCTGCAACCCGTTCCCTTTGTGCTAAATGAACGAACGTCTCTGCACATGCTCAGTTCTGATAGATAAGTGTGTGTGAAAGCAGTCCTTCACACGGCTTTTTGGGAAAACAAAGTTTCTCTTCAGTTGCTAACTCCACTCCATACATATATATGGGGAGGTACAAGCTACAACTCTGTTTTACAGTGAAAACTGCAGGAACTTCAAACCGGCACTAGGAAACAGACTGAGAAACCAGAGTAAAAGTTTCTCCTGCAACACGTTCCTTTGTGCTAGATGATCGAACGTCTCTCCACATGCTCATTTCTGAGAGATAATGTGTGTGAAAGCCGTCCTTCACCTAGCTTATAGGGAACACAAAGATTCTCTTCAGTAGCAAACATCACTCCATACATATATATGGGGAGTTACTAGTTCCAACTCGGTTTTACAGTGAAAACTGCAGGAACTTCAAACTGGCACTAGGAAAAAGACTGAGAATCCAGAGTAAAATTTCCCCTTCATTCCGTTCCCTTTGTGCTAGATGAATGAACGTCTCTCCACATGTCCAGTTCTGAGAGATAATGTGTGTGAAAGCCATCCTTCACCTAGCTTATAGGGAACACAAAGATTCTCTTCAGTAGCAAACTTCACTCCATACATATATATGGGGAGGTACTAGCTCCAACTAGGTTTTACAGTGAAAAATGCAGGAAATTCAAACCGGCAATAGGAAAAAGACTGAGAAACCAGAATAAAAGTTTCTCCTGCAACCCGTTCCTTTTGTGCTAGATGAACGAACGTCTCTTCAGATGCTCAGTTCTGAGAGATAAGTGTGTGTGAAAGACGTATTTCACCTAGGTTGTTGGGAATACAAAGATTCTCTTCAGTTGCAAACTCCACTCCATACATATATATGGGGAGGTACTAGCTCCAACTCGGTTTTACAGTGAAAATTACAGGAACTTCAAACCGGCTCTAGGAAACAGACTGAGAAACCAGAGTAAAAGTTTCACTCCAACCCGTTTCCTTTGTGCTAGATGAACGAACATCTCTCCACATGCTCAGTTCTGAGAGATAAGTGTGTGTGAAAGCCGTCCTTCACCTAGCTTGTTTGGAACACAAAGTTTCTCTTCAGTTGCAAACTCCACTCCATACATATATATGGGGAGGTACTAGCTCCAACTAAGTTTTACAGTGAAAACTGCAGGAAATTCAAACCGGCACTAGGAAACAGGCTGAGAAACCTGAGTAAATGTTTCACCTGCAACCCGTTCCCTCTGTGCTAGATGAACGAACGTCTCTCCACATGCTCAGTTCTGAGAGATAAGTGTGTGTGAAAGCCGTCCTTCACCTAGCTTGTTGGGAACACAAAGATTCTCTTCAGTTGCAAACTTCACTCCATACATATATATGGGGAGGTACTAGCTCCCACTCGTTTTTACAGTGAAAACTGCAGGAACTTCAAAACGGCACTAGGAAACAGACTGAGAAACCAGAGTAAAAGTTTCTCCTGCAACCCGTTCCCATTTTGCTAGATGAGCGAACGTCTCTCCATATGCTCAGTTCTGAGAGATAATTGTGTGTGAAAGCCATCCTTCACCTAGCTTATAGGGAACACAAAGATTCTCTTCAGTAGCAAACTTCACTCCATACATATATATGGGGAGGTACTAGCTCCAACTAGGTTTTACAGTGAAAAATGCAGGAAATTCAAACCGGCAATAGGAAACAGACTGAGAAACCAGAATAAAAGTTTCTCCTGCAACCCGTTCCTTTTGTGCTAGATGAACGAACGTCTCTTCAGATGCTCAGTTCTGAGAGATAAGTGTGTGTGAAAGACGTATTTCACCTAGGTTGTTGGGAATACAAAGATTCTCTTCAGTTGCAAACTCCACTCCATACATATATATGGGGAGGTACTAGCTCCAACTCGGTTTTACAGTGAAAATTACAGGAACTTCAAACCGGCTCTAGGAAACAGACTGAGAAACCAGAGTAAAAGTTTCCCTCCAACCCGTTTCCTTTGTGCTAGATGAACGAACATCTCTCCACATGCTCAGTTCTGAGAGATAAGTGTGTGTGAAAGCCGTCCTTCACCTAGCTTGTTTGGAACACAAAGTTTCTCTTCAGTTGCAAACTCCACTCCATACATATATATGGGGAGGTACTAGCTCCAACTAAGTTTTACAGTGAAAACTGCAGGAACTTCAAACCGGCACTAGGAAACAGGCTGAGAAACCTGAGTAAATGTTTCACCTGCAACCCGTTCCCTCTGTGCTAGATGAACGAACGTCTCTCCACATGCTCAGTTCTGAGAGATAAGTGTGTGTGAAAGCCGTCCTTCACCTAGCTTGTTGGGAACACAAAGATTCTCTTCAGTTGCAAACTCCACTCCATACATATATATGGGGAGGTACTAGCTCCCACTCGTTTTTACAGTGAAAACTGCAGGAACTTCAAAACGGCACTAGGAAACAGACTGAGAAACCAGAGTAAAAGTTTCTCCTGCAACCCGTTCCCATTTTGCTAGATGAGCGAACGTCTCTCCATATGCTCAGTTCTGAGAGATAATTGTGTGTGAAAGCCGTCCTTCACCTAGCTTGTTGGGAACACAAAGGTTCTCTTCAGTTGCAAACTCCACTCCATACATATATATGGGGAGGTACTAGCCCCAACTCTGTTTTACAGTGAAAACTGCAGGAAATTCAAACCGGCACTACGAAAGAGACTGAGAAACCAGAGTGAAAGTTTCGCCTGCAACCCGTTCCCTTTGTGCTAAATGAACGAACGTCTCTGCACATGCTCAGTTCTGATAGATAAGTGTGTGTGAAAGCAGTCTTTCACATGGCTTTTTGGGAAAACAAAGTTTCTCTTCAGTTGCTAACTCCACTCCATACATATATATGGGGAGGTACAAGCTACAACTCTGTTTTACAGTGAAAAATGCAGGAACTTCAAACCGGCACTAGGAAACAGACTGAGAAACCAGAGTAAAAGTTTCTCCTGCAACACGTTCCTTTGTGCTAGATGAACGAACGTCTCTCCACATGCTCATTTCTGAGAGATAATGTGTGTGAAAGCCGTCCTTCACCTAGCTTATAGGGAACACAAAGATTCTCTTCAGTAGCAAACATCACTCCATACATATATATGGGGAGGTACTAGCTCCAACCTGGTTTTACAGTGAAAACTGCAGGAACTTCAAACCGGCAGTAGGAAACAGACTGAAATCAGAGTAAAAGTTTCTCCTTCAACCCGTTTCGTTTGTGCTAGGTGAACGAACGTCTCTCCACATGCTCAGTCCTGAGAAATAAGTGTGTGTGAAAGCCGTCTTTCACCTAGCTTCTTGTGAACACAAAGTTTCTCTTCAGTTGCAAACTCAACTCCATATATATATGGGGAGATACAAGCTCCAACTCGATTTTACAGTGAAAACTGCAGGAACTTCAAACCGGCACTAGGAAACAGACTGAGAAACCAGAGTAAAAGTTTCTCCTGCAAAACTTTCCCTTTGTGCTAGATGAACGAACGTCTCTCCACATGCTCAGTTCTGAGAGATAAGTGTGTGTGAAAGCCGTCCTTCACCTAGCTTGTTGGGAACCCAAAGATTCTCTTCAGTAGAAAACTCCACTCCATAAATATATATGGGGAGGTACTAGCTCCAACTCGGTTTTACAGTGAAAACTGCAGGAAATTCAAAGCGGCACGAGGAAACAGGCTGAGAAACCAGAGTAAAAGTTTCTCCTTCAAACCGTTCACTTTGTGCTAGATGAACGAACGTCTCTCCACATGCTCAGATCTGAGAGATAAGTGTGTGTGAAACCCGTCCTTCACCTAGCTTGTTGGGAACACAAAGTTTCTCTTCAGTTGCAAACTCCACTCCATACATATATATGGGCAGGTACTAGCTCCATCTCGGTTTTACAGTGAAATCTGAAGGAAATTTAAACCGGCACTAGGAAACAGACTGAGAAACCAGAGTAAAAGTTTCTCCTGCAAACCGTTCCCTTTGTGCTAGATGAACGAACGTAGCTCCACATACTCAGTACTGAGAGATAAGTGTGTGTGAAAGCCGTCCTTTACCTAGCTTGTAGGGAACACAAAGTTTCTCTTCAGTTGCAAACTCCAATCCATATATATATATGGGTAGGTACTATCTCCAACTCGGTTTTACCGTGAAAACTGCAGGAACTTCAAACCGGCACTAGGAATCATACTGAGAAACCAGAGTAAAATTTCGCCTGCAAGCTGTTCCCTTTGTGCTAGATGAACGAACGTCTCTCCACATGCTCAGTTCTGAGAGATAAGTGTGTGTGAAAGCCGTCCTTCACCTAGCTTGTTGGGAACACAAAGATTCTTTTCAGTGGCAAACACCATTCCATAAATATATATGGGGAGGTACTGGCTCCAACACGGTTTTACAGTGAAAACTGCAGGAACTTCAAACCGGCACTAGGAAACAGACTGAGAAACCAGAGTAAAAATTTCTCCTGCCACCCGTTCCCTTTGTGCTAGATGAGCAAACGTCTCTCCACATGCTCAGTCCTGAGAGATAAGTGTGTGTGAAAGCCGTCTTTCACCTAGCTTCTTGTGAACACAAAGTTTCTCTTCAGTTGCAAACTCAACTCCATATATATATGGGGAGATACAAGCTCCAACTCGATTTTACAGTGAAAACTGCAGGAACTTCAAACCGGCACTAGGAAACAGACTGAGAAACCAGAGTAAAAGTTTCTCCTGCAAAACTTTCCCTTTGTGCTAGATGAACGAACGTCTCTCCACATGCTCAGTTCTGAGAGATAAGTGTGTGTGAAAGCCGTCCTTCACCTAGCTTGTTGGGAACCCAAAGTTTCTCTTCAGTAGAAAACTCCACTCCATAAATATATATGGGGAGGTACTAGCTCCAACTCGGTTTTACAGTGAAAACTGCAGGAAATTCAAAGCGGCACGAGGAAACAGGCTGAGAAACCAGAGTAAAAGTTTCTCCTTCAAACCGTTCCCTTTGTGCTAGATGAACGAACGTCTCTCCACATGCTCAGATCTGAGAGATAAGTGTGTGTGAAACCCGTCCTTCACCTAGCTTGTTGGGAACACAAAGTTTCTCTTCAGTTGCAAACTCCACTCCATACATATATATGGGCAGGTACTAGCTCCATCTCGGTTTTACAGTGAAATCTGCAGGAAATTTAAACCGGCACTAGGAAACAGACTGAGAAACCAGAGTAAAAGTTTCTCCTGCAAACCGTTCCCTTTGTGCTAGATGAACGAACGTAGCTCCACATACTCAGTACTGAGAGATAAGTGTGTGTGAAAGCCGTCCTTTACCTAGCTTGTAGGGAACACAAAGTTTCTCTTCAGTTGCAAACTCCAATCCATATATATATATGGGTAGGTACTATCTCCAACTCGGTTTTACCGTGAAAACTGCAGGAACTTCAAACCGGCACTAGGAAACATACTGAGAAACCAGAGTAAAATTTCGCCTGCAAGCTGTTCCCTTTGTGCTGGATGAACGAACGTCTCTCCACATGCTCAGTTCTGAGAGATAAGTGTGTGTGAAAGCCGTCCTTCACCTAGCTTGTTGGGAACACAAAGATTCTTTTCAGTGGCAAACACCATTCCATACATATATATGGGGAGGTACTGGCTCCAACACGGTTTTACAGTGAAAACTGCAGGAAATTCAAACAGGCACTAGGAAACAGACTGAGAATGCAGAGTAAAAGTTTCTCATGCAACACTTTCCCTTTGTTCTAGATGAGCGAACATCTCTCCACATGCTCAGTTCTGAGAGATATGTGTGTGTGAAAGCCGTCCTTCACCTAGCTTGTTGGGAAAACAAAGTTTCTCTTCAGTTGCAAACTCCACTCCATACATATATATGGGGAGGTACCATCTCCAACTCGGTTTTACAGTGAAAACTGCAGGAACTTCAAACCGGCACTAGGAAACAGACTGAGAAACCAGAGTAAAATTTTCTCCTGCAAACCTTTCCCTTTGTGCTAGATGAACGAACGTCTCTCCACATGCTCAGTTCTGAGAGATAAGTGTGTGTGAAAGCAGTCCTTCACCTAGCTTGTTGGGAACACAAAGTTTCTCTTCAGTTGCAAACTCCCCTCCATACATATATATGGGGATGTACTAGTTCCAGCTCGGTTTTACAGTGAAAACTGCAGGAACTTCATACCGGCACTAGGAAACAGACTGAGAAACCAGAGTAAAATTTTCCCTACAAAACGTTCCCTTTGTGCTAGATGAACGAAAGTCTCTCCTCATGCTCAATTCTGAGAGATTATTGTGTGTGAAAGCCGTCCTTTGCATAGCTTGTTGGGAACACAAAATTTCTTTTCAGTTGCAAACTCCAATCCATACATATATATGGGGAGGTGCTAGCTCCAACACGGTTTTACAGTGAAATCTGCAGGAACTTCAAACCGGCACTAAGAAAGAGACTGAGAAACCAGAGTAAAAGTTTCTCCTGGAACACGTTCCTTTTGTGCTAGATGAGCGAACGTCTCTCCACATGCTCAGTTCTGAGAGATATGTGTGTGTGAAAGTCGTCCTTCACCTAGCTTGTTGGGAACACAAAGGTTCTCTTCAGTTGAAAACTCCAATCCATACATATATATGGGGAGGTACTAGCTCCAACTCGTTTTTACAGTGAAAACTGCAGGAACTTCAAACCGGCACTAGGAAAAAGACTGAGAATCCAGAGTAAAAGTTTCGCCTGCAACCCGTTACTTTTGTGCTAGATGAACGAACGTCTCTCAACAAGCTCAGTTCTGAGAGATAAGTGTGTGTGAAAGCCGTCCTTCAACTTGATTGTTGGGAACACAAAGTTTCTCTTCATTTTCAAACTCCACTCCATACATATATATGGGGAGGTACTAGCTCCAACTCGGTTTTACAATGAAAACTGCAGGAACGTCAAACGGGCACTAGGAAACAGACTGAGAAACCAAGTAAAAGTTTCTCTTGCAACCGTTTCCATTTGTGCTAGATGAACGAACATCTCTCCACATGCTCAGTTCTGAGAGATATGTGTGTGTGAAAGCCGTACTTCACCTAGCTTGTTGGGAACACAAAGGTTCTCTTCAGTTGCAAAATCCACTCCATACATATATATGGGGAGGTACTAGCTCCAACTCGGTTTTACAGTGAAAACTGCTGGAACTTCAAACCGGCACTAGGAAACAGGCTGAGAAACCTGAATAAATGTTTCACCTGCAACCCGTTCCCTCTGTGCTAGATGAACGAACGTCTCTCCACATACGCAGTTCTGAGAGATAAGTGTGTGTGAAAGCCGTCCTTCACCTAACTTGTTGGGAACACAAAGGTTCTCTTTAGTTTCAAACTCCACTCCATACATATATATGGGGAGGTACTAGCCCCAACTCTGTTTTACAGTGAAAACTGCAGGAAATTCAAACCGGCACTACGAAACAGGCTGAGAAACCAGAGTAAAATTTCTCCTGCAAACCGTTCCCTTTGTACTAGATGAACGAACGTCTCTCCACATGCTCAGGTCTGAGAGATAAGTGCGTGTGAAAGCTGTCCTTCACCTAGCTTGTTGGGAACACAAAGTTTCTCTTCAGTTGCTAACTACACTCCATACATATATATGGGGAAGTACAAGATCCAACTCGGTTTTACAGTGAAAACTGCAGGAACTTCAAACCGGCACTAGGAAACAGACTGAGAAGCCAGAGTAAAAGTTTCGCCTGCAACCCGTTCCCTTTTTGCTAAATGAAGGAACGTCTCTCCACATGCTCAGTTCTGAGAGATAAGTGTGTGTGAAAGCCGTCCTTCACTTGGCTTTTTGGGAAAACAAAGTTTCTCTTCAGTTGCAAACTCCAATCCATACATATATATGGGGAGGTACTAGCTCCAACTCTGTTTTACAGTGAAAACTGCAGGAACTTCAAACCGGCACTAGGAAACAGACTGAGAAACCAGAGTAAAAGTTTCTCCTGCAAACCGTTCCTTTGTGCTAGATGAACGAACCTCTCTCCACATGCCCAGTTCTGAGAGATAATGTGTGTGAAAGCCATCCTTCACCTAGCTTATAGGGAATACAAAGATTCTCTTCAGTAGCAAACTTCACTCCATACATATATATGGGGAGGTACTAGCACCAACAAGGTTTTACAGTGAAAATTGCAGGAACTTCAAACCGGCTCTAGGAAACAGACTGAGAAACCAGAGTAAAATTTTCCCTCCAACCCGTTTCCTTTGTGCTAGATGAACGAACATCTCTCCACAAGCTCAGTTCTGAGAGATAAGTGTGTGTGAAAGCCGTCCTTCACCTAGCTTGTTTGGAACACAAAGTTTCTCTTCAGTTGCAAACTCCACTCCATACATATATATGGGGAGGTACTAGCTCCAACTAAGTTTTACAGTGAAAACTGCAGGAACTTCAAACCGGCACTAGGAAACAGGCTGAGAAACCTGAGTAAATGTTTCACCTGCAACCCGTTCCCTCTGTGCTAGATGAACGAACGTCTCTCCACATGCTCAGTTCTGAGAGATAAGTGTGTGTGAAAGCCGTCCTTCACCTAGCTTGTTGGGAACACAAAGATTCTCTTCAGTTGCAAACTTCACTCCATACATATATATGGGGAGGTACTAGCTCCCACTCGTTTTTACAGTGAAAACTGCAGGAACTTCAAAACGGCACTAGGAAACAGACTGAGAAACCAGAGTAAAAGTTACTCCTGCAACCCGTTCCCATTTTGCTAGATGAGCGAACGTCTCTCCATATGCTCAGTTCTGAGAGATAATTGTGTGTGAAAGCCGTCCTTCACCTAGCTTGTTGGGAACACAAAGGTTCTCTTCAGTTGCAAACTCCACTCCATACATATATATGGGGAGGTACTAGCCCCAACTCTGTTTTACATTGAAAACTGCAGGAAATTCAAACCGGCACTACGAAACAGACTGAGAAACCAGAGTCAAAGTTTCGCCTGCAACCCGTTCCCTTTGTGCTAAATGAACGAACGTCTCTGCACATGCTCAGTTCTGATAGATAAGTGTGTGTGAAAGCAGTCCTTCACACGGCTTTTTGGGAAAACAAAGTTTCTCTTCAGTTGCTAACTCCACTCCATACATATATATGGGGAGGTACAAGCTACAACTCTGTTTTACAGTGAAAACTGCAGGAACTTCAAACCGGCACTAGGAAAGAGACTGGGAAACCAGAGTAAAAGTTTCTCCTGCAATACGTTCCTTTCTGCTAGATGAACGAACGTCTATCCACATGCTCATTTCTGAGAGATAATGTGTGTGAAAGCCGTCCTTCACCTAGCTTATAGGGAACACAAAGATTCTCTTCAGTAGCAAACATCACTCCATACATATATATGGGGAGTTACTAGTTCCAACTCGGTTTTACAGTGAAAACTGCAGGAACTTCAAACTGGCACTAGGAAAAAGACTGAGAATCCAGAGTAAAATTTCCCCTTCATTCCGTTCCCTTTGTGCTAGATGAATGAACGTCTCTCCACATGCCCAGTTCTGAGAGATAATGTGTGTGAAAGCCATCCTTCACCTAGCTTATAGGGAACACAAAGATTTTCTTCAGTAGCAAACTTCACTCCATACATATATATGGGGAGGTACTAGCTCCAACTAGGTTTTACAGTGAAAAATGCAGGAAATTCAAACCGGCAATAGGAAACAGACTGAGAAACCAGAATAAAAGTTTCTCCTGCAACCCGTTCCTTTTGTGCTAGATGAACGAACGTCTCTTCAGATGCTCAGTTCTGAGAGATAAGTGTGTGTGAAAGACGTATTTCACCTAGGTTGTTGGGAATACAAAGATTCTCTTCAGTTGCAAACTCCACTCCATACATATATATGTGGAGGTACTAGCTCCAACTCGGTTTTACAGTGAAAATTACAGGAACTTCAAACCGGCTCTAGGAAACAGACTGAGAAACCAGAGTAAAAGTTTCCCTCCAACCCGTTTCCTTTGTGCTAGATGAACGAACATCTCTCCACATGCTCAGTTCTGAGAGATAAGTGTGTGTGAAAGCCGTCCTTCACCTAGCTTGTTTGGAACACAAAGTTTCTCTTCAGTTGCAAACTCCACTCCATACATATATATGGGGAGGTACTAGCTCCAACTAAGTTTTACAGTGAAAACTGCAGGAACTTCAAACCGGCACTAGGAAACAGGCTGAGAAACCTGAGTAAATGTTTCACCTGCAACCCGTTCCCTCTGTGCTAGATGAACGAACGTCTCTCCACATGCTCAGTTCTGAGAGATAAGTGTGTGTGAAAGCCGTCCTTCACCTAGCTTGTTGGGAACACAAAGATTCTCTTCAGTTGCAAACTTCACTCCATACATATATATGGGGAGGTACTAGCTCCCACTCGTTTTTACAGTGAAAACTGCAGGAACTTCAAAACGGCACTAGGAAACAGACTGAGAAACCAGAGTAAAAGTTTCTCCTGCAACCCGTTCCCATTTTGCTAGATGAGCGAACGTCTCTCCATATGCTCAGTTCTGAGAGATAATTGTGTGTGAAAGCCGTCCTTCACCTAGCTTGTTGGGAACACAAAGGTTCTCTTCAGTTGCAAACTCCACTCCATACATATATATGGGGAGGTAATAGCCCCAACTCTGTTTTACAGTGAAAACTGCAGGAAATTCAAACCGGCACTACGAAAGAGACTGAGAAACCAGAGTCAAAGTTTCGCCTGCAACCCGTTCCCTGTGTGCTAAATGAACGAACGTCTCTGCACATGCTCAGTTCTGATAGATAAGTGTGTGTGAAAGCAGTCCTTCACATGGCTTTTTGGGAAAACAAAGTTTCTCTTCAGTTGCTAACTCCACTCCATACATATATATGGGGAGGTACATGCTACAACTCTGTTTTACAGTGAAAAATGCAGGAACTTCAAACCGGCACTAGGAAACAGACTGAGAAACCAGAGTAAAAGTTTCTCCTGCAACACGTTCCTTTGTGCTAGATGAACGAACGTCTCTCCACATGCTCATTTCTGAGAGATAATGTGTGTGAAAGCCGTCCTTCACCTAGCTTATAGGGAACACAAAGATTCTCTTCAGTAGCAAACATCACTCCATACATATATATGGGGAGGTACTAGCTCCAACTCGGTTTTACAGTGAAAACTGCAGGAACTTCAAACTGGCACTAGGAAACAGACTGAGAATCCAGAGTAAAATTTCCCCTTCATCCCGTTCCATTTGTGCTAGATGAATGAACGTCTCTCCACATGCTCAGTTCTGAGAGATAAGTGTGTGTGAAAGCCGTCCTTCACCTAGCTTGTTGGGAACACAAAGTTTCTCTTCAGTTGCAAACTCCACTCCATACATATATATGGGGAGGTAGTAGCTCCAACTCGTTTTTCCAGTGAAGACTGCAGGAACATCAAACCGGCACTAGGAAACAGAATGAGAAACCAGAATAAAAGTTTCTCCTGCAACCCGTTCCCTTTGTGCTAGATGGACGAACGTCTCTCCACATGCTCAGTTCTGAGAGAAAAGTGTGTGTGAAAGCCGTCCTTCAACTAGCTTGTTGGGAACACAAAATTTCTTGTCAGTAGCAAACTCCACTCCATACATATATATGGGGAATTACTATCTCCAAATCAGTTTTACAGTGAAAACTGCAGGAACTTCAAACCGGCACTAGGAAACAGACTGAGAAACCAGAGTAAAAGTTTCTCCTGCAACCCGTTCCCTTGGTGCTAGATGAACGAACGTCTCTCCACATGCTCAGTTCTGAGAGATAAGTGTGTCTGAAAGCCGTCCTTCACCTAGCTTGTTGGGAACACAAAGTTTGTTTTCAGTGGCAAACTCCAATCCATACATATATATGGGGAGTTACTAGCTCCAACCTGGTTTTACAGTGAAAACTGCAGGAACTTCAAACCGGCAGTAGGAAACAGACTGAAATCAGAGTAAAAGTTTCTCCTTCAACCCGTTTCGTTTGTGCTAGGTGAACGAAAGTCTCTCAACATGCTCAGTTCTGAGAGATAAGTGTGTGTGAAAGCCGTCCTTCACCTATCTTGGTGGGAACACAAAATTACTTTTCAGTTGCAAACACCACTCCATACATATATATGGGGAGGTACTAGCTCCAACTCGGTTTTACAGTAAAAACTGCAGGAAATTCAAACCGGCACAAGGAAAAAGACTGAGAAACCAGAGTAAATGTTTCTCCTGCCACCCGTACCATTGGTCTCGATAAACGAACGTTTCAAAACATGCTCTTTTCTGAGAGATATGTGTGTGTGAAAGCAACCCTTCACCTAGCTTGTTGGGAACACAATGTTTTTTTCAGTTGCAAACTCCACTCCATACATATATAAGGGGAGGTAATAGCTCCAACTCGGTTTTCCAGTGAAAACTGCAGGAACTTCAAACCGGCACTAGGAAACATACTGAGAAACCAGAGTAAATGTTTCTCCTGGAAACCGTTTTCTTGGTGCTAAATGAACGAACGTTCTCCACATGCTCATTTTTGAGAGATAAGTGTGTGTGAAAGCCGTCCTTCATCCAGCTTGTTGGGAACACAAAGTTTCTGTTCAGTTGCAAACTCTACTCCATACAGATATATGGGGAGGTAGAAGCTCCAACTCGTTTTTCCAGTGAAAACTGCAGGAACATCAAACCGGCACTAGGAAACAGACTGAGAAACCAGAGAAAAAGTTTCTCCTGCAACCCGTTCCCTTGGTTCTAGATGAACGAACGTCTCTCCACATGCTAAGTTCTGAGAGATAAGTGTGTGTGAAAGCCGTACTTCTCCTAGCTTGTTGGGAACACAAAGATTCTTTTCAGTGGCAAACTCCATTTCCAAAATATATATATGGGGAGGTAGTAGCTCCAAATCGGTTTTCCTGTGAAAACTGCAGGAACTTCAAAACGGCACTAGGAAAAAGACTGAGAACCCTGAGTAAAAGTTTCTCCTGCAACCCGTTCCCTTTGTGGTAGATGAACGAACGTCTCTCCACATGCTCAGTTCTGAGAGAAAAGTGTGTTTGAAAGCCGTCCTTCACCTAGCTTGTTGGGAACACAAAATTTCTTGTCAGTACCAAACTCCACTCCATACATATATATGGGGAGTTACTATCTCCAAATCAGTTTTACAGTGAAAACTGCAGGAACTTCAAACCGACACTAGGAAACAGACTGAGAAACCAGAGTAAAAGTTTCTCCTGCAACCCGTTCCCTTGGTGCTAGATGAACGAACGTCTCTCCACATGCTCAGTTCTGAGAGATAAGTGTGTCTGAAAGCCGTCCTTCACCTAGCTTGTTGGGAACACAAAGTTTCTTTTCAGTGGCAAACTCCAATCCATACATATATATGGGGAGTTACTAGCTCCAACCTGGTTTTACAGTGAAAACTGCAGGAACTTCAAACCGGCAGTAGGAAACAGACTGAAATCAGAGTAAAAGTTTCTCCTTCAACCCGTTTCGTTTGTGCTAGATGAACGAAAGTCTCTCAACATGCTCAGTTCTGAGAGATAAGTGTGTGTGAAAGCCGTCCTTCACCTATCTTGGTGGGAACACAAAATTACTTTTCAGTTGCAAACACCACTCCATACATATATATGGGGAGGTTCTAGCTCCAACTCGGTTTTACAGTAAAAACTGCAGGAAATTAAAACCGGCACTAGGAAAAAGACTGAGAAACCAGAGTAAATGTTTCTCTTGCCACCCGTACCATTGGTCTCGATGAACGAACGTTTCAAAACATGCTCTTTTCTGAGAGATATGTGTGTGTGAAAGCCGTCCTTCACCTAGCTTGTTGGGAACACAATGTTTTTTTCAGTTGCAAACTCCACTCCATACATATATAAGGGGAGGTAATAGCTCCAACTCGGTTTTCCAGTGAAAACTGCAGGAACTTCAAACCGGCACTAGGAAACACACTGAGAAACCAGAGTAAATGTTTCTCCTGCAAACCGTTTCCTTGGTGCTAAATGAACGAACGTTCTCCACATGCTCATTTTTGAGAGATAAGTGTGTGTGAAAGCCGTCCTTCACCTAGCTTGTTGGGAACACAAAGTTTCTGTTCAGTTGCAAACTCCACTCCATACATATATATGGGGAGGTAGTAGCTCCAACTCGTTTTTCCAGTGAAGACTGCAGGAACATCAAACCGGCACTAGGAAACAGAATGAGAAACCAGAGTAAAAGTTTCTCCTGCAACCCTTTCCCTTTGTGCTAGATGGACGAACGTCTCTCCACATGCTCAGTTCTGAGAGAAAAATGTGTGTGAAAGCCGTCCTTCACCTAGCTTGTTGGGAACACAAAATTACTTGTCAGTAGCAAACGCCACTCCATACATATATATGGGGAGTTACTATCTCCAAATCAGTTTTACAGTGAAAACTGCAGGAACTTCAAACCGGCACTAGGAAACAGACTGAGAGACCAGAGTAAAAGTTTCTCCTGCAACCCGTTCCCTTGGTGCTAGATGAACGAACGTCTCTCCACATGCTCAGTTCTGAGGGATAAGTGTGTCTGAAAGCCGTCCTTCACCTAGCTTGTTGGGAACAGAAAGTTTCTTTTCAGTGGCAAACTCCAATCCATACATATATATGGGGAGTTACTAGCTCCAACCTGGTTTTACAGTGAAAACTGCAGGAACTTCAAACCGGCAGTAGGAAACAGACTGAAATCAGAGTAAAAGTTTCTCCTTCAACCCGTTTCGTTTGTGCTAGATGAACGAAAGTCTCTCAACATGCTCAGTTCTGAGAGATAAGTGTGTGTGAAAGCCGTCCTTCACCTATCTTGGTGGGAACACAAAATTACTTTTCAGTTGCAAACACCACTCCTTACATATATATGCGGAGGTACTAGCTCCAACTCGGTTTTACAGTAAAAACTGCAGGAAATTCAAACCGGCACAAGGAAAAAGACTGAGAAACCAGAGTAAATGTTTCTCCTGCCACCCGTACCATTGGTCTCGATAAACGAACGTTTCAAAACATGCTCTTTTCTGAGAGATATGTGTGTGTGAAAGCAGTCCTTCACCTAGCTTGTTGGGAACACAATGTTTTTTTCAGTTGCAAACTCCACTCCATACATATATAAGGGGAGGTAATAGCTCCAACTCGGTTTTCCAGTGAAAACTGCAGGAACTTCAAACCGGCACTAGGAAACACACTGAGAAACCAGAGTAAATGTTTCTCCTGCAAACCGTTTCCTTGGTGCTAAATGAACGAACGTTCTCCACATGCTCATTTTTGAGAGATAAGTGTGGGTGAAAGCCGTCCTTCATCCAGCTTGTTGGGAACACAAAGATTCTGTTCAGTTGCAAACTCCACTCCATACAGATATATGGGGAGGTAGAAGCTCCAACTCGTTTTTCCAGTGAAAACTGCAGGAACATCAAACCGGCACTAGGAAACAGACTGAGAAACCAGAGAAAAAGTTTCTCCTGCAACCCGTTCCCTTGGTTCTAGATGAACGAACGTCTCTCCACATGCTAAGTTCTGAGAGATAAGTGTGTGTGAAAGCCGTACTTCTCCTAGATTGTTGGGAACACAAAGATTCTTTTCAGTGGCAAACTCCATTTCCAAAATATATATATGGGGAGGTAGTAGCTCCAAATCGGTTTTCCAGTGAAAACTGCAGGAACTTCAAAACGGCACTAGGAAAAAGACTGAGAACCCTGAGTAAAAGTTTCTCCTGCAACCCGTTCCCTTTGTGCTAGATGAACGAACGTCTCTCCACATGCTCAGTTCTGAGAGAAAAGTGTGTTTGAAAGCCGTCCTTCACCTAGCTTGTTGGGAACACAAAATTACTTGTCAGTAGCAAACTCCACTCCATACATATATATGGGGAGTTACTATCTCCAAATCAGTTTTACAGTGAAAACTGCAGGAACTTCAAACCGGCACTAGGAAACAGACTGAGAGACCAGAGTAAAAGTTTCTCCTGCAACCCGTTCCCTTGGTGCTAGATGAACGAACGTCTCTCCACATGCTCAGTTCTGAGGGATAAGTGTGTCTGAAAGCCGTCCTTCACCTAGCTTGTTGGGAACAGAAAGTTTCTTTTCAGTGGCAAACTCCAATCCATACATATATATGGGGAGTTACTAGCTCCAACCTGGTTTTACAGTGAAAACTGCAGGAACTTCAAACCGGCAGTAGGAAACAGACTGAAATCAGAGTAAAAGTTTCTCCTTCAACCCGTTTCGTTTGTGCTAGATGAACGAAAGTCTCTCAACATGCTCAGTTCTGAGAGATAAGTGTGTGTGAAAGCCGTCCTTCACCTATCTTGGTGGGAACACAAAATTACTTTTCAGTTGCAAACACCACTCCTTACATATATATGCGGAGGTACTAGCTCCAACTCGGTTTTACAGTAAAAACTGCAGGAAATTCAAACCGGCACAAGGAAAAAGACTGAGAAACCAGAGTAAATGTTTCTCCTGCCACCCGTACCATTGGTCTCGATAAACGAACGTTTCAAAACATGCTCTTTTCTGAGAGATATGTGTGTGTGAAAGCAGTCCTTCACCTAGCTTGTTGGGAACACAATGTTTTTTTCAGTTGCAAACTCCACTCCATACATATATAAGGGGAGGTAATAGCTCCAACTCGGTTTTCCAGTGAAAACTGCAGGAACTTCAAACCGGCACTAGGAAACACACTGAGAAACCAGAGTAAATGTTTCTCCTGCAAACCGTTTCCTTGGTGCTAAATGAACGAACGTTCTCCACATGCTCATTTTTGAGAGATAAGTGTGGGTGAAAGCCGTCCTTCATCCAGCTTGTTGGGAACACAAAGATTCTGTTCAGTTGCAAACTCCACTCCATACAGATATATGGGGAGGTAGAAGCTCCAACTCGTTTTTCCAGTGAAAACTGCAGGAACATCAAACCGGCACTAGGAAACAGACTGAGAAACCAGAGAAAAAGTTTCTCCTGCAACCCGTTCCCTTGGTTCTAGATGAACGAACGTCTCTCCACATGCTAAGTTCTGAGAGATAAGTGTGTGTGAAAGCCGTACTTCTCCTAGATTGTTGGGAACACAAAGATTCTTTTCAGTGGCAAACTCCATTTCCAAAATATATATATGGGGAGGTAGTAGCTCCAAATCGGTTTTCCAGTGAAAACTGCAGGAACTTCAAAACGGCACTAGGAAAAAGACTGAGAACCCTGAGTAAAAGTTTCTCCTGCAACCCGTTCCCTTTGTGCTAGATGAACGAACGTCTCTCCACATGCTCAGTTCTGAGAGAAAAGTGTGTTTGAAAGCCGTCCTTCACCTAGCTTGTTGGGAACACAAAATTTCTTGTCAGTACCAAACTCCACTCCATACATATATATGGGGAGTTACTATCTCCAAATCAGTTTTACAGTGAAAACTGCAGGAACTTCAAACCGGCACTAGGAAACAGACTGAGAAACCAGAGTAAAAGTTTCTCCTGCAACCCGTTCCCTTTGTGCTAGATGAACGAACGTCTCTCCACATGCTCAGTTCTGAGAGATAAGTGTGTCTGAAAGCCGTCCTTCACCTAGCTTTTTGGGAACACAAAGTTTCTTTTCAGTGGCAAACTCCAATCCATACATATATATGGGGAGTTACTAGCTCCAACCTGGTTTTACAGTGAAAACTGCAGGAACTTCAAACCGGCAGTAGGAAACAGACTGAAATCAGAGTAAAAGTTTCTCCTTCAACCCGTTTCGTTTGTGCTAGATGAACGAAAGTCTCTCAACATGCTCAGTTCTGAGAGATAAGTGTGTGTGAAAGCCGTCCTTCACCTATCTTGGTGGGAACACAAAATTACTTTTCAGTTGCAAACACCACTCCATACATATATATGGGGAGGTTCTAGCTCCAACTCGGTTTTACAGTAAAAACTGCAGGAAATTAAAACCGGCACTAGGAAAAAGACTGAGAAACCAGAGTAAATGTCTCTCTTGCCACCCGTACCATTGGTCTCGATGAACGAACGTTTCAAAACATGCTCTTTTCTGAGAGATATGTGTGTGTGAAAGCCGTCCTTCACCTAGCTTGTTGGGAACACAATGTTTTTTTCAGTTGCAAACTCCACTCCATACATATATAAGGGGAGGTAATAGCTCCAACTCGGTTTTCCAGTGAAAACTGCAGGAACTTCAAACCGGCACTAGGAAACACACTGAGAAACCAGAGTAAATGTTTCTCCTGCAAACCGTTTCCTTGGTGCTAAATGAACGAACGTTCTCCACATGCTCATTTTTGAGAGATAAGTGTGTGTGAAAGCCGTCCTTCACCTAGCTTGTTGGGAACACAAAGTTTCTGTTCAGTTGCAAACCCCACTCCATACATATATATGGGGAGGTAGTAGCTCCAACTCGTTTTTAAAGTGAAGACTGCAGGAACATCAAACCGGCACTAGGAAACAGAATGAGAAACCAGAGTAAAAGTTTCTCCTGCAACCCGTTCCCTTTGTGCTAGATGGACGAACGTCTCTCCACATGCTCAGTTCTGAGAGAAAAGTGTGTGTGAAAGCCGTCCTTCACCTAGCTTGTTGGGAACACAAAATTTCTTGTCAGTAGCAAACTCCACTCCATACATATATATGGGGAGTTACTATCTCCAAATCAGTTTTACAGTGAAAACTGCAGGAACTTCAAACCGGCACTAGGAAACAGACTGAGAAACCAGAGTAAAAGTTTCTCCTGCAACCCGTTCCCTTTGTGCTAGATGAACGAACGTCTCTCCACATGCTCAGTTCTGAGAGATAAGTGTGTCTGAAAGCCGTCCTTCACCTAGCTTGTTGGGAACACAAAGTTTGTTTTCAGTGGCAAACTCCAATCCATACATATATATGGGGAGTTACTAGCTCCAACCTGGTTTTACAGTGAAAACTGCAGGAACTTCAAACCGGCAGTAGGAAACAGACTGAAATCAGAGTAAAAGTTTCTCCTTCAACCCGTTTCTTTTGTGCTAGATGAACGAAAGTCTCTCAACATGCTCAGTTCTGAGAGATAAGTGTGTGTGAAAGTCGTCCTTCACCTATCTTGGTGGGAACACAAAATTACTTTTCAGTTGCAAACACCACTCCATACATATATATGGGGAGGTACTAGCTCCAACTCGGGTTTACAGTAAAAACTGCAGGAAATTCAAACCGGCACAAGGAAAAAGACTGAGAAACCAGAGTAAATGTTTCTCCTGCCACCCGTACCATTGGTCTCGATGAACGAACGTTTCAAAACATGCTCTTTTCTGAGAGATATGTGTGTGTGAAAGCAGTCCTTCACCTAGCTTGTTGGGAACACAATGTTTTTTTCAGTTGCAAACTCCACTCCATACATATATAAGGGGAGGTAATAGCTCCAACTCGGTTTTCCAGTGAAAACTGCAGGAACTTCAAACCGGCACTAGGAAACACACTGAGAATCCAGAGTAAATGTTTCTCCTGGAAACCGTTTTCTTGGTGCTAAATGAACGAACGTTCTCCACATGCTCATTTTTGAGAGATAAGTGTGTGTGAAAGCCGTCCTTCATCCAGCTTGTTGGGAACACAAAGTTTCTGTTCAGTTGCAAACTCCACTCCATACAGATATATGGGGAGGTAGAAGCTCCAACACGTTTTTCCAGTGAAAACTGCAGGAACATCAAACCGGCACTAGGAAACAGACTGAGAAACCAGAGAAAAAGTTTCTCCTGCAACCCGTTCCCTTGGTTCTAGATGAACGAACGTCTCTCCACATGCTAAGTTCTGAGAGATAAGTGTGTGTGAAAGCCGTACTTCTCCTAGCTTGTTGGGAACACAAAGATTCTTTTCAGTGGCAAACTCCATTTCCAAAATATATATATGGGGAGGTAGTAGCTCCAAATCGGTTTTCCAGTGAAAACTGCAGGAACTTCAAAACGGCACTAGGAAAAAGACTGAGAACCCAGAGTAAAAGTTTCTCCTGCAACCCGTTCCCTTGGTTCTAGATGAACGAACGTCTCTCCACATGCTCAGTTCTGAGAGAAAAGTGTGTGTGAAAGCCGTCCTTCACCTAGCTTTTTGGGAACACAAAGTTTCTCTTCATTTGCAAACACCACTCCATACATATATATGGGGAGGTAGTAGCTCCAACTCGGTTTTACAGTGAAATCTGCAGGAAATTCAAACCGGCACTAGGAAACAGAATGAGAAACCAGAGTAAAAGTTTCTCCTGCAACCCGTTCCCTTTGTGCTAGATGGACGAACGTCTCTCCACATGCTCAGTTCTGAGAGAAAAGTGTGTGTGAAAGCCGTCCTTCACCTAGCTTGTTGGGAACACAAAATTTCTTGTCAGTAGCAAACTCCACTCCATACATATATATGGGGAGTTACTATCTCCAAATCAGTTTTACAGTGAAAAGTGCAGGAACTTCAAACCGGCACTAGGAAACAGACTGAGAAACCAGAGTAAAAGTTTCTCCTGCAACCCGTTCCCTTGGTGCTAGATGAACGAACGTCTCTCCACATGCTCAGTTCTGAGAGATAAGTGTGTCTGAAAGCCGTCCTTCACCTAGCTTGTTGGGAACACAAAGTTTCTTTTCAGTGGCAAACTCCAATCCATACATATATATGGGGAGTTACTAGCTCCAACCTGGTTTTACAGTGAAAACTGCAGGAACTTCAAACCGGCAGTAGGAAACAGACTGAAATCAGAGTAAAAGTTTCTCCTTCAACCCGTTTCGTTTGTGCTAGATGAACGAAAGTCTCTCAACATGCTCAGTTCTGAGAGATAAGTGTGTGTGAAAGCCGTCCTTCACCTATCTTGGTGGGAACACAAAATTACTTTTCAGTTGCAAACACCACTCCTTACATATATATGGGGAGGTACTAGCTCCAACTCGGTTTTACAGTAAAAACTGCAGGAAATTCAAACCGGCACAAGGAAAAAGACTGAGAAACCAGAGTAAATGTTTCTCCTGCCACCCGTACCATTGGTCTCGATAAACGAACGTTTCAAAACATGCTCTTTTCTGAGAGATATGTGTGTGTGAAAGCAGTCCTTCACCTAGCTTGTTGGGAACACAATGTTTTTTTCAGTTGCAAACTCCACTCCATACATATATAAGGGGAGGTAATAGCTCCAACTCGGTTTTCCAGTGAAAACTGCAGGAACTTCAAACCGGCACTAGGAAACACACTGAGAAACCAGAGTAAATGTTTCTCCTGCAAACCGTTTCCTTGGTGCTAAATGAACGAACGTTCTCCACATGCTCATTTTTGAGAGATAAGTGTGGGTGAAAGCCGTCCTTCATCCAGCTTGTTGGGAACACAAAGATTCTGTTCAGTTGCAAACTCCACTCCATACAGATATATGGGGAGGTAGAAGCTCCAACTCGTTTTTCCAGTGAAAACTGCAGGAACATCAAACCGGCACTAGGAAACAGACTGAGAAACCAGAGAAAAAGTTTCTCCTGCAACCCGTTCCCTTGGTTCTAGATGAACGAACGTCTCTCCACATGCTAAGTTCTGAGAGATAAGTGTGTGTGAAAGCCGTACTTCTCCTAGCTTGTTGGGAACACAAAGATTCTTTTCAGTGGCAAACTCCATTTCCAAAATATATATATGGGGAGGTAGTAGCTCCAACTCGTTTTTCCAGTGAAGACTGCAGGAACATCAAACCGGCACTAGGAAACAGAATGAGAAACCAGAGTAAAAGTTTCTCCTGCAACCCGTTCCCTTTGTGCTAGATGGACGAACGTCTCTCCACATGCTCAGTTCTGAGAGAAAAGTGTGTGTGAAAGCCGTCCTTCACCTAGCTTGTTGGGAACACAAAATTTCTTGTCAGTAGCAAACTCCACTCCATACATATATATGGGGAGTTACTATCTCCAAATCAGTTTTACAGTGAAAACTGCAGGAACTTCAAACCAGCACTAGGAAACAGACTGAGAAACCAGAGTAAAAGTTTCTCCTGCAACCCGTTCCCTTGGTGCTAGATGAACGAACGTCTCTCCACATGCTCAGTTCTGAGAGATAAGTGTGTCTGAAAGCCGTCCTTCACCTAGCTTGTTGGGAACACAAAGTTTCTTTTCAGTGGCAAACTCCAATCCATACATATATATGGGGAGTTACTAGCTCCAACCTGGTTTTACAGTGAAAACTGCAGGAACTTCAAACCGGCAGTAGGAAACAGACTGAAATCAGAGTAAAAGTTTCTCCTTCAACCCGTTTCGTTTGTGCTAGATGAACGAAAGTCTCTCAACATGCTCAGTTCTGAGAGATAAGTGTGTGTGAAAGCCGTCCTTCACCTATCTTGGTGGGAACACAAAATTACTTTTCAGTTGCAAACACCACTCCATACATATATATGGGGAGGTTCTAGCTCCAACTCGGTTTTACAGTAAAAACTGCAGGAAATTAAAACCGGCACTAGGAAAAAGACTGAGAAACCAGAGTAAATGTTTCTCTTGCCACCCGTACCATTGGTCTCGATGAACGAACGTTTCAAAACATGCTCTTTTCTGAGAGATATGTGTGTGTGAAAGCCGTCCTTCACCTAGCTTGTTGGGAACACAATGTTTTTTTCAGTTGCAAACTCCACTCCATACATATATAAGGGGAGGTAATAGCTCCAACTCGGTTTTCCAGTGAAAACTGCAGGAACTTCAAACCGGCACTAGGAAACACACTGAGAAACCAGAGTAAATGTTTCTCCTGCAAACCGTTTCCTTGGTGCTAAATGAACGAACGTTCTCCACATGCTCATTTTTGAGAGATAAGTGTGTGTGAAAGCCGTCCTTCACCTAGCTTGTTGGGAACACAAAGTTTCTGTTCAGTTGCAAACTCCACTCCATACATATATATGGGGAGGTAGTAGCTCCAACTCGTTTTTCCAGTGAAGACTGCAGGAACATCAAACCGGCACTAGGAAACAGAATGAGAAACCAGAGTAAAAGTTTCTCCTGCAACCCTTTCCCTTTGTGCTAGATGGACGAACGTCTCTCCACATGCTCAGTTCTGAGAGAAAAATGTGTGTGAAAGCCGTCCTTCACCTAGCTTGTTGGGAACACAAAATTACTTGTCAGTAGCAAACTCCACTCCATACATATATATGGGGAGTTACTATCTCCAAATCAGTTTTACAGTGAAAACTGCAGGAACTTCAAACCGGCACTAGGAAACAGACTGAGAGACCAGAGTAAAAGTTTCTCCTGCAACCCGTTCCCTTGGTGCTAGATGAACGAACGTCTCTCCACATGCTCAGTTCTGAGGGATAAGTGTGTCTGAAAGCCGTCCTTCACCTAGCTTGTTGGGAACAGAAAGTTTCTTTTCAGTGGCAAACTCCAATCCATACATATATATGGGGAGTTACTAGCTCCAACCTGGTTTTACAGTGAAAACTGCAGGAACTTCAAACCGGCAGTAGGAAACAGACTGAAATCAGAGTAAAAGTTTCTCCTTCAACCCGTTTCGTTTGTGCTAGATGAACGAAAGTCTCTCAACATGCTCAGTTCTGAGAGATAAGTGTGTGTGAAAGCCGTCCTTCACCTATCTTGGTGGGAACACAAAATTACTTTTCAGTTGCAAACACCACTCCTTACATATATATGCGGAGGTACTAGCTCCAACTCGGTTTTACAGTAAAAACTGCAGGAAATTCAAACCGGCACAAGGAAAAAGACTGAGAAACCAGAGTAAATGTTTCTCCTGCCACCCGTACCATTGGTCTCGATAAACGAACGTTTCAAAACATGCTCTTTTCTGAGAGATATGTGTGTGTGAAAGCAGTCCTTCACCTAGCTTGTTGGGAACACAATGTTTTTTTCAGTTGCAAACTCCACTCCATACATATATAAGGGGAGGTAATAGCTCCAACTCGGTTTTCCAGTGAAAACTGCAGGAACTTCAAACCGGCACTAGGAAACACACTGAGAAACCAGAGTAAATGTTTCTCCTGCAAACCGTTTCCTTGGTGCTAAATGAACGAACGTTCTCCACATGCTCATTTTTGAGAGATAAGTGTGGGTGAAAGCCGTCCTTCATCCAGCTTGTTGGGAACACAAAGATTCTGTTCAGTTGCAAACTCCACTCCATACAGATATATGGGGAGGTAGAAGCTCCAACTCGTTTTTCCAGTGAAAACTGCAGGAACATCAAACCGGCACTAGGAAACAGACTGAGAAACCAGAGAAAAAGTTTCTCCTGCAACCCGTTCCCTTGGTTCTAGATGAACGAACGTCTCTCCACATGCTAAGTTCTGAGAGATAAGTGTGTGTGAAAGCCGTACTTCTCCTAGATTGTTGGGAACACAAAGATTCTTTTCAGTGGCAAACTCCATTTCCAAAATATATATATGGGGAGGTAGTAGCTCCAAATCGGTTTTCCAGTGAAAACTGCAGGAACTTCAAAACGGCACTAGGAAAAAGACTGAGAACCCTGAGTAAAAGTTTCTCCTGCAACCCGTTCCCTTTGTGCTAGATGAACGAACGTCTCTCCACATGCTCAGTTCTGAGAGAAAAGTGTGTTTGAAAGCCGTCCTTCACCTAGCTTGTTGGGAACACAAAATTTCTTGTCAGTACCAAACTCCACTCCATACATATATATGGGGAGTTACTATCTCCAAATCAGTTTTACAGTGAAAACTGCAGGAACTTCAAACCGGCACTAGGAAACAGACTGAGAAACCAGAGTAAAAGTTTCTCCTGCAACCCGTTCCCTTGGTGCTAGATGAACGAACGTCTCTCCACATGCTCAGTTCTGAGAGATAAGTGTGTCTGAAAGCCGTCCTTCACCTAGCTTTTTGGGAACACAAAGTTTCTTTTCAGTGGCAAACTCCAATCCATACATATATATGGGGAGTTACTAGCTCCAACCTGGTTTTACAGTGAAAACTGCAGGAACTTCAAACCGGCAGTAGGAAACAGACTGAAATCAGAGTAAAAGTTTCTCCTTCAACCCGTTTCGTTTGTGCTAGATGAACGAAAGTCTCTCAACATGCTCAGTTCTGAGAGATAAGTGTGTGTGAAAGCCGTCCTTCACCTATCTTGGTGGGAACACAAAATTACTTTTCAGTTGCAAACACCACTCCATACATATATATGGGGAGGTTCTAGCTCCAACTCGGTTTTACAGTAAAAACTGCAGGAAATTAAAACCGGCACTAGGAAAAAGACTGAGAAACCAGAGTAAATGTCTCTCTTGCCACCCGTACCATTGGTCTCGATGAACGAACGTTTCAAAACATGCTCTTTTCTGAGAGATATGTGTGTGTGAAAGCCGTCCTTCACCTAGCTTGTTGGGAACACAATGTTTTTTTCAGTTGCAAACTCCACTCCATACATATATAAGGGGAGGTAATAGCTCCAACTCGGTTTTCCAGTGAAAACTGCAGGAACTTCAAACCGGCACTAGGAAACACACTGAGAAACCAGAGTAAATGTTTCTCCAGCAAACCGTTTCCTTGGTGCTAAATGAACGAACGTTCTCCACATGCTCATTTTTGAGAGATAAGTGTGTGTGAAAGCCGTCCTTCACCTAGCTTGTTGGGAACACAAAGTTTCTGTTCAGTTGCAAACCCCACTCCATACATATATATGGGGAGGTAGTAGCTCCAACTCGTTTTTCCAGTGAAGACTGCAGGAACATCAAACCGGCACTAGGAAACAGAATGAGAAACCAGAGTAAAAGTTTCTCCTGCAACCCGTTCCCTTTGTGCTAGATGGACGAACGTCTCTCCACATGCTCAGTTCTGAGAGAAAAGTGTGTTTGAAAGCCGTCCTTCACCTAGCTTGTTGGGAACACAAAATTTCTTGTCAGTAGCAAACTCCACTCCATACATATATATGGGGAGTTACTATCTCCAAATCAGTTTTACAGTGAAAACTGCAGGAACTTCAAACCGGCACTAGGAAACAGACTGAGAAACCAGAGTAAAAGTTTCTCCTGCAACCCGTTCCCTTTGTGCTAGATGAACGAACGTCTCTCCACATGCTCAGTTCTGAGAGATAAGTGTGTCTGAAAGCCGTCCTTCACCTAGCTTGTTGGGAACACAAAGTTTGTTTTCAGTGGCAAACTCCAATCCATACATATATATGGGGAGTTACTAGCTCCAACCTGGTTTTACAGTGAAAACTGCAGGAACTTCAAACCGGCAGTAGGAAACAGACTGAAATCAGAGTAAAAGTTTCTCCTTCAACCCGTTTCTTTTGTGCTAGATGAACGAAAGTCTCTCAACATGCTCAGTTCTGAGAGATAAGTGTGTGTGAAAGTCGTCCTTCACCTATCTTGGTGGGAACACAAAATTACTTTTCAGTTGCAAACACCACTCCATACATATATATGGGGAGGTACTAGCTCCAACTCGGGTTTACAGTAAAAACTGCAGGAAATTCAAACCGGCACAAGGAAAAAGACTGAGAAACCAGAGTAAATGTTTCTCCTGCCACCCGTACCATTGGTCTCGATGAACGAACGTTTCAAAACATGCTCTTTTCTGAGAGATATGTGTGTGTGAAAGCAGTCCTTCACCTAGCTTGTTGGGAACACAATGTTTTTTTCAGTTGCAAACTCCACTCCATACATATATAAGGGGAGGTAATAGCTCCAACTCGGTTTTCCAGTGAAAACTGCAGGAACTTCAAACCGGCACTAGGAAACACACTGAGAATCCAGAGTAAATGTTTCTCCTGGAAACCGTTTTCTTGGTGCTAAATGAACGAACGTTCTCCACATGCTCATTTTTGAGAGATAAGTGTGTGTGAAAGCCGTCCTTCATCCAGCTTGTTGGGAACACAAAGTTTCTGTTCAGTTGCAAACTCCACTCCATACAGATATATGGGGAGGTAGAAGCTCCAACACGTTTTTCCAGTGAAAACTGCAGGAACATCAAACCGGCACTAGGAAACAGACTGAGAAACCAGAGAAAAAGTTTCTCCTGCAACCCGTTCCCTTGGTTCTAGATGAACGAACGTCTCTCCACATGCTAAGTTCTGAGAGATAAGTGTGTGTGAAAGCCGTACTTCTCCTAGCTTGTTGGGAACACAAAGATTCTTTTCAGTGGCAAACTCCATTTCCAAAATATATATATGGGGAGGTAGTAGCTCCAAATCGGTTTTCCAGTGAAAACTGCAGGAACTTCAAAACGGCACTAGGAAAAAGACTGAGAACCCAGAGTAAAAGTTTCTCCTGCAACCCGTTCCCTTGGTTCTAGATGAACGAACGTCTCTCCACATGCTCAGTTCTGAGAGAAAAGTGTGTGTGAAAGCCGTCCTTCACCTAGCTTTTTGGGAACACAAAGTTTCTCTTCATTTGCAAACACCACTCCATACATATATATGGGGAGGTAGTAGCTCCAACTCGGTTTTACAGTGAAATCTGCAGGAAATTCAAACCGGCACTAGGAAACAGAATGAGAAACCAGAGTAAAAGTTTCTCCTGCAACCCGTTCCCTTTGTGCTAGATGGACGAACGTCTCTCCACATGCTCAGTTCTGAGAGAAAAGTGTGTGTGAAAGCCGTCCTTCACCTAGCTTGTTGGGAACACAAAATTTCTTGTCAGTAGCAAACTCCACTCCATACATATATATGGGGAGTTACTATCTCCAAATCAGTTTTACAGTGAAAAGTGCAGGAACTTCAAACCGGCACTAGGAAACAGACTGAGAAACCAGAGTAAAAGTTTCTCCTGCAACCCGTTCCCTTGGTGCTAGATGAACGAACGTCTCTCCACATGCTCAGTTCTGAGAGATAAGTGTGTCTGAAAGCCGTCCTTCACCTAGCTTGTTGGGAACACAAAGTTTCTTTTCAGTGGCAAACTCCAATCCATACATATATATGGGGAGTTACTAGCTCCAACCTGGTTTTACAGTGAAAACTGCAGGAACTTCAAACCGGCAGTAGGAAACAGACTGAAATCAGAGTAAAAGTTTCTCCTTCAACCCGTTTCGTTTGTGCTAGATGAACGAAAGTCTCTCAACATGCTCAGTTCTGAGAGATAAGTGTGTGTGAAAGCCGTCCTTCACCTATCTTGGTGGGAACACAAAATTACTTTTCAGTTGCAAACACCACTCCTTACATATATATGGGGAGGTACTAGCTCCAACTCGGTTTTACAGTAAAAACTGCAGGAAATTCAAACCGGCACAAGGAAAAAGACTGAGAAACCAGAGTAAATGTTTCTCCTGCCACCCGTACCATTGGTCTCGATAAACGAACGTTTCAAAACATGCTCTTTTCTGAGAGATATGTGTGTGTGAAAGCAGTCCTTCACCTAGCTTGTTGGGAACACAATGTTTTTTTCAGTTGCAAACTCCACTCCATACATATATAAGGGGAGGTAATAGCTCCAACTCGGTTTTCCAGTGAAAACTGCAGGAACTTCAAACCGGCACTAGGAAACACACTGAGAAACCAGAGTAAATGTTTCTCCTGCAAACCGTTTCCTTGGTGCTAAATGAACGAACGTTCTCCACATGCTCATTTTTGAGAGATAAGTGTGGGTGAAAGCCGTCCTTCATCCAGCTTGTTGGGAACACAAAGATTCTGTTCAGTTGCAAACTCCACTCCATACAGATATATGGGGAGGTAGAAGCTCCAACTCGTTTTTCCAGTGAAAACTGCAGGAACATCAAACCGGCACTAGGAAACAGACTGAGAAACCAGAGAAAAAGTTTCTCCTGCAACCCGTTCCCTTGGTTCTAGATGAACGAACGTCTCTCCACATGCTAAGTTCTGAGAGATAAGTGTGTGTGAAAGCCGTACTTCTCCTAGCTTGTTGGGAACACAAAGATTCTTTTCAGTGGCAAACTCCATTTCCAAAATATATATATGGGGAGGTAGTAGCTCCAACTCGTTTTTCCAGTGAAGACTGCAGGAACATCAAACCGGCACTAGGAAACAGAATGAGAAACCAGAGTAAAAGTTTCTCCTGCAACCCGTTCCCTTTGTGCTAGATGGACGAACGTCTCTCCACATGCTCAGTTCTGAGAGAAAAGTGTGTGTGAAAGCCGTCCTTCACCTAGCTTGTTGGGAACACAAAATTTCTTGTCAGTAGCAAACTCCACTCCATACATATATATGGGGAGTTACTATCTCCAAATCAGTTTTACAGTGAAAACTGCAGGAACTTCAAACCGGCACTAGGAAACAGACTGAGAAACCAGAGTAAAAGTTTCTCCTGCAACCCGTTCCCTTGGTGCTAGATGAACGAACGTCTCTCCACATGCTCAGTTCTGAGAGATAAGTGTGTCTGAAAGCCGTCCTTCACCTAGCTTGTTGGGAACACAAAGTTTGTTTTCAGTGGCAAACTCCAATCCATACATATATATGGGGAGTTACTAGCTCCAACCTGGTTTTACAGTGAAAACTGCAGGAACTTCAAACCGGCAGTAGGAAACAGACTGAAATCAGAGTAAAAGTTTCTCCTTCAACCCGTTTCGTTTGTGCTAGATGAACGAAAGTCTCTCAACATGCTCAGTTCTGAGAGATAAGTGTGTGTGAAAGCCGTCCTTCACCTATCTTGGTGGGAACACAAAATTACTTTTCAGTTGCAAACACCACTCCATACATATATATGGGGAGGTACTAGCTCCAACTCGGTTTTACAGTAAAAACTGCAGGAAATTCAAACCGGCACATGGAAAAAGACTGAGAAACCAGAGTAAATGTTTCTCCTGCCACCCGTACCATTGGTCTCGATGAACGAACGTTTCAAAATATGCTCTTTTCTGAGAGATATGTGTGTGTGAAAGCAGTCCTTCACCTAGCTTGTTGGGAACACAATGTTTTTTTCAGTTGCAAACTCCACTCCATACATATATAAGGGGAGGTAATAGCTCCAACTCGGTTTTCCAGTGAAAACTGCAGGAACTTCAAACCGGCACTAGGAAACACACTGAGAAACCAGAGTAAATGTTTCTCCTGCAAACCGTTTTCTTGGTGCTAAATGAACGAACGTTCTCCACATGCTCATTTTTGAGAGATAAGTGTGTGTGAAAGCCGTCCTTCATCCAGCTTGTTGGGAACACAAAGTTTCTGTTCAGTTGCAAACTCCACTCCATACAGATATATGGGGAGGTAGAAGCTCCAACACGTTTTTCCAGTGAAAACTGCAGGAACATCAAACCGGCACTAGGAAACAGACTGAGAAACCAGAGAAAAAGTTTCTCCTGCAACCCGTTCCCTTGGTTCTAGATGAACGAACGTCTCTCCACATGCTAAGTTCTGAGAGATAAGTGTGTGTGAAAGCCGTACTTCTCCTAGCTTGTTGGGAACACAAAGATTCTTTTCAGTGGCAAACTCCATTTCCAAAATATATATATGGGGAGGTAGTAGCTCCAAATCGGTTTTCCAGTGAAAACTGCAGGAACTTCAAAACGGCACTAGGAAAAAGACTGAGAACCCAGAGTAAAAGTTTCTCCTGCAACCCGTTCCCTTGGTTCTAGATGAACGAACGTCTCTCCACATGCTCAGTTCTGAGAGAAAAGTGTGTGTGAAAGCCGTCCTTCACCTAGCTTTTTGGGAACACAAAGTTTCTCTTCATTTGCAAACTCCACTCCATACATATATATGGGGAGGTAGTAGCTCCAACTCGGTTTTACAGTGAAATCTGCAGGAAATTCAAACCGGCACTAGGAAACAGAATGAGAAACCAGAGTAAAAGTTTCTCCTGCAACCCGTTCCCTTTGTGCTAGATGGACGAACGTCTCTCCACATGCTCAGTTCTGAGAGAAAAGTGTGTGTGAAAGCCGTCCTTCACCTAGCTTGTTGGGAACACAAAATTTCTTGTCAGTAGCAAACTCCACTCCATACATATATATGGGGAGTTACTATCTCCAAATCAGTTTTACAGTGAAAAGTGCAGGAACTTCAAACCGGCACTAGGAAACAGACTGAGAAACCAGAGTAAAAGTTTCTCCTGCAACCCGTTCCCTTGGTGCTAGATGAACGAACGTCTCTCCACATGCTCAGTTCTGAGAGATAAGTGTGTCTGAAAGCCGTCCTTCACCTAGCTTGTTGGGAACACAAAGTTTCTTTTCAGTGGCAAACTCCACTCCATACATATATATGGGGAGTTACTAGCTCCAACCTGGTTTTACAGTGAAAACTGCAGGAACTTCAAACCGGCAGTAGGAAACAGACTGAAATCAGAGTAAAAGTTTCTCGTTCAACCCGTTTCGTTTGTGCTAGATGAACGAAAGTCTCTCAACATGCTCAGTTCTGAGAGATAAGTGTGTGTGAAAGCCGTCCTTCACCTATCTTGGTGGGAACACAAAATTACTTTTCAGTTGCAAACACCACTCCATACATATATATGGGGAGGTACTAGCTCCAACTCGGTTTTACAGTAAAAACTGCAGGAAATTCAAACCGGCACTAGGAAAAAGACTGAGAAACCAGAGTAAATGTTTCTCCTGCCACCCGTACCATTGGTCTCGATGAACGAAAGTTTCAAAACATGCTCTTTTCTGAGAGATATGTGTGTGTGAAAGCAGTCCTTCACCTAGCTTGTTGGGAACACAATGTTTTTTTCAGTTGCAAACTCCACTCCATACATATATAAGGGGAGGTAATAGCTCCAACTCGGTTTTCCAGTGAAAACTGCAGGAACTTCAAACCGGCACTAGGAAACACACTGAGAAACCAGAGTAAATGTTTCTCCTGCAAACCGTTTCCTTGGTGCTAAATGAACGAACGTTCTCCACATGCTCATTTTTGAGAGATAAGTGTGGGTGAAAGCCGTCCTTCATCCAGCTTGTTGGGAACACAAAGATTCTGTTCAGTTGCAAACTCCACTCCATACAGATATATGGGGAGGTAGAAGCTCCAACTCGTTTTTCCAGTGAAAACTGCAGGAACATCAAACCGGCACTAGGAAACAGACTGAGAAACCAGAGAAAAAGTTTCTCCTGCAACCCGTTCCCTTGGTTCTAGATGAACGAACGTCTCTCCACATGCTAAGTTCTGAGAGATAAGTGTGTGTGAAAGCCGTACTTCTCCTAGCTTGTTGGGAACACAAAGATTCTTTTCAGTGGCAAACTCCATTTCCAAAATATATATATGGGGAGGTAGTAGCTCCAACTCGTTTTTCCAGTGAAGACTGCAGGAACATCAAACCGGCACTAGGAAACAGAATGAGAAACCAGAGTAAAAGTTTCTCCTGCAACCCGTTCCCTTTGTGCTAGATGGACGAACGTCTCTCCACATGCTCAGTTCTGAGAGAAAAGTGTGTGTGAAAGCCGTCCTTCACCTAGCTTGTTGGGAACACAAAATTTCTTGTCAGTAGCAAACTCCACTCCATACATATATATGGGGAGTTACTATCTCCAAATCAGTTTTACAGTGAAAACTGCAGGAACTTCAAACCGGCACTAGGAAACAGACTGAGAAACCAGAGTAAAAGTTTCTCCTGCAACCCGTTCCCTTGGTGCTAGATGAACGAACGTCTCTCCACATGCTCAGTTCTGAGAGATAAGTGTGTCTGAAAGCCGTCCTTCACCTAGCTTGTTGGGAACACAAAGTTTGTTTTCAGTGGCAAACTCCAATCCATACATATATATGGGGAGTTACTAGCTCCAACCTGGTTTTACAGTGAAAACTGCAGGAACTTCAAACCGGCAGTAGGAAACAGACTGAAATCAGAGTAAAAGTTTCTCCTTCAACCCGTTTCGTTTGTGCTAGATGAACGAAAGTCTCTCAACATGCTCAGTTCTGAGAGATAAGTGTGTGTGAAAGCCGTCCTTCACCTATCTTGGTGGGAACACAAAATTACTTTTCAGTTGCAAACACCACTCCATACATATATATGGGGAGGTACTAGCTCCAACTCGGTTTTACAGTAAAAACTGCAGGAAATTCAAACCGGCACATGGAAAAAGACTGAGAAACCAGAGTAAATGTTTCTCCTGCCACCCGTACCATTGGTCTCGATGAACGAACGTTTCAAAATATGCTCTTTTCTGAGAGATATGTGTGTGTGAAAGCAGTCCTTCACCTAGCTTGTTGGGAACACAATGTTTTTTTCAGTTGCAAACTCCACTCCATACATATATAAGGGGAGGTAATAGCTCCAACTCGGTTTTCCAGTGAAAACTGCAGGAACTTCAAACCGGCACTAGGAAACACACTGAGAAACCAGAGTAAATGTTTCTCCTGCAAACCGTTTTCTTGGTGCTAAATGAACGAACGTTCTCCACATGCTCATTTTTGAGAGATAAGTGTGTGTGAAAGCCGTCCTTCATCCAGCTTGTTGGGAACACAAAGTTTCTGTTCAGTTGCAAACTCCACTCCATACAGATATATGGGGAGGTAGAAGCTCCAACACGTTTTTCCAGTGAAAACTGCAGGAACATCAAACCGGCACTAGGAAACAGACTGAGAAACCAGAGAAAAAGTTTCTCCTGCAACCCGTTCCCTTGGTTCTAGATGAACGAACGTCTCTCCACATGCTAAGTTCTGAGAGATAAGTGTGTGTGAAAGCCGTACTTCTCCTAGCTTGTTGGGAACACAAAGATTCTTTTCAGTGGCAAACTCCATTTCCAAAATATATATATGGGGAGGTAGTAGCTCCAAATCGGTTTTCCAGTGAAAACTGCAGGAACTTCAAAACGGCACTAGGAAAAAGACTGAGAACCCAGAGTAAAAGTTTCTCCTGCAACCCGTTCCCTTGGTTCTAGATGAACGAACGTCTCTCCACATGCTCAGTTCTGAGAGAAAAGTGTGTGTGAAAGCCGTCCTTCACCTAGCTTTTTGGGAACACAAAGTTTCTCTTCATTTGCAAACTCCACTCCATACATATATATGGGGAGGTAGTAGCTCCAACTCGGTTTTACAGTGAAATCTGCAGGAAATTCAAACCGGCACTAGGAAACAGAATGAGAAACCAGAGTAAAAGTTTCTCCTGCAACCCGTTCCCTTTGTGCTAGATGGACGAACGTCTCTCCACATGCTCAGTTCTGAGAGAAAAGTGTGTGTGAAAGCCGTCCTTCACCTAGCTTGTTGGGAACACAAAATTTCTTGTCAGTAGCAAACTCCACTCCATACATATATATGGGGAGTTACTATCTCCAAATCAGTTTTACAGTGAAAAGTGCAGGAACTTCAAACCGGCACTAGGAAACAGACTGAGAAACCAGAGTAAAAGTTTCTCCTGCAACCCGTTCCCTTGGTGCTAGATGAACGAACGTCTCTCCACATGCTCAGTTCTGAGAGATAAGTGTGTCTGAAAGCCGTCCTTCACCTAGCTTGTTGGGAACACAAAGTTTCTTTTCAGTGGCACACTCCACTCCATACATATATATGGGGAGTTACTAGCTCCAACCTGGTTTTACAGTGAAAACTGCAGGAACTTCAAACCGGCAGTAGGAAACAGACTGAAATCAGAGTAAAAGTTTCTCGTTCAACCCGTTTCGTTTGTGCTAGATGAACGAAAGTCTCTCAACATGCTCAGTTCTGAGAGATAAGTGTGTGTGAAAGCCGTCCTTCACCTATCTTGGTGGGAACACAAAATTACTTTTCAGTTGCAAACACCACTCCATACATATATATGGGGAGGTACTAGCTCCAACTCGGTTTTACAGTAAAAACTGCAGGAAATTCAAACCGGCACTAGGAAAAAGACTGAGAAACCAGAGTAAATGTTTCTCCTGCCACCCGTACCATTGGTCTCGATGAACGAAAGTTTCAAAACATGCTCTTTTCTGAGAGATATGTGTGTGTGAAAGCCGTACTTCACCTAGCTTTTTGGGAAAACAATGTTTTTTTCAGTTGCAAACTCCACTCCATACATATATAAGGGGAGGTAATAGCTCCAACTCGGTTTTCCAGTGAAAACTGCAGGAACTTCAAACCGGCACTAGGAAACACACTGAGAAACCAGAGTAAATGTTTCTCCTGCAAACCGTTTCCTTGGTGCTAAATGAACGAACGTTCTCCACATGCTCATTTTTGAGAGATAAGTGTGTGTGAAAGCCGTCCTTCATCCAGCTTGTTGGGAACACAAAGTTTCTGTTCAGTTGCAAACTCCACTCCATACAGATATATGGGGAGGTAGTAGCTCCACCTGGTTTTCCAGTGAAAACTGCAGGAATATCAAACCGGCACTAGGAAACAGACTGAAAAACCAGAGAAAAAGTTTCTCCTGCAACCCGTTCCCTTGGTTCTAGATGAACGAACGTCTCTCCACATGCTCAGTTCTGAGAAAAAAGTGTGTGTGAAAGCCGTACTTCTCCTAGCTTGTTGGGAACACAAAGATTCTTTTCAGTGGCAAAATCCATTTCCAAAATATATATATGGGGAGGTAGTAGCTCCAAATCGGTTTTCCAGTGAAAACTGCAGGAACTTCAAACCGGCACTAGGAAAAAGACTGAGAACCCAGAGTAAAAGTTTCTCCTGCAACCCGTTCCCTTTGTGCTAGATGAACGAACGTCTCTCCACATGCTCAGTTCTGAGAGAAAAGTGTGTGTGAAAGCCGTCCTTCACCTAGCTTTTTGGGAACACAAAGTTTCTCTTCATTTGCAAACTCCACTCCATACATATATATGGGGAGGTACTAGCTCCAACTCGGTTTTACAGTGAAAACTGCAGGAAATTCAAACCGGCACTAGGAAACAGACTGAGAAACCAGAGTAAAAGATTCTCCTGCAAACTGTTCCCTTAGTGCTAGGTGAACGAACATCTCTTCACATGCTCAGTTCTGAGAGATAATTGTGTGTGAAAGCCGTCCTTCACCTAGCTTGTTGGGAACACAAAGTTTCTCTTCAGTTGCAAACTTCAATCCATACATATATACGGGGAGGTACTAGCTCCAACTCGGTTTTAAAGAGAAAACTGCAGGAACATCAAACCGGCACTAGGAAACAGTCTGAGAAAACAGAGTAATAGTTTCTCCTGCAACCCGTTCCCTTTGTGCTAGATGAACGAACGACTCTCCACATGCTCAGTTCTGAGAGATATGTGTGTGTGAAATCCGTCCTTCACGTAGCTTGTTGGGAACACAAATATTCTTTTCTGATGCAAACTCCACTCCATACATATATTTGGGGAGGTACTAGCTCCAACTCGGTTTTACAGTGAAAACTGCAGGAACTTCAAACCGGCCCTAGGAAACAGAATGAGATACCAGAGAAAAAGTTTCTCCTGCAACGCGTTCCCTTTGTGCTAGATGAACGAACGTCTCTCCACATGCTCAGTTCTGAGAGATAAGTGTGTGTGAAAGCCGTCCTTCACCTAGCTTTTAGGGAACACAAAGTTTCTTTTCAGTTGCTAAGTCCATTCCATACTTATATATGGGGAGGTACTAACTCCAAATTTGTTTTACAGTGAAAACTGCAGGAACATGAAACCGGCACTAGGAAACAGACTGAGAAACCAGAGTAAATGTTCCACCTGAAACCCGCTCCCTTTATGCTAGATGAACGAAAGTCTCTCCACATGCTAATTTCTGAGATGTAAGTGTTTGTGAAAGCCGTCCTTCACCTAGCTTGTTGGGAACACAATGCTTATTTTAAGTTACATACTCCACTCCATGCATATATAGGGTGAGGTACTAGATCCAACACGGTTTTACAGTGAAAATTTCAGGAAATACAAACCGGCACTAGGAAACATACTGAGTAACCAGAGTAAAAGTTTCTCCTGCAACCCGTTCCATTTGAGCTGGATGAACGAACGTCTCTCCACTTGCACAGTTCTGAGAGATATGTGTGTGTGAAAGTCGTACTTCACCTAGCTTGTTGGGAACACAAAGTTTCTTTTCAGTTGCAAACTCCACTGCTTACATATATATGGGGAGGTACTAGCTCCAACTCGGTTTTACAGTGAAAACTGCAGGAACTTCAAACCGGCACTAGGAAACAGACTGGGAAACCAGAGTAAAAGTTTCTCCTGCAAACCGTTCCCTTTGTGCTAATTGACCCAAATTCTCTCCACATGCTCAGTTCTGAGAGACAAGTGTGTGTGAAAGCCGTACTTCACCTACCATGTTGGGAACACAAAGTTTCTTTTCAGTTGCAAACTCCACTCCATACATATATATGGGGATGTACTAGCTCCAAATCGTTTTACAGTGAAAACTGCAGGAACTTCAAATCAGCACTAGGAAACAGACTGAGAAACCAGAGTAAAAGTTTCTCCTGCAACCCGTTCCCTTGGTGCTAGATGAACGAACGTCTCTCCACATGCTCAGTTCTGAGAGATAAGTGTGTGTGAAACCCGTCCTTCACTTGGCTTGTTGGGAACACAAAGTTTCTCTTCAGTTGCAAACTCCACTCCATATATATATAGGGGGAGGTACAAGCTCCAACACGGTTTTACACTGAAAACTGCAGGAACTTCAAACCGGCACTAGGAAACAGACTGAGAAACAAGAGTAAAAATTTCTCCTGCAACCCGTTCCCTTTGTGCTAGATGAAAGAACGTCTCTCCACATGCTCAGTTCTGATAGATAAGTGTGTGTGAAAGCCGTCCTTCACCTAGCTTGTTTGGAACACAATGTTTCTCTTCAGTTGCAAACTCCACTCCATACATATATATGGGGAGGTAGTAGCTCCAACACGGTTTCACAGTGAAAACTGCAGGAACATCAAAACGGCACTAGGAAACAGACTGAGAAACCAGAGTAAAAGTTTCTCCTGCAAACCGTTCCTTTTGTGCTAGATGAACGAACGTCTGTCCACATGCTCAGTTGTGAGAGATAAGTGTGTGTAAAAGCCGTCCTTCACCTAGCTTGTTGGGAACACAAAGTTTCTATTCAGTTGCAAACTCATCTCCTTACATATATATGGGGAGGTACTAGCTTAAACTCGGTTTTACACTGAAAACTGCAGGAACTTCAAACCGGCACTAGGAAACAGACTGAGAAACCAGAGTAAAAGTTTCTCCTGCAACCCTTTCCAATTGTGCTAGATGAAGGAACGTCTCTCCTCATGCACAGTTCTGAGAGATAAGTGTGTGTGAAAGCCGTCCTTCAACTAGCTTGTTGGGAACACAAAGTTTCTCTTCAGTTACAAACTCCACTCCATACATATATATGGGGAGGAACTAGCTCTCAATCAGTTTTACAGTGAAAACTGCAGGAACTTCAAACCGGCACTAGGAAACAGACTGAGAAACCTGAGTAAAATTTCCCTTGCAACCCGTTCCCATTGTGCTAGATGAACGAACGTCTCTCCACATGCTCAGTTCTGAGAGATAATTATGTGTGAAAGCCGTCCTTCACATAGCTTTTTGGGAACACAAAATTTCTTTTCAGTTGCAAACTCCACTCCATACATATATATGGGGAGGTACAAGCTCCAACTCGGATTTAAAGTGAAAAATGCAGGAACTCCAAACCGGCACTAGGAAACAGACTGAGAAACCAGAGTAAAAGTTTCTCCTGCAACCCTTTCCCTTGGTGCTAGATGAGCGAACGTCTCTCCACATGCTCAGTTCTGAGAGATAAGTGTGTGTGAAAGCCGTCCTTCACATAACTTGTTGGGAACACAAAGTTTCTCTTCAGTTGCAAACTCCAATCCATACATATATAAGGGGAGGTACTAGCTCCAACTCGGTTTTACACTGAAAACTGCAGGATCTTCAACCGGCACTAGGAAACAGACTGAGAAACCAGAGTAAAAGTTTCTCCTGCAACCTTTTCCATTTGTGCTAGATGAACGAACGTCTCTCCACATGCTCAGTTCTGAGAGATAAGTGTGTGTGAAAGCCGTCCTTCACTTAGCTTGTTGGGAACAATAAGTTTCTCTTCAGTTGCAAACTCGAATCCTTACATATATATGGTGAGGTTCTAGCTCCAACTCGGTTTTACACTGTAAACTGCAGGAACTTCAACCGGCACTAGGAAACAGGCTGAGAAACCAGAGTAAAATTTCTCCTGCAAACCTTTCCATTTCTGCTAGATGAACGAACGTCTCTCCACATGCTCAGATCTGAGAATTAAGTGTGTGTGAAAGCCGTCCTTCACCTAGCTTGTTGGGAACACAAAATTTCTTTTCAGTTGCAAACTCCACTCCATACATATATATGGGGAGGTACAAGCTCCAACTCGGTTTTACAGTGAAAACTGCAGGAACTTCAAACCAACACTAGGAAACAGACTGAGAAACCAGAGTAAAAGTTTCCCCTGCAACCCGTTCCTTTTCTGCTAGATGAGCGAACGTCTCTCCACATGATCAGTTCTGAGATATATGTGTGTGTGAAAGCCGTCCTTCCCCTAGCTTGTTGGGAACACAAATGTTCTCTTCAGTTGCAAACTCCACTCCATACATATATATGGGGAGGTACTAGCTACAATTCTGTTTTACAGTGAAAACTGCAGGAAATTCAAACCGGCACTAGGAAACAGACTGAGAAACCAGAGTAAAAATTTCTCCTGCAACCCGTTCCCTTTGTGCTAGATGAGCAAACGTCTCTCCACATGCTCAGTTCTGAGAGATAAATGTGTGTGAAAGCCGTCTTTCACCTAGCTTATAGGGAACACTAAGGTTCTCTTCAGTTGCAAACTCCAATCCATACATATATATGGGGAGGTACAAGCTCCAACTCGATTTTACAGTGAAAACTGCAGGAACTTCAAACCGGCACTAGGAAACAGACTGAGAAACTAGAGTAAAAATTTCTCCTGCAACCCGTTCCATTTCTGCTAGATGAAGGAACGTCTCTCCACATGCTCAGTTCTGAGAGAAAAGTGTGTGTGAAAGCCGTCCTTCACATATCTGGTTGGGAACAGAAAGATTCTCTTCAGTTGCAAACTTCAATCCATACATATATATGGGTAGGTACTAGCTCCAACTCGGTTTTACAGTGAAAACTGCAGGAACTTCAAACCGGCACTAGGAAACAGACTGAGAAACCAGAGTAAAATTTTCTCCTGCAAACCGTTCCCTTTGTGCTAGATGAACGAACGTCTCTCCACATGCTACGTTCTGAGAGATAATTATGTGTGAAAGCCGTCCTTCATATAGCTTGTTAGGAACACAAAATTTCTTTTCAGTTGCAAAATCCACTCCATACATATATATGGGAAGGTACAAGCTCCAACTCAGTTTTACAGTGAAAACTGCAGGAACTTCAAACCGGCACTAGGAAACAGACTGAGAAACCAGAGTAAAAGTTTCTCCTGCAACCCGTTCCTTTGTGCTAGATGAGCGAAAGTCTCTCCACATGCTCAGTTCTGAGAGATACGTGTGTGTGAAAGCCGTCCTTCCCCTAGCTTGTTGGGAACACAAAGTTACTCTTCAGTTGCAAACTCCACTCCATACATATATATGGGGAGGTACTAGCTCCAACTAAGTTTTACAGTGAAAACTGCAGGAACATCAAAACGGCACTAGGAAACAGACTGAGAAACCAGAGTAAAAGTTTCTCCTGCAAACCGTTCCCTTTGTGCTAGATGAAAGAACGTCTCTCCACATGCTCAGTTCTGAGAGATAATTGTGTGTAAAAGCCGTCCTTCACCTAGCTTGTTGTGAACAGAAAGTTTCTATTCAGTTGCAAACTCAACTCCTTACATATATATGGGGAGGTACTAGCTCCAACTCGGATTTACAGTGAAAACTGCAGGAACTCCAAACCGGCACTAGGAAACAGACTGAGAAACCAGAGTAAAAGTTTCTCCTGCAACCCGTTCCCTTGGTGCTAGATTAGCGAACGTCTCTCCACATGCTCAGTTCTGAGAGATAAGTGTGTGTGAAAGCCGTCCTTCACCTAACTTGTTGGGAACACAAAGTTTCTCTTCAGTTGCAAAATCCAATCCATACGTATATAAGGGGAGGTACTAGCTCCAACCCGGTTTTACACTGAAAACTGCAGGAACTTCAACCGGCACTAGGAAACAGACTGAGAAACCAGAGTAAAAGTTTCTCCTGCAACCGTTTCCATTTGTGCTAGAAGAGCGAACGTCTCTCCACATGCTCAGTTCTGAGAGATAAGTGTGTGTGAAAGCCATCCTTCACCTAGCTTGTTGGGAACAATAAGTTTCTCTTCAGTTGCAAACTCAAATCCTTACATATATATGGGGAGGTTCTAGCTGCAACTCCGTTTTACACTGTAAACTGCAGGAACTTCAACCGGCACTAGGAAACAGACTGAGAAACCAGAGTAAATTTTCTCCTGCAACTCGTTCCCTTTGTGCTAGATGAACGAACGTCTCTCCACATGCTACGTTCTGAGAGATAATTATGTGTGAAAGGCGTTCTTCACATAGCTTGTTGGGAACACAAAATTTCTTTTCAGTTGCTAAGTCCACTCCATACATATATATGGGGAGGTACAAGCTCCAACTCGGTTTTACAGTGAAAATTGCAGGAACTTCAAACCGGCACTAGGAAACAGACTGAGAAACCAGAGTAAAAATTTCTCCGGCCACCCGTTCCCTTTGTGCTAGTTGAGCAAACGTCTCTCCACATGCTCAGTTCTGAGAGATAAGTGTGTGTGAAAGCCGTCTTTCACCTAGCTTATAGGGAACACAAAGGTTCTCTTCAGTTGCAAACTCCACTCCATACATATATATGGGGAGGTACAAGCTCCAACTCGGTTTTACAGTGAAAACTGCAGGAACTTCAAACCGGCACTAGGAAACAGACTGAGAAACCAGAGTAAAAGTTTCTCAGGCAACCCGTTCCCTTTGTGCTAGATGAGCGAACGTCTCTCCACATGCTCAGTTCTGAGAGATATGTGTGTGTGAAAGCCGTCCTTCCCCAAGCTTGTTGGGAACACAAAGGTTCTCTTCAGTTACAAACTCCTCTCCATACATATATATGGGGAGGTACTAGCTACAATTCTGTTTTACAGTGAAAACTGCAGGAAATTCAAACCGGCACTAGGAAACAGACTGAGAAACCAGAGTAAAAATTTCTCCTGCCACCCGTTCCCTTTGTGCTAGATGAGCAAACGTCTCTCCACATGCTCAGTCCTGAGAGATAAGTGTGTGTGAAAGCCGTCTTTCACCTAGCTTCTTGTGAACACAAAGTTTCTCTTCAGTTGCAAACTCCACTCCATATATATATGGGGAGGTACAAGCTCCAACTCGATTTTACAGTGAAAACTGCAGGAACTTCAAACCGGCACTAGGAAACAGACTGAGAAACCAGAGTAAAAGTTTCTCCTGCAAAACTTTCCCTTTGTGCTAGATGAACGAACGTCTCTCCACATGCTCAGTTCTGAGAGATAAGTGTGTGTGAAAGCCGTCTTTCACCTAGCTTGTTGGGAACCCAAAGTTTCTCTTCAGTAGAAAACTCCACTCCATAAATATATATGGGGAGGTACTAGCTCCAACTCGGTTTTACAGTGAAAACTGCAGGAAATTCAAAGCGGCACGAGGAAACAGGCTGAGAAACCAGAGTAAAAGTTTCACCTTCAAACCGTTCCCTTTGTGCTAGATGAACGAACGTCTCTCCACATGCTCAGATCTGAGAGATAAGTGTGTGTGAAACCCGTCCTTCACCTAGCTTGTTGGGAACACAAAGTTTCTCTTCAGTTGCAAACTCCACTCCATACATATATATGGGCAGGTACTAGCTCCATCTCGGTTTTACAGTGAAATCTGCAGGAAATTTAAACCGGCACTAGGAAACAGACTGAGAAACCAGAGTAAAAGTTTCTCCTGCAAACCGTTCCCTTTGTGCTAGATGAACGAACGTAGCTCCACATACTCAGTACTGAGAGATAAGTGTGTGTGAAAGCCGTCCTTTACCTAGCTTGTAGGGAACACAAAGTTTCTCTTCAGTTGCAAACTCCAATCCATATATATATATGGGGAGGTACTAGCTCCAACTCGGTTTTAAAGTGAAAACTGCAGGAACTTCAAACCGGCCCTAGGAAACAGACTGAGAAACCAGAGAAATGTTTCTCCTGCAACCCGTTCCCTTTGTGCTAGATGAACGACCGTCTCTACACATGCTCAGTTGTGAGAGATGTGTGTGTGTGAAAGCCGTCCTTCACCTAGCTTGTTGGGAACACAAAGTTTCTCTTCAGTTGCAAACTCCACTCCATACATATATATGGGGAGGTACTAGCTCCAACTCGGTTTTACAGTGAAAACTGCATTAACTTCAAAGCGGCACTAGGAAACAGACTGAGAAACCACAGTAAAATTTCTCCTGCAAACCGTTCCCTTTGTGCTAGATGAACGAACTTCTCTCCACATGCTAATTTCTGAGAGTTAAGTGTGTGTGAAAGCCGTCCTTCACCTAGCTTGTTGGGAACACAAAGTTTCTCTTCAATTGCAAACTCCACTCCGTACATATATATGGGGATGTACTAGCTCAAACTCGGTTTTACAGTGAAAACTGCAGGAACTTCAAACCGGCACTAGGAAACAGACTGAGAAACCAGAGTAAAAGTTTCGGTTGCATCCCGTTCCCTTTGTGCCAGATGAACAAAGGTCTCTCCACATGCTCAGTTCTGAGATATATGTGTGTGTGAAAGCCGTCCTTCACCTAACATGTTGGGAACACAAAGTTTCTCTTCAGTTGCAAACTCCACTCCATACATATATATGGGTAGGTACTATCTCCAACTCGGTTTTACAGTGAAAACTGCAGGAACTTCAAACCGGCACTAGAAAACATACTGAGAAACCAGAGTAAAATTTCGCCTGCAAGCTGTTCCCTTTGTGCTAGATGAACGAACGTCTCTCCACATGCTCAGTTCTGAGAGATAAGTGTGTGTGAAAGCCGTCCTTCACCTAGCTTGTTGGGAACACAAAGATTCTTTTCAGTGGCAAACACCATTCCATACATATATATGGGGAGGTACTGGCTCCAACACGGTTTTACAGTGAAAACTGCAGGAAATTCAAACAGGCACTAGGAAACAGACTGAGAATGCAGAGTAAAAGTTTCTCATGCAACACTTTCCCTTTGTTCTAGATGAGCGAACATCTCTCCACATGCTCAGTTCTGAGAGATATGTGTGTGTGAAAGCCGTCCTTCACCTAGCTTGTTGGGAAAACAAAGTTTCTCTTCAGTTGCAAACTCCACTCCATACATATATATGGGGAGGTACCATCTCCAACTCGGTTTTACAGTGAAAACTGCAGGAACTTCAAACCGGCACTAGGAAACAGACTGAGAAACCAGAGTAAAATTTTCTCCTGCAAACCGTTCCCTTTGTGCTAGATGAACGAACGTCTCTCCACATGCTCAGTTCTGAGAGATAAGTGTGTGTGAAAGCAGTCCTTCACCTAGCTTGTTGGGAACACAAAGTTTCTCTTCAGTTGCAAACTCCACTCCATACATATATATGGGGAGGTACCATCTCCAACTCGGTTTTACAGTGAAAACTGCAGGAACTTCAAACCGGCACTAGGAAACAGACTGAGAAACCAGAGTAAAATTTTCTCCTGCAAACCGTTCCCTTTGTGCTAGATGAACGAACGTCTCTCCACATGCTCAGTTCTGAGAGATAAGTGTGTGTGAAAGCAGTCCTTCACCTAGCTTGTTGGGAACACAAAGTTTCTCTTCTGTTGCTAACTCCCCTCCATACATATATATGGGGATGTACTAGCTCCAGCTCTGTTTTACAGTGAAAACTGCAGGAACTTCATACCGGTACTAGGAATCAGTCTGAGAAACCAGAGTAAAATTTTCCCTACAAACCGTTCCCTTTGTGCTAGATGAACGAAAGTCTCTCCTCATGCTCAATTCTGAGAGATAATTGTGTGTGAAAGCCGTCCTTTGCATAGCTTGTTGGGAACACAAAATTTCTTTTCAGTTGCAAACTCCTCTCCATACATATATATGGGGAGGTGCTAGCTCCAAAACGGTTTTACAGTGAAATCTGCAGGAACTTCAAACCGGCACTAAGAAAGAGACTGAGAAACCAGAGTAAAAGTTTCTCCTGGAACACGTTCCTTTTGTGCTAGATGAGCGAACGTCTCTCCACATGCTCAGTTCTGAGAGATATGAGTGTGTGAAAGTCGTCCTTCACCTAGCTTGTTGGGAACACAAAGGTTCTCTTCAGTTGAAAACTCCAATCCATACATATATATGGGGAGGTACTAGCTCCAACTCGTTTTTACAGTGAAAACTGCAGGAACTTCAAACCGGCACTAGGAAAAAGACTGAGAATCCAGAGTAAAAGTTTCGCCTGCAACCCGTTACTTTTGTGCTAGATGAACGAACGTCTCTCAACAAGCTCAGTTCTGAGAGATAAGTGTGTGTGAATGCCGTCCTTCAACTTGATTGTTGGGAACACAAAGTTTCTCTTCATTTTCAAACTCCACTCCATACATATATATGGGGAGGTACTAGGTCCAACTCGGTTTTACAATGAAAACTGCAGGAACGTCAAACGGGCACTAGGAAACAGACTGAAAAACCAGAGTAAAAGTTTCTCTTGCAACCGTTTCCATTTGTGCTAGATGAACGAACATCTCTCCACATGCTCAGTTCTGAGAGATATGTGTGTGTGAAAGCCGTACTTCACCAAGCTTGTTGGGAACACAAAGGTTCTCTTCAGTTGCAAAATCCACTCCATACATATATATGGGGAGGTACTAGCTCCAACTCGGTTTTACAGTGAAAACTGCTGGAACTTCAAACCGGCACTAGGAAACAGGCTGAGAAACCTGAATAAATGTTTCACCTGCAACCCGTTCCCTCTGTGCTAGATGAACGAACGTCTCTCCACATGCGCAGTTCTGAGAGATAAGTGTGTGTGAAAGCCGTCCTTCACCTAACTTGTTGGGATCACAAAGGTTATCTTTAGTTTCAAACTCCACTCCATACATATATATGGGGAGGTACTAGCCCCAACTCTGTTTTACAGTGAAAACTGCAGGAAATTCAAACCGGCACTACGAAACAGACTGAGAAACCAGAGTAAAATTTCTCCTACAAACCGTTCCCTTTGTACTAGATGAACGAACGTCTCTCCACATGCTCAGGTCTGAGAGATAAGTGCGTGTGAAAGCTGTCCTTAACCTAGCTTGTTGGGAACACAAAGTTTCTCTTCAGTTGCTAACTACACTCCATACATATATATGGGGAAGTACAAGATCCAACTCGGTTTTACAGTGAAAACTGCAGGAACTTCAAACCGGCACTAGGAAACAGACTGAGAAACCAGAGTAAAAGTTTCGCCTGCAACCCGTTCCCTTTTTGCTAAATGAAGGAACGTCTCTCCACATGCTCAGTTCTGAGAGATAAGTGTGTGTGAAAGCCGTCCTTCACTTGGCTTTTTGGGAAAACAAAGTTTCTCTTCAGTTGCAAACTCCACTCCATACATATATATGGGGAGGTACTAGCTCCAAATCTGATTTACAGTGAATACTGCAGGAATTTCAAACCGGCACTAGGAAACAGACTGAGAAACCAGAGTAAAAGTTTCTCCTGCAACCCGTTCCTTTGTGCTAGATGAACGAACGTCTCTCCACATGCCCAGTTCTGAGAGATAATGTGTGTGAAAGCCATCCTTCACCTAGCTTATAGGGAACACAAAGATTCTCTTCAGTAGCAAACTTCACTCCATACATATATATGGGGAGGTACTAGCACCAATAAGGTTTTACAGTGAAAAATGCAGGAAATTCAAACCGGCAATAGGAAACAGACTGAGAAACCAGAATAAAAGTTTCTCCTGCAACCCGTTTCTTTTGTGCTAGATGAACGAACGTCTCTTCACATGCTCAGTTCTGAGAGATAAGTGTGTGTGAAAGACGTATTTCACCTAGGTTGTTGGGAATACAAAGATTCTCTTCAGTTACAAACTCCACTCCATACATATATATGGGGAGGTACTAGATCCAACTCGGTTTTACGGTGAAAATTGCAGGAACTTCAAACAGGCTCTAGGAAACAGACTGAGAAACCAGAGTAAAAGTTTCCCTCCAACCCGTTTCCTTTGTGCTAGATGAACGAACATCTCTCCACATGCTCAGTTCTGAGAGATAAGTGTGTGTGAAAGCCGTCCTTCACCTAGCTTGTTTGGAACACAAAGTTTCTCTTCAGTTGCAAACTCCACTCCATACATATATATGGGGAGGTACTAGCTCCAACTAAGTTTTACAGTGAAAACTGCAGGAACTTCAAACCGGCACTAGGAAACAGGCTGAGAAACTTTAGTAAATGTTTCACCTGCAACCCGTTCCCTCTGTGCTAGATGAACGAACGTCTCTCCACATGCTCAGTTCTGAGAGATAAGTGTGTGTGAAAGCCGTCCTTCACCTAGCTTGTTGGGAACACAAAGATTCTCTTCAGTTGCCAATTTCACTCCATACATATATATGGGGAGGTACTAGCTCCCACTCGTTTTTACAGTGAAAACTGCAGGAACTTCAAAACGGCACTAGGAAACAGACTGAGAAACCAGAGTAAAAGTTTCTCCTGCAACCCGTTCCCATTTTGCTAGATGAGCGAACGTCTCTCCATATGCTCAGTTCTGAGAGATAATTGTGTGTGAAAGCCGTCCTTCACATAGCTTGTTGGGAACACAAAGGTTCTCTTCAGTTGCAAACTCCACTCCATACATATATATGGGGAGGTACTAGCCCCAACTCTGTTTTACAGTGAAAACTGCAGGAAATTCAAACCGGCACTACGAAACAGACTGAGAAACCAGAGTCAAAGTTTCGCCTGCAACCCGTTCCCTTTGTGCTAAATGAACGAACGTCTCTGCACATGCTCAGTTCTGATAGATAAGTGTGTGTGAAAGCAGTCCTTCACATGGCTTTTTGGGAAAACAAAGTTTCTCTTCAGTTGCTAACTCCACTCCATACATATATATGGGGAGGTACAGGCTACAACTCTGTTTTACAGTGAAAACTGCAGGAACTTCAAACCGGCACTAGGAAACAGACTGAGAAACCAGAGTAAAAGTTTCTCCTGGAACACGTTCCTTTGTGCTAGATGAACGAACGTCTCTCCACATGCTCATTTCTGAGAGATAATGTGTGTGAAAGCCGTCCTTCACCTAGCTTATAGGGAACACAAAGATTCTCTTCAGTAGCAAACATCACTCCATACATGTATATGGGGAGTTACTAGTTCCAACTCGGTTTTACAGTGAAAACTGCAGGAACTTCAAACTGGCACTAGGACACAGACTGAGAATCCAGAGTAAAATTTCCCCTTCATTCCGTTCCATTTGTGCTAGATGAATGAACGTCTCTCCACATGCCCAGTTCTGAGAGATAATGTGTGTGAAAGCCATCCTTCACCTAGCTTATAGGGAACACAAAGATTCTCTTCAGTAGCAAACTTCACTCCATACATATATATGGGGAGGTACTAGCTCCAACTAGGTTTTACAGTGAAAAATTCAGGAAATTCAAACCGGCAATAGGAAACAGACTGAGAAACCAGAATAAAAGTTTCTCCTGCAACCCGTTCCTTTTGTGCTAGATGAACGAACGTCTCTTCACATGCTCAGTTCTGAGAGATAAGTGTGTGTGAAAGACGTATTTCACCTAGGTTGTTGGGAATACAAAAATTCTCTTCAGTTGCAAACTCCACTCCATACATATATATGGGGAGGTACTAGCTCCAACTCGGTTTTACAGTGAAAATTGCAGGAACTTCAAACCGGCTCTAGGAAACAGACTGAGAAACCAGAGTAAAAGTTTCCCTCCAACCCGTTTCCTTTGTGCTAGATGAACGAACATCTCTCCACATGCTCAGTTCTGAGAGATAAGTGTGTGTGAAAGCCGTACTTCACCTAGCTTGTTTGGAACACAAAGTTTCTCTTCAGTTGCAAACTCCACTCCATCCATATATATGGGGAGGTACTAGCTCCAACTAAGATTTACAGTGAAAACTGCAGGAACTTCAAACCGGCACTAGGAAACAGACTGAGAAACCAGAGTAAAAGTTTCTCTTGCAACCCGTTCCTTTGTGCTAGATGAACGAACGTCTCTCCACATGCCCAGTTCTGAGAGATAATGTGTGTGAAAGCCATCCTTCACCTAGCTTATAGGGAACACAAAGATTCTCTTCAGTAGCAAACTTCACTCCATACATATATATGGGGAGGTACTAGCACCAACAAGGTTTTACAGTGAAAAATGCAGGAAATTCAAACCGGCAATAGGAAACAGACTGAGAAACCAGAATAAAAGTTTCTCCTGCAACCCGTTCCTTTTGTGCTAGATGAACGAACGTCTCTTCACATGCTCAGTTCTGAGAGATAAGTGTGTGTGAAAGACGTATTTCACCTAGGTTGTTGGGAATACAAAGATTCTCTTCAGTTACAAACTCCACTCCATACATATATATGGGGAGGTACTAGCTCCAACTCGGTTTTACAGTGAAAATTGCAGGAACTTCAAACCGGCTCTAGGAAACAGACTGAGAAACCAGAGTAAAAGTTTCCCTCCAACCCGTTTCCTTTGTGCTAGATGAACGAACATCTCTCCACATGCTCAGTTCTGAGAGATAAGTGTGTGTGAAAGCCGTCCTTCACCTAGCTTGTTTGGAACACAAAGTTTCTCTTCAGTTGCAAACTCCACTCCATACATATATATGGGGAGGTACTAGCTCCAACTAAGTTTTACAGTGAAAACTGCAGGAACTTCAAACCGGCACTAGGAAACAGGCTGAGAAACTTGAGTAAATGTTTCACCTGCAACCCGTTCCCTCTGTGCTAGATGAACGAACGTCTCTCCACATGCTCAGTTCTGAGAGATAAGTGTGTGTGAAAGCCGTCCTTCACCTAGCTTGTTGGGAACACAAAGATTCTCTTCAGTTGCAAACTTCACTCCATACATATATATGGGGAGGTACTAGCTCCCACTCGTTTTTACAGTGAAAACTGCAGGAACTTCAAAACGGCACTAGGAAACAGCCTGAGAAACCAGAGTAAAAGTTTCTCCTGCAACCCGTTCCCATTTTGCTAGATGAGCGAACGTCTCTCCATATGCTCAGTTCTGAGAGATAATTGTGTGTGAAAGCCGTCCTTCACCTAGCTTGTTGGGAACACAAAGGTTCTCTTCAGTTGCAAACTCCACTCCATACATATATATGGGGAGGTACTAGCCCCAACTCTGTTTTACAGTGAAAACTGCAGGAAATTCAAACCGGCACTACGAAAGAGACTGAGAAACCAGAGTCAAAGTTTCGCCTGCAACCCGTTCCCTTTGTGCTAAATGAACGAACGTCTCTGCACATGCTAAGTTCTGATAGATAAGTGTGTGTGAAAGCAGTCCTTCACATGGCTTTTTGGGAAAACAAAGTTTCTCTTCAGTTGTTAACTCCACTCCATACATATATATGGGGAGGTACAAGCTACAACTCTGTTTTACAGTGAAAACTGCAGGAACTTCAAACCGGCACTAGGAAACAGACTGAGAAACCAGAGTAAAAGTTTCTCCTGCAAAACGTTCCTTTGTGCTAGATGAACGAACGTCTCTCCACATGCTCATTTCTGAGAGATAATGTGTGTGAAAGCCGTCCTTCAACTAGCTTATAGGGAACACAAAGATTCTCTTCAGTAGCAAACATCACTCCATACATATATATGGGGAGGTACTAGCTCCAACTCGGTTTTACAGTGAAAACTGCAGGAACTTCAAACTGGCACTAGGAAACAGACTGAGAATCCAGAATAAAATTTCCCCTTCATCCCGTTCCCTTTGTGCTAGATGAATGAACGTCTCTCCACATGCTCAGTTCTGAGAGATAAGTGTGTGTGAAAGCCGTCCTTCACCTAGCTTGTTGGGAACACAAAGTTTCTCTTCATTTGCAAACTCCACTCCATACATATATATTGGGAGGTACTATCTCCAACTCGGTTTCACAGTGAAAACTGCAGGAACTTCCAACTGGCACTAGGAAACAGACGGAGAAACCAGAGTAAAAGTTTCTCCTGCAACCCGTTCCCTTTGTTCTAGATGAGCGAACATCTCTCCACATGCTCAGTTCTGAGATATATGTGTGTGTGAATTCCGTCCTTCAACTAGCTTGTTGGGAACGCAAGTTTCTCTTCAGTTGCAAAATCCACTCCATACATATATATGGGGAGGTACTAGCCCCAACTCGGATTTACAGTGAAAACTGTAGGAAATTCAAAACGGCACTAGGAAACAGACTGAGAATCCAGAGTAAAAGTTTCACCTGCATCCCGTTCCCTTTGTGCCAGATGAACAAATGTCTCTCCACATGCTCAGTTCTGAGGGATAAGTGTGTGTGAAAGCCGTCCTTCACCTAGCTTGTTGGGAACACAAAGGTTCTCTTCAGTTGCAAACTCCACTCCATACATATATATGGGGAGGTACTAGCTCCAACTCGGTTTTACAGTGAAAACTGCAGGAACTTCAAACCGGCACTAGGAAACAGGCTGAGAAACCTGAGTATATGTTTCTCCTGCAACCCGTTCCCTCTGTGCTAGATGAACGAACGTCTCTCCACATGCTCAGTTCTGAGAGATAAGTGTGTGTGAAAGCCGTCATTCACCTAGATTGTTGGGAACACAAAGGTTCCCTTTAGTTGCAAACTCCACTCCATACATATATATGGGGAGGTACTAGCCCCAACTCTGTTTTACAGTGAAAACTGCAGGAAATTCAAACCGGCACTACGAAACAGACTGAGAAACCAGAGTAAAATTTCTCCTGCAAACCGTTCCCTTTGTACTAGATGAAAGAACGTCTCTCCACATGCTCAGGTCTTAGAGATAAGTGCGTGTGAAAGCTGTCCTTCAACTAGCTTGTTGGGAACACAAAGTTTCTCTTCAGTTGCTAACTACAACCCATACATATATATGGGGAAGTACAAGATCCAACACGGATTTACACTGAAAACTGCAGGAACTTCAAACCGGCACTAGGAAACAGACTGAGAAACCAGAGTAAAAGTTTCACCTGCAACCCGTTCCCTTTGTGCTAAATGAACGAACGTCTCTCCACATGCTCAGTTCTGAGAGATAAGTGTGTGTGAAAACCGTCCTTCACTTGGCTTTTTGGGAAAACAAAGTTTCTCTTCAGTTGCATACTCCACTCCATACATATATATGGGGAGTTACTAGCTCCAACTCTGTTTTACAGTGAAAACTGCAGGAACTTCAAACCGGCACTAGGAAACAGGCTGAGAAACCTGAGTAAATGTTTCACCTGCAACCCGTTCCCTCTGTGCTAGATGAACGAACGTCTCTCCACATGCTCAGTTCTGAGAGATAAGTGTGTGTGAAAGCCGTCCTTCACCTAGCTTGTTGGGAACACAAAGATTCTCTTCAGTTGCAAACTTCACTCCATACATATATATGGGGAAGTACTAGCTCCCACTCGTTTTTACAGTGAAAACTGCAGGAACTTCAAAACGGCACTAGGAAACAGACTGAGAAACCAGAGTAAAAGTTTCTCCTGCAACCCGTTCCCATTTTGCTAGATGAGCGAACGTCTCTCCATATGCTCAGTTCTGAGAGATAATTGTGTGTGAAAGCTGTCCTTCACCTAGCTTGTTGGGAACACAAAGGTTCTCTTCAGTTGCAAATTCCACTCCATACATATATATGGGGAGGTACTAGCCCCAACTCTGTTTTACAGTGAAAACTGCAGGAAATTCAAACCGGCACTACGAAACAGACTGAGAAACCGGAGTAAAATTTCTCCTGCAAACCCTTCCCTTTGTACTAGATGAGCGAACATCTCTACACATGCTCAGTTCTGAGATATATGTGTGTGTGAATTCCGTCCTTCAACAAGCTTGTTGGGAACGCAAGTTTCTCTTCAGTTGCAAACTCCACTCCATACATATATATGGAGAGGTACTAGCTCCAACTCGGATTTACAGTGAAAACTGTAGGAAATTCAAACCGGCACTAGGAAACAGACTGAGAATCCAGAGTAAAAGTTTCACCTGCATCCCGTTCCCTTTGTGCCAGATGAACAAAGGTCTCTCCACATGCTCAGTTCTGAGGGATAAGTGTGTGGGAAAGCCGTCCTTCACCTAGCTTGTTGGGAACACAAAGGTTCTCTTCAGTTGCAAACTCCACTCCATACATATATAAGGGGAGGTACTAGCTCCAACTCGGTTTTACAGTGAAAACTGCAGGAACTTCAAACCGGCACTAGGAAACAGGCTGAGAAACCTGAGTAAATGTTCCACCTGCAACCCGTTCCCTCTGTGCTAGATGAACGAACGTCTCTCCACATGCTCAGTTCTGAGAGATAAGTGTGTGTGAAAGCCGTCATTCACCTAGCTTGTTGGGAACACAAAGATTCTCTTCAGTTGCAAACTTCACTCCATACATATATATGGGGAAGTACTAGCTCCAACTCGTTTTTACAGTGAAAACTGCAGGAACTTCAAACCGGCACTAGGAAACTGACTGATAAACCAGAGTAAAAGTTTCTCCTGCAACCCGTTCCTTTTTGCTAGATGAGCGAACGTCTCTCCACATTCTCAGTTCTGAGATAAGTGTGTGTGAAAGCCGTCCTTCACCTAGATTGTTGGGAACACAAAGGTTCTCTTTAGTTGCAAACTCCACTCCATACATATATATGGGGAGGTACTAGCCCCAACTCTGTTTTACAGTGAAAACTGCAGGAAATTCAAACCGGCACTACGAAACAGACTGAGAAACCAGAGTAAAATTTCTCCTGCAAACCGTTCCCTTTGTACTAGATGAACGAACGTCTCTCCAAATGCTCAGGTCTTAGAGATAAGTGCGTGTGAAAGCTGTCCTTCACCTAGCTTGTTGGGAACACAAAGTTTCTCTTCAGTTGCTAACTACACTCCATACATATATATCGGGAAGTACAAGATCCAACTCGGTTTTACACTGAAAACTGCAGGAACTTCAAACCGGCACTAGGAAACAGACTGAGATACCAGAGTAAAAGTTTCACCTGCAACCCGTTCCCTTTGTGCTAAATGAACGAACGTCTCTCCACATGATCAGTTCTGAGAGATAAGTGTGTGTGAAAACCGTCCTTCACTTGGCTTTTTGGGAAAACAAAGTTTCTCTTCAGTTGCATACTCCACTCCATACATATATATGGGGAGGTACTAGCTCCAACTCTGTTTTACAGTGAAAACTGCAGGAACTTCAAACCGGCACTAGGAAACAGACTGAGAAACCAGAGTAAAAGTTTCTCCTGCAACCCGTTCCCTTTGTGCTAGATGAACGAACGTCTCTCCACATGCCCAGTTCTGAGAGATAATGTGTGTGAAAGCCGTCCTTCACCTAGCTTATAGGGAACACAAAGATTCTCTTCAGTAGCAAACTTCACTCCATACATATATATGGGGAGTTACTAGCTCAAACTAGGTTTTACAGTGAAAACTGCAGGAAATTCAAACCGGCAATAGGAAACAGACTGAGAAACCAGAATAAAAGTTTCTCCTGCAACCCGTTCCTTTTGTGCTAGATGAACGAACGTCTCTTCACATGCTCAGTTCTGAGAGATAAGTGTGTGTGAAAGACGTATTTCAGCTAGGTTGTTGGGAACACAAAGATTCTCTTCAGTTGCAAACTCCACTCCATATATATATATGGGGAGGTACTAGCTCCAACTCGGTTTTACAGTGAAAATTGCAGGAACTTCAAACCGGCTCTAGGAAACAGACTGAGAAACCAGAGTAAAAGTTTCCCTGCAACACTTTTCCTTTGTGCTAGATGAACGAACATCTCTTCACATGCTCAGTTCTGAGAGATAAGTGTGTGTGAAAGCCGTCCTACACCTAGCTTGTTTGGAACACAAAGTTTCTCTTCAGTTGCAAACTCCACTCCATACATATATATGGGGAGGTACTAGCTCCAACTAGGTTTTACAGTGAAAACTGCAGGAACTTCAAACCGGCACTAGGAAACAGGCTGAGAACCCTGAGTAAATGTTTCACCTGCAACCCGTTCCCTCTGTGCTAGATGAACGAACGTCTCTCCACATGCTCAGTTCTGAGAGATAAGTGTGTGTGAAAGCCGTCCTTCAACTAGCTTGTTGGGAACACAAAGATTCTCTTCAGTTGCAAACTTCACTCCATACATATATATTGGGAGGTACTATCTCCAACTCGGTTTTACAGGGAAAACTGCAGGAACTTCAAACCGGCACTAGGAAACAGACTGAGAAACCAGAGTAAAAGTTTCTCCTGCAACCCGTTCCCTTTGTGCTAGATGAACGAACGTCTCTCCACATGCTCAGTTCTGAGAGATAAGTGTGTGTGAAAGCTGTCCTTCACCTATCTTGTTGGTAACACAAAGATTCTCTTCAGTTGCAAACTCCAATCCATACATATATATGGGGAGGTACTAACTCCAACTCGGTTTTACAGTGAAAACTGCAGGAACTTCAAAACGGCACTAGGAAACAGACTGAGAACCCAGATAAATAGTTTCTCCTGCAACCCGTTCCCTTTTTGCTAGATGAACGAACGTCTCTCCACATGCTCAGTTCTGAGAGATAAGTGTGTGTGAAAGCCGTCCTTCACCTAGCTTGTTGGGAACCCAAAGTTTCTCTTCAGTAGCAAACTCCACTCCATACATATATATGGGGAGGTACTAGCTCCAACTCGGTTTTACAGTGAAAACTGCAGGAACTTGAAAGCGGCACTAGGAAACAGACTGAGAAACCAGAGTAAAAGTTTCTCCTTCAAACCGTTCCCTTTGTGCTAGATGAACGAACGTCTCTCCACATACTCAGATCTGAGAGATATGTGTGTGTGAAACCCGTCCTTCACCTAGCTTGTTGGGAACACAAAGTTTCTCTTCAGTTGCAAACTCCACTCCATACATATATATGGGGAGGTACTAGCTCCAACTCGGTTTTACAGTGAAATCTGCAGGAAATTTAAACCGGCACTAGGAAAAAGACTGAGAAACCAGAGTAAAAGTTTCTCCTGCAAACCGTTCCCTTTGTGCTAGATGAACGAACGTAGCTCCACATACTCAGTTCTGAGAGATAAGTGTGTGTGAAAGCCGTCCTTCACCTAGCTTGTAGGGAACACAAAGTTTCTCTTCAGTTGCAAACTCCAATCCATATATATATATGGGGAGGTACTAGCTCCAACTCGGTTTTAAAGTGAAAACTGCAGGAACTTCAAACCGGCCCTAGGAAATAGACTGAGAAACCAGAGAAAATTTCCTCCTGCAACCCGTTCCCTTTGTGCTAGATGAACGAACGTCTCTCCACATGCTCAGTTCTGAGAGATATGTGTGTGTGAAAGCCGTCCTTCACCTAGCTTGTTGGGAACACAAAGTTTCTCTTCAGTTGCAAACTCCACTCCATACGTATATATGGGGTGGTACTAGCTCCAACTCGATTTTACAGTGAAAACTGCAGGAACTTTAAACCGGCACTAGGAAACAGACTGAGAAACTAGAGTAAAAGTTTCTCCTGCAACCCGTTCCCTTTGTGCTAGATGAAGGAACGACTCTCCACATGCTCAGTTCTGAGAGATAAGTGCGTGTGAAAGCCGTCCATCACCTAGCTTTTTGGGAATAAAAATTTCTCTTCAGTTGCAAACTCCACTCCATACATATATATGGGGAGGTACTAGCTCCAACACGGTTTTACTGTGAAAACTGCAGGAACTTCAAACCGGCACTAGGAAACAGACTGAGAAACCAGAGTAAAAGTTTCACATGCAACCCGTGCCCATTGTGCTAGATGAACGAACGTCTCTCCACATGCTCAGTTCTGAGTGATAATTGTGTGTGAAAGCCGTACTTCACCTAGATTGTTGGGAACACAAAGTTTCTCTTCAGTTGCAAACTGCACTCCATACATTTATATGGGGAAGGTTCTAGCTCCAACTCGATTTTACAGTGAAAACTGCAGGAACTTCAAACCGGCACTAGGAAACAGACTGAGAAACCAGAGTAAAAGTTTCTCCTGCAAAACTTTCCCTTTGTGCGAGATGAACGAACGTCTCTCCACATGCTCAGTTCTGAGAAATAAGTGTTTGTGATAGCAGTCCTTCACCTAGCTTGTTGGGAACACAAAGATTCTCTTCAGTAGCAAACTTCAATCCACACTTATATATGGGGAGGTAATATCTCCAACTCGGTTTTACAGTGAAAACTGCAGGAACTTCAAACTGGCACTGGGAAACAGACTGAGAAACCAGAGAAAAAGTTTCTCCTGCAACCCGTTCCCTTTGTGCTACATGAACGAACGTCTCTCCACATGCTCAGTTCTGAGAGATAAGTGTGTGTGAAAGCCGTCCTTCACCTATCTTGTTGGGAACACAAAGTTTCTTTTCAGTTGCAAACTCCACTCCATACATATATATGGGGAGGTACTAGCTCCAACTCTGTTTTACAGTGAAAACTGCAGGAACTTCAAACCGGCACTAGGAAACAGACTGAGAAACCAGAGTAAAATTTCTCCTGCATACCGTTCCCTTTCAGCTAAATGAACGAACGTCTCTCCACATGCTCAGGTCTGAGAGATAATTGTGTGTGAATGCCGTACTTCACCTAGCTTGTTGGGAACACAAAATTTCTTTTCAGTTGCAAATTCCACTCCATACAATTATATGGGGAGGTACTAGCTCCAACTCGGTTTTACAGTGAAAACTGCAGGAACTTCAAACCGGCACTAGGAAACAGACTGAAAAACCAGAGTAAAAGTTCCTCCTGCAACACGTTCCCTTTGTTCTGGATGAGCGAAAGTCTCTCCACATGCTCAGTTCTGAGAGATATGTGTGTGTGAAAGCCGTCCTTCACCTAGCTTGTTGGGAACACAAAGTTTCTCTTCAGTTGCAAACTTCACTCCATACATTTATATGGGGAGGTACTAGCTCCAACTCGGTTTTACAGTGAAAACTACAGGAAATTCAAACCGGCACTAGGAAACAGACTGAGAAACCAGAGTAAAAGTTTCGCCTGCAACCCGTTCCCTTTTTGCTAGATGAACGACCGTCTCTCCACATGCTCAGTCCTGAGATATAAGTGTGTGTGAAAGCCGTCCTTCCCCTAGCTTGTTGGGAACACATAGTTTCTCTTCAGTTGCAAACTCCACTCCATAAATATATATGGGGAAGTATTAGCTCCAACTCGGTTTTACAGTGAAAACTGCAGGAGTTTCAAACCGGCACTAGGAAACAGACTGAGAAGCCAGAGTAAAAGTTTCTCCTGCAACCCGTTCCCTTTGTGCTAGATGAACGAACGTCTCTCCACATGCTCAGTTCTGAGAGATAAGTGTGTGTGAAAGCTGTCCTTCACCTAGCTTGTTGGTAACACAAAGATTCTCTTCAGTTGCAAACACCAATCCATACATATATATGGGGAGGTACTAGCTCCAACTCGGTTTTACAGTGAAAACTGCAGGAACTTCAAACCGGCACTAGGAAACAGACTGAGAACCCAGATAAATAGTTTCTCCTGCAACCCGTTCCCTTGTTGCTAGATGAACGAACGTCTCTCCACATGCTCAGTTCTGAGAGATAAGTGTGTTTGAAAGCCGTCCTTCATCTAACTTGTTGGGAACCCAAAATTTCTCTTCAGTAGCAAACTCCACTCCATACATATATATGGGGAGGTACTAGCTCCAACTCTGTTTTACAGTGAAAACTGCAGGAACTTCAAAGGGGCACTAGGAAACAGACTGAGAAACCAGAGTAAAAGTTTCACCTTCAAACCGTTCCCTTTGTGCTAGATGAACGAACGTCTCTCAACATGCTCAGATCTGAGAGTTAAGTGTGTGTGAAACCCGTCTTTCACCTAGCTTGTAGGGAAGACAAAGTTTCTCTTCAGTTGCAAATTCCAATCCATATATATATATGGGGAGGTACTAGCTCCAACTCGGTTTTAAAGTGAAAACTGCAGGAACTTCAAACCGGCCCTAGGAAACAGACTGAGAAACCAGAGAAATGTTTCTCCTGCAACCCGTTCCCTTTGTGCTAGATGAACGACCGTCTCTCCACATGCTCAGTTCTGAGAGATAAGTGTGTGTGAAAGCCGTCCTTCACCTAGCTTGTTGGGATCACAAAGTTTCTCTTCAGTTGCAAACTCCACTCCATATGTATATATGGTTTGGTACTAGCTCCAACTCGGTTTTACAGTGAAAACTGCATTAACTTCAAAGCGGCACTAGGAAACAGACTGAGAAACCAGAGTAAAAGTTTCTCCTGCAAACCGTTCCCTTTGTGCTAGATGAACGAACTTCTCTCCACATGTTAAGTTCTGAGAGTTAAGTGTGTTTGAAAGCCGTCCTTCACCTAGCTTGTTGGGAACACAAAGTTTCTCTTCAATTGCAAACTCCACTCCGTACATATATATGTGGATGTACTAGCTCAAACATGGTTTTACAGTGAAAACTGCAGGAACTTCAAACCGGCACTAGGAAACAGACTGAGAAACCAGAGAAAAGTTTCGCCTGCATCCCGTTCCCTTTGTGCCAGATGAACAAATGTCTCTCCACATGCTCAGTTCTGAGAGATATGTGTGTGTGAAAGCCGTCCTTCACCTAACATGTTTGGAACACAAAGTTTCTCTTCAGTTGCAAAATCCACTCCATACATATATATGGGTAGGTACTATCTCCAACTCGGTTTTACAGTGAAAACTGCAGTAACTTCAAACCGTAACTAGGAAACATACTGAGAAACCAGAGTAAAATTTCGCCTGCAAGCTGTTCCCTTTGTGCTAGATGAACGAACGTCTCTCCACATGCTCAGTTCTGAGAGATAAGTGTGTGTGAAAGCCGTCCTTCATCTAGCTTGTTGGGAACACAAAGATTCTTTTCAGTGGCAAACACTATTCCATACATATATATGGGGAGGTACTGGCTCCAACACGGTTTTACAGTGAAAACTGCAGGAAATTCAAACAGGAACTAGGAAACAGACTGAGAATCCAGAGTAAAAGTTTCTCCTGCAACACGTTCCCTTTGTTCTAGATGAGCGAACATCTCTCCACATGCTCAGTTCTGAGAGATATGTGTGTGTGAAAGCCGTCCTTCACCTAGCTTGTCGGGAAAACAAAGTTTCTCTTCAGTTGCAAACTCCACTCCATACATATATATGGGGAGGTACAAGCTCCAACTCGGTTTTACACTGAATACTGCAGGAACTTCAAACCGGTACTAGGAAACAGAGTGAGAAACCAGAGTAAAACTTTCTCCTGCAACCGTTTCCATTTGTGCTAGATGAACGATCGTCTCCCCACATGCTCAGTTCTGAGAGATAAGTGTGTTGAAAGCCGTCCTTCACCTAGCTTGTGGGGAACACAAAGTTTCTCTTCAGTTGCAAACTCTACTCCATACATATATATGGGGATGTACAAGCTCCAGCTCGGTTTTACAGTGAAAACTGCAGGAACTTCATACCGGCACTAGGAAACAGACTGAGAAACCAGAGTAAAATTCCTCCTGCATACCGTTCCCTTTCAGCTAAATGAACGAACGTCTCTCCACATGCTCAGGTGAGAGATAATTGTGTGTGAATGGCGTACTTCACCTAGCTTGTTGGGAACACAAAATTTCTTTTCAGTTGCAAATTCCACACCATACATATATATGGGGAGGTACTAGCTCCAACCCGGTTTTACAGTGAAAACTGCAGGAGTTTCAAACCGGCACTAGGAAACAGACTGAGAAACCAGAGTAAATGTTCCTCCTGCAACACGTTCCCTTTGTTCTAGATGAGCGAAAGTCTCTCCACATGCTCAGTTCTGAGAGATATGTGTGTGTGAAAGCCGTCCTTCACCTAGCTTGTTGGGAACACAAAGTTTCTCTTCTGTTGCAAACTCCACTCCATACATTTATATGGGGAGGTACTAGCTCCAACTCGGTTTTACAGTGAAAACTGCAGGAAATTCAAACCGGCACTATTAAACAGACTGAGAAACCAGAGTAAAAGTTTCGCCTGCAAACCGTTCCCTTTTTGCTAGATGAACGACCGTCTCTCCACATGCTCAGTCCTGAGAGATAAGTGTGTGTGAAAGCCGTCCTTCCCCTAGCTTGTTGGGAACACATAGTTTCTCTTCAGTTGCAAACTCCACTCCATAAATATATATGGGGAAGTATTAGCTCCAACTCGGTTTTACAGTGAAAACTGCAGGAGTTTCAAACCGGCACTAGGAAACAGACTGAGAAGTCAGAGTAAAAGTTTCTCCTGCAACCCGTTCCCTTTGTGCTAGATGAACGAACGTCTCTCCACATGCTCAGTTCTGAGTGATAATTGTGTGTGAAAGCCGTACTTCACCTAGATTGTTGGGAACACAAAGTTTCTCTTCAGTTGCAAACTGCACTCCATACATTTATATGGGGAAGGTTCTAGCTCCAACTCGATTTTACAGTGAAAACTGCAGGAACTTCAAACCGGCACTAGGAAACAGACTGAGAAACCAGAGTAAAAGTTTCTCCTGCAAAACTTTCCCTTTGTGCGAGATGAACGAACGTCTCTCCACATGCTCAGTTCTGAGAAATAAGTGTTTGTGAAAGCAGTCCTTCACCTAGCTTGTTGGGAACACAAAGATTCTCTTCAGTAGCAAACTTCAATCCACACATATATATGGGGAGGTAATAGCTCCAACTCGGTTTTACAGTGAAAACTGCAGGAACTTCAAACTGGCACTGGGAAACAGACTGAGAAAACAGAGAAAAAGTTTCTCCTGCAACCCGTTCCCTTTGTGCTAGATGAACGAACGTCTCTCCACATGCTCAGTTCTGAGAGATAAGTGTGTGTGAAAGCCGTCCTTCACCTATCTTGTTGGGAACACAAAGTTTTTTTCAGTTGCAAACTCCACTCCATACATATATATGGGGAGGTACTAGCTCCAACTCTGTTTTACAGTGAAAACTGCAGGAACTTCAAACCGGCACTAGGAAACAGACTGAGAAACCAGAGTAAAATTTCTCCTGCATACCGTTCCCTTTCAGCTAAATGAACGAACGTCTCTCCACATGCTCAGGTCTGAGAGATAATTGTGTGTGAATGCCGTACTTCACCTAGCTTGTTGGGAACACAAAATTTCTTTTCAGTTGCAAATTCCACTCCATACATATATATGGGGTGGTACTAGCTCCAACTCGGTTTTACAGTGAAAACTGCAGGAACTTCAAACCGGCACTAGGAAACAGACTGAAAAACCAGAGTAAAAGTTCCTCCTGCAACACGTTCCCTTTGTTCTTGATGAGCGAAAGTCTCTCCACATGCTCAGTTCTGAGAGATATGTGTGTGTGAAAGCCGTCCTTCACCTAGCTTGTTGGGAACACAAAGTTTCTCTTCAGTTGCAAACTTCACTCCATACATTTATAAGGGGAGGTACTAGCTCCAACTCGGTTTTACAGTGAAAACTGCAGGAAATTCAAACCGGCACTAGGAAACAGACTGAGAAACCAGAGTAAAAGTTTCGCCTGCAACCCGTTCCCTTTTTGCTAGATGAACGACCGTCTCTCCACATGCTCAGTCCTGAGAGATAAGTGTGTGTGAAAGCCGTCCTTCCCCTAGTTTGTTGGGAACACATAGTTTCTCTTCAGTTGCAAACTCCACTCCATAAATATATATGGGGAAGTATTAGCTCCAACTCTGTTTTACAGTGAAAACTGCAGGAGTTTCAAACCGGCACTAGGAAACAGACTGAAAAGCCAGAGTAAAAGTTTCTCCTGCAACCAGTTCCCTTTGTGCTAGATGAACGAACGTCTCTCCACATGCTCAGTTCTGAGAGATAAGTGTGTGTGAAAGCTTTCCTTCACCTAGCTTGTTGGTAACACAAAGATTCTCTTCAGTTGCAAACACCAATCCATACATATATATGGGGAGGTACTAGCTCCAACTCGGTTTTACAGTGAAAACTGCAGGAACTTCAAACTGGCACTAGGAAACAGACTGAGAACCCAGATAAATAGTTTCTCCTGCAACCCGTTCCCTTGTTGCTAGATGAACGAACGTCTCTCCACATGCTCAGTTCTGAGAGATAAGTGTGTTTGAAAGCCGTCCTTCACCTAACTTGTTGGGAACCCAAAATTTCTCTTCAGTAGCAAACTCCACTCCATACATATATATGGGGAGGTACTAGCTCCAACTCTATTTTACAGTGAAAACTGCAGGAACTTCAAAGGGGCACTAGGAAACAGACTGAGAAACCAGAGTAAAAGTTTCACCTTCAAACCGTTCCCTTTGTGCTAGATGAACGAACGTCTCTCCACATGCTCAGATCTGAGAGTTAAGTGTGTGTGAAACCCGTCTTTAACCTAGCTTGTAGGGAAGACAAAGTTTCTCTTCAGTTGCAAACTCCAATCCATATATATTTATGGGGAGGTACTAGCTCCAACTCGGTTTTAAAGTGAAAACTGCAGGAACTTCAAACCGGCCCTAGGAAACAGACTGAGAAACCAGAGAAATATTTCTCCTGCAACCCGTTCCCTTTGTGCTAGATGAACGACCGTCTCTCCACATGCTCAGTTCTGAGAGATAAGTGTGTGTGAAAGCCGTCCTTCACCTAGCTTGTTGGGATCACAAAGTTTCTCTTCAGTTGCAAACTCCACTCCATACGTATATATGGGTTGGTACTAGCTCCAACTCGGTTTTACAGTGAAAACTGCATTAACTTCAAAGCGGCACTAGGAAACAGACTGAGAAACCAGAGTAAAAGTTTCTCCTGCAAACCGTTTCCTTTGTGCTAGATGAACGAACTTCTCTCCACATGCTAAGTTCTGAGAGTTAAGTGTGTGTGAAAGCCGTCCTTCACCTAGCTTGTTGGGAACACAAAGTTTCTCTTCAATTGCAAACTCCACTCCGTACATATATATGTGGATGTACTAGCTCAAACTCGGTTTTACAGTGAAAACTGCAGGAACTTCAAACCGGCACTAGGAAACAGACTGAGAAACCAGAGAAAAGTTTCGCCTGCATCCCGTTCCCTTTGTGCCAGATGAACAAATGTCTCTCCACATGCTCAGTTCTGAGAGATATGTGTGTGTGAAAGCCGTCCTTCACCTAGCTTGTTGGGAAAACAAAGTTTCTCTTCAGTTGCAAACTCCACTCCATACATATATATGGGGAGGTACTAGCTCCAACTCGGTTTTACACTGAATACTGCAGGAACTTCAAACCGGTACTAGGAAACAGAGTGAGAAACCAGAGTAAAACTTTCTCCTGCAACCGTTTCCATTTGTGCTAGATGAACGAACGTCTCTCCACATGCTCAGTTCTGAGAGTTAAGTGTGTGTGAAAGCCGTTCTTCACCTAGCTTGTGGGGAACACAAAGTTTCTCTTTAGTTGCAAACTCTACTCCATACATATATATGGGGATGTACAAGCTCCAGCTCGGTTTTACAGTGAAAACTGCAGGAACTTCATACCGGCACTAGGAAACAGACTGAGAAACCAGAGTAAAATTTCCCTACAAACCGTTCCCTTTGTGCTAGATGAACGAAAGTCTCTCCTCATGCTCAATTCTGAGAGATAAGTGTGTGTGAAAGCCGTCCTTAACATAGCTTGTTGGGAACACAAAATTTCTTTTCAGTTGCAAACTCCACTCCATACATATATATGGGGAGGTACTAGCTCCAACACGGTTTTACAGTGAAAACTGCAGGAACTTCAAACCGGCACTAGGAAACAGACTGAGAAACCAGAGTAAAAGTTTCGCCTGCAACCCGTTCCTTTGTGCTAAATGAAGGAACGTCTCTCCACATGCTCAGTTCTGAGAGATAAGTGTGTGTGAAAGCCGTCCTTCACTTGGCTTTTTGGGAAAACAAAGTTTCTCTTCAGTTGCATACTCCACTCCATACATATATATGGGGAGGTACTAGCTCCAACTAGGTTTTACAGTGAAAACTGCAGGAAATTCAAACCGGCAATAGGAAACAGACTGAGAAACCAGAATAAAAGTTTCTCCTGCAACCCGTTTCCTTTGTGCTAGATGAACGAACATTTCTCCACATGCTCAGTTCTGAGAAATAAGTGTTTGTGAAAGCAGTCCTTCACCTAACTTGTTGGGAACACAAAATTTCTTTTCAGTTGCAAACTCCACTCCATACATATATATGGGGAGGTACTAGCTCCAACACGGTTTTACAGTGAAAACTGCAGGAACTTCAAACCGGCACTAGGAAACAGACTGAGAAACCAGAGTAAAAGTTTCGCCTGCAACCCGTTCCTTTGTGCTAAATGAAGGAACGTCTCTCCACATGCTCAGTTCTGAGAGATAAGTGTGTGTGAAAGCCGTCCTTCACTTGGCTTTTTGGGAAAACAAAGTTTCTCTTCAGTTGCATACTCCACTCCATACATATATATGGGGAGGTACTAGCTCCAACTAGGTTTTACAGTGAAAACTGCAGGAAATTCAAACCGGCAATAGGAAACAGACTGAGAAACCAGAATAAAAGTTTCTCCTGCAACCCGTTTCCTTTGTGCTAGATGAACGAACATTTCTCCACATGCTCAGTTCTGAGAAATAAGTGTTTGTGAAAGCAGTCCTTCACCTAACTTGTTGGGAACACAAAGATTCTCTTCAGTAGCAAACTTCAATCCACACATATATATGGGGAGGTAATAGCTCCAACTCGGTTTTACAGTGAAAACTGCAGGAACTTCAAACTGGCACTGGGAAACAGACTGAGAAACCAGAGAAAAAGTTTCTCCTGCAAACCGTTCCCTTTGTGCTAGATGAACGAACGTCTCTCCACATGCTCAGTTCTGAGAGATAAGTGTGCGTGAAAGCCGTCCTTCACCTATCTTGTTGGGAACACAAAGTTTCTTTTCAGTTGCAAACTCCACTCCATACATATATATGGGGAGGTACTAGCTCCAACTCTGTTTTACAGTGAAAACTGCAGGAACTTCAAACCGGCACTAGGAAACAGACTGAGAAACCAGAGTAAAATTTCTCCTGCATACCGTTCCCTTTCAGCTAAATGAACGAACGTCTCTCCACATGCTCAGGTCTGAGAGATAATTGTGTGTGAATGCCGTACTTCACCTAGCTTGTTGGGAACACAAAATTTCTTTTCAGTTGCAAATTCCACTCCATACATATATATGGGGAGGTACTAGCTCCAACTCGGTTTTACAGTGAAATCTGCAGGAACTTCAAACCGGCACTAGGAAACAGACTGAAAAACCAGAGTAAAAGTTCCTCCTGCAACACGTTCCCTTTGTTCTAGATGAGCGAAAGTCTCTCCACATGCTCAGTTCTGAGAGATATGTGTGTGTGAAAGCCGTCCTTCACCTAGCTTGTTGGGAACACAAAGTTTCTCTTCAGTTGCAAAATTCACTCCATACATTTATATGGGGAGGTACTAGCTCCAACTCGGTTTTACAGTGAAAACTGCAGGAAATTCAAACCGGCACTAGGAAACAGACTGAGAAACCAGAGTAAAAGTTTCGCCTGCAACCCGTTCCATTTTTGCTAGATGAACGACCGTCTCTCCACATGCTCAGTCCTGAGAGATAAGTGTGTGTGAAAGCCGTCCTTCCCCTAGCTTGTTGGGAACACATAGTTTCTCTTCAGTTGCAAACTCCACTCCATACATATATATGGGGAAGTATTAGCTCCAACTCGGTTTTACAGTGAAAACTGCAGGAGTTTCAAACCGGCACTAGGAAACAGACTGAGAAGCCAGAGTAAAAGTTTCTCCTGCAACCCGTTCCCTTTGTGCTAGATGAACGAACGTCTCTCCACATGCTCAGTTCTGAGAGAAAAGTGTGTGTGAAAGCTGTCCTTCACCTAGCTTGTTGGTAACACAAAGATTCTCTTCAGTTGCAAACACCAATCCATAAATATATATGGGGAGGTACTAGCTCCAACTCGGTTTTACAGTGAAAACTGCAGGAACTTCAAACCGGCACTAGGAAACAGACTGAGAACCCAGATAAATAGTTTCTCCTGCAACCCGTTCCCTTTTTGCTAGATGAACGAACGTCTCTCCACATGCTCAGTTCTGAGAGATAAGTGTGTTTGAAAGCCGTCCTTCACCTAACTTGTTGGGAACCCAAAATTTCTCTTCAGTAGCAAACTCCACTCCATACATATATATGGGGAGGTACTAGCTCCAACTCTGTTTTACAGTGAAAACTGCAGGAACTTCAAAGGGGCACTAGGAAACAGACTGAGAAACCAGAGTAAAAGTTTCACCTTCAAACCGTTCCCTTTGTGCTAGATGAACGAACGTCTCTCCACATGCTCAGATCTGAGAGTTAAGTGTGTGTGAAACCCGTCTTTCACCTAGCTTGTAGGGAAGACAAAGTTTCTCTTCAGTTGCAAACTCCAATCCATATATATTTATGGGGAGGTACTAGCTCCAACTCGGTTTTAAAGTGAAAACTGCAGGAACTTCAAACCGGCCCTAGGAAACAGACTGAGAAACCAGAGAAATGTTTCTCCTGCAACCCGTTCCCTTTGTGCTAGATGAACGACCGTCTCTCCACATGCTCAGTTCTGAGAGATAAGTGTGTGTGAAAGCCGTCCTTCACCTAGCTTGTTGGGATCACAAAGTTTCTCTTCAGTTGCAAACTAGTCTCTCCATACGTATATATGGGTTGGTACTAGCTCCAACTCGGTTTTACAGTGAAAACTGCATTAACTTCAAAGCGGCACTAGGAAACAGACTGAGAAACCAGAGTAAAAGTTTCTCCTGCAAACCGTTCCCTTTGTGCTAGATGAACGAACTTCTCTCCACATGCTAAGTTCTGAGAGTTAAGTGTGTGTGAAAGCCGTCCTTCACCCAGCTTGTTGGGAACACAAAGTTTCTCTTCAATTGCAAACTCCACTCCGTACATATATATGTGTATGTACTAGCTCAAACTCGGTTTTACAGTGAAAACTGCAGGAACTTCAAACCGGCACTAGGAAACAGACTGAGAAACCAGAGAAAAGTTTCGCCTGCATCCCGTTCCCTTTGTGCCAGATGAACAAATGTCTCTCCACATGCTCAGTTCTGAGAGATATGTGTGTGTGAAAGCCGTCCTTCACCTAACATGTTTGGAACACAAAGTTTCTCTTCAGTTGCTAACTACACTCCATACATATATATGGGGAAGTACAAGATCCAACTCGTTTTTACAGTGAAAACTGCAGGAACTTCAAACTGGCACTAGGAAACAGACTGAGAAACCAGAGTAAAAGTTTCGCCTGCAACCCGTTCCTTTGTGCTAAATGAAGGAACGTCTCTCCACATGCTCAGTTCTGAGAGATAAGTGTGTGTGAAAGCCGTCCTTCACTTGGCTTTTTGGGAAAACAAAGTTTCTCTTCAGTTGCAAACTCCACTCCATACATATATATGGGGAGGTACTAGCTCCAACTAGGTTTTACAGTGAAAACTGCAGGAAATTCAAACCGGCAATAGGAAACAGACTGAGAAACCAGAATAAAAGTTTCTCCTGCAAACCGTTCCTTTTGTGCTAGATGAACGAACGTCTCTTCACATGCTCAATTCTGAGAGATAAGTGTGTGTGAAAGACGTATTTCACCTAGGTTGTTGGGAATACAAATATTCTCTTCAGTTGCAAACTCCACTCCATACATATATATGGTGAGGTACTAGCTCCAACTCGGTTTTACAGTGAAAATTGCAGGAACTTCAAACCGGCTCTAGGAAACAGACTGAGAAACCAGAGTAAAAGTTTCCCTGCAACCCGTTTCCTTTGTGCTAGATGAACGAACATCTCTCCACATGCTCAGTTCTGTGAGATAAGTGTGTGTGAAAGCCGTCCTTCACCTAGCTTGTTGGGAACACAAAGATTCTCTTCAGTTGCAAACTCCAGTCCATACATATATATGGGGAGGTACTAGCTCCAACTCGGTTTTACAGTGAAAACTGCAGGAACTTCAAACCGGCACTAGGAAACAGACTGAGAACCCAGATAAATAATTTCTCCTGCAAACCGTTCCCTTGGTGCTAGAGGAACGAACGTCTCTCCACATGCTCAGTTCTGAGAGATAAGTGTGTGTGAAAGCCGTCCTTCACCTAGCTTGTTGGGAACCCAAAGTTTCTCTTCAGTTGCAAACTCCACTCCATACATATATATGGGGAGGTACTAGCTCCAACTCGGTTTTACAGTGAAAAGTGCAGGAACTTGAAAGCGGCACTAGGAAACAGACTGAGAAACCAGAGTAAAGTTTCTCCTTCAAACCGTTCCCTTTGTGCTAGATGAACGAACGTCTCTCCACATACTCAGATCTGAGAGATATGTGTGTGTGAAACCCGTCCTTCACCTAGCTTGTTGGGAACACAAAGTTTCTCTTCAGTTGCAAACTCCACTCCATACATATATATGGGGAGGTACTAGCTCCATCTCGGTTTTACAGTGAAATCTGCAGGAAATTTAAACCGGCACTAGGAAACAGACTGAGAAACCAGAGTAAAAGTTTCTCCTGCAAACCGTTCCCTTTGTGCTAGATGAACGAACGTCTCTGCACATGCTCAGTTCTGAGAGATAAGTGTGTGTGAAAGCCGTCCTTCACCTAGCTTGTAGGGAACACAAAGTTTCTCTTCAGTTGCAAACTCCAATCCATATATATATATGGGGAGGTACTAGCTCCAACTCGGTTTTAAAGTGAAAACTGCAGGAACTTCAAACCGGCCCTAGGAAATAGACTGAGAAACCAGAGAAAATTTCCTCCTGCAACCCGTTCCCTTTGTGCTAGATGAACTAACGTCTCTCCACATGCTCAGTTCTGAGAGATAAGTGTGTGTGAAAGCCGTCCTTCACCTAGCTTGTTGGGAACACAAACTTTCTCTTCAGTTGCAAACTCCACTCCATACGTATATATGGTGTGGTACTAGCTCCAACTCGATTTTACAGTGAAAACTGCAGGAACTTTAAACCGGCACTAGGAAACAGACTGAGAAACTAGAGTAAAAGTTTCTCCTGCAACCCGTTCCCTTTGTGCTAGATGAAGGAACGACTCTCCACATGCTCAGTTCTGAGAGATAAGTGCGTGTGAAAGCCGTCCATCACCTAGCTTTTTGGGAATAAAAAGTTTCTCTTCAGTTGCAAACTCCACTCCATACATATATATGGGGAGGTACTAGCTCCAACACGGTTTTACTGTGAAAACTGCAGGAACTTCAAACCGGCACTAGGAAACAGACTGAGAAACCAGAGTAAAAGTTTCACATGCAACCCGTGCCCATTGTGCTAGATGAACGAACGTCTCTCCACATGCTCAGTTCTGAGTGATAATTGTGTGTGAAAGCCGTACTTCACCTAGATTGTTGGGAACACAAAGTTTCTCTTCAGTTGCAAACTGCACTCCATACATTTATATGGGGAAGGTTCTAGCTCCAACTCGATTTTACAGTGAAAACTGCAGGAACTTCAAACCGGCACTAGGAAACACACTGAGAAACCAGAGTAAAAGTTTCTCCTGCAAAACTTTCCCTTTGTGCGAGATGAACGAACGTCTCTCCACATGTCAGTTCTGAGAAATAAGTGTTTGTGAAAGCAGTCCTTCACCTAGCTTGTTGGGAACACAAAGATTCTCTTCAGTAGCAAACTTCAATCCACACATATATATGGGGAGGTAATAGCTCCTACTCGGTTTTACAGTGAAAACTGCAGGAACTTCAAACTGGCACTGGGAAACAGACTGAGAAACCAGAGAAAAAGTTTCTCCTGCAACCCGTTCACTTTGTGCTAGATGAACGAACGTCTCTCCACATGCTCAGTTCTGAGAGATAAGTGTGTGTGAAAGCCGTCCTTCACCTATCTTGTTGGGAACACAAAGTTTCTTTTCAGTTGCAAACTCCACTCCATACATATATATGGGGAGGTACTAGCTCCAACTCTGTTTTACAGTGAAAACTGCAGGAACTTCAAACCGGCACTAGGAAAAAGACTGAGAAACCAGAAAAAATTTCTCCTGCATACCGTTCCCTTTCAGCTAAATGAACGAACGTCTCTCCACATGCTCAGGTCTGAGAGATAATTGTGTGTGAATGCCGTACTTCACCTAGCTTGTTGGGAACACAAAATTTCTTTTCAGTTGCAAATTCCACTCCATACATATATATGGGGAGGTACTAGCTCCAACTCGTTTTTACAGTGAAAACTGCAGGAACTTCAAACCGGCACTAGGAAACAGACTGAAAAACCAGAGTAAAAGTTCCTCCTGCAACACGTTTCCTTTGATCTAGATGAGCGAAAGTCTCTCCACATGTTCAGTTCTGAGAGATATGTGTGTGTGAAAGTCGTCCTTCACCTAGCTTGTTGGGAACACAAAGTTTCTCTTCAGTTGCAAACTGCACTCCATACATTTATATTGGGAGGTACTAGCTCCAACTCGGTTTTACAGTGAAAACTGCAGGAAATTCAAACCGGCACTAGGAAACAGACTGAGAAACCAGAGTAAAAGTTTCGCCTGCAAACCGTTCCCTTTTTGCTAGATGAACGACCGTCTCTCCACATGCTCAGTCCTGAGAGATAAGTGTGTGTGAAAGCCGTCCTTCCCCTAGCTTGTTGGGAACACATAGTTTCTCTTCAGTTGCAAACTCCACTCCATAAATATATATGGGGAAGTATTAGCTCCAACTCAGTTTTACAGTGAAAACTGCAGGAGTTTCTAACCGGCACTAGGAAACAGACTGAGAAGCCAGAGTAAAAGTTTCTCCTGCAACCCGTTCCCTTTGTGCTAGATGAACGAACGTCTCTCCACATGCTCAGTTCTGAGAGATAAGTGTGTGTGAAAGCTGTCCTTCACCTAGCTTGTTGGTAACACAAAGATTCTCTTCAGTTGCAAACACCAATCCATACATATATATGGGGAGGTACTAGCTCCAACTCGGTTTTACAGTGAAAACTGCAGGAACTTCAAACCAGCACTAGGAAACAGACTGAGAACCCAGATAAATAGTTTCTCCTGCAACCCGTTCCCTTGTTGCTAGATGAACGAACGTCTCTCCACATGCTCAGTTCTGAGAGATAAGTGTGTTTGAAAGCCGTACTTCACCTAACTTGTTGGGAACCCAAAATTTCTCTTCAGTAGCAAACTCCACTCCATACATATATATGGGGAGGTACTAGCTCCAACTCTGTTTTACAGTGAAAACTGCAGGAACTTCAAAGGGGCACTAGGAAACAGACTGGGAAACCAGAGTAAAAGTTTCACCTTCAAACCGTTCCCTTTGTGCTAGATGAATGAACGTCTCTCCACATGCTCAGATCTGAGAGATAAGTGTGTGTGAAACCCGTCTTTCACCTAGCTTGTACGGAAGACAAAGTTTCTCTTCAGTTGCAAACTCCAATCCATATATATATATGGGGAGGTACTAGCTCCAACTCGGTTTTACACTGAAAACTGCAGGAACGTCAAACCGGCACTAGGAAACAGACTGAGAAACCAGAGTAAAAGTTTCTCCTGCAACCCGTTCCCTTTTTGCTAGATGAGCGAACGTCTCTCCACATGCTCAATTCTGAGATAAGTGTGTGTGAAAGCCGTCCTTCACCTAGATTGCTGGGAACACAAAGGTTCTCTTTAGTTGCAAACTCCACTCCATACATATATATGGGGAGGTACTAGCCCCAACTCTGTTTTACAGTGAAAACTGCAGGAAATTCAAACCGGCACTACGAAACAGACTGAGAATCCAGAGTAAAATTTCTCCTGCAAACCGTTCCCTTTGTACTAGATGAACGAACGTCTCTCCACATGCTCAGGTCTGAGAGATAAGTGCGTGTGAAAGCCGTCCTTCACCTAGCTTGTTGGGAACACAAAGTTTCTGTTCAGTTGCTAACTACACTCCATACATATATATGGGGAAGTACAAGATCCAACTCGGTTTTACAATGAAAACTGCAGGAACTTCAAACCGGCACTAGGAAACAGACTGAGAAACCAGAGTAAAAGTTTCGCCTGCAACCCGTTCCTTTGTGCTAAATGAAGGAACGTCTCTCCACATGCTCAGTTCTGAGAGATAAGTGTGTGTGAAAGCCGTCCTTCACTTGGCTTTTTGGGAAAACAAAGTTTCTCTTCAGTTGCAAACTCCACTCCATACATATATATGGGGAGGTACTAGCTCCAACTAGGTTTTACAGTGAAAACTGCAGGAAATTCAAACCAGCAATAGGAAACAGACTGAGAAACCAGAATAAAAGTTTCTCCTGCAACCCGTTCCTTTTGTGCTAGATGAACGAACGTCTCTTCACATGCTCAGTTCTGAGAGATAAGTGTGTGTGAAAGACGTATTTCACCTAGGTTGTTGGGAATACAAAGATTCTCTTCAGTTGCAAACTCCACTCCATACATATATATGGTGAGGTACTAGCTCCAACTCGGTTTTACAGTGAAAATTGCAGGAAATTCAAACCGGCTCTAGGAAACAGACTGAGAAACCAGAGTAAAAGTTTCCCTGCAACCCGTTTCGTTTGTGCTAGATGAACGAACATCTCTCCACATGCTCAGTTCTGAGAGATAAGTGTGTGTGAAAGCCATCCTTCACCTAGCTTGTTGGGAACACAAAGATTCTCTTCAGTTGCAAACTCCACTCCATACATATATATGGGGAGGTACTAGCTCCAACTCGGTTTTACAGTGAAAATTGCAGGAACTTCAAACAGGCACTAGGAAACCGACTGAGAAACCAGAGTAAAAGCTTCTCCTGCAACCCGTTCCCTTTTTGCTAGATGAGCGAACGTCTCTCCATATGCTCAGTTCTGATAGATAAGTGTGTGTGAAAGCCGTCCTTCACTTGGCTTTTTGGGAAAACAAATTTTCTCCTCAGTTGCAAACTCCACTCCATACATCTATATGGGGAGGTACTAGCTCCAACTCGGTTTTACAGTGAAAACTGCAGGAATATCAAACCGGCACTAGGAAACAGACTGAGAAACCAGAGAAAAAGTTACGCCTGCAACCCGTTCCTTTGTGCTAAATGAAGGAACGTCTCTCCACATGCTCAGTTCTGAGAGATAAGTGTGTGTGAAAGCCGTCCTTCACCTATCTTGTTGGGAACACAAAGTTTCTTTTCAGTTGCAAACTCCACTCCATACATATATATGGGGAGGTACTAGCTCCAACTCTGTTTTACAGTGAAAACTGCAGGAACTTCAAACCGGCACTAGGAAAAAGACTGAGAAACCAGAGTAAAATTTCTCCTGCATACCGTTCCCTTTCAGCTAAATGAACGAACGTCTCTCCACATGCTCAGGTCTGAGAGATAATTGTGTGTGAATGCCGTACTTCACCTAGCTTGTTGGGAACACAAAATTTCTTTTCAGTTGCAAATTCCACTCCATACATATATATGGGGAGGTACTAGCTCCAACTCGTTTTTACAGTGAAAACTGCAGGAACTTCAAACCGGCACTAGGAAACAGACTGAAAAACCAGAGTAAAAGTTCCTCCTGCAACACGTTTCCTTTGATCTAGATGAGCGAAAGTCTCTCCACATGTTCAGTTCTGAGAGATATGTGTGTGTGAAAGTCGTCCTTCACCTAGCTTGTTGGGAACACAAAGTTTCTCTTCAGTTGCAAACTGCACTCCATACATTTATATGGGGAGGTACTAGCTCCAACTCGGTTTTACAGTGAAAACTGCAGGAAATTCAAACCGGCACTAGGAAACAGACTGAGAAACCAGAGTAAAAGTTTCGCCTGCAAACCGTTCCCTTTTTGCTAGATGAACGACCGTCTCTCCACATGCTCAGTCCTGAGAGATAAGTGTGTGTGAAAGCCGTCCTTCCCCTAGCTTGTTGGGAACACATAGTTTCTCTTCAGTTGCAAACTCCACTCCATAAATATATATGGGGAAGTATTAGCTCCAACTCGGTTTTACAGTGAAAACTGCAGGAGTTTCTAACCGGCACTAGGAAACAGACTGAGAAGCCAGAGTAAAAGTTTCTCCTGCAACCCGTTCCCTTTGTGCTAGATGAACGAACGTCTCTCCACATGCTCAGTTCTGAGAGATAAGTGTGTGTGAAAGCTGTCCTTCACCTAGCTTGTTGGTAACACAAAGATTCTCTTCAGTTGCAAACACCAATCCATACATATATATGGGGAGGTACTAGCTCCAACTCGGTTTTACAGTGAAAACTGCAGGAACTTCAAACCAGCACTAGGAAACAGACTGAGAACCCAGATAAATAGTTTCTCCTGCAACCCGTTCCCTTGTTGCTAGATGAACGAACGTCTCTCCACATGCTCAGTTCTGAGAGATAAGTGTGTTTGAAAGCAGTCCTTCACCTAACTTGTTGGGAACCCAAAATTTCTCTTCAGTAGCAAACTCCACTCCATACATATATATGGGGATGTACTAGCTCCAACTCTGTTTTACAGTGAAAACTGCAGGAACTTCAAAGGGGCACTAGGAAACAGACTGGGAAACCAGAGTAAAAGTTTCACCTTCAAACCGTTCCCTTTGTGCTAGATGAATGAACGTCTCTCCACATGCTCAGATCTGAGAGATAAGTGTGTGTGAAACCCGTCTTTCACCTAGCTTGTACGGAAGACAAAGTTTCTCTTCAGTTGCAAACTCCAATCCATATATATATATGGGGAGGTACTAGCTCCAACTCGGTTTTACACTGAAAACTGCAGGAACGTCAAACCGGCACTAGGAAACAGACTGAGAAACCAGAGTAAAAGTTTCTCCTGCAACCCGTTCCCTTTTTGCTAGATGAGCGAACGTCTCTCCACATGCTCAATTCTGAGATAAGTGTGTGTGAAAGCCGTCCTTCACCTAGATTGCTGGGAACACAAAGGTTCTCTTTAGTTGCAAACTCCACTCCATACATATATATGGGGAGGTACTAGCCCCAACTCTGTTTTACAGTGAAAACTGCAGGAAATTCAAACCGGCACTACGAAACAGACTGAGAATCCAGAGTAAAATTTCTCCTGCAAACCGTTCCCTTTGTACTAGATGAACGAACGTCTCTCCACATGCTCAGGTCTGAGAGATAAGGGCGTGTGAAAGCCGTCCTTCACCTAGCTTGTTGGGAACACAAAGTTTCTCTTCAGTTGCTAACTACACTCCATACATATATATGGGGAAGTACAAGATCCAACTCGGTTTTACAGTGAAAACTGCAGGAACTTCAAACCGGCACTAGGAAACAGACTGAGAAACCAGAGTAAAAGTTTCGCCTGCAACCCGTTCCTTTGTGCTAAATGAAGGAACGTCTCTCCACATGCTCAGTTCTGAGAGATAAGTGTGTGTGAAAGCCGTCCTTCACTTGGCTTTTTGGGAAAACAAAGTTTCTCTTCAGTTGCAAACTCCACTCCATACATATATATGGGGAGGTACTAGCTCCAACTAGGTTTTACAGTGAAAACTGCAGGAAATTCAAACCAGCAATAGGAAACAGACTGAGAAACCAGAATAAAAGTTTCTCCTGCAACCCGTTCCTTTTGTGCTAGATGAATGAACGTCTCTTCACATGCTCAGTTCTGAGAGATAAGTGTGTGTGAAAGACGTATTTCACCTAGGTTGTTGGGAATACAAAGATTCTCTTCAGTTGCAAACTCCACTCCATACATATATATGGTGAGGTACTAGCTCCAACTCGGTTTTACAGTGAAAATTGCAGGAAATTCAAACCGGCTCTAGGAAACAGACTGAGAAACCAGAGTAAAAGTTTCCCTGCAACCCGTTTCGTTTGTGCTAGATGAACGAACATCTCTCCACATGCTCAGTTCTGAGAGATAAGTGTGTGTGAAAGCCATCCTTCACCTAGCTTGTTGGGAACACAAAGATTCTCTTCAGTTGCAAACTCCACTCCATACATATATATGGGGAGGTACTAGCTCCAACTCGGTTTTACAGTGAAAATTGCAGGAACTTCAAACAGGCACTAGGAAACCGACTGAGAAACCAGAGTAAAAGCTTCTCCTGCAACCCGTTCCCTTTTTGCTAGATGAGTGAACGTCTCTCCATATGCTCAGTTCTGAGAGATAAGTGTGTGTGAAAGCCGTCCTTCACCTAGTTTGTTGGGAACACAAAGGATCTCTTCAGTTGCAAACTCCACTCCATACATATATATGGGGATGTACTAGCCCCAAATCTGTTTTACAGTGAAAACTGCAGGAACTTCAAACCGGCACTAGGAAACAGACTGAGAAACCAGAGTAAAAGTTTCGCCTTCAACCCGTTCCCTTTGTGCTAAATGAACGAACGTCTCTGCACATGCTCAGTTCTGATAGATAAGTGTGTGTGAAAGCCGTCCTTCACTTGGCTTTTTGGGAAAACAAATTTTCTCCTCAGTTGCAAACTCCACTCCATATATATATATGGGGAAGTACAAGCTCCAACCCTGTTTTACAGTGAAAACTGCAGGAACTTCAAACCGGCACTAGGAAACAGACTGAGAAACCAGAGTAAAAGTTTCTGCTGTGACCCGTTCTTTGTGCTAGATGAACGAACGTCTCTCCACATGCTCATTTCTGAGAGATAATGTGTGTGAAAGCCGTCCTTCACCTAGCTTATAGGGAACACAAAGATTCTCTTCAGTAGCAAACATCACTCCATACATATATATGGGGAGGTACTAGCTCCAACTCGGTTTTACAGTGAAAACTGCAGGAACTTCAAACTGGCACTAGGAAACAGACTGAGAATCCAGAGTAAAATTTCCCCTGCAACCCGTTCCATTTCTGCTAGATGAATGAACGTCTCTCCACATGCTCAGATCTGAGAGATAAGTGTGTGTGAAAGCCGTCCTTCACCTAGCTTGTTGGGAACACAAAGTTCTCTTTAGTTGCAAACTCCACTCCATACATATATATGGGGAGGTACTAGCTCCAACTCGGTTTTACAGTGAAAATTGCAGGAACTTCCAACTGGCACTAGGAAACAGACTGAGAAACCAGAGTAAAAGTTTCTCCTGCAACCCGTTCCCTTTGTTCTAGATGAGCGAACATCTCTCCACATGCTCAGTTCTGAGATATATGTGTGTGTGAAATCCGTCCTTCACCTAGCTTGTTGGGAACTCAAGTTTCTCTTCAGTTGCAAACTCCACTCCATACATATATATGGGGAGGTACTAGCTCCAACTCGGATTTACAGTGAAAACTGTAGGAAATTCAAACCGGCACTTGGAAACAGACTGAGAATCCAGAGTAAAAGTTTCAGCTGCATCCCGTTCCTTTTGTGCCAGATGAACAAAGGTCTCTCCACATGCTCAGTTCTGAGGGATAAGTGTGTGTGAAAGCCGTCCTTCACCTAGCTTGTTGGGAACACAAAGGTTCTCTTCAGTTGCAAACTTCACTCAATACATATATATGGGGAGGTACTAGCTCCAACTCGTTTTTACAGTGAAAAATGCAGGAAATTCAAACCGGCACTAGGAAACAGACTGAGAAACCAGAGTAAAAGTTTCTCCTGCAACCCGTTCACTTTTTTGCTAGATGAGCGAACGTCTCTCCACATGCTCAGTTCTGAGATAATTGTGTGTGAAAGCCGTCCTTCACCTAGATTGTTGGGAACTCAAAGGTTCTCTACAGTTGCAAACTCCACTCCATACATATATATGGGGAGGTATTAGCCCCAACTCAGTTTTACAGTGAAAACTGCAGGAAATTCAAACCGGCACTACGAAACAGACAGAGAAACCAGAGTAAAATTTCTCCTGCAAACCGTTCCCTTTGTACTAGATGAACGAACGTCTCTCCACATGCTCAGGTCTGAGAGATAAGTGCGTGTGAAAGCCTTCCTTCACCTAGCTTGTTGGGAACACAAAGTTTCTCTTCAGTTGCTAACTACACTCCATAAATATATATGGGGAAGTACAAGATCCAACTCGGTTTTACAGTGAAAACTGCAGGAACTTCAAACCGGCACTAGGAAACAGACTGAGAAACCAGAGTAAAAGTTTCACCTGCAACCCGTTTACTTTGTGCTAAATGAACGAACGTCTCTCCACATGCTCAGTTCTGAGAGATAAGTGTGTGTGAAAGCCGTCCTTCACTTGGCTTTTTGGGAAAACAAAGGTTCTCTTCAGTTGCAAACTCCACTCCATACATATATATGGGGTGGTACTAGCTCCAACTAAGTTTTACAGTGAAAACTGCAGGAACTTCAAACCGGCACTAGGAAACAGACTGAGAAACCAGAGTAAAAGTTTCTCCTGCAACCCGTTCCCTTTGTGCTAGATGAACGAACGTCTCTCCACATGCCCAGTTCTGAGAGATAATGTGTGTGAAAGCCGTCCTTCACCTAGCTTATAGGGAACACAAAGATTCTCTTCAGTAGCAAACTTCACTCCATACATATATATGGGGAGGTACTAGCTCCAACTAGGTTTTACAGTGAAAACTGCAGGAAATTCAAATCGGCAATAGGAAACAGACTGAGAAACCATAAAAAAAGTTTCTCCTGCAACCCGTTCCTTTTGTGCTAGATGAACGAACGTCTCTTCACATGCTCAGTTCTGGGAGATAAGTGTGTGTGAAAGACGCATTTCACCTAGGTTGTTGGGAAAACAAAGTTTCTCTTCAGTAGCAAACATCACTCCATACATATATATGGGGAGGTACTAGCTCCAACTCGGGTTTACAGTGAAAACTGCAGGAACTTCCAACTGGCACTAGGAAACAGACTGAGAAACCAGAGTAAAAGTTTCTCCTGCAACCCGTTCCCTTTGTTCTAGATGAGCGAACATCTCTCCACATGCTCAGTTCTGAGATATATGTGTGTGTGAAATCCGTCCTTCACCTAGCATGTTGGGAACGCAAGTTTCTCTTCAGTTGCAAACTCCACTCCATACATATACATGGGGAGGTACTAGCTCCAACTCGGATTTACAGCGAAAACTGTAGGAAATTCAAACCGGCACTAGGAAACAGACTGAGAATCCAGAGTAAAAGTTTCACCTGCATCCCGTTCCCTTTGTGCCAGTTGAAAAAAGGTCTATCCACATGCTCAGTTCTGAGGGATAAGTGTGTGTGAAAGCCGTCCTTCACATAGCTTGTTGGGAACACAAAGGTTCTCTTCAGTTGCAAACTCCACTCCATACATATATATGGGGAGGTACTAGCTCCAACTCGTTTTTACAGTAAAAACTGCAGGAACTTCAAGCCGGCACTAGGAAACAGACTGAGAAACCAGAGTAAAATATTCTCCTGCAACCCGTTCCCTTTTTGCTAGATGAACGAACGTCTCTCCACATGCTCAGTTCTGAGAGATAAGTGTGTGTGAAAGCCCTCTTTCACCTAGCTTTGGCGAACACAAAGTTTCTCTTCAGTTGCAAACTCCAATCCATACATATATATGGGGAGGAACTAGATCCAAATCGGTTTTACAGTGAAAACTGCAGGAACTTTAAAACGGCACTAGGAAATAGACTGAGAAACCAGAGTAAACGTTTCGCCTGCAACCCGTTGCCTTTGTGCTAGATGAACGAACGTCTCTCCACATGCTCAGTTCTGAGAGATAAGTGTGAGTGAAAGCCGTCCTTCACCTAGCTTTTTGGGAACACAAAGTTTCTCTTCAGTTGCAAACTCCAATCCATACATATATATGGGGAGGTACAATCTCCAACTCGGATTTACTGTGAAAATTGCAGGAACTTCAAACCGACACTAAGAAACAGACTGAGAATCCAGAGTAAAAGTTCCCCTGCATCCCGTTCCATTTGTGCTAGATGAACGAACGTCTCTCCACATGCTCATTTCTGAGAGAGAATTGTGTGTGAAAGCCGTCCTTCACCTAGCTTGTTGGGAACACAAAGTTCTCTTCAGTTGCAAACCCCACTCCATACATATATATGGGGAGGTACAGGCTCCACCTCGGTTTTAAAGTGAAAATTGCAAGAACATGAAACCGGCACTAGGAAACAGACTGAGAAACCAGAGTAAAAGTTTCGCCTGCAGCCCGTTCCCTTTGTGCTATATGAACGAACGTCTCTCCACATTATCAGTTCTGAGAGATAAGTGTGTTTGAAAGCCGTCCTTCACCAAGCTTGTTGGGAACACAAAGTTTCTCTTCAGTTGCAAACTCCACTCAATACATATATATGGGGAGGTACTAGATCCAACTTGGTTTTACACTGAAAACTGCAGGAACTTCAAAACGGCAGTAGGAAACAGACTGAGAAACCAGAGTAAAAATTTCTCCTGCAACCCGTTCCCTTTATGCTAGATGGACGAACGTCTCACCACATGCTCAGTTCTGAGAGAAAAGTGTGTGTGAAAGCCGTACTTCACATAGCTTGTTGGGAACACAAAGTTTCTCTTCAGTTGCAAACTCCACTCCATACATATATATGGGGAGGTACTAGCTCCAACTCGGTTTTACAGTGAAAACTGCAGGAACTTTAAACCGGCACTAGGAAACAGACTGAGAAACCAGAGTAAAAGTTTCCCCTGCAAACCATTCCCTTTGTGCTAGATGAACGAACGTCTCTCCACATGCTACGTTCTGAGAGATAAGTGTGTGTGAAAGCCGTTCTTCACATAGCTTGTTGGGAACACAAAATTTCTTTTCAGTTGCTAAGTCCACTCCATACATATATATGGGGAGGTACAAGCTCCAACTCGGTTTTACAGTGAAAATTGCAGGAACTTCAAACCGGCACTAGGAAACAGACTGAGAAACCAGAGTAAAAATTTCTCCTGCCACCCGTTCCCTTTGTGCTAGATGAGCAAACGTCTCTCCACATGCTCAGTTCTGAGAGATAAGTGTGTGTGAAAGCCGTCTTTCACCTAGCTTATAGGGAACACCAAGGTTCTCTTCAGTTGCAAACTCCACTCCATACATATATATGGGGAGGTACAAGCTCCAACTCGGTTTTACAGTGAAAACTGCAGGAACTTCAAACCGGTACTAGGAAACAGACTGAGAAACCAGAGTAAAAGTCTCTCAGGCAACCCGTTCCCTTTGTGCTAGATGAGCGAAAGTCTCTCCACATGCTCAGTTCTGAGAGATATGTGTGTGTGAAAGCCGTCCTTCCCCTAGCTTGTTGGGAACACAAAGGTTCTCTTCAGTTACAAACTCCTCTCCATACATATATATGGGGAGGTACTAGCTACAATTCTGTTTTACAGTGAAAACTGCAGGAAATTCAAACCGGCACTAGGAAACAGACTGAGAAACCAGAGGAAAAATTTCTCCTGCCACCCGTTCCCTTTGTGCTAGATGAGCAAACGTCTCTCCACATGCTCAGTCCTGAGAGATAAGTGTGTGTGAAAGCCGTCTTTCACCTAGCTTGTTGGGAACACAAAGTTTCTCTTCAGTTGCAAACTCCACTCCATATATATATGGGGAGGTACTAGCTCCAACTCGATTTTACAGTGAAAAATGCAGGAACTTCAAACCGGCACTAGGAAACAGATTGAGAAGCCAGAGTAAAATTTCTCCTGCAACCCGTTCCCTTTGTGCTAGATGAACGAACGTCTCTCCACATGCTCAGTTCTGAGAGATAAGTGTGTGTGAAAACTGTCCTTCACCTAGCTTGTTGGTAACACAAAGATTCTCTTCAGTTGCAAACACCAATCCATACATATATATGGGGAGGTACTAGCTCCAACTCGGTTTTACAGTGAAAACTGCATTAACTTCAAAGCGGCACTAGGAAACAGACTGAGAAACCAGAGTAAAAGTTTCTCCTGCAAACCGTTCCCTTTGTGCTAGATGAACGAACTTCTCTCCACATGCTAAGTTCTGAGAGTTAAGTGTGTGTGAAAGCCGTCCTTCAACTAGCTTGTTGGGAACACAAAGTTTCTCTTCAATTGCAAACTCCACTCCGTACATATATATGTGGATGTACTAGCTCAAACTCGGTTTTACAGTGAAAACTGCAGGAACTTCAAACCGGCACTTTTAAACAGACTGAGAAACCAGAGTAAAAGTTTCGCCTGCATCCCGTTCCCTTTGTGCCAGATGAACAAATGTCTCTCCACATGCTCAGTTCTGAGAGATATGTGTGTGTGAAAGCCGTCCTTCACCTAACATGTTGGGAACACAAAGTTTCTCTTCAGTTGCAAACTCCACTCCATACATATATATGGGTAGGTACTATCTCCAACTCGGTTTTACAGTGAAAACTGCAGGAACTTCAAACCGGCACTAGGAAACATACTGAGAAACCAGAGTAAAATTTCGCCTGCAAGCTGTTCCCTTTGTGCTAGATGAACGAACGTCTCTCCACATGCTCAGTTCTGAGAGATAAGTGTGTGTGAAAGCCGTCCTTCATCTAGCTTGTTGGGAACACAAAGATTCTTTTCATTGGCAAACACCATTCCATACATATATATGGGGAGGTACTGGCTCCAACACGGTTTTACAGTGAAAACTGCAGGAAATTCAAACAGGAACTAGGAAACAGACTGAGAATCCAGAGTAAAAGTTTCTCCTGCAACAAGTTCCCTTTGTTCTAGATGAGCGAACATCTCTCCACATACTCAGTTCTGAGAGATATGTGTGTGTGAAAGCCGTCCTTCACCTAGCTTGTTGGGAACACATAGTTTCTCTTCAGTTGCAAACTCCACTCCATACATATATATGGGGAGGTACTAGATCCAACTCGGTTTTACACTGAATACTGCAGGAACTTCAAACCGGTACTAGGTAACAGAGTGAGAAACCAGAGTAAAACTTTCCCCTGCAACCGTTTCCATTTGTGCTAGATGAACGAACGTCTCTCCACATGCTCAGTTCTGAGAGATAAGTGTGTGTGAAAGCCGTCCTTCACCTAGCTTGTGGGGAACACAAAGTTTCTCTTCAGTTGCAAACTCCACTCCATACATATATATGGGGAGGTACTATTTCCAACTCGGTTTTACAGTGAAAACTGCAGGAACTTCAAACCGGCACTAGGAAACAGACTGAGAAACCAGAGTAAAAGTTTCTCCTGCAAACCGTTCCCTTTGTGCTAGATGAACGAACGTCTCTCCACATGCTCAGTTCTGAGAGATAAGTGTTTGTGAAAGCAGTCCTTCACCTAGCTTGTTGGGAACACAAAGTTTCTCTTCAGTAGCCAACTCCACTCCATACATATATATGGGGATGTACTAGCTCCAGCTCGGTTTTACAGTGAAAACTGCAGGAACTTCATACCGGCACTAGGAAACAGACTGAGAAACCAGAGTAAAATTTCCCTACAAATCGTTCCATTTGTGCTAGATGAACAAAAGTCTCTCCTCATGCTCAATTCTGAGAGATAATTGTGTGTGAAAGCCGTCCTTAACATAGCTTGTTGGGAACACAAAATTTCTTTTCAGTTGCAAACTCCACTCCATACATATATATGGGGAGGTACTAGCTCCAACACGGTTTTACAGTGAAATCTGCAGGAACTTCAAACCGGCACTAAGAAACAGACTGAGAAACCAGAGTAAAAGTTTCTCCTGGAACCCGTTCCTTTTGTGCTAGATGAGCGAACGTCTCTCCACATGCTCAGTTCTGAGAGTTATGTGCGTGAGAAAGCCGTCCTTCACCTAACTTGTTGGGATCACAAAGTTCTCTTCAGTTGCAAACTCCAATCCATACATATATAGGGGAGGTACAGGCTCCAACTCGGTTTTACAGTGAAAATTGCAAGAACTTCAAACCGGCACTAGGAAACAGACTGAGAAACCAGAGTAAAAGTTTCGCCTGCAGCCCGTTCCCTTTTTGCTAGATGAACGAACGTCTCACCACATGCTAAGTTCTGAGAGATAAGTGTGTGTGAAAGCCGTCTTTTACTAGCTTGTTCGGAACACAAAGTTTCTCTTCAGTTGCAAACTCCACTCCATACATATATATGGGGTGGTACTAGCTCCAACTCGGTTTTACAGTGAAAACTGCAGCAACTATAAACCGGCACTAGGAAACAGACTGAGAAACCAGAGTAAATGTTTCTCCTGCAATCCGTTTCCTTTGTGCTATATGAACGAACGTCTCTCCACATTATCAGTTCTGAGAGATAAGTGTGTTTGAAAGCCGTCCTTCACCAAGCTTGTTGGGAACACAAAGTTTCTCTTCAGTTGCAAACTCCAATCAATACATATATATGGGGAGGTACTAGATCCAACTTGGTTTTACACTGAAAACTGCAGGAACTTCAAAACGGCAGTAGGATACAGACTGAGAAACCAGAGTAAAAGTTTCCCCTGCAACCCGTTCCCTTTATGCTAGATGGACGAACGTCTCACCACATGCTCAGTTCTGAGAGAAAAGTGTGTGTGAAAGCCGTACTTCACATAGCTTGTTGGGAACACAAAGTTTCTCTTCAGTTGCAAACTCCACTCCATACATATATAGGGGGAGGTACAAGCTCCAACTCGGTTTTACAGTGAAATCTGCAGGAACTTTAAACCGGCACTAGGAAACAGACTGAGAAACCAGAGTAAAAGTTTCTCCTGCAACCCATTCCCTTTGTGCTAGATGAACGAACGTCTCTCCACATGCTACGTTCTGAGAGATAAGTGTGTGTGAAAGCCGTTCTTCACATAGCTTGTTGGGAACACAAAATTTCTTTTCAGTTGCTAAGTCCACTCCATACATATATATGGGGAGGTACAAGCTCCAACTCGGTTTTACAGTGAAAATTGCAGGAACTTCAAACCGGCACTAGGAAACAGACTGAGAAACCAGAGTAAAAATTTCTCCTGCCACCCGTTCCCTTTGTGCTAGATGAGCAAACGTCTCTCCACATGCTCAGTTCTGAGAGATAAGTGTGTGTGAAAGCCGTCTTTCACCTAGCTTATAGGGAACACCAAGGTTCTCTTCAGTTGCAAACTCCACTCCATACATATATATGGGGAGGTACAAGCTCCAACTCGGTTTTACAGTGAAAACTGCAGGAACTTCAAACCGGTACTAGGAAACAGACTGAGAAACCAGAGTAAAAGTCTCTCAGGCAACCCGTTCCCTTTGTGCTAGATGAGCGAAAGTCTCTCCACATGCTCAGTTCTGAGAGATATGTGTGTGTGAAAGCCGTCCTTCCCCTAGCTTGTTGGGAACACAAAGGTTCTCTTCAGTTACAAACTCCTCTCCATACATATATATGGGGAGGTACTAGCTACAATTCTGTTTTACAGTGAAAACTGCAGGAAATTCAAACCGGCACTAGGAAACAGACTGAGAAACCAGAGGAAAAATTTCTCCTGCCACCCGTTCCCTTTGTGCTAGATGAGCAAACGTCTCTCCACATGCTCAGTCCTGAGAGATAAGTGTGTGTGAAAGCCGTCTTTCACCTAGCTTGTTGGGAACACAAAGTTTCTCTTCAGTTGCAACTCCACTCCATATATATATGGGGAGGTACTAGCTCCAACTCGATTTTACAGTGAAAAATGCAGGAACTTCAAACCGGCACTAGGAAACAGACTGAGAAACCAGAGTAAAAGTTTCTCCTGCAAAACTTTCCCTTTGTGCTAGATGAACGAACGTCTCTCCACATGCTCAGATCTGACAGATAAGTGTGTGTGAAAGCCGTCCTTCACCTAGCTTGTTGGGAACACAAAGATTCTCTTCAGTAGTAAACTTCAATCCATACATATATATGGGGAGGTAATAGCTCCAACTCGGTTTTACAGTGAAAACTGCAGGAACTTCAAACCGGCACTAGGAAACAGACTGAGAAGCCAGAGTAAAAGTTTCTCCTGCAACCCGTTCCCTTTGTGCTAGATGAACGAAAGTCTCTCCACATGCTCAGTTCTGAGAGATAAGTGTGTGTGAAAGCTGTCCTTCACCTAGCTTGTTGGTAACACAAAGATTCTCTTCAGTTGCAAACTCCAATCCATACATATATATGGGGAGGTACTAACTCCAACTCGATTTTACAGTGAAAACTGCAGTAAATTCAAACCGGCACTAGGAAACATACTGAAAAACCAGAGTAAAAGTTCCTCCTGCAACCCGTTCCCTTTGTTCTAGATGAGCGAAAGTCTCTCCACATGCTCAGTTCTGAGAGATATTTGTGTGTGAAAGCCGTCCTTCACCTAGCTTGTTGGGAACACAAAGTTTCTCTTCAGTTGCAAACTTCACTCCATACATTTATATGGGGAGGTAATAGCTCCAACTCGGTTTTACAGTGAAAACTGCAGGAAATTCAAACCGGCACTAGGAAACAGACTGAGAAGCCAGAGTAAAAGTTTGGCCTGCAACCCGTTCCCTTTTTGCTAGATGAACGACCGTCTCTCCACTTGCTCAGTCCTGAGAGATAAGTGTGTGTGAAAGCCGTCCTTCCCCTAGCTTGTTGGGAACACATAGTTTCTCTTCAGTTGCAAACTCCACTCCATACATATATATGGGGAAGTATTAGCTCCAACTCGGTTTTACAGTGAAAACTGCAGGAATTTCAAACCGGCACTAGGAAACAGACTGAGAAGCCAGAGTAAAAGTTTCTCCTGCAACCCGTTCCCTTTGTGCTAGATGAACGAACGTCTCTCCACATGCTCAGTTCTGAGAGATAAGTGTGTGTGAAAGCTGTCCTTCACCTAGCTTGTTGGTAACACAAAGATTCTCTTCAGTTGCAAACACCAATCCATACTTATATATGGGGAGGTACTAGCTCCAACTCGGTTTTACAGTGAAAACTGCAGGAACTTCAAACCGGCACTAGGAAACAGACTGAGAACCCAGATAAATAGTTTCTCCTGCAACCCGTTCCATTTTTGCTAGATGAACGAACGTCTCTACACATGCTCAGTTCTGAGAGATAAGTGTGTTTGAAAGCCGTCCTTCACCTAACTTGTTGGGAACCCAAAATTTCTCTTCAGTAGCAAACTCCACTCCATACATATATATGGGGAGGTACTAGCTCCAACTCTGTTTTACAGTGAAAACTGCAGGAACTTCAAAGGGGCACTAGGAAACAGACTGAGAAACCAGAGTAAAAGTTTCAACTTCAAACCGTTCCCTTTGTGCTAGATGAACGAACGTCTCTCCACATGCTCAGATCTGAGAGATAAGTGTGTGTGAAACCCGTCTTTCACCTAGCTTGTAGGGAACACAAAGTTTCTCTTCATTTGCAAACTCCAATCCATATATATATATGGGGAGGTACTAGCTCCAACTCGGTTTTAAAGTGAAAACTGCAGGAACTACAAACCGGCCCTAGGAAACAGACTGAGAAACCAGAGAAATGTTTCTCCTGCAACCCGTTCCCTTTGTGCTAGATGAACGACCGTCTCTCCACATGCTCAGTTCTGAGAGATAAGTGTGTGTGAAAGCCGTCCTTCACCTAGCTTGTTGGGATCACAAAGTTTCTCTTCAGTTGCAAACTCCACTCCATACGTATATATGGGTTGGTACTAGCTCCAACTCGGTTTTACAGTGAAAACTGCATTAACTTCAAAGCGGCACTAGGAAACAGACTGAGAAAGCAGAGTAAAAGTTTCTCCTGCAAACCGTTCCCTTTGTGCTAGATGAACGAACTTCTCTCCACATGCTAAGTTCTGAGAGTTAAGTGTTTGTGAAAGCCGTCCTTCACCTAGCTTGTTGGGAACACAAAGTTTCTCTTCAATTGCAAACTCCACTCCGTACATATATATGTGAATGTACTAGCTCAAACTCGGTTTTACAGTGAAAACTGCAGGAACTTCAAACCGGCACTAGGAAACAGACTGAGAAACCAGAGTAAAAGTTTCGCCTGCATCCCGTTCCCTTTGTGCCAGATGAACAAAGGTCTCTCCACATGCTCAGTTCTGAGAGATATGTGTGTATGAAAGCCGTCCTTCCCCTAGCTTGTTGGGAACTCAAAGGTTCTCTTCAGTTACAAACTCCTCTCCATACATATATATGGGGAGGTACTAGCTACAATTCTGTTTTACAGTGAAAACTGCAGGAAATTCAATCCGGCACTAGGAAACAGACTGAGAAACCAGAGGAAAAATTTCTCCTGCCACCCGTTCCCTTTGTTCTAGATGAGCAAACGTCTCTCCACATGCTCAGTCCTGAGAGATAAGTGTGTGTGAAAGCCGTCTTTCAACTAGCTTGTTGGGAACACAAAGTTTCTCTTCAGTTGCAAACTCCACTCCATATATATATGGGGAGGTACTAGCTCCAACTCGATTTTACAGTGAAAAATGCAGGAACTTCAAACCGGCACTAGGAAACAGACTGAGAAACCAGAGTAAAAGTTTCTCCTGCAAAACTTTCCCTTTGTGCTAGATGAACGAACGTCTCTCCACATGCTCAGTTCTGAGAGATAAGTGTGTGTGAAAGCCGTCCTTCACCTAGTTTGTTGGGAACACAAAGATTCTCTTCAGTAGCAAACTTCAATCCATACATATATATGGGGAGGTAATAGCTCCAACTCGGTTTTACAGTGAAAACTGCAGGAACTTCAAACCGGCACTAGGAAACAGACTGAGAAGCCAGAGTAAAAGTTTCTCCTGCAACCCGTTCCCTTTGTGCTAGATGAACAAAAGTCTCTCCACATGCTCAGTTCTGAGAGATAAGTGTGTGTGAAAGCTGTCCTTCACCTAGCTTGTTGGTAACACAAAGATTCTCTTCAGTTGCAAACTCCAATCCATACATATATATGGGGAGGTACTAACTCCAACTCGATTTTACAGTGAAAACTGCAGGAACTTCAAACCGGCACTAGGAAACATACTGAAAAATCAGAGTAAAAGTTCCTCCTGCAACCCGTTCCCTTTGTTCTAGATGAGCGAAAGTCTCTCCACATGCTCAGTTCTGAGAGATATTTGTGTGTGAAAGCCGTCCTTCACCTAGCTTGTTGGGAACACAAAGTTTCTCTTCAGTTGGAAACTCCACTCCATACATTTATATGGGGAGGTAATAGCTCCAACTCGGTTTTACAGTGAAAACTGCAGGAAATTCAAACCGGCACTAGGAAACAGACTGAGAAACCAGAGTAAAAGTTTGGCCTGCAACCCGTTCCCTTTTTGCTAGATGAACGACCGTCTCTCCACATGCTCAGTCCTGAGAGATAAGTGTGTGTGAAAGCCGTCCTTCCCCTAGCTTGTTGGGAACACATAGTTTCTCTTCAGTTGCAAACTCCATTCCATACATATATATGGGGAAGTATTAGCTCCAACTCGGTTTTACAGTGAAAACTGCGGGAATTTCAAACCGGCACTAGGAAACAGACTGAGAAGCCAGAGTAAAAGTTTCTCCTGCAACCCGTTCCCTTTGTGCTAGATGAACGAACGTCTCTCCACATGCTCAGTTCTGAGAGATAAGTGTGTGTGAAAGCTGTCCTTCACCTAGCTTGTTGGTAACACAAAGATTCTCTTCAGTTGCAAACACCAATCCATACATATATATGGGGAGGTACTAGCTCCAACTCGGTTTTACAGTGAAAACTGCATTAACTTCAAAGCGGCACTAGGAAACAGACTGAGAAACCAGAGTAAAAGTTTCTCCTGCAAACCGTTCCCTTTGTGCTAGATGAACGAACTTCTCTCCACATGCTAAGTTCTGAGAGTTAAGTGTGTGTGAAAGCCGTCCTTCACCTAGCTTGTTGGGAACACAAAGTTTCTCTTCAATTGCAAACTCCACTCCGTACATATATATGTGGATGTACTAGCTCAAACTCGGTTTTACAGTGAAAACTGCAGGAACTTCAAACCGGCACTTTTAAACAGACTGAGAAACCAGAGTAAAAGTTTCGCCTGCATCCCGTTCCCTTTGTGCCAGATGAACAAATGTCTCTCCACATGCTCAGTTCTGAGAGATATGTGTGTGTGAAAGCCGTCCTTCACCTAACATGTTGGGAACACAAAGTTTCTCTTCAGTTGCAAACTCCACTCCATACATATATATGGGTAGGTACTATCTCCAACTCGGTTTTACAGTGAAAACTGCAGGAACTTCAAACCGGCACTAGGAAACAGACTGAGAAACCAGAGTAAAAGTTTCTCCTGCCACCCGTTCCCTTTGTGCTATATGAACGAACGTCTCTCCACATTATCAGTTCTGAGAGATAAGTGTGTTTGAAAGCCGTCCTTCACCAAGCTTGTTGGGAACACAAAGTTTCTCTTCAGTTGCAAACTCCACTCAATACATATATATGGGGAGGTACTAGATCCAACTTGGTTTTACACTGAAAACTGCAGGAACTTCAAAACGGCAGTAGGAAACAGACTGAGAAACCAGAGTAAAAGTTTCCCCTGCAACCCGTTCCCTTTATGCTAGATGGACGAACGTCTCACCACATGCTCAGTTCTGAGAGAAAAGTGTGTGTGAAAGCCGTACTTCACATAGCTTGTTGGGAACACAAAGTTTCTCTTCAGTTGCAAACTCCACTCCATACATATATAGGGGGAGGTACAAGCTCCAACTCGGTTTTACAGTGAAATCTGCAGGAACTTTAAACCGGCACTAGGAAACAGACTGAGAAACCAGAGTAAAAGTTTCTCCTGCAACCCATTCCCTTTGTGCTAGATGAACGAACGTCTCTCCACATGCTACGTTCTGAGAGATAAGTGTGTGTGAAAGCCGTTCTTCACATAGCTTGTTGGGAACACAAAATTTCTTTTCAGTTGCTAAGTCCACTCCATACATATATATGGGGAGGTACAAGCTCCAAATCGGTTTTACAGTGAAAATTGCAGGAACTTCAAACCGGCACTAGGAAACAGACTGAGAAACCAGAGTAAAAATTTCTCCTGCCACCCGTTCCCTTTGTGCTAGATGAGCAAACGTCTCTCCACATGCTCAGTTCTGAGAGATAAGTGTGTGTGAAAGCCGTCTTTCACCTAGCTTATAGGGAACACCAAGGTTCTCTTCAGTTGCAAACTCCACTCCATACATATATATGGGGAGGTACAAGCTCCAACTCGGTTTTACAGTGAAAACTGCAGGAACTTCAAACCGGTACTAGGAAACAGACTGAGAAACCAGAGTAAAAGTCTCTCAGGCAACCCGTTCCCTTTGTGCTAGATGAGCGAAAGTCTCTCCACATGCTCAGTTCTGAGAGATATGTGTGTGTGAAAGCCGTCCTTCCCCTAGCTTGTTGGGAACACAAAGGTTCTCTTCAGTTACAAACTCCTCTCCATACATATATATGGGGAGGTACTAGCTACAATTCTGTTTTACAGTGAAAACTGCAGGAAATTCAAACCGGCACTAGGAAACAGACTGAGAAACCAGAGGAAAAATTTCTCCTGCCACCCGTTCCCTTTGTGCTAGATGAGCAAACGTCTCTCCACATGCTCAGTCCTGAGAGATAAGTGTGTGTGAAAGCCGTCTTTCACCTAGCTTGTTGGGAACACAAAGTTTCTCTTCAGTTGCAAACTCCACTCCATATATATATGGGGAGGTACTAGCTCCAACTCGATTTTACAGTGAAAAATGCAGGAACTTCAAACCGGCACTAGGAAACAGACTGAGAAACCAGAGTAAAAGTTTCTCCTGCAAAACTTTCCCTTTGTGCTAGATGAACGAACGTCTCTCCACATGCTCAGTTCTGACAGATAAGTGTGTGTGAAAGCCGTCCTTCACCTAGCTTGTTGGGAACACAAAGATTCTCTTCAGTAGTAAACTTCAATCCATACATATATATGGGGAGGTAATAGCTCCAACTCGGTTTTACAGTGAAAACTGCAGGAACTTCAAACCGGCACTAGGAAACAGACTGAGAAGCCAGAGTAAAAGTTTCTCCTGCAACCCGTTCCCTTTGTGCTAGATGAACGAAAGTCTCTCCACATGCTCAGTTCTGAGAGATAAGTGTGTGTGAAAGCTGTCCTTCACCTAGCTTGTTGGTAACACAAAGATTCTCTTCAGTTGCAAACTCCAATCCATACATATATATGGGGAGGTACTAGCTCCAACTCGATTTTACAGTGAAAACTGCAGGAACTTCAAACCGGCACTAGGAAACATACTGAAAAATCAGAGTAAAAGTTCCTCCTGCAACCCGTTCCCTTTGTTCTAGATGAGCGAAAGTCTCTCCACATGCTCAGTTCTGAGAGATATTTGTGTGTGAAAGCCGTCCTTCACCTAGCTTGTTGGGAACACAAAGTTTCTCTTCAGTTGGAAACTCCACTCCATACATTTATATGGGGAGGTAATAGCTCCAACTCGGTTTTACAGTGAAAACTGCAGGAAATTCAAACCGGCACTAGGAAACAGACTGAGAAACCAGAGTAAAAGTTTGGCCTGCAACCCGTTCCCTTTTTGCTAGATGAACGACCGTCTCTCCACATGCTCAGTCCTGAGAGATAAGTGTGTGTGAAAGCCGTCCTTCCCCTAGCTTGTTGGGAACACATAGTTTCTCTTCAGTTGCAAACTCCATTCCATACATATATATGGGGAAGTATTAGCTCCAACTCGGTTTTACAGTGAAAACTGCGGGAATTTCAAACCGGCACTAGGAAACAGACTGAGAAGCCAGAGTAAAAGTTTCTCCTGCAACCCGTTCCCTTTGTGCTAGATGAACGAACGTCTCTCCACATGCTCAGTTCTGAGAGATAAGTGTGTGTGAAAGCTGTCCTTCACCTAGCTTGTTGGTAACACAAAGATTCTCTTCAGTTGCAAACACCAATCCATACATATATATGGGGAGGTACTAGCTCCAACTCGGTTTTACAGTGAAAACTGCATTAACTTCAAAGCGGCACTAGGAAACAGACTGAGAAACCAGAGTAAAAGTTTCTCCTGCAAACCGTTCCCTTTGTGCTAGATGAACGAACTTCTCTCCACATGCTAAGTTCTGAGAGTTAAGTGTGTGTGAAAGCCGTCCTTCACCTAGCTTGTTGGGAACACAAAGTTTCTCTTCAATTGCAAACTCCACTCCGTACATATATATGTGGATGTACTAGCTCAAACTCGGTTTTACAGTGAAAACTGCAGGAACTTCAAACCGGCACTTTTAAACAGACTGAGAAACCAGAGTAAAAGTTTCGCCTGCATCCCGTTCCCTTTGTGCCAGATGAACAAATGTCTCTCCACATGCTCAGTTCTGAGAGATATGTGTGTGTGAAAGCCGTCCTTCACCTAACATGTTGGGAACACAAAGTTTCTCTTCAGTTGCAAACTCCACTCCATACATATATATGGGTAGGTACTATCTCCAACTCGGTTTTACAGTGAAAACTGCAGGAACTTCAAACCGGCACTAGGAAACAGACTGAGAAACCAGAGTAAAAGTTTCTCCTGCCACCCGTTCCCTTTGTGCTATATGAACGAACGTCTCTCCACATTATCAGTTCTGAGAGATAAGTGTGTTTGAAAGCCGTCCTTCACCAAGCTTGTTGGGAACACAAAGTTTCTCTTCAGTTGCAAACTCCACTCAATACATATATATGGGGAGGTACTAGATCCAACTTGGTTTTACACTGAAAACTGCAGGAACTTCAAAACGGCAGTAGGAAACAGACTGAGAAACCAGAGTAAAAGTTTCCCCTGCAACCCGTTCCCTTTATGCTAGATGGACGAACGTCTCACCACATGCTCAGTTCTGAGAGAAAAGTGTGTGTGAAAGCCGTACTTCACATAGCTTGTTGGGAACACAAAGTTTCTCTTCAGTTGCAAACTCCACTCCATACATATATAGGGGGAGGTACAAGCTCCAACTCGGTTTTACAGTGAAATCTGCAGGAACTTTAAACCGGCACTAGGAAACAGACTGAGAAACCAGAGTAAAAGTTTCTCCTGCAACCCATTCCCTTTGTGCTAGATGAACGAACGTCTCTCCACATGCTACGTTCTGAGAGATAAGTGTGTGTGAAAGCCGTTCTTCACATAGCTTGTTGGGAACACAAAATTTCTTTTCAGTTGCTAAGTCCACTCCATACATATATATGGGGAGGTACAAGCTCCAAATCGGTTTTACAGTGAAAATTGCAGGAACTTCAAACCGGCACTAGGAAACAGACTGAGAAACCAGAGTAAAAATTTCTCCTGCCACCCGTTCCCTTTGTGCTAGATGAGCAAACGTCTCTCCACATGCTCAGTTCTGAGAGATAAGTGTGTGTGAAAGCCGTCTTTCACCTAGCTTATAGGGAACACCAAGGTTCTCTTCAGTTGCAAACTCCACTCCATACATATATATGGGGAGGTACAAGCTCCAACTCGGTTTTACAGTGAAAACTGCAGGAACTTCAAACCGGTACTAGGAAACAGACTGAGAAACCAGAGTAAAAGTCTCTCAGGCAACCCGTTCCCTTTGTGCTAGATGAGCGAAAGTCTCTCCACATGCTCAGTTCTGAGAGATATGTGTGTGTGAAAGCCGTCCTTCCCCTAGCTTGTTGGGAACACAAAGGTTCTCTTCAGTTACAAACTCCTCTCCATACATATATATGGGGAGGTACTAGCTACAATTCTGTTTTACAGTGAAAACTGCAGGAAATTCAAACCGGCACTAGGAAACAGACTGAGAAACCAGAGGAAAAATTTCTCCTGCCACCCGTTCCCTTTGTGCTAGATGAGCAAACGTCTCTCCACATGCTCAGTCCTGAGAGATAAGTGTGTGTGAAAGCCGTCTTTCACCTAGCTTGTTGGGAACACAAAGTTTCTCTTCAGTTGCAAACTCCACTCCATATATATATGGGGAGGTACTAGCTCCAACTCGATTTTACAGTGAAAAATGCAGGAACTTCAAACCGGCACTAGGAAACAGACTGAGAAACCAGAGTAAAAGTTTCTCCTGCAAAACTTTCCCTTTGTGCTAGATGAACGAACGTCTCTCCACATGCTCAGTTCTGACAGATAAGTGTGTGTGAAAGCCGTCCTTCACCTAGCTTGTTGGGAACACAAAGATTCTCTTCAGTAGTAAACTTCAATCCATACATATATATGGGGAGGTAATAGCTCCAACTCGGTTTTACAGTGAAAACTGCAGGAACTTCAAACCGGCACTAGGAAACAGACTGAGAAGCCAGAGTAAAAGTTTCTCCTGCAACCCGTTCCCTTTGTGCTAGATGAACGAAAGTCTCTCCACATGCTCAGTTCTGAGAGATAAGTGTGTGTGAAAGCTGTCCTTCACCTAGCTTGTTGGTAACACAAAGATTCTCTTCAGTTGCAAACTCCAATCCATACATATATATGGGGAGGTACTAGCTCCAACTCGATTTTACAGTGAAAACTGCAGGAAATTCAAACCGGCACTAGGAAACATACTGAAAAACCAGAGTAAAAGTTCCTCCTGCAACCCGTTCCCTTTGTTCTAGATGAGCGAAAGTCTCTCCACATGCTCAGTTCTGAGAGATATTTGTGTGTGAAAGCCGTCCTTCACCTAGCTTGTTGGGAACACAAAGTTTTTCTTCAGTTGCAAACTTCACTCCATACATTTATATGGGGAGGTAATAGCTCCAACTCGGTTTTACAGTGAAAACTGCAGGAAATTCAAACCGGCACTAGGAAACAGACTGAGAAGCCAGAGTAAAAGTTTGGCCTGCAACCCGTTCCCTTTTTGCTAGATGAACGACCGTCTCTCCACATGCTCAGTCCTGAGAGATAAGTGTGTGTGAAAGCCGTCCTTCCCCTAGCTTGTTGGGAACACATAGTTTCTCTTCAGTTGCAAACTCCACTCCATACATATATATGGGGAAGTATTAGCTCCAACTCGGTTTTACAGTGAAAACTGCAGGAATTTCAAACCGGCACTAGGAAACAGACTGAGAAGCCAGAGTAAAAGTTTCTCCTGCAACCCGTTCCCTTTGTGCTAGATGAACGAACGTCTCTCCACATGCTCAGTTCTGAGAGATAAGTGTGTGTGAAAGCTGTCCTTCACCTAGCTTGTTGGTAACACAAAGATTCTCTTCAGTTGCAAACACCAATCCATACATATATATGGGGAGGTACTAGCTCCAACTCGGTTTTACAGTGAAAACTGCAGGAACTTCAAACCGGCACTAGGAAACAGACTGAGAACCCAGATAAATAGTTTCTCCTGCAACCCGTTCCCTTGTTGCTAGATGAACGAACGTCTCTACACATGCTCAGTTCTGAGAGATAAGTGTGTTTGAAAGCCGTCCTTCACCTAACTTGTTGGGAACCCAAAATTTCTCTTCAGTAGCAAACTCCACTCCATACATATATATGGGGAGGTACTAGCTCCAACTCTGTTTTACAGTGAAAACTGCAGGAACTTCAAAGGGGCACTAGGAAACAGACTGAGAAACCAGAGTAAAAGTTTCAACTTCAAACCGTTCCCTTTGTGCTAGATGAACGAACGTCTCTCCACATGCTCAGATCTGAGAGATAAGTGTGTGTGAAACCCGTCTTTCACCTAGCTTGTAGGGAACACAAAGTTTCTCTTCATTTGCAAACTCCAATCCATATATATATATGGGGAGGTACTAGCTCCAACTCGGTTTTAAAGTGAAAACTGCAGGAACTACAAACCGGCCCTAGGAAACAGACTGAGAAACCAGAGAAATGTTTCTCCTGCAACCCGTTCCCTTTGTCCTAGATGAACGACCGTCTCTCCACATGCTCAGTTCTGAGAGATAAGTGTGTGTGAAAGCCGTCCTTCACCTAGCTTGTTGGGATCACAAAGTTTCTCTTCAGTTGCAAACTCCACTCCATACGTATATATGGGTTGGTACTAGCTCCAACTCGGTTTTACAGTGAAAACTGCATTAACTTCAAAGCGGCACTAGGAAACAGACTGAGAAACCAGAGTAAAAGTTTCTCCTGCAAACCGTTCCCTTTGTGCTAGATGAACGAACTTCTCTCCACATGCTAAGTTCTGAGAGTTAAGTGTGTGTGAAAGCCGTCCTTCACCTAGCTTGTTGGGAACACAAAGTTTCTCTTCAATTGCAAACTCCACTCCGTACATATATATGTGGATATACAAGCTCAAACTCGGTTTTACAGTGAAAACTGCAGGAACTTCAAACCGGCACTAGGAAACAGACTGAGAAACCAGAGTAAAAGTTTCGCCTGCATCCCGTTCCCTTTGTGCCAGATGAACAAAGGTCTCTCCACATGCTCAGTTCTGAGAGATATGTGTGTGTGAAAGCCGTCCTTCACCTAACATGTTGGGAACACAAAGTTTCTCTTCAGTTGCAAACTCCAATCCATACATATATATGGGTAGGTACTATCTCCAACTCGGTTTTACAGTGAAAACTGCAGGAACTTCAAACCGGCACTAGGAAACATACTGAGATACCAGAGTAAAATTTCGCCTGCAAGCTGTTCCCTTTGTGCTAGATGAACGAACGTCTCTCCACATGCTCAGTTCTGAGAGATAAGTGTGTGTGAAAGCCGTCCTTCATCTAGCTTGTTGGGAACACAAAGATTCTTTTCAGTGGCAAACACCATTCCATACATATATATGGGGAGGTACTGGCTCCAACACGGTTTTACAGTGAAAACTGCAGGAAATTCAAACAGGAACTAGGAAACAGACTGAGAATCCAGAGTAAAAGTTTCTCCTGCAACAAGTTCCCTTTGTTCTAGATGAGCGAACATCTCTCCACATGCTCAGTTCTGAGAGATATGTGTGTGTGAAAGCCGTCCTTCACCTAGCTTGTTGGGAAAACAAAGTTTCTCTTCAGTTGCAAACTCCACTCCATACATATATATGGGGAGGTACTAGATCCAACACGGTTTTACACTGAATACTGCAGGAACTTCAAACCGGTACTAGGAAACAGAGTGAGAAACCAGAGTAAAACTTTCCCCTGCAACCGTTTCCATTTGTGCTAGATGAACGACCGTCTCTCCACATGCTCAGTCCTGAGAGATAAGTGTGTGTGAAAGCCGTCCTTCCCCTAGCTTGTTGGGAACACATAGTTTCTCTTCAGTTGCAAACTCCACTCCATACATATATATGGGGAAGTATTAGCTCCAACTCGGTTTTACAGTGAAAACTGCAGGAATTTCAAACCGGCACTAGGAAACAGACTGAGAAGCCAGAGTAAAAGTTTCTCCTGCAACCCGTTCCCTTTGTGCTAGATGAACGAACGTCTCTCCACATGCTCAGTTCTGAGAGATAAGTGTGTGTGAAAGCTGTCCTTCACCTAGCTTGTTGGTAACACAAAGATTCTCTTCAGTTGCAAACACCAATCCATACATATATATGGGGAGGTACTAGCTCCAACTCGGTTTTACAGTGAAAACTGCAGGAACTTCAAACCGGCACTAGGAAACAGACTGAGAACCCAGATAAATAGTTTCTCCTGCAACCCGTTCCCTTGTTGCTAGATGAACGAACGTCTCTACACATGCTCAGTTCTGAGAGTTAAGTGTGTTTGAAAGCCGTCCTTCACCTAACTTGTTGGGAACCCAAAATTTCTCTTCAGTAGCAAACTCCACTCCATACATATATATGGGGAGGTACTAGCTCCAACTCTGTTTTACAGTGAAAACTGCAGGAACTTCAAAGGGGCACTAGGAAACAGACTGAGAAACCAGAGTAAAAGTTTCAACTTCAAACCGTTCCCTTTGTGCTAGATGAACGAACGTCTCTCCACATGCTCAGATCTGAGAGATAAGTGTGTGTGAAACCCGTCTTTCACCTAGCTTGTAGGGAACACAAAGTTTCTCTTCATTTGCAAACTCCAATCCATATATATATATGGGGAGGTACTAGCTCCAACTCGGTTTTAAAGTGAAAACTGCAGGAACTACAAACCGGCCCTAGGAAACAGACTGAGAAACCAGAGAAATGTTTCTCCTGCAACCCGTTCCCTTTGTCCTAGATGAACGACCGTCTCTCCACATGCTCAGTTCTGAGAGATAAGTGTGTGTGAAAGCCGTCCTTCACCTAGCTTGTTGGGATCACAAAGTTTCTCGTCAGTTGCAAACTCCACTCCATACGTATATATGGGTTGGTACTAGCTCCAACTCGGTTTTACAGTGAAAACTGCATTAACTTCAAAGCGGCACTAGGAAACAGACTGAGAAACCAGAGTAAAAGTTTCTCCTGCAAACCGTTCCCTTTGTGCTAGATGAACGAACTTCTCTCCACATGCTAAGTTCTGAGAGTTAAGTGTGTGTGAAAGCCGTCCTTCACCTAGCTTGTTGGGAACACAAAGTTTCTCTTCAATTGCAAACTCCACTCCGTACATATATATGTGGATGTACTAGCTCAAACTCGGTTTTACAGTGAAAACTGCAGGAACTTCAAACCGGCACTAGGAAACAGACTGAGAAACCAGAGTAAAAGTTTCGCCTGCATCCCGTTCCCTTTGTGCCAGATGAACAAAGGTCTCTCCACATGCTCAGTTCTGAGAGATATGTGTGTGTGAAAGCCGTCCTTCACCTAACATGTTGGGAACACAAAGTTTCTCTTCAGTTGCAAACTCCACTCCATACATATATATGGGTAGGTACTATCTCCAACTCGGTTTTACAGTGAAAACTGCAGGAACTTCAAACCGGCACTAGGAAACATACTGAGATACCAGAGTAAAATTTCGCCTGCAAGCTGTTCCCTTTGTGCTAGATGAACGAACGTCTCTCCACATGCTCAGTTCTGAGAGATAAGTGTGTGTGAAAGCCGTCCTTCATCTAGCTTGTTGGGAACACAAAGATTCTTTTCAGTGGCAAACACCATTCCATACATATATATGGGGAGGTACTGGCTCCAACACGGTTTTACAGTGAAAACTGCAGGAAATTCAAACAGGAACTAGGAAACAGACTGAGAATCCAGAGTAAAAGTTTCTCCTGCAACAAGTTCCCTTTGTTCTAGATGAGCGAACATCTCTCCACATGCTCAGTTCTGAGAGATATGTGTGTGTGAAAGCCGTCCTTCACCTAGCTTGTTGGGAAAACAAAGTTTCTCTTCAGTTGCAAACTCCACTCCATACATATATATGGGGAGGTACTAGATCCAACTCGGTTTTACACTGAATACTGCAGGAACTTCAAACCGGTACTAGGAAACAGAGTGAGAAACCAGAGTAAAACTTTCCCCTGCAACCGTTTCCATTTGTGCTAGATGAACGAACGTCTCTCCACATGCTCAGTTCTGAGAGATAAGTGTGTGTGAAAGCCGTCCTTCACCTAGCTTGTGGGGAACACAAAATTTCTCTTCAGTTGCAAACTCCACTCCATACATATATATGGGGAGGTACTATCTCCAACTCGGTTTTACAGTGAAAACTGCAGGAACTTCAAACCGGCACTAGGAAACAGACTGAGAAACCAGAGTAAAAGTTTCTCCTGCAAACCGTTCCCTTTGTGCTAGATGAACGAACGTCTCTCCACATGCTCAGTTCTGAGAGATAAGTGTGTGTGAAAGCAGTCCTTCACCTAGCTTGTTGGGAACACAAAGTTTCTCTTCAGTAGCAAACTCCACTCCATACATATATATGGGGATGTACTAGCTCCAGCTCGGTTTTACAGTGAAAACTGCAGGAACTTCCTACCGGCACTAGGAAACAGACTGAGAAACCAGAGTAAATTTTCCCTACAAATCGTTCCCTTTGTGCTAGATGAACAAAAGTCTCTCCTCATGCTCAATTCTGAGAGATAATTGTGTGTGAAAGCCGTCCTTAACATAGCTTGTTGGGAACACAGAATTTCTTTTCAGTTGCAAACTCCACTCCATAGATATATATGGGGAGGTACTAGCTCCAACACGGTTTTACAGTGAAATCTGCAGGAACTTCAAACCGGCACTAAGAAACAGACTGAGAAACCAGAGTAAAAGTTTCTCCTGGAACCCGTTCTTTTGTGCTAGATGAGCGAACGTCTCTCCACATGCTCAGTTCTGAGAGATATGTGTGTGTGAAAGTCGTCCTTCACATAGCTTGTTGGGATCACAAAGGTTCTCTTCAGTTGAAAACTCCACTCCATACATATATATGGGGAGGTACTAGCTCCAACTCGTTTTTACAGTGAAAACTGCAGGAAATTCAAACCGGCACTAGGAAACAGACTGAGAAACCAGAGTAAAAGTTTCTGCTGCAACGCGTTCCTTTGTGCTAGATGAACGAACGTCTCTCCACATGCTCATTTCTGAGAGATAATGTGTGTGAAAGCCGTCCTTCACCTAGCTTATATGGAACACAAAGGTTCTCTTCAGTAGCAAACATCACTCCATACATATATATGGGGAGGTACTAGCTCCAACTCGGTTTTACAGTGAAAACTGCAGGAACATCAAACTGGCACTAGGAAACAGACTGAGAATCCAGAGTAAAATTTCCCCTGCAACCCGTTCCCTTTGTGCTAGATGAATGAACGTCTCTCCACATGCTCAGTTCTGAGAGAAAAATGTGTGTGAAAGCCGTCCTTCACCTAGCTTGTTGGGAACACAAAGTTTCTCTTCAGTTGCAAACTCCACTCCATACATATATATGGGGAGGTACTAGCTCCAACTCGGTTTTACAGTGAAAACTGCAGGAACTTCCAACTGGCACTAGGAAACAGACAGAGAAACCAGAGTAAAAGTTTCTCCTGCAACCCGTTCCCTTTGTTATAGATGAGCAAACATCTCTCCACATGCTCAGTTCTGAGATATATGTGTGTGTGAAAGCCGTCCTTCACCTAGCTTGTTGGGAACTCAAGTTTCTCTTCAGTTGCAAACTCCACTCCATACATATATATGGGGAGGTACTAGCTCCAACTCGGATTTACAGTGAAAACTGTAGGAAATTCAAACCGGCACTTGGAAACAGACTGAGAATCCAGAGTAATAGTTTCACCTGCATCCCGTTCCTTTTGTGCCAGATGAACAAAGGTCTCTCCACATGTTCAGTTCTGAGGGATAAGTGTGTGTGAAAGCCGTCCTTCACCTAGCTTGTTGGGAACACAAAGGTTCTCTTCAGTTGCAAATTTCACTCCATACATATAGATGGGGAGGTACTAGCTACAACTCGTTTTTACAGTGATAACTGCAGGAACTTCAAACCGGCACTAGGAAACAAACTGAGAAACCAGAGTAAAAGTTTCTCCTGTAACCCGTTCACTTTTTTGCTAGATGAGCGAAGGTCTCTCCACATGCTCATTTCTGAGGGATAAGTGTGTGTGAAAGCCGTCCTTCACCTAGATTGTTGGGAACTCAAAGGTTCTCTACAGTTGCAAACTCCACTCCATACATATATATGGGGAGGTACTAGCCCCAACTCTGTTTTACAGTGAAAACTGCAGGAAATTCAAACCGGCACTACGAAAGAGACTGAGAAACCAGAGTAAAATTTCTCCTGCAAAACGTTCCCTTTGTACTAGATGAACGAACGTCTCTCCACATGCTCAGGTCTGAGAGATAAGTGCGTGTGAAAGCCGTCCTTCACCTAGCTTGTTGGGAACACAAAGTTTCTCTTCAGTTGCTAACTACACTCCATACATATATATGGGGAAGTACAAGATCCAACTCGGTTTTACAGTGAAAACTGCAGGAACTTCAAACCGGCACTAGGAAACAGACTGAGAAACCAGAGTAAAAGTTTCACCTGCAACCCGTTCCCTTTGTGCTAAATGAACGAACGTCTCTCCACATGCTCAGTTCTGAGAGATATGTGTGTGTGAAAGCCGTCCTTCACTTGGCTTTTTGGGAAAACAAAGGTTCTCTTCAGTTGCAAACTCCACTCCATACATATATATGGGGTGGTACTAGCTCCAACTAAGTTTTACAGTGAAAACTGCAGGAACTTCAAACCGGCACTAGAAAACAGACTGAGAAACCAGAGTAAAAGTTTCTCCTGCAATCCGTTCCCTTTGTGCTAGATGAACGAACGTCTCTCCACATGCCCAGTTCTGAGAGATAATGTGTTTGAAAGCCTTCCTTCACCTAGCTTATAGGGAACACAAAGATTCTCTTCAGTAGCAAACTTCACTCCATACATATATATGGGGAGGTACTAGCTCCAACTAGGTTTTACAGTGAAAACTGCAGGAAATTCAAATCGGCAATAGGAAACAGACTGAGAAACCATAATAAAAGTTTCTCCTGCAACCCGTTCCTTTTGTGCTAGATGAACGAACGTCTCTTCACATGCTCAGTTCTGGGAGATAAGTGTGTGTGAAAGCTGTCCTTCACCTAGCTTGTTGGTAACACAAAGATTCTCTTCAGTTGCAAACACCAATCCATACATATATATGGGGAGGTACTAGCTCCAACTCGGTTTTACAGTGAAAATTGCAGGAACTTCAAACCGGCACTAGGAAACAGACTGAGAACCCAGATAAATAGTTTCTCCTGCAACCCGTTCCCTTGTTGCTAGATGAACGAACGTCTCTCCACATGCTCAGTTCTGAGAGATAAGTGTGTTTGAAAGCCGTCCTTCACCTAACGTGTTGGGATCCCAAAATTTCTCTTCAGTAGCAAACTCCACTCCATACATATATATGGGGAGGTACTTGCTCCAACTCTGTTTTACAGTGAAAACTGCAGGAACTTCAAAGGGGCACTAGGAAACAGACTGAGAAACCAGAGTAAAAGTTTCAACTTCAAACCGTTCCCTTTGTGCTAGATGAACGAACGTCTCTCCACATGCTCAGATCTGAGAGATAAGTGTGTGTGAAACCCGTCTTTCACCTAGCTTGTAGGGAACACAAAGTTTCTCTTCAGTTGCAAACTCCAATCCATATATATATATGGGGAGGTACTAGCTCCAACTCGGTTTTACAGTGAAAATTGCAGGAACTTCAAACCGGCTCTAGGAAACAGACTGAGAAACCAGAGTAAAAGTTTCCCTGCAACCCGTTTCCTTTGTGCTAGATGAAAGAACATCTCTCCACATGCTCAGTTCTGAGAGATAAGTGTGGGTCAATGCCGTCCTTCACCTAGCTTGTTTGGAACACAAAGTTTCTCTTCAGTTGCAAACTCCACTCCATACATATATATGGGGAGGTACTAGCTCCAACTAGGTTTTACAGTGAAAACTGCAGGAACTTCAAACCGGCACTAGGAAACAGGCTGAGAAACCTGAGTAAATGTTTCACCTGCAACCCGTTCCCTCTTTGCTAGATGAATGAACGTCTCTCCACATGCTCAGTTCTGAGAGATAAGTGTGTGTGAAAGCCATCCTTCACCTAGCTTGTTGGGAACACAAATATTCTCTTCAGTTGCAAACTTCCCTCCATACATATATATGGGGAGGTACTAGCTCCAACTCGTTTTTACAGTGAAAACTGCAGGAACTTCAAACCGGCACTAGGAAACAGACTGAGAAACCAGAGTAAAAGTTTCTCCTGCAAACCGTTCCCTTTTTGCTAGATGAGCGAACGTCTCTCCATATGCTCAGTTCTGAGAGATAAGTGTGTGTGAAAGCCGTCCTTCACCTAGCTTGTTGGGAACACAAAGGTTCTCTTCAGTTGCAAACTCCACTCCATACATATATATGGGGAGGTACTAGCCCCAACTTTGTTTTACAGTGAAAACTGCAGGAAATTCAAACCGGCACTACGAAACAGACTGAGAAACCAGAGTAAAATTTCTCCTGCAAACCGTTCCCTTTGTACTAGATGAACGAACGTCTTTCCACATGCTCAGTTCTGAGAGATAAGTGCGTGTGAAAGCCGTCCTTCACCTAGCTTGTTGGGAACACAAAGTTTCTCTTCAGTTGCTAACTACACTCCATACATATATATGGGGAGGTTCAAGATCCAACTCGGTTTTACAGTGAAAACTGCAGGAACTTCAAACCGGCACTAGGAAACAAACTGAGAAACCAGAGTAAAAGTTTCGCCTGCAACCCGTTCCCTTTGTGCTAAATGAACGAACGTCTCTGCACATGCTCAGTTCTGATAGATAAGTGTGTGTGAAAGCCGTCCTTCACTTGGCTTTTTGGGAAAACAAAGTTTCTCTTCAGTTGCAAACTCCACTCCATACATATATAAGGGGAGGTACAAGCTCCAACTCTGTTTTACAGTGAAAACTGCAGGAACTTCAAACCGGCACTAGGAAACAGACTGAGAAACCAGAGTAAAAGTTTCCCCTGCCACCCGTTCCCTTTGTGCTAGATGAGCAAACGTCTCTCCACATGCTCAGTCCTGAGAGATAAGTGTGTGTGAAAGCCGTCTTTCACCTAGCTTGTTGGGAACACAAAGTTTCTCTTCAGTTGCAAACTCCACTCCATATATATATGGGGAGGTACTAGCTCCAACTCGATTTTACAGTGAAAACTGCAGGAACTTCAAACCGGCACTAGGAAACAGACTGAGAAACCAGAGTAAAAGTTTCTCCTGCAAAATTTTCCCTTTGTGCTAGATGAACGAACGTCTCTCCACATGCTCAGTTCTGAGAGATAAGTGTGTGTGAAAGCCGTCCTTCACCTAGCTTGTTGGGAACACAAAGTTTCTCTTCAGTTCCAAACTTCACTCCATACATTTATATGGGGAGGTAAAAGCTCCAACTCGGTTTTACAGTGAAAACTGCAGGAAATTCAAACCGGCACTAGGAAACAGACTGAGAAACGAGAGTAAAAGTTTCGCCTGCAACCCGTTCCCTTTTTGCTAGATGAACGACCGTCTCACCACATGCTCAGTCCTGAGAGATAAGTGTGTGTGAAAGCCGTCTTTCCCCTAGCTTGTTGGGAACACATAGTTTCTCTTCAGTTGCAAACTCCACTCCATACAAATATATGGGGAAGTATTAGCTCCAACTCGGTTTTACAGTGAAAACTGCAGGAATTTCAAACCGGCACTAGGAAACAGACTGAGAATCCAGAGTAAAAGTTTCTCCTGCAACCCGTTCCCTTTGTGCTAGATGAACGAACGTCTCTCCACATGCTCAGTTCTGAGAGATAAGTGTGTGTGAAAGCTGTCCTTCACCTAGCTTGTTGGTAACACAAAGATTCTCTTCAGTTGCAAACACCAATCCATACATATATATGGGGAGGTACTAGCTCCAACTCGGTTTTACAGTGAAAACTGCAGGAACTTCAAACCGGCACTAGGAAACAGACTGAGAACCCAGATAAATAGTTTCTCCTGCAACCCGTTCCCTTGTTGCTAGATGAACGAACGTCTCTCCACATGCTCAGTTCTGAGAGATAAGTGTGTTTGAAAGCCGTCCTTCACCTAACTTGTTGGGAACCCAAAATTTCTCTTCAGTAGCAAACTCCACTCCATACATATATATGGGGAGGTACTAGCTCCAACTCTGTTTTACAGTGAAAACTGCAGGAACTTCAAAGGGGCACTAGGAAACAGACTGAGAAACCAGAGTAAAAGTTTCACCTTCAAACCGTTCCCATTTTGCTAGATGAACGAACGTCTCTCCCCATGCTCAGATCAGAGAGATAAGTGTGTGTGAATCCCGTCTTTCACCTAGCTTGTAGGGAACACAAAGTTTCTCTTCAGTTGCAAACTCCAATCCATATATATATATGGGGAGGTACTAGCTCCAACTCGGTTTTAAAGTGAAAACTGCAGGAACTTCAAACCGGCCCTAGGAAACAGACTGAGAAACCAGAGAAATGTTTCTCCTGCAACCCGTTCCCTTTGTGCTAGATGAACGAACGTCTCTCCACATGCTCAGTTCTGAGAGATAAGTGTGTGTGAAAGCCGTCCTTCACCTAGCTTGTTGGGATCACAAAGTTTCTCTTCAGTTGCAAACTCCACTCCATACGTATATATGGGTTGGTACTAGCTCCAACTCGGTTTTACAGTGAAAACTGCATTAACTTCAAAGCGGCACTAGGAAACAGACTGAGAAACCAGAGTAAAAGTTTCTCCTGCAAACCGTTCCCTTTGTGCTAGATGAACGAACTTCTCTCCACATGCTAAGTTCTGAGAGTTAAGTGTGTGTGAAAGCCGTCCTTCACCTAGCTTGTTGGGAACACAAAGTTTCTCTTCAATTGCAAACTCCACTCCGTACATATATATGTGGATGTACTAGCTCAAACTCGGTTTTACAGTGAAAACTGCAGGAACTTCAAACCGGCACTAGGAAACAGACTGAGAAACCAGAGTAAAAATTTCGCCTGCATCCCGTTCTCTTTGTGCCAGATGAACAAAGGTCTCTCCACATGCTCAGTTCTGAGAGATATGTGTGTGTGAAAGCCGTCCTTCACCTAACATGTTGGGAACACAAAGTTTCTCTTCAGTTGCAAACTCCACTCCATACATATATATGGGTAGGTACTATCTCCAACTCGGTTTTACAGTGAAAACTGCAGGAACTTCAAAACGGCACTAGGAAACACACTGAGAAACCAGAGTAAAATTTCGCCTGCAAGCTGTTCCCTTTGTGCTAGATGAACGAACGTCTCTCCACATGCTCAGTTCTGAGAGATAAGTGTGTGTGAAAGCCGTCCTTCATCTAGCTTATTGGGAACACAAAGATTCTTTTCAGTGGCAAACACCATTCCATACATATATATGTGGAGGTACTGACTCCAACACGGTTTTACAGTGAAAACTGCAGGAAATTCAAACAGGAACTAGGAAACAGACTGAGAATCCAGAGTAAAAGTTTCTCCTGCAACACGTTCCCTTTGTTCTAGATGAGCGAACATCTCTCCACATGCTCAGTTCTGAGAGATATGTGTGTGTGAAAGCCGTCCTTCACCTAGCTTGTTGGGAAAACAAAGTTTCTCTTCAGTTGCAAACTCCACTCCATACATATATATGGGGAGGTACTAGCTCCAAATCGGTTTTACACTGAATACTGCAGGAACTTCAAACCGGTACTAGGAAACAGAGTGAGAAACCAGAGTAAAACTTTCTCCTGCAACCGTTTCCATTTGTGCTAGATGAACGAACGTCTCTCCACATGCTCAGTTCTGAGAGATAAGTGTGTGTGAAAGCCGTCCTTCACCTAGCTTGTGGGGAACACAAAGTTTCTCTTCAGTTGCAAACTCCACTCCATACATATATATGGGGAGGTACTATCTCCAACTCGGTTTTACAGTGAAAACTGCAGGAAATTCAAACCGGCACTAGGAAACAGACTGAGAAACCAGAGTAAAAGTTTCTCCTGCAAACCGTTCCCTTTGTGCTAGATGAACGAACGTCTCTCCACATGCTCAGTTCTGAGAGATAAGTGTGTGTGAAAGCAGTCCTTCACCTAGCTTGTTGGGAACACAAAGTTTCTCTTCATTAGCAAACTCCACTCCATACATATATATGGGGATGTACTAGGTCCAGCTCGGTTTTACAGTGAAAACAGCAGGAACTTCATACCGGCACTAGGAAACAGACTGAGAAACCAGAGTAAAATTTCCCGACAAACCGTTCCCTTTGTGCTAGATGAACGAAAGTCTCTCCTCATGCTCAATTCTGAGAGATAATTGTGTGTGAAAGCCGTCCTTAACATAGCTTGTTGGGAACACAAAATTTCTTTTCAGTTGCAAACTCCACTCCATACATATATATGGGGAGGTACTAGCTCCAACACGGTTTTACAGTGAAATCTGCAGGAACTTCAAACCGGCACTAAGAAACTGACTGAGAAACCAGAGTAAAAGTTTCTCCTGGAACCCGTTCCTTTTGTGCTAGATGAGCGAACGTCTCTCCACATGCTCAGTTCTGAGAGATATGTGTGTGTGAAAGTCGTCCTTCACCTAGCTTGTTGGGAACACAAAGTTTCTCTTCAGTTGCTAACTACACTCCATACATATATATGGGGAAGTACAAGATCCAACTCGGTTTTACAGTGAAAACTGCAGGAACTTCAAACCGGCACTAGGAAACAGACTGAGAAACCAGAGTAAAAGTTTCGCCTGCAACCCGTTCCTTTGTGCTAAATGAAGGAACGTCTCTCCACATGCTCAGTTCTGAGAGATAAGTGTGTGTGAAAGCCGTCCTTCACTTGGCTTTTTGGGAAAACAAAGTTTCTCTTCAGTTGCAAACTCCACTCCATACATATATATGGGGAGGTACTAGCTCCAACTAGGTTTTACAGTGAAACTGCAGGAAATTCAAACCGGCAATAGGAAACAGACTGAGAAACCAGAGTAAAAGTTTCGCCTGCAACCCGTTCCTTTGTGCTAAATGAAGGAACGTCTCTCCACATGCTCATTTCTGAGAGATAAGTGTGTGTGAAAGCCGTCCTTCACATAGATTGTTGGGAACTCAAAGGTTCTCTACACTTGCAAACTCCACTCCATACATATATATGGGGAGGTACTAGCCCCAACTCTGTTTTACAGTGAAAACTGCAGGAAATTCAAACCGGCACTACGAAACAGACTGAGAAACCAGAGTAAAATTTCTCCTGCAAACCGTTCCCTTTGTACTAGATGAAAGAACGTCTCTCCACATGCTCAGGTCTGAGAGATAAGTGCGTGTGAAAGCCGTCCTTCACCTAGCTTGTTGGGAACACAAAGTTACTCTTCAGTTGCTAACTACACTCCACACATATATATGGGGAAGTACAAGATCCAACTCGGTTTTACAGTGAAAACTGCAGGAACTTCAAACCGGCACTAGGAAACAGACTGAGAAACCAGAGTAAAAGTTTCACCTGCAACCCGTTTCCTTTGTGCTAGATGAACGAACATATCTCCACATGCTCAGTTCTGAGAGATAAGTGTGTGTGAAAGCCGTCCTTCACTTGGGTTTTTGGGAAAACAAAGGTTCTCTTCAGTTGCAAACTCCACTCCATACATATATATGGGGTGGTACTAGCTCCAACTCTGTTTTACAGTGAAAACTGCAGGAAGTTCAAACCGGCACTAGGAAACAGACTGAGAAACCAGAGTAAAAGTTTCTCCTGCAACCCGTTCCCATTGTGCTAGATGAACGAACGTCTCTCCACATGCCCAGTTCTGAGAGATAATGTGTGTGAAAGCCGTCCTTCACCTAGCTTATAGGGAACACAAAGATTCTCTTCAGTAGCAAACTTCACTCCATACATATATATGGGGAGGTACTAGCTCCAACTCGGTTTTACAGTGAAAACTGCAGGAACTTCAAACTGGCATTAGGAAACAGACTGAGAATCCAGAGTAAAATTCCCCTTCAACCCGTTCCCTTTGTGCTAGATGAATGAACGTCTCTCCACATGCTCAGTTCTGAGAGATAAGTGTGTGTGAAAGCCGTCCTTCACCTAGCTTGTTGGGAACACAAAGTTTCTCTTCAGTTGCAAACTCCACTCCATACATATATATGGGGAGGTACTAGCTCCAACTCGGTTTTACAGTGAAAACTGCAGGAACTTCCAACTGGCACTAGGAAACAGACTGAGAAACCAGAGTAAAAGTTTCTCCTGCAACTCGTTCCCTTTGTTCTAGATGAGCGAACATCTCTCCACATGCTCAGTTCTGAGATATATGTGTGTGTGAAATCCGTCCTTCACCTAGCTTGTTGGGAACTCAAGTTTTTCTTCAGTTGCAAACTCCACTCCATACATATATATGGGGAGGTACTAGCTCCAACTCGGATTTACAGTGAAAACTGTAGGAAATTCAAACCGGCACTTGGAAACAGACTGAGAATCCAGAGTAAAAGTTTCACCTGCATCCCGTTCCCTTTGTGCCAGATGAAAAAAGGTCTCTCCACATGCTCAGTTCTGAGGGATAAGTGTGTGTGAAAGCCGTCCTTCACCTAGCTTGTTGGGAACACAAAGGTTCTCTTCAGTTGCAAACTTCACTCCATACATATATATGGGGAGGTACTAGCTCCAACTCGTTTTTACAGTGAAAACTGCAGGAACTTCAAACCGGCACTAGGAAACAGACTGAGAAACCAGAGTAAAAGTTTCTCCTGCAACCCGTTCACTTTTTTGCTAGATGAGCGAACGTCTCTCCACATGCTCAGTTCTGAGATAAGTGTGTGTGAAAGCCTCCTTCACCTAGATTGTTGGGAACTCAAAGGTTCTCTACAGTTGCAAACTCCACTCCATACATATATATGGGGAGGTACTAGCTCCAACTCGGTTTTACAGTGAAAATTGCAGGAACTTCAAACCGGCTCTTGGAAACAGACTGAGAAACCAGAGTAAAAGTTTCCCTGCAACACGTTTCCTTTGTGCTAGATGAAAGAACATCTCTCCACATGCTCAGTTCTGAGAGATAAGTGTGTGTGAATGCCGTCCTTCACCTAGCTTGTTTGGAACACAAAGTTTCTCTTCAGTTGCAAACTCCACTCCATACATATATATGGGGAGGTACTAGCTCCAACTAGGTTTTACAGTGAAAACTGCAGGAACTTCAAACAGGCACTAGAAAACAGGCTGAGAAACCTGAGTAAATGCTTCACCTGCAACCCGTTCCCTCTGTGCTAGATGAACGAACGTCTCTCCACATGCTCAGTTCTGAGAGATAAGTGTGTGTGAAAGCCGTCCTTCACCTAGCTTGTTGGGAACACAAAGATTCTCTTCAGTTGCAAACTTCACTCCATACATATATATGGGGAGGTACTAGCTCCAACTCGTTTTTACAGTGAAAACTGCAGGAACTTCAAACCGGCACTAGGAAACAGACTGAGAAACCAGAGTAAAAGTTTCTCCTGCAAACCGTTCCCTTTTTGCTAGATGAGCGAACGTCTCTCCATATGCTCAGTTCTGAGAGATAATTGTGTGTGAAAGCCGTCCTTCACCTAGCTTGTTGGGAACACATAGGTTCTCTTCAGTTGCAAACTCCACTCCATACATATATATGGGGAGGTACTAGCCCCAACTCTGTTTTACAGTGAAAACTGCAGGAAATTAAAACCGGCACTACGAAACAGACTGAGAAACCAGAGTAAAATTTCTCCTGCAAACCGTTCCCTTTGTACTAGATGAACGAACGTCTTTCCACATGCTCAGTTCTGAGAGATAAGTGCGTGTGAAAGCCGTCCTTCACCTAGCTTGTTGGGAACACAAAATTTCTCTTCAGTTGCTAACTACACTCCATACATATATATGGGGAGGTTCAAGATCCAACTCGGTTTTACAGTGAAAACTGCAGGAACTTCAAACCGGCACTAGGAAACAGACTGAGAAACCAGAGTAAAAGTTTCTCCTGCAAACCGTTCCCTTTTTGCTAGATGAGCGAACGTCTCTCCATATGCTCAGTTCTGAGAGATAATTGTGTGTGAAAGCCGTCCTTCACCTAGCTTGTTGGGAACACAAAAGTTCTTTTCAGTAGCAAACTCCACTCCATACATATATATGGGGAGGTACTAGCCCCAACTCTGTTTTACAGTGAAAACTGCAGGAAATTCAACCCGGCACTACGAAACAGCCTGAGAAACCAGAGTAAAATTTCTCCTGCAAACCGTTCCCTTTGTACTAGATGAACGAACGTCTTTCCACATACTCAGTTCTGAGAGATAAGTGCGTGTGAAAGCCGTCCTTCACCTAGCTTGTTGGGAACACAAAATTTCTCTTCAGTTGCTAACTACACTCCATACATATATATGGGGAGGTTCAAGATCCAAATCGGTTTTACAGTGAAAACTGCAGGAACTTCAAACCGGCACTAGGAAACAAACTGAGAAACCAGAGTAAAAGTTTCAACTGCAACCCGTTCCCTTTGTGCTAAATGAACGAACGTCTCTGCACATGCTCAGTTCTGATAGATAAGTGTGTGTGAAAGCCGTCCTTCACTTGGCTTTTTGGGAAAACTAAGGTTCTCTTCAGTTGCAAACTCCACTCCATACATATATATGGGGTGGTACTAGCTCCAACTCTGTTTTACAGTGAAAACTGCAGGAACTTCAAACCGGCACTAGGAAACAGACTGAGAAACCAGAGTAAAAGTTTCTGCTGCAACCCGTTCCTTTGTGCTAGATGAACGAACGTCTCTCCACATGCTCATTTCTGAGAGATAATGTGTGTGAAAGCCGTCCTTCACCTAGCTTATAGGGAACACAAAGATTCTCTTCAGTAGCAAACATCACTCCATACATATATATGGGGAGGTACTAGCTCCAACTCGGTTTTACAGTGAAAACTGCAGGAACTTCAAACTGGCATTAGGAAACAGACTGAGAATCCAGAGTAAAATTCCCCTGCAACCCGTTCCCTTTGTGCTAGATGAATGAACGTCTCTCCACATGCTCAGTTCTGAGAGATAAGTGTGTGTGAAAGCCGTCCTTCACCTAGCTTGTTGGGAACACAAAGTTTCTCTTCAGTTGCAAACTCCACTCCATACATATATATGGGGAGGTACTAGCTCCAACTCGGTTTTACAGTGAAAACTGCAGGAACTTCCAACTGGCACTAGGAAACAGACTGAGAAACCAGAGTAAAAGTTTCTCCTGCAACTCGTTCCCTTTGTTCTAGATGAGCGAACATCTCTCCACATGCTCAGTTCTGAGATATATGTGTGTGTGAAATCCGTCCTTCACCTAGCTTGTTGGGAACTCAAGTTTTTCTTCAGTTGCAAACTCCACTCCATACATATATATGGGGAGGTACTAGCTCCAACTCGGATTTACAGTGAAAACTGTAGGAAATTCAAACCGGCACTTGGAAACAGACTGAGAATCCAGAGTAAAAGTTTCACCTGCATCCCGTTCCCTTTGTGCCAGATGAAAAAAGGTCTCTCCACATGCTCAGTTCTGAGGGATAAGTGTGTGTGAAAGCCGTCCTTCACCTAGCTTGTTGGGAACACAAAGGTTCTCTTCAGTTGCAAACTTCACTCCATACATATATATGGGGAGGTACTAGCTCCAACTCGTTTTTACAGTGAAAACTGCAGGATCTTCAAACCGGCACTAGGAAACAGACTGAGAAACCAGAGTAAAAGTTTCTCCTGCAACCCGTTCACTTTTTTGCTAGATGAGCGAACGTCTCTCCACATGCTCATTTCTGAGATAAGTGTGTGTGAAAGCCGTCCTTCACCTAGATTGTTGGGAACTCAAAGGTTCTCTACAGTTGCAAACTCCACTCCATACATATATATGGGTAGGTACTAGCTCCAACTCGGTTTTACAGTGAAAATTGCAGGAACTTCAAACCGGCTCTTTGAAACAGACTGAGAAACCAGAGTAAAAGTTTCCCTGCAACACGTTTCCTTTGTGCTAGATGAAAGAACATCTCTCCACATGCTCAGTTCTGAGAGATAAGTGTGTGTGAATGCCGTCCTTCACCTAGCTTGTTTGGAACACAAAGTTTCTCTTCAGTTGCAAACTCCAATCCATACATATATATGGGGAGGTACTAGCTCCAACTAGGTTTTACAGTGAAAACTGCAGGAACTTCAAACAGGCACTAGAAAACAGGCTGAGAAACCTGAGTAAATGCTTCACCTGCAACCCGTTCCCTCTGTGCTAGATGAACGGACGTCTCTCCACATGCTCAGTTCTGAGAGATAAGTGTGTGTGAAAGCCGTCCTTCACCTAGCTTGTTGGGAACACAAAGATTCTCTTCAGTTGCAAACTTCACTCCATACATATATAAGGGGAGGTACTAGCTCCAACTCGTTTTTACAGTGAAAACTGCAGGAACTTCAAACCGGCACTAGGAAACAGACTGAGAAACCAGAGTAAAATTTCCCCTGCAACCCGTTCCCATTGTGCTAGATGAATGAACGTCTCTCCACGTGCTCAGTTCTGAGAGATAAGTGTGTGTGAAAGCCGTCCTTCACCTAGCTTGTTGGGAACACAAAGTTTCTCTTCAGTTGCAAACTCCACTACATACATATATATGGGGAAGTACTAGCTCCAACTCGGTTTTACAGTGAAAACTGCAGGAACTTCCAACTGGCACTAGGAAACAGACTGAGAAACCAGAGTAAAAGTTTCTCCTGCAACCCGTTCCCTTTGTTCTAGATGAGCGAACATCTCTCCACATGCTCAGTTCTGAGATATATGTGTGTGTGAAATCCGTCCTTCACCTAGCATGTTGGGAACGCAAGTTTCTCTTCATTTGCAAACTCCACTCCATACATATACATGGGGAGGTACTAGCTCCATCTCGGATTTACAGTGAAAACTGTAGGAAATTCAAACCGGCACTAGGAAACAGACTGAGAATCCAGAGTAAAAGTTTCACCTGCATCCCGTTCCCTTTGTGCCAGATGAAAAAAGGTCTCTCCACATGCTCAGTTCTGAGGGATAAGTGTGTGTGAAAGCCGTCCTTCACATAGCTTGTTGGGAACACAAAGGTTCTCTTCAGTTGCAAACTCCACTCCATACATATATATGGGGAGGTACTAGCTCCAACTCGGTTTTACAGTGAAAACTCCAGGAAAATCAAGCCGGCACTAGGAAACAGACTGAGAAACCAGAGTAAAATTTTCTCCTGCAAACCGTTCCCTTTGTGCTAGATGAACGAACGTCTCTCCACATGCTCAGTTCTGAGAGATAAGTGTGTGTGAAAGCCCTCTTTCACCTAGCTTTGTGCGAACACAAAGTTTCTCTTCAGTTGCAAACTCCAATCCATACATATATATGGGGAGGAACAAGATCCAAATCGGTTTTACAGTGAAAACTGCAGGAACTATAAAACGGCACTAGGAAATAGACTGAGAAACCAGAGTAAACGTTTCGCCTGCAACACGTTGCCTTTGTGCTAGATGAACGAACGTCTCTCCACATGCTCAGTTCTGAGAGATAAGTGTGAGTAAAAGCCGTCCTTCACCTAGCTTGTTGGGAACACAAAGTTTCTCTTCAGTTGCAAACTCCAATCCATACATATATATGGGGAGGTACAATCTCCAACTCGGATTTACTGTGATAATTGCAGGAACTTCAAACCGACACTAGGAAACAGACTGAGAAACCAGAGTAAAAGTTCCCCTGCAACCCGTTCCCTTTGTGCTAGATGAGCGAACGTCTCTCCACATGCTCAGTTCTGAGAGATATGTGTGTGTGAAAGCCGTCCTTCCCCTAGCTTGTTGGGAACACAAAGGTTCTCTTCAGTTACAAACTCCTCTCCATACATATATATGGGGAAGTACTAGCTACAATTCTGTTTTACAGTGAAAACTGCAGGAAATTCAAACCGGCACTAGGAAACAGACTGAGAAACCAGAGAAAAAATTTCTCCTGCCACCCGTTCCCTTTGTGCTAGATGAGAAAACGTCTCTCCACATGCTCAGTCCTGAGAGATAAGTGTGTGTGAAAGCCGTCTTTCACCTAGCTTGTTGGGAACACAAAGTTTCTCTTCAGTTGCAAACTCCACTCCATATATATATGGGGAGGTACTAGCTCCATCTCGATTTTACAGTGAAAACTCCAGGAAATTCAAACCGGCACTAGGAAACAGACTGAGAAACCAGAGTAAAAGTTTCTCCTGCAAAACTTTCCCTTTGTGCTAGATGAACGAACGTCTCTCCACATGCTCAGTTCTGAGAGATAAGTGTGTTTGAAAGCCGTCCTTCACCTAGCTTGTTGGGAACACAAAGATTCTCTTCAGTAGTAAACTTCAATCCATACATATATATGGGGAGGTAATAGCTCCAACTCGGTTTTACAGTGAAAACTGCAGGAACTTCAAACCGGCACTAGGAAACAGACTGAGAAGCCAGAGTAAAAGTTTCTCCTGAAACCCGTTCCCTTTGTGCTAGATGAACGAACGTCTCTCCACATGCTCACTTCTGAGAGATAAGTGTGTGTGAAAGCTGTCCTTCACCTAGCTTGTTGGTAACACAAAGATTCTCTTCAGTTGCAAACTCCAATCCATACATATATATGGGGAGGTACTAACTCCAACTCGATTTTACAGTGAAAACTGCAGGAACTTCAAACCGGCACTAGGAAACATACTGAGAACCCAGATAAATTGTTTCTCCTGCAACCCGTTCCCTTGGTGCTAGATGAACGAACGTCTCTCCACATGCTCAGTTCTGAGAGATAAGTGTGTGTGAAAGCCGTCCTTCACATAGCTTGTTGGGAACCCAAAGTTTCTCTTCAGTAGCAAACTCCACTCCATAAATATATATGGGGAGGGACTAGCTCCAACTCGATTTTACAGTGAAAACTGCAGGAACTTCAAAGCGGCACTAGGAAACAGACTGAGAAACCAGAGTAAAAGTTTCTCCTTCAAACCGTTCCCTTTGTGCTAGATGAACGAACGTCTCTCCACATGCTCAGATCTGAGAGATAAGTGTGTGTGAATCCCGTCCTTCACCTAGCTTGTTGGGAACACAAAGATTCTCTTCAGTTGCAAACTCCACTCCATACATATATATGGGCAGGTACTAGCTCCATCTCGGTTTTACAGTGAAATCTGCAGGAAATTTATACCGGCACTAGGAAACAGACTGAGAAACCAGAGTAAAACTTACTCCTGCAAACCGTTACCTTTGTGCTAGATGAACGAACGTAGCTCCACATACTCAGTTCTGAGAGATAAGTGTGTGTGAAAGCCGTCCTTCACCTAGCTTGTAGGGAACACAAAGTTTCTCTTCAGTTGCAAACTCCAATCCATATATATATATGGGGAGGTACTAGCTCCAACTCGGTTTTAAAGTGAAAACTGCAGGAACTTCAAACCGGCCCTAGGAAACAGACTGAGAAACCAGAGAAATATTTCTCCTGCAACCCGTTCCCTTTGTGCCAGATGAACAAAGGTCTCTCCACATGCTCAGTTCTGAGAGATATGTGTGTGTGAAAGCCGTCCTTCACCTAACATGTTGGGAACACAAAGTTTCTCTTCAGTTGCAAACTCCACTCCACACATATATAAGGGTAGGTACTATCTCCAACTCGGTTTTACAGTGAAAACTGCAGGAACCTCAAACCGGCACTAGGAAACATACTGAGAAACCAGAGTAAAATTTAGCCTGCAACCTGTTCCCTTTGTGCTAGATGAACGAACGTCTCTCCACATGCTCAGTTCTGAGAGATAAATGTGTGTGAAAGCCGTCCTTCACCTAGCTTGTTGGGAACACAAAGATTCTTTTCAGTGGCAACCACCATTCCATACATATATATGGGGAGGTACTGGCTCCAACACGGTTTTACAGTGAAAACTGCAGGAAATTCAAACAGGCACTAGGAAACAGTCTGAGAATCCAGAGTAAAAGTTTCTCCTGCAACACGTTCCCTTTGTTCTAGATGAGCGAACATCTCTCCACATGCTCAGTTCTGAGAGATATGTGTGTGTGAAAGCCGTCCTTCACCTAGCTTGTTGGGAAAACAAAGTTTCTCTTCAGTTGCAAACTCCACTCCATACATATATATGGGGAGGTACTAGCTCCAACTCTGTTTTACACTGAATACTGCAGGAACTTCAAACCGGCACTAGGAAACAGTGTGAGAAACCAGAGTAAAACTATCTCTTGCAACCGTTTCCATTTGTGCTAGATGAACGAACGTCTCTCCACATGCTCAGATCTGAGAGATATGTGTGTGTGAAAGCCGTCCTTCACCTAGCTTGTTGGGAACACAAAGTTTCTCTTCAGTTGCAAACTCCACTCCATACATATATATGGGGAGGTACCATCTCCAACTCGGTTTTACAGTGAAAACTGCAGGAACTTCAAACCGGCACTAGGAAACAGACTGAGAAACCAGAATAAAAGTTTCTCCTGCAAACCGTTCCCTTTGTGCTACATGAACGAACGTCTCTCCACATGCTCAGTTCTGAGAGATAAGTGTGTGTGAAAGCAGTCCTTCACCTAGCTTGTTGGGAACACAAAGTTTCTCTTCAGTTGCAAACTCCCCTCCATACATATATATGGGGAGGTACTAGCTCCAGCTCGGTTTTACAGTGAAAACTGCAGGAACTTCATACCGGCACTAGGAAACAGACTGAGAAACCAGAGTAAAATTTTCCCTACAAACCATTCCCTTTGTGCTAGATGAACGAAAGTCTCTCCTCATGCTCAATTCTGAGAGATAATTGTGTGTGAAAGCCGTCCTTAGCATAGCTTGTTGGGAACACAAAATTTCTTTTCAGTTGCAAACTCCTCTCCATACATATATATGGGGAGGTGCGAGCTCCAACACGGCTTTACAGTGAAATCTGCAGGAACTTCAAACCGGCACTAAGAAACAGACTGAGAAACCAGAGTAAAAGTTTCTCCTGGAACCCGTTCCTTTTGTGCTACATGAGCGAAAGTCTCTCCACATGCTCAGTTCTGAGAGATATGTGTGTGTGAAAGTCGTCTTTCACCTAGCTTGCTGGGAACACAAAGGTTCTCTTCAGTTGAAAACTCCACTCCATACATATATATGGGGAGGTACTAGCTCCAACTCGTTTTTACAGTGAAATCTGCAGGAACTTCAAACCGGCACTAGGAAAAATACTGAGAATCCAGAGTAAAAGTTTCGCCTGCAACCCGTTACTTTTGTGCTAGATGAACGAACGTCTCTCAACATGCTCAGTTCTGAGAGGTAAGTGTGTGTGAAAGCCGTCCTTCAACTAGATTGTTGGGAACACAAAGTTTCTCTTCAGTTGCAAACTCCACTCCATACATATATATGGATAGGTACTAGCTCCAACTCGGTTTTACACTGAAAACTGCAGGAACGTCAAACCGGGACTAGGAAACAGACTGAGAAACCAGAGTAAAAGTTTCTCTTGCAAACGTTTCCATTTGTGCTAGATGAACGAACATCTCTCCACATGCTCAGTTCTGAGAGATATTTGTGTGTGAAAGCCGTACTTCACCTATCTTGTTGGGAACACAAAGTTTCTCTTCAGTTGCAAAATCCACTCCATACATATATATGGGGAGGTACTAGCTCCAACTCGGTTTTACAGTGAAAACTGCAGGAACTTCAAACCGGCACTAGGAAACAGGCTGAGAAACCTGAGTAAATGTTTCACCTGCAACCCGTTCCCTCTGTGCTAGATGAACGAACGTCTCTCCACATGCTCAGTTCTGAGAGATAAGTGTGTGTGAAAGCCGTCCTTCACCTAACTTGTTGGGAACACAAAGATTCTCTTCAGTTGCAAACTTCACTCCATACATATATATGGGGAGGTACTAGCTCCAACTATTTTTTACAGTGAAAACTGCAGGAACTTCAAACGGCACTAGGAAACAGACTGAGAAACCAGAGTAAAAGTTTCTCCTGCAACCCGTTCCCTTTTTGCTAGATGAGCGAACGTCTCTCCACATGCTCAGTTCTGAGATAAGTGTGTGTGAAAGCCGTCCTTCACCTAACTTGTTGGGAACACAAAGATTCTCTTCAGTTGCAAACTTCACTCCATACATATATATGGGGAGGTACTAGCCCCAACTCTGTTTTACAGTGAAAACTGCAGGAAATTCAAACCGGCACTACGAAACAGACTGAGAAACTAGAGTAAAATTTCTCCTGCAAACCGTTCCCTTTGTACTAGATGAACGAACGTCTCTCCACATGCTCAGGTCTGAGAGATAATTGCGTGTGAAAGCCGTCCTTCACCTAGCTTGTTGGGAACACAAAGTTTCTCTACAGTTGCTAACTACACTCCATATATATATATGGGGAAGTACAAGATCCAACTCGGTTTTACAGTGAAAACTGCAGAAACTTCAAACCGGCACTAGGAAACAGACTGAGAAACCAGAGTAAAAGTTTCGCCTGCAAACCGTTCCCTTTTTGCTAAATGAAGGAACGTCTCTCCACATGCTCAGTTCTGAGAGATAAGTGTGTGTGAAAGCCGTCCTCCACTTGGCTTTTTGGGAAAACAAAGTTTCTCTTCAGTTGCAAACTCCACTCCATACATATATATGGGGAGGTACTAGATCCAACTCTGTTTTACAGTGAAATCTGCAGGAACTTCAAACCGGCACTAGGAAACAGACTGAGAAACAGAGTAAAAGTTTCTCCTGCAACCCGTTCCCTTTGTGCTAGATGAACGAACGTCTCTCCACATGCCCAGTTCTGAGAGATAATTTGTGTGAAAGCCATCCTTCACCTAGCTTATAGGGAACACAAAGATTCTCTTCAGTAGGAAACTTCACTCCATACATATATATGGGGAGGTACTAGCTCCAACTAGGTTTTACAGTGAAAACTGCAGGAAATTCAAACCGGCAATAGGAAACAGACTGAGAAACCAGAATAAAAGTTTCTCCTGCAACCCGTTCCTTTTATGCTAGATGAACGAACGTCTCATCACATGCTCTGTTCTGAGAGATAAGTGTGTGTGAAAGACGTATTTCACTTAGGTTGTTGGGAATACAAAGATTCTCTTCAGTTGCAAACTCCACTCCATACATATATATGGGGAGGTACTAGCTCCAACTCGGTTTTACAGTGAAAATTGCAGGAACTTCAAACCGGCTCTAGGAAACAGACTGAGAAACCAGAGTAAAAGTTTCCCTGCAACCCGTTTCCTTTGTGCTAGATGAACGAACATCTCTCCACATGCTCAGTTCTGAAAGATAAGTGTGTGTGAAAGCCGTCCTTCACCTAGCTTGTTTGGAACACAAAGTTTCTCTTCAGTTGCAAACTCCACCCCATACATATATATGGGGAGGTACTAGCTCCAACAAAGTTTTACATTGAAAACTGCAGGAACTTCTAACCGGCACTAGGAAACAGGCTGAGAAACCTGAGTAAATGTTTCACCTGCAACCCGTTCCCTCTGTGCTAGATGAACGAACGTCTCTCCACATGCTCAGTTCTGAGAGATAAGTGTGTGTGAAAGCCGTCCTTCACCTAGCTTGTTGGGAACACAAAGATTCTCTTCAGTTGCAAACTTCACTCCATACATATATATGGGGAGGTACTAGCTCCCACTCTTTTTTACAGAGAAAACTGCAGGAACTTCAAAACGGCACTAGGAAACAGATTGAGAAACCAGAGTAAAAGTTTCTCCTGCAACCCGTTCCCATTTTGCTAGATGAGCGAAAGTCTCTCCATATGCTCAGTTCTGAGAGATTATTGTGTGTTTGAAAGCCGTCCTTCACCTAGCTTGTTGGGAACACAAAGGTTCTCTTCAGTTGCAAACTCCACTCCATACATATATATGGGGAGGTACTAGCCCCAACTCTGTTTTACAGTGAAAACTGCAGGAATTTCAAACCAGCACTACGAAACAGACTGACAAACCAGAGTAAAATTTCTCCTGCAAACCTTTCCCTTTGTACTAGATGAACGAACGTCTCTCCTCATGCTCAGTTCAGAGAGATAATTGCGTGTGAAAACCGTCCTTCACCTAGCTTGTTGGGAACACAAAGATTCTCTTCAGTTGCTAACTACACTTCATACATATATATGGGGAGGAACAAGATCCAACTCGGTTTTACAGTGAAAACTGCAGGAACTTCAGACCGGCACTAGGAAACAGACTGAGAAACCAGAGTCAAAGTTTCGCCTGCAAACCGTTCCCTTTGTGCTAAATGAACGAACGTCTCTGCACATGCTCAGTTCTGATAGATAAGTGTGTGTGAAAGCAGTCCTTCACTTGGCTTTTTGGGAAAACAAAGTTTCTCTTCTGTTGCTAACTCCACTCCATACATATGTATGGGGAGGTACAAGTTCCAACTCTGTTTTACAGTGAAAACTGCAGGAACTTCAAACCGGCACTAGGAAACAGACTGAGAAACCAGAGTAAAAGTTTCTCCTGCAACCCGTTCCTTTGTGCTAGATGAACGAACGTCTCTCCACATGCTCATTTCTGAGAGATAATGTGTGTGAAAGCCGTCCTTCACCTAGCTTATAGGGAACACAAAGATTCTCTTCAGTAGCAAACATCACTCCATACATATATATGGGGAGGTACTAGCTCCAACTCGGTTTTACAGTGAAAACTGCAGGAACTTCAAACTGGCACTAGGAAACAGCCTGAGAATCCAGAGTAAAATTTCCCCTGCATCCCGTTTCCTTTGTGCTAGATGAAAGAACATCTCTCCACATGCTCAGTTCTGAGAGATAAGTGTGTGTGAAAGCCGTCCTTCACCTAGCTTGTTTGGAACACAAAGTTTCTCTTCAGTTGCAAATTCCACTCCATACATATATATGGGGAGGTACTAGCTCCAACTATGTTTTACAGTGAAAACTGCAGGAAATTCAAACCGGCACTAGGAAACAGGCTGAGAAAACTGAGTAAATGTTTCACCTGCAACCCGTTCCCTCTGTGCTAGATGAACGAACGTCTCTCCACATGCTCAGTTCTGAGAGATAAGTGTGTGTGAAAGCCGTCCTTCACCTAGCTTGTTGGGAACACAAAGATTCTCTTCAGTTGCAAACTTCACTCCATACATATATATGGGGAGGTACTAGCTCCAACTCTTTTTTACAGTGAAAACTGCAGGAACTTCAAACCGGCACTAGGAAACAGACTGAGAAACCAGAGTAAAAGTTTCTCCTGCAAACCGTTCCCTTTTTGCTAGATGAGCGAACGTCTCTCCATATGCTCAGTTCTGAGAGATAAGTGTGTGTGAAAGCCGTCCTTCACTTAGCTTGTTGGGAACACAAAGTTTCTCTTCAGTTGCAAACTCCACTCCATACATATATATGGGGAGGTACTAGCCCCAACTTTGTTTTACAGTGAAAACTGCAGGAAATTCAAACCGGCACTACGAAACAGACTGAGAAACCAGAGTAAAATTTCTCCTGCAAACCGTTCCCTTTGTACTAGATGAACGAACGTCTCTCCACATGCTCAGTTCTGAGAGATAAGTGCGTGTGAAAGCCGTCCTTCACCTAGCTTGTTGGGAACACAAAGTTTCTCTTCAGTTGCTAACTACACTCCATACATATATATGGGGAGGTTCAAGATCCAACTCGGTTTTACAGTGAAAACTGCAGGAACTTCAAACCGGCACTAGGAAACAAACTGAGAAACCAGAGTAAAAATTTCGCCTGCAACCCGTTCCCTTTGTGCTAAATGAACGAACGTCTCTGCACATGCTCAGTTATGATAGATAAGTGTGTGTGAAAGCCGTCCTTCACTTGGCTTTTTGGGAAAACAAAGTTTCTCTTCAGTTTCAAACTCCACTCCATACATATATATGGGGAGGTACAAGCTCCAACTCTGTTTTACAGTGAAAACTGCAGGAACTTCAAACCGGCACTAGGAAACAGACTGAGAAACCAGAGTAAAAGTTTCTCCTGCAACCCGTTCCTTTGTGCTAGATGAACGAACGTCTCTCCACATGCTCATTTCTGACAGATAATGTGTGTGAAAGCCGTCCTTCACCTAGCTTATAGGGAACACAAAGATTCTCTTCAGTAGCAAACATCACTCCATACATATATATGGGGAGGTACTAGCTCCAACTCGGTTTTACAGTGAAAACTGCAGGAAATTCAAACTGGCACTAGGAAACAGACTGAGAATCCAGAGTAAAATTTCCCCTGCAACCCGTTCCCTTTGTGCTAGATGAATGAACGTCTCTCCACATGCTCAGTTCTGAGAGCTAAGTGTGTGTGAAAGCCGTCCTTCACCTAGCTTGTTGGGAACACAAAGTTTCTCTTCAGTTGCAAACTCCACTCCATACATATATATGGGGAGGTACTAGCTCCAACTCGGTTTTACAGTGAAAACTGCAGGAACTTCCAACTGGCACTAGGAAACAGACTGAGAAACCAGAGTAAAAGTTTCTCCTGCAACCCGTTCATTTTGTTCTAGATGAGCGAACATCTCTCCACATGCTCAGTTCTGAGATATATGTGTGTGTGTTAAATCCGTCCTTCACCTAGCATTTTGGGAACGCAAGTTTCTCTTCAGTTGCAAACTCCACTCCATACATATACATGGGGAGGTACTAGCTCCAACTAGGATTTACAGTGAAAACTGTAGGAAATTCAAACCGGCACTAGGAAACAGACTGAGAATCCAGAGTAAAAGTTTCACCTGCATCCCGTTCCCTTTGTGCCAGATGAAAAAAGTCTCTCCACATGCTCAGTTCTGAGGGATAAGTGTGTGTGAAAGCCGTCCTTCACATAGCTTGTTGGGAACACAAAGGTTCTCTTCAGTTGCAAACTCCAATCCATACATTTATTTGGGAAGGTACTAGCACCAAATCGGATTTACAGTGAAACCTGCAGGTTCTTCAAACCGGCACTAGGAAACAGACTGAGAAACCAGAGTAAAAGTTTCCCCTGCAACCCGTTCCCTTTGTGCTAGATGAACGAACGGCTCTCCACATGCTCATATCTGAGAGATAAGTGTGTGTGAAAGCCGTTTTTCAACTAGCTTGCTGGGAACACAAAGTTTCTTTTCAGTTGCAAACTCCACTACATACATATATATCGGGTGGTACTAGCTCCAACTCGGTATTACAGTGAAAACTGCAGGAACTTCAAACCGGCACTAGGAAACAGACTGAGAATCCAGAGTAGAAATTTCTCCTGCAAACCGTTCCCTTCGTGCTAGATGAACGAACGTCTCTCCACATGCTCAGTTCTGAGAGATAAGTGTGTGTGAAAGCCGTCTTTCACCTAGCTTGTTGGGAACACAAATTTTCTCTTCAGTTGCAAACTCCAATCCATACATATATATGGGGAGGTACTAGATCCAACTCGGTTTTACAGTGAAAACTGCAGGAACTTCAAACCGGAACTATTAAACAGACTGAGAAACCAGAGAAATGTTTCTCCTGCCACCAGTTCCCTTTGTGCTAGATGAACGAACGTCTCCCAACATGCTCAGTTCTGAGAGATAAGTGTGTTTGAAAGCAATCCTTCACCAAGCTTGTTGGGAATACAAAGTTTCTCTTAAGTTGCATATTCCACTCAATACATATATATGGGGAAGTACTAGCTCCAACTCGATTTTACAGTGAAAACTGCAGGAAATTCAAACCGGCACTAGGAAACAGAATGAGAAACCAGAGTAAAAGTTTCTCTTGCAACCCGTTCCCTTTGTGCTAGATGAACGAACGTCTCTCCACATGCTCAGTTCTGAGAGATAAGTGTGTGTGAAAGCCGTCCTTCACCTAGCTTGTTGGGAACACAAAGTTTCTCTTCAGTAGCAAACTCCACTCCATAGATATATATGGGGAGGTACAGGCTCCAAGTCGGTTTTACAGTGAAAACTGCAGGAACTTCAAACCGGCACTAGGAAACAGACTGAGAAACCAGAGTAAAAGTTTCTCCTGCAACCCTTTCCATTTGTGCTAGATGAACGAACGTCTCTCCACATGCTCAGTTCTGAGAGATAAGTGTGTGTGAAAGCCGTCCTTCACCTAGCTTGTTGGGAACACAAATTTTCTTTTTAGTTGCAAACCCCACTCCATATATATATATGGGGAGGTACTAGCTCCAACTCTGTTTTACAGTGAAAACTGCAGGAACTTCAAACCGGCTCTAGGAACCATACTGAGAAACCAGAGAAATGGTTTCTCCTGCAACCCGTTCCATTGGTGCAAGATGAACGAACGTCTCTCCACATGCTCAGTTCTGAGAGATATGTGTGTGTGAAAGCCGTCCTTCACTGAGCTTGTTGGGAACACAAAGATTCTCTTCAGTTGCAAACTCCACTCCATATATATATATGGGGAGTTACTAGCTCCAACTCGGTTTTACAGTGAAAACTGCAGGAACTTCAAACAGGCACTAGGAAACAGACTGAGAAACCAGAGTAAAAGTTTCCCCTACAACCCGTTCCCTTTGTGCTAGATGAACGAACGTCTCTCCACATGCTCAGTTCTGAGAGATAATTGTGTGTGAAAACCGTCCTTCACCTAGCTTGTTGGGAACACAAAGTTTCTCTTCAGTAGCAAACTCCACTCCATACATATATATGGGGAGGAACAGGCTCCAAGTCGGTTTTACAGTGAAAACTGCAGTAACTTCAAACCGGAACTATTAAACAGACTGAGAAACCAGGGAAAAGTTTCTCCTGCAACCCGTTCCCTTTGTGCTAGATGAACGAACGTCTCTCCACATGCTCAGTTCTGAGAGATAATTGTGTGTGAAAGCCGTCCATCACCTAGCTTGTTGGGAACACAAAGTTTCTTTTTAGTTGCAAACTCCACTCCATACATATATAAGGGGAGGTACTAGCTCCAACTTGGTTTTACAGTGAAAACTGCAGGAACTTCAAACCGGCCCTAGGAAACATACTGAGAAACAATAGTAAGAGTTTCTCCTGCAACTCGTTCCCTTTGTGCTAGATGAACGAACGTCTCTCCACATGCTCAGTTCTGAGAGATATGTGTGTGTGAATGCCGTCCTTCACATAGCTTGTTGGGAACACAAAGATTCTATTCAGTTGCAAATTCCACTCCATATATATATATGGGAAGGTACTAGCTCCAAATCGTTTTTACAGTGAAAACTGCAGGAACTTCAAACAGGCACTAGGAAACAGACTGAGAAACCAGAGTAAAAGTTCATCCTGCAACCCGTTCCCTTTGTGCTAGATGAACGAACGTCTCTCCACATGCTCAGTTCTGAGAGATAAGTGTGTGTGAAAACCGTACTTCACCTAGCTTGTTGGGAACACAAAGTTTCTCTTCAGTTGCAAACTCCACTCCATAAATATATATGGGGAGGTACTAGCTCCAACTCGGTTTTACAGTGAAAACTGCAGGAACATCAAACCGGCACTAGGAAACACACTGAGAAACCAGTGTAAAACTTTCTCCTGCAACCCGTTCCCTTTGTGCTAGATGAACGAACGTCTCTCCACATGCTCATTTCTGAGGGATAAGTGTGTGTGAAAGCCGTCCTTCACCTAGCTTGTTGGGAACACTTAGTTTCCCTTCAGTTGAAAACTCCAACCCATACATATATATGGGGAGGTTCTAGATCCAACTCGGTTTTACAGTGAAAACTGCAGGAAAATCAAACCGGCAGTAGGAAGCAGACTGAGAAACCAGAGTAAAATTTTCTCCTGCAACACGTTCCCTTGGTGCTAGATGAACGAACGTCTCTCCAAATGCTCAGTTCTGAGAGATATGTGTGTGTGAAAGCCGTCCTTCATCGAGCTTGTTGGGAACACAAAGATTCTCTTCAGTTGCAAACACCACTCCATATATATATATGGGAAGGTACTAGCTCCAACTCGGATTTACAGTGAAAACTGCAGGAACTTCAAACAGGCACTAGGAAACAGACTGAGAAACCAGAGTAATAGTTTCCCCTACAACCCGTTCCGTTTGTGCTAGATGAACGAACGTCTCTCCACATGCTCAGTTCTGAGAGATAACTGTGTGTGAAAAACGTACTTCACATAGCTTATTGGGAACACAAAGTTTCTCTTCAGTTGCAAACTCCACTCTATACATATATATGGGGAGGTACTAGCTCCAACTAGGTTTTACAGTGAAAACTGCAGGAACATCAAACCGGCACTAGGAAACAGACTGAGAAACCAGAGTAAAAGTTTCTCATGCAACCCTTTCCCTTTGTGCTAGATGAACGAACGTCTCTCCACATGCTCAGTTCTGAGAGATAAGTGTGTGTGAAAGCCGTCCTTCACCTAGCTTGTTGGGAACACAAAGTTTCTCTTCAGTAGCAAACTCCACTCCATACATATATATGGGGAAGTACTAGCTCCAAGTCGGTTTTACAGTTAAAACTGCAGGAACTTCAAAACGGCACTAGGAAACATACTGAGAACCAGAGTAAGAGTTTCTCCTGCTACTCGTTCCATTGGTGCTAGATGAACGAACGTCTCTCCACATGCTCAGTTCTGAGAGATAAGTGTGTGTGAAAGCCGTCTTTCACCTAGCTTGTTGGGAACACAAAGTTTCTCTTCAGTAGCAAACTCCACTCCATACATATATATGGGGAGGTACTAGCTCCAAGTCGGTTTTACAGTGAAAACTGCAGGAACTTCAAACCGGAACTATTAAAGAGACTGAGAAACCAGAGAAAAGTTTCTCCTGCAACCCGTTCCCTTTGTGCTAGATGAACGAACGTCTCTCCACATGCTCAGTTCTGAGAGATAAGTGTGTTTGAAAGCCGTCCTTCACCAAGCATGTTGGGAATACAAAGTTTCTCTTCAGTTGCAAAATCCACTCAATACATAATTATGGGGAGGTACTAGCTCCAACTCGGTTTTACAGTGAAAACTGCAGGAATTTCAAACCGGCACTAGGAAACAGACTGAAAAACCAGAGTAAAAGTTTCTCCTGCAACCCGTTCCCTTTGTGCTAAATGAACGAACGTCTCTCAACATGCTTAGTTCTGAGAGATAAGTGTGTGTGAAAGCCGTCCTTCACCTAGCTTGTTGGGAACACAAAGTTTCTTTTTAGTTGCAAACTCCACTCCATACATATATAAGGGGAGGTACTAGCTCCAACTCGGTTTTACAGTTAAAACTGCAGGAACTTCACACAGGCACTAGGAAACAGACTGAGAAACCAGAGTAAAAGTTTCCCCTGCTACCAGTTCCCTTTGTGCTAGATGAACGAACGTCTCTCCACATGCTCAGTTCTGAGAGATAAGTGTGTGTGAAAGCTGTCCTTCACCTAGCTTGTTGGGAACACAAAGATTCTCTTCAGTTGCAAACTCGAATCTTAACAATGTATGGGGAGGTACTAGCTCCAACTCGATTTTATAGGGAAAACTGCAGGAACTTCAAACCGGCACTAGGAAACAGACTGAGAAACCAGAGTAAAATTTCTCATGCAATCCGCTCCATTGGTTCTAGATGAACGAACGTCTCTACACATGCTCAGATCTGAGAGATAAGTGTGTGAGAAAGCCGTCCTTCATTTAGCTTGTTTGGAACACAAAGTTTCTCTTCAGTTGCTAACTCCACTCCATACATATATATGGGGAGGTACTAGCTCCTACTCAGTTTTACACTGAAAACTGCAGGAACTTCAAACCGGCACTAGGAAACAGACTGAGATACCAGAGTAAAAGTTTCTCCTGCAACCCGTTCCCTTTGTGTTAGATGAACGAACGTCTCTCCACATGCACAGTTCTGAGAGTTATGTGCGTGAGAAAGCCGTCCTTCACCTAACTTGTTGGGAACACAAAGTTTTTCTTCAGATGCAAACTCCACTCCATACATATATATGGGGAGGTACAAGCTCCAACTCAGTTTTACACTGAAAACTGCAGGAACTTCAAACCGGCACTAGGAAACAGACTGAGAAACCAGAGTAAAAGTTTCTCCTGCAACCCGTTCCCTTTGTGCTAGATGAACGAACGTCTCTCAACATGCTCAATTCGGAGAGATAAATGTGTGTGAAAGCCGTCCTTCACCTAGCTTGTTGGGAACACAAAGTTTCTCTTCAGTTGCAAACCCCACTCCTTACATATATATGGGGAGGTACTAGCTCCAACTCGGTTTTACAGTGAAAACTGCAGGAACTTTAAACCAGCACTAGGAAACAGACTGAGAAACCAGAGTAAAAGTTTCTCCTGCAACCCATTCCCTTTGTATTAGATGAACGAAAGTCTCTCCACATGCTACGTTCTGAGAGATAAGTGTGTGTGAAAGCCGTCCTTCACATAGCTTGTTGGGAACACAAAATTTCTTTTCAGTTGCTAAGTCCACTCCATACATATATATGGGGAGGTACAAGCTCCATCTCGGTTTTACAGTGAAAATTGCAGGAACTTCAAACCGGCACTAGGAAACAGACTGAGAAACCAGAGTAAAAATTTCTCCTGCCACCCGTTCCCTTTGTGCTAGATGAGCAAACGTCTCTCCACATGCTCAGTTCTGAGAGATAAGTGTGTGTGAAAGCCGTCTTTCACCTAGCTTATAGGGAACACAAAGTTTCGCTTCAGTTGCAAACTCCACTCCATACATATATATGGGTAGGTACAAGCTCCAACTCGGTTTTACAGTGAAAACTGCAGGAAATTCAAACCGGCACTAGGAAACAGACTGAGAAACCAGAGTAAAAGTTTCTCAGGCAACCCGTTCCCTTTGTGCTAGATGAGCGAACGTCTCTCCACATGCTCATTTCTGAGAGATATGTGTGTGTGAAAGCCGTCCTTCCCCTAGCTTGTTGGGAACACAAAGGTTCTCTTCAGTTACAAACTCCTCTCCATACATATATATGGGGAGGTACTAGCTACAATTCTGTTTTACAGTGAAACCTGCAGGAACTTCAAACAGGCACTAGGAAACAGACTGAGAAGCCAGAGTAAAAGTTTCTCCTGCAACCCGTTCCCTTTGTGCTAGATGAACGAACGTCTCTCCACATGCTCAGTTCTGAGAGATAAGTGTGTGTGAAAGCTGTCCTTCACCTAGCTTGTTGGTAACACAAAGATTCTCTTCAGTTGCAAACTCCAATCCATACATATATATGGGGAGGTACTAACTCCAACTCGATTTTACAGTGAAAACTGCAGGAACTTCAAACCGGCACTAGGAAACAGACTGAGAACCCAGATAAATTGTTTCTCCTGCAACCCGTTCCCTTGGTGCTAGATGAACGAACGTCTCTCCACATGCTCAGTTCTGAGAGATATGTGTGTGTGAAAGCCGTCCTTCACCTAGCTTGTTGGGAACCCAAAGATTCTCTTCAGTAGCAAACTCCACTCCATAAATATATATGGGGAGGTACTAGCTCCAACTCGGTTTTACAGTGAAAACTGCAGGAACTTCAAAGCGGCACTAGGAAACAGACTGAGAAACCAGAGTAAAAGTTTCTCCTTCAAACCGTTCCCTTTGTGCTAGATGAACGAACGTCTCTCCACATGCTCAGATCTGAGAGATAAGTGTGTGTGAAACCCGTCCTTCACCTAGCTTGTTGGGAACACAAAGTTTCTCTTCAGTTGCAAACTCCACTCCTTACATATATATGGGCAGGTACTAGCTCCATCTCGGTTTTACAGTGAAATCTGCAGGAAATTTAAACCGGCACTAGGAAACAGACTGAGAAACCAGAGTAAAACTTTCTCCTGCAAACCGTTACCTTTGTGCTAGATGAACGAACGTAGCTCCACATACTCAGTTCTGAGAGATAAGTGTGTGTGAAAGCCGTCCTTCACCTAGCTTGTTGGGAACACAAAGTTTCTTTTTAGTTGCAAACTCCACTCCATACATATATAAGGGGAGGTACTAGCTCCAACTCGGTTTTACAGTTAAAACTGCAGGAACTTCAAAACGGCACTAGGAAACATACTGAGAACCAGAGTAAGAGTTTCTCCTGCTACTCGTTCCATTGGTGCTAGATGAACGAACGTCTCTCCACATGCTCAGTTCTGAGAGATAAGTGTGTGTGAAAGCCGTCCTTCACATAGCTTGTTGGGAACACAAAGATTCTATTTAGTTGCAAACTCCAATCCATATATATATATGGGAAGGTACTAGCTCCAACTCGGTTTTACGGTGAAAACTGCAGGAACTTCACACAGGCACTAGGAAACAGACTGAGAAACCAGAGTAAAAGTTTCCCCTGCTACCAGTTCCCTTTGTGCTAGATGAACGAACGTCTCTCCACATGCTCAGTTCTGAGAGATAAATGTGTGTGAAAACCGTACTTCACCTAGCTTGTTGGGAACACAAGTTTCTCTTCAGTTGCAAACTCCACTCCATACATATATATGGGGAGGTTCTAGCTCCAACTCGGTTTTACAGTGAAAACTGCAGGAACTTCAAACCGGCATTACGAAACAGACTGAGAAACCACAGTAAAAGTTTCCCTGCAACCCGTTCCCTTTGTGCTAGATGAAAGAACGTCTCTCCACATGCTCATTTCTGAGAGAAAAGTGTGTGTGAAAGCCGTTTTTCACCTAGCTTGTTGGGAACACAAAGTTTCTTTTCAGTTGCAATCTCCACTCCATACATTTATATGGGGAGTTACTAGCTCCAACTCGGTTTTACAGTGAAAATTGCAGGAACTTCAAACCGGCTCTAGGAAACAGACTGAGAAACCAGAGTAAAAGTTTCGCCTGCAACCCATTTCTTTTTTCCTAGATGAACGAACGTCTCTCCACATGCTCAGTTCTGAGAGATAAGTGTGTGTGAAAGCCGTCCTTCACCTAGCTTGTTGGGAACACAAAGTTTCTATTCAGTTGCAAACTCCACTCCATACATATATATGGGGAGGTTCTAGCTCCAACTCGCTTTTACAGTGAAAACTGCAGGAACTTCAAACCGGCACTAGGAAACAGACTGAGAAGCCAGAGTAAAAGTTTCTCCTGCAAACCGTTCCCTTTGTGCTAGATGAACGAACGTCTCTCCACATGCTCAGTTCTGAGAGATAAGTGTGTGTGAAAGCCGCCTTTCACCTACCTTGTTGGGAACACAAAGTTTCTCTTCAGCTGCAAACTCCACTCCCTACATATATATGGGGAGGTACTAGCTCCAACTCGGTTTTACAGTGAAAACTGCAGGAACTTCAAACCGGCACTAGGAAACAGACTGAGAAACCAGAGAAAAAGTTTCCCTGCAACCCATTCCCTTTGTGCTAGATGAACGAACGTCTCTCTACATGCTCATTTCTGAGAGATAAGTGCGTGTGAATGCCGTCATTCACCTAGCTTGTTGGGAACACAAAGTTTCTCTTCAGATGCAAACTCCACTCCATACATATATATGGGGAGGTACTAGCTCCAACTCAGTTTTACATTGAAAACTGCAGGAACTTCAAACCGGCACTAGGAAACAGACTGAGAAACCAGAGTAAAAGTTTCTCCTGCAACCCGTTCCGTTTGTGCTAGATGAACGAACGTCTAATCACATGCTCAGTTCTGAGAGATAAGTGTGTGTGAAAGCCGTCCTTCACCTAGCTTGTTGGAAACACAAAGTTTCTCTTCAGTTGCAAACCCAACTCCATTCATATATATGGGTAGGTACTAGCTCCAACTCGGTTTTACAGTGAAACTGCAGGAATTTCAAACCGGCACTAGTAAACAGACTGAGAAACCAGAGTAACAGTTTCTCCTGCAACCCGTTCCCTTTGTGCTAGATGAACGAACGTCTCTCCACATGCTCAGTTCTGAGAGATAAGTGTGTGTGAAAGCCGTCCTTCACCTAGCTTGTTGGGAACACAAAGTTTCTTTTCAGTTGCAAACTCCACTCCATACATATATATGGGGAGGTACTAGCTCCAGCTCGCTTTTACTGTGAAAACTGCAGGAACTTAAAACCGGCCCTAGGAAACAGACTGAGAAACCAGAGTAAAGTTTCTCCTGCAACGCGTTCCATTTGTGCTAGATGAACGAACGTCTCTCCACATGCTCATTTCTGAGAGAAAAGTGTGTGTGAAAGCCGTTTTTCACCTAGCTTGTTGGGAACACAAAGTTTCTTTTCAGTTGCAATCTCCACTCCATACATTTATATGGGGAGTTACTAGCTCCAACTCGGTTTTACAGTGAAAATTGCAGGAACTTCAAACCGGCTCTAGGAAACAGACTGAGAAACCAGAGTAAAAGTTTCGCCTGCAACCCATTTCTTTTTTCCTAGATGAACGAACGTCTCTCCACATGCTCAGTTCTGAGAGATAAGTGTGTGTGAAAGCCGTCCTTCACCTAGCTTGTTGGGAACACAAAGTTTCTATTCAGTTGCAAACTCCACTCCATACATATATATGGGGAGGTTCTAGCTCCAACTCGCTTTTACAGTGAAAACTGCAGGAACTTCAAACCGGCACTAGGAAACAGACTGAGAAGCCAGAGTAAAAGTTTCTCCTGCAAACCGTTCCCTTTGTGCTAGATGAACGAACGTCTCTCCACATGCTCAGTTCTGAGAGATAAGTGTGTGTGAAAGCCGCCTTTCACCTACCTTGTTGGGAACACAAAGTTTCTCTTCAGCTGCAAACTCCACTCCCTACATATATATGGGGAGGTACTAGCTCCAACTCGGTTTTACAGTGAAAACTGCAGGAACTTCAAACCGGCACTAGGAAACAGACTGAGAAACCAGAGAAAAAGTTTCCCTGCAACCCATTCCCTTTGTGCTAGATGAACGAACGTCTCTCTACATGCTCATTTCTGAGAGATAAGTGCGTGTGAATGCCGTCATTCACCTAGCTTGTTGGGAACACAAAGTTTCTCTTCAGATGCAAACTCCACTCCATACATATATATGGGGAGGTACTAGCTCCAACTCAGTTTTACATTGAAAACTGCAGGAACTTCAAACCGGCACTAGGAAACAGACTGAGAAACCAGAGTAAAAGTTTCTCCTGCAACCCGTTCCGTTTGTGCTAGATGAACGAACGTCTAATCACATGCTCAGTTCTGAGAGATAAGTGTGTGTGAAAGCCGTCCTTCACCTAGCTTGTTGGAAACACAAAGTTTCTCTTCAGTTGCAAACCCAACTCCATTCATATATATGGGTAGGTACTAGCTCCAACTCGGTTTTACAGTGAAACTGCAGGAATTTCAAACCGGCACTAGTAAACAGACTGAGAAACCAGAGTAACAGTTTCTCCTGCAACCCGTTCCCTTTGTGCTAGATGAACGAACGTCTCTCCACATGCTCAGTTCTGAGAGATAAGTGTGTGTGAAAGCCGTCCTTCACCTAGCTTGTTGGGAACACAAAGTTTCTTTTCAGTTGCAAACTCCACTCCATACATATATATGGGGAGGTACTAGCTCCAGCTCGCTTTTACTGTGAAAACTGCAGGAACTTAAAACCGGCCCTAGGAAACAGACTGAGAAACCAGAGTAAAGTTTCTCCTGCAACGCGTTCCATTTGTGCTAGATGAACGAACGTCTCTCCACATGCTCAGTTCTGAGAGATAAGTGCGTGTGAAAGCCGTCATTCACCTAGCTTGTTGGGAACACAAAGTTTCTCTTCAGTTGCAAACTCCACTCCATACATATATATGGGGAGGTACTAGCTCCAACTCGGTTTTACAGTGAAAACTGCAGGAACTTCAAACCGGCACTAGGAAACTGACTGAGAAACCAGAGTAAAAGTTTCTCCTGCAACCCATTCCCTTTGTGCTAGATGAACGAAAGTCTCTCCACATGCTACGTTCTGAGAGATAAGTGTGTGTGAAAGCCGTCCTTCAAATAGCTTGTTGGGAACACAAAATTTCTTTTCAGTTGCTAAGTCCACTCCATACATTTATATGGGGAGGTACAAGCTCCAACTCGGTTTTACAGTGAAAATTGCAGGAACTTCAAACCGGCACTAGGAAACAGACTGAGAAACCAGAGTAAAAATTTCTCCTGCCACCCGTTCCCTTTGTGCTAGATGAGCAAACGTCTCTCCACATGCTCAGTTCTGAGAGATAAGTGTGTGTGAAAGCCGTCTTTCACCTAGCTTATAGGGAACACAAAGGTTCGCTTCAGTTGCAAACTCCACTCCATACATATATATGGGGAGGTACAAGCTCAAACTCGGTTTTACAGTGAAAACTGCAGGAAATTCAAACCGGCACTAGGAAACAGACTGAGAAACCAGAGTAAAAGTTTCTCCTGCAACCCGTTCCCTTTGTGCTAGATGAGCGAACGTCTCTCCACATGCTCATTTCTGAGAGATATGTGTGTGTGAAAGCCGTCCTTCCCCTAGCTTGTTGGGAACACAAAGGTTCTCTTCAGTTACAAACTCCTCTCCATACATATATATAGGGAGGTACTAGCTACAATTCTCTTTTACAGTGAAACCTGCAGGAACTTCAAACCGGCACTAGGAAACAGACTGAGAAACCAGAGTAAAAGTTTCTCCTGCAACCCGTTCCCTTTGTGCTAGATGAACGAACGTCTCTCCACATGCTCAGTTCTGAGAGATAAGTGTGTGTGAAAGCTGTCCTTCACCTAGCTTGTTGGTAACACAAAGATTTTCTTCAGTTGCATACTCCAATCCATACATATATATGGGGAGGTACTAACTCCAACACGATTTTACAGTGAAAACTGCAGGAACTTCAAACCGGCACTAGGAAACAGACTGAGAACCCAGATAAATTGTTTCTCCTGCAACCCGTTCCCTTGGTGCTAGATGAACGAACGTCTCTCCACATGCTCAGTTCTGAGAGATATGTGTGTGTGAAAGCCGTCCTTCACCTAGCTTGTTGGGAACCCAAAGATTCTCTTCAGTAGCAAACTCCACTCCATAAATATATATGGGGAGGTACTAGCTCCAACTCGGTTTTACAGTGAAAACTGCAGGAACTTCAAAGCGGCACTAGGAAACAGACTGAGAAACCAGAGTTAAAGTTTCTCCTTCAAACCGTTCCCTTTGTGCTAGATGAACGAACGTCTCTCCACATCCTCAGATCTGAGAGATAAGTGTGTGTGAAACCCGTCCTTCAACTAGCTTGTTGGGAACACAAAGTTTCTCTTCAGTTGCAAACTCCATTCCATACATATATATGGGCAGGTACTAGCTCCATCTCGGTTTTACAGTGAAATCTGCAGGAAATTTAAACCGGCACTAGGAAACAGACTGAGAAACCAGAGTAAAACTTTCTCCTGCAAACCGTTACCTTTGTGCTAGATGAACGAACGTAGCTCCACATACTCAGTTCTGAGAGATATGTGTGTGTAAAGCCGTCCTTCACCTAGCTTGTAGGGAACACAAAGTTTCTCTTCAGTTGCAAACTCCAATCCATACATATATATGGGGAGGTACTAGATCCAACTCGGTTTTACAGTGAAAACTGCAGGAACTTCAAACCGGCACTAGGAAACAGACTGAGAAACCAGAGAAAAGTTTCTCCTGCATACAGTTCCCTTTGTGCTAGATGAACGAACGTCTCCCAACATGCTCAGTTCTCAGAGATAAGTGTGTTTGAAAGCCGTCCTTCACCAAGCTTGTTGGGAATACAAAGTTTCTCTTCAGTTGCAAACTCCACTCAATACATATATATGGGGAGGTACTAGCTCCAACTCGGTTTTACAGTGAAAACTGCAGGAAATTCAAACCGGCACTAGGAAACAGACTGAGAAACCAGAGTAAAAGTTTCTCCTGCAACCCGTTCCCTTTGTGCTAGATGAACGAACGTCTCTCCACATGCTCATTTCTGAGAGACAAGTGTGTTTGTAAGCCGTCCATCACCAAGCTTGTTGGGAATACAAAGTTTCTCTTCAGTTGCAAACTGCACTCAATACATATATATGGGGAGGTACTAGCTCCAACTCGGATTTACAGTGAAAACTGCAGGAACTTCAAACCGGCACTAGGAAACAGACTGAGAAACCAGAGTAAAAGTTTCTCCTGCAACCCTTTCCCTTTGTGCTAGATGAACGAACGTCTCTCCACATGCTCAGTTCTGAGAGAAAAGTGTGTGTGAAAGCCGTCCTTCACCTAGCTTGTGGGAACACAAAGTTTCTCTTCAGTAGCAAACTCCACTCCATACATATATATGGGGAGGTACTAGCTCCAAGTCGGTTTTACAGTGAAAACTGCAGGAACTTCAAACCGGAACTATTAAAGAGACTGAGAAACCAGAGAAAAGTTTCTCCTGCAACCCGTTCCCTTTGTGCTAGATGAACGAACGTCTCTCCACATGCTCAGTTCTGAGAGATAAGTGTGTTTGAAAGCCGTCCTTCACCAAGCATGTTGGGAATACAAAGTTTCTCTTCAGTTGCAAAATCCACTCAATACATAATTATGGGGAGGTACTAGCTCCAACTCGGTTTTACAGTGAAAACTGCAGGAATTTCAAACCGGCACTAGGAAACAGACTGAAAAACCAGAGTAAAAGTTTCTCCTGCAACCCGTTCCCTTTGTGCTAAATGAACGAACGTCTCTCAACATGCTTAGTTCTGAGAGATAAGTGTGTGTGAAAGCCGTCCTTCACCTAGCTTGTTGGGAACACAAAGTTTCTTTTTAGTTGCAAACTCCACTCCATACATATATAAGGGGAGGTACTAGCTCCAACTCGGTTTTACAGTTAAAACTGCAGGAACTTCAAAACGGCACTAGGAAACATACTGAGAACCAGAGTAAGAGTTTCTCCTGCTACTCGTTCCATTGGTGCTAGATGAACGAACGTCTCTCCACATGCTCAGTTCTGAGAGATAAGTGTGTGTGAAAGCCGTCCTTCACATAGCTTGTTGGGAACACAAAGATTCTATTCAGTTGCAAACTCCAATCCATATATATATATGGGAAGGTACTAGCTCCAACTCGGTTTTACAGTGAAAACTGCAGGAACTTCACACAGGCACTAGGAAACAGACTGAGAAACCAGAGTAAAAGTTTCCCCTGCTACCAGTTCCCTTTGTGCTAGATGAACGAACGTCTCTCCACATGCTCAGTTCTGAGAGATAAGTGTGTGTGAAAGCTGTCCTTCACCTAGCTTGTTGGGAACACAAAGATTCTCTTCAGTTGCAAACTCGAATCTTAACAATGTATGGGGAGGTACTAGCTCCAACTCGATTTTATAGGGAAAACTGCAGGAACTTCAAACCGGCACTAGGAAACAGACTGAGAAACCAGAGTAAAATTTCTCATGCAATCCGCTCCATTGGTTCTAGATGAACGAACGTCTCTACACATGCTCAGATCTGAGAGATAAGTGTGTGAGAAAGCCGTCCTTCATTTAGCTTGTTTGGAACACAAAGTTTCTCTTCAGTTGCTAACTCCACTCCATACATATATATGGGGAGGTACTAGCTCCTACTCAGTTTTACACTGAAAACTGCAGGAACTTCAAACCGGCACTAGGAAACAGACTGAGATACCAGAGTAAAAGTTTCTCCTGCAACCCGTTCCCTTTGTGTTAGATGAACGAACGTCTCTCCACATGCACAGTTCTGAGAGTTATGTGCGTGAGAAAGCCGTCCTTCACCTAACTTGTTGGGAACACAAAGTTTTTCTTCAGATGCAAACTCCACTCCATACATATATATGGGGAGGTACAAGCTCCAACTCAGTTTTACACTGAAAACTGCAGGAACTTCAAACCGGCACTAGGAAACAGACTGAGAAACCAGAGTAAAAGTTTCTCCTGCAACCCGTTCCCTTTGTGCTAGATGAACGAACGTCTCTCAACATGCTCAATTCTGAGAGATAAATGTGTGTGAAAGCCGTCCTTCACCTAGCTTGTTGGGAACACAAAGTTTCTCTTCAGTTGCAAACCCCACTCCTTACATATATATGGGGAGGTACTAGCTCCAACTCGGTTTTACAGTGAAAACTGCAGGAACTTTAAACCAGCACTAGGAAACAGACTGAGAAACCAGAGTAAAAGTTTCTCCTGCAACCCATTCCCTTTGTATTAGATGAACGAAAGTCTCTCCACATGCTACGTTCTGAGAGATAAGTGTGTGTGAAAGCCGTCCTTCACATAGCTTGTTGGGAACACAAAATTTCTTTTCAGTTGCTAAGTCCACTCCATACATATATATGGGGAGGTACAAGCTCCATCTCGGTTTTACAGTGAAAATTGCAGGAACTTCAAACCGGCACTAGGAAACAGACTGAGAAACCAGAGTAAAAATTTCTCCTGCCACCCGTTCCCTTTGTGCTAGATGAGCAAACGTCTCTCCACATGCTCAGTTCTGAGAGATAAGTGTGTGTGAAAGCCGTCTTTCACCTAGCTTATAGGGAACACAAAGTTTCGCTTCAGTTGCAAACTCCACTCCATACATATATATGGGTAGGTACAAGCTCCAACTCGGTTTTACAGTGAAAACTGCAGGAAATTCAAACCGGCACTAGGAAACAGACTGAGAAACCAGAGTAAAAGTTTCTCAGGCAACCCGTTCCCTTTGTGCTAGATGAGCGAACGTCTCTCCACATGCTCATTTCTGAGAGATATGTGTGTGTGAAAGCCGTCCTTCCCCTAGCTTGTTGGGAACACAAAGGTTCTCTTCAGTTACAAACTCCTCTCCATACATATATATGGGGAGGTACTAGCTACAATTCTGTTTTACAGTGAAACCTGCAGGAACTTCAAACAGGCACTAGGAAACAGACTGAGAAGCCAGAGTAAAAGTTTCTCCTGCAACCCGTTCCCTTTGTGCTAGATGAACGAACGTCTCTCCACATGCTCAGTTCTGAGAGATAAGTGTGTGTGAAAGCTGTCCTTCACCTAGCTTGTTGGTAACACAAAGATTCTCTTCAGTTGCAAACTCCAATCCATACATATATATGGGGAGGTACTAACTCCAACTCGATTTTACAGTGAAAACTGCAGGAACTTCAAACCGGCACTAGGAAACAGACTGAGAACCCAGATAAATTGTTTCTCCTGCAACCCGTTCCCTTGGTGCTAGATGAACGAACGTCTCTCCACATGCTCAGTTCTGAGAGATATGTGTGTGTGAAAGCCGTCCTTCACCTAGCTTGTTGGGAACCCAAAGATTCTCTTCAGTAGCAAACTCCACTCCATAAATATATATGGGGAGGTACTAGCTCCAACTCGGTTTTACAGTGAAAACTGCAGGAACTTCAAAGCGGCACTAGGAAACAGACTGAGAAACCAGAGTAAAAGTTTCTCCTTCAAACCGTTCCCTTTGTGCTAGATGAACGAACGTCTCTCCACATGCTCAGATCTGAGAGATAAGTGTGTGTGAAACCCGTCCTTCACCTAGCTTGTTGGGAACACAAAGTTTCTCTTCAGTTGCAAACTCCACTCCTTACATATATATGGGCAGGTACTAGCTCCATCTCGGTTTTACAGTGAAATCTGCAGGAAATTTAAACCGGCACTAGGAAACAGACTGAGAAACCAGAGTAAAACTTTCTCCTGCAAACCGTTACCTTTGTGCTAGATGAACGAACGTAGCTCCACATACTCAGTTCTGAGAGATAAGTGTGTGTGAAAGCCGTCCTTCACCTAGCTTGTTGGGAACACAAAGTTTCTTTTTAGTTGCAAACTCCACTCCATACATATATAAGGGGAGGTACTAGCTCCAACTCGGTTTTACAGTTAAAACTGCAGGAACTTCAAAACGGCACTAGGAAACATACTGAGAACCAGAGTAAGAGTTTCTCCTGCTACTCGTTCCATTGGTGCTAGATGAACGAACGTCTCTCCACATGCTCAGTTCTGAGAGATAAGTGTGTGTGAAAGCCGTCCTTCACATAGCTTGTTGGGAACACAAAGATTCTATTTAGTTGCAAACTCCAATCCATATATATATATGGGAAGGTACTAGCTCCAACTCGGTTTTACGGTGAAAACTGCAGGAACTTCACACAGGCACTAGGAAACAGACTGAGAAACCAGAGTAAAAGTTTCCCCTGCTACCAGTTCCCTTTGTGCTAGATGAACGAACGTCTCTCCACATGCTCAGTTCTGAGAGATAAATGTGTGTGAAAACCGTACTTCACCTAGCTTGTTGGGAACACAAGTTTCTCTTCAGTTGCAAACTCCACTCCATACATATATATGGGGAGGTTCTAGCTCCAACTCGGTTTTACAGTGAAAACTGCAGGAACTTCAAACCGGCATTACGAAACAGACTGAGAAACCACAGTAAAAGTTTCCCTGCAACCCGTTCCCTTTGTGCTAGATGAAAGAACGTCTCTCCACATGCTCATTTCTGAGAGAAAAGTGTGTGTGAAAGCCGTTTTTCACCTAGCTTGTTGGGAACACAAAGTTTCTTTTCAGTTGCAATCTCCACTCCATACATTTATATGGGGAGTTACTAGCTCCAACTCGGTTTTACAGTGAAAATTGCAGGAACTTCAAACCGGCTCTAGGAAACAGACTGAGAAACCAGAGTAAAAGTTTCGCCTGCAACCCATTTCTTTTTTCCTAGATGAACGAACGTCTCTCCACATGCTCAGTTCTGAGAGAAAAGTGTGTGTGAAAGCCGTCCTTCACCTAGCTTGTTGGGAACACAAAGTTTCTATTCAGTTGCAAACTCCACTCCATACATATATATGGGGAGGTTCTAGCTCCAACTCGCTTTTACAGTGAAAACTGCAGGAACTTCAAACCGGCACTAGGAAACAGACTGAGAAGCCAGAGTAAAAGTTTCTCCTGCAAACCGTTCCCTTTGTGCTAGATGAACGAACGTCTCTCCACATGCTCAGTTCTGAGAGATAAGTGTGTGTGAAAGCCGCCTTTCACCTACCTTGTTGGGAACACAAAGTTTCTCTTCAGCTGCAAACTCCACTCCCTACATATATATGGGGAGGTACTAGCTCCAACTCGGTTTTACAGTGAAAACTGCAGGAACTTCAAACCGGCACTAGGAAACAGACTGAGAAACCAGAGAAAAAGTTTCCCTGCAACCCATTCCCTTTGTGCTAGATGAACGAACGTCTCTCTACATGCTCATTTCTGAGAGATAAGTGCGTGTGAATGCCGTCATTCACCTAGCTTGTTGGGAACACAAAGTTTCTCTTCAGATGCAAACTCCACTCCATACATATATATGGGGAGGTACTAGCTCCAACTCAGTTTTACATTGAAAACTGCAGGAACTTCAAACCGGCACTAGGAAACAGACTGAGAAACCAGAGTAAAAGTTTCTCCTGCAACCCGTTCCGTTTGTGCTAGATGAACGAACGTCTAATCACATGCTCAGTTCTGAGAGATAAGTGTGTGTGAAAGCCGTCCTTCACCTAGCTTGTTGGAAACACAAAGTTTCTCTTCAGTTGCAAACCCAACTCCATTCATATATATGGGTAGGTACTAGCTCCAACTCGGTTTTACAGTGAAACTGCAGGAATTTCAAACCGGCACTAGTAAACAGACTGAGAAACCAGAGTAACAGTTTCTCCTGCAACCCGTTCCCTTTGTGCTAGATGAACGAACGTCTCTCCACATGCTCAGTTCTGAGAGATAAGTGTGTGTGAAAGCCGTCCTTCACCTAGCTTGTTGGGAACACAAAGTTTCTTTTCAGTTGCAAACTCCACTCCATACATATATATGGGGAGGTACTAGCTCCAGCTCGCTTTTACTGTGAAAAATGCAGGAACTTAAAACCGGCCCTAGGAAACAGACTGAGAAACCAGAGTAAAGTTTCTCCTGCAACGCGTTCCATTTGTGCTAGATGAACGAACGTCTCTCCACATGCTCAGTTCTGAGAGATAAGTGCGTGTGAAAGCCGTCATTCACCTAGCTTGTTGGGAACACAAAGTTTCTCTTCAGTTGCAAACTCCACTCCATACATATATATGGGGAGGTACTAGCTCCAACTCGGTTTTACAGTGAAAACTGCAGGAACTTCAAACCGGCACTAGGAAACTGACTGAGAAACCAGAGTAAAAGTTTCTCCTGCAACCCATTCCCTTTGTGCTAGATGAACGAAAGTCTCTCCACATGCTACGTTCTGAGAGATAAGTGTGTGTGAAAGCCGTCCTTCAAATAGCTTGTTGGGAACACAAAATTTCTTTTCAGTTGCTAAGTCCACTCCATACATTTATATGGGGAGGTACAAGCTCCAACTCGGTTTTACAGTGAAAATTGCAGGAACTTCAAACCGGCACTAGGAAACAGACTGAGAAACCAGAGTAAAAATTTCTCCTGCCACCCGTTCCCTTTGTGCTAGATGAGCAAACGTCTCTCCACATGCTCAGTTCTGAGAGATAAGTGTGTGTGAAAGCCGTCTTTCACCTAGCTTATAGGGAACACAAAGGTTCGCTTCAGTTGCAAACTCCACTCCATACATATATATGGGGAGGTACAAGCTCAAACTCGGTTTTACAGTGAAAACTGCAGGAAATTCAAACCGGCACTAGGAAACAGACTGAGAAACCAGAGTAAAAGTTTCTCCTGCAACCCGTTCCCTTTGTGCTAGATGAGCGAACGTCTCTCCACATGCTCATTTCTGAGAGATATGTGTGTGTGAAAGCCGTCCTTCCCCTAGCTTGTTGGGAACACAAAGGTTCTCTTCAGTTACAAACTCCTCTCCATACATATATATAGGGAGGTACTAGCTACAATTCTCTTTTACAGTGAAACCTGCAGGAACTTCAAACCGGCACTAGGAAACAGACTGAGAAACCAGAGTAAAAGTTTCTCCTGCAACCCGTTCCCTTTGTGCTAGATGAACGAACGTCTCTCCACATGCTCAGTTCTGAGAGATAAGTGTGTGTGAAAGCTGTCCTTCACCTAGCTTGTTGGTAACACAAAGATTTTCTTCAGTTGCATACTCCAATCCATACATATATATGGGGAGGTACTAACTCCAACACGATTTTACAGTGAAAACTGCAGGAACTTCAAACCGGCACTAGGAAACAGACTGAGAACCCAGATAAATTGTTTCTCCTGCAACCCGTTCCCTTGGTGCTAGATGAACGAACGTCTCTCCACATGCTCAGTTCTGAGAGATATGTGTGTGTGAAAGCCGTCCTTCACCTAGCTTGTTGGGAACCCAAAGATTCTCTTCAGTAGCAAACTCCACTCCATAAATATATATGGGGAGGTACTAGCTCCAACTCGGTTTTACAGTGAAAACTGCAGGAACTTCAAAGCGGCACTAGGAAACAGACTGAGAAACCAGAGTTAAAGTTTCTCCTTCAAACCGTTCCCTTTGTGCTAGATGAACGAACGTCTCTCCACATGCTCAGATCTGAGAGATAAGTGTGTGTGAAACCCGTCCTTCAACTAGCTTGTTGGGAACACAAAGTTTCTCTTCAGTTGCAAACTCCATTCCATACATATATATGGGCAGGTACTAGCTCCATCTCGGTTTTACAGTGAAATCTGCAGGAAATTTAAACCGGCACTAGGAAACAGACTGAGAAACCAGAGTAAAACTTTCTCCTGCAAACCGTTACCTTTGTGCTAGATGAACGAACGTAGCTCCACATACTCAGTTCTGAGAGATATGTGTGTGTAAAGCCGTCCTTCACCTAGCTTGTAGGGAACACAAAGTTTCTCTTCAGTTGCAAACTCCAATCCATATATATATATGGGGAGGTACTAGCTCCAACTCGGTTTTACAGTGAAAACTGCAGGAACTTCAAACCGGCACTAGGAAACAGACTGAGAAACCAGAGTTAAAATTTCTCCTTCAAACCGTTCCCTTTGTGCTAGATGAACGAACGTCTCTCCACATGCTCAGATCTGAGAGATAAGTGTGTGTGAAACCCGTCCTTCAACTAGCTTGTTGGGAACACAAAGTTTCTCTTCAGTTGCAAACTCCATTCCATACATATATATGGGCAGGTACTAGCTCCATCTCGGTTTTACAGTGAAATCTGCAGGAAATTTAAACCGGCACTAGGAAACAGACTGAGAAACCAGAGTAAAACTTTCTCCTGCAAACCGTTACCTTTGTGCTAGATGAACGAACGTAGCTCCACATACTCAGTTCTGAGAGATATGTGTGTGTAAAGCCGTCCTTCACCTAGCTTGTAGGGAACACAAAGTTTCTCTTCAGTTGCAAACTCCAATCCATATATATATATGGGGAGGTACTAGCTCCAACTCGGTTTTACAGTGAAAACTGCAGGAACTTCAAACCGGCACTAGGAAACAGACTGAAAAACCAGAGTAAAAGTTTCTCCTGCAACCCGTTCCCTTTGTGCTAAATGAACGAACGTCTCTCCACATGCTCAGTTCTGAGAGATAAGTGTGTGTGAAAGCCGTCCTTCACCTAGCTTGTTGGGAACACAAAGTTTCTTTTTAGTTGCAAACTCCACTCCATACATATATAAGGGGAGGTTCTAGCTCCAACTCGGTTTTACAGTGAAAACTGCAGGAACTTCAAACCGGCATTACGAAACAGACTGAGAAACCACAGTAAAAGTTTCCCTGCAACCCGTTCCCTTTGTGCTAGATGAAAGAACGTCTCTCCACATGCTCATTTCTGAGAGATAAGTGTGTGTGAAAGCCGTTTTTCACCTAGCTTGTTGGGAACACAAAGTTTCTTTTCAGTTGCAATCTCCACTCCATACATTTATATGGGGAGGTACTAGCTCCAACTCGGTTTTACAGTGAAAATTGCAGGAACTTCAAACCGGCTCTAGGAAACAGACTGAGAAACCAGAGTAAAAGTTTCGCCTGCAACCCATTTCTTTTTTGCTAGATGAACGAACGTCTCTCCACATGCTCAGTTCTGAGAGATAAGTGTGTGTGAAAGCCGTCCTTCACCTAGCTTGTTGGGAACACAAAGTTTCTCTTCAGTTGCAAACTCCACTCCATACATATATATGGGGAGGTTCTAGCTCCAACTCGGTTTTACAGTGAAAACTGCAGGAACTTCAAACCGGCACTAGGAAACAGACTGAGAAACCAGAGAAAAAGTTTCCCTGCAACCCATTCCCTTTGTGCTAGATGAACGAACGTCTCTCTACATGCTCAGTTCTGAGAGATAAGTGCGTGTGAATGCCGTCATTCACCTAGCTTGTTGGGAACACAAAGTTTCTCTTCAGATGCAAACTCCAATCCATACATATATATGGGGAGGTACTAGCTCCAACTCAGTTTTACACTGAAAACTGCAGGAACTTAAAACCGGCCCTAGGAAACAGACTGAGAAACCAGAGTAAAGTTTCTCCTGCAACGCGTTCCATTTGTGCTAGATGAACGAACGTCTCTCCACATGCTCAGTTCTGAGAGATAAGTGCGTGTGAAAGCCGTCATTCACCTAGCTTGTTGGGAACACAAAGTTTCTCTTCAGTTGCAAACTCCACTCCATACATATATATGGGGAGGTACTAGCTCCAACTCGGTTTTACAGTGAAAACTGCAGGAACTTCAAACCGGCACTAGGAAACTGACTGAGAAACCAGAGTAAAAGTTTCTCCTGCAACCCATTCCCTTTGTGCTAGATGAACGAAAGTCTCTCCACATGCTACGTTCTGAGAGATAAGTGTGTGTGAAAGCCGTCCTTCAAATAGCTTGTTGGGAACACAAAATTTCTTTTCAGTTGCTAAGTCCACTCCATACATTTATATGGGGAGGTACAAGCTCCAACTCGGTTTTACAGTGAAAATTGCAGGAACTTCAAACCGGCACTAAGAAACAGACTGAGAAACCAGAGTAAAAATTTCTCCTGCCACCCGTTCCCTTTGTGCTAGGTGAGCAAACGTCTCTCCACATGCTCAGTTCTGAGAGATAAGTGTGTGTGAAAGCCGTCTTTCACCTAGCTTATAGGGAACACAAAGGTTCGCTTCAGTTGCAAACTCCACTCCATACATATATATGGGGAGGTACAAGCTCAAACTCGGTTTTACAGTGAAAACTGCAGGAAATTCAAACCGGCACTAGGAAACAGACTGAGAAACCAGAGTAAAAGTTTCTCCTGCAACCCGTTCCCTTTGTGCTAGATGAGCGAACGTCTCTCCACATGCTCATTTCTGAGAGATATGTGTGTGTGAAAGCCGTCCTTCCCCTAGCTTGTTGGGAACACAAAGGTTCTCTTCAGTTACAAACTCCTCTCCATACATATATATAGGGAGGTACTAGCTACAATTCTCTTTTACAGTGAAACCTGCAGGAACTTCAAACCGGCACTAGGAAACAGACTGAGAAACCAGAGTAAAAGTTTCTCCTGCAACCCGTTCCCTTTGTGCTAGATGAACGAACGTCTCTCCACATGCTCAGTTCTGAGAGATAAGTGTGTGTGAAAGCTGTCCTTCACCTAGCTTGTTGGTAACACAAAGATTTTCTTCAGTTGCATACTCCAATCCATACATATATATGGGGAGGTACTAACTCCAACACGATTTTACAGTGAAAACTGCAGGAACTTCAAACCGGCACTAGGAAACAGACTGAGAACCCAGATAAATTGTTTCTCCTGCAACCCGTTCCCTTGGTGCTAGATGAACGAACGTCTCTCCACATGCTCAGTTCTGAGAGATATGTGTGTGTGAAAGCCGTCCTTCACCTAGCTTGTTGGGAACCCAAAGATTCTCTTCAGTAGCAAACTCCACTCCATAAATATATATGGGGAGGTACTAGCTCCAACTCGGTTTTACAGTGAAAACTGCAGGAACTTCAAAGCGGCACTAGGAAACAGACTGAGAAACCAGAGTTAAAGTTTCTCCTTCAAACCGTTCCCTTTGTGCTAGATGAACGAACGTCTCTCCACATGCTCAGATCTGAGAGATAAGTGTGTGTGAAACCCGTCCTTCAACTAGCTTGTTGGGAACACAAAGTTTCTCTTCAGTTGCAAACTCCATTCCATACATATATATGGGCAGGTACTAGCTCCATCTCGGTTTTACAGTGAAATCTGCAGGAAATTTAAACCGGCACTAGGAAACAGACTGAGAAACCAGAGTAAAACTTTCTCCTGCAAACCGTTACTTTTGTGCTAGATGAACGAACGTAGCTCCACATACTCAGTTCTGAGAGATATGTGTGTGTAAAGCCGTCCTTCACCTAGCTTGTAGGGAACACAAAGTTTCTCTTCAGTTGCAATCTCCAATCCATATATATATATGGGGAGGTACTAGCTCCAACTCGGTTTTACAGTGAAAACTGCAGGAACTTCAAACCGGCACTAGGAAACAGACTGAGAAACCAGAGTTAAAGTTTCTCCTTCAAACCGTTCCCTTTGTGCTAGATGAACGAACGTCTCTCCACATGCTCAGATCTGAGAGATAAGTGTGTGTGAAACCCGTCCTTCAACTAGCTTGTTGGGAACACAAAGTTTCTCTTCAGTTGCAAACTCCATTCCATACATATATATGGGCAGGTACTAGCTCCATCTCGGTTTTACAGTGAAATCTGCAGGAAATTTAAACCGGCACTAGGAAACAGACTGAGAAACCAGAGTAAAACTTTCTCCTGCAAACCGTTACCTTTGTGCTAGATGAACGAACGTAGCTCCACATACTCAGTTCTGAGAGATATGTGTGTGTAAAGCCGTCCTTCACCTAGCTTGTAGGGAACACAAAGTTTCTCTTCAGTTGCAAACTCCAATCCATATATATATATGGGGAGGTACTAGCTCCAACTCGGTTTTACAGTGAAAACTGCAGGAACTTCAAACCGGCACTAGGAAACAGACTGAAAAACCAGAGTAAAAGTTTCTCCTGCAACCCGTTCCCTTTGTGCTAAATGAACGAACGTCTCTCCACATGCTCAGTTCTGAGAGATAAGTGTGTGTGAAAGCCGTCCTTCACCTAGCTTGTTGGGAACACAAAGTTTCTTTTTAGTTGCAAACTCCACTCCATACATATATAAGGGGAGGTACTAGCTCCAACTCGGTTTTACAGTTAAAACTGCAGGAACTTCAAAACGGCACTATGAAACATACTGAGAACCAGAGTAAGAATTTCTCCTGCTACTCGTTCCATTGGTGCTAGATGAACGAACGTCTCTCCACATGCTCAGTTCTGAGAGATAAGTGTGTGTGAAAGCCGTCCTTCACATAGCTTGTTGGGAACACAAAGATTCTATTCAGTTGCAAACTCCAATCCATATATATATATGGGAAGGTACAAGCTCCAACACGGTTTTACAGTGAAAACTGCAGGAAATTCACACAGGCACTAGGAAACAGACTGAGAAACCAGAGTAAAAGTTTTCCCTGCTAACAGTTCCCTTTGTGCTAGATGAACGAACGTCTCTCCACATGCTCAGTTCTGAGAGATAAATGTGTGTGAAAACCGTACTTCACCTAGCTTGTTGGGAACACAAGTTTCTCTTCAGTTGCAAACTCCACTCCATACATATATATGGGGAGGTTCTAGCTCCAACTCGGTTTTACAGTGAAAACTGCAGGAACTTCAAACCGGCATTACGAAACAGACTGAGAAACCACAGTAAAAGTTTCCCTGCAACCCGTTCCCTTTGTGCTAGATGAAAGAACGTCTCTCCACATGCTCATTTCTGAGAGATAAGTGTGTGTGAAAGCCGTTTTTCACCTAGCTTGTTGGGAACACAAAGTTTCTTTTCAGTTGCAATCTCCACCACATACATTTATATGGGGAGGTACTAGCTCCAACTCGGTTTTACAGTGAAAATTGCAGGAACTTCAAACCGGCTCTAGGAAACAGACTGAGAAACCAGAGTAAAAGTTTCGCCTGCAACCCATTTCTTTTTTGCTAGATGAACGAACGTCTCTCCACATGCTCAGTTCTGAGAGATAAGTGTGTGTGAAAGCCGTCCTTCACCTAGCTTGTTGGGAACCAAAGTTTCTCTTCAGTTGCAAACTCCACTCCATACATATATATGGGGAGGTTCTAGCTCCAACTCGGTTTTACAGTGAAAACTGCAGGAACTTCAAACCGGCACTAGGAAACAGACTGAGAAACCAGAGAAAAAGTTTCCCTGCAACCCATTCCCTTTGTGCTAGATGAACGAAAGTCTCTCTACATGCTCAGTTCTGAGAGATAAGTGCGTGTGAATGCCGTCATTCACCTAGCTTGTTGGGAACACAAAGTTTCTCTTCAGATGCAAACTCCAATCCATACATATATATGGGGAGGTACTAGCTCCAACTCAGTTTTACACTGAAAACTGCAGGAACTTCAAACCGGCACTAGGAAACAGACTGAGAAACCAGAGTAAAAGTTTCTCCTGCAACCCGTTCCGTTTGTGCTAGATGAACGAACGTCTAATCACATGCTCAGTTCTGAGAGATAAGTGTGTGTGAAAGCCGTCCTTCACCTAGCTTGTTGGAAACACAAAGTTTCTCTTCAGTTGCAAACCCAACTCCATACATATATATGGGTAGGTACTAGCTCCAACTCGGTTTTACAGTGAAACTGCAGGAATTTCAAACCGGCACTAGTAAACAGACTGAGAAACCAGAGTAACAGTTTCTCCTGCAACCCGTTCCCTTTGTGCTAGATGAACGAACGTCTCTCCACATGCTCAGTTCTGAGAGATAAGTGTGTGTGAAAGCCGTCCTTCACCTAGCTTGTTGTGAACACAAAGTTTCTTTTCAGTTGCAAACTCCACTCCATACATATATATGGGGAGGTACTAGCTCCAGCTCGCTTTTACTGTGAAAACTGCAGGAACTTAAAACCGGCCCTAGGAAACAGACTGAGAAACCAGAGTAAAGTTTCTCCTGCAACACGTTCCATTTGTGCTAGATGAACGAACGTCTCTCCACATGCTCAGTTCTGAGAGATAAGTGCGTGTGAAAGCCATCATTCACCTAGCTTGTTGGGAACACAAAGTTTCTCTTCAGTTGCAAACTCCACTCCATACATATATATGGGGAGGTACTAGCTCAAACTCGGTTTTACAGTGAAAACTGCAGGAACTTCAAACCGGCACTAGGAAACCGACTGAGAAACCAGAGTAAATGTTTCTCCTGCAACCCGTTCCCTTTGTGCTAGATGAACGAACGTCTCTCCACATGCTCAGTTCTGAGAGATAAGTGTGTGTGAAAGCTGTCCTTCACCTAGCTTGTTGGGAACACAAAGATTCTCTTCAGTTGCAAACTCGAATCTTAACAATGTATGGGGAGGTACTAGCTCCAACTCGATTTTATAGTGAAAACTGCAGGAACTTCAAACCGGCACTAGGAAACAGACTGAGAAACCAGAGTAAAATTTCTCTTGCAATCCGCTCCATTGGTGCTAGATGAACGAACGTCTCTACACATGCTCAGATCTGAGAGATAAGTGTGTGAGAAAGCCGTCCTTCACTTAGCTTGTTTGGAACACAAAGTTTCTCTTCAGTTGCTAACTCCACTCCATACATATATATGGGGAGGTACTAGCTCCTACTCAGTTTTACACTGAAAACTGCAGGAACTTCAAACCGGCACTAGGAAACAGACTGAGAAACCAGAGTAAAAGTTTCTCCTGCAACCCGTTCCCTTTGTGCTAGATGAACGAACGTCTCTCCACATGCTCAGTTCTGAGAGTTATGTGCGTGAGAAAGCCGTCCTTCACCTAGCTTGTTGGGAACACAAAGTTTCTCTTCAGTTGCAAACTCCAATCCATACATATATATGGGGAGGTTCTAGCTCCAACTCGCTTTTACAGTGAAAACTGCAGGAACTTCAAACCGGCACTAGGAAACAGACTGAGAAACCAGAGTAAAAGTTTCTCCTGCAAACCGTTCCCTTTGTGCTAGATGAACGAACGTCTCTCCACATGCTCAGTTCTGAGAGATAAGTGTGTGTGAAAGCCGCCTTTCACCTACCTTGTTGGGAACACAAAGTTTCTCTTCAGCTGCAAACTCCACTCCCTACATATATATGGGGAGGTACTAGCTCCAACTCGGTTTTACAGTGAAAACTGCAGGAACTTCAAACCGGCACTAGGAAACAGACTGAGAAACCAGAGAAAAAGTTTCCCTGCAACCCATTCCCTTTGTGCTAGATGAACGAACGTCTCTCTACATGCTCAGTTCTGAGAGATAAGTGCGTGTGAATGCCGTCATTCACCTAGCTTGTTGGGAACACAAAGTTTCTCTTCAGATGCAAACTCCACTCCATACATATATATGGGGAGGTACTAGCTCCAACTCAGTTTTACACTGAAAACTGCAGGAACTTCAAACCGGCACTAGGAAACAGACTGAGAAACCAGAGTAAAAGTTTCTCCTGCAACCCGTTCCGTTTGTGCTAGATGAACGAACGTCTAATCACATGCTCAGTTCTGAGAGATAAGTGTGTGTGAAAGCCGTCCTTCACCTAGCTTGTTGGAAACACAAAGTTTCTCTTCAGTTGCAAACCCAACTCCATACATATATATGGGTAGGTACTAGCTCCAACTCGGTTTTACAGTGAAACTGCAGGAATTTCAAACCGGCACTAGTAAACAGACTGAGAAACCAGAGTAACAGTTTCTCCTGGAACCCGTTCCCTTTGTGCTAGATGAACGAACGTCTCTCCACATGCTCAGTTCTGAGAGATAAGTGTGTGTGAAAGCCGTCCTTCACCTAGCTTGTTGGGAACACAAAGTTTCTTTTCAGTTGCAAACTCCACTCCATACATATATATGGGGAGGTACTAGCTCCAGCTCGCTTTTACTGTGAAAACTGCAGGAACTTAAAACCGGCCCTAGGAAACAGACTGAGAAACCAGAGTAAAGTTTCTCCTGCAACGCGTTCCATTTGTGCTAGATGAACGAACGTCTCTCCACATGCTCAGTTCTGAGAGATAAGTGCGTGTGAAAGCCGTCATTCACCTAGCTTGTTGGGAACACAAAGTTTCTCTTCAGTTGCAAACTCCACTCCATACATATATATGGGGAGGTACTAGCTCCAACTCGGTTTTACAGTGAAAACTGCAGGAACTTCAAACCGGCACTAGGAAACCGACTGAGAAACCAGAGTAAATGTTTCTCCTGCAACCCGTTCCCTTTGTGCTAGATGAACGAACGTCTCTCCACATGCTCAGTTCTGAGAGATAAGTGTGTGTGAAAGCTGTCCTTCACCTAGCTTGTTGGGAACACAAAGATTCTCTTCAGTTGCAAACTCGAATCTTAACAATGTATGGGGAGGTACTAGCTCCAACTCGATTTTATAGTGAAAACTGCAGGAACTTCAAACCAGCACTAGGAAACAGACTGAGAAACCAGAGTAAAATTTCTCTTGCAATCCGCTCCATTGGTGCTAGATGAACGAACGTCTCTCCACATGCTACGTTCTGAGAGATAAGTGTGTGTGAAAGCCGTCCTTCACATAGCTTGTTGGGAACACAAAATTTCTTTTCAGTTGCTAAGTCCACTCCATACATATATATGGGGAGGTACAAGCTCCAACTCGGTTTTACAGTGAAAATTGCAGGAACTTCAAACCGGCACTAGGAAACAGACTGAGAAACCAGAGTAAAAATTTCTCCTGCCACCCGTTCCCTTTGTGCTAGATGAGCGAACGTCTCTCCACATGCTCATTTCTGAGAGATATGTGTGTGTGAAAGCCGTCCTTCCCCTAGCTTGTTGGGAACACAAAGGTTCTCTTCAGTTACAAACTCCTCTCCATACATATATATGGGGAGGTACTAGCTACAATTCTGTTTTACAGTGAAACCTGCAGGAACTTCAAACCGGCACTAGGAAACAGACTGAGAAACCACAGTAAAAGTTTCTCCTGCAACCCGTTCCCTTTGTGCTAGATGAACGAACGTCTCTCCACATGCTCAGTTCTGAGAGAGAAGTGTGTGTGAAAGCTGTCCTTCACCTAGCTTGTTGGTAACACAAAGATTCTCTTCAGTTGCAAACTCCAATCCATACATATATATGGGGAGGTACTAACTCCAACTCGATTTTACAGTGAAAACTGCAGGAACTTCAAACCGGCACTAGGAAACAGACTGAGAACCCAGAGAAATTGTTTCTCCTGCAACCCGTTCCCTTGGTGCTAGATGAACGAACGACTCTCCACATGCTCAGTTCTGAGAGATAAGTGTGTGTGAAAGCCGTCCTTCACCTAGCTTGTTGGGAACCCAAAGATTCTCTTCAGTAGCAAACTCCACTCCATAAATATATATGGGGAGGTACTAGCTCCAACTCGGTTTTACAGTGAAAACTGCAGGAACTTCAAAGCGGCACTAGGAAACAGACTGAGAAACCAGAGTAAAAGTTTCTCCTTCAAACCGTTCCCTTTGTGCTAGATGAACGAACGTCTCTCCACATGCTCAGATCTGAGAGATAAGTGTGTGTGAAACCCGTCCTTCACCTAGCTTGTTGGGAACACAAAGTTTCTCTTCAGTTGCAAACTCCACTCCATACATATATATGGGCAGGTACTAATTCCATCTCGGTTTTACAGTGAAATCTGCAGGAAATTTAAACCGGCACTAGGAAACAGACTGAGAAACCAGAGTAAAACTTTCTCCTGCAAACCGTTAACTTTGTGCTAGATGAACGAACGTAGCTCCACATACTCAGTTCTGAGGGATATGTGTGTGTAAAGCCGTCCTTCACCTAGCTTGTAGGGAACACAAAGTTTCTCTTCAGTTGCAAACTCCAATCCATATATATATATGGGGAGGTACTAGCTCCAACTCGGTTTTAAAGTGAAAACTGCAGGAACTTCAAACCGGCCCTAGGAAACAGACTGAGAAACCAGAGAAATATTTCTCCTGCAACCCGTTCCCTTTGTGCTAGATGAACGACCGTCTCTCCACATGCTCAGTTGTGAGAGATAAGTGTGTGTGAAAGCCGTCCTTCACCTAGCTTGTTGGGAACACAAAGTTTCTCTTCAGTTGCAAACTCCACTCCATACATATATATGGGGAGGTACTAGCTCCAACTCGGTTTTACAGTGAAAACTGCATTAACTTCAAAGCAGCACTAGGAAACAGACTGAGAAACCACAGTAAAAGTTTCTCCTGCAACCCGTTCCCTTTGTGCTAGATGAACGAACTTCTCTCCACATGCTAAGTTCTGAGAGTTAAGTGTGTGTGAAAGCCGTACTTCACCTAGCTTGTTGGGAACACAAAGTTTCTCTTCAATTGCAAACTCCAATCCATATATATATATGGGGAGGTACTAGCTCCAACTCGGTTTTACAGTGAAAACTGCAGGAACATCAAACCGGCACTAGGAAACAGACTGAGAAACCAGAGTAAAAGTTTCGCCTGCATCCAGTTCCCTTTGTGCCAGATGAACAAAGGTCTCTCCACATGCTCAGTTCTGAGAGATATGTGTGTGTGAAAGCCGTCCTTCAACTAACATGTTGGGAACACAAAGTTTCTCTTCAGTTGCAAACTCCACTCCATACATATATATGGGTAGGTACTATCTCCAACTCGGTTTTACAGTGAAAACTGCAGGAACTTCAAACCGGCACTAGGAAACATACTGAGAAACCAGAGTAAAATTTCGCCTGCAACCTGTTCCCTTTGTGCTAGATGAACGAACGTCTCTCCACATGCTCAGTTCTGAGAGATAAGTGTGTGTGAAAGCCGTCCTTCACCTAGCTTGTTGGTAACACAAAGATTCTTTTCAGTGGCAACCACCATTCCATACATATATATGGGGAGGTACTGGCTCCAACACGGTTTTACAGTGAAAACTGCAGGAAATTCAAACAGGCACTAGGAAACAGACTGAGAATCCAGAGTAAAAGTTTCTCCTGCAACACGTTCCCTTTGTTCTAGATGAGCGAACATCTCTCCACATGCTCAGTTCTGAGAGATATGTGTGTGTGAAAGCCGTCCTTCACCTAGCTTGTTGGGAAAACAAAGTTTCTCTTCAGTTGCAAACTCCACTCCATACATATATATGGGGAGGTACTAGCTCCAACTCGGTTTTACACTGAATACTGCAGGAACTTCAAACCGGCACTAGGAAACAGAGTGAGAAACCAGAGTAAAACTATCTCCTGCAACCGTTTCCATTTGTGCTAGATGAACGAACGTCTCTCCACATGCTCAGTTCTGAGAGATAAGTGTGTGTGAAAGCCGTCCTTCACCTAGCTTGTTGGGAACACAAAGTTTCTCTTCAGTTGCAAACTCCACTCCATACATATATATGGGGAGGTACCATCTCCAACTCGGTTTTACATTGAAAACTGCAGGAACTTCAAACCGGCACTAGGAAACAGACTGAGAAACCAGAATAAAATTTTCTCCTGCAACCGTTCCCTTTGTGCTACATGAACGAACTTCTCTCCACATGCTCAGTTCTGAGAGAAACGTGTGTGTGAAAGCAGTCCTTCACCTAGCTTGTTGGGAACACAAAGTTTCTCTTCAGTTGCAAACTCCCCTCCATACATATATATGGGGATGTACTAGCTCCAGCTCGGTTTTACAGTGAAAACTGCAGTAACTTCATACCGGCACTAGGAAAAAGACTGAGAAACCAGAGTAAATTTTTCCCTACAAACCGTTCCCTTTGTGCTAGATGAACGAAAGTCTCTCCTCATGCTCAATTCTGAGAGATAATTGTGTGTGAAAGCCGTCCTTAGCATAGCTTGTTGGGAACACAAAATTTCTTTTCAGTGGCAAACTCCTCTCCATACATATATATGGAGAGGTACTAGCTCCGACTCGGTTTTACAGTGAAATCTGCAGGAACTTCAAACCGGCACTAGGAAACAGACTGAGAAACCAGAGTAAAATTTCTCTTGCAATCCGCTCCATTGGTGCTAGATGAACGAACGTCTCTACACATGCTCAGATCTGAGAGATAAGTGTGTGAGAAAGCCGTCCTTCACTTAGCTTGTTTGGAACACAAAGTTTCTCTTCAGTTGCTAACTCCACTCCATACATATATATGGGGAGGTACTAGCTCCTACTCAGTTTTACACTGAAAACTGCAGGAACTTCAAACCGGCACTAGGAAACAGACTGAGAAACCAGAGTAAAAGTTTCTCCTGCAACCCGTTCCCTTTGTGCTAGAAGAATGAACGTCTCTCCACATGCTCAGTTCTGAGAGTTATGTGCGTGAGAAAGCCGTCCTTCACCTAACTTGTTGGGAACACAAAGTTTTTCTTCAGATGCAAACTCCACTCCATACATATATATGGGGAGGTACAAGCTCCAACTCAGTTTTACACTGAAAATTGCAGGAACTTCAAACCGGCACTAGGAAACAGACTGAGAAACCAGAGTAAAAGTTTCTCCTGCAACCCGTTCCCTTTGTGCTAGATGAACGAACGTCTCTCAACATGCTCAGTTCTGAGAGATAAGTGTGTGTGAAAGCCGTCCTTCACCTAGCTTGTTGGGAACACAAAGTTTCTCTTCAGTTGCAAACCCCACTCCTTACATATATATGGGGAGGTACTAGCTCCAACTCGGTTTTACAGTGAAAACAGCAGGAACTTCAAACAGGCACTAGGAAACAGACTGAGAAACCAGAGTAAAAGTTTCTCCTGCAACCCGTCCCTTTGGCTAGATGAACGAAAGTCTCTCCAAATGCTCAGTTCTGAGAGATAAGTGTGTGTGAAAGCCGTCCTTCACCTAGCTTGTTGGGAACACAAAGATTCTCTTCAGTTGCAAACTCCAATCTTAACATATGTATGGGGAGGTACTAGCTCCAACTCGGTTTTACAGTGAAAACTGCAGGAACTTCAAACCGGCACTAGGAAACAGACTGAGAAACCAGAGTAAAATTTCTCTTGTAACCCGCTCCATTGGTGCTAGATGAACGAACGTCTCTCCACATGCTACGTTCTGAGAGATAAGTGTGTGTGAAAGCCGTACTTCACATAGCTTGTTGGGAACACAAAGTTTCTCTTCAGTTGCAAACTCCACTCCATACATATATATGGGGAGGTACTAGCTCCAACTCGGTTTTACAGTGAAAACTGCAGGAACTTTAAACCGGCACTAGGAAACAGACTGAGAAACCAGAGTAAAAGTTTCTCCTGCAACCCATTCCCTTTGTGCTAGATGAACGAACGTCTCTCCACATGCTACGTTCTGAGAGATAAGTGTGTGTGAAAGCCGTCCTTCACATAGCTTGTTGGGAACACAAAATTTCTTTTCAGTTGCTAAGTCCACTCCATACATATATATGGGGAGGTACAAGCTCCAACTCGGTTTTACAGTGAAAATTGCAGGAACTTCAAAACGGCACTAGGAAACAGACTGAGAAACCAGAGTAAAAATTTCTCCTGCCACCCGTTCCCTTTGTGCTAGATGAGCGAACGTCTCTCCACATGCTCATTTCTGAGAGATATGTGTGTGTGAAAGCCGTCCTTCCCCTAGCTTGTTGGGAACACAAAGGTTCTCTTCAGTTACAAACTCCTCTCCATACATATATATGGGGAGGTACTAGCTACAATTCTGTTTTACAGTGAAACCTGCAGGAACTTCAAACCGGCACTAGGAAACAGACTGAGAAGCCAGAGTAAAAGTTTCTCCTGCAACCCGTTCCCTTTGTGCTAGATGAACGAACGTCTCTCCACATGCTCAGTTCTGAGAGATAAGTGTGTGTGAAAGCTGTCCTTCACCTAGCTTGTTGGTAACACAAAGATTCTCTTCAGTTGCAAACTCCAATCCATACATATATATGGGGAGGTACTAACTCCAACTCGATTTTACAGTGAAAACTGCAGGAACTTCAAACCGGCACTAGGAAACAGACTGAGAACCCAGATAAATTGTTTCTCCTGCAACCCGTTCCCTTGGTGCTAGATGAACGAACGTCTCTCCACATGCTCAGTTCTGAGAGATAAGTGTGTGTGAAAGCCGTCCTTCACCTAGCTTGTTGGGAACCCAAAGATTCTCTTCAGTAGCAAACTCCACTCCATAAATATATATGGGGAGGTACTAGCTCCAACTCGGTTTTACAGTGAAAACTGCAGGAACTTCAAAGCGGCACTAGGAAACAGACTGAGAAACCAGAGTAAAAGTTTCTCCTTCAAACCGTTCCCTTTGTGCTAGATGAACGAACGTCTCTCCACATGCTCAGATCTGAGAGATAAGTGTGTGTGAAACCCGTCCTTCACCTAGCTTGTTGGGAACACAAAGTTTCTCTTCAGTTGCAAACTCCACTCCATACATATATATGGGCAGGTACCATCTCCAACTCGGTTTTACATTGAAAACTGCAGGAACTTCAAACCGGCACTAGGAAACAGACTGAGAAACCAGAATAAAATTTTCTCCTGCAACCGTTCCCTTTGTGCTACATGAACGAACTTCTCTCCACATGCTCAGTTCTGAGAGAAACGTGTGTGTGAAAGCAGTCCTTCACCTAGCTTGTTGGGAACACAAAGTTTCTCTTCAGTTGCAAACTCCCCTCCATACATATATATGGGGATGTACTAGCTCCAGCTCGGTTTTACAGTGAAAACTGCAGTAACTTCATACCGGCACTAGGAAAAAGACTGAGAAACCAGAGTAAATTTTTCCCTACAAACCGTTCCCTTTGTGCTAGATGAACGAAAGTCTCTCCTCATGCTCAATTCTGAGAGATAATTGTGTGTGAAAGCCGTCCTTAGCATAGCTTGTTGGGAACACAAAATTTCTTTTCAGTGGCAAACTCCTCTCCATACATATATATGGAGAGGTACTAGCTCCGACTCGGTTTTACAGTGAAATCTGCAGGAACTTCAAACCGGCACTAGGAAACAGACTGAGAAACCAGAGTAAAATTTCTCTTGCAATCCGCTCCATTGGTGCTAGATGAACGAACGTCTCTACACATGCTCAGATCTGAGAGATAAGTGTGTGAGAAAGCCGTCCTTCACTTAGCTTGTTTGGAACACAAAGTTTCTCTTCAGTTGCTAACTCCACTCCATACATATATATGGGGAGGTACTAGCTCCTACTCAGTTTTACACTGAAAACTGCAGGAACTTCAAACCGGCACTAGGAAACAGACTGAGAAACCAGAGTAAAAGTTTCTCCTGCAACCCGTTCCCTTTGTGCTAGATGAACGAACGTCTCTCCACATGCTCAGTTCTGAGAGTTATGTGCGTGAGAAAGCCGTCCTTCACCTAACTTGTTGGGAACACAAAGTTTTTCTTCAGATGCAAACTCCATTCCATACATATATATGGGGAGGTACAAGCTCCAACTCAGTTTTACACTGAAAACTGCAGGAACTTCAAACCGGCACTAGGAAACAGACTGAGAAACCAGAGTAAAAGTTTCTCCTGCAACCCGTTCCCTTTGTGCTAAATGAACGAACGTCTCTCAACATGCTCAGTTCTGAGAGATAAGTGTGTGTGAAAGCCGTCCTTCACCTAGCTTGTTGGGAACACAAAGTTTCTCTTCAGTTGCAAACCCCACTCCTTACATATATATGGGGAGGTACTAGCTCCAACTCGGTTTTACAGTGAAAACAGCAGGAACTTCAAACAGGCACTAGGAAACAGACTGAGAAACCAGAGTAAAAGTTTCTCCTGCAACCCGTCCCTTTGGCTAGATGAACGAAAGTCTCTCCAAATGCTCAGTTCTGAGAGATAAGTGTGTGTGAAAGCCGTCCTTCACCTAGCTTGTTGGGAACACAAAGATTCTCTTCAGTTGCAAACTCCAATCTTAACATATGTATGGGGAGGTACTAGCTCCAACTCGGTTTTACAGTGAAAACTGCAGGAACTTCAAACCGGCACTAGGAAACAGACTGAGAAACCAGAGTAAAATTTCTCTTGTAACCCGCTCCATTGGTGCTAGATGAACGAACGTCTCTCCACATGCTACGTTCTGAGAGATAAGTGTGTGTGAAAGCCGTACTTCACATAGCTTGTTGGGAACACAAAGTTTCTCTTCAGTTGCAAACTCCACTCCATACATATATATGGGGAGGTACTAGCTCCAACTCGGTTTTACAGTGAAAACTGCAGGAACTTTAAACCGGCACTAGGAAACAGACTGAGAAACCAGAGTAAAAGTTTCTCCTGCAACCCATTCCCTTTGTGCTAGATGAACGAACGTCTCTCCACATGCTACGTTCTGAGAGATAAGTGTGTGTGAAAGCCGTCCTTCACATAGCTTGTTGGGAACACAAAATTTCTTTTCAGTTGCTAAGTCCACTCCATACATATATATGGGGAGGTACAAGCTCCAACTCGGTTTTACAGTGAAAATTGCAGGAACTTCAAACCGGCACTAGGAAACAGACTGAGAAACCAGAGTAAAAATTTCTCCTGCCACCCGTTCCCTTTGTGCTAGATGAGCGAACGTCTCTCCACATGCTCATTTCTGAGAGATATGTGTGTGTGAAAGCCGTCCTTCCCCTAGCTTGTTGGGAACACAAAGGTTCTCTTCAGTTACAAACTCCTCTCCATACATATATATGGGGAGGTACTAGCTACAATTCTGTTTTACAGTGAAACCTGCAGGAACTTCAAACCGGCACTAGGAAACAGACTGAGAAGCCAGAGTAAAAGTTTCTCCTGCAACCCGTTCCCTTTGTGCTAGATGAACGAACGTCTCTCCACATGCTCAGTTCTGAGAGATAAGTGTGTGTGAAAGCTGTCCTTCACCTAGCTTGTTGGTAACACAAAGATTCTCTTCAGTTGCAAACTCCAATCCATACATATATATGGGGAGGTACTAACTCCACCTCGATTTTACAGTGAAAACTGCAGGAACTTCAAACCGGCACTAGGAAACAGACTGAGAACCCAGATAAATTGTTTCTCCTGCAACCCGTTCCCTTGGTGCTAGATGAACGAACGTCTCTCCACATGCTCAGTTCTGAGAGATAAGTGTGTGTGAAAGCCGTCCTTCACCTAGCTTGTTGGGAACCCAAAGATTCTCTTCAGTAGCAAACTCCACTCCATAAATATATATGGGGAGGTACTAGCTCCAACTCGGTTTTACAGTGAAAACTGCAGGAACTTCAAAGCGGCACTAGGAAACAGACTGAGAAACCAGAGTAAAAGTTTCTCCTTCAAACCGTTCCCTTTGTGCTAGATGAACGAACGTCTCTCCACATGCTCAGATCTGAGAGATAAGTGTGTGTGAAACCCGTCCTTCACCTAGCTTGTTGGGAACACAAAGTTTCTCTTCAGTTGCAAACTCCACTCCATACATATATATGGGCAGGTACTAGTTCCATCTCGGTTTTACAGTGAAATCTGCAGGAAATTTAAACCGGCACTAGGAAACAGACTGAGAAACCAGAGTAAAACTTTCTCCTGCAAACCGTTACCTTTGTGCTAGATGAACGAACGTAGCTCCACATACTCATTTCTGAGAGATATGTGTGTGTAAAGCCGTCCTTCACCTAGCTTGTAGGGAACACAAAGTTTCTCTTCAGTTGCAAACTCCAATCCATATATATATATGGGGAGGTACTAGCTCCAACTCGGTTTTAAAGTGAAAACTGCAGGAACTTCAAACCGGCCCTAGGAAACAGACTGAGAAACCAGAGAAATATTTCTCCTGCAACCCGTTCCCTTTGTGCTAGATGAACGACCGTCTCTCCACATGCTCAGATGTGAGAGATAAGTGTGTGTGAAAGCCGTCCTTCACCTAGCTTGTTGGGAACACAAAGTTTCTCTTCAGTTGCAAACTCCACTCCATACATATATATGGGGAGGTACTAGCTCCAACTCGGTTTTACAGTGAAAACTGCATTAACTTCAAAGCAGCACTAGGAAACAGACTGAGAAACCACAGTAAAAGTTTCTCCTGCAACCCGTTCCCTTTGTGCTAGATGAACGAACTTCTCTCCACATGCTAAGTTCTGAGAGTTAAGTGTGTGTGAAAGCCGTACTTCACCTAGCTTGTTGGGAACACAAAGTTTCTCTTCAATTGCAAACTCCAATCCATATATATATATGGGGAGGTACTAGCTCCAACTCGGTTTTACAGTGAAAACTGCAGGAACTTCAAACCGGCACTAGGAAACAGACTGAGAAACCAGAGTAAAAGTTTCGCCTGCATCCCGTTCCCTTTGTGCCAGATGAACAAAAAGTCTCTCCACATGCTCAGTTCTGAGAGTTATGTGTGTGTGAAAGCCGTCCTTCACCTAACATGTTGGGAACACAAAGTTTCTCTTCAGTTGCAAACTCCACTCCATACATATATATGGGTAGGTACTATTTCCAACTCGGTTTTACAGTGAAAACTGCAGGAACTTCAAACCGGCACTAGGAAACATACTGAGAAACCAGAGTAAAATTTCGCCTGCAACCTGTTCCCTTTGTGCTAGATGAACGAACGTCTCTCCACATGCTCAGTTCTGAGAGATAAGTGTGTGTGAAAGCCGTCCTTCACCTAGCTTGTTGGTAACACAAAGATTCTTTTCAGTGGCAACCACCATTCCATACATATATATGGGGAGGTACTGGCTCCAACACGGTTTTACAGTGAAAACTGCAGGAACTTCAAACAGGCACTAGGAAACAGACTGAGAATCCAGAGTAAAAGTTTCTCCTGCAACACGTTCCCTTTGTTCTAGATGAGCGAACATCTCTCCACATGCTCAGTTCTGAGAGATAAGTGTGTGTGAAAGCCGTAATTCACCTAACTTGTTGGGAACACAAAGATTCTCTTCAGTTGCAAACTCCACTCCATACATATATATGGGGAGGTACTAGCCCCAACTCTGTTTTACAGTGAAAACTGCAGGAAATTCAAACCGGCACTACGAAACAGACTGAGAAACCAGAGTAAAATTTCTCCTGCAAACCGTTCCCTTTGTACTAGATGAACGAACGTCTCTCCACATGCTCAGGTCTGAGAGATAATTGCGTGTGAAAGCCGTCCTTCACCTAGCTTGTTGGGAACACAAAGTTTCTCTACAGTTGCTAACTACACTCCATACATATATATGGGGAAGTACAAGATCCAACTCGGTTTTACAGTGAAAACTGCAGAAACTTCAAACCGGAACTAGGAAACAGACTGAGAAACCAGAGTAAAAGTTTCGCCTGCAAACCGTTCCCTTTTTGCTAAATGAAGGAACGTCTCTCCACATGCTCAGTTCTGAGAGATAAGTGTGTGTGATAGCCGTCCTCCACTTGGCTTTTTGGGAAAACAAAGTTTCTCTTCATTTGCAAACTCCACTCCATACATATATATGGGGAGGTACTAGCTCCAACTCTGTTTTACAGTGAAAACTGCAGGAACTTCAAACCGGCACTAGGAAACAGACTGAGAAACAAGAGTAAAAGTTTCTCCTGCAACCCGTTCTTTGTTCTAGATGAACGAACGTCTCTCCACATGCCCAGTTCTGAGAGATAATGTGTGTGAAAGCCATCCTTCACCTAGCTTATAGGGAACACAAAGATTCTCTTCAGTAGCAAACTTCACTCCATACATATATATGGGGAGGTACTAGCTCCAACTAGGTTTTACAGAGAAAACTGCAGGAAATTCAAACCGGCAATAGGAAACAGACTGAGAAATCAGAATAAAGTTTCTCCTGCAACCCGTTCCTTTTGTGCTAGATGAACGAACGTCTCTTCACATGCTCAGTTCTGAGAGATAAGTGTTTGTGAAAGACGTATTTCACCTAGGTTGTTGGGAATACAAAGATTCTCTTCAGTTGCAAACTCCAATCCATACATATATATGGGGAGGTACTAGCTCCAACTCGGTTTTACAGTGAAAATTGCAGGAACTTCAAACCGGCTCTAGGAAACAGACTGAGAAACCAGAGTAAAAGTTTCCCTGCAACCCGTTTCCTTTGTGCTAGGTGAACGAACATCTCTCCACATGCTCAGTTCTGAGAGATAAGTGTGTGTGAAAGCCGTCCTTCACCTAGCTTGTTTGGAACACAAAGTTTCTCTTCAGTTGCAAACTCCACTCCATACATATATATGGGGAGGTACTAGCTCCAACTAAGATTTACAGTGAAAACTGCAGGAACTTCAAACCGGCACTAGGAAACAGGCTGAGAAACCTGAGTAAATGTTTCAGCTGCAACCCGTTCCCTCTGTGCTAGATGAACGAACGTCTCTCCACATGCTCAGTTCTGAGAGATAAGTGTGTGTGAAAGCCGTCCTTCACCTAGCTTGTTGGGAACACAAAGATTCTCTTCAGTTGCTAACTACACTCCATACATATATATGGGGAGGAACAAGATCCAACTCGGTTTTACAGTGAAAACTGCAGGAACTTCAAACCGGCACTAGGAAACAGACTGAGAAACCAGAGTCAAAGTTTCGCCTGCAACCCGTTCCCTTTGTGCTAAATGAACGAACGTCTCTTCTCATGCTCAGTTCTGATAGATAAGTGTATGTGAAAGCAGTCCTTCACTTGGCTTTTTGGGAAAAAAAAGTTTCTCTTCAGTTGCTAACTCCACTCCATACATATATATTGGGAGGTACAAGTTCCAACTCTGTTTTACAGTGAAAACTGCAGGAACTTCAAACCGGCACTAGGAAACAGACTGAGAAACCAGAGTAAAAGTTTCTCCTGCAACCCGTTCCTTTGTGCTAGATGAACGAACGTCTCTCCACATGCTCATTTCTGAGAGATAATGTGTGTGAAATCCGTCCTTCACCTAGCTTATAGGGAACACAAAGATTCTCTTCAGTAGCAAACATCACTCCATACATATATATGGGGAGGTACTAGCTCCAACTCGGTTTTACAGTGAAAACTGCAGGAACTTCAAACTGGCACTAGGAAACAGACTGAGAATCCAGAGCAAAATTTCCCCTGCATCCCGTACCCTTTGTGCTAGATGAATGAACGTCTCTCCACATGCTCAGTTCTGAGAGATAAGTGTGTGTGAAAGCCGCCCTTCACCTAGCTTGTTGGGAACACAAAGTTTCTCTTCAGTTGCAAACTCCACTCCATACATTTATATGGGGAGGTACTAGCTCCAACTCGGATTTACAGTGAAAACTGCAGGAACTTCAAACCGGCACTAGGAAACAGACTGAGAAACCAGAGTAAAAGTTTCGCCTGCATCCCGTTCCCTTTGTGCCAGATGAACAAAGGTCTCTCCACATGCTCAGTTCTGAGAGATATGTGTGTGTGAAAGCCGTCCTTCACCTAACATGTTGGGAACACAAAGTTTCTCTTCAGTTGCTAACTCCACTCCATACATATATATGGGGAGGTACTATCTCCAACTCGGTTTTACAGTGAAAACTGCAGGAACTTCAAACCGGCACTAGGAAACATACTGAGAAACCAGAGTAAAATTTCGCCTGTAACCTGTTCCCTTTGTGCTAGATGAACGAACGTCTCTCCACATGCTCAGTTCTGAGAGATAAGTGTGTGTGAAAGCCGTCCTTCACCTAGCTTGTTGGGAACACAAAGATTCTTTTCAGTGGCAAACACCATTCCATACATATATATGGGGAGGTACAGGCTCCAACACGGTTTTACAGTGAAAACTGCAGGAAATTCAAACAGGCACTAGGAAACAGACTGAGAATCCAGAGTAAAAGTTTCTCCTGCAACACGTTCCCTTTGTTCTAGATGAGCGAACATCTCTCCACATGCTCAGTTCTGAGAGATATGTGTGTGTGAAAGCCGTCCTTCACCTAGCTTGTTGGGAAAACAAAGTTTCTCTTCAGTTGCAAACTCCACTCCACACATATATATGGGGAGGTACTAGCTCCAACTCGGTTTTACACTGAATACTGCAGGAACTTCAAACCGGCACTAGGAAACAGAGTGAGAAACCAGAGTAAAACTATCTCCTGCAACCGTTTCCATTTGTGCTAGATGAACGAACGTCTCTCCACATGCTCAGTTCTGAGAGATAAGTGTGTGTGAAAGCCGTCATTCATCTAGCTTGTTGGGAACACAAAGTTTCTCTTCAGTTGCAAACTCCACTCCATACATATATATGGGGAGGTACCATCACCAACTCGGTTTTACATTGAAAACTGCAGGAACTTCAAACCGGCACTAGGAAACAGACTGAGAAACCAGAATAAAAGTTTCTCCTGCAAACCGTTCCCTTTGTGCTACATGAACGAACTTCTCTCCACATGCTCAGTTCTGAGAGAAACGTGTGTGTTAAAGCAGTCCTTCACCTAGCTTGTTGGGAACACAAAGTTTCTCTTCAGTTGCAAACTCCCCTCCATACATATATATGGGGATGTACTAGCTCCAGCTCGGTTTTACAGTGAAAACTGCAGGAACTTCATACCGGCACTAGGAAAAAGACTGAGAAACCAGAGTAAAATTTTCCCTACAAACCGTTCCCTTTGTGCTAGATGAACGAAAGTCACTCCTCATGCTCAATTCTGAGAGATAATTGTGTGTGAAATCCGTCCTTAGCATAGCTTGTTGGGAACACAAAATTTCTTTTCAGTTGCAAACTCCTCTCCATACATATATATGGAGAGGTACTAGCTCCGACTCGGTTTTACAGTGAAATCTGCAGGAACTTCAAACCGGCACTAAGAAACAAACTGAGAAACCAGAGTAAAAGTTTCTCCTGGAACCCGTTCCTTTTGTGCTAGATGAGCGAACGTCTCTCCACATGCTCAGTTCTGAGAGATATGTGTGTGTGAAAGTCGTCCTTCACCTAGCTTGTTGGGAACACAAAGGTTCTTTCAGTTGAAAACTCCACTCCATACATATATATGGGGAGGTACTCGCTCCAACTCGTTTTTATAGTGAAAACTGCAGGAACTTCAAATCGGCACTAGGAAAAAGACTGAGAATCCAGAGTAAAAGTTTCGCCTGCAACCCGTTACTTTTGTGCTAGATGAACGAACGTCTCTCAACATGCTCAGTTCTGAGAGATAAGTGTGTGTGAAAGCCGTCCTTCAACTAGCTTGTTGGGAACACAAAGTTTCTCTTCAGTTGCAAACTCCACTCCATACATATACATGGATAGGTACTAGCTCCAACTCGGTTTTACACTGAAAACTGCAGGAACGTCAAACCGGGACTAGGAAACAGACTGAGAAACCAGAGTAAAAGTTTCTCTTGCAAACGTTTCCATTTGTGCTAGATGAACGAACATCTCTCCACATGCTCAGTTCTGAGAGATATGTGTGTGTGAAAGCCGTACTTCACCTAGCTTGTTGGGAACACAAAGGTTCTCTTCAGTTGCAAAATCCACTCCATACATATATATGGGGAGGTACTAGCTCCAACTCGGTTTTACAGTGAAAACTGCAGGAACTTCAAACCAGCACTAGGAAACAGGCTGAGAAACCTGAGTAAATGTTTCACCTGCAACCCGTTCCCTCTGTGCTAGATGAACGAACGTCTCTCCACATGCTCAGTTCTGAGAGATAAGTGTGTGTGAAAGCCGTCCTTCAACTAGATTGTTGGGAACACTAAGTTTCTCTTCAGTTGCAAACTCCACTCCATACATATACATGGATAGGTACTAGCTCCAACTCGGTTTTACACTGAAAACTGCAGGAACGTCAAACCGGGACTAGGAAACAGACTGAGAAACCAGAGTAAAACTTTCTCCTGCAAACCGTTACCTTTGTGCTAGATGAACGAACGTAGCTCCACATACTCAGTTCTGAGAGATATGTGTGTGTAAAGCCGTCCTTCACCTAGCTTGTAGGGAACACAAAGTTTCTCTTCAGTTGCAATCTCCAATCCATATATATATATGGGGAGGTACTAGCTCCAACTCGGTTTTACAGTGAAAACTGCAGGAACTTCAAACCGGCACTAGGAAACAGACTGAAAAACCAGAGTAAAAGTTTCTCCTGCAACCCGTTCCCTTTGTGCTAAATGAACGAACGTCTCTCCACATGCTCAGTTCTGAGAGATAAGTGTGTGTGAAAGCCGTCCTTCACCTAGCTTGTTGGGAACACAAAGTTTCTTTTTAGTTGCAAACTCCACTCCATACATATATAAGGGGAGGTACTAGCTCCAACTCGGTTTTACAGTTAAAACTGCAGGAACTTCAAAACGGCACTAGGAAACATAGTGAGAACCAGAGTAAGAGTTTCTCCTGCTACTCGTTCCATTGGTGCTAGATGAACGAACGTCTCTCCACATGCTCAGTTCTGAGAGATAAGTGTGTGTGAAAGCCGTCCTTCACATAGCTTGTTGGGAACACAAAGATTCTATTCAGTTGCAAACTCCAATCCATATATATATATGGGAAGGTACTAGCTCCAACTCGGTTTTACAGTGAAAACTGCAGGAACTTCACACAGGCACTAGGAAACAGACTGAGAAACCAGAGTAAAAGTTTCCCCTGCTAACAGTTCCCTTTGTGCTAGATGAACGAACGTCTCTCCACATGCTCAGTTCTGAGAGATAAATGTGTGTGAAAACCGTACTTCACCTAGCTTGTTGGGAACAGAAGTTTCTCTTCAGTTGCAAACTCCACTCCATACATATATATGGGGAGGTTCTAGCTCCAACTCGGTTTTACAGTGAAAACTGCAGGAACTTCAAACCGGTATTACGAAACAGACTGAGAAACCACAGTAAAAGTTTCCCTGCAACCCGTTCCCTTTGTGCTAGATGAAAGAACGTCTCTCCACATGCTCATTTCTGAGAGATAAGTGTGTGTGAAAGCCGTTTTTCACCTAGCTTGTTGGGAACACAAAGTTTCTTTTCAGTTGCAATCTCCACTCCATACATTTATATGGGGAGGTACTAGCTCCAACTCGGTTTTACAGTGAAAATTGCAGGAACTTCAAACCGGCTCTAGGAAACAGACTGAGAAACCAGAGTAAAAGTTTCGCCTGCAACCCATTTCTTTTTTGCTAGATGAACGAACGTCTCTCCACATGCTCAGTTCTGAGAGATAATTGTGTGTGAAAGCCGTCCTTCACCTAGCTTGTTGGGAACACAAAGTTTCTCTTCAGTTGCAAACTCCAATCCATACATATATATGGGGAGGTTCTAGCTCCAACTCGCTTTTACAGTGAAAACTGCAGGAACTTCAAACCGGCACTAGGAAACAGACTGAGAAACCAGAGTAAAAGTTTCTCCTGCAAACCGTTCCCTTTGTGCTAGATGAACGAACGTCTCTCCACATGCTCAGTTCTGAGAGATAAGTGTGTGTGAAAGCCGCCTTTCACCTACCTTGTTGGGAACACAAAGTTTCTCTTCAGCTGCAAACTCCACTCCCTACATATATATGGGGAGGTACTAGCTCCAACTCGGTTTTACAGTGAAAATTGCAGGAACTTAAAATCGGCCCTAGGAAACAGACTGAGAAACCAGAGTAAAGTTTCTCCTGCAACGCGTTCCATTTGTGCTAGATGAACGAACGTCTCTCTACATGCTCAGTTCTGAGAGATAAGTGCGTGTGAAAGCCGTCATTCACCTAGCTTGTTGGGAACACAAAGTTTCTCTTCAGTTGCAAACTCCACTCCATACATATATATGGGGAGGTACTAGCTCCAACTCGGTTTTACAGTGAAAACTGCAGGAACTTCAAACCGGCACTAGGAAACCGACTGAGAAACCAGAGTATATGTTTCTCCTGCAACCCGTTCCCTTTGTGCTAGATGAACGAACGTCTCTCCACATGCTCAGTTCTGAGAGATAAGTGTGTGTGAAAGCTGTCCTTCACCTAGCTTGTTGGGAACACAAAGATTCTCTTCAGTTGCAAACTCGAATCTTAACAATGTATGGGGAGGTACTAGCTCCAACTCGATTTTATAGTGAAAACTGCAGGAACTTCAAACCGGCACTAGGAAACAGACTGAGAAACCAGAGTAAAATTTCTCTTGCAATCCGCTCCATTGGTGCTAGATGAACGAACGTCTCTACACATGCTCAGATCTGAGAGATAAGTGTGTGAGAAAGCCGTCCTTCACTTAGCTTGTTTGGAACACAAAGTTTCTCTTCAGTTGCTAACTCCACTCCATACATATATATGGGGAGGTACTAGCTCCTACTCAGTTTTACACTGAAAACTGCAGGAACTTCAAACCGGCACTAGGAAACAGACTGAGAAACCAGAGTAAAAGTTTCTCCTGCAACCCGTTCCCTTTGTGCTAGATGAACGAACGTCTCTCCACATGCTCAGTTCTGAGAGTTATGTGCGTGAGAAAGCCGTCCTTCACCTAACTTGTTGGGAACACAAAGTTTTTCTTCAGATGCAAACTCCACTCCATACATATATATGGGGAGGTACAAGCTCCAACTCAGTTTTACACTGAAAACTGCAGGAACTTCAAACCGGCACTAGGAAACAGACTGAGAAACCAGAGTAAAAGTTTCTCCTGCAACCCGTTCCCTTTGTGCTAGATGAACGAACGTCTCTCAACATGCTCAGTTCTGAGAGATAAGTGTGTGTGAAAGCCGTCCTTCACCTAGCTTGTTGGGAACACAAAGTTTCTCTTCAGTTGCAAACCCCACTCCTTACATATATATGGGGAGGTACTAGCTCCAACTCGGTTTTACAGTGAAAACAGCAGGAACTTCAAACAGGCACTAGGAAACAGACTGAGAAACCAGAGTAAAAGTTTCTCCTGCAACCCGTCCCTTTGGCTAGATGAACGAAAGTCTCTCCAAATGCTCAGTTTTGAGAGATAAGTGTGTGTGAAAGCCGTCCTTCACCTAGCTTGTTGGGAACACAAAGATTCTCTTCAGTTGCAAACTCCAATCTTAACATATGTATGGGGAGGTACTAGCTCCAACTCGGTTTTACAGTGAAAACTGCAGGAACTTCAAACCGGCACTAGGAAACAGACTGAGAAACCAGAGTAAAATTTCTCTTGTAACCCGCTCCATTGGTGCTAGATGAACGAACGTCTCTCCACATGCTACGTTCTGAGAGATAAGTGTGTGTGAAAGCCGTACTTCACATAGCTTGTTGGGAACACAAAGTTTCTCTTCAGTTGCAAACTCCACTCCATACATATATATGGGGAGGTACTAGCTCCAACTCGGTTTTACAGTGAAATCTGCAGGAACTTTAAACCGGCACTAGGAAACAGACTGAGAAACCAGAGTAAAAGTTTCTCCTGCAACCCATTCCCTTTGTGCTAGATGAACGAACGTCTCTCCACATGCTACGTTCTGAGAGATAAGTGTGTGTGAAAGCCGTCCTTCACATAGCTTGTTGGGAACACAAAATTTCTTTTCAGTTGCTAAGTCCACTCCATACATATATATGGGGAGGTACAAGCTCCAACTCGGTTTTACAGTGAAAATTGCAGGAACTTCAAAACGGCACTAGGAAACAGACTGAGAAACCAGAGTAAAAATTTCTCCTGCCACCCGTTCCCTTTGTGCTAGATGAGCGAACGTCTCTCCACATGCTCATTTCTGAGAGATATGTGTGTGTGAAAGCCGTCCTTCCCCTAACTTGTTGGGAACACAAAGGTTCTCTTCAGTTACAAACTCCTCTCCATACATATATATGGGGAGGTACTAGCTACAATTCTGTTTTACAGTGAAACCTGCAGGAACTTCAAACCGGCACTAGGAAACAGACTGAGAAGCCAGAGTAAAAGTTTCTCCTGCAACCCGTTCCCTTTGTGCTAGATGAACGAACGTCTCTCCACATGCTCAGTTCTGAGAGATAAGTGTGTGTGAAAGCTGTCCTTCACCTAGCTTGTTGGTAACACAAAGATTCTCTTCAGTTGCAAACTCCAATCCATACATATATATGGGGAGGTACTAACTCCAACTCGATTTTACAGTGAAAACTGCAGGAACTTCAAACCGGCACTAGGAAACAGACTGAGAACCCAGATAAATTGTTTCTCCTGCAACCCGTTCCCTTGGTGCTAGATGAACGAACGTCTCTCCACATGCTCAGTTCTGAGAGATAAGTGTGTGTGAAAGCCGTCCTTCACCTAGCTTGTTGGGAACCCAAAGATTCTCTTCAGTAGCAAACTCCACTCCATAAATATATATGGGGAGGTACTAGCTCCAACTCGGTTTTACAGTGAAAACTGCAGGAACTTCAAAGCGGCACTAGGAAACAGACTGAGAAACCAGAGTAAAAGTTTCTCCTTCAAACCGTTCCCTTTGTGCTAGATGAACGAACGTCTCTCCACATGCTCAGATCTGAGAGATAAGTGTGTGTGAAACCCGTCCTTCACCTAGCTTGTTGGGAACACAAAGTTTCTCTTCAGTTGCAAACTCCACTCCATACATATATATGGGCAGGTACTAGTTCCATCTCGGTTTTACAGTGAAATCTGCAGGAAATTTAAACCGGCACTAGGAAACAGACTGAGAAACCAGAGTAAAACTTTCTCCTGCAAACCGTTACCTTTGTGCTAGATGAACGAACGTAGCTCCACATACTCAGTTCTGAGAGATATGTGTGTGTAAAGCCGTCCTTCACCTAGCTTGTAGGGAACACAAAGTTTCTCTTCAGTTGCAAACTCCAATCCATATATATATATGGGGAGGTACTAGCTCCAACTCGGTTTTAAAGTGAAAACTGCAGGAACTTCAAACCGGCCCTAGGAAACAGACTGATAAACCAGAGAAATATTTCTCCTGCAACCCGTTCCCTTTGTGCTAGATGAACGACCGTCTCTCCACATGCTCAGTTGTGAGAGATAAGTGTGTGTGAAAGCCGTCCTTCACCTAGCTTGTTGGGAACACAAAGTTTCTCTTCAGTTGCAAACTCCACTCCATACATATATATGGGGAGGTACTAGCTCCAACTCGGTTTTACAGTGAAAACTGCATTAACTTCAAAGCAGCACTAGGAAACAGACTGAGAAACCACAGTAAAAGTTTCTCCTGCAACCCGTTCCCTTTGTGCTAGATGAACGAACGTCTCTCAACATGCTCAGTTCTGAGAGATAAGTGTGTGTGAAAGCCGTCCTTCACCTAGCTTGTTGGGAACACAAAGTTTCTCTTCAGTTGCAAACCCCACTCCTTACATATATATGGGGAGGTACTAGCTCCAACTCGGTTTTACAGTGAAAACAGCAGGAACTTCAAACAGGCACTAGGAAACAGACTGAGAAACCAGAGTAAAAGTTTCTCCTGCAACCCGTCCCTTTGGCTAGATGAAAGAAAGTCTCTCCAAATGCTCAGTTTTGAGAGATAAGTGTGTGTGAAAGCCGTCCTTCACCTAGCTTGTTGGGGACACAAAGATTCTCTTCAGTTGCAAACTCCAATCTTAACATATGTATGGGGAGGTACTAGCTCCAACTCGGTTTTACAGTGAAAACTGCAGGAACTTCAAACCGGCACTAGGAAACAGACTGAGAAACCAGAGTAAAATTTCTCTTGTAACCCGCTCCATTGGTGCTAGATGAACGAACGTCTCTCCACATGCTACGTTCTGAGAGATAAGTTTGGGTGAAAGCCGTACTTCACATAGCTTGTTGGGAACACAAATTTCTCTTCAGTTGCAAACTCCACTCCATACATATATATGGGGAGGTACTAGCTCCAACTCGGTTTTACAGTGAAAACTGCAGGAACTTTAAACCGGCACTAGGAAACAGACTGAGAAACCAGAGTAAATGTTTCTCCTGCAACCCATTCCCTTTGTGCTAGATGAACGAACGTCTCTCCACATGCTACGTTCTGAGAGATAAGTGTGTGTGAAAGCCGTCCTTCACATAGCTTGTTGGGAACACAAAATTTCTTTTCAGTTGCTAAGTCCACTCCATAAATATATATGGGTAGGTACAAGCTCCAACTCGGTTTTACAGTGAAAATTGCAGGAACTTCAAACCGGCACTAGGAAACAGACTGATAAACCAGAGAAATATTTCTCCTGCAACCCGTTCCCTTTGTGCTAGATGAACGACCGTCTCTCCACATGCTCAGTTGTGAGAGATAAGTGTGTGTGAAAGCCGTCCTTCACCTAGCTTGTTGGGAACACAAAGTTTCTCTTCAGTTGCAAACTCCACTCCATACATATATATGGGGAGGTACTAGCTCCAACTCGGTTTTACAGTGAAAACTGCATTAACTTCAAAGCAGCACTAGGAAACAGACTGAGAAACCACAGTAAAAGTTTCTCCTGCAACCCGTTCCCTTTGTGCTAGATGAACGAACTTCTCTCCACATGCTAAGTTCTGAGAGTTAAGTGTGTGTGAAAGCCGTACTTCACCTAGCTTGTTGGGAACACAAAGTTTCTCTTCAATTGCAAACTCCAATCCATATATATATATGGGGAGGTACTAGCTCCAACTCGGTTTTACAGTGAAAACTGCAGGAACTTCAAACCGGCACTAGGAAACAGACTGAGAAACCAGAGTAAAATTTTCGCCTGCATCCCGTTCCCTTTGTGCCAGATGAACAAAGGTCTCTCCACATGCTCAGTTCTGAGAGATATGTGTGTGTGAAAGCCTTCCTTCACCTAACATGTTGGGAACACAAAGTTTCTCTTCAGTTGCAAACTCCACTCCATACATATATATGGGTAGGTACTATCTCCAACTCGGTTTTACAGTGAAAACTGCAGGAACTTCAAACCGGCACTAGGAAACATACTGAGAAACCAGAGTAAAATTTCGCCTGCAACCTGTTCCCTTTGTGCTAGATGAACGAACGTCTCTCCACATGCTCAGTTCTGAGAGATAAGTGTGTGTGAAAGCCGTCCTTCACCTAGCTTGTTGGTAACACAAAGATTCTTTTCAGTGGCAACCACCATTCCATACATATATATGGGGAGGTACTGGCTCCAACACGATTTTACAGTGAAAACTGCAGGAAATTCAAACAGGCACTAGGAAACAGACTGAGAATCCAGAGTAAAAGTTTCTCCTGCAACACGTTCCCTTTGTTCTAGATGAGCGAACATCTCTCCACATGCTCAGTTCTGAGAGATATGTGTGTGTGAAAGCCGTCCTTCACCTAGCTTGTTGGGAAAACAAAGTTTCTCTTCAGTTGCAAACTCCACTCCATACATATATATGGGGAGGTACTAGCTCCAACTCGGTTTTACACTGAATACTGCAGGAACTTCAAACCGGCACTAGGAAACAGAGTGAGAAACCAGAGTAAAACTATCTCCTGCAACCGTTTCCATTTGTGCTAGATGAACGAACGTCTCTCCACATGCTCAGTTCTGAGAGATAAGTGTGTGTGAAAGCCGTCCTTCACCTAGCTTGTTGGGAACACAAAGTTTCTCTTCAGTTGCAAACTCCACTCCATACATATATATGGGGAGGTACCATCTCCAACTCGGTTTTACATTGAAAACTGCAGGAACTTCAAACCGGCACTAGGAAACAGACTGAGAAACCAGAATAAAATTTTCTCCTGCAAACCGTTCCCTTTGTGCTACATGAACGAACTTCTCTCCACATGCTCAGTTCTGAGAGAAACGTGTGTGTGAAAGCAGTCCTTCACCTAGCTTGTTGGGAACACAAAGTTTCTCTTCAGTTGCAAACTCCCCTCCATACATATATATGGGGATGTACTAGCTCCAGCTCGGTTTTACAGTGAAAACTGCAGGAACTTCATACCGGCACTAGGAAAAAGACTGAGAAACCAGAGTAAAATTTTCCCTACAAACCGTTCCCTTTGTGCTAGATGAACGAAAGTCTCTCCTCATGCTCAATTCTGAGAGATAATTGTGTGTGAAAGCCGTCCTTAGCATAGCTTGTTGGGAACACAAAATTTCTTTTCAGTTGCAAACTCCTCTCCATACATATATATGGAGAGGTACAAGCTCCGACTCGGTTTTACAGTGAAATCTGCAGGAACTTCAAACCGGCACTAAGAAACAAACTGAGAAACCAGAGTAAAAGTTTCTCCTGGAACCCGTTCCTTTTGTGCTAGATGAGCGAACGTCTCTCCACATGCTCAGTTCTGAGAGATATGTGTGTGTGAAAGTCGTCCTTCACCTAGCTTGTTGGGAACACAAAGGTTCTTTCAGTTGAAAACTCCACTCCATACATATATATGGGGAGGTACTAGCTCCAACTCGTTTTTATAGTGAAAACTGCAGGAACTTCAAATCGGCACTAGGAAAATACTGAGAATCCAGAGTAAAAGTTTCGCCTGCAACCCGTTACTTTTGTGCTAGATGAACGAACGTCTCTCAACATGCTCAGTTCTGAGAGATAAGTGTGTGTGAAAGCCGTCCTTCAACTAGATTGTTGGGAACACAAAGTTTCTCTTCAGTTGCAAACTCCACTCCATACATATACATGGATAGGTACTAGCTCCAACTCGGTTTTACACTGAAAACTGCAGGAACGTCAAACCGGGACTAGGAAACAGACTGAGAAACCAGAGTAAAAGTTTCTCTTGCAAACGTTTCCATTTGTGCTAGATGAACGAACATCTCTCCACATGCTCAGTTCTGAGAGATAAGTGTGTGTGAAAGCCGTACTTCACCTAGCTTGTTGGGAACACAAAGGATCTCTTCAGTTGCAAAATCCACTCCATACATATATATGGGGAGGTACTAGCTCCAACTCGGTTTTACAGTGAAAACTGCAGGAACTTCAAACCGGCACTAGGAAACAGGCTGAGAAACCTGAGTAAATGTTTCACCTGCAACCCGTTCCCTCTGTGCTAGATGAACGAACGTCTCTCCACATGCTCAGTTCTGAGAGATAAGTGTGTGTGAAAGCCGTAATTCACCTAACTTGTTGGGAACACAAAGATTCTCTTCAGTTGCAAACTCCACTCCATACATATATATGGGGAGGTACTAGCCCCAACTCTGTTTTACAGTGAAAACTGCAGGAAATTCAAACCGGCACTACGAAACAGACTGAGAAACCAGAGTAAAATTTCTCCTGCAAACCGTTCCCTTTGTACTAGATGAACGAACGTCTCTCCACATGCTCAGGTCTGAGAGATAATTGCGTGTGAAAGCCGTCCTTCACCTAGCTTGTTGGAAACACAAAGTTTCTCTACAGTTGCTAACTACACTCCATACATATATATGGGGAAGTACAAGATCCAACTCGGTTTTACAGTGAAAACTGCAGAAACTTCAAACCGGCACTAGGAAACAGACTGAGAAACCAGAGTAAAAGTTTCGCCTGCAAACCGTTCCCTTTTTGCTAAATGAAGGAACGTCTCTCCACATGCTCAGTTCTGAGAGATAAGTGTGTGTGATAGCCGTCCTCCACTTGGCTTTTTGGGAAAACAAAGTTTCTCTTCATTTGCAAACTCCACTCCATACATATATATGGGGAGGTACTAGCTCCAACTCTGTTTTACAGTGAAAACTGCAGGAACTTCAAACCGGCACTAGGAAACAGACTGAGAAACAAGAGTAAAAGTTTCTGCTGCAACCCGTTCTTTGTTCTAGATGAACGAACGTCTCTCCACATGCCCAGTTCTGAGAGATAATGTGTGTGAAAGCCATCCTTCACCTAGCTTATAGGGAACACAAAGATTCTCTTCAGTAGCAAACTTCACTCCATACATATATATGGGGAGGTACTAGCTCCAACTAGGTTTTACAGAGAAAACTGCAGGAAATTAAAACCGGCAATAGGAAACAGACTGAGAAACCAGAATAAGGGTTTCTCCTGCAACCCGTTCCTTTTGTGCTAGATGAACGAACGTCTCTTCACATGCTCAGTTCTGAGAGATAAGTGTGTGTGAAAGACGTATTTCACCTAGGTTGTTGGGAATACAAAGATTCTCTTCAGTTGCAAACTCCACTCCATACATATATATGGGGAGGTACTAGCTCCAACTCGGTTTTACAGTGAAAATTGCAGGAACTTCAAACCGGCTCTAGGAAACAGACTGAGAAACCAGAGTAAAAGTTTCCCTGCAACCCGTTTCCTTTGTGCTAGGTGAACGAACATCTCTCCACATGCTCAGTTCTGAGAGATAAGTGTGTGTGAAAGCCGTCCTTCACCTAGCTTGTTTGGAACACAAAGTTTCTCTTCAGTTGCAAACTCCACTCCATACATATATATGGGGAGGTACTAGCTCCAACAAAGATTTACAGTGAAAACTGCAGGAACTTCAAACCGGCACTAGGAAACAGGCTGAGAAACCTGAGTAAATGTTTCAGCTGCAACCCGTTCCCTCTGTGCTAGATGAACGAACGTCTCTCCACATGCTCAGTTCTGAGAGATAAGTGTGTGTGAAAGCCGTCCTTCACCTAGCTTGTTGGGAACACAAAGATTCTCTTCAGTTGCTAACTACACTCCATACATATATATGGGGAGGAACAAGATCCAACTCTGTTTTACAGTGAAAACTGCAGGAACTTCAAACCGGCACTAGGAAACAGACTGAGAAACCAGAGTCAAAGTTTCGCCTGCAACCCGTTCCCTTTGTGCTAAATGAACGAACGTCTCTGCTCATGCTCAGTTCTGATAGATAAGTGTATGTGAAAGCAGTCCTTCACTTGGCTTTTTGGGAAAAAAAAGTTTCTCTTCAGTTGCTATCTCCACTCCATACATATATATGGGGAGGTACAAGTTCCAACTCTGTTTTACAGTGAAAACTGCAGGAACTTCAAACCGGCACTAGGAAACAGACTGAGAAACCAGAGTAAAAGTTTCTCCTGCAACCCGTTCCTTTGTGCTAGATGAACGAACGTCTCTCCACATGCTCATTTCTGAGAGATAATGTGTGTGAAAGCCGTCCTTCACCTAGCTTATAGGGAACACAAAGATTCTCTTCAGTAGCAAACATCACTCCATACATATATATGGGGAGGTACTAGCTCCAACTCGGTTTTACAGTGAAAACTGCAGGAACTTCAAACTGGCACTAGGAAACAGACTGAGAATCCAGAGCAAAATTTCCCCTGCATCCCGTTCCCTTTGTGCTAGATGAATGAACGTCTCTCCACATGCTCAGTTCTGAGAGATAAGTGTGTGTGAAAGCCGCCCTTCACCTAGCTTGTTGGGAACACAAAGTTTCTCTTCAGTTGCAAACTCCACTCCATACATTTATATGGGGAGGTACTAGCTCCAACTCGGATTTACAGTGAAAACTGCAGGAACTTCAAACCGGCACTAGGAAACAGACTGAGAAACCAGAGTAAAAGTTTCGCCTGCATCCCGTTCCTTTGTGCCAGATGAACAAAGGTCTCTCCACATGCTCAGTTCTGAGAGATATGTGTGTGTGAAAGCCGTCCTTCACCTAACATGTTGGGAACACAGTTTCTCTTCAGTTGCAAACTCCACTCCATACATATATATGGGTAGGTACTATCTCCAACTCGGTTTTACAGTGAAAACTGCAGGAACTTCAAACCGGCACTAGGAAACATACTGAGAAACCAGAGTAAAATTTCGCCTGTAACCTGTTCCCTTTGTGCTAGATGAACGAACGTCTCTCCACATGCTCAGTTCTGAGAGATAAGTGTGTGTGAAAGCCGTCCTTCACCTAGCTTGTTGGGAACACAAAGATTTTTTTCAGTGGCAAACACCATTCCATACATATATATGGGGAGGTACAGGCTCCAACACGGTTTTACAGTGAAAACTGCAGGAAATTCAAACAGGCACTAGGAAACAGACTGAGAATCCAGAGTAAAAGTTTCTCCTGCAACACGTTCCCTTTGTTCTAGATGAGCGAACATCTCTCCACATGCTCAGTTCTGAGAGATATGTGTGTGTGAAAGCCGTCCTTCACCTAGCTTGTTGGGAAAACAAAGTTTCTCTTCAGTTGCAAACTCCACTCCATACATATATATGGGGAGGTACTAGCTCCAACTCGGTTTTACACTGAATACTGCAGGAACTTCAAACCGGCACTAGGAAACAGAGTGAGAAACCAGAGTAAAACTATCTCCTGCAACCGTTTCCATTTGTGCTAGATGAACGAACGTCTCTCCACATGCTCAGTTCTGAGAGATAAGTGTGTGTGAAAGCCGTCATTCATCTAGCTTGTTGGGAACACAAAGTTTCTCTTCAGTTGCAAACTCCACTCCATACATATATATGGGGAGGTACCATCACCAACTCGGTTTTACATTGAAATCTGCAGGAACTTCAAACCGGCACTAGGAAACAGACTGAGAAACCAGAATAAAATTTTCTCCTGCAAACCGTTCCCTTTGTGCTACATGAACGAACTTCTCTCCACATGCTCAGTTCTGAGAGAAACGTGTGTGTTAAAGCAGTCCTTCACCTAGCTTGTTGGGAACACAAAGTTTCTCTTCAGTTGCAAACTCCCCTCCATACATATATATGGGGATGTACTAGCTCCAGCTCGGTTTTACAGTGAAAACTGCAGGAACTTCATACCGGCACTAGGAAAAAGACTGAGAAACCAGAGTAAAATTATCCCTACAAACCGTTCCCTTTGTGCTAGATGAACGAAAGTCACTCCTCATGCTCAATTCTGAGAGATAATTGTGTGTGAAAGCCGTCCTTAGCATAGCTTGTTGGGAACACAAAATTTCTTTTCAGTTGCAAACTCCTCTCCATACATATATATGGAGAGGTACTAGCTCCGACTCGGTTTTACAGTGAAATCTGCAGGAACTTCAAACCGGCACTAAGAAACAAACTGAGAAACCAGAGTAAAAGTTTCTCCTGGAACCCGTTCCTTTTGTGCTAGATGAGCGAACGTCTCTCCACATGCTCAGTTCTGAGAGATATGTGTGTGTGAAAGTCGTCCTTCACCTAGCTTGTTGGGAACACAAAGGTTCTTTCAGTTGAAAACTCCACTCCATACATATATATGGGGAGGTACTAGCTCCAACTCGTTTTTATAGTGAAAACTGCAGGAACTTCAAATCGGCACTAGGAAAAAGACTGAGAATCCAGAGTAAAAGTTTCGCCTGCAACCCGTTACATTTGTGCTAGATGAACGAACGTCTCTCAACATGCTCAGTTCTGAGAGATAAGTGTGTGTGAAAGCCGTCCTTCAACTAGATTGTTGGGAACACAAAGATTCTCTTCAGTTGCAAACTCCACTCCATACATATACATGGATAGGTACTAGCTCCAACTCGGTTTTACACTGAAAACTGCAGGAACGTCAAACCGGGACTAGGAAACAGACTGAGAAACCAGAGTAAAAGTTTCTCTTGCAAACGTTTCCATTTGTGCTAGATGAACGAACATCTCTCCACATGCTCAGTTCTGAGAGATATGTGTGTGTGAAAGCCGTACTTCACCTAGCTTGTTGGGAACACAAAGGTTCTCTTCAGTTGCAAAATCCACTCCATACATATATATGGGGAGGTACTAGCTCCAACTCGGTTTTACAGTGAAAACTGCAGGAACTTCAAACCAGCACTAGGAAACAGGCTGAGAAACCTGAGTAAATGTTTCACCTGCAACCCGTTCCCTCTGTGCTAGATGAACGAACGTCTCTCCACATGCTCAGTTCTGAGAGATAAGTGTGTGTGAAAGCCGTCCTTCAACTAGATTGTTGGGAACACAAAGTTTCTCTTCAGTTGCAAACTCCACTCCATACATATACATGGATAGGTACTAGCTCCAACTCGGTTTTACACTGAAAACTGCAGGAACGTCAAACCGGGACTAGGAAACAGACTGAGAAACCAGAGTAAAAGTTTCTCTTGCAAACGTTTCCATTTGTGCTAGATGAACGAACATCTCTCCACATGCTCAGTTCTGAGAGATATGTGTGTGTGAAAGCCGTACTTCACCTAGCTTGTTGGGAACACAAAGGTTCTCTTCAGTTGCAAAATCCACTCCATACATATATATGGGGAGGTACTAGCTCCAACTCGGTTTTACAGTGAAAACTGCAGGAACTTCAAACCAGCACTAGGAAACAGGCTGAGAAACCTGAGTAAATGTTTCACCTGCAACCCGTTCCCTCTGTGCTAGATGAACGAACGTCTCTCCACATGCTCAGTTCTGAGAGATAAGTGTGTGTGAAAGCCGTAATTCACCTAACTTGTTGGGAACACAAAGATTCTCTTCAGTTGAAAACTTCACTCCATACATATATATGGGGAGGTACTATCTCCAACTCGTTTTTACAGTGAAAACTGCAGGAACTTCAAACCGGCACTAGGAAACAGACTGAGAAACCAGAGTAAAAGTTTCTCCTGCAACCCTTTCCCTTTTTGCTAGATGAGCGAACGTCTCTCCACATGCTCAGTTCTGAGATAAGTGTGTGTGAAAGCTTCCTTCACCTAGATTGTTGGGAACACAAAGGTTCTCTTTAGTTGCAAACTCCACTCCATACATATATATGGGGAGGTACTAGCCCCAACTCTGTTTTACAGTGAAAACTGCAGGAAATTCAAACCGGCACTACGAAACAGACTGAGAAACCAGAGTAAAATTTCTCCTGCAAACCGTTCCCTTTGTACTAGATGAACGAACGTCTCTCCGCATGCTCAGGTCTGAGAGATAATTGCGTGTGAAAGCCGTCCTTCACCTAGCTTGTTGGGAACACAAAGTTTCTCTACAGTTGCTAACTACACTCCATACATATATATGGGGAAATACAAGATCCAACTCGGTTTTACAGTGAAAACTGCAGAAACTTCAAACCGGAACTAGGAAACAGACTGAGAAACCAGAGTAAAAGTTTCGCCTGCAAACCGTTCCCTTTTTGCTAAATGAAGGAACGTCTCTCCATATGCTCAGTTCTGAGAGATAAGTGTGTGTGAAAGCCGTCCTCCACTTGGCTTTTTGGGAATACAAAGTTTCTCTTCATTTGCAAACTCCACTCCATACATATATATGGGGAGGTACTAGCTCCAACTCTGTTTTACAGTGAAAACTGCAGGAACTTCAAACCGGCACTAGGAAACAGACTGAGAAACCAGAGTAAAAGTTTCTCCTGCAACCCGTTCTTTGTTCTAGATGAACGAACGTCTCTCCACATGCCCAGTTCTGAGAGATAATGTGTGTGAAAGCCATCCTTCACCTAGCTTATAGGGAACACAAAGATTCTCTTCAGTAGCAAACTTCACTCCATACATATATATGGGGAGGTACTAGCTCCAACTAGGTTTTACAGAGAAAACTGCAGGAAATTCAAACCGGCAATAGGAAACAGACTGAGAAACCAGAATAAAAGTTTCTCCTGCAACCCGTTCCTTTTGTGCTAGATGAACGAACGTCTCTTCACATGCTCAGTTCTGAGAGATAATTGTGTGTGAAAGACGTATTTCACCTAGGTTGTTGGGAATACAAAGATTCTCTTCAGTTGCAAACTCCACTCCATACATATATATGGGGAGGTACTAGCTCCAACTCGGTTTTACAGTGAAAATTGCAGGAACTTCAAACCGGCTCTAGGAAACAGACTGAGAAACCAGAGTAAAAGTTTCCCTGCAAACCGTTTCCTTTGTGCTAGGTGAACGAACATCTCTCCACATGCTCAGTTCTGAGAGATAAGTGTGTGTGAAAGCCGTCCTTCACCTAGCTTGTTTGGAACACAAAGTTTCTCTTCAGTTGCAAACTCCACTCCATACATATATATGGGGAGGTACTAGCTCCAACTAAGATTTACAGTGAAAACTGCAGGAACTTCAAACCGGCACTAGGAAACAGGCTGAGAAACCTGAGTAAATGTTTCACCTGCAACCCGTTCCCACTGTGCTAGATGAACGAACGTCTCTCCACATGCTCAGTTCTGAGAGATAAGTGTGTGTGAAAGCCGTCCTTCACCTAGCTTGTTGGGAACACAAAGATTCTCTTCAGTTGCAAACTTCACTCCATACATATATATGGGGAGGTACTAGCTCCCACTCGTTTTTACAGTGAAAACTGCAGGAACTTCAAACGGCACTAGGAAACAGACTGAGAAACCAGAGTAAAAGTTTCTCCTGCAACAAGTTCCCATTTTGCTAGATGAGCGAACGTCTCTCCATATGCTCAGTTCTGAGAGATAATTGTGTGTGAAAGCCGTCCTTCACCTAGCTTGTAGGGAACACAAAGGTTCTCTTCAGTTGCAAACTCCACTCCATACATATATATGGGGAGGTACTAGCCCCAACTCTGTTTTACAGTGAAAACTGCAGGAATTTCAAACCGGCACTACAAAACAGACTGAGAAACCAGAGTAAAATTTCTCCTGCAAACCGTTCCCTTTTTACTAGATGAACGAACGTCTCTCCACATGCTCAGTTCTGAGAGATAATTGCGTGTGAAAGCCGTCCTTCACCTAGCTTGTTGGGAACACAAAGATTCTCTTCAGTTGCTAACTACACTCCATACATATATATGGGTAGGAACAAGATCCAACTCGGTTTTACAGTGAAAACTGCAGGAACTTCAAACCGGCACTAGGAAACAGACTGAGAAACCAGAGTCAAAGTTTCGCCTGCAACCCGTTCCCTTTGTGCTAAATGAACGAACGTCTCTGCACATGCTCAGTTCTGATAGATAAGTGTATGTGAAAGCAGTCCTTCACTTGGATTTTTGGGAAAAAAAAGTTTCTCTTCAGTTGCTAACTCCACTCCATACATATATATGGGGAGGTACAAGTTCCAACTCTGTTTTACAGTGAAAACTGCAGGAACTTCAAACCGGCACTAGGAAACAGTCTGAGAAACCAGAGTAAAAGTTTCTCCTGCAACCCGTTCCTTTGTGCTAGATGAACGAACGTCTCTCCACATGCTCATTTCTGAGAGATAATATGTGTGAAAGCCGTCCTTCACCTAGCTTATAGGGAACACAAAGATTCTCTTCAGTAGCAAACATCACTCCATACATATATATGGGGAGGTACTAGCTCCAACTCGGTTTTACAGTGAAAACTGCAGGAACTTCAAACTGGCACTAGGAAACAGACTGAAAATCCAGAGCAAAATTTCCCCTGCATCCCGTTCCCTTTGTGCTAGATGAATGAACGTCTCTCCACATGCTCAGTTCTGAGAGATAAGTGTGTGTGAAAGCCGCCCTTCACCTAGCTTGTTGGGAACACAAAGTTTCTCTTCAGTTGCAAACTCCACTCCATACATATATATGGGGAGGTACTAGCTCCAACTCGGTTTTACAGTGAAAACTGCAGGAACTTCCAACTGGCACTAGGAAACAGACTGAGAAACCAGAGTAAAAGTTTCTCCTGCAACCCGTTCCCTTTGTTCTAGATGAGCGAACATCTCTCCACATGCTCAGTTCTGAGATATATGTGTGTGTGAAATCCGTCCTTCACCTAGCTTGTTGGGAACTCAAGTTTATCTTCAGTTGCAAACTCCACTCCATACATATATATGGGGAGGTACTAGCTCCAACTCGGATTTACAGTGAAAACTGTAGGAAATTCAAACCGGCACTTGGAAACAGACTGAGAATCCAGAGTAAAAGTTTCACCTGCATCCCGTTCCTTTTGTGCCAGATGAACAATGGTCTCTACACATGTTCAGTTCTGAGGGATAAGTGTGTGTGAAAGCCGTAATTCACCTAGCTTGTTGGGAACACAAAGGTTCTCTTCAGTTGCAAACTTCACTCCATACATATATATGGGGAGGTACTAGCTCTAACACGTTTTTACAGTGAAAACTGCAGGAACTTCCAACTGGCACTAGGAAACAGACTGAGAAACCAGAGTAAAAGTTTCTCCTGCAACCCGTTCACTTTTTGCTAGATGAGCGAACGTCTCTCCACATGCTCAGTTCTGAGATAAGTGTGTGTGAAAGCCGTCCTTCAACTAGATTGTTGGGAACTCAAAGGTTCTCTACAGTTGCAAACTCCACTCCATACTTATATATGTTGAGGTACTAGCCCCAACTCTGTATTACAGTGAAAACTGCAGGAAATTCAAACCGGCACTACGAAACAGACTGAGAAACCAGAGTAAAATTTCTCCTGCAAACCGTTCCCTTTGTACTAGATGAATGAACGTCTCTCAACATGCTCAGGTCTGAGAGATAAGTGCGTGTGAAAGCCGTCCTTCACCTAGCTTGTTGGGAACACAAAGTTTCTCTTCAGTTGCTAACTACACTCCATACATATATATGGGGAAGTACAAGATCCAACTCGGTTTTACAGTGAAAACTGCAGGAAATTCAAACCGGCACTAGGAAACAGACTGAGAAACCAGAGTAAAAGTTTCACCTGCAACCCGTTCCTTTTGTGCTAAATGAACGAACGTCTCTCCACATGCTCAGTTCTGAGAGATAAGTGTGTGTGAAAGCCGTCCTTCACTTGGCTTTTTGGGAAAACAAAGGTTCTCTTCAGTTGCAAAATCCACTCCATACATATATATGGGGTGGTACTAGCTCCAACTCTGTTTTACAGTGAAAACTGCAGGAACTTCAAACCGGCACTAGGAAACAGACTGAGAAACCAGAGTAAAAGTTTCTCCTGCAACCCGTTCCCTTTGTGCTAGATGAACGAACGTCTCTCCACATGCCCAGTTCTGAGAGATAATGTGTGTGAAAGCCGTCCTTCACCTAGCTTATAAGGAACACAAAGATTCTCTTCAGTAGCAAACTTCACTCCATACATATATATGGGGAGGTACTAGCTCCAACTAGGTTTTTCAGTGAAAACTGCAGGAAATTCAAATCGGCAATAGGAAACAGACTGAGAAACCATAATAAAGGTTTCTCCTGCAACCCGTTCCTTTTGTGCAAGATGAACGAACGTCTCTTCACATGCTCAGTTCTGGGAGATATGTGTGTGTGAAAGACGTATTTCACCTAGGTTGTTGTGAACACAAAGATTCTCTTCAGTTGCAAACTCCACTCCATACATATATATGGGGAGGTACTAGCTCCAACTCGGTTTTACAGTGAAAATTGCAGGAACTTCAAACCGGCTCTAGGAAACAGACTGAGAAACCAGAGTAAAAGTTACCCTGCAACCCGTTTCCTTTGAGCTAGATGAAAGAACATCTCTCCACATGCTGCTCAGTTCTGAGAGATAAGTGTGTGTGAAAGCCGTCCTTCACCTAGCTTGTTTGGAACACAAAGTTTCTCTTCAGTTGCAAACTCCACTCCATATATATATATAGGGAGGTACTAGCTCCAACTAGGTTTTACAGTGAAAACTGCAGGAACTTCAAACCGGCACTAGGAAACAGGCTGAGAAACCTGAGTAAATGTTTCACCTGCAACCCGTTCCCTCTGTGCTAGATGAACGAACGTCTCTCCACATGCTCAGTTCTGAGAGATAAGTGTGTGTGAAAGCCGTCCTTCACCTAGCTTGTTGGGAACACAAAGATTCTCTTCAGTTGCAAACTTCAATCCATACATATATATGGGGAGGTACTAGCTCCAACTCGTTTTTACAGTGAAAACTGCAGGAACTTCAAACCGGCACTAGGAAACAGACTGAGAAACCAGAGTAAAAGTTTCTCCTGCAACCCGTTCCCATTTTGCTAGATGAGCGAACGTCTCTCCATATGCTCAGTTCTGAGAGATAATTGTGTGTGAAAGCCGTCCTTCACATAGCTTGTTGGGAACACAAAGGTTCTCTTCAGTTGCAAACTCCACTCCATACATATATATGGGGAGGTACTAGCCCCAACTCTGTTTTACAGTGAAAACTGCAGGAATTTCAAACAGGCACTACGAAACAGACTGAGAAATCAGAGTAAAATTTCTCCTGCAAACCGTTCCCTTTGTACTAGATGAATGAACGTCTCTCCACATGCTCAGTTCTGAGAGATAATTGCGTGTGAAAGCCGTCCTTCACCTAGCTTGTTGGGAACACAAAGATTCTCTTCAGTTGCTAACTACACTCCATACATATATATGGGGAGGAACAAGATCAAACACGGTTTTACAGTGAAAACTGCAGGAACTTCAAACCGGCACTAGGAAACAGACTGAGAAACCAGAGTCAAAGTTTCGCCTGCATCCCGTTCCCTTTGTGCTAAATGAACGAACGTCTCTGCACATGCTCAGTTCTGATAGATAAGTGTGTGTGAAAGCAGTCCTTCACTTGGCTTTTTGGTAAAACAAAGTTTCTCTTCAGTTGCTAACTCCACTCCATACATATATATGGGGAGGTACAAGTTCCAACTCTGTTTTACAGTGAAAACTGCAGGAACTTCAAACCGGCACTAGGAAACAGACTGAGAAACCAGAGTAAAAGTTTCTCTTGCAACCCGTTCCTTTGTGCTAGATGAACGAACGTCTCTCCACATGCTCATTTCTGAGAGATAATGTGTGTGAAAGCCGTCCTTCACCTAGCTTATAGGGAACACAAAGATTCTCTTCAGTAGCAAACATCACTCCATACATTTATATGGGGAGGTACTAGCTCCAACTCGGTTTTACAGTGAAAACTGCAGGAACTTCAAACTGGCACTAGGAAACAGACTGAGAATCCAGAGTAAAATTTCCCCTGCATCCCGTTCCCTTTGTGCTAGATGAATGAACGTCTCTCCACATGCTCAGTTCTGAGAGATAAGTGTGTGTGAAAGCCGCCCTTCACCTAGCTTGTTGGGAACACAAAGTTTCTCTTCAGTTGCAAATTCCACTCCATACATATATATGGTGAGGTACTAGCTCCAACACGGTTTTACAGTGAAAACTGCAGGAACTTCCAACTGGCACTAGGAAACAGACTGAGAAACCAGAGTAAAAGTTTCTCCTGCAACCCGTTCCCTTTGTTCTAGATGAGCGAACATCTTTCCACATGCTCAGTTCTGAGATATATGTGTGTGTGAAATCCGTCCTTCACCTAGCTTGTTGGGAACTCAAGTTTCTCTTCAGTTGCAAACTCCACTCCATACATATATATGGGGAGGTACTAGCTCCAACTCGGATTTACAGTGAAAACTGTAGGATTTCAAACCGGCACTTGGAAACAGACTGAGAATCCAGAGTAAATGTTTCACCTGCATCCCGTTCCCTTTGTGCCAGATGAACAAAGGTCTCTACACATGCTCAGTTCTGAGGGATAAGTGTGTGTGAAAGCCGTCCTTCACCTAGCTTGTTGGGAACACAAAGGTTCTCTTCAGTTGCAAACTTCACTCCATACATATATATGGGGAGGTACTAGCTCCAACTCGTTTTTACAATGAAAACTGCAGGAACTTCAAACCGGCACTAGGAAACAGACTGAGAAACCAGAGTAAAAGTTTCTCCTGCAACCCGTTCACTTTTTGCTAGATGAGCGAACGTCTCTCCACATGCTCAGTTCTGAGATAAGTGTGTGTGAAAGCTGTCCTTCACCTAGATTGTTGGGAACTCAAAGGTTCTCTACAGTTGCAAACTCCACTCCATACATATATATGGGGAGGTACTAACCCCAAATCTGTTTTACAGTGAAAACTGCAGGAAATTCAAACCGGCACTACGAAACAGACTGAGAAACCAGAGTAAAATTTCCCCTGCAAACCGTTCCCTTTGTACTAGATGAACGAACGACTCTCCACATGCTCAGGTCTGAGAGATAAGTGCGTGTGAAAGCCGTCCTTCACCTAGCTTGTTGGGAACACAAAGTTTCTCTTCAGTTGCTAACTACACTCCATAAATATATATGGGGAAGTACAAGATCCAACTCGGTTTTACAGTGAAAACTGCAGGAACTTCAAAACGGAACTAGGAAACAGACTGAGAAACCAGAGTAAAAGTTTCTCCTGCAACCCGTTCCCTTTGTTCTAGATGAGTGAACTTCTCTCCACATGCTCAGTTCTGAGATATAGGTGTGTGTGAAATCCGTCCTTCACCTAGCATGTTGGGAACGCAAGTTTCTCTTCAGTTGCAAACTCCAGTCCATACATATACATGGGGAGGTACTAGCTCCAACTCGGATTTACAGTGAAAAATGTAGGAAATTCAAACCGGCACTAGGAAACAGACTGAGAATCCAGAGTAAAAGTTTCACCTGCATCCCGTTCCCTTTGTGCCAGATGAAAAAAGGTCTCTCCACATGCTCAGTTCTGAGGGAAAAGTGTGTGTGAAAACCGTCCTTCACCTAGCTTGTTGGGAACACAAAGATTCTCTTCAGTTGCAAACTTCACTCCATACATATATATGGGGAGGTACTAGCTCCCACTCGTTTTTACAGTGAAAACTGCAGGAACTTCAAAACGGCACTAGGAAACAGACTGAGAAACCAGAGTAAAAGTTTCTCCTGCAACCCGTTCCCATTTTCCTAGATGAGCGAACGTCTCTCCATATGCTCAGTTCTGAGAGATAATTGTGTGTGAAAGCCGTCCTTCACCTAGCTTGTTGGGAACACAAAGGTTCTCTTCAGTTGCAAACTCCACTCCATACATATATATGGGGAGGTACTAGCCCCAACACTGTTTTACAGTGAAAACTGCAGGAATATCAAACAGGCACTACGAAACAGACTGAGAAATCAGAGTAAAATTTCTCCTGCAAACCGTTCCCATTGTACTAGATGAACGAACGTCTCTCCACATGCTCAGTTCTGAGAGATAATTGCGTGTGAAAGCCGTCCTTCACCTAGCTTGTTGGGAACACAAAGATTCTCTTCAGTTGCTAACTACACTCCATACATATATATGGGGAGGAACAAGATCCAACACGGTTTTCAGTGAAAACTGCAGGAACTTCAAACCGGCACTAGGAAACAGACTGAGAAACCAGAGTCAAAGTTTCGCCTGCATCCCGTTCCCTTTGTGCTAAATGAACGAACGTCTCTGCACATGCTCAGTTCTGATAGATAAATGTGTGTGAAAGCAGTCCTTCACTTGGCTTTTTGGGAAAACAAAGTTTCTCTTCAGTTGCTAACTCCACTCCATACATATATATGGGGAGGTACAAGTTCCAACTCTGTTTTACAGTGAAAACTGCAGGAACTTCAAACCGGCACTAGGAAACAGACTGAGAAACCAGAGTAAATGTTTCTCCTGCAACCCGTTCCTTTGTGCTAGATGAACGAACGTCTCTCCACATGCTCATTTCTGAGAGATAATGTGTATGAAAGCCGTCCTTCACCTAGCTTATAGGGAACACAAAGATTCTCTTCAGTAGCAAACATCACTCCATACAAATATATGGGGAGGTACTAGCTCCAACTCGGTTTTACAGTGAAAACTGCAGGAACTTCAAACTGGCACTAGGAAACAGACTGAGAATCCAGAGTAAAATTTCCCCTGCATCCCGTTCCCTTTGTGCTAGATGAATGAACGTCTCTCCACATGCTCAGTTCTGAGAGATAAGTGTGTGTGAAAGCCGCCCTTCACCTAGCTTGTTGGGAACACAAAGTTTCTCTTCAGTTGCAAATTCCACTCCATACATATATATGGGGAGGTACTAGCTCCAACTCGGTTTTACAGTGAAAACTGCAGGAACTTCCAACTGGCACTAGGAAACAGACTGAGAAACCAGAGTAAAAGTTTCTCCTGCAACCCGTTCCCTTTGTTCTAGATGAGCGAACATCTTTCCACATGCTCAGTTCTGAGATATATGTGTGTGTGAAATCCGTCCTTCACCTAGCTTGTAGGGAACTCAAGTTTCTCTTCAGTTGCAAACTCCACTCCATACATATATATGGGGAGGTACTAGCTCCAACTCGGATTTACAGTGAAAACTGTAGGAAATTCAAACCGGCACTTGGAAACAGACTGAGAATCCAGAGTAAATGTTTCACCTGCATCCCGTTCCCTTTGTGCCAGATGAACAAAGGTCTCTACACATGCTCAGTTCTGAGGGATAAGTGTGTGTGAAAGCCGTCCTTCACCTAGCTTGTTGGGCACACAAAGGTTCTCTTCAGTTGCAAACTTCACTCCATACATATATATGGGGAGGTACTAGCTCCAACTCGTTTTTACAGTGAAAACTCCAGGAACTTCAAACCGGCACTAGGAAACAGACTGAGAAACCAGTGTAAAAGTTTCTCCTGCAACCCGTTCATTTTTGCTAGATGAGCGAACGTCTCTCCACATGCTCAGTTCTGAGATAAGTGTGTGTGAAAGCTGTCCTTCACCTAGATTGTTGGGAACTCAAAGGTTCTCTACAGTTGCAAACTCCACTCCATACATATATATGGGGAGGTACTAGCCCCAACTCTGTTTTACAGTGAAAACTGCAGGAAAGTCAAACCGGCACTACGAAACAGACTGAGAAACCAGAGTAAAATTTCCCCTGCAAACCGTTCCCTTTGTACTAGATGAACGAACGTCTCTCCACATGCTCAGGTCTGAGAGATAAGTGCGTGTGAAAGCCGTCCTTCACCTAGCTTGTTGGGAACACAAAGTTTCTCTTCAGTTGCTAACTACACTCCATACATATATATGGGGAAGTACAAGATCCAACTCGGTTTTACAGTGAAAACTGCAGGAACTTCAAAACGGCACTAGGAAACAGACTGAGAACCCAGAGTAAAAGTTTCACCTGCAACCCGTTCCCTTTGTACTAAATGAACGAAGGTCTCTCCACATGCTCAGTTCTGAGAGATTAGTGTGTGTGAAAGCCGTCCTTCACCTAGCTTGTTGGGAACACAAAGTTTCTCTTCAGTTGCAAACTCCAATCCGTACATATATATGGGGAGGTACTAGCTCCAACTCGGTTTTACAGTGAAAACTGCAGGAACTTCCAACTGGCACTAGGAAACAGACTAATGAAACCAGAGTAAAAGTTTGTCCTGCAACCCGTTCCCTTTGTTCTAGATGAGCGAACATCTCTCCACATGCTCAGTTCTGAGATATAGGAGTGTGTGAAATCCGTCCTTCACCTAGCATGTTGGGAACGCAAGTTTCTCTTCAGTTGCAAACTCCACTCCATACATATACATGGGGAGGTTCTAGCTCCAACTCGGATTTACAGTGAAAACTGTAGGAAATTCAAACCGGCACTAGGAAACAGACTGAGAATCCAGAGTAAAAGTTTCACCTGCATCCCGTTCCCTTTGTGCCAGATGAAAAAAGGTCCCTCCACATGCTCAGTTCTGAGGGATAAGTGTGTGTGAAAACCGTTCTTCACCTAGCTTGTTGGGAACACAAAAATTCTCTTCAGTTGCAAACTTCACTCCATACATATATATGGGGAGGTACTAGCTCCCACTCGTTTTTACAGTGAAAACAGCAGGAACTTCAAAACGGCACTAGGAAACAGACTGAGAAACCAGAGTAAAAGTTTCTCCTGCAACCCGTTCCCATTTTGCTAGATGAGCGAACGTCTCTCCATATGCTCAGTTCTGAGAGATATTTGTGTGTGAAAGCCGTCCTTCACCTAGCTTGTTGGGAACACAAAGGTTCTCTTCAGTTGCAAACTCCACTCCATACATATATATGGGGAGGTACTAGCCCCAACTCTGTTTTACAGTGAAAACTGCAGGAATATCAAACAGGCACTACGAAACAGACTGAGAAATCAGAGTAAAATTTCTCCTGCAAAACGTTCCCTTTGTACTAGATGAACGAAAGTCTCTCCACATGCTCAGTTCTGAGAGATAATTGCGTGTGAAAGCCGTCCTTCACCTAGCTTGTTGGGAACACAAAGATTCTCTTCAGTTGCTAACTACACTCCATACATATATATGGGGAGGAACAAGATCCAACTCGGTTTTACAGTGAAAACTGCAGGAACTTCAAACCGGCACTAGGAAACAGACTGAGAAACCAGAGTCAAAGTTTCACCTGCAACCCGTTCCCTTTGTGCTAAATGAACGAACGTCTCTCCACATGCTCAGTTCTGAGAGATAAGTGTGTGTGAAAGCCGTCCTTCACTTGGCTTTTTGGGAAAACAAAGGTTCTCTTCAGTTGCAAACTCCACTTCATACATATATATGGGGTGGTACTAGCTCCAACTCTGTTTTACAGTGAAAACTGCAGGAACTTCAAACCGGCACTAGGAAACAGACTGAGAAACCAGAGTAAAAGTTTCTCCTGCAACCCGTTCCCTTTCTGCTAGATGAACGAACGTCTCTCCACATGCCCAGTTCTGAGAGATAATGTGTGTGAAAGCCGTCCTTCACCTAGCTTATAAGGAACACAAAGATTCTCTTCAGTAGCAAACTTCACTCCATACATATATATGGGGAGGTACTAGCTCCAACTAGATTTTACAGTGAAAACTGCAGGAAATTCAAATCGGCAATAGGAAAAAGACTGAGAAACCATAATAAAGGTTTCTCCTGCAACCCGTTCCTTTTGTGCTAGATGAACGAACGTCTCTTCACATGCTCAGTTCTGGGAGATATGTGTGTGTGAAAGACGTATTTCACTTAGGTTGTTGGCAACACAAAGATTCTCTTCAGTTGCAAACTCCACTCCATACATATATATGGGGAGGTACTAGCTCCAACTCGGTTTTACAGTGAAAATTGCAGGAACTTCAAACCGGCTCTAGGAAACAGACTGAGAAACCAGAGTAAAAGTTACCCTGCAACCCGTTTCCTTTGAGCTAGATGAAAGAACATCTCTCCACATGCTCAGTTCTGAGAGATAAGTGTGTGTGAAAGCCGTCCTTCACCTAGCTTGTTTGGAACACAAAGTTTCTCTTCAGTTGCAAACTCCACTCCATATATATATATGGGGAGGTACTAGCTCCAACTAGGTTTTACAGTGAAAACTGCAGGAACTTCAAACCGGCACTAGGAAACAGGCTGAGAAACCTGAGTAAATGTTTCACCTGCAACCCGTTCCCTCTGTGCTAGATGAACGAACGTCTCTCCACATGCTCAGTTCTGAGAGATAAGTGTGTGTGAAAGCCGTCCTTCACCTAGCTTGTTGGGAACACAAAGATTCTCTTCAGTTGCAAACTTCACTCCATACATATATATGGGGAGGTACTAGCTCCAACTCGTTTTTACAGTGAAAACTGCAGGAACTTCAAACCGGCACTAGGAAACAGACTGAGAAACCAGAGTAAAAGTTTCTCCTGCAAACCGTTCCCTTTTTGCTAGATGAGCGAACGTCTCTCCATATGCTCAGTTCTGAGAGATAAGTGTGTGTGAAAGCCGTCCTTCACCTAGCTTGTTGGGAACACAAAGGTTCTGTTCAGTTGCAAACTCCACTCCATACATATATATGGGGAGGTACTAGCCCCAACTTTGTTTTACAGTGAAAACTGCAGGAAATTCAAACCGGCACTACGAAACAGACTGAGAAACCAGAGTAAAATTTCTCCTGCAAACCGTTCCCTTTGTACTAGATGAACGAACGTCTCTCCACATGCTCAGTTATGAGAGATAAGTGCGTGTGAAAGCCGTCCTTCACCTAGCTTGTTGGGAACACAAAGTTTCTCTTCAGTTGCTAACTACACTCCATACATATATATGGGGAGGTTCAAGATCCAACTCGGTTTTACAGTGAAAACTGCAGGAACTTCAAACCGGCACTAGGAAACAAACTGAGAAACCAGAGTAAAAGTTTCGCCTGCAAACCGTTCCCTTTGTGCTAGATGAATGAACGTCTCTCCACATGCTCAATTCTGAGAGATAATTGTGTGTGAAAGCCTTCCTTCACCTAGCTTATAGGGAACACAAAGATTCTCTTCAGTAGCAAACATCACTCCATACATATATATGGGGAGGTACTAGCTCCAACTCGGTTTTACAGTGAAAACTGCAGGAACTTCAAACTGGAACTAGGAAACAGACTGAGAATCCAGAGTAAAATTTCCCCTGCAACCCGTTCCCTTTGTGCTAGATGAATGAACGTCTCTCCACATCCTCAGTTCTGAGAGATAATTGTGTGTGAAAGCCGTCCTTCACCTAGCTTGTTGGGAACACAAAGTTTCTCTTCAGTTGCAAACTCCACTCCATACATATATATGGGGAGGTACTAGATCCAACTCGATTTTACAGTGAAAACTGCAGGAACTTCCAACTGGCACTAGGAAACAGACTGAGAAACCAGAGTAAAAGTTTCTCCTGCAACCCGTTCCCTTTGTTCTAGATGAGCGAACATCTCTCCACATGCTCAGTTCTGAGATATAGGTGTGTGTGAAATCCGTCCTTCACCTAGCATGTTGGGAACGCAAGTTTCTCTTCAGTTGCAAACTCCACTCCATACATATACATGGGGAGGTACTAGCTCCAACTCGGTTTTACAGTGAAAATTGTAGGAAATTCAAACCGGCACTAGGAAACAGACTGAGAATCCAGAGTAAAAGTTTCACCTGCATCCCGTTCCTTTTGTGCCAGATGAAAAAAGTTCTCTCCACATGCTCAGTTCTGAGGGATAAGTGTGTGTGAAAACCGTCCTTCACCTAGCTTGTTGGGAACACAAAGATTCTCTTCAGTTGCAAACTTCACTCCATACATATATATGGGGAGGTACTAGCTCCCACTCGTTTTTACAGTGAAAACTGCAGGAAATTCAAAACGGCACTAGGAAACAGACTGAGAAACCAGAGTAAAAGTTTCTCCTGCAACCCGTTCCCATTTTGCTAGATGAGCGAACGTCTCTCCATATGCTCAGTTCTGAGAGATAATTGTGTGTGAAAGCCGTCCTTCACATATCTTGTTGGGAACACAAAGGTTCTCTTCAGTTGCAAAATCCACTCCATACATATATATGGGGAGGTACTAGCCCCAACTCTGTTTTACAGTGAAAACTGCAGGAATTTCAAACAGGCACTACGAAACAGACTGAGAAACCAGAGTCAAAGTTTCGCCTGCATCCCGTTCCCTTTGTGCTAAATGAACGAACGTCTCTGCACATGCTCAGTTCTGATAGATAAGTGTGTGTGAAAGCAGTCCTTCACTTGGCTTTTTGGGAAAACAAAGTTTCTCTTCAGTTGCTAACTCCACTCCATACATATATATGGGGAGGTACAAGTTCCAACTCTGTTTTACAGTGAAAACTGCAGGAACTTCAAACCGGCACTAGGAAACAGACTGAGAAACCAGAGTAAAAGTTTCTCCTGCAACCCGTTCCTTTGTGCTAGATGAACGAACGTCTCTCCACATGCTCATTTCTGAGAGATAATGTGTGTGAAAGCCGTCCTTCACCTAGCTTATAGGGAACACAAAGATTCTCTTCAGTAGCAAACATCACTCCATACATATATATGGGGAGGTACTAGCTCCAACTCGGTTTTACAGTGAAAACTGCAGGAACTTCAAACCGGCACTAGGAAACAGACTGAGAAACCAGAGTAAAAGTTTCACCTGCAACCCGTTCCCTTTGTACTAAATGAACGAAGGTCTCTCCACATGCTCAGTTCTGAGATATAGGTGTGTGTGAAATCCGTCCTTCACCTAGCATGTTGGGAACGCAAGTTTCTCTTCAGTTTCAAACTCCACTCCATACATATACATGGGGAGGTACTAGCTCCAACTCGTTTTTACAGTGAAAACTGCAGGAACTTCAAACCGGCACTAGGAAACAGACTGAGAAACCAGAGTAAAAGTTTCTCCTGCAACCCGTTCACTTTTTGCTAGATGAGCGAACGTCTCTCCACATGCTCATTTCTGAGATAAGTGTGTGTGAATGCTGTCCTTCACCTAGATTGTTGGGAACTCAAAGGTTCTCTTCAGTTACTAACTACACTCCATACATATATATGGGGAAATACAAGATCCAACTCGGTTTTACAGTGAAAACTGCAGGAACTTCAAAACGGCACTAGGAAACAGACTGAGAAACCACAGTAAAAGTTTCACCTGCAACCTGTTCCCTTTGTGCTAAATGAACGAACGTCTCTCCACATGCTCAGTTCTGAGAGATAAGTGTGTGTGAAAGCCGTCCTTCACTTGGCTTTTTGGGAAAACAAAGGTTCTCTTCAGTTGCAAACTCCACTCCATACATATATATGGGGTGGTACTAGCTCCAACTCTGTTTTACAGTGAAAACTGCAGGAACTTCAAACCGGCACTAGGAAACAGACTGAGAAACCAGAGTAAAAATTTCTCCTGCAACCCGTTCCCTTTGTGCTAGATGAATGAACGTCTCTCCACATGCCCAGTTCTGAGAGATAATGTGTGTGAAAGCCGTCCTTCACCTAGCTTATAAGGAACACAAAGATTCTCTTCAGTAGCAAACTTCACTCCATACATATATATGGGGAGGTACTAGCTCCAACTAGGTTTTACAATGAAAACTGCAGGAAATTCAAATCGGCAATAGGAAACAGACTGAGAAACCATAATAAAGGTTTCTCCTGCAACCCGTTCCTTTTGTGCTAGATGAACGAACGTCTCTTCACATGCTCAGTTCTGGGAGATAAGTGTGTGTGAAAGACGTATTTCACCTAGGTTGTTGGGAACACAAAGATTCTCTTCAGTTGCAAACTCCACTCCATACATATATATGGGGAGGTACTAGCTCCAACTCGGTTTTACAGTGAAAATTGCAGGAACTTCAAACCGGCTCTAGGAAACAGACTGAGAAACCAGAGTAAAAGTTTCCCTGCAACCAGTTTCCTTTGTGCTAGATGAAAGAACATCTCTCCACATGCTCAGTTCTGAGAGATAAGTGAGTGTGAAAGCCGTCCTTCACCTAGCTTGTTTGGAACACAAAGATTCTCTTCAGTTGCAAACTCCACTCCATACATATATATGGGGAGGTACTAGCTCCAACTAGGTTTTACAGTGAAAACTGCAGGAACTTCATACCGGCACTAGGAAACAGGCTGAGAAACCTGAGTAAATGTTTCACCTGCAACCCGTTCCCTCTGTGCTAGATGAACGAACGTCTCTCCACATGCTCAGTTCTGAGAGATAATTGTGTGTGAAAGCCGTCCTTCACCTAGCTTGTTGGGAACACAAAGATTCTCTTCAGTTGCAAACTTCACTCCATACATATATATGGGGAGGTTCTAGCTCCAACTCGTTTTTACAGTGAAAACTGCAGGAACTTCAAACCGGCACTAGGAAACAGACTGAGAAAAAAGAGTAAAAGTTTCGCCTGCAACCCGTTCCCTTTGTGCTAAATGAACGAACGTCTCTGCACATGCTCAGTTCTGATAGATATGTGTGTGTGAAAGCCGTCCTTCACTTGGCTTTTTGGGAAAACAAAGTTTCTCTTCAGTTGCAAACTCCACTCCATACATATATATGGGGAGGTACAAGCTCCAACTCTGTTTTACAGTGAAAACTGCAGGAACTTCAAACCGGCACTAGGAAACAGACTGAGAAACCAGAGTAAAAGTTTCTCCTGCAACCCGTTCCTTTGTGCTATATGAACGAACGTCTCTCCACATGCTCATTTCTGAGAGATAATGTGTGTGAAAGCAGTCCTTCACCTAGCTTATAGGGAACACAAAGATTCTCTTCAGTAGCAAACATCACTCCATACATATATATGGGGAGGTACTAGCTCCAACTCGGTTTTACAGTGAAAACTGCAGGAACTTCAAACTGGCACTAGGAAACAGACTGAGAATCCAGAGTAAAATTTCCCCTGCAACCCGTTCCCTTTTTCCTAGATGAATGAACGTCTCTCCACATGCTCAGTTCTGAGAGATAAGTGTGTGTGAAAGCCGTCCTTCACCTAGCTTGTTGGGAACACAAAGTTTCTCTTCAGTTGCAAACTCCACTCCATACATATATATGGGGAGGTACTATCTCCAACTCGGTTTTACAGTGAAAACTGCAGGAACTTCCAACTGGCACTAGGAAACAGACTGAGAAACCAGAGTAAAAGTTTCTCCTGCAACCCGTTCCCTTTGTTCTAGATGAGCGAACATCTCTCCACATGCTCAGTTCTGAGATATAGGTGTGTGTGAAATCCGTCCTTCACCTAGCATGTTGGGAACGCAAGTTTCTCTTCAGTTGCAAAATCCACTCCATACATATATATGGGGAGGTACTAGCTCCCACTCGTTTTTACAGTGAAAACTGCAGGAACTTCAAAACGGCACTAGGAAACAGACTGAGAAACCAGAGTAAAAGTTTCTCCTGCAACCCTTTCCCATTTTGCTAGATGAGCGAACGTCTCTCCATATGCTCAGTTCTGAGAGATAATTGTGTGTGAAAGCCGTCCTTCAACTATCTTGTTGGGAACACAAAGGTTCTCTTCAGTTGCAAACACCACTCCATACATATATATGGGGAGGTACTAGCCCCAACTCTGTTTTACAGTGAAAACTGCAGGAATATCAAACAGGCACTACGAAACAGACTGAGAAATCAGAGTAAAATTTCTCCTGCAAACCGTTCCCTTTGTATTAGATGAACGAAAGTCTCTCCTCATGCTCAGTTCTGAGAGATAATTGCGTGTGAAAGCCGTCCTTCACCTAGCTTGTTGGGAACACAAAGATTCTCTTCAGTTGCTAACTACACTCCATACATATATATGGGGAGGAACAAGATCCAACTCGGTTTTACAGTGAAAACTGCAGGAACTTCAAACCGGCACTAGGAAACAGACTGAGAAACCTGAGTCAAAGTTTCGCCTGCATCCCGTTCCCTTTGTGCTAAATGAACGAACGTCTCTGCACATGCTCAGTTCTGATAGATAAGTGTGTGTGAAAGCAGTCCTTCACTTGGCTTTTTGGGAAAACAAAGTTTCTCTTCAGTTGCTAACTCCACTCCATACATATATATGGGGAGGTACAAGTTCCAACTCTGTTTTACAGTGAAAACTGCAGGAACTTCAAACCGGCAGTAGGAAACAGACTGAGAAACAAGAGTAAATGTTTCTCCTGCAACCCGTTCCTTTGTGCTAGATGAACGAACGTCTCTCCACATGCTCATTTCTGAGAGATAATGTGTGTGAAAGCCGTCCTTCACCTAGCTTATAGGGAACACAAAGATTCTCTTCAGTAGCAAACATCACTCCATACATATATATGGGGAGGTACTAGCTCCAACTCGGTTTTACAGTGAAAACTGCAGGAACTTCAAACTGGCACTAGGAAACAGACTGAGAATCCAGAGTAAAATTTCCCCTGCATCCCGTTCCCTTTGTGCTAGATGAATGAACGTCTCTCCACATGCTCAGTTCTGAGAGATAAGTGTGTGTGAAAGCCGCTCTTCACCTAGCTTGTTGGGAACACAAAGTTTCTCTTCAGTTGCAAACTACACTCATACATATATATGGGGAGGTACTATCTCCAACTCGGTTTTACAGTGAAAACTGCAGGAACTTCCAACTGGCACTAGGAAACAGACTGAGAAACCAGAGTAAAAGTTTCTCCTGCAACCCGATCCCTTTGTTCTAGATGAGCGAACATCTTTCCACATGCTCAGTTCTGAGATATATGTGTGTGTGAAATCCGTCCTTCACCTAGCTTGTTGGGAACTCAAGTTTCTCTTCAGTTGCAAACTCCACTCCATACATATATGTGGGGAGGTACTAGCTCCAACTCGGATTTACAGTGAAAACTGTAGGAAATTCAAACCGGCACTTGGAAACAGACTGAGAATCCAGAGTAAATGTTTCACCTGCATCCCGTTCCCTTTGTGCCAGATGAACAAAGGTCTCTACACATGCTCAGTTCTGAGGGATAAGTGTGTGTGAAAGCCGTCCTTCACCTAGCTTGTTGGGAACACAAAGGTTCTCTTCAGTTGCAAACTTCACTCCATACATATATATGGGGAGGTACTAGCTCCAACTCGTTTTTACAGTGAAAACTGCAGGAACTTCAAACCGGCAGTAGGAAACAGACTGAGAAACCAGAGTAAAAGTTTCTCCTGCAACCCGTTCACTTTTTGCTAGATGAGCGAACGTCTCTCCACATGCTCATTTCTGAGATAAGTGTGTGTGAATGCTGTCCTTCACCTAGATTGTTGGGAACTCAAAGGTTCTCTACAGTTGCAAACTCCACTCCATACATATATATGGGGAGGTACTAGCCCCAACTCTGTTTTACAGTGAAAACTGCAGGAAATTCAAACCGGCACTACGAAACAGACTGAGAAACCAGAGTAAAATTTCTCCTGCAAACCGTTCCCTTTGTACTAGATGAACGAATGTCTCTCCACATGCTCAGGTCTGAGAGATAAGTGCGTGTGAAAGCCGTCCTTCACCTAGCTTGTTGGGAACACAAAGTTTCTCTTTAGTTGCTAACTACACTCCATACATATATATGGGGAAATACAAGATCCAACTCGGTTTTACAGTGAAAACTGCAGGAACTTCAAAACGGCACTAGGAAACAGACTGAGAAACCAGAGTAAAAGTTTCACCTGCAACCTGTTCCCTTTGTGCTAAATGAACGAACGTCTCTCCACATGCTCAGTTCTGAGAGATAAGTGTGTGTGAAAGCCGTCCTTCACTTGGCTTTTTGGGAAAACAAAGGTTCTCTTCAGTTGCAAACTCCACTCCATACATATATATGGGGTGGTACTAGCTCCAACTCTGTTTTACAGTGAAAACTGCAGGAACTTCAAACCGGCACTAGGAAACAGACTGAGAAACCAGAGTAAAAGTTTCTCCTGCAACCCGTTCCCTTTGTGCTAGATGAATGAACGTCTCTCCACATGCCCAGTTCTGAGAGATAATGTGTGTGAAAGCCGTCCTTCACCTAGCTTATAAGGAACACAAAGATTCTCTTCAGTAGCAAACTTCACTCCATACATATATATGGGGAGGTACTAGCTCCAACTAGGTTTTACAATGAAAACTGCAGGAAATTCAAATCGGCAATAGGAAACAGACTGAGAAACCATAATAAAGGTTTCTCCTGCAACCCGTTCCTTTTGTGCTAGATGAACGAACGTCTCTTCACATGCTCAGTTCTGGGAGATAAGTGTGTGTGAAAGACGTATTTCACCTAGGTTGTTGGGAACACAAAGATTCTCTTCAGTTGCAAACTCCAATCCATACATATATATGGGGAGGTACTAGCTCCAACTCGGTTTTACAGTGAAAATTGCAGGAACTTCAAACCGGCTCTAGGAAACAGACTGAGGAACCAGAGTAAAAGTTTCCCTGCAACCAGTTTCCTTTGTGCTAGATGAAAGAATATCTCTCCACATGCTCAGTTCTGAGAGATAAGTGAGTGTGAAAGCCGTCCTTCACCTAGCTTGTTTGGAACACAAAGATTCTCTTCAGTTGCAAACTCCACTCCATAAATATATATGGGGAGGTACTAGCTCCAACTAGGTTTTACAGTGAAAACTGCAGGAACTTCAAACCGGCACTAGGAAACAGGCTGAGAAACCTGAGTAAATGTTTCAACTGCAACCCGTTCCCTCTGTGCTAGATGAACGAACGTCTCTCCACATGCTCAGTTCTGAGAGATAAGTGTGTGTGAAAGCCGTCCTTCACCTAGCTTGTTGGGAACACAAAGATTCTCTTCAGTTGCAAACTTCACTCCATACATATATATGGGGAGGTTCTAGCTCCAACTCGTTTTTACAGTGAAAACTGCAGGAACTTCAAACCGGCACTAGGAAACAGACTGAGAAAAAAGAGTAAAATTTTCTCGTGCAAACCGTTCCCTTTTTGCTAGATGAGCGAACGACTCTCCATATGCTCAGTTCTGAGAGATAAGTGTGTGTGAAAGCCATCCTTCACCTAGCTTGTTGTGAACACAAAGGTTCTCTTCAGTTGCAAACTCCACTCCATACATATATATGGGGAGGTACTAGCCCCAACTTTGTTTTACAGTGAAAACTGCAGGAAATTCAAACCGGCACTACGAAACAGACTGAGAAACCAGAGTAAAATTTCTCCTGCAAACCGTTCCCTTTGTACTAGATGAACGAACGTCTCTCCACATGCTCAGTTCTGAGAGATAAGTGCGTGTGAAAGCCGTCCTTCACCTAGCTTGTTGGGAACACAAAGTTTCTCTTCAGTTGCTAACTACACTCCGTAAATATATATGGGGAGGTTCAAGATCCAACTCGGTTTTACAGTGAAAACTGCAGGAACTTCAAACCGGCACTAGGAAACAAACTGAGAAACCAGAGTAAAAGTTTCGCCTGCAACCCGTTCCCTTTGTGCTAAATGAACGAACGTCTCTGCACATGCTCAGTTCTGATAGATATGTGTGTGTGAAAGCCGTCCTTCACTTGGCTTTTTGGGAAAACAAAGTTTCTCTTCAGTTGCAAACTCCACTCCATACATATATATGGGGAGGTACAAGCTCCAACTCTGTTTTACAGTGAAAACTGCAGGAACTTCAAACCGGCACTAGGAAACAGACTGAGAAACCAGAGTAAAAGTTTCTCCTGCAACCCGTTCCTTTGTGCTAGATGAACGAACGTCTCTCCACATGCTCATTTCTGAGAGATAATGTGTGTGAAAGCCGTCCTTCACCTAGCTTATAGGGAACACAAAGATTCTCTTCAGTAGCAAACATCACTCCATACATATATATGGGGAGGTACTAGCTCCAACTCGGTTTTACAGTGAAAACTGCAGGAACTTCAAACTGGCACTAGGAAACAGACTGAGAATCCAGAGTAAAATTTCCCCTGCAACCCGTTCCCTTTTTCCTAGATGAATGAACGTCTCTCCACATGCTCAGTTCTGAGAGATAAGTGTGTGTGAAAGCCGTACTTCACCTAGCTTGTTGGGAACACAAAGTTTCTCTTCAGTTGCAAACTCCACTCCATACATATATATGGGGAGGTACTAGCTCCAACTCGGTTTTACAGTGAAAATTGCAGGAACTTCCAACTGGCACTAGGAAACAGACTGAGAAACCAGAGTAAAAGTTTCTCCTGCAACCCGTTCCCTTTGTTCTAGATGAGCGAAAATCTCTCCACATGCTCAGTTCTGAGATATAGGTGTGTGTGAAATCCGTCCTTCACCTAGCATGTTGGGAACGCAAGTTTCTCTTCAGTTGCAAAATCCACTCCATACATATACATGGGGAGGTACTAGCTCCAACTCGGATTTACAGTGAAAACTGTAGGAAATTCAAACCGGCACTAGGAAACAGACTGAGAATCCACAGTAAAAGTTTCACCTGCATCCCGTTCCCTTTGTGCCAGAAGAAAAAAGGTCTCTCCACATGCTCAGTTCTGAGGGATAAGTGTGTGTGAAAGCCGTCCTTCACATAGCTTGTTGGGAACACAAAGTTTCTCTTCAGTTGCAAACTCCACTCCATAGATATATACGGGGAGGTACTAGCTCCAACTCGGTTTTACAGTGAAAACTGCAGGAACTTTAAACCGGCACTAGGAAACAGACTGAGAAACCAGAGTAAAAGTTTCTCCTGCAACCCATTCCCTTTGTGCTAGATGAACGAACGTCTCTCCATATGCACAGTTCTGAGAGATAATTGTGTGTGAAAGCCGTCCTTCACCTAGCTTGTTGGGAACACAAAGTTTCTTTTCAGTTGCAAACTCCACTCCATACATATATATGGGGAGGTACTAGCTCCAACTCGGATTTACAGTGAAAACTGCAGGAACTTCAAACCGGCATTAGGAAACAGTCTGAGAAACCAGAGTAAAAGTTTCACCTGCAACACTTTCCCTTTGTGCTAGATGAACGAACGTCTCTCCACATGCTCAGTTCTGAGAGATAAGTGTGTGTGAAAGCCGTCCTTCACCTAGCTTGTTGGGAACACAAAGTTTCTCTTCAGTTGCAAACTCCACTCCATACATATATATGGGGAGGTACTAGCTCCAACTCGGTTTTACAGTGAAAACTGCAGGAACTTCAAACCGGCACTAGGAAACAGACAGAGAATCCAGAGTAAAAGTATCTCCTGCAACACGTTTCCTTTGTGCTAGATGAACGAAAGTCTCTCCACATGCTCAGTTCTGAGAGATAACTGTGTGTGAAAGCAGTATTTCACCTAGCTTGTAGAGAACACAAAGTTTCTCTTCAGTTGCAAACTCAAATCCATACATTTACATGGGGAGGTACTAAATCCAACTCGGTTTTACAGTGACAACTGCAGTAACTTCAAACCGGAACTATTAAACCATCTGAGAAACCAGAGTAAAAGTTTCTCCTGCAACCCGTTTCTTTTGTGCTAGATGAACGAACGTCTCTCCACATGCTCAGTTCTGAGAGATAAGTGTGTGTGAAAGCCGTCCTTCACCTAGCTTGTTGGGAACACAAAGTTTCTCTTCAGTTGCAAACTCCACTCCATACATATATATGGGGAGGTACTAGCTCCAACTCGGTTTTACAGTGAAAACTGCAGGAACTTCAAACCGGCACTAGGAAACAGACAGAGAATCCAGAGTAAAAGTATCTCCTGCAACACGTTTCCTTTGTGCTAGATGAACGAACGTCTCTCCACATGCTCAGTTCTGAGAGATAATTGTGTGTGAAAGCCGTCCTTCACCTAGCTTGTTGGGAACACAAAGTTTCTCTTCAGTAGCAAACTCCACTCCATACATATATATGGGGAAGTACAGGCTCCAAGTCGGTTTTACAGTGAAAACTGCAGTAACTTCAAACCGGAACTATTAAACAGACTGAGAAACCAGGGAAAAGTTTCTCCTGCAAACCGTTCCCTTTGTGCTAGATGAACGAACGTCTCTCCACATGCTCAGTTCTGAGAGATAAGTATGTTTGAAAGCAGTCCTTCACCTAGCTTGTTGGGAACACAAAGTTTCTCTTCAGTTGCAAACTCCACTCCATACATATATATGGGGAGGTACTAGCTCCAACTCGGTTTTACAGTGAAACTGCAGGAACTTCAAACCGGCACTAGGAAACAGACAGAGAATCCAGAGTAAAAGTATCTCCTGCAACAAGTTTCCTTTGTGCTAGATGAACGAACGTCTCTCCACATGCTCAGTTCTGATAGATAACTGTGTGTGAAAGCAGTATTTCACCTAGCTTGTTGGGAACACAAAGTTTCTCTTCAGTTGCAAACTCAAATCCATACATTTACATTTGGAGGTACTAAATCCAACTCGGTTTTACAGTGACAACTGCAGTAACTTCAAACCGGAACTATTAAACCATCTGAGAAACCAGAGTAAAAGTTTCTCCTGCAACCCGTTTCCTTTGTGCTAGATGAACGAACGTCTCTCCACATGCTCAGTTCTGAGAGATAAGTGTGTGTGAAAGCCGTCCTTCACCTAGCTTGTTGGGACACAAAGTTTCTCTTCAGTTGCCAACTCCACTCCATACATATATATGGGGAAGTACTAGCTCCAACTCGGTTTTACATTGAAAACTGCAGGAACTTCAAACCGGCACTAGGAAACAGACTGAGAAACCACAGTAAAATTTTCTCCTGCAACCCGTTCCATTTGTGCTAGATGAACGAACGTCTCTCCACATGCTCAGTTCTGAGAGATAAGTGTGTGTGAAAGCCGTCCTTCACCTAGCTTGTTGGGAACACAAAGTTTCTCTTCAGTTGCAAACTCCAATCCATACATATATATGGGAAGGTACTAGCACCAAATCGGATTTAAAGTGAAACCTGCAGGTTCTTCAAACCGGCACTAGGAAACAGACTGATAAACCAGAGTAAAAGTTTCCCCTGCAACCCGTTCCCTTTGTGCTAGATGAACGAAAGGCTCTCCACATGCTCATATCTGAGAGATAATTGTGTGTGAAAGCCGTTTTTCAACTAGCTTGCTGGGAACACAAAGTTTCTTTTCAGTTGCAAACTCCACTCCATACATATATATCGGGTGGTACTAGCTCCAACTCGGTATTACAGTGAAAACTGCAGGAACTTCAAACCGGCACTAGGAAACAGACTGAGAATCCAGAGTAGAAATTTCTCCTGCAACCCGTTCCCTTCGTGCTAGATGAACGAACGTCTCTCCACATGCTCAGTTCTGAGAGATAAGTGTGTGTGAAAGCCGTCTTTCACCTAGCTTGTTGGGAACACAAAGTTTCTCTTCAGTTGCAAACTCCAATCCATACAGATATATGGGGAGGTACTAGATCCAACTCGGTTTTACAGTGAAAACTGCAGGAACTTCAAACCGGAACTATTAAAGAGACTGAGAAACCAGAGAAAATTTTCTCCTGCCACCAGTTCCATTTGTGCTAGATGAACGAACGTCTCCCAACATGCTCAGTTCTGAGAGATAAGTGTGTTTGAAAGCCGTCCTTCACCAAGCTTGTTGGGAATACAAAGTTTCTCTTCAGTTGCAAATTCCACTCAATACATATATATGGGGAAGTACTAGCTCCAACTCGGTTTTACAGTGAAAACTGCAGGAACTTCAAACAGGCACTAGGAAACAGACTGAGAAACCAGAGTAAAAGTTTCTCCTGCAACCCTTTCCATTTGTGCTAGATGAACGAACGTCTCTCCACATGCTCAGTTCTGAGAGATAAGTGTGTGTGAAAGCCGTCCTTCACCTAGCTTGTTGGGAACACAAATTTTCTTTTTAGTTGCAAACCCCACTCCATACATATATATGGGGAGGTACTAGGTCTAACTCTGTTTTACAGTGAAAACTGCAGGAACTTCAAACCGGCTCTAGGAATCATACTGAGAAACCAGAGAAATGGTTTCTCCTGCAACACGTTCCATTTGTGCAAGATGAACGAACGTCTCTCCACATGCTCAGTTCTGAGAGATATATGTGTGTGAAAGCCGTCCTTCACCGAGCTTGTTGGGAACACAAAGATTCTCTTCAGTTGCAAACTCCACTCCATATATATATATGGGAAGTTACTAGCTCCAACTCGGTTTTACAGTGAAAACTGCAGGAAATTCAAACAGGCACTAGGAAACAGACTGAGAAACCAGAGTAAAAGTTTCCCCTACAACCCGTTCCCTTTGTGCTAGATGAACGAACGTCTCTCCACATGCTCAGTTCTGAGAGATAATTGTGTGTGAAAACCGTACTTCACCTAGCTTATTGGGAACACAAAGTTTCTCTTGAGTTGCAAACTTCACTCCATACATATATATGGGGAGGTACTAGCTCCAACAAGATTTTACAGTCAAAACTGCAGGAACTTCTAGCCGGCACTAGGAAACAGACTGAGAAACCAGAGAAAAAGTTTCTCCTGCAACCCGTTCCCTTTGTGCTATATGAACGAACGTCTCTCCACATGCTCAGTTCTGAGAGATAAGTGTGTGTGAAAGCCGTCCTTCACCTAGCTTGTTGGGAACACAAAGTTTCTCTTCAGTAGCAAACTCCACTCCATACATATATATGGGGAAGTACAGGCTCCAAGTCGGTTTTACAGTGAAACCTGCAGTAACTTCAAACCGGAACTATTAAACAGACTGAGAAACCAGGGAAAATTTCTCCTGCAACCCGTTCCCTTTGTGCTAGATGAACGAACGTCTCTCCACATGCTCAGTTCTGAGAGATAAGTATGTTTGAAAGCAGTCCTTCACCAAGCTTGTTGGGAATACAAAGTTTCTCTTCAGTTGCAAACTCCACTCAATACATAATTATGGGGAGGTACTAGCTCCAACTCGGTTTTACAGTGAAAACTGCAGGAACTTCAAACCGGCACTAGGAAACAGACTGAGAAACCAGAGTAAAAGTTTCTCCTGCAACCCGTTAACTTGGTGCAAGATGAACGAACGTCTCTCCACTTGCTCAGTTCTGAGAGATAAGTGTGTGTGAAAGCCGTCCATCACCTAGCTTGTTGGGAACACAAAGTTTCTTTTTAGTTGCAAACTCCACTCCATACATATATAAGGGGAGGTACTAGCTCCAACTCGGTTTTACAGTGAAAACTGCAGGAACTTCAAACCGGCACTAGGAAACATACTGAGAAACCATAGTAAGAGTTTCTCTTGCAACTCGTTCCCTTTGTGCTAGATGAACGAACGTCTCTCCACATGCTCAGTTCTGAGAGATATGTGTGTGTGAATGCCGTCCTTCACATAGCTTGTTGGGAACACAAAGATTCTATTCAGTTGCAAATTCCACTCCATATATATATATGGGAAGGTACTAGCTCCAAATCGTTTTTACAGTGAAAACTGCAGGAACTTCAAACAGGCACTAGGAAACAGACTGAGAAACCAGAGTAAAAGTTTCCCCTGCAACCCGTTCCCTTTGTGCTAGATGAACGAACGTCTCTCCACAAGCTCAGTTCTGAGAGATAACTGTGTGTGAAAACCGTACTTCACCTAGCTTGTTGGGAACACAAAGTTTCTCTTCAGTTGCAAACTCCACTCCATACATATATATGGGGAGGTACTAGCTCCAACTCGGTTTTACAGTGAAAACTGCAGGAACATCAAACCGGCACTAGGAAACACACTGAGAAACCAGTGTAAAAGTTTCTCCTGCAACCCGTTCCCTTTGTGCTAGATGAACGAACGTATCTCCACATGCTCAGTTCTGAGGGATAAGTGTGTGTGAAAGCCGTCCTTCACCTAGCTTGTTGGGAACACATAGATTCCCTTCAGTTGCAAACTCCAATCCATACATATATATGGGGAGGTTCTAGATCCAACTCGGTTTTACAGTGAAAACTGCAGGAAAATCAAACCGGCAGTAGGAAGCAGACTGAGAAACCAGAGTAAAAGTTTCTCCTGCAACACGTTCCCTTGGTGCTAGATGAACGAACGTCTCTCCAAATGCTCAGTTCTGAGATAAGTGTGTGTGAATGCTGTCCTTCACCTAGATTGTTGGGAACTCAAAGGTTCTCTACAGTTGCAAACTCCACTCCATACATATATATGGGGAGGTACTAGCCCCAACTCTGTTTTACAGTGAAAACTGCAGGAAATTCAAACCGGCACTACGAAACAGACTGAGAAACCAGAGTAAAATTTCTCCTGCAAACCGTTCCCTTTGTACTAGATGAACGAATGTCTCTCCACATGCTCAGGTCTGAGAGATAAGTGCGTGTGAAAGCCGTCCTTCACCTAGCTTGTTGGGAACACAAAGTTTCTCTTCAGTTGCTAACTACACTCCATACATATATATGGGGAAATACAAGATCCAACTCGGTTTTACAGTGAAAACTGCAGGAACTTCAAAACGGCACTAGGAAACAGACTGAGAAACCAGAGTAAAAGTTTCACCTGCAACCTGTTCCCTTTGTGCTAAATGAACGAACGTCTCTCCACATGCTCAGTTCTGAGAGATAAGTGTGTGTGAAAGCCGTCCTTCACTTGGCTTTTTGGGAAAACAAAGGTTCTCTTCAGTTGCAAACTCCACTCCATACATATATATGGGGTGGTACTAGCTCCAACTCTGTTTTACAGTGAAAACTGCAGGAACTACAAACCGGCACTAGGAAACAGAATGAGAAACCAGAGTAAAAGTTTCTCCTGCAACCCGTTCCCTTTGTGCTAGATGAATGAACGTCTCTCCACATGCCCAGTTCTGAGAGATAATGTGTGTGAAAGCCGTCCTTCACCTAGCTTATAAGGAACACAAAGATTCTCTTCAGTAGCAAACTTCACTCCATACATATATATGGGGAGATACTAGCTCCAACTAGGTTTTACAATGAAAACTGCAGGAAATTCAAATCGGCAATAGGAAACAGACTGAGAAACCATAATAAAGGTTTCTCCTGCAAAACGTTCCTTTTGTGCTAGATGAACGAACGTCTCTTCACATGCTCAGTTCTGGGAGATAAGTGTGTGTGAAAGACGTATTTCACCTAGGTTGTTGGGAACACAAAGATTCTCTTCAGTTGCAAACTCCACTCCATACATATATATGGGGAGGTACTAGCTCCAACTCGGTTTTACAGTGAAAATTGCAGGAACTTCAAACCGGCTCTAGGAAACAGACTGAGGAACCAGAGTAAAAGTTTCCCTGCAACCAGTTTCCTTTGTGCTAGATGAAAGAACATCTCTCCACATGCTCAGTTCTGAGAGATAAGTGAGTGTGAAAGCCGTCCTTCACCTAGCTTGTTTGGAACACAAAGATTCTCTTCAGTTGCAAACTCCACTCCATAAATATATATGGGGAGGTACTAGCTCCAACTAGGTTTTACAGTGAAAACTGCAGGAACTTCAAACCGGCACTAGGAAACAGGCTGAGAAACCTGAGTAAATGTTTCAACTGCAACCCGTTCCCTCTGTGCTAGATGAACGAACGTCTCTCCACATGCTCAGTTCTGAGAGATAAGTGTGTGTGAAAGCCGTCCTTCACCTAGCTTGTTGGGAACACAAAGATTCTCTTCAGTTGCAAACTTCACTCCATACATATATATGGGGAGGTTCTAGCTCCAACTCGTTTTTACAGTGAAAACTGCAGGAACTTCAAACCGGCACTAGGAAACAGACTGAGAAAAAAGAGTAAAATTTTCTCGTGCAAACCGTTCCCTTTTTGCTAGATGAGCGAACGACTCTCCATATGCTCAGTTCTGAGAGATAAGTGTGTGTGAAAGCCGTCCTTCACCTAGCTTGTTGTGAACACAAAGGTTCTCTTCAGTTGCAAACTCCACTCCATACATATATATGGGGAGGTACTAGCCCCAACTTTGTTTTACAGTGAAAACTGCAGGAAATTCAAACCGGCACTACGAAACAGACTGAGAAACCAGAGTAAAATTTCTCCTGCAAACCGTTCCCTTTGTACTAGATGAACGAACGTCCCTCCACATGCTCAGTTCTGAGAGATAAGTGCGTGTGAAAGCCGTCCTTCACCTAGCTTGTTGGGAACACAAAGTTTCTCTTCAGTTGCTAACTACACTCCATAAATATATATGGGGAGGTTCAAGATCCAACTCGGTTTTACAGTGAAAACTGCAGGAACTTCAAACCGGCACTAGGAAACAAACTGAGAAACCAGAGTAAAAGTTTCGCCTGCAACCCGTTCCCTTTGTGCTAAATGAACGAACGTCTCTGCACATGCTCAGTTCTGATAGATATGTGTGTGTGAAAGCCGTCCTTCACTTGGCTTTTTGGGAAAACAAAGTTTCTCTTCAGTTGCAAACTCCACTCCATACATATATATGGGGAGGTACAAGCTCCAAATCTGTTTTACAGTGAAAACTGCAGGAACTTCAAACCGGCACTAGGAAACAGACTGAGAAACCAGAGTAAAAGTTTCTCCTGCAACCCGTTCCTTTGTGCTAGATGAACGAACGTCTCTCCACTTGCTCATTTCTGAGAGATAATGTGTGTGAAAGCCGTCCTTCACCTTGCTTATAGGGAACACAAAGATTCTCTTCAGTAGCAAACATCACTCCATACATATATATGGGGAGGTACTAGCTCCAACTCGGTTTTACAGTGAAAACTGCAGGAACTTCAAACTGGCACTAGGAAACAGACTGAGAATCCAGAGTAAAATTTCCCCTGCAACCCGTTCCCTTTTTCCTAGATGAATGAACGTCTCTCCACATGCTCAGTTCTGAGAGATAAGTGTGTGTGAAAGCTGTACTTCACCTAGCTTGTTGGGAACACAAAGTTTCTCTTCAGTTGCAAACTCCACTCCATACATATATATGGGGAGGTACTAGCTCCAACTCGGTTTTACAGTGAAAACTGCAGGAACTTCCAACTGGCACTAGGAAACAGACTGAGAAACCAGAGTAAAAGTTTCTCCTGCAACCCGTTCCCTTTGTTCTAGATGAGCGAACATCTCTCCACATGCTCAGTTCTGAGATATAGGTGTGTGTGAAATCCGTCCTTCACCTAGCATGTTGGGAACGCAAGTTTCTCTTCAGTTGCAAAATCCACTCCATACATATACATGGGGAGGTACTAGCTCCAACTCGGATTTACAGTGAAAACTGTAGGAAATTCAAACCGGCACTAGGAAACAGACTGAGAATCCACAGTAAAAGTTTCACCTGCATCCCGTTCCCTTTGTGCCAGATGAAAAAAGGTCTCTCCACATGCTCAGTTCTGAGGGATAAGTGTGTGTGAAAGCCGTCCTTCACATAGCATGTTGGGAACACAAAGTTTCTCTTCAGTTGCAAACTCCACTCCATACATATATACGGGGAGGTACTAGCTCCAACTCGGTTTTACAGTGAAAACTGCAGGAACTTTAAACCGGCACTAGGAAACAGACTGAGAAACCAGAGTAAAAGTTTCTCCTGCAACCCATTCCCTTTGTGCTAGATGAACGAACGTCTCTCCATATGCACAGTTCTGAGAGATAAGTGTGTGTGAAAGCCGTCCTTCACCTAGCTTGTAGAGAACACAAAGTTTCTCTTCAGTTGCAAACTCAAATCCATACATTTACATGGGGAGGTACTAAATCCAACTCGGTTTTACAGTGACAACTGCAGTAACTTCAAACCGGAACTATTAAACCATCTGAGAAACCAGAGTAAAAGTTTCTCCTGCAACCCGTTTCTTTTGTGCTAGATGAACGAACGTCTCTCCACATGCTCAGTTCTGAGAGATAAGTGTGTGTGAAAGCCGTCCTTCACCTAGCTTGTTGGGAACACAAAGTTTCTCTTCAGTTGCAAACTCCACTCCATACATATATATGGGGAGGTACTAGCTCCAACTCGGTTTTACAGTGAAAACTGCAGGAACTTCAAACCGGCACTAGGAAACAGACAGAGAATCCAGAGTAAAAGTATCTCCTGCAACACGTTTCCTTTGTGCTAGATGAACGAACGTCTCTCCACATGCTCAGTTCTGAGAGATAATTGTGTGTGAAAGCCGTCCTTCACCTAGCTTGTTGGGAACACAAAGTTTCTCTTCAGTAGCAAACTCCACTCCATACATATATATGGGGAAGTACAGGCTCCAAGTCGGTTTTACAGTGAAAACTGCAGTAACTTCAAACCGGAACTATTAAACAGACTGAGAAACCAGGGAAAAGTTTCTCCTGCAAACCGTTCCCTTTGTGCTAGATGAACGAACGTCTCTCCACATGCTCAGTTCTGAGAGATAAGTATGTTTGAAAGCAGTCCTTCACCTAGCTTGTTGGGAACACAAAGTTTCTCTTCAGTTGCAAACTCCACTCCATACATATATATGGGGAGGTACTAGCTCCAACTCGGTTTTACAGTGAAACTGCAGGAACTTCAAACCGGCACTAGGAAACAGACAGAGAATCCAGAGTAAAAGTATCTCCTGCAACACGTTTCCTTTGTGCTAGATGAACGAACGTCTCTCCACATGCTCAGTTCTGATAGATAACTGTGTGTGAAAGCAGTATTTCACCTAGCTTGTTGGGAACACAAAGTTTCTCTTCAGTTGCAAACTCAAATCCATACATTTACATTTGGAGGTACTAAATCCAACTCGGTTTTACAGTGACAACTGCAGTAACTTCAATCCGGAACTATTAAACCATCTGAGAAACCAGAGTAAAAGTTTCTCCTGCAACCCGTTTCCTTTGTGCTAGATGAACGAACGTCTCTCCACATGCTCAGTTCTGAGAGATAAGTGTGTGTGAAAGCCGTCCTTCACCTAGCTTGTTGGGACACAAAGTTTCTCTTCAGTTGCCAACTCCACTCCATACATATATATGGGGAAGTACTAGCTCCAACTCGGTTTTACATTGAAAACTGCAGGAACTTCAAACCGGCACTAGGAAACAGACTGAGAAACCACAGTAAAATTTTCTCCTGCAACCCGTTCCATTTGTGCTAGATGAACGAACGTCTCTCCACATGCTCAGTTCTGAGAGATAAGTGTGTGTGAAAGCCGTCCTTCACCTAGCTTGTTGGGAACACAAAGTTTCTCTTCAGTTGCAAACTCCAATCCATACATATATATGGGAAGGTACTAGCACCAAATCGGATTTAAAGTGAAACCTGCAGGTTCTTCAAACCGGCACTAGGAAACAGACTGATAAACCAGAGTAAAAGTTTCCCCTGCAACCCGTTCCCTTTGTGCTAGATGAACGAAAGGCTCTCCACATGCTCATATCTGAGAGATAATTGTGTGTGAAAGCCGTTTTTCAACTAGCTTGCTGGGAACACAAAGTTTCTTTTCAGTTGCAAACTCCACTCCATACATATATATCGGGTGGTACTAGCTCCAACTCGGTATTACAGTGAAAACTGCAGGAACTTCAAACCGGCACTAGGAAACAGACTGAGAATCCAGAGTAGAAATTTCTCCTGCAACCCGTTCCCTTCGTGCTAGATGAACGAACGTCTCTCCACATGCTCAGTTCTGAGAGATAAGTGTGTGTGAAAGCCGTCTTTCACCTAGCTTGTTGGGAACACAAAGTTTCTCTTCAGTTGCAAACTCCAATCCATACAGATATATGGGGAGGTACTAGATCCAACTCGGTTTTACAGTGAAAACTGCAGGAACTTCAAACCGGAACTATTAAAGAGACTGAGAAACCAGAGAAAAGTTTCTCCTGCCACCAGTTCCATTTGTGCTAGATGAAAGAACGTCTCCCAACATGCTAAGTTCTGAGAGATAAGTGTGTTTGAAAGCCGTCCTTCACCAAGCTTGTTGGGAATACAAAGTTTCTCTTCAGTTGCAAATTCCACTCAATACATATATATGGGGAAGTACTAGCTCCAACTCGGTTTTACAGTGAAAACTGCAGGAACTTCAAACCGGCACTAGGAAACAGACTGAGAAACCAGAGTAAAAGTTTCTCCTGCAACCCTTTCCATTTGTGCTAGATGAACGAACGTCTCTCCACATGCTCAGTTCTGAGAGATAAGTGTGTGTGAAAGCCGTCCTTCACCTAGCTTGTTGGGAACACAAATTTTCTTTTTAGTTGCAAACCCCACTCCATACATATATATGGGGAGGTACTAGGTCTAACTCTGTTTTACAGTGAAAACTGCAGGAACTTCAAACCGGCTCTAGGAATCATACTGAGAAACCAGAGAAATGGTTTCTCCTGCAACACGTTCCATTTGTGCAAGATGAACGAACGTCTCTCCACATGCTCAGTTCTGAGAGATATATGTGTGTGAAAGCCGTCCTTCACCGAGCTTGTTGGGAACACAAAGATTCTCTTCAGTTGCAAACTCCACTCCATATATATATATGGGAAGTTACTAGCTCCAACTCGGTTTTACAGTGAAAACTGCAGGAACTTCAAACAGGCACTAGGAAACAGACTGAGAAACCAGAGTAAAAGTTTCACCTACAACCCGTTCCCTTTGTGCTAGATGAACGAACGTCTCTCCACATGCTCAGTTCTGAGAGATAATTGTGTGTGAAAACCGTACTTCACCTAGCTTATTGGGAACACAAAGTTTCTCTTGAGTTGCAAACTTCACTCCATACATATATATGGGGAGGTACTAGCTCCAACTAGATTTTACAGTCAAAACTGCAGGAACTTCTAGCCGGCACTAGGAAACAGACTGAGAAACCAGAGAAAAAGTTTCTCCTGCAACCCGTTCCCTTTGTGCTATATGAACGAACGTCTCTCCACATGCTCAGTTCTGAGAGATAAGTGTGTGTGAAAGCCGTCCTTCACCTAGCTTGTTGGGAACACAAAGTTTCTCTTCAGTAGCAAACTCCACTCCATACATATATATGGGGAAGTACAGGCTCCAAGTCGGTTTTACAGTGAAAACTGCAGTAACTTCAAACCGGAACTATTAAACAGACTGAGAAACCAGGGAAAATTTCTCCTGCAACCCGTTCCCTTTGTGCTAGATGAACGAACGTCTCTCCACATGCTCAGTTCTGAGAGATAAGTATGTTTGAAAGCAGTCCTTCACCAAGCTTGTTGGGAATACAAAGTTTCTCTTCAGTTGCAAACTCCACTCAATACATAATTATGGGGAGGTACTAGCTCCAACTCGGTTTTACAGTGAAAACTGCAGGAACTTCAAACCGGCACTAGGAAACAGACTGAGAAACCAGAGTAAAAGTTTCTCCTGCAACCCGTTAACTTGGTGCAAGATGAACGAACGTCTCTCCACTTGCTCAGTTCTGAGAGATAAGTGTGTGTGAAAGCCGTCCATCACCTAGCTTGTTGGGAACACAAAGTTTCTTTTTAGTTGCAAACTCCACTCCATACATATATAAGGGGAGGTACTAGCTCCAACTCGGTTTTACAGTGAAAACTGCAGGAACTTCAAACCGGCACTAGGATACATACTGAGAAACCATAGTAAGAGTTTCTCTTGCAACTCGTTCCCTTTGTGCTAGATGAACGAACGTCTCTCCACATGCTCAGTTCTGAGAGATATGTGTGTGTGAATGCCGTCCTTCACATAGCTTGTTGGGAACACAAAGATTCTATTCAGTTGCAAATTCCACTCCATATATATATATGGGAAGGTACTAGCTCCAAATCGTTTTTACAGTGAAAACTGCAGGAACTTCAAACAGGCACTAGGAAACAGACTGAGAAACCAGAGTAAAAGTTTCCCCTGCAACCCGTTCCCTTTGTGCTAGATGAACGAACGTCTCTCCACAAGCTCAGTTCTGAGAGATAACTGTGTGTGAAAACCGTACTTCACCTAGCTTGTTGGGAACACAAAGTTTCTCTTCAGTTGCAAACTCCACTCCATACATATATATGGGGAGGTACTAGCTCCAACTCGGTTTTACAGTGAAAACTGCAGGAACATCAAACCGGCACTAGGAAACACACTGAGAAACCAGTGTAAAAGTTTCTCCTGCAACCCGTTCCCTTTGTGCTAGATGAACGAACGTATCTCCACATGCTCAGTTCTGAGGGATAAGTGTGTGTGAAAGCCGTCCTTCACCTAGCTTGTTGGGAACACATAGATTCCCTTCAGTTGCAAACTCCAATCCATACATATATATGGGGAGGTTCTAGATCCAACTCGGTTTTACAGTGAAAACTGCAGGAAAATCAAACCGGCAGTAGGAAGCAGACTGAGAAACCAGAGTAAAAGTTTCTCCTGCAACACGTTCCCTTGGTGCTAGATGAACGAACGTCTCTCCAAATGCTCAGTTCTGAGAGATATGTGTGTGTGAAAGCCGTCCTTCATCGAGCTTGTTGGGAACACAAAGATTCTCTTCAGTTGCAAACTCCACTCCATATATATATATCGGAAGGTACTAGCTCCAACTCGGTTTTACAGTGAAAACTGCAGGAACTTCAAACAGTCACTAGGAAACAGACTGAGAAACCAGAGTAATAGTTTCCCCTACAACCCGTTCCGTTTGTGCTAGATGAACGAACGTCTCTCCACATGCTCAGTTCTGAGAGATAAGTGTGTGTGAAAGCCGTCCTTCACCTAGCTTGTTGGGAAGACAAAGTTTCTTTTTAGTTGCAAACTCCACTCCATACATATATAAGAGGAGGTACTACCTCCAACTCGGTTTTACAGTTAAAACTGCAGGAACTTCAAACCGGCACTAGGAAACATACTGAGAACCAGAGAAAGAGTTTCTCCTGCAACCCGTTCCCTTTGTGCTATATGAACGAACGTCCCTCCACATGCTCAGTTCTGAGAGATAAGTGTGTGTGAAAGCCGTCCTTCACCTAGCTTGTTGGGAACACAAAGTTTCTCTTCAGTAGCAAACTCTACTCCATACATATATATGGGGAAGTACAGGCTCCAAGTCGGTTTTACAGTGAAAACTGCAGTAACTTCAAACTGGAACTATTAAACAGACTGAGAAACCAGGGAAAAGTTTCTCCTGCAACCCGTTCCCTTTGTGCTAGCTGAACGAACGTCTCTCCACATGCTCAGTTCTGAGAGATAAGTATGTTTGAAAGCAGTCCTTCACCAAGCTTGTTGGGAATACAAAGTTTCTCTTCAGTTGCAAACTCCACTCAATACATAATTATGGTGAGGTACTAGCTCCAACTCGGTTTTACAGTGAAAACTGCAGGAACTTCAAACCGGCACTAGGAAACAGACTGAGAAACCATAGTAAGAGTTTCTCCTGCAACTCGTTCCCTTTGTGCTAGATGAACGAACGACTCTCCACATGCTCAGTTCTGAGAGATATGTGTGTGTGAATGCCGTCCTTCACATAGCTTGTTGGGAACACAAAGATTCTATTCAGTTGCAAATTCCACTCCATATATATATATGGGAAGGTACTAGCTCCAAATCGTTTTTACAGTGAAAACTGCAGGAACTTCAAACAGGCACTAGGAAACAGACTGAGAAACCAGAGTAATAGTTTCCCCTGCAACCCGTTCCCTTTGTGCTAGATGAACGAACGTCTCTCCACATGCTCAGTTCTGAGAGATAAGTGTGTGTGAAAACCGTACTTCACCTAGCTTGTTGGGAACACAAAGTTTCTCTTCAGTTGCAAACTCCACTCCATACATATATAAGGGGAGGTACTAGCTCCAACTCGGTTTTACAGTGAAAACTGCAGGAACATCAAACCGGCACTAGGAAACACACTGAGAAACCAGTGTAAAAGTTTCTCCTGCAACCCGTTCCCTTTGTGCTAGATGAACGAACGTATCTCCACATGCTCAGTTCTGAGGGATAAGTGTGTGTGAAAGCCGTCCTTCACCTAGCTTGTTGGGAACACATAGATTCCCTTCAGTTGCAATCTCCAATCCATACATATATATGGGGAGGTTCTAAATCCTACTCGGTTTTACAGTGAAAACTGCAGGAAAATCAAACCGGCAGTAGGAAGCAGACTGAGAAACCAGAGTAAAAGTTTCTCCTGCAACACGTTCCCTTGGTGCTAGATGAACGAACGTCTCTCCAAATGCTCAGTTCTGAGAGATATGTGTGTGTGAAAGCCGTCCTTCATCGAGCTTGTTGGGAACACAAAGATTCTCTTCAGTTGCAAACTCCACTCCATATATATATATCGGAAGGTACTAGCTCCAACTCGGTTTTACAGTGAAAACTGCAGGAACTTCAAACAGTCACTAGGAAACAGACTGAGAAACCAGAGTAATAGTTTCGCCTACAACCCGTTCCGTTTGTGCTAGATGAACGAACGTCTCTCCACATGCTCAGTTCAGAGAGATAACTGTGTGTGAAAAACGTACTTCACATATCTTATTGGGAAAACAAAGTTTCTCTTCAGTTGCAAACTCCACTCTATACATATATATGGGGAGGTACTAGCTCCAACTAGGTTTTACAGTGAAAACTGCAGGAACATCAAACCGGCACTAGGAAACAGACTGAGAAACCAGAGTAAAAGTTTCTCCTGCAACCCTTTCCCTTTGTGCTAGATGAACGAACGTCTCTCCACATGCTCAGTTCTGAGAGATAAGTGTGTGTGAAAGCCGTCCTTCACCTAGCTTGTTGGGAACACAAAGTTTCTCTTCAGTAGCAAACTCCACTCCATACATATATATGGGGAGGTACTAGCTCCAAGTCGGTTTTAGAGTGAAAACTGCAGGAACTTCAAACCGGAACTATTAAACAGACTGAGAAACCAGAGAAAAGTTTCTCCTGCAACCCGTTCCCTTTGTGCTAGATGAACGAACGTCTCTCCACATGCTCAGTTCTGAGAGATAAGTGTGTGTGAAAGCCGTCCTTCACCTAGCTTGTTGGGAACACAAAGTTTCTTTTTAGTTGCAAACTCCACTCCATACATATATAAGAGGAGGTACTAGCTCCAACTCGGTTTTACAGTTAAAACTGCAGGAACTTCAAACCGGCACTAGGAAACATACTGAGAACCAGAGTAAGAGTTTCTCCTGCTACTCGTTCCATTGGTGCTAGATGAACGAACGTCTCTCCACATGCTCAGTTCTGAGAGATAAGTGTGTGTGAAAGCCGTCTTTCACCTAGCTTGTTGGGAACACAAAGTTTCTCTTCAGTTGCAAACTCCAATCCTTACATATATATGGGGAGGTACTAGATCCAACTCGGGTTTACAGTGAAAACTGCAGGAACTTCAAACCGGCACTAGGAAACAGACTGAGAAACCAGGGAAAAGTTTCTCCTGCAACCAGTTCCCTTTGTGCTAGATGAACGAACGTCTCCCAACATGCTCAGTTCTGAGAGATAAGTGTGTTTGAAAGCCGTCCTTCACCAAACTTGTTGGGAATACAAAGTTTCCCTTCAGTTGCAAACTCCACTCAATACATATATATGGGGAGGTACTAGATCCAACTCGGTTTTACAGTGAAAACTGCAGGAAATTCAAACCGGCACTAGGAAACAGACTGAGAAACCAGAGTAAAAGTTTCTCCTGCAACCTGTTCCCTTTGTGCTAGATGAACGAACGTCTCTCCACATGCTCAGTTCTGAGAGACAAGTGTGTTTGTAAGCCGTCCATCACCAAGCTTGTTGGGAACACAAAGTTTCCCTTCAGTTGCAAACTCCACTCCATACATATATATGGGGAGGTTCTAGCTCCAACTCGGTTTTACAGTGAAAACTGCAGGAACTTCAAACCGGCACTACGAAACAGACTGAGAAACCAGAGTAAAAGTTTCACCTGCAACCCGTTCCCTTTGTGCTAGATGAACGACCGTCTCTCCACATGCTCATTTCTGAGAGATAAGTGTGTGTGAAAGCCGTTTTTCACCTAGCTTGTTGGGAACACAAAGTTTCTTTTCAGTTGCAATCTCCACTCCATACATTTATAAGGGGAGGTACTAGCTCCAACTCGGTTTTACAGTGAAAATTGCAGGAACTTCAAACCGGCTCTAGGAAACAGACTGAGAAACCAGGGTAAAAGTTTCGCCTGCAACCCATTTCTTTTTTGCTAGATGAACGAACGTCTCTCCACATGCTCAGTTCTGAGAGATAAGTGTGTGTGAAAGCCGTTCTTCACCTAGCTTGTTGGGAACACAAAGTTTCTCTTCAGTTGCAAACTCCACTCCATACATATATATGGGGAGGTACTAGCTCCAACTCGCTTTTACAGTGAAAACTGCAGGAACTTCAAACCGGCACTAGGAAACAGACTGAGAAACCAGAGTAAATGTTTCTCTTGCAACCCGTTCCCTTTGTGCTAGATGAACGAACGACTCTCCACATGCTCAGTTCTGAGAGATAAGTGTGTGTGAAAGCCGCCTTTCACCTACCTTGTTGGGAACACAAAGTTTCTCTTCAGCTGCAAACTCCACTCCCTACATATATATGGGGAGGTACTAGCTCCAACTCGGTTTTACAGTGAAAACTGCAGGAACTTCAAACCGGCACTAGGAAAAAGACTGAGAAACCAGAGAAAAAGTTTCCCTGCAACCCATTCCCTTTGTGCTAGATGAACGAACGTCTCTCTACATGCTCAGTTCTGAGAGATAAGTGCGTGTGAATGCCGTCATTCAACTAGCTTGTTGGGAACACAAAGTTTCTCTTCAGATGCAAACTCCACTCCATACATATATATAGGGAGGTACCAGCTCCAACTCAGTTTTACACTGAAAACTGCAGGAACTTCAAAGCGGCACTAGGAAACAGACTGAGAAACCAGAGTAAAAGTTTCTTCTGCAACCCGTTCCCTTTGTGCTAGATGAACGAACGTCTCTCCACATGCTCAGTTCTGAGAGATAAGTGTGTGTGAAAGCCGTCCTTCATCTAGCTTGTTGGAAACACAAAGTTTCTCTTCAGTTGCAAACCCAACTCCATACATATATATGGGTAGGTACTAGCTCCAACTCGATTTTACAGTGAAACTGCAGGAACTTCAAACCGGCACTAGGAAACAGACTGAGAAACCAGAGTAACAGTTTCTCCTGCAACCCGTTCCCTTTGTGCTAGATGAACGAACGTCTCTCCACATGCTCAATTCTGAGAGATAAGTGAGTGTGAAAGCCGTCCTTCACCTAGCTTGTTGGGAACACAAAGTTTCTCTTCAGTTGCAAAATCCACTCCATACAAATATATGGGGAGGTACTAGCTCCAGCTCGATTTTACTGTGAAAATTACAGGAACTTAAAACCGGCACTAGGAAACAGACTGAGAAACCAGAGTAAAGTTTCTCCTGCAACGCGTTCCATTTGTGCCAGATGAACGAACGTCTCTCCACATGCTCAGTTCTGAGAGAAAAGTGCGTGTGAAAGCCGTCATTCACCTAGCTTGTTGGGAACACAAAGTTTCTCTTCAGTTGCAAACTCCACTCCATACATATATATGGGGAGGTACTAGCTCCAACTCGGTTTTACAGTGAAAACTGCAGGAACTTCAAACCGGCACTAGGAAACCGACTGAGAAACCAGAGTAAATGTTTCTCCTGCAACCCGTTCCCTTTGTGCTAGATGAACGAACGTCTCTCCACATGCTCAGTTCTGAGAGATAAGTGTGTGTGAAAGCCGTACTTCACCTAGCTTGTTGGGAACACAAAGTTTCTCTTCTGTTGCAAACTCCACTCCATACATATTTATGGGGAGGTACTAGCTCCAGCTCGGTTTTACTGTGAAAACTGCAGGAACTTTAAACCGGCACTAGGAAACAGACTGAGAAACCAGAGTAAAAGTTTCTCCTGCAACCCGTTCCCTTTGTGCTAGATGAACGAAAGTCTCTCCACATGCTCAGTTCTGAGAGATAAGTGCGTGTGAAAGCCGTCCTTCAACTAGCTTGTTGGGAACACAAAGTTTCTCTTCAGATGCAAATTTCACTCCCTACATATATATGGGGAGGTACTAACTCCAACTCAGTTTTACACTGAAAACTGCAGGAAATTCAAACCGGCACTAGGAAACAGATTGAGAAACCAGAGTAAAAGTTTCTCCTGCAACCCATTCCTTTTGGGCTAGATGAACGAACGTCTCTCCACATGCTCACTTCTGACAGATAAGTGTGTGTGAAAGCCGTCCTTCACCTAGCTTGTTGGGAACACAAAGTTTCTCTTCAGTTGCAAACTCTACTCCATACATATATATGGGTATGTACTAGCTCCAACTCGGTTATAAAGTGAAAACAGCAGGAACTTCAAACCGGCACTAGGAAACAGGCTGAGAAACCAGAGTAAAAGTTTCTCCTGCAACCCGTTCCCTTTGGCTAGATGAACGAACGTCTCTCCACATGCTCAGTTCTGAGAGATAAGTGTGTGTGAAAGCCGTCCTTCACCTAGCTTGTTGGGAACACAAAGATTCTCTTCAGTAGCAAACTCCAATCTTAACATATGTATGGGGAGGTACTAGCTCCAACTCGATTTTACAGTGAAAACTGCAGGAACTTCAAACCGGCACTAGGAAACAGACTGAGAAACCAGAGTAAAATTTCTCTTGCAATCCGCTCCATTGGTGCTAGATGAACGAACGTCTCTACACATGCTCAGATCTGTGAGATAAGTGTGTGAGAAAGCCGTCCTTCACTTAGCTTGTTTGGAACACAAAGTTTCTCTTCAGTTGCTAACTCCACTCCATACATATATATGGGGAGGTACTAGCTCCTACTCAGTTTTACACTGAAAACTGCAGGAACTTCAAACCGGCACTAGGAAACAGACTGAGAAACCAGAGTAAAAGTTTCTCCTGCAACCCGTTCCCTTTGTGCTAGATGAACGAACGTCTCTCCACATGCTCAGTTCTGAGAGTTATGTGCGTGAGAAAGCCGTCCTTCACCTAACTTGTTGGGAACACCAAGTTTCTCTTCAGTTGCAAACACCACTCCATACATATATATGGGGAGGTACAAGCTCCAAATCAGTTTTACACTGAAAACTGCAGGAACTTCAAACCGGCACTAGGAAACAGACTGAGAAACCAGAGTAAAACTTTCTCTTGCAACCCGTTCCCTTTTTGCTAGATGAACGAACGTCTCTCAACATGCTCAGTTCTGAGAGATAAGTGTGTGTGAAAGCCGTCCTTCACCTAGCATGTTGGGAACACAAAGTTTCTCTTCAGTTGCAAACCCCACTCCTTACATATATATGGGGAGGTACTAGCTCCAACTCGGTTTTACAGTGAAAACTGCAGGAACTTCAAACCGGCACTAGGAACCAGACTGAGAAACCAGAGTAAAAGTTTCTCCTGCAAACCGTCCCTTTGGCTAGATGAACGAACGTCTCTCCACATGCTCAGTTCTGAGAGATAAGTGTGTGTGAAAGCCGTCCTTCACCTAGCTTGTTGGGAACACAAAGATTCTCTTCAGTTGCAAACTCCAATCTTAACATATGTATGGGGAGGTACTAGCTCCAACTCGGTTTTACAGTGAAAACTGCAGGAACTTCAAACCGGCACTAGGAAAAAGACTGAGAAACCAGAGAAAAAGTTTCCCTGCAACCCATTCCCTTTGTGCTAGATGAACGAACGTCTCTCTACATGCTCAGTTCTGAGAGATAAGTGCGTGTGAATGCCGTCATTCAACTAGCTTGTTGGGAACACAAAGTTTCTCTTCAGATGCAAACTCCACTCCATACATATATATAGGGAGGTACCAGCTCCAACTCAGTTTTACACTGAAAACTGCAGGAACTTCAAAGCGGCACTAGGAAACAGACTGAGAAACCAGAGTAAAAGTTTCTTCTGCAACCCGTTCCCTTTGTGCTAGATGAACGAACGTCTCTCCACATGCTCAGTTCTGAGAGATAAGTGTGTGTGAAAGCCGTCCTTCATCTAGCTTGTTGGAAACACAAAGTTTCTCTTCAGTTGCAAACCCAACTCCATACATATATATGGGTAGGTACTAGCTCCAACTCGATTTTACAGTGAAACTGCAGGAACTTCAAACCGGCACTAGGAAACAGACTGAGAAACCAGAGTAACAGTTTCTCCTGCAACCCGTTCCCTTTGTGCTAGATGAACGAACGTCTCTCCACATGCTCAATTCTGAGAGATAAGTGAGTGTGAAAGCCGTCCTTCACCTAGCTTGTTGGGAACACAAAGTTTCTCTTCAGTTGCAAAATCCACTCCATACAAATATATGGGGAGGTACTAGCTCCAGCTCGATTTTACTGTGAAAATTACAGGAACTTAAAACCGGCACTAGGAAACAGACTGAGAAACCAGAGTAAAGTTTCTCCTGCAACGCGTTCCATTTGTGCCAGATGAACGAACGTCTCTCCACATGCTCAGTTCTGAGAGAAAAGTGCGTGTGAAAGCCGTCATTCACCTAGCTTGTTGGGAACACAAAGTTTCTCTTCAGTTGCAAACTCCACTCCATACATATATATGGGGAGGTACTAGCTCCAACTCGGTTTTACAGTGAAAACTGCAGGAACTTCAAACCGGCACTAGGAAACCGACTGAGAAACCAGAGTAAATGTTTCTCCTGCAACCCGTTCCCTTTGTGCTAGATGAACGAACGTCTCTCCACATGCTCAGTTCTGAGAGATAAGTGTGTGTGAAAGCCGTACTTCACCTAGCTTGTTGGGAACACAAAGTTTCTCTTCTGTTGCAAACTCCACTCCATACATATTTATGGGGAGGTACTAGCTCCAGCTCGGTTTTACTGTGAAAACTGCAGGAACTTTAAACCGGCACTAGGAAACAGACTGAGAAACCAGAGTAAAAGTTTCTCCTGCAACCCGTTCCCTTTGTGCTAGATGAACGAAAGTCTCTCCACATGCTCAGTTCTGAGAGATAAGTGCGTGTGAAAGCCGTCCTTCAACTAGCTTGTTGGGAACACAAAGTTTCTCTTCAGATGCAAATTTCACTCCCTACATATATATGGGGAGGTACTAACTCCAACTCAGTTTTACACTGAAAACTGCAGGAAATTCAAACCGGCACTAGGAAACAGATTGAGAAACCAGAGTAAAAGTTTCTCCTGCAACCCATTCCTTTTGGGCTAGATGAACGAACGTCTCTCCACATGCTCACTTCTGACAGATAAGTGTGTGTGAAAGCCGTCCTTCACCTAGCTTGTTGGGAACACAAAGTTTCTCTTCAGTTGCAAACTCTACTCCATACATATATATGGGTATGTACTAGCTCCAACTCGGTTATAAAGTGAAAACAGCAGGAACTTCAAACCGGCACTAGGAAACAGGCTGAGAAACCAGAGTAAAAGTTTCTCCTGCAACCCGTTCCCTTTGGCTAGATGAACGAACGTCTCTCCACATGCTCAGTTCTGAGAGATAAGTGTGTGTGAAAGCCGTCCTTCACCTAGCTTGTTGGGAACACAAAGATTCTCTTCAGTAGCAAACTCCAATCTTAACATATGTATGGGGAGGTACTAGCTCCAACTCGATTTTACAGTGAAAACTGCAGGAACTTCAAACCGGCACTAGGAAACAGACTGAGAAACCAGAGTAAAATTTCTCTTGCAATCCGCTCCATTGGTGCTAGATGAACGAACGTCTCTACACATGCTCAGATCTGTGAGATAAGTGTGTGAGAAAGCCGTCCTTCACTTAGCTTGTTTGGAACACAAAGTTTCTCTTCAGTTGCTAACTCCACTCCATACATATATATGGGGAGGTACTAGCTCCTACTCAGTTTTACACTGAAAACTGCAGGAACTTCAAACCGGCACTAGGAAACAGACTGAGAAACCAGAGTAAAAGTTTCTCCTGCAACCCGTTCCCTTTGTGCTAGATGAACGAACGTCTCTCCACATGCTCAGTTCTGAGAGTTATGTGCGTGAGAAAGCCGTCCTTCACCTAACTTGTTGGGAACACCAAGTTTCTCTTCAGTTGCAAACACCACTCCATACATATATATGGGGAGGTACAAGCTCCAAATCAGTTTTACACTGAAAACTGCAGGAACTTCAAACCGGCACTAGGAAACAGACTGAGAAACCAGAGTAAAACTTTCTCTTGCAACCCGTTCCCTTTTTGCTAGATGAACGAACGTCTCTCAACATGCTCAGTTCTGAGAGATAAGTGTGTGTGAAAGCCGTCCTTCACCTAGCATGTTGGGAACACAAAGTTTCTCTTCAGTTGCAAACCCCACTCCTTACATATATATGGGGAGGTACTAGCTCCAACTCGGTTTTACAGTGAAAACTGCAGGAACTTCAAACCGGCACTAGGAACCAGACTGAGAAACCAGAGTAAAAGTTTCTCCTGCAAACCGTCCCTTTGGCTAGATGAACGAACGTCTCTCCACATGCTCAGTTCTGAGAGATAAGTGTGTGTGAAAGCCGTCCTTCACCTAGCTTGTTGGGAACACAAAGATTCTCTTCAGTTGCAAACTCCAATCTTAACATATGTATGGGGAGGTACTAGCTCCAACTCGGTTTTACAGTGAAAACTGCAGGAACTTCAAACCGGCACTAGGAAACAGACTGAGAAACCAGAGTAAAATTTCTCTTGCAACCAGCTCCATTGGTGCTAGATGAACGAACGTCTCTACACATGCTCAGTTCTGAGAGATAAGTGTGTGTGAAAGCCGTCCTTCACCTAGCTTGTTGGGAACACAATGTTTCTTTTTAGTTGCAAACTCCACTCCATACATATATAAGGGGAGGAACTAGCTCCAACTCGGTTTTACAGTGAAAACTGCAGGAACTTCAAACCGGCACTAGGAAACATACTGAGAACCAGAGTAAGAGTTTCTCCTGCTACTCGTTCCATTGGTTCTAGATGAACGAACGTCTCTCCACATGCTCAGTTCTGAGAGATATGTGTGTGTGAAAGCCGTCCTTCACATAGCTTGTTGGGAACACAAAGATTCTATTCAGTTGCAAACTCCACTCCATATATATATATGGGAAGGTACTAGCTCCAACTCGGTTTTACAGTGAAAACTGCAGGAACTTCACACAGGCACTAGGAAACAGACTGAGAAACCAGAGTAAAAGTTTCCCCTGCAACCAGTTCCCTTTGTGCTAGATGAACGAACGTCTCTCCACATGCTCAGTTCTGAGAGATAAATGTGTGTGAAAACCGTACTTCACCTAGCTTGTTGGGAACACAAGTTTCTCTTCAGTTGCAAACTCCACTCCATACATATATATGGGGAGGTACTAGCTCCAACTCGGTTTTACAGTGAAAACTGCAGGAACATCAAATCGGCACTAGGAAACACACTGAGAAACCAGTGTAAAAGTTTCTCCTGCAACCCGTTCCTTTTGTGCTAGATGAACGAACGTCTCTCCACATGCTCAGTTCTGAGGGATAAGTGTGTGTGAAAGCCGTCCTTCACCTAGCTTGTTGGGAACACAAAGTTTCCCTTCAGTTGCAAACTCCACTCCATACATATAAATGGGGAGGTTCTAGCTCCAACTCGGTTTTACAGTGAAAACTGCAGGAACTTAAAACCGGCACTAGGAAACAGACTGAGAAACCAGAGTAAAGTTTCTCCTGCAAAGCGTTCCATTTGTGCTAGATGAACGAACGTCTCTCCACATGCTCAGTTCTGAGAGATAAGTGCGTGTGAAAGCCGTCATTCACCTAGCTTGTTGGGAACACAAAGTTTTTCTTCAGATGCAAACTCCAATCCATACATATATATGGGGAGGTACTAGCTAGAACTCTGTTTTACACTGAAAACTGCAGGAACTTCAAACCGGCACTAGGAAACAGACTGAGAAACCAGAGTAAAAATTTCTCCTTCAACCCGTTCCCTTTGTGCTAAATGAACGAACGTCTCTCCACATGCTCAGTTCTGAGAGATAAGTGTGTGTGAAAGCCGTCCTTCACCTAGCTTGTTGGGAACACAAAGTTTCTCTTCAGTTGCAAACTCCACTCCATACATATATATGGGGAGGTACTAGCTCCAACTCGGTTTTACAGTGAAAATTGCAGGAAATTCAAACCGGCACTAGGAAACCGACTGAGAAACCAGAGTAAATGTTTCTCCTGCAACCCGTTCCCTTTGTGCTAGATGAACGAACGTCTCTCCACATGCTCAGTTCTGAGAGATATGTGTGTGTGAAAGCCGTCCTTCACCTAGATTGTTGGGAACACAAAGTTTCTCTTCTGTTGCAAACTCCACTCCATACATATTTATGGGGAGGTACTAGCTCCAGCTCGGTTTTACTGTGAAAACTGCAGGAACTTTAAACCGGCACTAGGAAACAGACTGAGAAACCAGAGTAAAAGTTTCTCCTGCAACCCGTTCCCTTTGTGCTAAATGAACGAAAGTCTCTCCACATGCTCAGTTCTGAGAGATAAGTGCGTGTGAAAGCCGTCCTTCATCTAGCTTGTTGGGAACACAAAGTTTCTCTTCAGATGCAAACTTCACTCCATACATATATATGGGGAGGTACTAGCTAAAACTCAGATTTACACTGAAAACTGCAGGAAATTCAAACCGGCACTAGGAAACAGACTGAGAAACCAGAGTAAATGTTTCTCCTGCAAACCATTCCCTTTGTGCTAGATGAACGAACGTCTCTCCACATGCTCACTTCTGAGAGATAAGTGTGTGTGAAAGCCGTCCTTCACCTAGCTTGTTGGGAACACAAAGTTTCTCTTCAGTTGCAAACTCTACTCCATACATATATATGGGTATGTACTAGCTCCAACTCGGTTATACAGTGAAAACAGCAGGAACTTCAAACCGGCACTAGGAAACAGACTGAGAAACCAGAGTAAAAGTTACTCCTGCAACCCGTTTACTTGGTGCAAGATGAACGAACGTCTCTCCACTTGCTCAGTTCTGAGAGATAATTGTGTGTGAAAGCCGTCCTTCACCTAGCTTGTTGGGAACACAAAGTTTCTCTTCAGTAGCAAACTTCACTCCATACATATATATGGGGAAGTACAGGCTCCAAGTCGGTTTTACAGTGAAAACTGCAGTAACTTCAAACCGGAACTATTAAACAGACTGAGAAACCAGGGAAAAGTTTCTCCTGCAACCCGTTCCCTTTGTGCTAGATGAACGAACGTCTCTCCACATGCTCAGTTCTGAGAGATAAGTATGTTTGAAAGCAGTCCTTCACCTAGCTTGTTGGGAACACAAAGTTTCTCTTCAGTTGCAAACTCCACTCCATACATAAATATGGGGAGGTACTAGCTCCAACTCGGTTTTACAGTGAAAACTGCAGGAACTTCAAACCGGCACTAGGAAACAGACAGAGAATCCAGAGTAAAAGTATCTCCTGCAACACGTTTCGTTTGTGCTAGATGAACGAACGTCTCTCCACATGCTCAGTTCTGATAGATAACTGTGTGTGAAAGCAGTATTTCACCTAGCTTGTTGGGAACACAAAGTTTCTCTTCAGTTGCAAACTCAAATCCATACATTTACATTTGGAGGTACTAAATCCAACTCGGTTTTACAGTGACAACTGCAGTAACTTCAAACCGGAACTATTAAACCATCTGAGAAACCAGAGTAAAAGTTTCTCCTGCAACCCGTTTCCTTTGTGCTAGATGAACGAACGTCTCTCCACATGCTCAGTTCTGAGAGATAAGTGTGTGTGAAAGCCGTCCTTCACCTAGCTTGTTGGGACACAAAGTTTCTCTTCAGTTGCCAACTCCACTCCATACATATATATGGGGAAGTACTAGCTCCAACTCGGTTTTACATTGAAAACTGCAGGAACTTCAAACCGGCACTAGGAAACAGACTGAGAAACCACAGTAAAATTTTCTCCTGCAACCCGTTCCCTTTGTGCTAGATGAACGAACGTCTCTCCACATGCTCAGTTCTGAGAGATAAGTGTGTGTGAAAGCCGTCCTTCACCTAGCTTGTTGGGAACACAAAGTTTCTCTTCAGTTGCAAACTCCAATCCATAAATATATATGGGAAGGTACTAGCACCAAATCGGATTTAAAGTGAAACCTGCAGGTTCTTCAAACCGGCACTAGGAAACAGACTGAGAAACCAGAGTAAAAGTTTCCCCTGCAACCCGTTACCTTTTTGCTAGATGAACGAAAGGCTCTCCACATGCTCATATCTGAGAGATAAGTGTGTGTGAAAGCCGTTTTTCAACTAGCTTGCTGGGAACACAAAGCTTCTTTTCAGTTGCAAACTCCATTCCATACATATATATCGGGTGGTACTAGCTCCAACTCGGTATTACAGTGAAAACTGCAGGAACTTCAAACCGGCACTAGGAAACAGACTGAGAATCCAGAGTAGAAATTTCTCCTGCAACCCGTTCCCTTCGTGCTAGATGAACGAACGTCTCTCCACATGCTCAGTTCTGAGAGATAAGTGTGTGTGAAAGCCGTCTTTCACCTAGCTTGTTGGGAACACAAAGTTTCTCTTCAGTTACAAACTCCAATCCATACAGATATATGGGGAGGTACTAGATTCAACTCGGTTTTACAGTGAAAACTGCAGGAACTTCAAACCGGAACTATTAAACAGACTGAGAAACCAGAGAAAAGTTTCTCCTGCTACCAGTTCCATTTGTGCTAGATGAACGAACGTCTCCCAACATGCTCAGTTCTGAGAGATAAGTGTGTTTGAAAGCCGTCCTTCACCAAGCTTGTTGGGAATACAATGTTTCTCTTCAGTTGCAAATTCCACTCAATACATATATATGGGGAAGTACTAGCTCCAACTCGGTTTTACAGTGAAAACTGCAGGAAATTCAAACCGGCACTAGGAAACAGAATGAGAAACCAGAGTAAAAGTTTCTCTTGCAACCTGTTCCCTTTGTGCTAGATGAACGAACGTCTCTCCACATGCTCAGTTCTGAGAGATAAGTGTGTGTGAAAGCCGTCCTTCACCTAGCTTGTTGGGAACACAAAGTTTCTCTTCAGTAGCAAACTCCACTCCATACATATATATGGGGAGGTACAGGCTCCAAGTCGGTTTTACAGTGAAAACTGCAGGAACTTCAAACCGGCACTAGGAAACAGACTGAGAAACCAGAGTAAAAGTTTCTCCTGCAACCCTTTCCATTTGTGCTAGATGAACGAACGTCTCTCCACATGCTCAGTTCTGAGAGATAAGTGTGTGTGAAAGCCGTCCTTCACCTAGCTTGTTGGGAACACAAATTTTCTTTTTAGTTGCAAACCCCATTCCATACATATATATGGGGAGGTACTAGGTCTAACACTGTTTTACAGTGAAAACTGCAGGAACTTCAAACCGGCTCTAGGAATCATACTGAGAAACCAGAGAAATGGTTTCTCCTGCAACCCGTTCCATTTGTGCAAGATGAACGAACGTCTCTCCACATGCTTAGTTCTGAGAGATATATGTGTGTGAAAGCCGTCCTTCACCGAGCTTGTTGGGAACACAAAGATTCTCTTCAGTTGCAAACTCCACTCCATATATATATATGGGAAGTTACTAGCTCAAACTCGGTTTTACAGTGAAAACTGCAGGAACTTCAAACAGGCACTAGGAAACAGACTGAGAAACCAGAGTAAAAGTTTCCCCTACAACCCGTTCCCTTTGTGCTAGATGAACGAACGTCTCTCCACATGCTCAGTTCTGAGAGATAATTGTGTGTGAAAACCGTACTTCACCTAGCTTATTGGGAACACAAAGTTTCTCTTGAGTTGCAAACTCCACTCCATACATATATATGGGGAGGTACTAGCTCCAACTATGTTTTACAGTCAAAACTGCAGGAACTTCAAGCCGGCACTAGGAAACAGACTGAGAAACCAGTGAAAAAGTTTCTCCTGCAACCCGTTCCCTTTGTGCTATATGAACGAACGTCTCTCCACATGCTCAGTTCTGAGAGATAAGTGTGTGTGAAAGCCGTCCTTCACCTAGCTTGTTGGGAACACAAAGTTTCTCTTCAGTAGCAAACTCCACTCCATACATATATATGGGGAAGTACAGGCTCCAAGTCTGTTTTACAGTGAAAACTGCAGTAACTTCAAACCGGAACTATTAAACAGACTGAGAAACCAGGGAAAATTTCTCCTGCAACCCGTTCCCTTTGTGCTAGATGAACAAACGTCTCTCCACATGCTCAGTTCTGAGAGATAAGTATGTTTGAAAGCAGTCCTTCACCAAGCTTGTTGGGAATACAAAGTTTCTCTTCAGTTGCAAACTCCACTCAATACATAATTATGGGGAGGTACTAGCTCCAACTCGGTTTTACAGTGAAAACTGCAGGAACTTCAAACCGGCACTAGGAAACAGACTGAGAAACCAGAGTAAAAGTTTCTCCTGCAACCCGTTAACTTGGTGCAAGATGAACGAACGTCTCTCCACTTGCTCAGTTCTGAGAGATAAGTGTGTGTGAAAGCCGTCCATCACCTAGCTTGTTGGGAACACAAAGTTTCTTTTTAGTTGCAAACTCCACTCCATACATATATAAGGGGAGGTACTAGCTCCAACTCGGTTTTACAGTGAAAACTGCAGGAACTTCAAACCGGCACTAGGAAACATACTGAGAAACCATAGTAAGAGTTTCTCTTGCAACTCGTTCCCTTTGTGCTAGATGAACGAACGTCTCTCCACATGCTCAGTTCTGAGAGATATGTGTGTGTGAATGCCGTCCTTCACATAGCTTGTTGGGAACACAAAGATTCTATTCAGTTGCAAATTCCACTCCATATATATATATGGGAAGGTACAAGCTCCAAATCGTTTTTACAGTGAAAACTGCAGGAACTTCAAACAGGCACTAGGAAACAGACTGAGAAACCAGAGTAAAAGTTTCCCCTGCAACCCGTTCCCTATGTGCTACATGAACGAACGTCTCTCCACAAGCTCAGTTCTGAGAGATAAGTGTGTGTGAAAACCGTACTTCACCTAGCTTGTTGGGAACACAAAGTTTCTCTTCAGTTGCAAACTCCACTCCATACATATATATGGGGAGGTACTAGCTCAAACTCGGTTTTACAGTGAAAACTGCAGGAACATCAAACCGGCACTAGGAAACACACTGAGAAACCAGTGTAAAAGTTTCTCCTGCAAACCGTTCCCTTTGTGCTAGATGAACGAACGTATCTCCACATGCTCAGTTCTGAGGGATAAGTGTGTGTGAAAGCCGTCCTTCACCTAGCTTGTTGGGAACACATAGATTCCCTTCAGTTGCAAACTCCAATCCATACATATATATGGGGAGGTTCTAGATCCAACTCGGTTTTACAGTGAAAACTGCAGGAAAATCAAACCGGCAGTAGGAAGCAGACTGAGAAACCAGAGTAAAAGTTTCTCCTGCAACACGTTCCCTTGGTGCTAGTTGAACGAACGTCTCTCCAAATGCTCAGTTCTGAGAGATATGTGTGTGTGAAAGCCGTCCTTCAACGAGGTTGTTGGGAACACAAAGATTCTCTTCAGTTGCAAACTCCACTCCATATATATATATCGGAAGGTACTAGCTCCAACTCGGTTTTACAGTGAAAACTGCAGGAACTTCAAACAGTCACTAGGAAACAGACTGAGAAACCAGAGTAATAGTTTCCCCTACAACCCGTTCCCTTTGTGCTAGATGAACGAACGTCTCTCCACATGCTCATTTCTGAGAGATAAGTGTGTGTGAAAGCCGTTTTTCACCTAGCTTGTTGGGAACACAAAGTTTCTTTTCAGTTGCAATCTCCACTCCATACATTTATATGGGGAGGTACTGGCTCCAACTCGGTTTTACAGTGAAAATTGCAGGAACTTCAAACCGGCTCTAGGAAACAGACTGAGAAACCAGGGTAAAAGTTTCGCCTGCAACCCATTTCTTTTTTGCTAGATGAACGAACGTCTCTCCACATGCTCAGTTCTGAGAGATAAGTGTGTGTGAAAGCCGTTCTTCACCTAGCTTGTTGGGAACACAAAGTTTCTCTTCAGTTGCAAACTCCACTCCATACATATATATGGGGAGGTACTAGCTCCAACTCGCTTTTACAGTGAAAACTGCAGGAACTTCAAACCGGCACTAGGAAAAAGACTGAGAAACCAGAGAAAAAGTTTCCCTGCAACCCATTCCCTTTGTGCTAGATGAACGAACGTCTCTCTACATGCTCAGTTCTGAGAGATAAGTGCGTGTGAATGCCGTCATTCAACTAACTTGTTGGGAACACAAAGTTTCTCTTCAGATGCAAACTCCTCTCCATACATATATATGGGGAGGTACTAGCTCCAACTCAGTTTTACACTGAAAACTGCAGGAACTTCAAAGCGGCACTAGGAAACAGACTGAGAAACCAGAGTAAAAGTTTCTTCTGCAACCCGTTCCCTTTGTGCTAGATGAACGAACGTCTCTCCACATGCTCAGTTCTGAGAGATAAGTGTGTGTGAAAGCCGTCCTTCATCTAGCTTGTTGGAAACACAAAGTTTCTCTTCAGTTGCAAAATCCACTCCATACAAATATATGGGGAGGTACTAGCTCCAGCTCGATTTTACTGTGAAAATTACAGGAACTTAAAACCGGCACTAGGAAACAGACTGAGAAACCAGAGTAAAGTTTCTCCTGCAACGCGTTCCATTTGTGCCAGATGAACGAACGTCTCTCCACATGCTCAGTTCTGAGAGAAAAGTGCGTGTGAAAGCCGTCATTCACCTAGCTTGTTGGGAACACAAAGTTTCTCTTCAGTTGCAAACTCCACTCCATACATATATATGGGGAGGTACTAGCTCCAACTCGGTTTTACAGTGAAAACTGCAGGAACTTCAAACCGGCACTAGGAAACCGACTGAGAAACCAGAGTAAATGTTTCTCCTGCAACCCGTTCCCTTTGTGCTAGATGAACGAACGTCTCTCCACATGCTCAGTTCTGAGAGATAAGTGTGTGTGAAAGCCGTACTTCACCTAGCTTGTTGGGAACACAAAGTTTCTCTTCTGTTGCAAACTCCACTCCATACATATTTATGGGGAGGTACTAGCTCCAGCTCGGTTTTACTGTGAAAACTGCAGGAACTTTAAACCGGCACTAGGAAACAGACTGAGAAACCAGAGTAAAAGTTTCTCCTGCAACCCGTTCCCTTTGTGCTAGATGAACGAAAGTCTCTCCACATGCTCAGTTCTGAGAGATAAGTGCGTGTGAAAGCCGTCCTTCAACTAGCTTGTTGGGAACACAAAGTTTCTCTTCAGATGCAAATTTCACTCCCTACATATATATGGGGAGGTACTAACTCCAACTCAGTTTTACACTGAATACTGCAGGAAATTCAAACCGGCACTAGGAAACAGATTGAGAAACCAGAGTAAAAGTTTCTCCTGCAACCCATTCCTTTTGGGCTAGATGAACGAACGTCTCTCCACATGCTCACTTCTGACAGATAAGTGTGTGTGAAAGCCGTCCTTCACCTAGCTTGTTGGGAACACAAAGTTTCTCTTCAGTTGCAAACTCTACTCCATACATATATATGGGTATGTACTAGCTCCAACTCGGTTATAAAGTGAAAACAGCAGGAACTTCAAACCGGCACTAGGAAACAGGCTGAGAAACCAGAGTAAAAGTTTCTCCTGCAACCCGTTCCCTTTGGCTAGATGAACGAACGTCTCTCCACATGCTCAGTTCTGAGAGATAAGTGTGTGTGAAAGCCGTCCTTCACCTAGCTTGTTGGGAACACAAAGATTCTCTTCAGTAGCAAACTCCAATCTTAACATATGTATGGGGAGGTACTAGCTCCAACTCGATTTTACAGTGAAAACTGCAGGAACTTCAAACCGGCACTAGGAAACAGACTGAGAAACCAGAGTAAAATTTCTCTTGCAATCCGCTCCATTGGTGCTAGATGAACGAACGTCTCTACACATGCTCAGATCTGAGAGATAAGTGTGTGAGAAAGCCGTCCTTCACTTAGCTTGTTTGGAACACAAAGTTTCTCTTCAGTTGCTAACTCCACTCCATACATATATATGGGGAGGTACTAGCTCCTACTCAGTTTTACACTGAAAACTGCAGGAACTTCAAACCGGCACTAGGAAACAGACTGAGAAACCAGAGTAAAAGTTTCTCTTGCAACCCGTTCCCTTTGTGCTAGATGAACGAACGTCTCTCCACATGCTCAGTTCTGAGAGTTATGTGAGTGAGAAAGCCGTCCTTCACCTAACTTGTTGGGAACACCAAGTTTCTCTTCAGTTGCAAACACCACTCCATACATATATATGGGGAGGTACAAGCTCGAAATCAGTTTTACACTGAAAACTGCAGGAACTTCAAACCGGCACTAGGAAACAGACTGAGAAACCAGAGTAAAACTTTCTCTTGCAACCCGTTCCCTTTGTGCTAGATGAACGAACGTCTCTCAACATGCTCAGTTCTGAGAGATAAGTGTGTGTGAAAGCCGTCCTTCACCTAGCATGTTGGGAACACAAAGTTTCTCTTCAGTTGCAAACCCCACTCCTTACATATATATGGGGAGGTACTAGCTCCAACTCGGTTTTACAGTGAAAACTGCAGGAACTTCAAACCGGCACTAGGAACCAGACTGAGAAACCAGAGTAAAAGTTTCTCCTGCAAACCGTCCCTTTGGCTAGATGAACGAACGTCTCTCCACATGCTCAGTTCTGAGAGATAAGTGTGTGTGAAAGCCGTCCTTCACCTAGCTTGTTGGGAACACAAAGATTCTCTTCAGTTGCAAACTCCAATCTTAACATATGTATGGGGAGGTACTAGCTCCAACTCGGTTTTACAGTGAAAACTGCAGGAACTTCAAACCGGCACTAGGAAACAGACTGAGAAACCAGAGTAAATTTTCTCTTGCAACCCGCTCCATTGGTGCTAGATGAACGAACGTCTCTACACATGCTCAGTTCTGAGAGATAAGTGTGTGTGAAAGCCGTCCTTCACCTAGCTTGTTGGGAACACAATGTTTCTTTTTAGTTGCAAACTCCACTCCATACATATATAAGGGGAGGTACTAGCTCCAACTCGGTTTTACAGTGAAAACTGCAGGAACTTCAAACCGGCACTAGGAAACATACTGAGAACCAGAGTAAGAGTTTCTCCTGCTACTCGTTCCATTGGTTCTAGATGAACGAACGTCTCTCCACATGCTCAGTTCTGAGAGATATGTGTGTGTGAAAGCCGTCCTTCACATAGCTTGTTGGGAACACAAAGATTCTATTCAGTTGCAAACTCCACTCCATATATATATATGGGAAGGTACTAGCTCCAACTCGGTTTTACAGTGAAAACTGCAGGAACTTCACACAGGCACTAGGAAACAGACTGAGAAACCAGAGTAAATGTTTCCCCTGCAACCAGTTCCCTTTGTGCTAGATGAACGAACGTCTCTCCACATGCTCAGTTCTGAGAAATAAATGTGTGTGAAAACCGTACTTCACCTAGCTTGTTGGGAACACAAGTTTCTCTTCAGTTGCAAACTCCACTCCATACATATATATGGGGAAGTACTAGCTCCAACTCGGTTTTACAGTGAAAACTGCAGGAACATCAAATCGGCACTAGGAAACACACTGAGAAACCAGTGTAAAAGTTCCTCCTGCAACCCGTTCCTTTTGTGCTAGATGAACGAACGTCTCTCCACATGCTCAGTTCTGAGGGATAAGTGTGTGTGAAAGCCGTCCTTCACCTAGCTTGTTGGGAACACAAAGTTTCCCTTCAGTTGCAAACTCCACTCCATACATATATATGGGGAGGTTCTAGCTCCAACTCGGTTTTACAGTGAAAACTGCAGGAACTTAAAACCGGCACTAGGAAACAGACTGAGAAACCAGAGTAAAGTTTCCCCTGCAACGCGTTCCATTTGTGCTAGATGAACGAACGTCTCTCCACATGCTCAGTTCTGAGAGATAAGTGCGTGTGAAACCCGTCATTCACCTAGCTTGTTGGGAACACAAAGTTTTTCTTCAGATGCAAACTCCAATCCATACATATATATGGGGAGGTACTAGCTCGAACTCTGTTTTACACTGAAAACTGCAGGAACTTCAAACCGGCACTAGGAAACAGACTGAGAAACCAGAGTAAAAATTTCTCCTTCAACCCGTTCCCTTTGTGCTAAATGAAGGAACGTCTCTCCACATGCTCAGTTCTGAGAGATAAGTGTGTGTGAAAGCCGTCCTTCACCTAGCTTGTTGGGAACACAAAGTTTCTCTTCAGTTGCAAACTCCACTCCATACATATATATGGGGAGGTACTAGCTCCAACTCGGTTTTACAGTGAAAACTGCAGGAAATTCAAACCGGCACTAGGAAACCGACTGAGAAACCAGAGTAAATGTTTCTCCTGCAACCCGTTCCCTTTGTGCTAGATGAACGAACGTCTCTCCACATGCTCATTTCTGAGAGATATGTGTGTGTGAAAGCCGTCCTTCACCTAGATTGTTGGGAACACAAAGTTTCTCTTCTGTTGCAAACTCCACTCCATACATATTTATGGGGAGGTACTAGCTCCAGCTCGGTTTTACTGTGAAAACTGCAGGAACTTTAAACCGGCACTAGGAAACAGACTGAGAAACCAGAGTAAAAGTTTCTCCTGCAACCCGTTCCCTTTGTGCTAAATGAACGAAAGTCTCTCCACATGCTCAGTTCTGAGAGATAAGTGCGTGTGAAAGCCGTCCTTCATCTAGCTTGTTGGGAACACAAAGTTTCTCTTCAGATGCAAACTTCACTCCATACATATATATGGGGAGGTACTAGCTCCAACTCAGATTTACACTGAAAACTGCAGGAAATTCAAACCGGCACTAGGAAACAGACTGAGAAACCAGAGTAAAAGTTTCTCCTGCAAACCATTCCCTTTGTGCTAGATGAACGAACGTCTCTCCACATGCTCACTTCTGAGAGATAAGTGTGTGTGAAAGCCGTCCTTCACCTAGCTTGTTGGGAACACAAAGTTTCTCTTCAGTTGCAAACTCTACTCCATACATATATATGGGTATGTACTAGCTCCAACTCGGTTATACAGTGAAAACAGCAGGAACTTCAAACCGGCACTAGGAAACAGACTGAGAAACCAGAGTAAAAGTTACTCCTGCAACCCGTTTACTTGGTGCAAGATGAACGAACGTCTCTCCACTTGCTCAGTTCTGAGAGATAATTGTGTGTGAAAGCGGTCCTTCACCTAGCTTGTTGGGAACACAAAGTTTCTCTTCAGTAGCAAACTCCACTCCATACATATATATGGGGAAGTACAGGCTCCAAGTCGGTTTTACAGTGAAAACTGCAGTAACTTCAAACCGGAACTATTAAACAGACTGAGAAACCAGGGAAAAGTTTCTCCTGCAACACGTTCCCTTTGTGCTAGATGAACGAACGTCTCTCCACATGCTCAGTTCTGAGAGATAAGTATGTTTGAAAGCAGTCCTTCACCTAGCTTGTTGGGAACACAAAGTTTCTCTTCAGTTGCAAACTCCACTCCATACATATATATGGGGAGGTACTAGCTCCAACTCGGTTTTACAGTGAAAACTGCAGGAACTTCAAACCGGCACTAGGAAACAGACAGAGAATCCAGAGTAAAAGTATCTCCTGCAACACGTTTCGTTTGTGCTAGATGAACGAACGTCTCTCCACATGCTCAGTTCTGATAGATAACTGTGTGTGAAAGCAGTATTTCACCTAGCTTGTTGGGAACACAAGGTTTCTCTTCAGTTGCAAACTCAAATCCATACATTTACATTTGGAGGTACTAAATCCAACTCGGTTTTACAGTGACAACTGCAGTAACTTCAAACCGGAACTATTAAACCATCTGAGAAACCAGAGTAAAAGTTTCTCCTGCAACCCGTTTCCTTTGTGCTAGATGAACGAACGTCTCTCCACATGCTCAGTTCTGAGAGATAAGTGTGTGTGAAAGCCGTCCTTCACCTAGCTTGTTGGGACACAAAGTTTCTCTTCAGTTGCCAACTCCACTCCATACATATATATGGGGAAGTACTAGCTCCAACTCGGTTTTACATTGAAAACTGCAGGAACTTCAAACCGGCACTAGGAAACAGACTGAGAAACCACAGTAAAATTTTCTCCTGCAACCCGTTCCCTTTGTGCTAGATGAACGAACGTCTCTCCACATGCTCAGTTCTGAGAGATAAGTGTGTGTGAAAGCCGTCCTTCACCTAGCTTGTTGGGAACACAAAGTTTCTCTTCAGTTGCAAACTCCAATCCATAAATATATATGGGAAGGTACTAGCACCAAATCGGATTTAAAGTGAAACCTGCAGGTTCTTCAAACCGGCACTAGGAAACAGACTGAGAAACCAGAGTAAAAGTTTCCCCTGCAACCCGTTCCCTTTTTGCTAGATGAACGAAAGGCTCTCCACATGCTCATATCTGAGAGATAAGTGTGTGTGAAAGCCGTTTTTCAACTAGCTTGCTGGGAACACAAAGCTTCTTTTCAGTTGCAAACTCCATTCCATACATATATATCGGGTGGTACTAGCTCCAACTCGGTATTACAGTGAAAACTGCAGGAACTTCAAACCGGCACTAGGAAACAGACTGAGAATCCAGAGTAGAAATTTCTCCTGCAACCCGTTCCCTTCGTGCTAGATGAACGAACGTCTCTCCACATGCTCAGTTCTGAGAGATAAGTGTGTGTGAAAGCCGTCTTTCACCTAGCTTGTTGGGAACACAAAGTTTCTCTTCAGTTACAAACTCCAATCCATACAGATATATGGGGAGGTACTAGATTCAACTCGGTTTTACAGTGAAAACTGCAGGAACTTCAAACCGGAACTATTAAACAGACTGAGAAACCAGAGAAAAGTTTCTCCTGCTACCAGTTCCATTTGTGCTAGATGAACGAACGTCTCCCAACATGCTCAGTTCTGAGAGATAAGTGTGTTTGAAAGCCGTCCTTCACCAAGCTTGTTGGGAATACAAAGTTTCTCTTCAGTTGCAAATTCCACTCAATACATATATATGGGGAAGTACTAGCTCCAACTCGGTTTTACAGTGAAAACTGCAGGAAATTCAAACCGGCACTAGGAAACAGAATGAGAAACCAGAGTAAAAGTTTCTCTTGCAACCTGTTCCCTTTGTGCTAGATGAACGAACGTCTCTCCACATGCTCAGTTCTGAGAGATAAGTGTGTGTGAAAGCCGTCCTTCACCTAGCTTGTTGGGAACACAAAGTTTCTCTTCAGTAGCAAACTCCACTCCATACATATATATGGGGAGGTACAGGCTCCAAGTCGGTTTTACAGTGAAAACTGCAGGAACTTCAAACCGGCACTAGGAAACAGACTGAGAAACCAGAGTAAAAGTTTCTCCTGCAACCCTTTCCATTTGTGCTAGATGAACGAACGTCTCTCCACATGCTCAGTTCTGAGAGATAAGTGTGTGTGAAAGCCGTCCTTCACCTAGCTTGTTGGGAACACAAATTTTCTTTTTAGTTGCAAACCCCATTCCATACATATATATGGGGAAGTACTAGGTCTAACACTGTTTTACAGTGAAAACTGCAGGAACTTCAAACCGGCTCTAGGAATCATACTGAGAAACCAGAGAAATGGTTTCTCCTGCAACCCGTTCCATTTGTGCAAGATGAACGAACGTCTCTCCACATGCTCTGTTCTGAGAGATATATGTGTGTGAAAGCCGTCCTTCACCGAGCTTGTTGGGAACACAAAGATTCTCTTCAGTTGCAAACTCCACCCCATATATATATATGGGAAGTTACTAGCTCCAACTCGGTTTTACAGTGAAAACTGCAGGAACTTCAAACAGGCACTAGGAAACAGACTGAGAAACCAGAGTAAAAGTTTCCCCTACAACCCGTTCCCTTTGTGCTAGATGAACGAACGTCTCTCCACATGCTCAGTTCTGAGAGATAATTGTGTGTGAAAACCGTACTTCACCTAGCTTATTGAGAACACAAAGTTTCTCTTGAGTTGCAAACTCCACTCCATACATATATATGGGGAGGTACTAGCTCCAACTAGGTTTTACAGTCAAAACTGCAGGAACTTCAAGCCGGCACTAGGAAACAGACTGAGAAACCAGTGAAAAAGTTTCTCCTGCAACCCGTTCCCTTTGTGCTATATGAACGAACGTCTCTCCACATGCTCAGTTCTGAGAGATAAGTGTGTGTGAAAGCCGTCCTTCACCTAGCTTGTTGGGAACACAAAGTTTCTCTTCAGTAGCAAACTCCACTCCATACATATATATGGGGAAGTACAGGCTCCAAGTCTGTTTTACAGTGAAAACTGCAGTAACTTCAAACCGGAACTATTAAACAGACTGAGAAACCAGGGAAAATTTCCCCTGCAACCCGTTCCCTTTGTGCTAGATGAACGAACGTCTCTCCACATGCTCAGTTCTGAGAGATAAGTATGTTTGAAAGCAGTCCTTCACCAAGCTTGTTGGGAATACAAAGTTTCTCTTCAGTTGCAAACTCCACTCAATACATAATTATGGGGAGGTACTAGCTCCAACTCGGTTTTACAGTGAAAACTGCAGGAACTTCAAACCGGCACTAGGAAACAGACTGAGAAACCAGAGTAAAAGTTTCTCCTGCAACCCGTTAACTTGGTGCAAGATGAACGAACGTCTCTCCACTTGCTCAGTTCTGAGAGATAAGTGTGTGTGAAAGCCGTCCATCACCTAGCTTGTTGGGAACACAAAGTTTCTTTTTAGTTGCAAACTCCACTCCATACATATATAAGGGGAGGTACTAGCTCCAACTCGGTTTTACAGTGAAAACTGCAGGAACTTCAAACCGGCACTAGGAAACATACTGAGAAACCATAGTAAGAGTTTCTCTTGCAACTCGTTCCCTTTGTGCTAGATGAACGAACGTCTCTCCACATGCTCAGTTCTGAGAGATATGTGTGTGTGAATGCCGTCCTTCACATAGCTTGTTGGGAACACAAAGATTCTATTCAGTTGCAAATTCCACTCCATATATATATATGGGAAGGTACAAGCTCCAAATCGTTTTTACAGTGAAAACTGCAGGAACTTCAAACAGGCACTAGGAAACAGACTGAGAAACCAGAGTAAAAGTTTCCCCTGCAACCCGTTCCCTTTGTGCTAGATGAACGAACGTCTCTCCACAAGCTCAGTTCTGAGAGATAAGTGTGTGTGAAAACCGTACTTCACCTAGCTTGTTGGGAACACAAAGTTTCTCTTCAGTTGCAAACTCCACTCCATACATATATATGGGGAGGTACTAGCTCCAACTCGGTTTTACAGTGAAAACTGCAGGAACATCAAACCGGCACTAGGAAACACACTGAGAAACCAGTGTAAAAGTTTCTCCTGCAACCCGTTCCCTTTGTGCTAGATGAACGAACGTATCTCCACATGCTCAGTTCTGAGGGATAAGTGTGTGTGAAAGCCGTCCTTCACCTAGCTTGTTGGGAACACATAGATTCCCTTCAGTTGCAAACTCCAATCCATACATATATATGGGGAGGTTCTAGATCCAACTCGGTTTTACAGTGAAAACTGCAGGAAAATCAAACCGGCAGTAGGAAGCAGACTGAGAAACCAGAGTAAAAGTTTCTCCTGCAACACGTTCCCTTGGTGCTAGTTGAACGAACGTCTCTCCAAATGCTCAGTTCTGAGAGATATGTGTGTGTGAAAGCCGTCCTTCATCGAGCTTGTTGGGAACACAAAGATTCTCTTCAGTTGCAAACTCCACTCCATATATATATATCGGAAGGTACTAGCTCCAACTCGGTTTTACAGTGAAAACTGCAGGAACTTCAAACAGTCACTAGGAAACAGACTGAGAAACCAGAGTAATAGTTTCCCCTACAACCCGTTCCGTTTGTGCTAGATGAACGAACGTCTCTCCACATGCTCAGTTCAGAGAGATAACTGTGTGTGAGAAACGTACTTCACATATCTTATTGGGAACACAAAGTTTCTCTTCAGTTGCAAACTCCACTCTATACATATATATGGGGAGGTACTAGCTCCAACTAGGTTTTACAGTGAAAACTGCAGGAACATCAAACCGGCACTAGGAAACAGACTGAGAAACCAAAGTAAAAGTTTCTCCTGCAACCCTTTCCCTTTGTGCTAGATGAACGAACGTCTCTCCACATGCTCAGTTCTGAGAGATAAGTGCGTGTGAAGCCGTCCTTCAACTAGCTTGTTGGGAACACAAAGTTTCTCTTCAGATGCAAATTTCACTCCCTACATATATATGGGGAGGTACTAACTCCAACTCAGTTTTACACTGAAAACTGCAGGAAATTCAAACCGGCACTAGGAAACAGATTGAGAAACCAGAGTAAAAGTTTCTCCTGCAACCCATTCCTTTTGGGCTAGATGAACGAACGTCTCTCCACATGCTCACTTCTGACAGATAAGTGTGTGTGAAAGCCGTCCTTCACCTAGCTTGTTGGGAACACAAAGTTTCTCTTCAGTTGCAAACTCTACTCCATACATATATATGGGTATGTACTAGCTCCAACTCGGTTATAAAGTGAAAACAGCAGGAACTTCAAACCGGCACTAGGAAACAGGCTGAGAAACCAGAGTAAAAGTTTCTCCTGCAACCCGTTCCCTTTGGCTAGATGAACGAACGTCTCTCCACATGCTCAGTTCTGAGAGATAAGTGTGTGTGAAAGCCGTCCTTCACCTAGCTTGTTGGGAACACAAAGATTGTCTTCAGTAGCAAACTCCAATCTTAACATATGTATGGGGAGGTACTAGCTCCAACTCGATTTTACAGTGAAAACTGCAGGAACTTCAAACCGGCACTAGGAAACAGACTGAGAAACCAGAGTAAAATTTCTCTTGCAATCCGCTCCATTGGTGCTAGATGAACGAACGTCTCTACACATGCTCAGATCTGAGAGATAAGTGTGTGAGAAAGCCGTCCTTCACTTAGCTTGTTTGGAACACAAAGTTTCTCTTCAGTTGCTAACTCCACTCCATACATATATATGTGGAGGTACTAGCTCCTACTCAGTTTTACACTGAAAACTGCAGGAACTTCAAACCGGCACTAGGAAAAAGACTGAGAAACCAGAGTAAAAGTTTCTCCTGCAACCCGTTCCCTTTGTGCTAGATGAACGAACGTCTCTCCACATGCTCAGTTCTGAGAGTTATGTGCGTGAGAAAGCCGTCCTTCACCTAACTTGTTGGGAACACAAAGTTTCTCTTCAGTTGCAAACACCAATCCATACATATATATGGGGAGGTACAAGCTCCAACTCAGTTTTACACTGAAAACTGCAGGAACTTCAAACCGGCACTAGGAAACAGACTGAGAAACCAGAGTAAAACTTTCTCTTGCAACCCGTTCCCTTTGTGCTAGATGAACGAACGTCTCTCAACATGCTCAGTTCTGAGAGATAAGTGTGTGTGAAAGCCGTCCTTCACCTAGCATGTTGGGAACACAAAGTTTCTCTTCAGTTGCAAACCCCACTCCTTACATATATATGGGGAGGTACTAGCTCCAACTCGGTTTTACAGTGAAAACTGCAGGAACTTCAAACCGGCACTAGGAACCAGACTGAGAAACCAGAGTAAAAGTTTCTCCTGCAAACCGTCCCTTTGGCTAGATGAACGAACGTCTCTCCACATGCTCAGTTCTGAGAGATAAGTGTGTGTGAAAGCCGTCCTTCACCTAGCTTGTTGGGAACACAAAGATTCTCTTCAGTTGCAAACTCCAATCTTAACATATGTATGGGGAGGTACTAGCTCCAAGTCGGTTTTACAGTGAAAACTGCAGGAACTTCAAACCGGCACTAGGAAACAGACTGAGAAACCAGAGTAAAATTTCTCTTGCAACCCGCTCCATTGGTGCTAGATGAACGAACGTCTCTACACATGCTCAGTTCTGAGAGATAAGTGTGTGTGAAAGCCGTCCTTCACCTAGCTTGTTGGGAACACAATGTTTCTTTTTAGTTGCAAACTCCACTCCATACATATATAAGGGGAGGTACTAGCTCCAACTCGGTTTTACAGTGAAAACTGCAGGAACTTCAAACCGGCACTAGGAAACATACTGAGAACCAGAGTAAGAGTTTCTCCTGCTACTCGTTCCATTGGTTCTAGATGAACGAACGTCTCTCCACATGCTCAGTTCTGAGAGATATGTGTGTGTGAAAGCCGTCCTTCACATAGCTTGTTGGGAACACAAAGATTCTATTCAGTTGCAAACTCCACTCCATATATATATATGGGAAGGTACTAGCTCCAACTCGGTTTTACAGTGAAAACTGCAGGAATTTCACACAGGCACTAGGAAACAGACTGAGAAACCAGAGTAAAAGTTTTCCCTGCAACCAGTTCCCTTTGTGCTAGATGAACGAACGTCTCTCCACATGCTCAGTTCTGAGAGATAAATGTGTGTGAAAACCGTACTTCACCTAGCTTGTTGGGAACACAAGTTTCTCTTCAGTTGCAAACTCCACTCCATACATATATATGGGGAGGTACTAGCTCCAACTCGGTTTTACAGTGAAAACTGCAGGAACATCAAATCGGCACTAGGAAACACACTGAGAAACCAGTGTAAAAGTTTCTCCTGCAACCCGTTCCTTTTGTGCTAGATTAACGAACGTCTCTCCACATGCTCAGTTCTGAGGGATAAGTGTGTGTGAAAGCCGTCCTTCACCTAGCTTGTTGGGAACACAAAGTTTCCCTTCAGTTGCAAACTCCACTCCATACATATATATGGGGAGGTTCTAGCTCCAACTCGGTTTTACAGTGAAAACTGCAGGAACTTAAAACCGGCACTAGGAAACAGACTGAGAAACCAGAGTAAAGTTTCTCCTGCAACGCGTTCCATTTGTGCTAGATGAACGAACGTCTCTCCACATGCTCAGTTCTGAGAGATAAGTGCGTGTGAAAGCCGTCATTCACCTAGCTTGTTGGGAACACAAAATTTTTCTTCAGATGCAAACTCCACTCCATACATATATATGGGGAGGTACTAGCTCGAACTCTGTTTTACACTGAAAACTGCAGGAACTTCAAACCGGCACTAGGAAACAGACTGAGAAACCAGAGTAAAAATTTCTCCTTCAACCCGTTCCCTTTGTGCTAAATGAACGAACGTCTCTCCACATGCTCAGTTCTGAGAGATAAGTGTGTGTGAAAGCCGTCCTTCACCTAGCTTGTTGGGAACACAAAGTTTCTCTTCAGTTGCAAACTCCACTCCATACATATATATGGGGAGGTACTAGCTCCAACTCGGTTTTACAGTGAAAACTGCAGGAACTTCAAACCGGCACTAGGAAACCGACTGAGAAACCAGAGTAAATGTTTCTCCTGCAACCCGTTCCCTTTGTGCTAGATGAACGAACGTCTCTCCACATGCTCAGTTCTGAGAGATATGTGTGTGTGAAAGCCGTCCTTCACCTAGATTGTTGGGAACACAAAGTTTCTCTTCTGTTGCAAACTCCACTCCATACATATTTATGGGGAGGTACTAGCTCCAGCTCGGTTTTACTGTGAAAACTGCAGGAACTTTAAACCGGCACTAGGAAACAGACTGAGAAACCAGAGTAAAATTTCTCCTGCAACCCGTTCCCTTTGTGCTAAATGAACGAAAGTCTCTCCACATGCTCAGTTCTGAGAGATAAGTGCGTGTGAAAGCCGTCCTTCATCTAGCTTGTTGGGAACACAAAGTTTCTCTTCAGATGCAAACTTCACTCCATACATATATATGGGGAGGTACTAGCTCCAACTCAGATTTACACTGAAAACTGCAGGAAATTCAAACCGGCACTAGGAAACAGACTGAGAAACCAGAGTAAAAGTTTCTCCTGCAAACCATTCCCTTTGTGCTAGATGAACGAACGTCTCTCCACATGCTCACTTCTGAGAGATAAGTGTGTGTGAAAGCCGTCCTTCACCTAGCTTGTTGGGAACACAAAGTTTCTCTTCAGTTGCAAACTCTACTCCATACATATATATGGGTATGTACTAGCTCCAACTCGGTTATACAGTGAAAACAGCAGGAACTTCAAACCGGCACTAGGAAACAGACTGAGAAACCAGAGTAAAAGTTACTCCTGCAACCCGTTTACTTGGTGCAAGATGAACGAACGTCTCTCCACTTGCTCAGTTCTGAGAGATAATTGTGTGTGAAAGCCGTCCTTCACCTAGCTTGTTGGGAACACAAAGTTTCTCTTCAGTAGCAAACTCCACTCCATACATATATATGGGGAAGTACAGGCTCCAAGTCGGTTTTACAGTGAAAACTGCAGTAACTTCAAACCGGAACTATTAAACAGACTGAGAAACCAGGGAAAAGTTTCTCCTTCAACCCGTTCCCTTTGTGCTAGATGAACGAACGTCTCTCCACATGCTCAGTTCTGAGAGATAATTATGTTTGAAAGCAGTCCTTCACCTAGCTTGTTGGGAACACAAAGTTTCTCTTCAGTTGCAAACTCCACTCCATACATATATATGGGGAGGTACTAGCTCCAACTCGGTTTTACAGTGAAAACTGCAGGAACTTCAAACCGGCACTAGGAAACAGACAGAGAATCCAGAGTAAAAGTATCTCCTGCAACACGTTTCCTTTGTGCTAGATGAACGAACGTCTCTCCACATGCTCAGTTCTGATAGATAACTGTGTGTGAAAGCAGTATTTCACCTAGCTTGTTGGGAACACAAAGTTTCTCTTCAGTTGCAAACTCAAATCCATACATTTACATTTGGAGGTACTAAATCCAACTCGGTTTTACAGTGACAACTGCAGTAACTTCAAACCGGAACTATTAAACCATCTGAGAAACCAGAGAAAAAGTTTCTCCTGCAACCCGTTTCCTTTGTGCTAGATGAACGAACGTCTCTCCACATGCTCAGTTCTGAGAGATAAGTGTGTGTGAAAGCCGTCCTTCACCTAGCTTGTTGGGACACAAAGTTTCTCTTCAGTTGCCAACTCCACTCCATACATATATATGGGGAAGTACTAGCTCCAACTCGGTTTTACATTGAAAACTGCAGGAACTTCAAACCGGCACTAGGAAACAGACTGAGAAACCACAGTAAAATTTTCTCCTCCAACCCGTTCCCTTTGTGCTAGATGAACGAACGTCTCTCCACATGCTCAGTTCTGAGAGATAAGTGTGTGTGAAAGCCGTCCTTCACTTAGCTTGTTGGGAACACAAAGTTTCTCTTCAGTTGCAAACTCCAATCCATAAATATATATGGGAAGGTACTAGCACCAAATCGGATTTAAAGTGAAACCTGCAGGTTCTTCAAACCGGCACTAGGAAACAGACTGAGAAACCAGAGTAAAAGTTTCCCCTGCAACCCGTTCCCTTTTTGCTAGATGAACGAAAGGCTCTCCACATGCTCATATCTGAGAGATAAGTGTGTGTGAAAGCCGTTTTTCAACTAGCTTGCTGGGAACACAAAGCTTCTTTTCAGTTGCAAACTCCATTCCATACATATATATCGGGTGGTACTAGCTCCAACTCGGTATTACAGTGAAAACTGCAGGAACTTCAAACCGGCACTAGGAAACAGACTGAGAATCCAGAGTAGAAATTTCTCCTGCAACCCGTTCCCTTCGTGCTAGATGAACGAACGTCTCTCCACATGCTCAGTTCTGAGAGATAAGTGTGTTTGAAAGCCGTCCTTCACCAAGCTTGTTGGGAATACAAAGTTTCTCTTCAGTTGCAAATTCCACTCAATACATATATATGGGGAAGTACTAGCTCCAACTCGGTTTTACAGTGAAAACTGCAGGAAATTCAAACCGGCACTAGGAAACAGAATGAGAAACCAGAGTAAAAGTTTCTCTTGCAACCTGTTCCCTTTGTGCTAGATGAACGAACGTCTCTCCACATGCTCAGTTCTGAGAGATAAGTGTGTGTGAAAGCCGTCCTTCACCTAGCTTGTTGGGAACACAAAGTTTCTCTTCAGTAGCAAACTCCACTCCATACATATATATGGGGAGGTACAGGCTCCAAGTCGGTTTTACAGTGAAAACTGCAGGAACTTCAAACCGGCACTAGGAAACAGACTGAGAAACCAGAGTAAAAGTTTCTCCTGCAACCCTTTCCATTTGTGCTAGATGAACGAACGTCTCTCCACATGCTCAGTTCTGAGAGATAAGTGTGTGTGAAAGCCGTCCTTCACCTAGCTTGTTGGGAACACAAATTTTCTTTTTAGTTGCAAACCCCATTCCATACATATATATGGGGAGGTACTAGGTCTAACACTGTTTTACAGTGAAAACTGCAGGAACTTCAAACCGGCTCTAGGAATCATACTGAGAAACCAGAGAAATGGTTTCTCCTGCAACCCGTTCCATTTGTGCAAGATGAACGAACGTCTCTCCACATGCTCAGTTCTGAGAGATATATGTGTGTGAAAGCCGTCCTTCACCGAGCTTGTTGGGAACACAAAGATTCTCTTCAGTTGCAAACTCCACTCCATATATATATATGGGAAGTTACTAGCTCCAACTCAGTTTTACAGTGAAAACTGCAGGAACTTCAAACAGGCACTAGGAAACAGACTGAGAAACCAGAGTAAAAGTTTCCCCTTCAACCCGTTCCCTTTGTGCTAGATGAACGAACGTCTCTCCACATGCTCAGTTCTGAGAGATAATTGTGTGTGAAAACCGTACTTCACCTAGCTTATTGGGAACACAAAGTTTCTCTTGAGTTGCAAACTCCACTCCATACATATATATGGGGAGGTACTAGCTCCAACTAGGTTTTACAGTCAAAACTGCAGGAACTTCAAGCCGGCACTAGGAAACAGACTGAGAAACCAGTGAAAAAGTTTCTCCTGCAACCCGTTCCCTTTGTGCTATATGAACGAACGTCTCTCCACATGCTCAGTTCTGAGAGATAAGTGTGTGTGAAAGCCGTCCTTCACCTAGCTTGTTGGGAACACAAAGTTTCTCTTCAGTAGCAAACTCCACTCCATACATATATATGGGGAAGTACAGGCTCCAAGTCTGTTTTACAGTGAAAACTGCAGTAACTTCAAACCGGAACTATTAAACAGACTGAGAAACCAGGGAAAATTTCTCCTGCAACCCGTTCCCTTTGTGCTAGATGAACGAACGTCTCTCCACATGCTCAGTTCTGAGAGATAAGTATGTTTGAAAGCAGTCCTTCACCAAGCTTGTTGGGAATACAAAGTTTCTCTTCAGTTGCAAACTCCACTCAATACATAATTATGGGGAGGTACTAGCTCCAACTCGGTTTTACAGTGAAAACTGCAGGAACTTCAAACCGGCACTAGGAAACAGACTGAGAAACCAGAGTAAAAGTTTCTCCTGCAACCCGTTAACTTGGTGCAAGATGAACGAACGTCTCTCCACTTGCTCAGTTCTGAGAGATAAGTGTGAGTGAAAGCCGTCCATCACCTAGCTTGTTGGGAACACAAAGTTTCTTTTTAGTTGCAAACTCCACTCCATACATATATAAGGGGAGGTACTAGCTCCAACTCGGTTTTACAGTGAAAACTGCAGGAACTTCAAACCGGCACTAGGAAACATACTGAGAAACCATAGTAAGAGTTTCTCTTGCAACTCGTTCCCTTTGTGCTAGATGAACGAACGTCTCTCCACATGCTCAGTTCTGAGAGATATGTGTGTGTGAATGCCGTCCTTCACATAGCTTGTTGGGAACACAAAGATTCTATTCAGTTGAAAATTCCACTCCATATATATATATGGGAAGGTACAAGCTCCAAATCGTTTTTACAGTGAAAACTGCAGGAACTTCAAACAGGCACTAGGAAACAGACTGAGAAACCAGAGTAAAAGTTTCCCCTGCAACCCGTTCCCTTTGTGCTAGATGAACGAACGTCTCTCCACAAGCTCAGTTCTGAGAGATAAGTGTGTGTGAATACCGTACTTCACCTAGCTTGTTGGGAACACAAAGTTTCTCTTCAGTTGCAAACTCCACTCCATACATATATATGGGGAGGTACTAGCTCCAACTCGGTTTTACAGTGAAAACTGCAGGAACATCAAACCGGCACTAGGAAACACACTGAGAAACCAGTGTAAAAGTTTCTCCTGCAACCCGTTCCCTTTGTGCTAGATGAACGAACGTATCTCCACATGCTCAGTTCTGAGGGATAAGTGTGTGTGAAAGCCGTCCTTCACCTAGCTTGTTGGGAACACATAGATTCCCTTCAGTTGCAAACTCCAATCCATACATATATATGGGGAGGTTCTAGATCCAACTCGGTTTTACAGTGAAAACTGCAGGAAAATCAAACCGGCAGTAGGAAGCAGACTGAGAAACCAGAGTAAAAGTTTCTCCTGCAACACGTTCCCTTGGTGCTAGTTGAACGAACGTCTCTCCAAATGCTCAGTTCTGAGAGATATGTGTGTGTGAAAGCCGTCCTTCATCGAGCTTGTTGGGAACACAAAGATTCTCTTCAGTTGCAAACTCCACTCCATATATATATATCGGAAGGTACTAGCTCCAACCCGGTTTTACAGTGAAAACTGCAGGAACTTCAAACAGTCACTAGGAAACAGACTGAGAAACCAGAGTAATAGTTTCCCCTACAACCCGTTCCGTTTGTGCTAGATGAACGAACGTCTCTCCACATGCTCAGTTCAGAGAGATAACTGTGTGTGAAAAACGTACTTCACATATCTTATTGGGAACACAAAGTTTCTCTTCAGTTGCAAACTCCACTCTATACATATATATGGGGAGGTACTAGCTCCAACTAGGTTTTACAGTGAAAACTGCAGGAACATCAAACCGGCACTAGGAAACAGACTGAGAAACCAAAGTAAAAGTTTCTCCTGCAAACCTTTCCCTTTGTGCTAGATGAACGAACGTCTCTCCACATGCTCAGTTCTGAGAGATAAGTGTGTGTGAAAGCCGTCCTTCACCTAGCTTGTTGGGAACACAAAGTTTCTCTTCAGTAGCAAACTCCACTCCATACATATATATGGGGAGGTACTAGCTCCAAGTCGCTTTTAGAATAAAAACTGCAGGAACTTCAAACCGGAACTATTAAACAGACTGAGAAACCAGAGAAAAGTTTCTCCTGCAACCCGTTCCCTTTGTGCTAGATGAACGAACGTCTCTCCACATGCTCAGTTCTGAGAGATAAGTGTGTGTGAAAGCCGTCCTTCACCTAGCTTGTTGGGAAGACAAAGTTTCTTTTTAGTTGCAAACTCCACTCCATACATATATAAGAGGAGGTACTAGCTCCAACTCGGTTTTACAGTGAAAACTGCAGTAACTTCAAACCGGAACTATTAAACAGACTGAGAAACCAGGGAAAAGTTTCTCCTGCAACCCGTTCCCTTTGTGCTAGCTGAACGAACGTCTCTCCACATGCTCAGTTCTGAGAGATAAGTATGTTTGAAAGCAGTACTTCACCAAGCTTGTTGGGAATACAAAGTTTCTCTTCAGTTGCAAACTCCACTCAATACATAATTATGGGGAGGTACTAGCTCCAACTCGGTTTTACAGTGAAAACTGCAGGAACTTCAAACCGGCACTAGGAAACAGACTGAGAAACCATAGTAAGAGTTTCTCCTGCAACTCGTTCCCTTTGTGCTACATGAACGAACGTCTCTCCACATGCTCAGTTCTGAGAGATATGTGTGTGTGAATGCCGTCCTTCACATAGCTTGTTGGGAACACAAAGATTCTATTCAGTTGCAAATTCCACTCCATATATATATATGGGAAGGTACTAGCTCCAAATCGTTTTTACAGTGAAAACTGCAGGAACTTCAAACAGGCACTAGGAAACAGACTGAGAAACCAGAGTAAAAGTTTCCCCTGCAACCCGTTCCCTTTGTGCTAGATGAACGAACGTCTCTCCACATGCTCACTTCTGAGAGATAAGTGTGTGGGAAAGCCGTCCTTCACCTAGCTTTTAGGGAACACAAAGTTTCTCTTCAGTTGCAAACTCCACTCCATACATATATATGGTGAGGTACTAGCTCCAACTCGGTTTTACAGTGAAAACTGCAGGAACATCAAACCGGCACTAGGAAACACACTGAGAAACCAGTGTAAAAGTTTCTCCTGCAACCCGTTCCCTTTGTGCTAGATGAACGAACGTATCTCCACATGCTCAGTTCTGAGGGATAAGTGTGTGTGAAAGCCGTCCTTCACCTAGCTTGTTGGGAACACATAGATTCCCTTCAGTTGCAAACTCCAATCCATACATATATATGGGGAGGTTCTAGATCCAACTCGGCTTTACAGTGAAAACTGCAGGAAAATCAAACCGGCAGTAGGAAGCAGACTGAGAAACCAGAGTAAAAGTTTCTCCTGCAACACGTTCCCTTGGTGCTAGATGAACGAACGTCTCTCCAAATGCTCAGTTCTGAGAGATATGTGTGTGTGAAAGCCGTCCTTCATCGAGCTTGTTGGGAACACAAAGATTCTCTTCAGTTGCAAACACTACTCCATATATAAATATCGGAAGGTACTAGCTCCAACTCGGTTTTACAGTGAAAACTGCAGGAACTTCAAACAGTCACTAGGAAACAGACTGAGAAACCAGAGTAATAGTTTCCCCTACAACCCGTTCCGTTTGTGCTAGATGAACGAACGTCTCTCCACATGCTCAGTTCAGAGAGATAACTGTGTGTGTAAAACTTACTTCACATATCTTATTGGGAACACAAAGTTTCTCTTCAGTTGCAAACTCCACTCTATACATATATATGGGGAGGTACTAGCTCCAACTAGGTTTTACAGTGAAAACTGCAGGAACATCAAACCGGCACTAGGAAACAGACTGAGAAACCAGAGTAAAAGTTTTTCCTGCAACCCTTTCCCTTTGTGCTAGATGAACGAACGTGTCTCCACATGCGCAGTTCTGAGAGATAAGTGTGTGTGAAAGCCGTCCTTCACCTAGCTTGTTGGGAACACAAAGTTTCTCTTCAGTAGCAAACTCCACTCCATACATATATATGGGGAGGTACTAGCTCCAAGTCGGTTTTAGAGTGAAAACTGCAGGAACTTCAAACCGGAACTATTAAACTGACTGAGAAACCAGAGAAAAGTTTCTCCTGCAACCCGTTCCCTTTGTGCTAGATGAACGAACGTCTCTCCACATGCTCAGTTCTGAGAGATAAGTGTGTGTGAAAGCCGTACTTCACCTAGCTTGTTGGGAAGACAAAGTTTCTTTTTAGTTGCAAACTCCACTCCATACATATATAAGAGGAGGTACTAGCTCCAACTCGGTTTTACAGTTAAAACTGCAGGAACTTCAAACCGGCACTAGGAAACATACTGAGAACCAGAGTAAGAGTTTCCCCTGCTACTCGTTCCATTGGTGCTAGATGAACGAACGTCTCTCCACATGCTCAGTTCTGAGAGATAAGTGTGTGTGAAAGCCGTCTTTCACCTAGCTTGTTGGGAACACAAAGTTTCTCTTCAGTTGCAAACTCCAATCCATACATATATATGGGGAGGTACTAGATCCAACTCAGTTTTACAGTGAAAACTGCAGGAACTTCAAACCGGCACTAGGAAACAGACTGAGAAACCAGAGAAATTTTCTCCTGCAACCAGTTCCCTTTGTGCTAGATGAACGAACGTCTCCCAACATGCTCAGTTCTGAGAGATAAGTGTGTTTGAAAGCCGTCCTTCACCAAACTTGTTGGGAATACAAAGTTTCTCTTCAGTTGCAAACTCCACTCAATACATATATATGGGGAGGTACTACCTCCAACTCGGTTTTACAGTGAAAACTGCAGGAAATTCAAACCGGCACTAGGAAACAGACTGAGAAACCAGAGTAAAAGTTTCTCCTGCAACCCGTTCCCTTTGTGCTAGATGAACGAACGTCTCTCCACATGCTCAGTTCTGAGAGACAAGTGTGTTTGTAAGCCGTCCATCACCAAGCTTGTTGGGAACACAAAGTTTCCCTTCAGTTGCAAACTCCACTCCATACATATATATGGGGAGGTTCTAGCTCCAACTCGGTTTTACAGTGAAAACTGCAGGAACTTCAAACCGGCACTACGAAACAGACTGAGAAACCAGAGTAAAAGTTTCTTCTGCAACCCGTTCCCTTTGTGCTAGATGAACGAACGTCTCTCCACATGCTCATTTCTGAGAGATAAGTGTGTGTGAAAGCCGTTTTTCACCTAGCTTGTTGGGAACACAAAGTTTCTTTTCAGTTGCAATCTCCACTCCATACATTTATATGGGGAGGTACTAGCTCCAACTCGGTTTTACAGTGAAAATTGCAGGAACTTCAAACCGGCTCTAGGAAACAGACTGAGAAACCAGGGTAAAAGTTTCGCCTGCAACCCATTTCTTTTTTGTAGATGAACGAACGTCTCTCCACATGCTCAGTTCTGAGAGATAAGTGTGTGTGAAAGCCGTCCTTCACCTAGCTTGTTGGGAACACAAAGTTTCTCTTCAGTTGCAAACTCCACTCCATACATATATATGGGGAGGTACAAGCTCCAACTCGCTTTTACAGTGAAAACTGCAGGAACTTCAAACCGGCACTAGGAAACAGACTGAGAAACCAGAGTAAATGTTTCTCCTGCAACCCGTTCCCTTTGTGCTAGATGAACGAACGTCTCTCCACATGCTCAGTTCTGAGAGATAAGTGTGTGTGAAAGCCGCCTTTCACCTAACTTGTTGGGAACACAAAGTTTCTCTTCAGCTGCAAACTCCACTCCCTACATATATATGGGGAGGTACTAGCTCCAACTCCGTTTTACAGTGAAAACTGCAGGAACTTCAAACCGGCACTAGGAAAAAGACTGAGAAACCAGAGAAAAAGTTTCCCTGCAACCCATTCCCTTTGTGCTAGATGAACGAACGTCTCTCTACATGCTCAGTTCTGAGAGATAAGTGCGTGTGAATGCCGTCATTCACCTAGCTTGTTGGGAACACAAAGTTTCTCTTCAGATGCAAACTCCACTCCATACATATATATGGGGAGGTACTAGCTCCAACTCAGTTTTACACTGAAAACTGCAGGAACTTCAAAGCGGCACTAGGAAACAGACTGAGAAACCAGAGTAAAAGTTTCTTCTGCAACCCGTTCCCTTTGTGCTAGATTAACGAACGTCTAATCACATGCTCAGTTCTGAGAGATAAGTGTGTGTGAAAGCCGTCCTTCATCTAGCTTGTTGGAAACACAAAGTTTCTCTTCAGTTGCAAACCCAACTCCATACATATATATGGGTAGGTACTAGCTCTAACTCGATTTTACAGTGAAACTGCAGGAACTTCAAACCGGCACTAGGAAACAGACTGAGAAACCAGAGTAACAGTTTCTCCTGCAAACCGTTCCCTTTGTGCTAGATGAACGAACGTCTCTCCACATGCTCATTTCTGAGAGATAAGTGTGTGTGAAAGCCGTCCTTCACCTAGCTTGTTGGGAACACAAAGTTTCTCTTCAGTTGCAAACTCCACTCCATACAAATATATGGGGAGGTACTAGCTCCAGCTCGATTTTACTGTGAAAACTACAGGAACTTAAAACCGGCACTAGGAAACAGACTGAGAAACCAGAGTAAAGTTTCTCCTGCAACGCGTTCCATTTGTGCCAGATGAACGAACGTCTCTCCACATGCTCAGTTCTGAGAGATAAGTGCGTGTGAAAGCCGTCATTCACCTAGCTTGTTGGGAACACAAAGTTTCTCTTCAGTTGCAAACTCCACTCCATACATATATATGGGGAGGTACTAGCTCCAACTCTGTTTTACAGTGAAAACTGCAGGAACTTCAAACCGGCACTAGGAAACAGACTGAGAAACCAGAGTAAATGTTTCTCCTGCAACCCGTTCCCTTTGTGCTAGATGAACGAACGTCTCTCCACATGCTCAGTTCTGAGAGATAAGTGTGTGTGAAAGCCGTCCTTCACCTAGCTTGTTGGGAACACAAAGTTTCTCTTCTGTTGCAAACTCCACTCCATACATATTTATGGGGAGGTACTAGCTCCAGCTCGGTTTTACTGTGAAAACTGCAGGAACTTTAAACCGGCACTAGGAAACAGACTGAGAAACCAGAGTAAAAGTTTCTCCTGCAACCCGTTCCCTTTGTGCTAGATGAACGAACGTCTCTCCACATGCTCAGTTCTGAGAGATAAGTGCGTGTGAAAGCCGTCCTTCAACTAGCTTGTTGGGAACACAAAGTTTCTCTTCAGATGCAAATTTCACTCCCTACATATATATGGGGAGGTACTAGCTCCAACTCAGTTTTACACTGAAAACTGCAGGAAATTCAAACCGGCACTAGGAAAGAGATTGAGAAACCAGAGTAAAAGTTTCTCCTGCAACCCATTCCCTTTGGGCTAGATGAACGAACGTCTCTCCACATGCTCACTTCTGACAGATAAGTGTGTGTGAAAGCCGTCCTTCACCTAGCTTGTTGGGAACACAAAGTTTCTCTTCAGTTGCAAACTCAACTCCATACATATATATGGGTATGTACTAGCTCCAACTCGGTTATAAAGTGAAAACAGCAGGAACTTCAAACCGGCACTAGGAAACAGGCTGAGAAACCAGAGTAAAAGTTTCTCCTGCAACCCGTTCCCTTTGGCTAGATGAACGAACGTCTCTCCACATGCTCAGTTCTGAGAGATAAGTGTGTGTGAAAGCCGTCCTTCACCTAGCTTGTTGGGAACACAAAGATTCTCTTCAGTAGCAAACTCCAATCTTAACATATGTATGGGGACGTACTAGCTCCAACTCGATTTTACAGTGAAAACTGCAGGAACTTCAAACTGGCACTAGGAAACAGACTGAGAAACCAGAGTAAAATTTCTCTTGCAATCCGCTCCATTGGTGCTAGATGAACGAACGTCTCTACACATGCTCAGATCTGAGAGATAAGTGTGTGAGAAAGCCGTCCTTCACTTAGCTTGTTTGGAACACAAAGTTTCTCTTCAGTTGCTAACTCCACTCCATACATATATATGGGGAGGTACTAGCTCCTACTCAGTTTTACACTGAAAACTGCAGGAACTTCAAACCGGCACTAGGAAACAGACTGAGAAACCAGAGTAAAAGTTTCTCCTGCAACCCGTTCCCTTTGTGCTAGATGAACGAACGTCTCTCCACATGCTCAGTTCTGAGAGTTATGTGCGTGAGAAAGCCGTCCTTCACCTAACTTGTTGGGAACACAAAGTTTTTCTTCAGATGCAAACTCCACTCCATACATATATATGGGGAGGTACAAGCTCCAACTCAGTTTTACACTGAAAACTGCAGGAACTTCAAACCGGCACTAGGAAACAGACTGAGAAACCAGAGTAAAACTTTCTCCTGCAACCCTTTCCCTTTGTGCTAGATGAACGAACGTCTCTCAACATGCTCAGTTCTGAGAGATAAGTGTGTGTGAAAGCCGTCCTTCACCTAGCTTGTTGGGAACACAAAGTTTCTCTTCAGTTGCAAACCCCACTCCTTACATATATATGGGGAGGTACTAGCTCCAACTCGTTTTTACAGTGAAAACTGCAGGAACTTCAAACCGGCACTAGGAAACAGACTGAGAAACCAGAGTAAAAGTTTCTCCTGCAAACCGTCCCTTTGGCTAGATGAACGAACGTCTCTCCACATGCTCAGTTCTGAGAGATAAGTGTGTGTGAAAGCCGTCCTTCACCTAGCTTGTTGGGAACACAAAGATTCTCTTCAGTTGCAAACTCCAATCTTAACATATGTATGGGGAGGTACTAGCTCCAACTCGGTTTTACAGTGAAAACTGCAGGAACTTCAAACCGGCACTAGGAAACAGACTGAGAAACCAGAGTAAAATTTCTCTTACAACCCGCTCCATTGGTGCTAGATGAACGAACGTCTCTACACATGCTCAGTTCTGAGAGATAAGTGTGTGTGAAAGCCGTCCTTCACCTAGCTTGTTGGGAACACAATGTTTCTTTTTAGTTGCAAACTCCACTCCATACATATATAAGGGGAGGTACTAGCTCCAACTCGGTTTTACAGTGAAAACTGCAGGAACTTCAAACCGGCACTAGGAAACATACTGAGAACCAGAGTAAGAGTTTCTCCTGCTACTCGTTCCATTGGTGCTAGATGAACGAACGTCTCTCCACATGCTCAGTTCTGAGAGATATGTGTGTGTGAAAGCCGTCCTTCACATAGCTTGTTGGGAACACAAAGATTCTATTCAGTTGCAAACTCCACTCCATATATATATATGGGAAGGTACTAGCTCCAACTCGGTTTTACAGTGAAAACTGCAGGAACTTCACACAGGCACTAGGAAACAGACTGAGAAACCAGAGTAAAAGTTTCCCCTGCAACCAGTTCCCTTTGTGCTAGATGAACGAACGTCTCTCCACATGCTCAGTTCTGAGAGATAAATGTGTGTGAAAACCGTACTTCACATAGCTTGTTGGGAACACAAGATCCTCTTCAGTTGCAAACTCCACTCCATACATATATATGGGGAGGTACTAGCTCCAACTCGGTTTTACAGTGAAAACTGCAGGAACATCAAATGGGCACTAGGAAACACACTGAGAAACCAGTGTAAAAGTTTCTCCTGCAACCCGTTCCTTTTGTGCTAGATGAACGAACGTCTCTCCACATGCTCAGTTCTGAGGGATAAGTGTGTGTGAAAGCCGTCCTTCACCTAGCTTGTTGGGAACACAAAGTTTCCCTTCAGTTGCAAACTCCACTCCATACATATATATGGGGAGGTTCTAGCTCCAACTCGGTTTTACAGTGAAAACTGCAGGAACTTAAAACCGGCACTAGGAAACAGACTGAGAAACCAGAGTAAAGTTTCTCCTGCAACGCATTCCATTTGTGCTAGATGAACGAACGTCTCTCCACATGCTCAGTTCTGAGAGATAAGTGCGTGTGAAAGCCGTCATTCACCTAGCTTGTTGGGAACACAAAGTTTTTCTTCAGATGCAAACTCCACTCCATACATATATATGGGGTGGTACTAGCTCGAACACTGTTTTACACTGAAAACTGCAGGAACTTCAAACCGGCACTAGGAAACAGACTGAGAAACCAGAGTAAAAATTTCTCCTTCAACCCGTTCCCTTTGTGCTAGATGAACGAACTTCTCTCCACATGCTCAGTTCTGAGAGATAAGTGTGTGTGAAAGCCGTCCTTCACCTAGCTTGTTGGGAACACAAAGTTTCTCTTCAGTTGCAAACTCCATTCCATACATATATATGGGGAGGTACTAGCTCCAACTCGGTTTTACAGTGAAAACTGCAGGAACTTCAAACCGGCACTAGGAAACCGACTGAGAAACCAGAGTAAATGTTTCTCCTGCAACCCGTTCCCTTTGTGCTAGATGAACGAACGTCTCTCCACATGCTCAGTTCTGAGAGATATGTGTGTGTGAAAGCCGTCCTTCACCTAGATTGTTGGGAACACAAAGTTTCTCTTCTGTTGCAAACTCCACTCCATACATATTTATGGGGAGGTACTAGCTCCAGCTCGGTTTTACTGTGAAAACTGCAGGAACTTTAAACCGGCACTAGGAAACAGACTGAGAAACCAGAGTAAAAGTTTCTCCTGCAACACGTTCCCTTTGTTCTAGATGAACGAAAGTCTCTCCACATGCTCATTTCTGAGAGATAAGTGCGTGTGAAAGCCGTCCTTCATCTAGCTTGTTGGGAACACAAAGTTTCTCTTCAGATGCAAACTTCACTCCATACATATATATGGGGAGGTACTAGCTCCAACTCAGATTTACACTGAAAACTGCAGGAAATTCAAACCGGCACTAGGAAACAGACTGAGAAACCAGAGTAAAAGTTTCTCCTGCAAACCATTCCCTTTGTGCATGATGAACGAACGTCTCTCCACATGCTCACTTCTGAGAGAAAATTGTGTGTGAAAGCCGTCCTTCACCTAGCTTGTTGGGAACACAAAGTTTCTCTTCAGTTGCAAACTCTACTCCATACATATATATGGGTATGTACTAGCTCCAACTCGGTTATACAGTGAAAACAGCAGGAACTTCAAACCGGCACTAGGAAACAGACTGAGAAACCAGAGTAAAAGTTTCTCCTGCAACACGTTCCCTTTGGCTAGATGAACGAACGTCTCTCCACATGCTCAGTTCTGAGAGATAAGTGTGTGAGAAAGCCGTCCTTCACTTAGCTTGTTTGGAACACAAAGTTTCTCTTCAGTTGCTAACTACACTCCATACATATATATGGGGAGGTACAAGCTCCTACTCAGTTTTACACTCAAAACTGCAGGAACTTCAAACCGGCACTAGGAAACAGACTGAGAAACCAGAGTAAAAGTTTCTCCTGCATCCCGTTCCCTTTGTGCTAGATGAACGAACGTCTCTCCACATGCTCAGTTCTGAGAGATATGTGCGTGAGAAAGCCGTCCTTCACCTAACTTGTTGGGAACACAAAGTTTTTCTTCAGGTGCAAACACCTCTCCATACATATATATGGGGAGGTACAAGCTCCAACTCAGTTTTACACTGAAAACTGCAGTAACTTCAAACCGGCACTAGGAAACAGACTGAGAAACCAGAGTAAAAGTTTCTCCTGCAACCCGTTCCCTTTGTGCTACATGAACGAACGTCTCTCCACATGCTCAGTTCTGAGAGATAAGTGTGTGTGAAAGCCGTCCTTCACCTTGCTTGTTGGGAACACAAAGTTTCTCTTCAGTTGCAAACCCCACTCCTTACATATATATGGGGAGGTACTAGCTCCAACTCGGTTTTACAGTGAAACTGCAGGAACTTCAAACCGGCACTAGGAAACAGAATGAGAAACCAGAGTAACAGTTTTTCCTGCAACCCGTTCCCTTTGTGCTAGATGAACCAACGTCTCTCCACATGCGCAGTTCTGAGAGATAAGTGCGTGTGAAAGCCGTCCTTCAACTAGCTTGTTGGGAACACAAAGTTTCTCTTCAGTTGCTAACTCCACTCCATACATATATATGGGGAGGTACTAGCTCCAACTCGGTTTTACAGTGAAAACTGCAGGAACTTCAAACCGGCACTAGGAAACAGACTGAGAAACAAGAGTAAATGTTTCTCCTGCAACCCATTCCATTTGTGCTAGATGAACGAACGTCTCTCCACATGCTCAGTTCTGAGAGATAAGTTCGTGTGAAAGCCGTCCTTCACCTACCTTGTTGGGAACACAAAGTTTCTCTTCAGTTGCAAACTCCACTCCGTACATATATATGGGGAAGTACTAGCTCCAACTCGGTTTTACAGTGAAAACTGCAGGAACTTCATACCGGCACTTGGAAAAAGACTGAGAAACCAGAGTAAAAGTTTCTCCTGCAACCCGTTCCCTTTGTGCTAGATGAACGAATGTCTTTCCACATGCTCATTTCTGAGAAATAAGTGTGTGTGAAGCCGTCATTCACCTAGCATTTGGGAACACAAAGTTTCTCTTCAATTGCAAACTCCACTCCATACATATATAAGGGGAGGTACTAGCTCTGACTCGGTTTTAAACTGAGAAATGCAGGAACTTCAAACCGGCACTAGGAAACAGACTGAGAAACCAGAGTAACAGTTTCTCCTGCAACCCGTTCCCTTTGTGCTAGATGAACGAACGTCTCTCCACATGCTCAGTTCTGAGAGATAAGTGTGTGTGAAAGCCGTCCTTCACCTAGCTTGTTGGGAACACAAAGTTTCTCTTCAGTTGCAAACTCCTCTCCATACATATATATGGGGAGGTACTAGCTCCAGCTCGCTTTTACTGTGAAAACTGCAGGAACTTAAAACCGGCACTAGGAAACAGACTGAGAAACCAGAGTAAATGTTTGTCCTGCAACCCGTTCCCTTTGTGCTAGATGAACGAACGTCTCTCCACATGCTCAGTTCTGAGAGATAAGTGTGTGTGAAAGCCGTCATTCACCTAGCTTGTTGGGAACACAAAGTTTCTCTTCTGTTGCAAACTCCACTCCATACATATTTATGGGGAGGTACTAGCTCCAGCTCGGTTTTACTGTGAATTCTGCAGGAACTTTAAACCGGCACTAGTAAACAGACTGAGAAACCAGAGTAAAAGTTTCTCCTGCAACCCGTTCCCTTTGTGCTAGATGAACGAAAGTCTCTCCACATGCTCAGTTCTGAGAGATAAGTGCGTGTGAAAGCCGTCCTTCAACTAGCTTGTTGGGAACACAAAGTTTCTCTTCAGATGCAAACTTCTCTCCATACATATATATGGGGAGGTACTAGCTCCAACTCAGTTTTACACTGAAAACTGCAGGAAATTCAAACTGGCACTAGGAAACAGACTGAGAACCCAGAGTAAAAGTTTCTCCTGCCACCCATTCCCTTTGTGCTAGATGAACGAACGTCTCTCCACATGCTCAGTTCTCAGAGATAAGTGTGTGTGAAAGCCGTCCTTCACCTAGCTTGTAGGGAACACAAAGTTTCTCTTCAGTTGCAAACTCCACTCCATACATATATAAGGGGAGGTACTAGCTCTGACTCGGTTTTAAACTGAGAAATGCAGGAACTTCAAACCGGCACTAGGAAACAGACTGAGATACCGTAGTAATAGTTTCTCCTGCAACCCGTTCCCTTTGTGCTAGATGAACGAACGTCTCTCTACATGCTCAGATTTGAGAGATAAGTGTGTGTGAATGCCGTTCTTCACCTAGCTTGTTGGGAACACAAAGTTTCTCTTCAGTTGCAAACTCCATTCCATACATATATATGGGGAGGTACTAGCTCCAAATCAGTTTTACAGTCAAAACTGCAGGAAATTCAAATCGGCACTAGGAAACTGACTGAGAATCCAGAGTAAAAGTTTCTCCTGCAACACGTTCCCTTGGTGCAAGATGAACGAACGTCTCTCCACATGCTCATTTCTGAGAGATAAGTGTGTGTGAAAGCCGTTCTTCACCTAGCTTGTTGGGAACACAAAGATTCTCTTCAGTTGCAAACTCCACTCCATACATATATATTGGAGGAACAAGCTCCAACTATGTTTTACAGTGAAAACTGCAGGAACTTCAAAATGGCACTAGGAAACAGACAGAGAAACCAGAGTAAAAGTTTCTCCTGCAAACCGTTCCCTTTGTGCTAGATGAACGAACATCTCTCCACATGCTCAGTTCTGAGAGATAAGTGTGTGTGAAAGCCGTCATTTACTCAGCTTGTTGGGAACACAAAGTTTCTCTTCAGTTGCAAACTCCTCTCCATACATATATATGGGGAGGTACTAGCTCCAACTCGGTTTTACAGGGAAAACTGCAGGAACTTCAAACCGGCACTAGGAAACAGACTGAGAAACCAGAGTAAAAGTTTCTCCTGCAACCCGTTCCCTTTGTGCTAGATGAACGAACGTCTCTCCACATGCTCAGTTCTGAGAGATAAGTGTGTGTGAAAGCCGTCCTTCACCTAGCTTGTTGGGAACACAGAGTTTCTCTTCAGTTGCAAACTCCACTCCATACATATATATGGGGAGGTTCTAGCTCCAACTCGGTTTTACAGTGAAAACTGCAGGAACTTCAAACCGGCACTAGGAAACAGACTGAGTAACCAGAGTAAAAGTTTCTCCTGCAACCCGTTCCCTTTGTGCTAGATGAACGAACGTCTCTCCACATGCTCAGTTCTGAGAGATAAGTGTGTGTGAAAGCCGTCCTTCATCTAGCTTGTTGGGAACACAAAGTTTCTCTTCAGTTGCAAACCCTACTCCATACAAATATATGGGGAGGTACTAGCTCCAACTCGGTTTTACAGTGAAAACAGCAGGAACTTCAAACCGGCACTAGGAAACAGACTGAAAAACCATAGTAAAAGTTTCTCCTGCAACCCGTTCAGTTTGGCTAGATGAACGAACGTCTCTCCACATGCTCAGTTCTGAGAGATAAGTGTGTGTGAAAGCCTTCCTTCACCTAGCTTGTTGGGAACACAAAGATTCTCTTCAGTTGCAAACTCAAATCCATACATATGTATGGGGAGGTACTAACTCCAACTCGGTTTTACAGTGAAACCTGCAGGAACTTCAAACCGGCACTAGGAAACAGACTGAGAAACCAGAGTAAAATTTCTCTTGCAACCCGATCCCTTGGTGCTAGATGAACGAACGTCTCTCCACATGCTCAGTTCTGAGAGATAAGTGTGTGTGTAAGCCGTCCTTCAAATATCTTGTTGGAAACACAAATTTTCTCTACAGTTGCAAATTCCACTCCATACATATATATGGGGGGGTACTAGCTCCAACTCGTTTTTACTGTGAAAACTGCACGAACTTCAAACCGGCACTAGGAAACAGACTGAGATACCGTAGTAATAGTTTCTCCTGCAACCCGTTCCCTTTGTGCTAGATGAACGAACGTCTCTCCACATGCTCAGTTCTGAGAGATAAGTGTGTGTGAATGCCGTTCTTCACCTAGCTTGTTGGGAACACAAAGTTTCTCTTCAGTTGCAAACTCCATTCCATACATATATATGGGGAGGTACTAGCTCCAAATCGGTTTTACAGTGAAAACTGCAGGAAATTCAAATCGGCACTAGGAAACTGACTGAGAATCCAGAGTAAAAGTTTCTCCTGCAACACGTTCCCTTGGTGCTAGATGAACGAACGTCTCTCCACATGCTCATTTCTGAGAGATAAGTGTGTGTGAAAGCCGTCATTCACCTAGCTTGTTGGGAACACAAAGTTTCTCTTCAGTTGCAAACTCCACTCCATACATATATATGGGGAGGTACAAGCTCCAACTCGGTTTTACAGTGAAAACTGAAGGAACTTCAAACCGGCACTAGGAAACAGCCTGAGAAACTAGAGTAAAAGTTTCCCATGCAAACCGTTCCCTTTGTGCTAGATGAAGGAACGTCTCTCCACATGCTCAATTCTGAGAGACAAGTGTGTGTGAAAGCCGTCCTTCAAATAGCTTGTTGGGAAAACAAAGTTTCTCTTCAGTTGCAAACTCCACTCCATACATATATATGGGAAGAACTAGCTCCAACTCTGTTTTACAGTGAAAACTTCAGGAACTTCAAAATGGCACTAGGAAACAGACTGAGAAACCAGAGTAAAAGTTTCTCCTGCAAACCGTTCCCTTTGTGCTAGATGAACGAACGTCTCTCCACATGCTCAGTTCTGAGAGATAAGTGTGTGTGAAAGCCGTCCTTTTCTTAGCTTGTTGGGAACACAAAGTTTCTCTTCAGTTGCAAACTCCTCTCCATACATATATATGGGGAGGTACTAGCTCCAAATCGGTTTTACAGGGAAAACTGCAGGAACTTCAAACCGGCACTAGGAAACAGACTGAGAAACCGGAGTAAAAGTTTTTCCTGCAACCCGTTCCCTTTGTGCTAGATGAACGAACGTCTCTCCACATGCTCAGTTCTGAGAGATAAGTGTGTGTGAAAGCCGTCCTTCACCTAGCTTGTAGGGAACACAAAGTTTCTCTTCAGTTGCAAACTCCACTCCATACATATATATGGGGAGGTTCTAGCTCCAACTCGGTTTTACAGTGAAAACTGCAGGAACTTCAAACCGGCACTAGGAAACAGACTGAGAAACCAGAGAAAATGTTTCTCCTGCAACCCGTTCCCTTTGTGCTAGATGAACGAACGTCTCTCCACATGCTCAGTTCTGAGAGATAATTGTGTGTGAAAGCCTTCCTTCAATTAGCTTGTTGGGAACACAAAGTTTCTCTTCAGTTGCTAACTCCACTCCATACATATATATGGGGAGGTACTAGCTCCAACTCGGTTTTACAGTGAAAACTGCAGGAACTTCAAACCGGCACTAGGAAACAGACGGAGAAACCAGAGTAAAAGTTTCTCCTGCAACCCGTTCCCTTTGTGCTAGATGAACGAACATCTCTCCACATGCTCAGTTCTGAGAGATAAGTGTGTGTGTAAGCCGTCTTTCAAATATCTTGTTGGAAAAACAAATTTTCTCTTCAGTTGCAAATTCCACTCCATACATATATATGGAGGGGTACTAGCTCCAACTCGTTTTTACAGTGAAAACTGCAGGAACTTCAAACCGGCACTAGGAAACAGACTGAGATACCGTAGTAATAGTTTCTCCTGCAACCCGTTCCCTTTGTGCTAGATGAACGAACGTCTCTCCACATGCTCAGTGCTGAGAGATAAGTGTGTGTGAAAGCCGTACTTTACTTAGCTTGTTGGGAACACAAAGTTTCTCTTCAGTTGCAAACTCCTCTCCATACATATATATGGGGAGGTACTAGCTCCAACTCGGTTTTACAGGGAAAACTGCAGGAACTTCAAACCTGCACTAGGAAACAGACTGAGAAACCAGAGTAAATGTTTCTCCTGCAACCCGTTCCCTTTGTGCTAGATGAACGAACGTCTCTCCACATGCTCAGTTCTGAGAGATAAGTGTGAGTGAAAGCCGTCCTTCACCTAGCTTGTAGGGAACACAAAGTTTCTCTTCAGTTGCAAACTCCACTCCATACATATATATGGGGAGGTTATAGCTCCAACTCTGTTTTACAGTGAAAACTGCAGGAACTTCAAACCGGCACTTGGAAACAGACTGAGAAACCAGAGTAAATGTTTCCCCTGCAAACCGTTCCCTTTGTGCAAGATGAACGAAAGTCTCTCCACATGCTCAGTTCTGAGAGATAAGTGTGTGTGAAAGCCGTCCTTCACTTAGCTTGTTGGGAACACAAAGTTTCTCTTCAGTTGCAAACTCCACTCCATACATATATATGGGGAGGTACAAGCTCCAACTCGGTTTTACAGTGAAAACTGAAGGAACTTCAAACCGGCACTAGGAAACAGCCTGAGAAACTAGAGTAAAAGTTTCCCATGCAACCCGTTCCCTTTGTGCTAGATGAACGAACGTCTCTCCACATGCTCAGTTCTGAGAGACAAGTGTGTGTGAAAGCCTTCCTTCACCTAGCTTGTTGGGAACACAAAGTTCTCTTCAGTTGCAAACTCCACTCCATACACATATATGGGAGGAACTAGCTCCAACTCTGTTTTACAGTGAAAACTTCAGGAACTTCAAAATGGCACTAGGAAACAGACAGAGAAACAAGAGTAAAAGTTTCTCCTGCAAACCGTTCTCTTTGTGCTAGATGAACGAACGTCTCTCCACATGCTCAGTTCTGAGAGATAAGTGTGTGTGAAAGCCGTCCTTTACTTAGCTTGTTGGGAACACAAAGTTTCTCTTCAATTGCAAACTCCACTCCATACATATATATGGGGAGGTACTAGCTCTGACTCGGTTTTAAACTGAGAAATGCAGGAACTTCAAACCGGCACTAGGAAACAGACTGAGATACCGTAGTAATACTTTCTCCTGCAACCCGTTCCCTTTGTGCTAGATGAACGAACGTCTCTCTACATGCTCAGATTTGATAGATAATTGTGTGTGAATGCCGTTCTTCACCTAGCTTGTTGGGAACACAAAGTTTCTCTACAGTTGCAAACTCCATTCCATACATATATATGGGGAGGTTCTAGCTCCAAATCGGTTTTACAGTGAAAACTGCAGGAAATTCAAATCGGCACTAGGAAACTGACTGAGAATCCAGAGTAAAAGTTTCTCCTGCAACACGTTCCCTTGGTGCTAGATGAACGAACGTCTCTCCACATGCTCAGTTCTCAGAGATAAGTGTGTGTGAAAGCCGTCCTTTACTTAGCTTGTTGGGAACACAAAGTTTCTCTTCAATTGCAAACTCCACTCCATACATATATATGGGGAGGTACTAGCTCTGACTCGGTTTTAAATTGAGAAATGCAGGAACTTCAAACAGGCACTAGGAAACAGTCTGAAATACCGTAGTAATAGTTTCTCCTGCAACCCGTTCCCTTTGTGCTAGATGAACGAACGTCTCTCCACATGCTCAGTTCTGAGAGATAAGTGTGTGTGAAAGCCGTCCTTTACTTAGCTTGTTGGGAACACAAAGTTTCTCTTCAATTGCAAACTCCACTCCATACATATATATGGGGAGGTACTAGCTCTGACTCGGTTTTAAACTGAGAAATGCAGGAACTTCAAACCGGCACTAGGAAACAGACTGAGATACCGTAGTAATAGTTTCTCCTGCAACCCGTTCCCTTTGTGCTAGATGAACGAACGTCTCTCCACATGCTCAGTTCTGAGAGATAAGTGTGTGTGAATGCCGTTCTTCACCTAGCTTGTTGGGAACACAAAGTTTCTCTTCAGTTGCAAACTCCATTCCATACATATATATGGGGAGGTACTAGCTCCAAATCGGTTTTACAGTGAAAACTGCAGGAAATTCAAATCGGCACTAGGAAACTGACTGAGAATCCAGAGTAAAAGTTTCTCCTGCAACACGTTCCCTTGGTGCTAGATGAACGAACGTCTCTCCACATGCTCATTTCTGAGAGATAAGTGTGTGTGAAAGCCGTCATTCACCTAGCTTGTTGGGAACACAAAGTTTCTCTTCAGTTGCAAACTCCACTCCATACATATATATGGGGAGGTACAAGCTCCAACTCGGTTTTACAGTGAAAACTGAAGGAACTTCAAACCGGCACTAGGAAACAGCCTGAGAAACTAGAGTAAAAGTTTCCCATGCAAACCGTTCCCTTTGTGCTAGATGAACGAACGTCTCTCCACATGCTCAATTCTGAGAGACAAGTGTGTGTGAAAGCCGTCCTTCAAATAGCTTGTTGGGAAAACAAAGTTTCTCTTCAGTTGCAAACTCCACTCCATACATATATATGGGAAGAACTAGCTCCAACTCTGTTTTACAGTGAAAACTTCAGGAACTTCAAAATGGCACTAGGAAACAGACTGAGAAACCAGAGTAAAAGTTTCTCCTGCAAACCGTTCCCTTTGTGCTAGATGAACGAACGTCTCTCCACATGCTCAGTTCTGAGAGATAAGTGTGTGTGAAAGCCGTCCTTTTCTTAGCTTGTTGGGAACACAAAGTTTCTCTTCAGTTGCAAACTCCTCTCCATACATATATATGGGGAGGTACTAGCTCCAACTCGGTTTTACAGGGAAAACTGCAGGAACTTCAAACCGGCATTAGGAAACAGACTGAGAAACCGGAGTAAAAGTTTTTCCTGCAACCCGTTCCCTTTGTGCTAGATGAACGAACGTCTCTCCACATGCTCAGTTTTGAGAGATAAGTGTGTGTGAAAGCCGTCCTTCACCTAGCTTGTAGGGAACACAAAGTTTCTCTTCAGTTGCAAACTCCACTCCATACATATATATGGGGAGGTTCTAGCTCCAACTCGGTTTTACAGTGAAAACTGCAGGAACTTCAAACCGGCACTAGGAAACAGACTGAGAAACCAGAGAAAATGTTTCTCCTGCAACCCGTTCCCTTTGTGCTAGATGAACGAACGTCTCTCCACATGCTCAGTTCTGAGAGATAAGTGTGTGTGAAAGCCGTCCTTCACCTAGCTTGTAGGGAACACAAAGTTTCTCTTCAGTTGCAAACTCCACTCCATACATATATATGGGGAGGTTCTAGCTCCAACTCGGTTTTACAGTGAAAACTGCAGGAACTTCAAACCGGCACTAGGAAACAGACTGAGAAACCAGAGAAAATGTTTCTCCTGCAACCCGTTCCCTTTGTGCTAGATGAACGAACATCTCTCCACATGCTCAGTTCTGAGAGATAAGTGTGTGTGTAAGCCGTCCTTCAAATATCTTGTTGGAAAAACAAATTTTCTCTTCAGTTGCAAATTCCACTCCATACATATATATGGAGGGGTACTATCTCCAACTCGTTTTTACTGTGAAAACTGCAGGAACTTCAAACCGGCACTAGGAAACAGACTGAGATACCGTAGTAATAGTTTCTCCTGCAACCCGTTCCCTTTGTGCTAGATGAACGAACGTCTCTCCACATGCTCAGTGCTGAGAGATAAGTGTGTGTGAAAGCCGTCCTTTACTTAGCTTGTTGGGAACACAAAGTTTCTCTTCAGTTGCAAACTCCTCTCCATACATATATATGGGGAGGTACTAGCTCCAACTCGGTTTTACAGGGAAAACTGCAGGAACTTCAAACCTGCACTAGGAAACAGACTGAGAAACCAGAGTAAATGTTTCTCCTGCAACCCGTTCCCTTTGTGCTAGATGAACGAACGTCTCTCCACATGCTCAGTTCTGAGAGATAAGTGTGAGTGAATGCCGTCCTTCACCTAGCTTGTAGGGAACACAAAGTTTCTCTTCAGTTGCAAACTCCACTCCATACATATATATGGGGAGGTTCTAGCTCCAACTCTGTTTTACAGTGAAAAATGCAGGAACTTCAAACCGGCACTTGGAAACAGACTGAGAAACCAGAGTAAATGTTTCCCCTGCAAACCGTTCCCTTTGTGCAAGATGAACGAAAGTCTCTCCACATGCTCAGTTCTGAGAGATAAGTGTGTGTGAAAGCCGTCCTTCACTTAGCTTGTTGGGAACACAAAGTTTCTCTTCAGTTGCAAACTCCACTCCATACATATATATGGGGAGGTACAAGCTCCAACTCGGTTTTACAGTGAAAACTGAAGGAACTTCAAACCGGCACTAGGAAACAGCCTGAGAAACTAGAGTAAAAGTTTCCCATGCAACCCGTTCCCTTTGTGCTAGATGAACGAACGTCTCTCCACATGCTCAGTTCTGAGAGACAAGTCTGTGTGAAAGCCTTCCTTCACCTAGCTTGTTGGGAACACAAAGTTTCTCTTCAGTTGCAAACTCCACTCCATACACATATATGGGAGGAACTAGCTCCAACTCTGTTTTACAGTGAAAACTTCAGGAACTTCAAAATGGCACTAGGAAACAGACAGAGAAACAAGAGTAAAAGTTTCTCCTGAAAACCGTTCTCTTTGTGCTAGATGAACGAACGTCTCTCCACATGCTCAGTTCTGAGAGATAAGTGTGTGTGAAAGCCGTCCTTTACTTAGCTTGTTGGGAACACAAAGTTTCTCTTCAATTGCAAACTCCACTCCATACATATATATGGGGAGGTACTAGCTCTGACTCGGTTTTAAACTGAGAAATGCAGGAACTTCAAACCGGCACTAGGAAACAGACTGAGATACCGTAGTAATAGTTTCTCCTGCAACCCGTTCCCTTTGTGCTAGATGAACGAACGTCTCTCTACATGCTCAGATTTGATAGATAAGTGTGTGTGAATGCCGTTCTTCACCTAGCTTGTTGGGAACACAAAGTTTGTCTACAGTTGCAAACTCCATTCCATACATATATATGGGGAGGTTCTAGCTCCAAATCGGTTTTACAGTGAAACCTGCAGGAAATTCAAATCGGCACTAGGAAACTGACTGAGAATCCAGAGTAAAAGTTTCTCCTGCAACACGTTCCCTTGGTGCTAGATGAACGAACGTCTCTCCACATGCTCAGTTCTCAGAGATAAGTGTGTGTGAAAGCCGTCCTTTACTTAGCTTGTTGGGAACACAAAGTTTCTCTTCAATTGCAAACTCCACTCCATACATATATATGGGGAGGTACTAGCTCTGACTCGGTTTTAAATTGAGAAATGCAGGAACTTCAAACCGGCACTAGGAAACAGTCTGAAATACCGTAGTAATAGTTTCTCCTGCAACCCGTTCCCTTTGTGCTAGATGAACGAACGTCTCTCCACATGCTCAGTTCTGAGAGATAAGTGTGTGTGAAAGCCGTCCTTCACCTAGCTTGTTGGGAACACAAAGTTTCTCTTCAGTTGCAAACTCTACTCCATACATATAAATGGGGATGTTCTAGCTCCAACTCGGTTTTACAGTGAAAACTGAAGGAACTTCAAACGGGCACTAGGAAACAGACTGAGATACCAGAGTAAAAGTTTCCCATGCAACCCGTTCCCTTTGTGCTAGATGAACGAACGTCTCTCCACATGCTCAGTTCTGAGAGACAAGTGTGTGTGAAAGCCGTCCTTCACCTAGCTTGTTGGGAACACAAAGTTTCTCTTCAGTTGCAAACTCCACTCCATACACATATATGGGAGGAACTAGCTCCAACTCTGTTTTACAGTGAAAACTTCAGGAACTTCAAAATGGCACTTGGAAACAGACAGAGAAACAAGAGTAAAAGTTTCTCCTGCAAACCGTTCTCTTTGTGCTAGATGAACGAACGTCTCTCCACATGCTCAGTTCTGAGAGATAAGTGTGTGTGAAAGCCGTCCTTTACTTAGCTTGTTGGGAACACAAAGTTTCTCTTCAATTGCAAACTCCACTCCATACATATATATGGGGAGGTACTAGCTCTGACTCGGTTTTAAACTGAGAAATGCAGGAACTTCCAACCGGCACTAGGAAACAGACTGAGATACCGTAGTAATAGTTTCTCCTGCAACCCGTTCCCTTTGTGCTAGATGAACGAACGTCTCTCTACATGCTAAGATTTGATAGATAAGTGTGTGTGAATGCCGTTCTTCACCTAGCTTGTTGGGAACACAAAGTTTCTCTTCAGTTGCAAACTCCATTCCATACATATATATGGGGAGGTACGAGCTCCAAATCGGTTTTACAGTGAAAACTGCAGGAAATTCAAATCGGCACTAGGAAACTGACTGAGAATCCAGAGTAAAAGTTTCTCCTGCAACACGTTCCCTTGGTGCTAGATGAACGAACGTCTCTCCACATGCTCTGTTCTGAGTGTTAAGTGTGTGTGAAAGCCGTCCTTTACTTAGCTTGTTGGGAACACAAAGTTTCTCTTCAATTGCAAACTCCACTCCATACATATATATGGGGAGGTACTAGCTCTGACTCAGTTTTAAACTGAGAAATGCAGGAACTTCAAACCGGCACTAGGAAACAGTCTAAGATACCATAGTAATAGTTTCTACTGCAACCCGTTCCCTTTGAGCTAGATGAACGAACGTCTCTCCACATGCTCAGTTCTGAGAGATAAGTGTGAGTGAAAGCCGTCCTTCAACTAGCTTGTAGGGAACCCAAAGTTTCTCTTCAGTTGCAAACTCCACTCCATACATATATATGGGGAGGTTCTAGCTCCAACTCGGTTTTACAGTGAAAACTGCAGGAACTTCAAACCGGCACTAGGAAACAGACTGAGAAACCAGAGTAAAAGTTTCTCCTGCAAACCGTTCCCTTTGTGCAAGATGAACGAAAGTCTCTCCACATGCTCAGTTCTGAGAGATACGTGTGTTTGAAAGCCGTCCTTCACTTAGCTTGTTGGGAACACAAAGTTTCTCTTCAGTTGCAAACTCCACTCCATACATATATATGGGGAGGTTCTAGCTCCAACTCGGTTTTATAGTGAAAACTGCAGGAACTTCAAACCGGAACAAGGAAACAGACTGAGAAACCAGAGTAAATGTTTCTCCTGCAACCCGTTCCCTTTGTGCTAGATGAACGAACGTCTCTCCACATGCTCACTTCTGAGAGATAAGTGTGTGGGAAAGCCGTCCTTCACCTAGCTTTTAGGGAACACAAAGTTTCTCTTCAGTTGCAAACTCCACTCCATAAATATATATGGGGAGGTTCTAGCTCCAACTCGGTTTTACAGTGAAAATTGCAGGAACTTCAAACCGGCCCTAGGAAACAGACTGAGAAACCAGAGTAAAAGTTTCTCCTGCAACCCGTTCCTTTGTTGCTAGATGAACGAACGTCTCTCCACATGCTCAGTTCTGAGAGATAAGTGTGTGTGAAAGCCGTCCTTCACCTAGCTTGTTGGGAACACAAAGTTTCTCTTCAGTTGCAAACTCCAATCCATACATATATATGGGGAGGTACTAGCTCCAACTCGGTTTTACAGTGAAACTGCAGGAACTTCAAACCGGCACTAGGAAACCGACTGAGAAACCAGAGTAAATGTTCCTCCTGCAACCCGTTCCCTTTGTGCTAGATGAACGAACGTCTCTCCACATGCCCAATTCTGAGAGATAAGTGTGTGTGGAAGCCGTCCTTCACCTAGCTTGTTGGGAACACAAAGTTTCTCTTCACTTGCAAACTCCACTCCATACATATATATGGCTAGGTACTAGGTCCAACTCGGTTTTACATTGAAAACTGCACGAACATCAAACCGGCACTAGGAAACAGACTGAGAAACCAGAGTAAAATTTCTCCTGCAACCCGTTACCTTTGTGCTAGATGAACGAACGTCTTTCCACATGCTCATTTCTGAGAGATAGGTGTGTGTGAAGCGGTCATTCACATAGCTTTTGGGAACACAAAGTTTCTCTTCAGTTGCAAACTCCACTCCATACATATATATGGAGAGGTACTAGCTCCGACTCGGTTTTACACTGAGAACTGCAGGAACTTCAAACCGTCACTAGGAAACAGACTGAGAAACCAGAGTAAAAGTTTCTTCTGCAACACGTTCCCTTGGTGCTAGATGAACGAACGTCTTTCCACATGCTCATTTCTGAGAGATAAGTGTGTGTGAAAGCCGTCCTTCACCTAGCTTGTTGGGAACACAATGTTTCTCTTCAGTTGCAAACTCCACTCCATACATATATATGGGGAGGTACTAGCTCCAACTCGGTTTTACAGTGAAAACTGCAGGAAATTCAAACCGGCACTAGGAAACTGACTTAGAAACCAGAGTAAAAGTTTCTTCTGCAACACGTTCCCTTGGTGCTAGATGAACGAACGTTCTCCACATGCTCATTTCTGAGAGATAAGTGTGTGTGAAAGTCGTCCTTCACCTAGCTTGTTGGGAACACAATGTTTCTCTTCAGTTGCAAACTCCACTCCATAAATATATATGGGGAGGTACAAGCTCCAACTCGGTTTTACAGTGAAAACTGCAGGAACTTCAAACCGGCACTAGGAAACAGACTGAGAAACCAGAGTAAAAGTTTCTCCTGCAAACCGTTCCCTTTGTGCTAGATGAACGAACGTCTCTCCACATGCTCAGTTCTGAGAGATAAGTGTGTGTGAAAGCCGTCCTTCACATAGCTTGTTGGGAACACAAAGTTTCTCTTCTGTTGCTAACCCCACTCCATACATATATATGGGGAGGTACTAGCTCCAACTCAGATTTACACTGAAAACTGAAGGAACTTCAAACCGGCACTAGGAAACAGACTGAGAAACCAGAGTAAAAGTTCCTCCTGCAACCCGTTCCCTTTGTGCTACATGAACGAACGTCTCTCCACATGCTCAGTTCTGAGAGATATGTGCGTGTGAAAGCCGTCCTTCACATAGCTTGTTGGGAACACAAAGTTTCTCTTCAGTTGCAAACTCCACTCCATACATATATATGGGGAGGTACTAGCTCCAACTCGGTTTTTCAGTGAAAACAGCAGGAACTTCAAACCCGCACTAGGAAACATACTGAGAAACCAGAGTAAATGTTTCTCCTGCAACCCATTCCCTTTGTGCTAGATGAACGAACGTCTTTCCACATGCTCATTTCTGAGAGATAATTTTGTGTGAAGCCGTCATTCACCTAGCTTTTGGGAACACAAAGTTTCTCTTCAATTGCAAACTCCACTCCATACATATATATGGGGAGGTACTAGCTCCGACTCGGTTTTAAACTGAGAAATGCAGGAAATTCAAATCGGCACTAGGAAACATACTGAGAATCCAGAGTAAAAGTTTTTCCTGCAACACGTTCCCTTGGTGCTAGATGAACGAACGTCTCTCCACATGCTCAGTTCTGAGAAATAAGTGTGTGTGAAAGCCGTCCTTCACCTAGCTTGTTGGGAACACAAAGTTTCCCTTCAGATGCAAACTCCAATCCATACATATATATGGGGAGGTACAAGCTCCAACTCGGTTTTACAGCGAAAAATGAAGGAACTTCAAACTGGCACTAGGAAACAGACTGAGAAACAAGAGTAAAAGTTTCTCCTGCAAACCGTTCCTTTTGTGCTAGATGAACGAACGTCTCTCCACATGCTCAGTTCTGAGAGATAAGTGTGTGTGAAAGCCGTCCTTCACTTAGCTTGTTGGGAACACAAAGTTTCTCTTCAGTGGCAAACTCCACTCCATACATATATATGGGGAGGTACTAGCTCCAACTCGGTTTTACAGTGAAAACTGCAGGAAATTCAAATCGGCACTAGGAAACTGACTGAGAATCCAGAGTAAAAGTTTCTCCTGCAACACGTTCCCTTGGTGCTAGATGAACGAACGTCTCTCCACATGCTCATTTCTGAGAGATAAGTGTGTGTGAAAGCCGTCCTTCACCTAGCTTGTTGGGAACACAAAGTTTCTCTTCAGTTGCAAACTCCACTCCATACATATATATGGGGAGGTACAAGCTCCAACTCGGTTTTACAGTGAAAACTGAAGGAACTTCAAACCGGCACTAGGAAACAGACTGAGGAACCAGAGTAATAGTTTCTCCTGCAACCCGTTCCCTTTGTGCTAGTTGAATGAACGTCTCTCCACATGCTCAGTTCTGAGAGATAAGTGTGTGTGAAAGCCGTCCTTCACCTAGCTTGTTGGGAACACAAAGTTTCTCTTAAGTGCAATCCCCATTCCATACATATATATGGGGAGGTACAAGCTCCAACACGGTTTTACAGAGAAAACTGCAGGAAATTCAAACCGGCACTAGGAAACAGCCTGAGAAACCAGAGTAAAAGTTTCCCCTGCAACCCGTTCCCTTTGTGCTAGATGAACGAACGTCTCTCCACATGCTCAGTTCTGAGAGACAAGTGTGTGTGAAAGCCGTCCTTCACCTAGCTTGTTGGGAACACAAAGTTTCTCTTCAGTTGCAAATTCCACTCCATACATATATATGGGGAGGTACTAGCTCCAACTCGGTTTTACAGTGAAAACTGCAGGAAATTCAAATCGGCACTAGGAAACTGACTGAGATTCCAGAGTAAAAGTTTCTCCTGCAACACGTTCCCTTGGTGCTAGATGAACGAACGTCTCTCCACATGCTCATTTCTCAGAGATAAGTGTGTGTGAAAGCCGTCCTTCACCTAGCTTGTTGGGAACACAAAGTTTCTCTTCAGTTGCAAACTTCACTCCATACATATATATGGGGAGGTACAAGCTCCAACTCGGTTTTACAGTGAAAACTGAAGGAACTTCAAACCGGCACTAGGAAACAGACTGAGGAACCAGAGTAATAGTTTCTCCTGCAACCCGTTCCCTTTGTGCTAGTTGAATGAACGTCTCTCCACATGCTCAGTTCTGAGAGATAAGTGTGTGTGAAAGCCGTCCTTCACCTAGCTTGTTGGGAACACAAAGTTTCTCTTAAGTGCAATCCCCATTCCATACATATATATGGGGAGGTACAAGCTCCAACTCGGTTTTACAGAGAAAACTGCAGGAAATTCAAACCGGCACTAGGAAACAGCCTGAGAAACCAGAGTAAAAGTTTCCCCTGCAACCCGTTCCCTTTGTGCTAGATGAACGAACGTCTCTCCACATGCTCAGTTCTGAGAGACAAGTGTGTGTGAAAGCCGTCCTTCACCTAGCTTGTTGGGAACACAAAGTTTCTCTTCAGTTGCAAACTCCACTCCATACATATATATGGGAGGAACTAGCTCCAAATCTGTTTTACAGTGAAAACTGCAGGAACTTCAAAATGGCACTAGGAAACAGACTGAGAATCCAGAGTAAAAGTTTCTCCTGCGAACCGTTCCCTTTGTGCTAGATGAACGAACGTCTCTCCACATGCTCAGTTCTGAGAGATAAGTGTGTGTGAAAGCCGTACTTCACCTAGCTTGTTGGGAACACAAAGTTTCTCTTCAGTTGCAAACTCCACTCCATACATATATACGGGGAGGTACTAGCTCCAACTCGGTTTTACAGTGAAAAATGCAGGAACTTCAAACCGACACTAGGAAACCGACTGAGAAACCAGAGTAAATGTTTCTCCTGTAACCCGTTCCCTTTGTGCTAGATGAACGAACGTCTCTCCACATGCTCAGTTCTGAGAGATAAGTGTGTGTGAAAGCCGTCTTGCACCTAGCTTGTTTGGAACACAAAGTTTCTCTTAAGTTGCAAATTCCACTCCATACATATATATGGCTAGGTACTAGCTCCAACTCGGTTTTACAGTGAAAACTGAAGGAACTTCAAACCGGCACTAGGAAACAGACTGAGAATGCAGAGTAAAAGTTTCTCCTGCAACCCGTTCCCTTTGTGCTAGATGAACGAACGTCTTTCCACATGCTCATTTCTGAGAGATAAATGTGTGTGAAGCGGTCATTCACATAGCTTTTGGGAACACAAAGATTCTCTTCAGTTGCAAACTCCACTCCATACATATATATGGAGAGGTACTAGCTCCAAATCGGTTTTACACTGAGAACTGCAGGAACTTCAAACCGGCACTAGGAAACAGACTGATAAACCGTAGAAAAAGTTTCTCCTGCAACCTGTTCCCTTTGTGCTAGATGAACGAACGTCTCTCTACATGCTCAGTTTTGAGAGATAAGTGTGTGTGAATGCCGTTCTTCACCTAGCTTGTTGGGAACACAAAGTTTCTCTTCAGATGCAACTCCACTCCATACATATATATGGGGAGGTACTAGCTCCAACTCGGTTTTACAGTGAAAACTGCAGGAAATTCAAACCGGCACTAGGAAACTGACTGAGAAACCAGAGTAAAAGTTTCTTCTGCAACACGTTCCCTTGGTGCTAGATGAACGAACGTTCTCCACATGCTAATTTCTGAGAGATAAGTGTGTGTGAAAGCCGTCCTTCACCTAGCTTGTTGGGAACACAAAGTTTCTCTTCAGTTGCAAACTCCACTCCATACATATACATGGGGAGGTACAAGCTCCAACTCGGTTTTACAGTGAAAACTGCAGGATCTTCAAACCGGCACTAGGAAACAGACTGAGAAAACAGAGTAAAAGTTTCTCCTGCAAACCGTTCCCTTTGTGCTAGATGAACGAACGTCTCTCCACATGCTCAGTTCTGAGAGATAAGTGTGTGTGAAAGCCGTCCTTCACTTAGCTTGTTGGGAACACAAAGTTTCTCTTCTGTTGCAAACTCCACTCCATACATATATATGGGGAGGTACTAGCTCCAGCTCGGTTTTACTGTGAAAACTGCAGGAACTTTAAAACGGCACTAGGAAAAAGACTGAGAAACCAGAGTAAATGTTTCTCCTGCAACCCGTACCCTTTGTGCTAGATGAACGAACGTCTCTCCACATGCTCAGTTCTGAGAGATAAGTGTGTGTGAAAGCCGTCTTTCACCTACCTTGTTGGGAACACAAAGTTTCTCTTCAGCTGCAAACACCACTCCCTACATATATATGGGGAGGTACTAGCTCCAACTCGGTTTTACAGTGAAAACTGCAGGAACTTCAAACTGGCAATAGGAAACAGACTGAGAAACCAGAGAAAAAGTTTCCCTGCCACCCATTCCCTTTGTGCTAGATGAACGAACGTCTCTCTACATGCTCAGTTCTGAGAGAGAAGTGCGTGTGAAAGCCGTCCTTCACCTAGCTTGTTGGGAACACATAGTTTCTCTTCAGTTGCAAACTCCACTCCATACATATATATGGGAAGTTACTAGCTCCAACTCGGTTTTACAGTGAAACTGCAGGAACTTCAAACCGGCACTAGGAAACAGACTGAGAAACCAGAGTAACAGTTTCTCCTGCATCCCGTTCCCTTTGTGCTAGATGAACGAACGTCTCTCCACATGCTCAGTTCTGAGAGATAAGTGTGTGTGAAAGCCGTACTTCACCTAGCTTGTTGGGAACACCAAGTTTCTCTTCAGTTGCTAACTCCACTCCATACATATATATATGGAGGTACTAGCTCCAACTCGGTTTTACAGTGAAAACTGCAGGATCTTCAAACCGACACTAGGAAACCGACTGAGAAACCAGAGTAAATGTTTCTCCTGCAACCCGTTCCCTTTGTGCTAGATGAACGAACGTCTCTCCACATGCTCAGTTCTGAGAGATAAGTGTGTGTGAAAGCCGTCCTTCACCTAGCTTGTTGGGAACACAAAGTTTCTCTTAAGTTGCAAACTCCACTCCATACATATATATGGCTAGGTACTAGCTCCAACTCGGTTTTACAGTGAAAACTGCAGGAACTTCAAACCGGCACTAGGAAACAGACTGAGAATCCAGAGTAAAAGTTTCTCCTGCAACCCGTTCCCTTTGTGCTAGATGAACGAACGTCTTTCCACATGCTCATTTCTGAGAGATAAGTGTGTGTGAAGCGGTCATTCACATAGCTTTTGGGAACACAAAGATTCTCTTCAGTTGCAAACTCCACTCCATACATATATATGGAGAGGTACTAGCTCCGACTCGGTTTTACACTGAGAACTGCAGGAACTTCAAAACGGCACTAGGAAACAGACTGAGAAACCGTAGTAAAAGTTTCTCCTGCAACCTGTTCCCTTTGTGCTAGATGAACGAACGTCTCTCTACATGCTCAGTTTTGAGAGATAAGTGTGTGTGAATGCCGTTCTTCACCTAGCTTGTTGGGAACACAAAGTTTCTCTTCAGTTGCAAACTCCACTCCATACATATATATGGGGAGGTAGTAGCTCCAACTCGGTTTTACATTGAAAACTGCAGGAAATTCAAACCGGCACTAGGAAACTGACTGAGAAACCAGAGTAAAAGTTTCTTCTGCAACACGTTCCCTTGGTGCTAGATGAACAAACGTTCTCCACATGCTCATTTCTGAGAGATAAGTGTGTGTGTAAGCCATCCTTCACCTAGCTTGTTGGGAACACAAAGTTTCTCTTCAGTTGCAAACTCCACTCCATACATATATATGGGGAGGTACAAGCTCCAACTCGGTTTTACAGTGAAAACTGCAGGAACTTCAAACCGGCACTAGGAAACAGACTGAGAAAACAGAGAAAATGTTTCGCCTGCAAACCGTTCCATTTGTGCTAGATGAACGAAAGTCTCTCCACATGCTCAGTTCTTAGAGATAAGTGCGTGTGAAAGCCGTCCTTCAACTAGCTTGTTGGGAACACAAAGTTTCTCTTCAGATGCAAACTTCACTCCATACATATATATCGGGAGGTACTAGCTCCAACTCAGTTTTACACTGAAAACTGCAGGAACTTCAAACCGGCACTAGGAAACAGACTGAGAAACCAGAGTAAAAGTTTCTCCTGCAACCAATTCCCTTTGTGCTAGATGAACGAACGTCTCTCCACATGCTCAGTTCTGAGAGATAATTGTGTGTGAAAGCCGTCCTTCACCTAGCTTGTTGGGAACACAAAGTTTCTCTTCAGTTGCAAACACTACTCCATACATATATATGGGTATGTACTAGCTCCAACTCGGTTTTACAGTGAAACTGCAGGAACTTCAAACCGGCACTAGGAAACAGACTGAGAAACCAGAGTAACAGTTTCTCCTGCATCCCGTTCCCTTTGTGCTAGATGAACGAACGTCTCTCCACATGCTCAGTTCTGAGAGATAAGTGTGTGTGAAAGCCGTACTTCACCTAGCTTGTTGGGAACACCAAGTTTCTCTTCAGTTGCTAACTCCACTCCATACATATATATGTGGAGGTACTAGCTCCAACTCGGTTTTACAGTGAAAACTGCAGGATCTTCAAACCGACACTAGGAAACCGACTGAGAAACCAGAGTAAATGTTTCTCCTGCAACCCGTTCCCTTTGTGCTAGATGAACGAACGTCTCTCCACATGCTCAGTTCTGAGAGATAAGTGTGTGTGAAAGCCGTCCTTCACCTAGCTTGTTGGGAACACAAAGTTTCTCTTAAGTTGCAAACTCCACTCCATACATATATATGGCTAGGTACTAGCTCCAACTCGGTTTTACAGTGAAAACTGCAGGAACTTCAAACCGGCACTAGGAAACAGACTGAGAATCCAGAGTAAAAGTTTCTCCTGCAACCCGTTCCCTTTGTGCTAGATGAACGAACGTCTTTCCACATGCTCATTTCTGAGAGATAAGTGTGTGTGAAGCGGTCATTCACATAGCTTTTGGGAACACAAAGATTCTCTTCAGTTGCAAACTCCACTCCATACATATATATGGAGAGGTACTAGCTCCGACTCGGTTTTACACTGAGAACTGCAGGAACTTCAAAACGGCACTAGGAAACAGACTGAGAAACCGTAGTAAAAGTTTCTCCTGCAACCTGTTCCCTTTGTGCTAGATGAACGAACGTCTCTCTACATGCTCAGTTTTGAGAGATAAGTGTGTGTGAATGCCGTTCTTCACCTAGCTTGTTGGGAACACAAAGTTTCTCTTCAGTTGCAAACTCCACTCCATACATATATATGGGGAGGTAGTAGCTCCAACTCGGTTTTACATTGAAAACTGCAGGAAATTCAAACCGGCACTAGGAAACTGACTGAGAAACCAGAGTAAAAGTTTCTTCTGCAACACGTTCCCTTGGTGCTAGATGAACAAACGTTCTCCACATGCTCATTTCTGAGAGATAAGTGTGTGTGTAAGCCGTCCTTCACCTAGCTTGTTGGGAACACAAAGTTTCTCTTCAGTTGCAAACTCCACTCCATACATATATATGGGGAGGTACAAGCTCCAACTCGGTTTTACAGTGAAAACTGCAGGAACTTCAAACCGGCACTAGGAAACAGACTGAGATAACAGAGAAAATGTTTCGCCTGCAAACCGTTCCCTTTGTGCTAGATGAACGAAAGTCTCTCCACATGCTCAGTTCTTAGAGATAAGTGCGTGTGAAAGCCGTCCTTCAACTAGCTTGTTGGGAACACAAAGTTTCTCTTCAGATGCAAACTTCACTCCATACATATATATCGGGAGGTACTAGCTCCAACTCAGTTTTACACTGAAAACTGCAGGAACTTCAAACCGGCACTAGGAAACAGACTGAGAAACCAGAGTAAAAGTTTCTCCTGCAACCAATTCCCTTTGTGCTAGATGAACGAACGTCTCTCCACATGCTCAGTTCTGAGAGATAATTGTGTGTGAAAGCCGTCCTTCACCTAGCTTGTTGGGAACACAAAGTTTCTCTTCAGTTGCAAACACTACTCCATACATATATATGGGTATGTACTAGCTCCAACTCGGTTTTACAGTGAAAACATCAGGAACTTCAAAACGGCACTAGGAAACAGACTGAGAAACCAGAGTATAAGTTTCTCCTGCAACCCGTTCCCTTTGGCTAGATGAACGAACGTCTCTCCACATGCTAAGTTCTGAGAGATAAGTGTGTGTGAAAGCCGTCCTTCACCTAGCTTGTTGGGAACACAAAGATTCTCTTCAGTTGCAAACTCCAATCCTAACATATGTATGGGGAGGTACTAGCTCCAACTCGGTTTTACAGTGAAAACTGCAGGAACTTCAAACCGGCACTAGGAATCAGACTGAGAAACCAGAGTAAAATTTCTCTTGCAACCCGCTCCATTGGAGCTAGATGAACGAACGTCTCTCCACATGCTCAGTTCTGAGAGATAAGTGTGTGTGAAAGCCGTCCTTCACCTAGCTTGTTGGGAACACAAAGTTTCTCTTAAGTTGCAAACTCCACTCCATACATATATATGGCTAGGTACTAGCTCCAACTCGGTTTTACAGTGAAAACTGCAGGAACTTCAAACCGGCACTAAGAAACAGACTGAGAAACCAGAGTAAAAGTTTCTCCTGCAACCCGTTCCCTTTGTGCTAGATGAACGAACGTCTTTCCACATGCTCATTTCTGAGAGATAAGTGTGTGTGAAGCGGTCATTCACATAGCTTTTGGGAACACAAAGATTCTCTTCAGTTGCAAAATCCACTCCATACATATATATGGAGAGGTACTAGCTCCGACTCGGTTTTACACTGAGAACTGCAGGAAATTCAAACCGGCACTAAGAAACAGACTGAGAAACCGTAGTAAAAGTTTCTCCTACAACCTGTTCCCTTTGTGCTAGATGAACGAACGTCTCTCAACATGCTCAGTTTTGAGAGATAAGTGTGTGTGAATGCCGTCCTTCACCTAGCTTGTTGGGAACACAAAGTTTCTCTTCAGTTGCAAACTCCATTCCATACATGTATATGGGGAGGTTGTAGCTCCAACTCGGTTTTACAGTGAAAACTGCAGGAAATTCAAACCGGCACTAGGAAACTGACAGAGAAACCAGATAAATTTTCTTCTGCAACACGTTCCCTTGGTGCTAGATGAACGAACGTTCTCCACATTCTCATTTCTGAGAGATAAGTGTGTGTGAAAGCCGTCCTTCACCTAGCTTGTTGGGAACACAAAGTTTCTCTTCAGTTGCAAACTCCACTCCATACATATATATGGGGAGGTACAAGCTCCAACTCGGTTTTACAGTGAAAACTGCAGGAACTTCAAACCGGCACTAGGAAACAGACTGAGAAAACAGAGTAAAAGTTTCCCCTGCAAACCGTTCCCATTGTGCTAGATGAACGAACGTCTCTCCACATGCTCATTTCTGAGAGATAAGTGTGTGTGAAGCGGTCATTCACATAGCTTTTGGGAACACAAAGATTCTCTTCAGTTGCAATCTCCACTCCATACATATATATGGAGATGTACTTGCTCCGACTCGGTTTTACACTGAGAACTGCAGGAACTTCAAACCGGCACTAGGAAACAGACTGAGAAACCGTAGTAAAAGTTTCTCCTGCAACCTGTTCCCTTTGTGCTAGATGAACGAACGTCTCTCTTCATGCTCAGTTTTGAGAGATAAGTGTGTGTGAATGCCGTTCTTCACTTAGCTTGTTGGGGACACAAAGTTTCTCTTCAGTTGCAAACTCCACTCCATACATATATATGGGGAGGTAGTAGCTCCAACTCGGGTTTACAGTGAAAACTGCAGGAAATTCAAACCGGCACTAGGAAACTGACTGAGAAACCAGAGTAAAAGTTTCTTCTGCAACACGTTCCCTTGGTGCTAGATGAACGAACGTTCTTCACATGCTCATTTCTGAGAGATAAGTGTGTGTGAAAGCCGTCCTTCATCTAGCTTATTGGGAACACAAAGTTTCTCTTCAGTTGCAAACTCCACTCCATATATATCTATGGGGAGGTTCAAGCTCCAACTCGTTTTTACAGTGAAAACTGCAGGAACTTCAAACCGGCACTAGGAAACAGACTGAGAAAACAGAGTAAAAGTTTCTCCTGCAAACCGTTCCTTTTGTGCTAGATGAACGAACGTCTCTCCACATGCTCAGTTCTGAGAGTTAAGTGTGTGTGAAAGCCGTCCTTCACCTAGCTTGTTGGGAACACAAAGTTTCTCTTCTGTTGCAAACTCCACTCCATACATATTTATGGGGAGGTACTAGCTCCAGCTCGGTTTTACTGTGAAAACTGCAGGAACTTTAAAACGGCACTAGGAAACAGACTGAGAAACCAGAGTAAAAGTTTTTCCTGCAACCCGTTCCCTTTGTGCTAGATGAACGGAAGTCTCTCCACATGCTCAGTTCTTAGAGATAAGTGCGTGTGAAAGCCGTCCTTCAACTAGCTTGTTGGGAACACAAAGTGTCTCTTCAGATGCAAACTTCACTCCATACATATATATGGGGAGGTACTAGCTCCAACTCAGTTTTACACTGAAAACTGCAGGAACTTCAAACCGGCACTAGGAAACAGACTGAGAAACCAGAGTAAAGTTTCTCCTGCAACCCATTCCCTTTGTGCTAGATGAACGAACGTCTCTCCACATGCTCAGTTCTGAGAGATAAGTGTGTGTGAAAGCCGTCCTTCACCTAGCTTGTTGGGAACACAAAGTTTCTCTTCAGTTGCAAACTCTACTCCATACATATATATGGGTATGTACTAGCTCCAACTCGGTTTTACAGTGAAAACATCAGGAACTTCAAACCGGCACTAGGAAACAGACTGAGAAACCAGAGTATAAGTTTCTCCTGCAACCCGTTCCCTTTGGCTAGATGAACGAATGTCTCTCCACATGCTCAGTTCTGAGAGATAAGTGTGTGTGAAAGCCGTCCTTCACCTAGCTTGTTGGGAACACAAAGATTCTCTTCAGTTGCAAACTCCAATCCTAACATATGTATGGGGAGGTACTAGCTCCAACTCGGTTTTAGAGTGAAAACTGCAGGAACTTCAAACCGGCACTAGGAAACAGACTGAGAAACCAGAGTAAAATTTCTCTTGCCACCCGCTCCATTGGAGCTAGATGAACGAAAGTCTCTCCACATGCTCAGTTCTGAGAGATAAGTGTGTGTGAAAGCCGTCCTTCACCTAGCTTGTTGGGAACACAAAGTTTCTCTTAAGTTGCAAACTCCACTCCATACATATATATGGCTAGGTACTAGCTCCAACTCGGTTTTACAGTGAAAACTGCAGGAACTTCAATCCGGCACTAGGAAACAGACTGAGAAACCAGAGTAAAAGTTTCTCCTGCAACCCGTTACCTTTGTGCTAGATGAACGAACGTCTTTCCCCATGCTCATTTCTGAGAGATAAGTGTGTGTGAAGCGGTCATTCACATAGCTTTTGGGAACACAAAGATTCTCTTCAGTTGCAAACTCCACTACATACATATATATGGAGAGGTACTAGCTCCGACTCGGTTTTACACTGAGAACTGCAGTAACTTCAAACCGGCACTAAGAAACAGACTGAGAAACCGTAGTAAAAGTTTCTCCTGCAACCTGTTCCCTTTGTGCTAGATGAACGAACGTCTCTCTACATGCTCAGTTTTGAGAGATAAGTGTGTGTGAATGCCGTTCTTCACCTAGCTTGTTGGGAACACAAAGTTTCTCTTCAGTTGCAAACCCCATTCCATACATATATATGTGGAGGTTGTAGCTCCAACTCGGTTTTACAGTGAAAACTGCAGGAAATTCAAACCGGCACTAGGAAACTGACAGAGAAACCAGAGTAAAAGTTTCTTCTGCAACACGTTCCCTTGGTGCTAGATGAACGAACGTTCTCCACATGCTCATTTCTGAGAGATAAGTGTGTGTGAAAGCCGTCCTTCACCTAGCTTGTTGGGAACACAAAGTTTCTCTTCAGTTGCAAACTCCACTCCATACATATATATGGGGAGGTACAAGCTCCAACTCGGTTTTACAGTGAAAACTGCAGGAACTTCAAACCGGCACTAGGAAACAGACTGAGAAAACAGAGTAAAAGTTTCTTCTGCAAACCGTTCTCTTTGTGCTAGATGAACGAACGTCTTTCCACATGCTCAGTTCTGAGAGATAAGTGTGTGTGAAAGCCGTCCTTCACTTAGTTTGTTGGGAACACAAATTTCTCTTCTGTTGCAAACTCCACTCCATACATATATATGGGGAGGTACTAACTCCAGCTCTGTTTTACTGTGAGAACTGCAGGAACTTTAAAGCGGCACTAGGAAACAGACTGAGAAACCAGAGTAAAAGTTTTTCCAGCAACCCGTTCCCTTTGTGCTAGATGAACGAAAGTCTCTCCACATGCTCAGTTCTTAGAGATAAGTGCGTGTGAAAGCCGTCCTCCAAATATCTTGTTGGGAACACAAAGTTTCTCTTTAGATGCAAACTTCACTCCATACATATATATGGGGAGGTACTAGCTCCAACTCAGTTTTACACTGAAAACTGCAGGAACTTCAAACCGGCACTAGGAAACAGACTGAGAAACCAGAGTAAAAGTTTCTCCTGCATCCCATTCCCTTTGTGCTAGATGAACGAACGTCTCTCCACATGCTCAGTTCTGAGAGATAAGTGTGTGTGAAAGCCGTCCTTCACCTAGCTTGTTGGGAACACAAAGTTTCTCTTCAGTTGCAAACTCCACTCCATACATATATATGGGTATGTACTAGCTCCAACTCGGTTTTACAGTGAAAACATCAGGAACTTCAAAACGGCACTAGGAAACAGACTGAGAAACCAGAGTATAAGTTCCTCCTGCAACCGGTTCCCTTTGGCTAGATGAACGAACGTCTCTCCACATGCTCAGTTCTGAGAGATAAGTGTGTGTGAAAGCCGTCCTTCACCTAGCTTGTTGGGAACACAAAGATTCTCTTCAGTTGCAAACTCCAATCCTAACATATGTATGGGGAGGTACTAGCTCCAACTCGGTTTTACAGTGAAAACTGCAGGAACTTCAAACCGGCACTAGGAAACAGACTGAGAAACCAGAGTAAAATTTCTCTTGCAATCCGCTCCATTGGTGCTAGATGAACGAACGTCTCTACACATGCTCAGATCTGAGAGATAAGTGTGTGAGAAAGCCGTCCTTCACTTAGCTTGTTGGGAACACAAAGTTTCTCTTCAGTTGCTAACTCCACTCCATACATATATATGGGGAGGTACTAGCTCCTACTCAGTTTTACACTGAAAACTGCAGGAACTTCAAACCGGCACTAGGAAACAGACTGAGAAACCAGAGTAAAAGTTTCTCCTGCAACCCGTTCCCTTTGTGCTAGATGAACGAACGTCTCTCCACATGCTCAGTTCTGAGAGATAAGTGCGTGAGAAAGCCGTCCTTCACCTAACTTGATGGGAACACAAAGTTTTTCTTCAGATGCAAACTCCACTCCATACATATATATGGGGAGGTACAATCTCCAACTCAGTTTTACACTGAAAACTGCAGGAACTTCAAACCGGCACTAGGAAACAGACTGAGAAACCAGAGTAAATGTTTCTCCTGCAAACCGTTCCCTTTGTGCTAGGTGAACGAACGTCTCTCCACATGCTCAGTTCTGAGAGATAAGTGTGTGTGAAAGCCGTCCTTCACCTAGCTTGTTGGGAACACAAAGTTTCTCTTCAGTTGCAAACCCCACTCCATACATATATATGGGGAGGTACTAGCTCCAACTCGGTTTTACAGTGAAACTGCAGGAACTTCAAACCGGCACTAGGAAACAGACTGAGAAACCAGAGTAACAGTTTTTCCTGCAACCCGTTCCCTTTGTGCTAGATGAACGAACGTCTCTCCACATGCTCAGTTCTGAGAGATAAGTGCGTGTGAAAGCCGTACTTCACCTAGCTTGTAGGGAACACAAAGTTTCTCTTCAGTTGCTAACTCCACTCCATACATATATATGGGGAGGTACTAGCTCCAAATCGGTTTTACAGTGAAAACTGCAGGAACTTCAAACCGGCACTAGGAATCAGCCTGAGAAACCAGAGTAAATGTTTCTCCTGCAACCCATTTCCTTTGTGCTAGATGAACGAACGTCTCTCCACATGCTCAGTTCTGAGAGATAATTGCGTGTGAAAGCCGTCCTTCACCTAGCTTGTTGGAAACACAAAGTTTCTCTTCAGTTGCTAACTCCACTCCATACATATATATGGGGAGGTACTAGCTCCAACTCGGTTTTACAGTGAAAACTGCAGGAACTTCAAACCGGCACTAGGAATCAGCCTGAGAAACCAGAGTAAATGTTTCTCCTGCAACACATTCCCTTTGTGCTAGATGAACGAAAGTCTCTCCACATGCTCAGTTCTGAGATATAATTTCTTGTGAAAGCCATCCTTCACCTAGCTTGTTGGGAACACAAAGTTTCTTTTCAGTTGCAAACTCCACTCCATACATATATATGGGGAAGTACTAGCTCCAACTCGGTTTTACAGTGAAAACTGTAGGAACTTCAAACCGGCACTAGGAAACAGACTGAGAAACCAGAGTAAAAGTTTCTCCTGCAACCCGTTCCCTTTGTGCTAGATGAACGAACGTCTTTCCACATGCTCATTTCTGAGAAATAAGTGTGTGTGAAGCCGTCATTCACCTAGATTTTGGGAACACAAAGTTTCTCTTCAATTGCAAACACCACTCCATACATGTATATGGGGAGGTACTAGCACTGACTCGGTTTTAAACTGAGAAATGCAGGAACTTCAAACCGGCACTAGGAAACAGACTGAGATACCGTAGTAATAGTTTATCCTGCAACCCGTTCCCTTTGTGCTAGATGAACGAATGTCTCTCCACATGCTCAGTTCTGAGAGATAAGTGTGTGTGAATGCCGTTCTTCACCTAGCTTGTTGGGAACACAAAGTTTCTCTTCAGTTGCAAACTCCACTCCATACATATATATGGGGAGGTACTAGCACCAACTCGGTTTTACAGTGAAATGTTCAGGAAATTCAAATCGGCACTAGGAAACTGACTGAGAATCCTGAGTAATAGTTTCCCCTGCAACCCGTTCCCTTTGTGCTAGATGAACGAACGTCTCTCCACATGCTCATTTCTGAGAGATAAGTGGGTGTGAAAGCCGTCCTTCACCTAGCTTGTTGGGAACACAAAGTTTCTCTTCAGTTGCAAACTCCACTCCATACATATATATGGGGAGGTACAAGATCCAACACGGTTTTACAGTGAAAAATGAAGGAACTTCAAACCGGCACTAATAAACAGCCTGAGAAACTAGAGTAAAAGTTTCCCATGCAACCCGTTCCCTTTGTGCTAGATGAACGAACGTCTCTCCACATGCTCAGTTCTGAGAGAGAAGTGTGTGTGAAAGCCGTCCTTCACCTAGCTTGTTGGGAACACAAAGTTTCTCTTCAGTTGCAAACTCCACTCCATACATATATATGGAAGGAACTATCTCCAACTCTGTTTTACAGTGAAAACTGCAGGAACTTCAAAATGGCACTAGGAAACAGACAGAGAAACCAGAGTAAAGTTTCTCCTGCAAACAGTTCCCTTTGTGCTAGATGAACGAACGTCTCTCCACATGCTCAGTTCTGAGAGATAAGTGTGTGTGAAAGCCGTCCTTCACCTAGCTTGTAGGGAACACAAAGTTTCTCTTCAGTTGCAAACACCACTCCATACATATATTTGGGGAGGTTCTAGCTCCAACTCGGTTTTACAGTGAAAACTGCAGGAACTTCAAACCGGCACTAGGAAACAGACTGAGTAACCAGAGTAAAAGTTTCTCCTGCAACCAGTTCCCTTTTTGCTAGATGAAAGAACGTCTCTCCACATGCTCAGTTCTGAGAGATAAGTGTGTGTGAAAGCCGTCCTTCACCTAGCTTGTTGGGAACACAAAGTTTCTCTTCAGTTGCAAACTCTACTCCATACATATATATGGGGATGTTCTAGCTCCAACACGGTTTTACAGTGAAAACAGCAGGAACTTCAAACCGGCACTAGGAAATAGACTGAGAATCCAGAGTAAAATTTTCTCCTGCAACACGTTCACTTTGGCTAGATGAACGAACGTCTCTCCACATGCTCAGTTCTGAGAGATAAGTGTGTGTGAAAGCCGTCCTTCAACTAGCTTGTTGGGAACACAAAGATTCCGTTCAGTTGCAAACTCCAATCCATACATATGTATGGGGAGGTAATAGCTCCAACTCGGATTTACAGTGAAAACTGCAGGAACTTCAAACCGTCACTAGGAAACAGACTGAGAAACCAGGGTAAAATTTCTCTTGCAACCCGATCCCTTGGTGCTAGATGAATGAACGTCTCTACACATGCTCAGTTCTGAGAAATAAATGTGTTTGAAAGCCGTCCTTCACTTAGCTTGTTGGGAACACAAAGTTTCTCTTCAGTTGCTAACTCCACTCCATACATATATATGGGGAGGTACTAGCTCCAACTCGGTTTTACAGTGAAAACTGCAGGAACTTCAAACCGGCACTAGGAAACAGACGGAGATACCAGAGTAAAAGTTTCTCCTGCAATCCGTTCCCTTGGTGCTAGATGAACGAACATCTCTCCACATGCTCAGTTCTGAGGGATAAGTGTGTGTGTAAGCCGTCCTTCAAATATCTTGTTGGAAACACAAATTTTCTCTTCAGTTGCAAATTCCACTCCATACATATATATGGTGGGGTACTAGCTCCAAATCGTTTTTACTGTGAAAACTGCAGGAACTTCAAACCGGCACTAGGAAACAGACTGAGAAACCAGAGTAAAAGTTTCTCCTGCAAACCGTTCCCTTTGAGCTAGATGAACGAAAGTCTCTCCACATGCTCAGTTCTGAGAGATAATTGCGTGTGAAAGCCGTCCTTCACCTAGCTGGTTGGAAACACAAAGTTTCTCTTCAGTTGCTAACTCCACTCCATACATATATATGGGGAGGTACTAGCTCCAACTCGGTTTTACAGTGAAAACTGCAGGAACTTCAAACCGGCACTAGGAATCAGCCTGAGAAACCAGAGCAAATGTTTCTCCTGCAACCCATTCCCTTTGTGCTAGATGAACGAACGTCTCTCCACATGCTCAGTTCTGAGATATAAGTTCTTGTGAAAGCCATCCTTCACCTAGCTTGTTGGGAACACAAAGTTTCTCTTCAGTTGCAAACTCCACTCCATAAATATATATGGGGAAGTACTAGCTCCAACTCGGTTTTACAGTGAAAACTGCAGGAACTTCAAACCGGCACTAGGAAACAGACTGAGAAACCAGAGTAAAAGTTTCTCCTGCAACCCGTTCCCTTTGTGCTAGATGAACGAACGTCTTTCCACATGCTCATTTCTGAGAAATAAGTGTGTGTGAAGCCGACATTCACCTAGCTTTTGGGAACACAAAGTTTCTCTTCAATTGCAAACACCACTCCATACATATATATGGGGAGGTACTAGCTCTGACTCGGTTTTAAACTGAGAAATGCAGGAACTTCAAACCGGCACTAGGAAACAGACTGAGATACCGTAGTAATAGTTTACCCTGCAACCCGTTCCCTTTGTGCTAGATGAACGAACGTCTCTCTACATGCTCAGTTTTGAGAGATAAGTGTGTGTGAATGCCGTTCTTCACCTAGCTTGTTGGGAACACAAAGTTTCTCTTCAGTTGCAAACTCCACTCCATACATATATATGGGGAGGTACTAGCTCCAACTCGGTTTTACAGTGAAAAGTGCAGGAAATTCAAATCGGCACTAGGAAACTGACTGAGAATCCTGAGTAATAGTTTCCCCTGCAACACGTTCCCTTGGTGCTAGATGAACGAACGTCTCTCCACATGCTCATTTCTGAGAGATAAGTGGGTGTGAAAGCCGTCCTTCACCTAGCTTGTTGGGAACACAAAGTTTCTTTTCAGTTGCAAACTCCACTCCATACATATATATGGGGAGGTACAAGATCCAACACGGTTTTACAGTGAAAACTGAAGGAACTTCAAACCGGCACTAATAAACAGCCTGAGAATCTAGAGTAAAAGTTTCCCATGCAACCCGTTCCCTTTGTGCTAGATGAACGAACGTCTCTCCACATGCTCAGTTCTGAGAGACAAGTGTGTGTGAAAGCCGTCCTTCACCTAGCTTGTTGGGAACACAAAGTTTCTCTTCAGTTGCAAACTCCACTCCATACATATATATGGAAGGAACTATATCCAACTCTGTTTTACAGTGAAAACTGCAGGAACTTCAAAATGGCACTAGGAAACAGACAGAGAAACCAGAGTAAAAGTTTCTCCTGCAAACAGTTCCCTTTGTGCTAGATGAACGAACGTCTCTCCACATGCTCAGTTCTGAGAGATAAGTGTGTGTGAAAGCCGTCCTTCACCTAGCTTGTAGGGAACACAAAGTTTCTCTTCAGTTGCAAACCCCACTCCATACATTTATATGGGGAGGTTCTAGCTCCAACTCGGTTTTACAGTGAAAACTGCAGGAACTTCAAACCGGCACTAGGAAACAGACTGAGTAACCAGAGTAAAAGTTTCTCCTGCAACCAGTTCCCTTTTTGCTAGATGAAAGAACGTCTCTCCACATGCTCAGTTCTGAGAGATAAGTGTGTGTGAAAGCCGTCCTTCACCTAGCTTGTTGGGAACACAAAGTTTCTCTTCAGTTGCAAACTCTACTCCATACATATATATGGTGATGTTCTAGCTCCAACACGGTTTTACAGTGAAAACAGCAGGAACTTCAAACCGGCACTAGGAATCAGACTGAGAAACCAGAGTAAAAGTTTCTCCTGCAACCCGTTCACTTTGGCTAGATGAACGAACGTCTCTCCACATGCTCAGTTCTGAGAGATAAGTGTGTGTGAAAGCCGTCCTTCAACTAGCTTGTTAGGAACACAAAGATTCCGTTCAGTTGCAAACTCCAATCCATACATATGTATGGGGAGGTACTAGCTCCAACTCGGATTTAAAGTGAAAACTGCAGGAACTTCAAACCGTCACTAGGAAACAGACTGAGAAACCAGAGTAAAATTTCTCTTGCAACCCGATCCCTTGGTGCTAGATGAATGAACGTCTCTACACATGCTCAGTTCTGAGAAATAAATGTGTTTGAAAGCCGTCCTTCACTTAGCTTGTTGGGAACACAAAGTTTCTCTTCAGTTGCTAACTCCACTCCATACATATATATGGGGAGGTACTAGCTCCAACTCGGTTTTACAGTGAAAACTGCAGGAACTTCAAACCGGCACTAGGAAACAGACGGAGAAACCAGAGTAAAAGTTTCTCCTGCAATCCGTTCCCTTGGTGCTAGATGAACGAACATCTCTCCACATGCTCAGTTCTGAGGGATAAGTGTGTGTGTAAGCCGTCCTTCAAATATCTTGTTGGAAACACAAATTTTCTCTTCAGTTGCAAATTCCACTCCATACATATATATGGTGGGGTACTAGCTCCAAATCGTTTTTACTGTGAAAACTGCAGGAACTTCAAACCGGCACTAGGAAACAGACTGAGAAACCAGAGTAAAAGTTTCTCCTGCAAACCGTTCCCTTTGAGCTAGATGAACGAAAGTCTCTCCACATGCTCAGTTCTGAGAGATAAGTGTGTGTGAAAGCCGTCCTTCACTTAGCTTGTTGGGAACACAAAGTTTCTCTTCAGTTGCAAACTCCACTCCATACATATATATGGGGAGGTACTAGCTCCAACTCGGTTTTACAGTGAAAACTGCAGGAACTTCAAACCGGAACAAGGAAACAGACTGAGATTCCAGAGTAAAAGTTTCTCCTGCAACCCGTTCCCTTTCTGCTAGATGAACGAACGTCTCTCCACATGCTCAGTTCTGAGAGATAAGTGTGAGTGAAAGCCGTCTTTCACCTAGCTTGTAGGGAACACAAAGTTTCTCTTCAGTTGCAAACTCCACTCCATACATATATAAGGGGAGGTACTAGCTCCAACTCGGTTTTACAGTGAAACTGCAGGAACTTCAAACCGGCACTAGGAAACAGACTGAGAAACCAGAGTAACAGTTTTTCCTGCAACCCGTTCCCTTTGTGCTAGATGAACGAACGTCTCTCCACATGCTCAGTTCTGAGAGATAAGTGCGTGTGAAAGCCGTCCTTCACCTAGCTTGTTGGAAACACAAAGTTTCTCTTCAGTTGCTAACTCCACTCCATACATATATATGGGGAGGTACTAGCTCCAACTCGGTTTTACAGTGAAAACTGCAGGAACTTCAAACCGGCACTAGGAATCAGCCTGAGAAACCAGAGTAAATGTTTCTCCTGCAACCCATTCCCTTTGTGCTCTATGAACGAACGTCTCTCCACATGCTAAGTTCTGACATATAAGTTCTTGTGAAAGCCATCCTTCACCTAGCTTGTTGGGAACACAAAGTTTCTCTTCAGTTGCAAACTCCACTCCATACATATATATGGGGAAGTACTAGCTCCAACTCGGTTTTACAGTGAAAACTGCAGGAAATTCAAACCGGCACTAGGAAACAGACTGAGAAACCAGAGTAAAAGTTACACCTGCAACCCGTTTCCTTTGTGCTAGATGAACGAACGTCTTTCCACATGCTCATTTCTGAGAAATAAGTGTGTGTGAAGCCGTCATTCACCTAGCTTTTGGGAACACAAAGTTTCTCTTCAGTTGCAAACTCCACTCCATACATATATATGGGGAGGTACTAGCTCCAACTCGGTTTTACAGTGAAAAGTGCAGGAAATTCAAATCGGCACTAGGAAACTGACTGAGAATCCTGAGTAATAGTTTCCCCTGCAACACGTTCCCTTGGTGCTAGATGAACGAACGTCTCTCCACATGCTCATTTCTGAGAGTAAGTGGATGTGAAAGCCGTCCTTCACCTAGATTGTTGGGAACACAAAGTTTCTCTTCAGTTGCAAACTCCACTCCATACATATATATGGGGAGGTACAAGATCCAACACGGTTTTACAGTGAAAATTGAAGGAAATTCATACCGGCACTAATAAACAGCCTGAGAAACTAGAGTAAAAGTTTCCCATGCAACCCGTTCCCTTTGTGCTAGATGAACGAACGTCTCTCCACATGCTCAGTTCTGAGAGACAAGTGTGTGTGAAAGCCGTCCTTCACCTAGCTTGTTGGGAACACAAAGTTTCTCTTCAGTTGCAAATTCCACTCCATACATATATATGGAAGGAACTATCTCCAACTATGTTTTACAGTGAAAACTGCAGGAACTTCATAATGGCACTAGGAAACAGACAGAGAAACCAGAGTAAAAGTTTCTCCTGCAAACAGTTCCCTTTGTGCTAGATGAACGAACGTCTCTCCACATGCTCAGTTCTGAGAGATAAGTGTGTGTGAAAGCCGTCCTTCACCTAGCTTGTTGGGAACACAAAGTTTCTCTTCAGTTGCAAACCCCACTCCATACATATATATGGGGAGGTTCTAGCTCCAACTCGGTTTTACAGTGAAAACTGCAGGAACTTCAAACCGGCACTAGGAAACAGACTGAGTAACCAGAGTAAAAGTTTCTCCTGCAAGCAGTTCTCTTTTTGCTAGATGAAAGAACGTCTCTCCACATGCTCAGTTCTGAGAGATAATTGTGTGTGAAAGCCGTCTTTCACCTAGCTTGTTGGGAACACAAATTTTCTCTTCAGTTGCAAACTCTACTCCATACATATATATGGGGATGTTCTAGCTCCAACACGGTTTTACAGTGAAAACAGCAGGAACTTCAAACCGGCACTAGGAAACAGACTGAGAAACCAGAGTAAAAGTTTCTCCTGCAACCCGTTCACTTTGGCTAGATGAACGAACGTCTCTCCACATGCTCAGTTCTGAGAGATAAGTGTGTGTGAAAGCCGTCCTTCAACTAGCTTGTTGGGAACACAAAGATTCCGTTAGGTTGCAAAATCCAATCCATACATATGTATGGGGAGGTACTATCTCCAACTCGGATTTACAGTGAAAACTGCAGGAACTTCAAACCGTCACTAGGAAACAGACTGAGAAACCAGGGTAAAATTTCTCTTGCAACCCGATCCCTTGGTGCTAGATGAATGAACGTCTCTACACATGCTCAGTTCTGAGAAATAAATGTGTTTGAAAGCCGTCCTTCACTTAGCTTGTTGGGAACACAAAGTTTCTCTTCAGTTGCTAACTCCACTCCATACATATAAATGGGGAGGTACTAGCTCCAACTCGGTTTTACAGTGAAAACTGCAGGAAATTCAAACCGGCACTAGGAAACAGACGGAGAAACCAGAGTAAAAGTTTCTCCTGCAATCTGTTCCCTTGGTGCTAGATGAACGAACATCTCTCCACATGCTCAGTTCTGAGGGATAATTGTGTGTGTAAGCCGTCCTTCAAATATCTTGTTGGAAACACAAATTTTCTCTTCAGTTGCAAATTCCACTCCATACATATATATGGTGGGGTACTAGCTCCAAATCTTATTTACTGTGAAAACTGCAGGAACTTCAAACCGGCACTAGGAAACAGACTGAGAAACCAGAGTAAAAGTTTCTCCTGCAAACCGTTCCCTTTGAGCTAGATGAACGAAAGTCTCTCCAGATGCTCAGTTCTGAGAGATAAGTGTGTGTGAAAGCCGTCCTTCACTTAGCTAGTTGGGAACACAAAGTTTCTCTTCAGTTGCAAACTCCACTCCATACATATATATGGGGAGGTACTAGCTCCAACTCGGTTTTACAGTGAAAACTGCAGGAACTTCAAACCGGAACAAGAAAACAGACTGAGATTCCAGAGTAAAAGTTTCTCCTGCAACCCGTTCCCTTTCTGCTAGATGAACGAACGTCTCTCCACATGCTCAGTTCTGAGAGATAAGTGTGAGTGAAAGCCGTCTTTCACCTAGCTTGTAGGGAACACAAAGTTTCTCTTCAGTTGCAAACTCCACTCCATACATATAATTGGGGAGGTTCTAGCTCCAACTCTGTTTTACTGTGAAAACTGCAGGAACTTCAAACCGGCACTACGAAACAGACTGAGAAACCAGAGTAAATGTTTCTCCTGCAAACCGTTCCCTTTGTGCTAGATGAACGAACGTCTCTCCACATGCTCAGGTCTGAGAGATAAGTGTGTGTGAAAGCCGTCCTTCAATTAGCTTGTTGGGAACACAAAGTTTCTCTTCAGTTGCAAACTCCACTCCATACATATATATGGGGAGGTACAAGCTCCAACTCGGTTTTACAGTGAAAACTGAAGGAACTTCAAACCGGCACTAGGAAACAGCCTGAAAAACTAGAGTAAAAGTTTCCCATGCAACCAGTTCCCTTTGTGCTAGATGAACGATCGTCTCTCCACATGCTTAGTTCTGAGAGACAAGTGTGTGTGAAAGCCGTCCTTCACCTAGCTTGTTGGGAACACAAAGTTTCTCTTCAGTTGCAAATTCCACTCCATACATATATATGGGAGGAACTAGCTCCAACTCTGTTTTACAGTGAAAACTGCAGGTACTTCAAAATGGCACTAGGAAACATACAGAGAAACCAGAGTAAAAGTTTCTCCTGCAAACCGTTCCCTTTGTGCTAGATGAACGAACGTCTCTCCACATGCTCAGTTCTGAGAGATAAGTGTGTGTGAAAGCCGTCCTTTACTTAGCTTATTGGGAAAACAAAGTTTCTCTTCAGTTGCAAACTCCTCTCCATACATATATATGGGGAGGTACTAGCTCCAACTCGGTTTTACAGTGAAAACTGCAGGAACTTCAAACCGGCACTAGGAAACAGACTGAGAAACCAGAGTAAAAGTTTCTCCTGCAACCCGTTCCCTTTGTGCTAGATGAACGAACGTCTCTCCACATGCTCATTTCTGAGAGATAAGTGTGTGTTAAAGCCGTACTTCACCTAGCTTGTAGGGAACACAAAGTTTCTCTTCAGTTGCAAACTCCACTCCATACATATATATGGGGAGGTTCTAGCTGCAACTCGGTTTTACAGTGAAAACTGCAGGAACTTCAAACCGGCACTAGGAAACAGACAGAGAAACCAGAGTAAAAGTTTCTCCTGCAACCCGTTCCCTTTGTGCTAGATGAACGAACGTCTCTCCACATGCTCAGTTCTGAGAGTTAAGTGTGTGTGAAAGCCGTCCTTCACCTAGCTTGTTGGGAACACAAAGTTTCTCTTCAGTTGCAAACTCTACTCCATACATATATATGGGGATGTTCTAGCTCCAACTCGGTTTTACAGTGAAAACAGCAGGAACTTCAAACCGGCACTAGGAAACAGACTGAGAAACCAGAGTAAAAGTTTCTCCTGCAACCCGTTCACTTTGGCTAGATGAACGAACGTCTCTCCACATGCTCAGTTCTGAGAGATAAGTGTGTGTGAAAGCCGTCCTTCACCTAACTTGTTGGGAACACAAAGATTCTCTTCAGTTGCAAAACCCCAATCCATACATATGTATGGGGAGGTACTAGCTCCAACTCGGTTTTACAGTGAAAACTGCAGGAACTTCAAACCGGCACTAGGAAACAGACTGAGAAACCAGAGTAAAATTTCTCTTGCAACCCGATCCCTTGGTGCTAGATGAATGAACGTCTCTACACATGCTCAGTTCTGAGAGATAATTGTGTTTGAAAGCCGTCCTTCACTTAGCTTGTTGGGAACACAAAGTTACTCTTCAGTTGCTAACTCCACTCCATACATATATATGGCGAGGTACTAGCTCCAACTCGGTTTTACAGTGAAAACTGCAGGAACTTCAAACCGGCACTAGGAAACAGACGGAGAAACCAGAGTAAAAGTTTCTCCTGCAACCCGTTCCCTTGGTGCTAGATGAACGAACGTCTCTCCACATGCTCAGTTCTGAGAGCTAAGTGTGTGTGTAAGCCGTCCTTCAAATATCTTGTTGGAAACACAAATTTTCTCTTCAGTTGCAAATTCCACTCCATACATATATATGGGGGGGTACTAGCTCCAACTCGTTTTTACTGAGAAAACTGCAGGAAATTCAAACCGGCACTAGGAAACAGACTGAGAAACCAGAGTAAATGTTTCTACTGCAACCCATTCCCTTTGTGCTAGATGAACGAACGTCTTTCCACATGCTCATTTCTGAGAGATAATTTTGTGTGAAGCCGTCATTCACCTATCTTTTGGGAACACAAATTTTCTCTTCAATTGCAAACTCCACTCCATACATATATATGGGGAGGTACTAGCTCCGACTGGGTTTTAAACTGAGAAATGCAGGAACTTCAAACCGGCACTAGGAAACAGACTGAGATACCGTAGTAATAGTTTCTCCTGCAACTCGTTCCCTTTGTGCTAGATGAACGAACGTCTCTCTACATGCTCAGTTTTGAGAGATAAGTGTGTGTGTGTGCCGTTCTTCACCTAGCTTGTTGGGAACACAAAGTTTCTCTTCAGTTGCAAACTCCACTCCATACATATATATGGGGAGGTACTAGCTCCAACTCGGATTTACAGTGAAAACTGCAGGAAATTCAAACCGGCACTAGGAAACAGACTGAGAAACCAGAGTAAAAGTTTCCCCTGCAACCCGTTCCCTTTGTGCTAGATGAACGAACGTCTCTCCACATGCTCAGTTCTGAGAGACAAGTGTGTGTGAAAGCCGTCCTACACCTAGTTTTTTGGGAACACAAAGTTTCTCTTAAGTTGCAAACTCCACTCCTTACATATATATGGGAGGAACTAGCTCCAACTATGTTTTACAGTGAAAACTGCAGGAACTTCAAAATGGCACTAGGAAACAGACTGAGAAACCAGAGTAAAAGTTTCTCCTGCAAACCGTTCCCTTTGTGCTAGATGAACGAACGTCTCTCCGCATGCTGACTTCTGAGGGATAAGTGTGTGTGAATGCAGTTCTTCACCTAGCTTGTTGGGAACACAAAGTTTCTCTTCAGTTGCAAACTCCACTCCATACATATATATGGGGAGGTACTAGCTCCAACTCGGTTTTACAGTGAAAACTGCAGGAAATTCAAATCGGCACTAGGAAACTGACTGAGAATCCAGAGTAAAAGTTTCTCCTGCAACACGTTCCCTTGGTGCTAGATGAACGAACGTCTCTCCACATGCTCATTTCTGAGAGATAATGTGTGTGAAAGCCGTCCTTCACCTAGCTTGTAGGGAACACAAAGTTTCTCTTCAGTTGCAAACTCCACTCCATACATATATTTGGGGAAGTTCTAGCTCCAACTCGGTTTTACAGTGAAAACTGCAGGAACTTCAAACCGGCACTACGAAACAGACTGAGAAACCAGAGTAAATGTTTCTCCTGCAAACCGTTCCCTTTGTGCAAGATGAACGAAAGTCTCTCCACATGCTCAGTTCTGAGAGATAAGTGTGTGTGAAAGCCGTCCTTCATTTAGCTTGTTGGGAACACAAAGTTTCTCTTCAGTTGCTAACTCCACTCCATACATATATATGGGGAGGTACAAGCTCCAAATCGGTTTTACAGTGAAAACTGAAGGAACTTCAAACCGGCACTAGGAAACAGCCTGAGAAACTAGAGTAAAAGTTTCACATGCAACCCGTTCCCTTTGTGCTAGATGAAAGAACGTCTCTCCACATGCTCAGTTCTGAGAGATATGTGTGTGTGAAAGCCGTCCTTCACCTAGCTTGTTGGGAACACAAAGTTTCTCTTCAGTTGCAAACTCCACTCCATACATATATATGGGAGGAACTAGCTCCAACTCTTTTTACAGTGAAAACTGCAGGAACTTCAAAATGGCACTAGGAAACAGACAGAGAAACCAGAGTAAAAGTTTCTCCTGCAAACCGTTCCCTTTGTGCTAGATGAACGAACGTCTCTCCACATGCTCAGTTCTGAGAGATAAGTGTGTGTGAAAGCCGTCCTTCACCTAGCTTGTTGAAAACACAAAGTTTCTCTTCAGTTGCAAACTCTACTCCATACATATATATGGGGATGTTCTAGCTCCAACTCGGTTTTACAGTGAAAACAGCAGGAACTACAAACCGGCACTAGGAAACAGACTGAGAAACCAGAGTAAAAGTTTCTCCTGCAACACGTTCACTTTGGCTAGATGAACGAACGTCTCTCCACATGCTCAGTTCTGAGAGATAAGTGTGTGTGAAAGCCGTCCTTCACCTAGCTTGTTGGGAACACAAAGATTCTCTTCAGTTGCAAACCCCAATCCATACATAAGTATGGGCAGGTACTAGCTCCAACACGGTTTTACAGTGAAAATTGCAGGAAATTCAAACCGGCACTAGGAAACAGACTGAGAAACCAGAGTTAAATTTCTCTTGCAACCCGATCCCTTGGTGCTAGATGAATGAACGTCTCTACACATGCTCAGTTCTGAGAGATAATTGTGTTTGAAAGCCTTCCTTCACTTAGCTTGTTGGGAACACAAAGTTACTCTTCAGTTGCTAACTCCACTCCATACATATTTATGGCGAGGTACTAGCTCCAACTCGGTTTTACAGTGAAAACTGCAGGAACTTCAAACCGGCACTAGGAAACAGACGGAGAAACCAGAGTAAAAGTTTCCCCTGCAACCCGTTCCCTTGGTGCTAGATGAACGAACGTCTCTCCACATGCTCAGTTCTGAGAGATATGTGTGTGTGTAAGCCGTCCTTCAAATATCTTGTTGGAAACACAAATTTTCTCTTCAGTTGCAAATTCCAATCCATACATATATATGGGGAGGTACAAGCTCCAACTCGGTTTTACAGTGAAAACTGAAGGAACTTCAAACCGGCACTAGGAAACAGCCTGAGAAACTAGAGTAAAAGTTTCACATGCAACCCGTTCACTTTGTGCTAGATGAAAGAACGTCTGTCCACATGCTCAGTTCTGAGAGACAATTGTGTGTGAAAGCCGTCCTTCACCTAGCTTGTTGGGAACACAAAGTTTCTCTTCAGTTGCAAACTCCACTCCATACATATATATGGGAGGAACTAGCTCCAACTCTGTTTTTCAGTGAAAACTGCAGGAACTTCAAAATGGCACTAGGAAACAGACAGAGAAACCAGAGTAAAAGTTTCTCCTGCAAACCGTTCCCTTTGTGCTAGATGAACGAACGTCTCTCCACATGCTAAGTTCTGAGAGATAAGTGTGTGTGAAAGCCGTCCTTTATTTAGCTTGATGGGAACACAAAGTTTCTCTTCAGTTGCAAACTCCTCTCCATACATATATATGGGGAGGTACTAGCTCCAACTCGGTTTTACAGGGAAAACTGCAGGAACTTCAACCCGGCACTAGGAAACAGACTGAGAAACCAGAGTAAAAGTTTCTCCTGCAACACGTTCCCTTTGTGCTAGATGAACAAACGTCTCTCCACATGCTCAGTTCTGAGAGATAAGTGTGTGTGAAAGCCGTCCTTCACCTAACTTGTAGGGAACACAAAGTTTCTCTTCAGTTGCAAACTCCACTCCATACATATATATGGGGAGGGTCTAGCTCCAACTCGGTTTTACAGTGAAAACAGCAGGAACTTCAAACCGGCAAGAGGAAACAGACTGAGAAACCAGAGTAAAAGTTTCTCCTGCAACACGTTCACTTTGGCTAGATGAACGAACGTCTCTCCACATGCTCAGTTCTGAGAGATAAGTGTGTGTGAAAGCCGTCCTTCACCTAGCTTGTAGGGAACACAAAGTTTCTCTTCAGTTGCAAACCCCACTCCATACATTTATATGGGGAGGTTCTAGCTCCAACTCGGTTTTACAGTGAAAACTGCAGGAACTTCAAACCGGCACTAGGAAACAGACTGAGTAACCAGAGTAAAAGTTTCTCCTGTAACCAGTTCCCTTTTTGCTAGATGAAAGAACGTCTCTCCACATGCTCAGTTCTGAGAGATAAGTGTGTGTGAAAGCCGTCCTTCACCTAGCTTGTTGGGAACACAAAGTTTCTCTTCAGTTGCAAACTCTACTCCATACATATATATGGTGATGTTCTAGCTCCAACACGGTTTTACAGTGAAAACAGCAGGAACTTCAAACCGGCACTAGGAATCAGACTGAGAAACCAGAGTAAAAGTTTCTCCTGCAACCCGTTCACTTTGGCTAGGTGAACGAACGTCTCTCCACATGCTCAGTTCTGAGAGATAAGTGTGTGTGAAAGCCGTCCTTCAACTAGCTTGTTAGGAACACAAAGATTCCGTTCAGTTGCAAACTCCAATCCATACATATGTATGGGGAGGTACTAGCTCCAACTCGGATTTACAGTGAAAACTGCAGGAACTTCAAACCGTCACTAGGAAGCAGACTGAGAAACCAGAGTAAAATTTCTCTTGCAAACCGATCCCTTGTTGCTAGATGAATGAACGTCTCTACACATGCTCAGTTCTGAGAAATAAATGTGTTTGAAAGCCGTCCTTCACTTAGCTTGTTGGGAACACAAAGTTTCTCTTCAGTTGCTAACTCCACTCCATACATATATATGGGGAGGTACTAGCTCCAACTCGGTTTTACAGTGAAAACTGCAGGAACTTCAAACCGGCACTAGGAAACAGACTGAGAAACCAGAGTAAATGTTTCTACTGCAACCCATTCCCTTTGTGCTAGATGAACGAACGTCTTTCCACATGCTCATTTCTGAGAGATAATTTTGTGTGAAGCCGTCATTCACCTATCTTTTGGGAACACAAATTTTCTCTTCAATTGCAAACTCCACTCCATACATATATATGGGGAGGTACTAGCTCCGACTGGGTTTTAAACTGAGAAATGCAGGAACTTCAAACCGGCACTAGGAAACAGACTGAGATACCGTAGTAATAGTTTCTCCTGCAACTCGTTCCCTTTGTGCTAGATGAACGAACGTCTCTCTACATGCTCAGTTTTGAGAGATAAGTGTGTGTGTGTGCCGTTCTTCACCTAGCTTGTTGGGAACACAAAGTTTCTCTTCAGTTGCAAACTCCACTCCATACATATATATGGGGAGGTACTAGCTCCAACTCGGATTTACAGTGAAAACTGCAGGAAATTCAAACCGGCACTAGGAAACAGACTGAGAAACCAGAGTAAAAGTTTCCCCTGCAACCCGTTCCCTTTGTGCTAGATGAACGAACGTCTCTCCACATGCTCAGTTCTGAGAGACAAGTGTGTGTGAAAGCCGTCCTACACCTAGTTTTTTGGGAACACAAAGTTTCTCTTAAGTTGCAAACTCCACTCCTTACATATATATGGGAGGAACTAGCTCCAACTATGTTTTACAGTGAAAACTGCAGGAACTTCAAAATGGCACTAGGAAACAGACTGAGAAACCAGAGTAAAAGTTTCTCCTGCAAACCGTTCCCTTTGTGCTAGATGAACGAACGTCTCTCCGCATGCTGACTTCTGAGGGATAAGTGTGTGTGAATGCAGTTCTTCACCTAGCTTGTTGGGAACACAAAGTTTCTCTTCAGTTGCAAACTCCACTCCATACATATATATGGGGAGGTACTAGCTCCAACTCGGTTTTACAGTGAAAACTGCAGGAAATTCAAATCGGCACTAGGAAACTGACTGAGAATCCAGAGTAAAAGTTTCTCCTGCAACACGTTCCCTTGGTGCTAGATGAACGAACGTCTCTCCACATGCTCATTTCTGAGAGATAATGTGTGTGAAAGCCGTCCTTCACCTAGCTTGTAGGGAACACAAAGTTTCTCTTCAGTTGCAAACTCCACTCCATACATATATTTGGGGAAGTTCTAGCTCCAACTCGGTTTTACAGTGAAAACTGCAGGAACTTCAAACCGGCACTACGAAACAGACTGAGAAACCAGAGTAAATGTTTCTCCTGCAAACCGTTCCCTTTGTGCAAGATGAACGAAAGTCTCTCCACATGCTCAGTTCTGAGAGATAAGTGTGTGTGAAAGCCGTCCTTCATTTAGCTTGTTGGGAACACAAAGTTTCTCTTCAGTTGCTAACTCCACTCCATACATATATATGGGGAGGTACAAGCTCCAAATCGGTTTTACAGTGAAAACTGAAGGAACTTCAAACCGGCACTAGGAAACAGCCTGAGAAACTAGAGTAAAAGTTTCACATGCAACCCGTTCCCTTTGTGCTAGATGAAAGAACGTCTCTCCACATGCTCAGTTCTGAGAGATATGTGTGTGTGAAAGCCGTCCTTCACCTAGCTTGTTGGGAACACAAAGTTTCTCTTCAGTTGCAAACTCCACTCCATACATATATATGGGAGGAACTAGCTCCAACTCTTTTTACAGTGAAAACTGCAGGAACTTCAAAATGGCACTAGGAAACAGACAGAGAAACCAGAGTAAAAGTTTCTCCTGCAAACCGTTCCCTTTGTGCTAGATGAACGAACGTCTCTCCACATGCTCAGTTCTGAGAGATAAGTGTGTGTGAAAGCCGTCCTTCACCTAGCTTGTTGAAAACACAAAGTTTCTCTTCAGTTGCAAACTCTACTCCATACATATATATGGGGATGTTCTAGCTCCAACTCGGTTTTACAGTGAAAACAGCAGGAACTACAAACCGGCACTAGGAAACAGACTGAGAAACCAGAGTAAAAGTTTCTCCTGCAACACGTTCACTTTGGCTAGATGAACGAACGTCTCTCCACATGCTCAGTTCTGAGAGATAAGTGTGTGTGAAAGCCGTCCTTCACCTAGCTTGTTGGGAACACAAAGATTCTCTTCAGTTGCAAACCCCAATCCATACATAAGTATGGGCAGGTACTAGCTCCAACACGGTTTTACAGTGAAAATTGCAGGAAATTCAAACCGGCACTAGGAAACAGACTGAGAAACCAGAGTTAAATTTCTCTTGCAACCCGATCCCTTGGTGCTAGATGAATGAACGTCTCTACACATGCTCAGTTCTGAGAGATAATTGTGTTTGAAAGCCTTCCTTCACTTAGCTTGTTGGGAACACAAAGTTACTCTTCAGTTGCTAAATCCACTCCATACATATTTATGGCGAGGTACTAGCTCCAACTCGGTTTTACAGTGAAAACTGCAGGAACTTCAAACCGGCACTAGGAAACAGACGGAGAAACCAGAGTAAAAGTTTCCCCTGCAACCCGTTCCCTTGGTGCTAGATGAACGAACGTCTCTCCACATGCTCAGTTCTGAGAGATATGTGTGTGTGTAAGCCGTCCTTCAAATATCTTGTTGGAAACACAAATTTTCTCTTCAGTTGCAAATTCCAATCCATACATATATATGGGGAGGTACAAGCTCCAACTCGGTTTTACAGTGAAAACTGAAGGAACTTCAAACCGGCACTAGGAAACAGCCTGAGAAACTAGAGTAAAAGTTTCACATGCAACCCGTTCCCTTTGTGCTAGATGAAAGAACGTCTGTCCACATGCTCAGTTCTGAGAGACAATTGTGTGTGAAAGCCGTCCTTCACCTAGCTTGTTGGGAACACAAAGTTTCTCTTCAGTTGCAAACTCCACTCCATACATATATATGGGAGGAACTAGCTCCAACTCTGTTTTTCAGTGAAAACTGCAGGAACTTCAAAATGGCACTAGGAAACAGACAGAGAAACCAGAGTAAAAGTTTCTCCTGCAAACCGTTCCCTTTGTGCTAGATGAACGAACGTCTCTCCACATGCTAAGTTCTGAGAGATAAGTGTGTGTGAAAGCCGTCCTTTATTTAGCTTGATGGGAACACAAAGTTTCTCTTCAGTTGCAAACTCCTCTCCATACATATATATGGGGAGGAACTAGCTCCAACTCGGTTTTACAGGGAAAACTGCAGGAACTTCAACCCGGCACTAGGAAACAGACTGAGAAACCAGAGTAAAAGTTTCTCCTGCAACACGTTCCCTTTGTGCTAGATGAACAAACGTCTCTCCACATGCTCAGTTCTGAGAGATAAGTGTGTGTGAAAGCCGTCCTTCACCTAACTTGTAGGGAACACAAAGTTTCTCTTCAGTTGCAAACTCCACTCCATACATATATATGGGGAGGGTCTAGCTCCAACTCGGTTTTACAGTGAAAACAGCAGGAACTTCAAACCGGCAAGAGGAAACAGACTGAGAAACCAGAGTAAAAGTTTCTCCTGCAACACGTTCACTTTGGCTAGATGAACGAACGTCTCTCCACATGCTCAGTTCTGAGAGATAAGTGTGTGTGAAAGCCGTCCTTCACCTAGCTTGTAGGGAACACAAAGTTTCTCTTCAGTTGCAAACCCCACTCCATACATTTATATGGGGAGGTTCTAGCTCCAACTCGGTTTTACAGTGAAAACTGCAGGAACTTCAAACCGGCACTAGGAAACAGACAGAGTAACCAGAGTAAAAGTTTCTCCTGTAACCAGTTCCCTTTTTGCTAGATGAAAGAACGTCTCTCCACATGCTCAGTTCTGAGAGATAAGTGTGTGTGAAAGCCGTCCTTCACCTAGCTTGTTGGGAACACAAAGTTTCTCTTCAGTTGCAAACTCTACTCCATACATATATATGGTGATGTTCTAGCTCCAACACGGTTTTACAGTGAAAACAGCAGGAACTTCAAACCGGCACTAGGAATCAGACTGAGAAACCAGAGTAAAAGTTTCTCCTGCAACCCGTTCACTTTGGCTAGGTGAACGAACGTCTCTCCACATGCTCAGTTCTGAGAGATAAGTGTGTGTGAAAGCCGTCCTTCAACTAGCTTGTTAGGAACACAAAGATTCCGTTCAGTTGCAAACTCCAATCCATACATATGTATGGGGAGGTACTAGCTCCAACTCGGATTTACAGTGAAAACTGCAGGAACTTCAAACCGTCACTAGGAAGCAGACTGAGAAACCAGAGTAAAATTTCTCTTGCAAACCGATCCCTTGTTGCTAGATGAATGAACGTCTCTACACATGCTCAGTTCTGAGAAATAAATGTGTTTGAAAGCCGTCCTTCACTTAGCTTGTTGGGAACACAAAGTTTCTCTTCAGTTGCTAACTCCACTCCATACATATATATGGTGAGGTACTAGCTCCAACTCGGTTTTACAGTGAAAACTGCAGGAACTTCAAACCGGCACTAGGAAACAGACGGAGAAACCAGAGTAAAAGTTTCTCCTGCAATCCGTTCCCTTGGTGCTAGATGAACGAACATCTCTCCACATGCTCAGTTCTGAGGGATAAGTGTGTGTGTAAGCCGTCCTTCAAATATCTTGTTGGAAACACAAATTTTCTCTTCAGTTGCAAATTCCACTCCATACATATATATGGTGGGGTACTAGCTCCAAATCGTTTTTACTGTGAAAACTGCAGGAACTTCAAACCGGCACTAGGAAACAGACTGAGAAACCAGAGTAAAAGTTTCTCCTGCAAACCGTTCCCTTTGAGCAAGATGAACGAAAGTCTCTCCACATGCTAAGTTCTGAGAGATAAGTGTGTGTGAAAGCCGTCCTTCACTTAGCTTGTTGGGAACACAAAGTTTCTCTTCAGTTGCAAACTCCACTCCATACATATATATGGGGAGGTACTAGCTCCAACTCGGTTTTACAGTGAAAACTGCAGGAACTTCAAACCGGAACAAGGAAACAGACTGAGATTCCAGAGTAAAAGTTTCTCCTGCAACCCGTTCCCTTTCTGCTAGATGAACGAACGTCTCTCCACATGCTCAGTTCTGAGAGATAAGTGTGAGTGAAAGCCGTCTTTCACCTAGCTTGTAGGGAACACAAAGTTTCTCTTCAGTTGCAAACTCCACTCCATACATATATTTGGGGAGGTTCTAGCTCCAACTCGGTTTTACAGTGAAAACTGCAGGAACTTCAAACCGGCACTACGAAACAGACTGAGAAACCAGAGTAAATGTTTCTCCTGCAAACCGTTCCCTTTGTGCAAGATGAACGAAAGTCTCTCCACATGCTCAGTTCTGAGAGATAAGTGTGTGTGAAAGCCGTCCTTCAATTAGCTTGTTGGGAACACAAAGTTTCTCTTCAGTTGCAAACTCCACTACATACATATATAAGGGGAGGTACTAGCTCCAACTCGGTTTTACAGTGAAACTGCAGGAACTTCAAACCGGCACTAGGAAACAGACTGAGAAACCAGAGTAACAGTTTTTCCTGCAACCCGTTCCCTTTGTGCTAGATGAACGAACGTCTCTCTACATGCTAAGTTCTGAGAGATAAGTGCGTGTGAAAGCCGTCCTTCACCTAGCTTGTTGGAAACACAAAGTTTCTCTTCAGTTGCTAACTCCACTCCATACATATATATGGGGAGGTACTAGCTCCAACTCGGTTTTACAGTGAAAACTGCAGGAACTTCAAACCGGCACTAGGAATCAGCCTGAGAAACCAGAGTAAATGTTTCTCCTGCAACCCATTCCCTTTGTGCTAGATGAACGAACGTCTCTCCACATGCTCAGTTCTGAGATATAAGTTCTTGTGAAAGCCATCCTTCACCTAGCTTGTTGGGAACACAAAGTTTCTCTTCAGTTGCAAACTCCACTCCATACATATATATGGGGAAGTACTAGCTCCAACTCGGTTTTACAGTGAAAACTGCAGGAAATTCAAACCGGCACTAGGAAACAGACTGAGATACCGTAGTAATAGTTTATCCTGCAACCCGTTCCCTTTGTGCTAGATGAACGAACGTCTTACCACATGCTCATTTCTGAGAAATAAGTGTGTGTGAAGCCGTCATTCACCTAGCTTTTGGGAACACAAAGTTTCTCTTCAATTGAAAACTCCACTCTATACATATATATGGGGAGGTACTAGCTCTGACTCGGTTTTAAACTGAGAAATGAAGGAACTTCAAACCGGCACTAGGAAACAGACTGAGATACCGTAGTAATAGTTTATCCTGCAACCCGTTCCCTTTGTGCTAGATGAACGAACGTCTCTCTACATGCTCAGTTTTGAGAGATAAGTGTGTGTGAATGCCGTTCTTCACCTAGCTTGTTGGGAACACAAAGTTTCTCTTCAGTTGCAAACTCCACTCCATACATATATATGGGGAGGTACTAGCTCCAACTCGGTTTTACAGTGAAAAGTGCAGGAAATTCAAATCGGCACTAGGAAACTGACTGAGAATCCTGAGTAATAGTTTCCCCTGCAACACGTTCCCTTGGTGCTAGATGAACGAACGTCTCTCCACATGCTCATTTCTGAGAGATAAGTGGATGTGAAAGCCGTCCTTCACCTAGATTGTTGGGAACACAAAGTTTCTCTTCAGTTGCAAACTCCACTCCATACATATATATGGGGAGGTACAAGATCCAACACGGTTTTACAGTGAAAATTGAAGGAACTTCAAACCAGCACTAATAAACAGCCTGAGAAACTAGAGTAAAAGTTTCCCATGCAACCCGTTCCCTTTGTGCTAGATGAACGAACGTCTCTCCACATGCTCAGTTTTGAGAGACAAGTGTGTGTGAAAGCCGTCCTTCACCTAGCTTGTTGGGAACACAAAGTTTCTCTTCAGTTGCAAATTCCACTCCATACATATATATGGAAGGAACTATCTCCAACTATGTTTTACAGTGAAAACTGCAGGAACTTCAAAATGGCACTAGGAAACAGACAGAGAAACCAGAGTAAAAGTTTCTCCTGCAAACAGTTCCCTTTGTGCTAGATGAACGAACGTCTCTCCACATGCTCAGTTCTGAGAGATAAGTGTGTGTGAAAGCCGTCCTTCACCTAGCTTGTTGGGAACACAAAGTTTCTCTTCAGTTGCAAACCCCACTCCATACATATATATGGGGAGGTTCTAGCTCCAACTCGGTTTTACAGTGAAAACTGCAGGAACTTCAAACCGGCACTAGGAAACAGACTGAGTAACCAGAGTAAAAGTTTCTCCTGCAACCAGTTCTCTTTTTGCTAGATGAAAGAACGTCTCTCCACATGCTCAGTTCTGAGAGATAAGTGTGTGTGAAAGCCGTCTTTCACCTAGCTTGTTGGGAACACAAAGTTTCTCTTCAGTTGCAAACTCTACTCCATACATATATATGGGGATGTTCTAGCTCCAACACGGTTTTACAGTGAAAACAGCAGGAACATCATTCCGGCACTAGGAAACAGACTGAGAAACCAGAGTAAAAGTTTCTCCTGCAACCCGTTCACTTTGGCTAGTTGAACGAACGTCTCTCCACATGCTCAGTTCTGAGAGATAAGTGTGTGTGAAAGCCGTCCTTCAACTAGCTTGTTGGGAACACAAAGATTCCGTTAGGTTGCAAACTCCAATCCATACATATGTATGGGGAGGTACTAGCTCCAACTCGGATTTACAGTGAAAACTGCAGGAACTTCAAACCGTCACTAGGAAACAGACTGAGAAACCAGGGTAAAATTTCTCTTGCAACCCGATCCCTTGGTGCTAGATGAATGAACGTCTCTACACATGCTCAGTTCTGAGAAATAAATGTGTTTGAAAGCCGTCCTTCACTTAGCTTGTTGGGAACACAAAGTTTCTCTTCAGTTGCTAACTCCACTCCATACATATATATGGGGAGGTACTAGCTCCAACTCGGTTTTACAGTGAAAACTGCAGGAACTTCAAACCGGCACTAGGAAACAGACGGAGAAACCAGAGTAAAAGTTTCTCCTGCAATCTGTTCCCTTGGTGCTAGATGAACGAACATCTCTCCACATGCTCAGTTCTGAGGGATAAGTGTGTGTGTAAGCCGTCCTTCAAATATCTTGTTGGAAACACAAATTTTCTCTTCAGATGCAAATTCCACTCCATACATATATATGGTGGGGTACTAGCTCCAAATCTTATTTACTGTGAAAACTGCAGGAACTTCAAACCGGCACTAGGAAACAGACTGAGAAACCAGAGTAAAAGTTTCTCCTGCAAACCGTTCCCTTTGAGCTAGATGAACGAAAGTCTCTCCACATGCTCAGTTCTGAGAGATAAGTGTGTGTGAAAGCCGTCCTTCACTTAGCTTGTTGGGAACACAAAGTTTCTCTTCAGTTGCAAACTCCACTCCATACATATATATGGGGAGGTACTAGCTCCAACTCGGTTTTACAGTGAAAACTGCAGGAACTTCAAACCGGAACAAGGAAACAGACTGAGATTCCAGAGTAAAAGTTTCTCCTGCAACCCGTTCCCTTTCTGCTAGATGAACGAACGTCTCTCCACATGCTCAGTTCTGAGAGATAAGTGTGAGTGAAAGCCGTCTTTCACCTAGCTTGTAGGGAACACAAAGTTTCTCTTCAGTTGCAAACTCCACTCCCTACATATAATTGTGGAGGTTCTAGCTCCAACTCGGTTTTACAGTGAAAACTGCAGGAACTTCAAACCGGCACTACGAAACAGACTGAGAAACCAGAGTAAATGTTTCTCCTGCAAACCGTTCCCTTTGTGCTAGATGAACGAACGTCTCTCCACATGCTCAGGTCTGAGAGATAAGTGTGTGTGAAAGCCGTCCTTCAATTAGCTTGTTGGGAACACAAAGTTTCTCTTCAGTTGCAAACTCCACTCCATACATATATATGGGGAGGTACAAGCTCCAACTCGGTTTTACAGTGAAAACTGAAGGAACTTCAAACCGGCACTAGGAAACAGCCTGAGAAACTAGAGTAAAAGTTTCCCATGCAACCCGTTCCCTTTGTGCTAGATGAACGAACGTCTCTCCACATGCTTAGTTCTGAGAGACAAGTGTGTGTGAAAGCCTTCCTTCACCTAGCTTGTTGGGAACACAAAGTTTCTCTTCAGTTGAAAATTCCACTCCATACATATATATGGGAGGAACTAGCTCCAACTCTGTTTTACAGTGAAAACTGCAGGTACTTCAAAATGGCACTAGGAAACATACAGAGAAACCAGAGTAAAAGTTTCTCCTGCAATCTGTTCCCTTTGAGCTAGATGAACGAAAGTCTCTCCACATGCTCATTTCTGAGAGATAATTTTGTGTGAAGCCGTCATTCACCTAGCTTTTGGGAACACAAATTTTCTCTTCAATTGCAAACTCCACTCCATACATATATATGGGGTGGTACTAGCTCCGACTGGGTTTTAAACTGAGAAATGCAGGAACTTCAAACCGGCACTAGGAAACAGACTGAGATACCGTAGTAATAGTTTCTCCTGCAACTCGTTCCCTTTGTGCTAGATGAACGAACGTCTCTCTACATGCTCAGTTTTGAGAGATAAGTGTGTGTGTGTGCCGTTCTTCACCTAGCTTGTTGGGAACACAAAGTTTCTCTTCAGTTGCAAACTCCACTCCATACATATATATGGGGAGGTACTAACTCCAACTTGGTTTTACAGTGAAACTGCAGGAAATTCAAATCGGTACTAGGAAACTGACTGAGAATCCAGAGTAAATGTTTCTCCTGCAACACGTTCCCTTGGTGCTAGATGAACGAACGTCTCTCCACATACTCATTTCTGAGAGATAAGTGTGTGTGAAAGCCGTACTTCACCTAGCTTTTTGGGAACACAAAGTTTCTCTTCAGTTGCAAACTCCACTCCATACATATATATGGGGAGGTACAAGCACCAACTCGGTTTTACAGTGAAAACTGAAGGAACTTCAAACCGGCACTAGGAAACAGACTGAGAAACCAGAGTAATAGTTTCTCCTGCAACCCGTTCCCTTTGTACTAAATGAACGAACGTCTCTCCACATGCTCAGTTCTGAGAGAGAAGTGTGTGTGAAAGCCGTCCTTCACCTAGCTTGTTGGGAACACAAAGTTTCTCTTAAGTTGCAAACTCCACTCCATACACATATATGGGGAGGTACTAGCTCCAACTCGGTTTTACAGTGAAAACTGCAGGAAATTCAAACCGGCACTAGGAAACAGACTGAGAAACCAGAGTAAAAGTTTCCCCTGCAACCCGTTCCCTTTGTCCTAGATGAACGAACGTCTCTCCACATGCTCAGTTCTGAGAGACAAGTGTGTGTGAAAGCCGTCCTACACCTAGTTTTTTGGGAACACAAAGTTTCTCTTAAGTTGCAAACTCCACTCCTTACATATATATGGGAGGAACTAGCTCCAACTATGTTTTACAGTGAAAACTGCAGGAACTTCAAAATGGCACTAGGAAACAGACTGAGAAACCAGAGTAAAAGTTTCTCCTGCAAACCGTTCCCTTTGTGCTAGATGAACGAACGTCTCTCCGCATGCTGACTTCTGAGGGATAAGTGTGTGTGAATGCAGTTCTTCACCTAGCTTGTTGGGAACACAAAGTTTCTCTTCAGTTGCAAACTCCACTCCATACATATATATGGGGAGGTACTAGCTCCAACTCGGTTTTACAGTGAAAACTGCAGGAAATTCAAATCGGCACTAGGAAACTGACTGAGAATCCAGAGTAAAAGTTTCTCCTGCAACACGTTCCCTTGGTGCTAGATGAACGAACGTCTCTCCACATGCTCATTTCTGAGAGATAAGTGTGTGTGAAAGCCGTCCTTCACTTAGCTTGTTGGGAACACAAAGTTTCTACTCAGTTGCAAACTCCACTCTATACATATATATGGGGAGGTACTAGCTCCATCTCGGTTTTACAGTGAAATCTGCAGGAACTTCAAACCGGAACAAGGAAACAGACTGAGATTCCAGAGTAAAAGTTTCTCCTGCAACCCGTTCCCTTTGTGCTAGATGAACGAACGTCTCTCCAAATGCTCAGTTCTGAAAGATAAGTGTGAGTGAAAGCCGTCCTTCACCTAGCTTGTAGGGAACACAAAGTTTCTCTTCAGTTGCAAACTCCACTCCATACATATATTTGGGGAAGTTCTAGCTCCAACTCGGTTTTACAGTGAAAACTGCAGGAACTTCAAACCGGCACTACGAAACAGACTGAGAAACCAGAGTAAATGTTTCTCCTGCAAAACGTTCCCTTTGTGCAAGATGAACGAAAGTCTCTCCACATGCTCAGTTCTGAGAGATAAGTGTGTGTGAAAGCCGTCCTTCATTTAGCTTGTTGGGAACACAAAGTTTCTCTTCAGTTGCAAACTCCACTCCATACATATATATGGGAGGAACTAGCTCCAACTCTTTTTTACAGTGAAAACTGCAGGAACTTCAAAATGGCACTAGGAAACAGACAGAGAAACCAGAGTAAAAGTTTCTCCTGCAAACCGTTCCCTTTGTGCTAGATGAACGAACGTCTCTCAACATGCTCAGTTCTGAGAGATAAGTGTGTGTGAAAGCCGTCCTTTACTTAGCTTGCTGGGAACACAAAGTTTCTCTTCAGTTGCAAACTCCTCTCCATATATATATATGGGGTGGTACTAGCTCCAACTCGGTTTTACAGGGAAAACTGCAGGAACTTCAAACCGGCACTAGGAAACAGACTGAGAAACCAGAGTAAAAGTTTCTCCTGCAACCCGTTCCCTTTGTGCTAGATGAACGAACGTCTCTCCACATGCTCAGTTCTGAGAGATAAGTGTGTGTGAAAGCCGTCCTTCACCTAGCTTGTTGAAAACACAAAGTTTCTCTTCAGTTGCAAACTCTACTCCATACATATATATGGGGATGTTCTAGCTCCAACTCGGTTTTACAGTGAAAACAGCAGGAACTACAAACCGGAACTAGGAAACAGACTGAGAAACCAGAGTAAAAGTTTCTCCTGCAACACGTTCACTTTGGCTAGATGAACGAACGTCTCTCCACATGCTCAGTTCTGAGAGATAAGTGTGTGTGAAAGCCGTCCTTCACCTAGCTTGTTGGGAACACAAAGATTCTCTTCAGTTGCAAACCCCAATCCATACATAAGTATGGGGAGGTACTAGCTCCAACTCGGTTTTACAGTGAAAATTGCAGGAAAATCAAACCGGCACTAGGAAACAGACTGAGAAACCAGAGTTAAATTTCTCTTGCAACCCGATCCCTTGGTGCTAGATGAATGAACGTCTCTACACATGCTCAGTTCTGAGAGATAAGTGTGTGTGTAAGCCGTCCTTCAAATATCTTGTTGGAAACACAAATTTTCTCTTCAGTTGCAAATTCCACTCCATACATATATATGGGGAGGTACAAGCTCCAACTCGGTTTTACAGTGAAAACTGAAGGAACTTCAAACCGGCACTAGGAAACAGCCTGAGAAACTAGAGTAAAAGTTTCACATGCAACCCGTTCCCTTTGTGCTAGATGAAAGAACGTCTGTCCACATGCTCAGTTCTGAGAGACAATTGTGTGTGAAAGCCGTCCTTCACCTATCTTGTTGGGAACACAAAGTTTCTCTTCAGTTGCAAACTCCACTCCATACATATATATGGGAGGAACTAGCTCCAACTCTGTTTTTCAGTGAAAACTGCAGGAACTTCAAAATGGCACTAGGAAACAGACAGAGAAACCAGAGTAAAAGTTTCTCCTGCAAACCGTTCCCTTTGTGCTAGATGAACGAACGTCTCTCCACATGCTAAGTTCTGAGAGATAAGTGTGTGTGAAAGCCGTCCTTTACTTAGCTTGATGGGAACACAAAGTTTCTCTTCAGTTGCAAACTCCTCTCCATACATATATATGGGGAGGTACTAGCTCCAACTCGGTTTTACAGGGAAAACTGCAGGAACTTCAACCCGGCACTAGGAAACAGACTGAGAAACCAGAGTAAAAGTTTCTCCTGCAACACGTTCCCTTTGTGCTAGATGAACAAACGTCTCTCCACATGCTCAGTTCTGAGAGATAAGTGTGTGTGAAAGCCGTCCTTCACCTAACTTGTAGGGAACACAAAGTTTCTCTTCAGTTGCAAACTCCACTCCATACATATATATGGGGAGGGTCTAGCTCCAACTCGGTTTTACAGTGTAAACAGCAGGAACTTCAAACCGGCAAGAGGAAACAGACTGAGAAACCAGAGTAAAAGTTTCTCCTGCAACACGTTCACTTTGGCTAGATGAACGAACGTCTCTCCACATGCTCAGTTCTGAGAGATAAGTGTGTGTGAAAGCCGTCCTTCACCTAGCTTGTTGGGAACACAAAGATTCTCTTCAGTTGCAAACCCCAATCCATACATATGTATGGGGAGGTACTAGCTCCAACTCGGTTTTACAGTGAAAACTGCAGGAACTTCAAAACGGCACTAGGAAACAGACTGAGAAACCAGAGTAAAATTTCTCTTGCAACCCGATCCCTTGGAGCTAGATGAATGAACGTCTCTACACATGCTCAGTTCTGAGAGACAATTGTGTTTGAAAGCCGTCCTTCACTTAGCTTGTTGGGAACACAAAGTTTCTCTTCAGGTGCTAACTCCACTCCATACATATATATGGGGAGGTACAAGCTCCAACTCGGTTTTACAGTGAAAACTGAAGGAACTTCAAACCGGCACTAGGAAACAGCCTGAGAAACTAGAGTAAAAGTTTCACATGCAACCCGTTCCCTTTGTGCTAGATGAAAGAACGTCTGTCCACATGCTCAGTTCTGAGAGACAATTGTGTGTGAAAGCCGTCCTTCACCTAGCTTGTTGGGAACACAAAGTTTCTCTTCAGTTGCAAACTCCACTCCATACATATATATGGGAGGAACCAGCTCCAACTCTGTTTTTCAGTGAAAACTGCAGGAACTTCAAAATGGCACTAGGAAACAGACAGAGAAACCAGAGTAAAAGTTTCTCCTGCTAACCGTTCCTTTTGTGCTAGATGAACGAACGTCTCTCCACATGCTCAGTTCTGAGAGATAAGTGTGTGTGAAAGCCGTCCTTTACTTAGCTTGATGGGAACACAAAGTTTCTCTTCAGTTGCAAACTCCTCTCCATACATATATATGGGGAGGTACTAGCTCCAACTCGGTTTTACAGGGAAAACTGCAGGAACTTCAACCCGGCACTAGGAAACAGACTGAGAAACCAGAGTAAAAGTTTCTCCTGCAACCCGTTCCCTTTGTGCTAGATGAACGAACGTCTCTCCACATGCTCAGTTCTGAGAGATAAGTGTGTGTGAAAACCGTCCTTCACCTAACTTGTAGGGAACACAAAGTTTCTCTTCAGTTGCAAACTCCACTCCATACATATATATGGGGAGGTTCTAGCTCCAACTCGGTTTTACAGTGAAAACTGCAGGAACTTCAAACCGGCACTAGGAAACAGACTGAGAAACCAGAGTAAAAGTTTCTCCTGCAAACCGTTCCCTTTGTGCTAGATGAACGAACGTCTCTCAACATGCTCAGTTCTGAGAGATAAGTGTGTGTGAAAGCCGTCCTTTACTTAGCTTGCTGGGAACACAAAGTTTCTCTTCAGTTGCAAACTCCTCTCCATATATATATATGGGGTGGTACTAGCTCCAACTCGGTTTTACAGGGAAAACTGCAGGAACTTCAAACCGGCACTAGGAAACAGACTGAGAAACCAGAGTAAAAGTTTCTCCTGCAACCCGTTCCCTTTGTGCTAGATGAACGAACGTCTCTCCACATGCTCAGTTCTGAGAGATAAGTGTGTGTGAAAGCCGTCCTTCACCTAGCTTGTTGAAAACACAAAGTTTCTCTTCAGTTGCAAACTCTACTCCATACATATATATGGGGATGTTCTAGCTCCAACTCGGTTTTACAGTGAAAACAGCAGGAACTACAAACCGGCACTAGGAAACAGACTGAGAAACCAGAGTAAAAGTTTCTCCTGCAACACGTTCACTTTGGCTAGATGAACGAACGTCTCTCCACATGCTCAGTTCTGAGAGATAAGTGTGTGTGAAAGCCGTCCTTCACCTAGCTTGTTGGGAACACAAAGATTCTCTTCAGTTGCAAACCCCAATCCATACATAAGTATGGGGAGGTACTAGCTCCAACTCGGTTTTACAGTGAAAATTGCAGGAAATTCAAAACGGCACTAGGAAACAGACTGAGAAACCAGAGTTAAATTTCTCTTGCAACCCGATCCCTTGGTGCTAGATGAATGAACGTCTCTACACATGCTCAGTTCTGAGAGATAATTGTGTTTGAAAGCCTTCCTTCACTTAGCTTGTTGGGAACACAAAGTTACTCTTCAGTTGCTAACTCCACTCCATACATATTTATGGCGAGGTACTAGCTCCAACTCGGTTTTACAGTGAAAACTGCAGGAACTTCAAACCGGCACTAGGAAACAGACGGAGAAACCAGAGTAAAAGTTTCTCCTGCAACCCGTTCCCTTGGTGCTAGATGAACGAACGTCTCTCCACATGCTCAGTTCTGATAGATAAGTGTGTGTGTAAGCCGTCCTTCAAATATCTTGTTGGAAACACAAATTTTCTCTTCAGTTGCAAATTCCACTCCATACATATATATGGGGAGGTACAAGCACCAACTCGGTTTTACAGTGAAAACTGAAGGAACTTCAAACCGGCACTAGGAAACAGCCTGAGAAACTAGAGTAAAAGTTTCACATGCAACCCGTTCCCTTTGTGCTAGATGAAAGAACGTCTGTCCACATGCTCAGTTCTGAGAGACAATTGTGTGTGAAAGCCGTCCTTCACCTATCTAGTTGGGAACACAAAGTTTCTATTCAGTTGCAAACTCCACTCCATACATATATATGGGAGGAACTAGCTCCAACTCTGTTTTTCAGTGAAAACTGCAGGAACTTCAAAATGGCACTAGGAAACAGACAGAGAAACCAGAGTAAAAGTTTCTCCTGCAAACCGTTCCCTTTGTGCTAGATGAACGAACGTCTCTCCACATGCTAAGTTCTGAGAGATAATTGTGTGTGAAAGCCGTCCTTTACTTAGCTTGATGGGAACACAAAGTTTCTCTTCAGTTGCAAACTCCTCTCCATACATATATATGGGGAGGTACTAGCTCCAACTCGGTTTTACAGGGAAAACTGCAGGAACTTCAACCCGGCACTAGGAAACAGACTGAGAAACCAGAGTAAAAGTTTCTCCTGCAACACGTTCCCTTTGTGCTAGATGAACAAACGTCTCTCCACATGCTCAGTTCTGAGAGATAAGTGTGTGTGAAAGCCGTCCTTCACCTAACTTGTAGGGAACACAAAGTTTCTCTTCAGTTGCAAACTCCACTCCATACATATATATGGGGAGGGTCTAGCTCCAACTCGGTTTTACAGTGAAAACAGCAGGAACTTCAAACCGGCAAGAGGAAACAGACTGAGAAACCAGAGTAAAAGTTTCTCCTGCAACACGTTCACTTTGGCTAGATGAACGAACGTCTCTCCACATGCTCAGTTCTGAGAGATAAGTGTGTGTGAAAGCCGTCCTTCACCTAGCTTGTTGGGAACACAAAGATTCTCTTCAGTTGCAAACCCCAATCCATACATATGTATGGGGAGGTACTAGCTCCAACTCGGTTTTACAGTGAAAACTGCAGGAACTTCAAAACGGCACTAGGAAACAGACTGAGAAACCAGAGTAAAATTTCTCTTGCAACCCGATCCCTTGGAGCTAGATGAATGAACGTCTCTACACATGCTCAGTTCTGAGAGACAATTGTGTTTGAAAGCCGTCCTTCACTTAGCTTGTTGGGAACACAAAGTTTCTCTTCAGGTGCTAACTCCACTCCATACATATATATGGGGAGGTACAAGCTCCAACTCGGTTTTACAGTGAAAACTGAAGGAACTTCAAACCGGCACTAGGAAACAGCCTGAGAAACTAGAGTAAAAGTTTCACATGCAACCTGATCCCTTGGAGCTAGATGAATGAACGTCTCTACACATGCTCAGTTCTGAGAGATAATTGTGTTTGAAAGCCGTCCTTCACTTAGCTTGTTGGGAACACAAAGTTACTCTTCAGTTGCTAAGTCCACTCCATACATATATATGGCGAGGTACTAGCTCCAACTCGGTTTTACAGTGAAAACTGCAGGAACTTCAAACCGGCACTAGGAAACAGACTGAGAAACCAGAGTAAAAGTTTCCCCTGCAACCCGTTCCCTTTGTGCTAGATGAACGAACGTCTCTCCACATGCTCAGTTCTGAGAGACAAGTGTGTGTGAAAGCCGTCCTACACCTAGTTTTTTGGGAACACAAAGTTTTTCTTAAGTTGCAAACTCCACTCCTTACATATATATGGGAGGAACTAGTTCCAACTCTGTTTTACAGTGAAAACTGCAGGAACTTCAACCCGGCACTAGGAAACAGACTGAGAAACCAGAGTAAAAGTTTCTCCTGCAACACGTTCCCTTTGTGCTAGATGAACAAACGTCTCTCCACATGCTCAGTTCTGAGAGATAAGTGTGTGTGAAAGCCGTCCTTCACCTAACTTGTAGGGAACACAAAGTTTCTCTTCAGTTGCAAACCCCACTCCATACATTTATATGGGGAGGGTCTAGCTCCAACTCGGTTTTACAGTGAAAACAGCAGGAACTTCAAACCGGCAAGAGGAAACAGACTGAGAAACCAGAGTAAAAGTTTCTCCTGCAACACGTTCACTTTGGCTAGATGAACGAACGTCTCTCCACATGCTCAGTTCTGAGAGATAAGTGTGTGTGAAAGCCGTCCTTCACCTAGCTTGTTGGGAACACAAAGATTCTCTTCAGTTGCAAACCCCAATCCATACATATGTATGGGGAGGTACTAGCTCCAACTCGGTTTTACAGTGAAAACTGCAGGAACTTCAAAACGGCACTAGGAAACAGACTGAGAAACCAGAGTAAAATTTCTCTTGCAACCCGATCCCTTGGAGCTAGATGAATGAACGTCTCTACACATGCTCAGTTCTGAGAGACAATTGTGTTTGAAAGCCGTCCTTCACTTAGCATGTTGGGAACACAAAGTTTCTCTTCAGGTGCCTACTCCACTCCATACATATATATGGGGAGGTACAAGCTCCAACTCGGTTTTACAGTGAAAACTGAAGGAACTTCAAACCGGCACTAGGAAACAGCCTGAGAAACTAGAGTAAAAGTTTCACATGCAACCCGTTCCATTTGTACTAGATGAAAGAACGTCTGTCCACATGCTCAGTTCTGAGAGACAATTGTGTGTGAAAGCCGTCCTTCACCTAGCTTGTTGGGAACACAAAGTTTCTCTTCAGTTGCAAACTCCACTCCATACATATATATGGGAGGAACAAGCTCCAACTCTGTTTTTCAGTGAAAACTGCAGGAACTTCAAAATGGCACTAGGACACAGACAGAGAAACCAGAGTAAAAGTTTCTCCTGAAAACCGTTCCTTTTGTGCTAGATGAACGAACGTCTCTCCACATGCTCAGTTCTGAGAGATAAGTGTGTGTGAAAGCCGTCCTTTACTTAGCTTGATGGGAACACAAAGTTTCTCTTCAGTTGCAAACTCCTCTCCATACATATATATGGGGAGGTACTAGCTCCAACTCGGTTTTACAGGGAAAACTGCAGGAACTTCAACCCGGCACTAGGAAACAGACTGAGAAACCAGAGTAAAAGTTTCTCCTGCAACACGTTCCCTTTGTGCTAGATGAACAAACGTCTCTCCACATGCTCAGTTCTGAGAGATAAGTGTGTGTGAAAGCCGTCCTTCACCTAACTTGTAGGGAACACAAAGTTTCTCTTCAGTTGCAAACTCCACTCCATACATATATATGGGGAGGGTCTAGCTCCAACTCGGTTTTACAGTGAAAACAGCAGGAACTTCAAACCGGCAAGAGGAAACAGACTGAGAAACCAGAGTAAAAGTTTCTCCTGCAACACGTTCACTTTGGCTAGATGAACGAACGTCTCTCCACATGCTCAGTTCTGAGAGATAAGTGTGTGTGAAAGCCGTCCTTCACCTAGCTTGTTGGGAACACAAAGATTCTCTTCAGTTGCAAACCCCAATCCATACATATGTATGGGGAGGTACTAGCTCCAACTCGGTTTTACAGTGAAAACTGCAGGAACTTCAAAACGGCACTAGGAAACAGACTGAGAAACCAGAGTAAAATTTCTCTTGCAACCCGATCCCTTGGAGCTAGATGAATGAACGTCTCTACACATGCTCAGTTCTGAGAGACAATTGTGTTTGAAAGCCGTCCTTCACTTAGCTTGTTGGGAACACAAAGTTTCTCTTCAGGTGCTAACTCCACTCCATACATATATATGGGGAGGTACAAGCTCCAACTCGGTTTTACAGTGAAAACTGAAGGAACTTCAAACCGGCACTAGGAAACAGCCTGAGAAACTAGAGTAAAAGTTTCACATGCAACCTGATCCCTTGGAGCTAGATGAATGAACGTCTCTACACATGCTCAGTTCTGAGAGATAATTGTGTTTGAAAGCCGTCCTTCACTTAGCTTGTTGGGAACACAAAGTTACTCTTCAGTTGCTAAGTCCACTCCATACATATATATGGCGAGGTACTAGCTCCAACTCGGTTTTACAGTGAAAACTGCAGGAACTTCAAACCGGCACTAGGAAACAGACTGAGAAACCAGAGTAAAAGTTTCCCCTGCAACCCGTTCCCTTTGTGCTAGATGAACGAACGTCTCTCCACATGCTCAGTTCTGAGAGACAAGTGTGTGTGAAAGCCGTCCTACACCTAGTTTTTTGGGAACACAAAGTTTTTCTTAAGTTGCAAACTCCACTCCTTACATATATATGGGAGGAACTAGTTCCAACTCTGTTTTACAGTGAAAACTGCAGGAACTTCAACCCGGCACTAGGAAACAGACTGAGAAACCAGAGTAAAAGTTTCTCCTGCAACACGTTCCCTTTGTGCTAGATGAACAAACGTCTCTCCACATGCTCAGTTCTGAGAGATAAGTGTGTGTGAAAGCCGTCCTTCACCTAACTTGTAGGGAACACAAAGTTTCTCTTCAGTTGCAAACCCCACTCCATACATTTATATGGGGAGGGTCTAGCTCCAACTCGGTTTTACAGTGAAAACAGCAGGAACTTCAAACCGGCAAGAGGAAACAGACTGAGAAACCAGAGTAAAAGTTTCTCCTGCAACACGTTCACTTTGGCTAGATGAACGAACGTCTCTCCACATGCTCAGTTCTGAGAGATAAGTGTGTGTGAAAGCCGTCCTTCACCTAGCTTGTTGGGAACACAAAGATTCTCTTCAGTTGCAAACCCCAATCCATACATATGTATGGGGAGGTACTAGCTCCAACTCGGTTTTACAGTGAAAACTGCAGGAACTTCAAAACGGCACTAGGAAACAGACTGAGAAACCAGAGTAAAATTTCTCTTGCAACCCGATCCCTTGGAGCTAGATGAATGAACGTCTCTACACATGCTCAGTTCTGAGAGACAATTGTGTTTGAAAGCCGTCCTTCACTTAGCATGTTGGGAACACAAAGTTTCTCTTCAGGTGCTAACTCCACTCCATACATATATATGGGGAGGTACAAGCTCCAACTCGGTTTTACAGTGAAAACTGAAGGAACTTCAAACCGGCACTAGGAAACAGCCTGAGAAACTAGAGTAAAAGTTTCACATGCAACCCGTTCCCTTTGTACTAGATGAAAGAACGTCTGTCCACATGCTCAGTTCTGAGAGACAATTGTGTGTGAAAGCCGTCCTTCACCTAGCTTGTTGGGAACACAAAGTTTCTCTTCAGTTGCAAACTCCACTCCATACATATATATGGGAGGAACAAGCTCCAACTCTGTTTTTCAGTGAAAACTGCAGGAACTTCAAAATGGCACTAGGACACAGACAGAGAAACCAGAGTAAAAGTTTCTCCTGCAAACCGTTCCTTTTGTGCTAGATGAACGAACGTCTCTCCACATGCTCAGTTCTGAGAGATAAGTGTGTGTGAAAGCCGTCCTTTACTTAGCTTGATGGGAACACAAAGTTTCTCTTCAGTTGCAAACTCCTCTCCATACATATATATGGGGAGGTACTAGCTCCAACTCGGTTTTACAGGGAAAACTGCAGGAACTTCAACCCGGCACTAGGAAACAGACTGAGAAACCAGAGTAAAAGTTTCTCCTGCAACCCGTTCCCTTTGTGCTAGATGAACGAACGTCTCTCCACATGCTCAGTTCTGAGAGATAAGTGTGTGTGAAAACCGTCCTTCACCTAACTTGTAGGGAACACAAAGTTTCTCTTCAGTTGCAAACTCCACTCCATACATATATATGGGGAGGTTCTAGCTCCAACTCGGTTTTACAGTGAAAACTGCAGGAACTTCAAACCGGCACTAGGAAACAGACTGAGAAACCAGAGTAAAAGTTTCTCCTGCAACCCGTTCCCTTTGTGCTAGATGAACGAACGTCTCTCCACATGCTCAGTTCTGAGAGAAAAGTGTGTGTGAAAGCCGTCCTTCACCTAGCTTGTTGGGAACACAAAGATTCTCTTCAGTTGCAAACCCCAATCCATATATATGTATGGGGAGGTACTAGCTCCAACTCGGTTTTACTGTGAAAACTGCAGGAACTTCAAACCGGCACTAGGAAACAGACTGAGAAACCAGACTAAAATTTCTCTTGCAACCTGATCCCTTGGAGCTAGATGAATGAACGTCTCTACACATGCTCAGTTCTGAGAGATAATTGTGTTTGTAAGCCGTCCTTCACTTAGCTTGTTGGGAACACAAAGTTACTCTTCAGTTGCTAAGTCCACTCCATACATATATATGGCGAGGTACTAGCTCCAACTCGGTTTTACAGTGAAAACTGCAGGAACTTCAAACCGGCACTAGGAAACAGACTGAGAAACCAGAGTAAAAATTTCCCCTGCAACCCGTTCCCTTTGTGCTAGATGAACGAACGTCTCTTCACATGCTCAGATCTGAGAGACAAGTGTGTGTGAAAGCCGTCCTACACCTTGTTTTTTGGGAACACAAAGTTTTTCTTAAGTTGCAAACTCCACTCCTTACATATATATGGGAGGAACTAGCTCCAACTCTGTTTTACAGTGAAAACTGCAGGAACTTCAAAATGGCACTAGGAAACAGACTGAGAAACCAGAGTAAAAGTTTCTCCTGCAACAAGTTCCCTTGGTGCTAGATGAACGAACGTCTCTCCACATGCTCATTTCTGAGAGATAAGTGTGTGTGAAAGCCGTACTTCACCTAGCTTGTTGGGAACACAAAGTTTCTCTTCAGTTACAAACTCCATTCCTTACATATATATGGGGAGGTACTAGCTCCAACTCGGTTTTACAGTGAAAACTGCAGGAACTTCAAAACGGCACTAGGAAACAGACTGAGAAACCAGAGTAAAATTTCTCTTGCAACCCGATCCCTTGGAGCTAGATGAATGAACGTCTCTACACATGCTCAGTTCTGAGAGACAATTGTGTTTGAAAGCCGTCCTTCACTTAGCTTGTTGGGAACACAAAGTTTCTCTTCAGGTGCTAACTCCACTCCATACATATATATGGGGAGGTACAAGCTCCAACTCGGTTTTACAGTGAAAACTGAAGGAACTTCAAACCGGCACTAGGAAACAGCCTGAGAAACTAGAGTAAAAGTTTCACATGCAACCCGTTCCCTTTGTGCTAGATGAAAGAACGTCTGTCCACATGCTCAGTTCTGAGAGACAATTGTGTGTGAAAGCCGTCCTTCACCTAGCTTGTTGGGAACACAAAGTTTCTCTTCAGTTGCAAACTCCACTCCATACATATATATGGGAGGAACAAGCTCCAACTCTGTTTTTCAGTGAAAACTGCAGGAACTTAAAAATGGCACTAGGACACAGACAGAGAAACCAGAGTAAAAGTTTCTCCTGCAAACCGTTCCTTTTGTGCTAGATGAACGAACGTCTCTCCACATGCTCAGTTCTGAGAGATAAGTGTGTGTGAAAGCCGTCCTTTACTTAGCTTGATGGGAACACAAAGATTCTCTTCAGTTGCAAACTCCTCTCCATACATATATATGGGGAGGTACTAGCTCCAAATCGGTTTTACAGGGAAAACTGCAGGAACTTCAACCCGGCACTAGGAAACAGACTGAGAAACCAGAGTAAAAGTTTCTCCTGCAACCCGTTCCCTTTGTGCTAGATGAACGAACGTCTCTCCACATGCTCAGTTCTGAGAGATAAGTGTGTGTGAAAACCGTCCTTCACCTAACTTGTAGGGAACACAAAGTTTCTCTTCAGTTGCAAACTCCACTCCATACATATATATGGGGAGGTTCTAGCTCCAACTCGGTTTTACAGTGAAAACTGCAGGAACTTCAAACCGGCACTAGGAAACAGACTGAGAAACCAGAGTAAAAGTTTCTCCTGCAACCCGTTCCCTTTGTGCTAGATGAACGAACGTCTCTCCACATGCTCAGTTCTGAGAGAAAAGTGTGTGTGAAAGCCGTCCTTCACCTAGCTTGTTGGGAACACAAAGATTCTCTTCAGTTGCAAACCCCAATCCATATATATGTATGGGGAGGTACTAGCTCCAACTCGGTTTTACTGTGAAAACTGCAGGAACTTCAAACCGGCACTAGGAAACAGACTGAGAAACCAGACTAAAATTTCTCTTGCAACCTGATCCCTTGGAGCTAGATGAATGAACGTCTCTACACATGCTCAGTTCTGAGAGATAATTGTGTTTGTAAGCCGTCCTTCACTTAGCTTGTTGGGAACACAAAGTTACTCTTCAGTTGCTAAGTCCACTCCATACATATATATGGCGAGGTACTAGCTCCAAATCGGTTTTACAGTGAAAACTGCAGGAACTTCAAACCGTCACTAGGAAACAGACTGAGAAACCAGAGTAAAAGTTTCTCCTGCAAACCGTTCCCTTTGTGCTAGATGAACGAACGTCTCTCCACATGCTCAGATCTGAGAGACAAGTGTGTGTGAAAGCCGTCCTACACCTTGTTTTTTGGGAACACAAAGTTTTTCTTAAGTTGCAAACTCCACTCCTTACATATATATGAGAGGAACTAGCTCCAACTCTGTTTTACAGTGAAAACTGCAGGAACTTCAAAATGGCACTAGGAAACAGACTGAGAAACCAGAGTAAAAGTTTCTCCTGCAACAAGTTCCCTTGGTGCTAGATGAACGAACGTCTCTTCACATGCTCATTTCTGAGAGATAAGTGTGTGTGAAAGCCGTACTTCACCTAGCTTGTTGGGAACACAAAGTTTCTCTTCAGTTACAAACTCCATTCCTTACATATATATGGGGAGGTACAAGATCCAACTCGGTTTTACAGTGAAAACTGAAGGAACTTCAAACCGGCACTAGGAAACAGACTGAGAAACCAGAGTAATAGTTTCTCCTGCAACCCGTTCCCTTTGTGCTAGATGAACGAACGTCTCTCCACATGCTCAGTTCTGAGAGATAAGTGTGTGTGAAAGCCGTCCTTCACCTAGCTTGTTGGGAACACAAAGTTTCTCTTAAGTGCAATCCCCATTCCATACATATTTATGGGGAGGTACAAGCTCCAACTCGGTTTTACAGAGAAAACTGCAGGAAATTCAAACCGGCACTAGGAAACAGCCTGAGAAACCAGAGTAAAAGTTTCCCCTACAACCCGTTCCCTTTGTGCTAGATGAACGAACGTCTCTCCACATGCTCAGTTCTGAGAGACAAGTGTGTGTGAAAGCCGTCCTTCATCTAGCTTGTTGGGAACACAAAGATTCTCTTCAGTTGCAAACTCCACTCCATACATATATATGGGAGGAACTAGCTCCAACTCTGTTTTACAGTGAAAACTGCAGGAACTTCAAAATGGCACTAGGAAACAGACAGAGAATCCAGAGTAAAAGTTACTCCTGCAAACCGTTCCCTTTGTGCTAGATGAACGAACGTCTCACCACATGCTCAGTTCTGAGAGATAAGTGTGTGTGGAAGCCGTACTTCACTTAGCTTTTTGGGAACACAAAGTTTCTCTTCAGTTGCAAACTCCACTCCATACATATATATGGGGAGGTACTAGCTCCAACTCGGTTTTACAGTGAAAACTGCAGGAATTTCAAACCGGCACTAGGAAACAGACTGAGAAACCAGAGTAAAAGTTTCTCCTGCAAACTGTTCCCTTTGTGCTAGATGAACGAACGTCTCTCCACATGCTCAGTTCTGAGAGATAAGTGTGTGTGAAAGCCGTCCTTCACCTAGCTTGTTGGGAACACAAAGATTCTCTTCAGTTGCAAACTCCAATCCATACATATGTATGGGTAGGTACTAGCTCCAACTCGGTTTTACAGTGAAAACTGCAGGAACTTCAAAACGGCACTAGGAAACAGACTGAGAAACCAGAGAAATGTTTCTCCTGCAACCCGTTCTCTTGGTGCTAGATGAACGAACGTCTCTCCACATGCTCAGTTCTGAGAGATAAGTGTGTGTGAAAGCCGCCTTTCAACTAGCTTTTTGGGAACACAAAGTTTCTCTTCAGTTGCAAACTCCACTCCATACATATATATGGGGAGGTACAAGCTCCAACTCAGTTTTACGGTGAAAACTGCAGGAACTTCAAACCGGCACTAGGAAACATACTGAGAAACCAGAGTAAAAGTTTCTCCTGCAACCCGTTCCCTTTGTGCTAGATGAACGAACGTCTCTCCACATGCTCAGTTCTGAGAGACAAGTGTGTGTGAAAGACGTCCTACACCTAGTTTATTGGGAACACAAAGTTTTTCTTAAGTTGCAAATTCCACTCCTTACATATATATGGGAGGAACTAGCTCCAACTCTGTTTTACAGTGAAAACTGCAGGAACTTCAAAATGGCACTAGGAAACAGACTGAGAAACCAGAGTAAAAGTTTCTCCTGCAACCCGTTCCCTTTGTGCTAGATGAACGAACGTCTCTCCACATGCTCAGTTCTGAGAGATAAGTGTGTGTGAAAGCCGTCCTTCACCTAGCTTGTTGGGAACACAAAGATTCTCTTCAGTTGCAAACTCCAATCCATACATATGTATGGGGAGGTACTAGCTCCAACTCGGTTTTACAGTGAAAACTGCAGGAACTTCAAAACGGCACTAGGAAACAGACTGAGAAACCAGAGTAAAATTTCTCTTGCAAACCGCTCCCTTGGTGCTAGATGAACGAACGTCTATAACCATGCTCAGTTCTGAGAGATAAGTGTGTGTGAAAGCCGTCCTTCACTTAGCTTGTTGGGAACACAAAGTTTCTCTTCAGTTGCTAACTCCACTCCATACATATATATGGGGAGGTACTAGCTCCAACTCGGTTTTACAGTGAAAACTGCAGGAACTTCAAACCGGCACTAGGAAACAGACTGAGAAACCAGAGTAAAAGTTTCTCCTGCAACCCGTTCCCTTTGTGCTAGATGAACGAACGTCTCTCCACATGCTCAGTTCTGAGAGATAAGTGTGTGTGAAAGCCGTCCTTCAACTAGCTTTTTGGGAACACAAAGTTTCTCTTCAGTTGCAAACTCCACTCCATACATATATATGGGGAGGTACAAGCTCCAACTCGGTTTTACAGTGAAAACTGCAGGAACATCAAACCGGCACTAGGAAACAGACTGAGAAACCAGAGTATAAGTTTCTCCTGCAACCCGTTCCCTTTTTGCTAGATGAACGAACGTCTCTTCATATGCTCATTTCTGAGAGATATGTGTGTGTGAAAGCCGTCCTTCACATAGCTTGTTGGGAACACAAAGTTTCTCTTCAGATGCAAACTCCACTCCATACATATATATGGGGAGGTACAAGCTCCAACTCAGATTTACACTGAAAACTGCAGGAACTTCAAACCGGCACTAGGAAACAGACTGAGAAACCAGAGTAAATGTTTCTCCTTCAACCCGTTCCCTTTTTGCTAGATGAACGAACGTCTCTCCACATGCTCAGTTCTGAGAGATAAGTGTGTGTGAAAGCCGTCCTTCACATATCTTGTTGGGAACACAAAGTTTCTCTTCAGTTGCAAACTCCACTCCATACATATATATGGGGAGGTACTAGCTCCAACTCGGTTTAACAGTGAAAACTGCAGGAAATTCAAACCGGCACTAGGAATCAGCCTGAGAAACCAGAGTAAAAGTTTCTCCTGCAACCCGTTCCCTTTGTGCTAGATGAACGAACGTCTCTCCACATGCTCAGTTCTGAGAGAAAAGTGTGTGTGAAAGCCGTCCTTCACCTAGCTTGTTGGGAACACAAAGTTTCTCTTCAGTTGCAAACTCCACTCCATACATATATATGGGGAGGTTCTAGCTCCAACCCGGTTTTACAGTGAAAACTGCAGGAACTTCAAACCGGCACTAGGAAACAGACTGAGAAACCAGAGTAAAAGTTTCTCCTGCAACCCTTTCCCTTTGTGCTAGATGAACGAACGTCTCTTCACATGCTCAGTTATGAGAGATAAGTGTGTGTGAATGACGTTCTTCACCTAGCTTGTTGGGAACACAAAGTTTCTCTTCAGTTGCAAAATCCACTCCATACATATATATGGGGAGGTACTATCTCCAACTCGGTTTTACAGTGAAAACTGCAGGAAATTCAAATCGGCACTAGGAAACTGACTGAGAATCCAGAGTAATAATTTCTCCTGCAACCCGTTCACTTTGTGCTAGATGAACGAACGTCTCTCCACATGCTCAGTTCTGAGAGATAAGTGTGTGTGAAACCCGTCCTTCACCTAGCTTGTTGGGAACACAAAGTTTCTCTTAATTGCAATCCCCATTCCATACATATATATGGGGAGGTACAAGCTCCAACTCGGTTTTACAGAGAAAACTGCAGGAAATTCAAACCGGCACTAGGAAACAGCCTGAGAATCCAGAGAAAAAGTTTCCCCTGCAACCCGTTCCCTTTGTGCTAGATGAACGAACGTCTCTCCACATGCTCAGTTCTGAGAGACAATATTGTGTGAAAGCCGTCCTTCACCTAGCTTGTTGGGAACACAAAGTTTCTCTTCAGTTGCAAACTCCACTCCATACATATATATGGGAGGAACTAGCTCCAACTCTGTTTTACAGTGAAAACTGCAGGAACTTCAAAATGGCACTAGGAAACAGACTGAGAATCCAGAGTAAAAGTTTCTCCTGCAACCCGTTCCCTTGGTGCTAGATGAACGAACGTCTCTCCACATGCTCAGTTCTGAGAGATAAGTGTGTGTGAAAGCCGTCCTTCAACTAGCTTGTTGGGAACACAAAGTTTCTCTTCAGTTGCAAACTCCACTCCATACATATATATGGGGGGGGTACAAGCTCCAACTCGGTTTTACAGTGAAAACTGCAGGAACTTCAAACCGGCACTAGGAAACAGACTGAGAAACCAGAGTAAAAGTTTCTCCTGCAACCCGTTCCATTTGTGCTAGATGAACGAACGTCTCTTCATATGCTCAGTTCTGAGAGATAAGTGTGTGTGAAAGCCGTCCTTCACATAGCTTGTTGGGAACACAAAGTTTCTCTTCAGATGCAAACTCCACTCCATACATATATATGGGGAGGTACAAGCTCCAACTCAGATTTACACTGAAAACTGCAGGAACTTCAAACCGGCACTAGGAAACAGACTGAGAAACCAGAGTAAAATTTCTCCTTCAACCCGTTCCCTTTGTGCTAGATGAACGAACGTCTCTCCACATGCTCAGTTCTTAGAGATAAGTGTGTTAAAGCCGTCCTTCACCTAGCTTGTTGGGAACACAAAGTTTCTGTTCAGTTGCAAACACCACTCCATACATATATATGGGGAGGTACTAGCTCCAACTCGGTTTTACAGTGAAAACTGCAGGAAATTCAAACCGGCACTAGGAATCAGCCTGAGAAACCACAGTAACAGTTTCCCCTGCAACCCGTTCCCTTTGTGCTAGATGAACGAACGTCTCTCCACATGTTCAGTTCTGATAGACAAGTGTGTGTGAAAGCCGTCCTTCACCTAGCTTGTTGGGAACACAAAGATTCTCTTCAGTTGCAAACTCCACTCCATACATATATATGGGGAGGTTCTAGCTCCAACTCGGTTTTACAGTGAAAACTGCAGGAACATCAAACCGGCACTAGGAAGCAGACTGAGAAACCAGAGTAAATGTTTCCCCTGCAACCATTTCCCTTGTAGCTAGATGAACGAACGTCTCTCTACATGCTCAGTTCTGAGAGATAATTGTGTGTGTAAGATATCCTTCAAATATCTTGTTGGAAACACAAATTTTCTCTTCAGTTGCAAACTCCACTCCATACATATATATGGGGAGGTACTAGCTCCAACTCGTTTTTACTGTGAAAACTACAGGAACTTCACACCGGCACTAGGAAACAGACTGAGAAACCAGAGAAAAGTTTCTCCTGCAACCCGTTCCCTTTGTGCTAGATGAACGAACGTCTCTTCACATGCTCAGTTCTGAGAGATAAGTGTGTGTGAAAGCCGCCTTTCAACTAGCTTTTTGGGAACACAAAGTTTCCCTTCAGTTGCAAACTCCACTCCATACATATATATGGGGAGGTACTAGCTACAACTAGGTTTTACAGTGAAAAAAGCAGGAACTTCAAAACGGCACTAGGAAACAGACTGAGAAACCAGAGTAATAGTTTCTCCTGCAACCCGTTCCATTTGTGCTAGATGAACGAAATTCTCTCCACATGCTCAGTTCTGAGAGATAAGTGTGTGTTAAAGCCGTCCATCACCTAGCTTGTTGGGAACACAAAGTTTCTCTTCAGTTGCAAACTCAACTCCATACATATATATGGGGAGGTAATAGCTCCAACTCGGTTTTACAGTGAAAACTGCAGGAACTTCAAACCGGCACTTGGAAACAGACTGAGAAACCAGAGTAAAAGTTTCTCCTGCAACTCGTTCCCTTTGTGCTAGGTGAACGAACGTCTCTCCACATGCTCAGTTCTGAGAGATAAGTGTGTGTGAAAACCGTCCATCACCTAGCTTGATGGGAACACAAAGTTTCTCTTCAGTTGCAAACTCCACTCCATAAATATATATGGGGAGGAACTAACTCCAACTCGCTTTTACAGTGAAAACTGCAGGAACTTCAAACCGGCACTAGGAAACAGACTGAGAAACCAGAGTAAAAGTTTCTCCTGCAACACGTTTCTTTCATGCTAAATGAACGAACGTCTCTCCACATGCTCAGTTCTGAGAGATAAGTGTGTGTGAAAGCCGTACTTCACCTAGCTTGTTGGGAACACAAAGTTTCTCTTCAGTTGCAAACCCCACTCCATACATATATATGGGGAGGTACAAGCTCCAACTCGGTTTTACAGTGAAAACTGCAGGAACATCAAACCGGCCCTAGGAAACAAACTGAGAAACCAGAGTAAAAGTTTCTCCTGCAACCCGTTCCCTTTGTGCTAGATGAACGAACGTCTCTCCACATGCTCAGTTCTGAGAGATAATTGTGTGTGAAATCCGTCCTTCACCTAGCTTGTAGGGAACACAAAGTTTCTCTTCAGTTGCCAACTCCACTCCATACATATATATGGGGAAGTTCTAGCTCCAACTCGGTTTTACAGTGAAAACTGCAGGAACTTCAAACCGGCACTAGGAAACAGACTGAGAAAACAGAGTAAAATTTTTTCCTGCAACCCGTTCCCATTGTGCTAGATGAACGAAAGTCTCTCCACATGCTCAGTTCTGAGAGATAAGTGTGTGTGAAAGCCGTACTTCACCTAGCTTGTAGGGAACACAAAGTTTCTCTTCAGTTGCAAACCCCACTCCATACATATATATGGGGAGGTTCTAGCTCCAACTCGGTTTTACAGTGAAATCTGCAGGAACTTCAAACCGGCACTACTAAACAGACTGAGAAAACAGAGTAAAATTTTTTCCTGCAACCCGTTCCCATTGTGCTAGATGAACGAAAGTCTCTCCACATGCTCAGTTCTGAGAGATAAGTGTGTGTGAAAGCCGTCCTTCACCTAGCATGTTGGGAACACAAAGTTTCTCTTCAGTTGCAAACTCTACTCCATACATATATATGGGGATGTACTAGCTCCAACTCGGTTTTACAGTGAAAACAGCAGGAACATCAAACCGGCTCTAGGAAACAGACTGAGAAACCAGAGTAAAACTTTATCCTGCAACAATTTCCCTTTGGCTAGATGAACGAACGTCTCTCCACATGCTCAGTTCAGAGAGATAAGTGTGTGTGAAAGCCGTCTTTCAACTAGCTGTTTGGGAACACAAAGTTTCCCTTCAGTTGCAAACTCCACTCCATACATATATATGGGGAGGTTCTAGCTACAACTCGGTTTTACAGTGAAAACTGCAGGAACTTCAAAACGGCACTAGGAAACAGACTGAGAAACCAGAGTAATAGTTTCTACTTCAACCCGGTCCATTTGTGCTAGATGAACGAAATTCTCTCCACATGCTCAGTTCTGAGAGATAAGTGTGTGTGAAAGCCGTCCTTCAACTAGCTTGTTGGGAACACAAAGTTTCTCTTCATTTGCAAACTCCACTCCATACATATATATGGGGAGGTACTAGCTCCAACTCGGTTTTACAGTGAAAACTGCAGGAAATTCAAACCGGCACTTGGAAACAGACTGAGAAACCAGAGTAAAAGTTTCTCCTGCAACCCGTTCCCTTTGTGCTAGGTGAACGAACGTCTCTCCACATGCTCAGTTCTGAGAGATAAGTGTGTGTGAAAGCCGCCCATCATCTAGCTTGTTGGGAACACAAAGTTTCTCTTCAGTTGCAAACTCCACTCCATAAATATATATGGGGAGGTACTAACTCCAACTCGCTTTTACAGTGAAAACTGCAGGAACTTCAAACCGGCACTAGGAAACAGACTGAGAAACCAGAGTAAAAGTTTCTCCTGCAACACGTTTCTTTCATGCTAAATGAACGAACGTCTCTCCACATGCTCAGTTCTGAGAGATAAGTGTGTGTGAAAGCCGTACTTCACCTAGCTTGTTGGGAACACAAAGTTTCTCTTCAGTTGCAAACTCCACTCCCTATATATATATGGGGAGGTACAGCTCCAACTCGGTTTTACAGTGAAAACTGCAGGAACATCAAACCGGCCCTAGGAAACAAACTGAGATAACAGAGTAAAATTTTTTCCTGCAACCCGTTCCCATTGTGCTAGATGAACGAAAGTCTCTCCACATGCTCAGTTCTGAGAGATAAGTGTGTGTGAAAGCCGTCCTTCACCTTGCTTGTAGGGAATACAAAGTTTCTCTTCAGTTGCAAACCCCACTCCATACATATATATGGGGAGGTTCTAGCTCCAACTCGGTTTTACAGTGAAAACTGCAGGAACTTCTAACCAGCACTAGGAAACAGACTGAGAAACCAGAGTAAAAGTTTCCCTGCAACCCGTTCCCTTTGTGCTAGATGAACGAACGTCTCTCCACATGCTCAGTTCTGAGAGATAAGTGTGTGTGAAAGCCGTCCTTCACCTAGCATGTTGGGAACACAAAGTTTCTCTTCAGTTGCAAACTCTACTCCATACATATATATGGGGATGTACTAGCTCCAACTCGGTTTTACAGTGAAAACAGCAGGAACATCAAACCGGCTCTAGGAAACAGACTGAGAAACCAGAGTAAAAGTTTATCCTGCAACACTTTCCCTTTGGCTAGATGAACGAACGTCTCTCCACATGCTCAGTTCAGAGAGATAAGTGTGTGTGAAAGCCGTCCTTCACCTAGCTTGTTGGGAACACAAAGATTCTCTTCAGTTGCAAACACCAATTCATACATATGTATGGGGAGGTACTAGCTCCAAATCGGTTTTACAGTGAAAACTGCAGTAACTTCAAATCAGCACTAGGAAACAGACTGAGAAACCAGAGTAAAATTTCTCTTGCAACCCGCTCCCTTGGTGCTAGATGAACGAACGTCTCTACACATGCTCAGTTCTGAGAGATAAGTGTGTGTGAAAGCAGTCCTTCATTTAGCTTGTTGGGAACACATAGTTTCTCTTCAGTTGCTAACTCCACTCCATATATATATATGGGGAGGTACTAGCTCCAACTCGGTTTTACAGTGATAACTGCAGGAACTTCAAACCGGCACTAGGAAACAGACTGAGAAACCAGGGTAAAAGTTTCTCCTGCAACCCGTTCCCTTGGTGCTAGATGAACGAACGTCTCTCCACATGCTCAGTTCTGAGAGACAAGTGTGTGTGTAATCCGTCCTTCAAATTTCATGTTGGAAACACAAATTTTCTCTTCAGTTGCAAACTCTACTCCATACATATATATGGGGATGTACTAGCTCCAACTCGGTTTTACAGTGAAAACTGCAGGAAAATCAAACCGGCTCTAGGAAACAGACTGAGAAACCAGAGTAAAAGTTCCTCCTGCAACACTTTCCCTTTGGCTAGATGAACGAACGTCTCTCCACATGCTCAGTTCTGAGAGATAAGTGTGTGTGAAAGCCGTCCTTCACCTAGCTTGTTGGGAACACAAAGATTCTCTTCTGTTGCAAACTCCAATCCATACATATGTATGGGGATGTACAAGCTCCAACTCGGTTTTACAGTGAAAACTGCAGGAACTTCAAATCGGCACTAGGAAACAGACTGAGAATCCAGAGTAAAATTTCTCTTGCAACCCGCTCCCTTGGTGCTAGATGAACGAACGTCTCTACCCATGCTCAGTTCTGAGAGATAAGTGTGTGTGAAAGCCGTCCTTCAATTAGCTTGTTGGGAACACATAGTTTCTCTTCAGTTGCTAACTCCACTCCATACATATATATGGGGAGGTACTAGCTCCAACTCGGTTTTACAGTGATAACTGCAGGAACTTCAAACCGGCACTAGGAAAGAGACTGAGAAACCAGGATAAAAGTTTCTCCTGCAACCCGTTCCCTTGGTGCTAGATGAACGAACGACTCTCCACATGCTCAGTTCTGAGAGATAAGTGTGTGTGTAAGCTGTCCTTCAAATATCTTGTTGGAAACACAAATTTTCTCTTCAGTTGCAAACTCCACTCCATACATATATATGGGGAGGTACTAGCTCCAACTCGTTTTTACTGTGAAAACTGCAGGAACTTCAAAACCGCACTAGGAAACAGACTGAGAAACCAGAGTAAAAGTTTCCCCTGCAACCCGTTCCCTTTGTGCTAGATGAACGAACGTCTCTCCACATGCTCAGTTCTGAGAGATAAGTGTGTGTGAAAGCCGTCTTTCAACTAGCTTGTTGGGAACACAAAGTTTCTCTTCAGTTGCAAACTCCACTCCATACATATATATGGGGAAGTTCTAGCTCCAACTCAGTTTTACAGTGAAAACTGCAGGAACTTCAAAACGGCACTAGGAAACAGAATGAGAAACCAGAGTTAAAGTTTCTCCTGTAACCCGTTCCCTTTGTGCTAGATGAACGAACGTCTCTCCACATGCTCAGTTCTGAGAGATAAGTGTGTGTGAAAGCCGTCCTTCACCTAGCTTGTTAGGAGCACAAAGTTTCTCTTCAGTTGCAAACTCCAATCCATACATATATATGGGGAGGTACTAGCTCCAACTCGGTATTAAAGTGAAAACTGCAGAAACATGTTACCGGCACTAGGAAACAGACTGAGATACCAGAGTAAAAGTTTCCCCTGCAACCCGATCCTTTTGTGCTAGATGAACGAACGTCTATCCACATGCTCAGTTCTGAGAGATAAGTGTGTGTGAAAGCCGTCCTTCACCTAGCTTGTTGGGAACACAAAGTTTCTCTTCAGTTGCAAACTCCACTCCATACATATATATGGGGAGGTACTAGCTACAACTCGGTTTTACAGTGAAAACTGCAGGAACTTCAAACCGGCACTAGGAAACAGACTGAGAGACCAGAGTAAAAGTTTCCCCTGCAACCCGTTCCCTTTGTGCTAGATGAATGAACGTCTCTCCACATGCTCAGTTCTGAGAGATAACTGTGTGTGAAAGCCGTCCTTCACCTAGCTTGTTGGGAACACAAAGTTTCTCTTCAGTTGCAAACTCCACTCCATACATATATATGGGGAGGTACTAGATCCAACTCGCTTTTACAGTGAAATCTGCAGGAACTTCTAACCGGCACTAGGAAACAGAATGAGAACCAGAGTAAAAGTTTCTCCTGCAACCCGTTTCCTTCGTGCTAGATGAACGAACGTCTCTCCACATGCTCAGTTCTTAGAGATAAGTGTGTTAAAGCCGTCCTTCAACTAGCTTGTTGGGAACACAAAGTTTCTCTTCAGTTGAAAACACCACTCCATACATATATATGGGGAGGTACTAGCTCCAACTCGGTTTTACAGTGAAAACTGCAGGAACTTCAAACCGGCACTAGGAAACTCACTGAGAAACCAGAGTAATAGTTTCTCCTGCAACCCGTTCTCTTTGTGCGAGATGAACGAACGTCTCTCCACATGCTCAGTTCTGAGAGATAAGTGTGTGTGAAAGCCGTCCTTCACCTAGCTGGTAGGGAACACAAAGTTTCTCTTCAGTTGCAAACTCTACTCCATACAAATATATGGGGATGTACTAGCTCCAACTCGGTTTTACAGTGAAAACAGCAGGAACTTCAAACCGGCACTAGGAAACAGACGGAGAAACCAGAGTAAAAGTTTCTCCTGCAACACTTTCACATTGGCTAGATGAACGAACGTCTCTCCACATGCTCAGTTCTGAGAGATAAGTGTGTGTGAAAGCCGTCCTTCACCTAGCTTGTTGGGAACACAATGATTCTCTTCAGGTGCAAACTCCAATCCATACATATGTATGGGGAGGTACTAGCTCCAACTCGGTTTTACAGTGAAAACTGCAGGAACTTCAAACCGGCACTAGGAAACAGACTGAGAAACCAGGGTAAAAGTTTCTCCAGCAACCTGTTCCCTTGATGCTAGATGAACGAACGTCTCTCCACATGCTCAGTTCTGAGAGATAAGTGTGTGTGTAAGCCGTCCTTCAAATATCTTCTTGGAAACACAAATTTTCTCTTCAGATGCAAACTCCACTCCATACATATATATGGGAAGGAACTAGCTGCAACTCGTTTTTACTGTGAAAACTGCAGGAACTTCAAACCGGCACTAGGAAACAGACTGAGAAACCAGAGTAAAAGTTTCTCCTGCAACCCGTTCCCTTTGTGCTAGATGAACGAACGTCTCTCCACATGCTCTGTTCTGAGAGACAAGTGTGTGTGAAAGCCGTCCTACACCTAGTTTTTTGGGAACACAAAGTTTCTCTTAAGTTGCAAACTCCTCTCCTTACATATATATGGGAGGAACTAGCTCCAACTCTGTTTTAAAGTGAAAACTGCAGGAACTTCAAAATGGCACTAGGAAACAGACTGAGAAACCAGAGTAAAAGTTTCTCTTGCAAACCTTTCCCTTTGTGCTAGATGAACGAACTTCTCTCCGCATGCTCACTTCTGAGGGATAAGTGTGTGTGAATGCCGTTCTTCACCTAGCTTGTTGGGAACACAAAGTTTCTCTTCAGTTGCAAACCCCACTCCATACATATATATGGGGAGGTACTAGCTCCAACTCGGTTTTACAGTGAAAACTGCAGGAAATTCAAATCGGCACTAGGAAACTGACTGAGAATCCAGAGTAAAAGTTTCTCCTGCAACACGTTCCCTTGGTGCTAGATGAACGAACGTCTCTCCACATGCTCATTTCTGAGAGATAAGTGTGTGTGAAAGCCGTACTTCACCTAGCTTGTTGGGAACACAAAGTTTCTCTTCAGTTGCAAACTCCATTCCTTACATATATATGGGGAGGTACAAGATCCAACTCGGGTTTACAGTGAAAACTGAAGGAACTTCAAACCGGCACTAGGAAACAGACTGAGAAACCAGAGTAATAGTTTCTCCTGCAACCCGTTCCCTTTGTGCTAGATGAACGAACGTCTCTCCACATGCTGAGTTCTGAGAGATAAGTGTGTGTGAAAGCAGTCCTTCACCTAGCTTGTTGGGAACACAAAGTTTCTCTTAAGTGCAATCCCCATTCCATACATATAAATGGGGAGGTACAAGCTCCAACTCGGTTTTACAGAGAAAACTGCAGGAATTTCAAACCGGCACTAGGAAACAGCCTGAGAAACCAGAGTAAAAGTTTCCCCTGCAACCCGTTCCCTTTGTGCTAGATGAACGAACGTCTCTCCACATGCTCAGTTCTGAGAGACAAGTGTGTGTGAAAGCCGTCCTTCACCTAGCTTGTTGGGAACACAAAGATTCTCTTCAGTTGCAAACTCCACTCCATACATATATATGGGAGGAACTAGCTCCAACTCTGTTTTACAGTGAAAACTGCAGGAACTTCAAAATGGCACTAGGAAACAGACTGAGAATCCAGAGTAGAAGTTTCTCCTGCAAACCGTTCCCTTTGTGCTAGATGAACGAACGTCTCTCCACATGCTCAGTTCTGAGAGATAAGTGTGTGTGAAAGCCGTACTTCACTTAGCTTTTTGGGAACACAAAGTTTCTCTTCAGTTGCAAACTCCACTCCATACATATATATGGGGAGGTACTAGCTCCAACTCGTTTTTACTGTGAAAACTGCAGGAACATTAAACCGGCACTAGGAAACAGACTGAGAAACCAGAGTAAAACTTTCTCCTGTAAACCGTTCCCTTTGTGCTAGATGAACGAACGTCTCTCCACATGCTCAGTTCTGAGAGATAAGTGTGTGTGAAAGCCGTCTTTCAACAAGCTTTTTGGGAACACAAAGTTTCTCTTCAGTTGCAAACTCCACTCCATACATATATATGGGGAGGTACTAGCTACAACTCGGTTTTACAGTGAAAACTGCAGGAACTTCAAAACGGCACTAGGAAACAGACTGAGAAACCAGAGTAAACGTTTCTCCTGCAACCCGTTCCCTATGTGCTAGATGAACGAACGTCTCTCCACATGCTCAGTTCTGAGAGATAAGTGTGTGTGAAAGCCGTCCTTCAACTAGCTTGTTGGGAACACAAAGTTTCTCTTCATTTGCAAACTCCACTCCATACATATATATGGGGAGGTACTAGCTCCAACTCGGTTTTACAGTGAAAACTGCAGGAACTTCAAACCGGCACTTGGAAACAGACTGAGAAACCAGAGAAAAAGTTTCTCCTGCAACCCGTTCCCTTTGTGCTAGATGAACGAACGTCTCTCCACATGCTCAGTTCTGAGAGATAAGTGTGTGTGAAAGCCGTCCATCACCTAGCTTGTTGGGAACACAAAGTTTCTCTTCAGTTGCAAACTCCACTCCATAAATATATATGGGGAGGTACTAACTCCAACTCGCTTTTACAGTGAAAACTGCAGGAACTTCAAACCACACTAGGAAACAGACTGAGAAACCAGAGTAAAAGTTTCTCCTGCAACACGTTTCTTTCATGCTAGATGAACGAACGTCTCTCCACATGCTCAGTTCTGAGAGATAATTGTGTGTGAAAGCCGTCCTTCACCTAGCTTGTTGGGAACACAAAGTTTCTCTTCAGTTGCAAACTCCACTCCATACATATATATGGGGAGGTACTAGCTCCAACTCGGTTTTACAGTGAAAACTGCAGGAACATCTAACCGGCACTAGGAAACAGACTGAGAAACCAGAGTAAAAGTTTCTCCTGCAACCCATTCCCTTTGTGATAGATGAACGAACGTCTCTCCACATGCTCAGTTCTGAGAGATAAGTGTGTGTGAAATCCGTCCTTCACCTAGCTTGTAGGGAACACAAAGTTTCTCTTCAGTTGCCAACTCCACTCCATACATATATATGGGGAGGTTCTAGCTCCAACTCGGTTTTACAGTGAAAACTGCAGGAACTTCAAACCGGCACTAGGAAACAGACTGCGAAAACAGAGTAAAAGTTTTTCTTGCAACCCGTTCATATTGTGCTAGATGAACGAACGTCTCTCCACATGCTCAGTTCTGAGAGATAAGTGTGTGTGAAAGCCGTCCTTCACCTAGCTTGTAGGGAACACAAAGTTTCTCTTCAGTTGCAAACTCCACTCCATACATATATATGGGGAGGTTCAAGCTCCAACTCGGTTTTACAGTGAAAACTGCAGGAACTTCTAACCGGCACTAGGAAACAGAGTGAAAAACCAGAGTAAAAGTTTCCCTGCAACCCGTTCCCTTTGTGCTAGATGAACGAACGTCTCACCACATGCTCAGTTCTGAGAGATAAGTGTGTGTGAAAGCCGTCCTTCACCTAGCATGTTGGGAACACAAAGTTTCTCTTCAGTTGCAAACTCTACTCCATACATATATATGGGGATGTACTAGCTCCAACTCGGTTTTACAGTGAAAACAGCAGGAACATCAAACCGGCTCTAGGAAACAGACTGAGAAACCAGAGTAAAAGTTTCTCCTGCAACACTTTCCCTTTGGCTAGATGAACGAACGTCTCTCCACATGCTCAGTTCTGAGAGATAAGTGTGTGTGAAAGCCGTCCTTCACCTAGCTTGTTGGGAACACAAAGATTCTCCTCAGTTGCAAACTCCAATCCATACATATGTATGGGGAGGTACTAGCTCCAACTAGTTTTTACAGTGAAAACTGCAGTAATTTCAAATCGGCACTAGGAAACAGACTGAGAAACCAGAGTAAAATTTCTCTTGCAACCCGCTCCCTTGGTGCTAGATGAATGAACGTCTCTACACATGCTCAGTTCTGAGAGATAAGTGTGTGTGAAAGCCGTCCTTCACTTAGCTTGTTGGGAACACATAGTTTCTCTTCAGTTGCAAACTCCACTCCATACATATATATGGGGAGGTACTAGCTCCAACTCGGTTTTACAGTGATAACTGCAGGAACTTCAAACCGGCACTAGGAAACAGACTGAGAAACCAGGGTAAAAGTTTCTCCTGCAACCAGTTCCCTTGGTGCTAGATGAACGAACGTCTCTCCACATGCTCAGTTCTGAGAGATAAGTGTGTGTGTAAGCCGTCCTTCAAATACTTGTTGGAAACACAAATTTTCTCTTCAGTTGCAAACTCTACTCCATACATATATATGGGGATGTACTAGCTCCAACTCGGTTTTACAGTGAAAACAGCAGGAAAATCAAACCGGCTCTAGGAAACAGACAGAGAAACCAGAGTAAAAGTTCCTCCTGCAACACTTTCCCTTTGTGCTAGATGAACGAACGTCTCTCCACATGCTCAGTTCTGAGAGATAAGTGTGTGTGAAAGCCGTCCATCACCTAGCTTGTTGGGAACACAAAGTTTCTCTTCAGTTGCAAACTCCACTCCATAAATATATATGGGGAGGTACTAACTCCAACTCGCTTTTACAGTGAAAACTGCAGGAACTTCAAACCGGCACTAGGAAACAGACTGAGAAACCAGAGTAAAAGTTTCTCCTGCAACACGTTTCTTTCATGCTAGATGAACGAACGTCTCTCCACATGCTCAGTTCTGAGAGATAATTGTGTGTGAAAGCCGTCCTTCACCTAGCTTGTTGGGAACACAAAGTTTCTCTTCAGTTGCAAACTCCACTCCATACATATATATGGGGAGGTACTAGCTCCAACTCGGTTTTACAGTGAAAACTGCAGGAACATCTAACCGGCACTAGGAAACAGACTGAGAAACCAGAGTAAAAGTTTCTCCTGCAACCCATTCCCTTTGTGATAGATGAACGAACGTCTCTCCACATGCTCAGTTCTGAGAGATAAGTGTGTGTGAAATCCGTCCTTCTCCTAGCTTGTAGGGAACACAAAGTTTCTCTTCAGTTGCCAACTCCACTCCATACATATATATGGGGAGGTTCTAGCTCCAACTCGGTTTTACAGTGAAAACTGCAGGAACTTCAAACCGGCACTAGGAAACAGACTGCGATAACAGAGTAAAAGTTTTCCTTGCAACCCGTTCATATTGTGCTAGATGAACGAACGTCTCTCCACATGCTCAGTTCTGAGAGATAAGTGTGTGTGAAAGCCGTCCTTCACCTAGCTTGTAGGGAACACAAAGTTTCTCTTCAGTTGCAAACTCCACTCCATACATATATATGGGGAGGTTCAAGCTCCAACTCGGTTTTACAGTGAAAACTGCAGGAACTTCTAACCGGCACTAGGAAACAGAGTGAAAAACCAGAGTAAAAGTTTCCCTGCAACCCGTTCCCTTTGTGCTAGATGAACGAACGTCTCACCACATGCTCAGTTCTGAGAGATAAGTGTGTGTGAAAGCCGTCCTTCACCTAGCATGTTGGGAACACAAAGTTTCTCTTCAGTTGCAAACTCTACTCCATACATATATATGGGGATGTACTAGCTCCAACTCGGTTTTACAGTGAAAACAGCAGGAACATCAAACCGGCTCTAGGAAACAGACTGAGAAACCAGAGTAAAAGTTTCCCCTGCAACACTTTCCCTTTGGCTAGATGAACGAACGTCTCTCCACATGCTCAGTTCTGAGAGATAAGTGTGTGTGAAAGCCGTCCTTCACCTAGCTTGTTGGGAACACAAAGATTCTCCTCAGTTGCAAACTCCAATCCATACATATGTATGGGGAGGTACTAGCTCCAACTAGTTTTTACAGTGAAAACTGCAGTAATTTCAAATCGGCACTAGGAAACAGACTGAGAAACCAGAGTAAAATTTCTCTTGCAACCCGCTCCCTTGGTGCTAGATGAATGAACGTCTCTACACATGCTCAGTTCTGAGAGATAAGTGTGTGTGAAAGCCGTCCTTCACTTAGCTTGTTGGGAACACATAGTTTCTCTTCAGTTGCAAACTCCACTCCATACATATATATGGGGAGGTACTAGCTCCAACTCGGTTTTACAGTGATAAATGCAGGAACTTCAAACCGGCACTGGGAAACAGACTGAGAAACCAGGGTAAAAGTTTCTCCTGCAACCAGTTCCCTTGGTGCTAGATGAACGAACGTCTCTCCACATGCTCAGTTCTGAGAGATAAGTGTGTGTGTAAGCCGTCCTTCAAATACTTGTTGGAAACACAAATTTTCTCTTCAGTTGCAAACTCTACTCCATACATATATATGGGGATGTACTAGCTCCAACTCGGTTTTACAGTGAAAACAGCAGGAAAATCAAACCGGCTCTAGGAAACAGACAGAGAAACCAGAGTAAAAGTTCCTCCTGCAACACTTTCCCTTTGGCTAGATGAACGAACATCTCTCCACATGCTCAGTTCTGAGAGATAAGTGTGTGTGAAAGCCGTCCTTCACCTAGCTTGTTGGGAACACAAAGATTCTCTTCTGTTGCAAACTCCAATCCATACATATGTATGGGGATATACAAGCTCCAACTCGGTTTTACAGTGAAAACTGCAGGAACTTCAAATCGGCACTAGGAAACAGACTGAGAAACCAGAGTAAAATTTCTCTTGCAACCCGCTCCCTTGGTTCTAGATGAACGAACGTCCCTACACATGCTCAGTTCTGAGAGATAAGTGTGTGTGAAAGCCGAACTTCACTTAGCTTGTTGGGAACACATAGTTTCTCTTCAGTTGCTAACTCCACTCCATACATATATATGGGGAGGTACTAACTCCAACTCGGTTTTACAGTGATAACTGCAGGAACTTCAAACCGGCACTAGGAAACAGACTGAGAAACCAGGGTAAAAGTTTCTCCTGCAACCCGTTCCCTTGGTGCTAGATGAACGAACGTCTCTCCACATGCTCAGTTCTGAGAGATAAGTGTGTGTGTAAGCCGTCCTTCAAATATCTTGTTGGAAACACAAATTTTCTCTTCAGTTGCAAACTCCAGTCCATACATATACATGGGGAGGTACTAGCTCCAACTCGTTTTTACTGTGAAAACTGCAGGAACTTCAAAACCGCACTAGGAAACAGACTGAGAAACCAGAGTAAATGTTTCCCCTGCAACCCGTTCCATTTGTGCTAGATGAACGAACGTCTCTCCACATGCTCAGTTCTGAGAGATAAGTGTGTGTGAAAGCCGTCCTTCACCTAGCTTGTTGGGAACACAAAGTTTCTCTTCAGTTGCAAAATCCATTCCATACATATATATGGGGAGGTTCTAGCTCCAACTCGGTTTTACAGTGAAAACTGCAGAAACTTCAAAACGGCACTAGGAAACAGACTGAGAAACCAGAGTTAAAGTTTCTCCTGTAACCCGTTCCCTTTGTGCTAGATGAACGAACGTCTCTCCACATGCTCAGTTCTGAGAGATAAGTGTGTGTGAAAGCCGTCCTTCACCATGCTTGTTAGGAGCACAAAGTTTCCCTTCAGTTGCAAACTCCAATCCATACATATATATGGGGAGGTACTAGCTCCAACTCGGTATTAAATTGAAAACTGCAGAAACATGTTACCGGCACTAGGAAACAGACTGAGAAACCAGAGTAAAAGTTTCCCCTGCAACCCGATCCTTTTGTGCTAGATGAACGAACGTCTATCCACATGCTCAGTTCTGAGAGATAAGTGTGTGTGAAAGCCGTCCTTCACCTAGCTTGTTGGGAACACAAAGTTTCTCTTCATTTGCAAACTCCACTCCATACATATATATGGGGAGGTACTAGCTCCAACTCGGTTTTACAGTGAAAACTGCAGGAACTTCAAACCGGCACTAGGAAACAGACTGAGAAACCAGAGTAAAAGTTTCTCCTGCAACCCGTTCCATTTGTGCTAGATGAATGAACGTCTCTCCACATGCTCAGTTCTGAGAGATAAGTGGGTGTGAAAGCCGTCCTTCACCTAGCTTGTTGGGAACACAAAGTTTCTCTTCAGTTGCTAACTCCACTCCATACATATATATGGGGAGGTACTAGCTCCAACTCTGTTTTACAGAGAAAACTGCAGGAACTTCAAACCGGCACTAGGAAACAGACTGAGAAACCAGGGTAAAAGTTTCTCCTGCAACCCGTTCCCTTGGTGCTAGATGAACGAACGTCTCTCCACATGCTCAGTTCTGAGAGATAAGTGTGTGTGTAAGCCGTCCTTCAAATATCTTGTTGGAAACACAAATTTTCTCTTCAGTTGCAAACTCCACTCCATACATATACATGGGGAGGTACTAGCTCCAACTCGTTTTTACTGTGAAAACTGCAGGAACTTCAAAACCGCACTAGGAAACAGACTGAGAAACCAGAGTAAAAGTTTCCCCTGCAACCCGTTCCCTTTGTGCTAGATGAACGAACGTCTCTCCACATGCTCAGTTCTGAGAGATAAGTGTGTGTGAAAGCCGTCCTTCACCTAGCTTGTTGGGAACACAATGATTCTCTTCAGTTGCAAACTCTAATCCATACATATGTATGGGGAGGTACTAGCTCCAACTCGGTTTTACATTGAAAACTGCAGTAACTTCAAATCGGCACTAGGAAACAGACTGAGAAACCACACTAAAATTTCTCTTGCAACCCGCTCCCTTGGTGCTAGATGAACGAACGTCTCTACACATGCTAAGTTTTGAGAGATAAGTGTGTGTGAAAGCCGTCCTTCACTTAGCTTGTAGGGAACACAAAGTTTCTCTTTAGTTGCTAACTCCACTCCATACATATATATGGGGAGGTACTAGCTCCAACTCTGTTTTACAGTGAAAACTGCAGGAACTTCAAACCGGCACTAGGAAACAGACTGAGAAACCAGGGTAAAAGTTTCTCCTGCAACCCGTTCCCTTGGTGCTAGATGAACGAACGTCTCTCCACATGCTCAGTTCTGAGAGATAAGTGTGTGTGTAAGCCGTCCTTCAAATATCTTGTTGGAAACACAAATTTTCTTTTCAGTTGCAAACTCCACTCCATACATATACATGGGGAGGTACTAGCTCCAACTCGTTTTTACTGTGAAAAATGCAGGAACTTCAAAACCGCACTAGGAAACAGACTGAGAAACCAGGGTAAAAGTTTCTACTGCAACCCGTTCCCTTGGTGCTAGATGAACGAACGTCTCTCCACATGCTCAGTTCTGAGAGGTAAGTGTGCGTGAAAGCCGTACTTCACCTACCTTGTTGGGAACACAAAGTTTCTCTTCAGTTACAAACTTTACTCCATACAAATATATGGGGATGTACTAGTTCCAACTCGGTTTTACAGTGAAAACTGCAGGAACTTCAAACCGGCACTAGGAAACAGACGGAGAAACCAGAGTAAAGGTTTCTGTTTCAACCTGTTCCCTTTTTGCTAGATGAAAGAACGTCTCTCCACATGCTCAGTTCTCAGATATAAGTTTGTGTGAAAGCCGTCCTTCACCTAGATTGTTGGGAACACATAGATTCTTTTCATTTGCATATTCCAATCCATACATATATATGGGGAGGTACTAGCTCCAACAGCATTTTACAGTGAAAACTGCAGGAAAATCAAACCGGCACTAGGAAACACATTGAGATAATAGAGTAAAAGTATCTCCTGCTTCCCGTTCCCTTTGAGCTAGATGAACGAACGTTTATCCAAATGCTCATTTCTCAGAGATAAGTTTGTGTGAAAGCCGTCCTTCACCTTACTTGTTGGGAACACTAAGTTTCTTTTCAGTTGCATACTCCACTCCATACAAATATATGGGCAGGTACTATCTCCAATTCGGTTTTACACTGAATACTGCAGGAACTTCAAACAGGCACTAGGAAACACAGTGAGAAACAGAGTAAAAATTTATACTTCAACCCATTCCCTTTGTGCTAGATGAACGAACGACTCTCCACATGCTCAGTTCTCAGATATAAGTTTGTGTGAAAGCCGTCCTTCACCTAGATTGTTGGGAACACATAGATTCTTTTCATTTGCATACTCCAATCCATACATATATATGGGGAGGTACTAGCTCCAACAGCATTTTACAGTGAAAACTGCAGGAAATTCTAACCGGCACTAGGAAACAGACTGAGAAACCAGAGTAAACGTTTTTCCTGCAACCCGTTCCCTCTGTGCTAGATGAACGAACGTCTCTCCACATGCTCAGTTCTGAGAGATAAGTGTGTGTGAAAGCCGTCCTTCACCTAGCTTGTAGGGAACACAAAGTTTCTCTTCAGTTGCAAACTCCACTCCATACATATATATGGGGAGGTTCTAGCTCCAACTCGGTTTTACAGTGAAAACTGCAGGAACTTCAAACCGGCACTAGGAAACAGACTGAGAAACCAGAGTAAAAATTTTTCCTGCAACCCGTTCCCTTTGTGCTAGATGAACGAACGTCTCTCCACATGCTCAGTTCTGAGAGGTAAGTGTGCGTGAAAGGCGTTCTTCACCTACCTTGTTGGGAACACAAAGTTTCTCTTCAGTTGCAAACTCTACTCCATACAAATATATGGGGATGTACTAGCTCCAACTCGGTTTTACAGTGAAAACAGCAGGAACTTCAAACCGGCACTAGGAAACAGACGGAGAAACCAGAGTAAAAGTTTCTCCTACAACACTTTCACATTGGCTAGATGAACGAACGTCTCTCCACATGCTCAGTTCTGAGAGATAAGTGTGTGTGAAAGCCGTCCTTCACCTAGCTTGTTGGGAACACAATGATTCTCTTTAGTTGCAAACTCCAATCCATACATATGTATGGGGAGGTACTAGCTCCAACTCGGTTTTACATTGAAAACTGCAGTAATTTCAAATCGGCACTAGGAAACAGACTGAGAAACCACAGTAAAATTTCTCTTGCAACCCGCTCCCTTGGTGCTAGATGAACGAACGTCTCTACACATGCTAAGTTCTGAGAGATATGTGTGTGTGAAAGCCGTCCTTCACTTAGCTTGTTGGGAACACAAAGTTTCTCTTAATGTTGCTAACTCCACTCCATACATATATATGGGTAGGTACTAGCTCCAACTCTGTTTTACAGAGAAAACTGCAGGAACTTCAAACCGGCACTAGGAAACAGACTGAGAAACCAGGGTAAAAGTTTCTCCTGCAAACCGTTCCCTTGGTGCTAGATGAACGAACGTCTCTCCACATGCTCAGTTCTGAGAGATAAGTGTGTGTGTAAGCCGTCCTTCAAATATCTTGTTGGAAACACAAATTTTCTCTTCAGTTGCAAACTCCACTCCATACATATACATGGGGAGGTACTAGCTCCAACTCGTTTTTACTGTGAAAACTGCAGGAAATTCAAAACCGCACTAGGAAACAGACTGAGAAACCAGAGTAAAAGTTTCCCCTGCAACCCGTTCCCTTTGTGCTAGATGAACGAACGTCTCTCCACATGCTCAGTTCTGAGAGGTAAGTGTGAGTGAAAGCCGTTCTTCACCTTCCTTGTTGGGAACACAAAGTTTCTCTTCAGTTGCAAACTCTAATCCATACAAATATATGGGGATGTACTAGCTCCAACTCGGTTTTACAGTGAAAACAGCAGGAACTTCAAACCGGCACTAGGAAACAGACGGAGAAACCAGAGTAAAAGTTTCTCCTGCAACACTTTCACATTGGCTAGATGAACGAACGTCTCTCCACATGCTCAGTTCTGAGAGATAAGTGTGTGTGAAAGCCGTCCTTCACCTAGCTTGTTGGGAACACAATGATTCTCTTCAGTTGCAAACTCCAATCCATACATATGTATGGGGAGGTACTAGCTCCAACTCGGTTTTACATTGAAAACTGCAGTAACTTCAAATCGGCACTAAGAAACAGACTGAGAAACCACACTAAAATTTCTCTTGCAACCCGCTCCCTTGGTGCTAGATGAACGAACGTCTCTACACATGCTAAGTTTTGAGAGATAAGTGTGTGTGAAAGCCGTCCTTCACTTAGCTTGTAGGGAACACAAAGTTTCTCTTTAGTTGCTAACTCCACTCCATACATATATATGGGGAGGTACTAGCTCCAACTCTGTTTTACAGTGAAAACTGCAGGAACTTCAAACCGGCACTAGGAAACAGACTGAGAAACCAGGGTAAAAGTTTCTCCTGCAACCCGTTCCCTTGGTGCTAGATGAACGAACGTCTCTCCACATGCTCAGTTCTGAGAGATAAGTGTGTGTGTAAGCCGTCCTTCAAATATCTTGTTGGAAAAACAAATTTTCTCTTCAGTTGCAAACTCCACTCCATACATATACATGGGGAGGTACTAGCTCCAACTCGTTTTTACTGTGAAAAATGCAGGAACTTCAAAACCGCACTAGGAAACAGACTGAGAAACCAGGGTAAAAGTTTCTACTGCAACCCGTTCCCTTGGTGCTAGATGAACGAACGTCTCTCCACATGCTCAGTTCTGAGAGGTAAGTGTGCGTGAAAGACGTTCTTCACCTACCTTGTTGGGAACACAAAGTTTCTCTTCAGTTGCAAACTCCAATCCATACATATATATGGGGAGGTACTAGCTCCAACTCGGTATTAAAGTGAAAACTGCAGAAACATGTTACCGGCACTAGGAAACAGACTGAGATACCAGAGTAAAAGTTTCCCCTGCAACCCGATCCTTTTGTGCTAGATGAACGAACGTCTATCCACATGCTCAGTTCTGAGAAATAAGTGTGTGTGAAAGCCGTCCTTCACCTAGCTTGTTGGGAACACAAAGTTTCTCTTCATTTGCAAACTCCACTCCATACATATATATGGGGAGGTACTAGCTCCAACTCGGTTTTACAGTGAAAACTGCAGGAACTTCAAACCGGCACTAGGAAACAGACTGAGAAACCAGAGTAAAAGTTTCTCCTGCAACCCGTTCCCTTTGTGCTAGATGAACGAACGTCTCTCCACATGCTCAGTTCTGAGAGATAAGTGTGTGTGAAAGCCGTCCTTCACCTAGCTTTTTGGGAACACAAAGTTTCTCTTCAGTTGCAAACTCCACTCCATACATATATATGGGGAGGTACTAGATCCAACTCGCTTTTACAGTGAAATCTGCAGGAAATTCAAACCGGCACTAGGAAACAGACTGAGAAACCAGAGTTAAAGTTTCTCCTGTAACCCGTTCCCTTTGTGCTAGATGAACGAACGTCTCTCCACATGCTCAGTTCTGAGAGATAAGTGTGTGTGAAAGCCGTCTTTCACCTAGCTTGTTAGGAGCACAAAGTTTCTCTTCAGTTGCAAACTCCAATCCATACATATATATGGGGTGGTACTAGCTCCAAATCTGTATTAAAGTGAAAACTGCAGAAACATGTTACCGGCACTAGGAAACAGACTGAGATACCAGAGTAAAAGTTTCCCCTGCAACCCGATCCTTTTGTGCTAGATGAACGAACGTCTATCCACATGCTCAGTTCTGAGAAATAAGTGTGTGTGAAAGCCGTCCTTCACCTAGCTTGTTGGGAACACAAAATTTCTCTTCATTTGCAAACTCCACTCCATACATATATATGGGGAGGTACTAGCTCCAACTCGGTTTTACAGTGAAAACTGCAGGAACTTCAAACCGGCACTAGGAAACAGACTGAGAAACCAGAGTAAAAGTTTCTCCTGCAACCCGTTCCCTTTGTGCTAGATGAACGAACGTCTCTCCACATGCTCAGTTCTGAGAGATAAGTGTGTGTGAAAGCCGTCCTTCACCTAGCTTTTTGGGAACACAAAGTTTCTCTTCAGTTGCAAACTCCACTCCATATATATATATATGGGGAGGTACTAGATCCAACTCGCTTTTACAGTGAAATCTGCAGGAAATTCTAACCGGCACTAGGAAACAGACTGAGAAACCAGAGTTAAAGTTTCTCCTGTAACCCGTTCCCTTTGTGCTAGATGAACGAACGTCTCTCCACATGCTCATTTCTGAGAGATAAGTGTGTGTGAAAGCCGTCCTTCACCTAGCTTGTTAGGAGCACAAAGTTTCTCTTCAGTTGCAAACTCCAATCCATACATATATATGGGGAGGTACTAGCTCCAACTCGGTATTAAAGTGAAAACTTCAGAAACATGTTACCGGCACTAGGAAACAGACTGAGATACCAGAGTAAAAGTTTCCCCTGCAACCCGATCCTTTTGTGCTAGATGAACGAACGTCTATCCACATGCTCAGTTCTGAGAAATAAGTGTGTGTGAAAGCCGTCCTTCACCTAGCTTGTTGGGAACACAAAGTTTCTCTTCATTTGCAAACTCCACTCCATACATATATATGGGGAGGTACTAGCTCCAACTCGGTTTTACAGTGAAAACTGCAGGAACTTCAAACCGGCACTAGGAAACAGACTGAGAAACCAGAGTAAAAGTTTCTCCTGCAACCCGTTCCCTTTGTGCTAGATGAAAGAACGTCTCTCCACATGCTCAGTTCTGAGAGATAAGTGTGTGTGAAAGCCGTCCTTCACCTAGCTTTTTGGGAACACAAAGTTTCTCTTCAGTTGCAAACTCCACTCCATACATATATATGGGGAGGTACTAGATCCAACTCGCTTTTACAGTGAAATCTGCAGGAAATTCTAACCGGCACTAGGAAACAGACTGAGAAACCAGAGTTAAAGTTTCTCCTGTAACCCGTTCCCTTTGTGCTAGATGAACGAACGTCTCTCCACATGCTCAGTTCTGAGAGATAAGTGTGTGTGAAAGCCGTCTTTCACCTAGCTTGTTAGGAGCACAAAGTTTCTCTTCAGTTGCAAACTCCAATCCATACATATATATGGGGTGGTACTAGCTCCAAATCGGTATTAAAGTGAAAACTGCAGAAACATGTTACCGGCACTAGGAAACAGACTGAGATACCAGAGTAAAAGTTTCCCCTGCAACCCGATCCTTTTGTGCTAGATGAACGAACGTCTATCCACATGCTCAGTTCTGAGAGATAAGTGTGTGTGAAAGCCGTCCTTCACCTAGCTTGTTGGGAACACAAAGTTTCTCTTCATTTGCAAACTCCACTCCATACATATATATGGGGAGGTACTAGCTCCAACTCGGTTTTACAGTGAAAACTGCAGGAACTTCAAACCGGCACTAGGAAACAGACTGAGAAACCAGAGTAAAAGTTTCTCCTGCAACCCGTTCCATTTGTGCTAGATGAACGAACGTCTCTCCACATGCTCAGTTCTGAGAGATAAGTGTGTGTGAAAGCCGTCCTTCACCTAGCTTGTTGGGAACACAAAGTTTCTCTTCATTTGAAACTCCACTCCATACATATATATGGGGAGGTACTAGCTGCAACCCGGTTTTACAGTGAAAACTGCAGGAACTTCAAACTGGCACTAGGAAACAGACTGTGAAACCAGAGTAAAAGTTTCACCTGCAACCCGTTCCATTTGTGCTAGATGAACGAACGTCTCTCCACATGCTCAGTTCTGAGAGATAAGTGTGTGTGAAAGCCGTCCTTCACCTAGCTTGTTGGGAACACAAAGTTTCTCTTCAGTTGCAAACTCCACTCCATACATATATATGGGGAGGTACTAGTTCCAACTCGCTTTTACAGTGAAATCTGCAGGAAATTCTAACCGGCACTAGGAAACAGACTGAGAACCAGAGTAAAAGTTTCTCCTGCAACCCGTTTCCTTCGTGCTAGATGAACGAACGTCTCTCCACATGCTCAGTTCTGAGAGCTAAGTGTGTGTGAAAGCCGTTCTTCACCTAGCATGTAGGGAACACAAAGTTTCTCTTCAGTTGCAAACTTCACTCCATACATATATATGGGGAGGTTCTAGCTCCAACTCTGTTTTACAGTGAAAACTGCAGGAAATTCTAACCGGCACTAGGAAACAGACTGAGAAACCAGAGTAAAAGTTTCTCCTGCAACCCGTTCCCTTTGTGCTAGATGAACGAACGTCTCTCCACATGCTCAGTTCTGAGAGATAAGTGTGTGTGAAAGCCGTCCTTCACCTAGCTTGTAGGGAACACATAGTTTCTCTTCAGTTGCAAACTCCACTCCATACATATATATGGGGAGGTACTAGCTCCAACTCGGTTTTACAGTGAAAACTGCAGGAACTTCTAACCGGCACTAGGAAACAGACTGAGAAACCAGAGTAAAAGTTTCTCCTGCAACCCGTTCCCTTTGAGCTAGATGAACGAACGTCTCTCCACATGCTCAGTTCTGAGAGGTAAGTGTGCGTGAAAGCCGTTCTTCACCTACCTTGTTGGGAACACAAAGTTTCTCTTCAGTTGCAAACTCTACTCCATACAAATATATGGGGATGTACTAGCTCCAACTCGGTTTTACAGTGAAAACAGCAGGAACTTCAAACCGGCACTAGGAAACAGATGGAGAAACCAGAGTAAAAGTTTCTCCTGCAACACTTTCACATTGGCTAGATGAACGAACGTCTCTCCACATGCTCAGTTCTGAGAGATAAGTGTGTGTGAAAGCCGTCCTTCAACTAGCTTGTTGGGAACACAATGATTCTCTTTAGTTGCAAACTCCAATCCATATATATGTATGGGGAGGTACTAGCTCCAACTCGGTTTTACATTGAAAACTGCAGTAACTTCAAATCGGCACTAGGAAACAGACTGAGAAACCACAGTAAAATTTCTCTTGCAACCCGCTCCCTTGGTGCTAGATGAACGAACGTCTCTACACATGCTAAGTTCTGAGAGATAAGTGTGTGTGAAAGCCGTCCTTCACTTAGCTTGTTGGGAACACAAAGTTTCTCTTCAGTTGCTAACTCCACTCCATACATATATATGGGGAGGTACTAGCTCCAACTCTGTTTTACAGTGAAACCTGCAGGAACTTCAAACCGGCACTAGGAAACAGACTGAGAAAGCAGGGTAAAAGTTTCTCCTGCAACCCGTTCCCTTGGTGCTAGATGAACGAACGTCTCTCCACATGCTCAGTTCTGAGAGATAAGTGTGTGTGTAAGCCGTCCTTCAAATATCTTGTTGGAAACACAAATTTTCTCTTCAGTTGCAAACTCCACTCCATACATATACATGGGGAGGTACTAGCTCCAACTCGTTTTTACTGTGAAAACTGCAGGAACTTCAAAACCGCACTAGGAAACAGACTGAGAAACCAGGGTAAAAGTTTCTCCTGCAACCCGTTCCCTTGTTGCTAGATGAACGATCGTCTCTCCACATGCTCAGTTCTGAGAGGTAATTGTGCGTGAAAGCCGTTCTTCACCTACCTTGTTGGGAACACAAAGTTTCTCTTCAGTTGCAAACTTTACTCCATACAAATATATGGGGATGTACTAGTTCCAACTCGGTTTTACAGTGAAAACTGCAGGAACTTCAAACCGGCACTAGGAAACAGACGGAGAAACCAGAGTAAAAGTTTCTCCTGCAACACTTTCACATTGGCTAGAAGAACGAACGTCTCTCCACATGCTCAGTTCTGAGAGAGAATTGTGTGTGAAAGCCGTCCTTCACCTAGCTTGTTGGGAACACAATGATTCTCTTCAGTTGCCAACTCCAATCCATACATATGTATGGGGAGGTACTAGCTCCAACTCGTTTTTACTGTGAAAACTGCAGGAACTTCAAAACGGCACTAGGAAACAGACTGAGAAACCAGAGTTAAAGTTTCTCCTGTAACCCGTTCCCTTTGTGCTAGATGAACGAACGTCTCTCCACATGCTCATTTCTGAGAGATAAGTGTGTGTGAAAGCCGTCCTTCACCTAGCTTGTTAGGAGCACAAAGTTTCTCTTCAGTTGCAAACTCCAATCCATACATATATATGGGGAGGTACTAGCTCCAACTCGGTATTAAGGTGAAAACTGCAGAAACATGTTACCGGCACTAGGAAACAGACTGAGATACCAGAGTAAAAGTTTCCCCTGCAACCCGATCCTTTTGTGCTAGATGAACGAACGTCTATCCACATGCTCAGTTCTGAGAAATAAGTGTGTGTGAAAGCCGTCCTTCACCTAGCATGTTGGGAACACAAAGTTTCTCTTCATTTGCAAACTCCACTCCATACATATATATGGGGAGGTACTAGCTCCAACTCGGTTTTACAGTGAAAACTGCAGGAACTTCAAACCGGCACTAGGAAACAGACTGAGAAACCAGAGTAAAAGTTTCTCCTGCAACCCGTTCCCTTTGTGCTAGATGAACGAACGTCTCTCCACATGCTCAGTTCTGAGAGATAAGTGTGTGTGAAAGCCGTCCTTCACCTAGCTTGTTGGGAACACAAAGTTTCTCTTCAGTTGCAAACTCCACTCCATACATATATATGGGGAGGTACTAGATCCAACTCGCTTTTACAGTGAAATCTGCAAGAAATTCTAACCGGCACTAGGAAACAGACTGAGAAACCAGAGTTAAAGTTTCTCCTGTAACCCGTTCCCTTTGTGCTAGATGAACGAACGTCTCTCCACATGCTCAGTTCTGAGAGATAATTGTGTGTGAAAGCCGTCTTTCACCTAGCTTGTTAGGAGCACAAAGTTTCTCTTCAGTTGCAAACTCCAATCCATACATATATATGGGGTGGTACTAGCTCCAAATCGGTATTAAAGTGAAAATTGCAGAAACATGTTACCGTCACTAGGAAACAGACTGAGATACCAGAGTAAAAGTTTCCCCTGCAACCCGATCCTTTTGTGCTAGATGAACGAACGTCTATCCACATGCTCAGTTCTGAGAGATAATTGTGTGTGAAAGCCGTCCTTCACCTAGCTTGTTGGGAACACAAAGTTTCTCTTCATTTGCAAACTCCACTCCATACATATATATGGGGAGGTACTAGCTCCAACTCGGTTTTACAGTGAAAACTGCAGGAACTTCAAACCGGCACTAGGAAACAGACTGAGAAACCAGAGTAAAAGTTTCTCCTGCAAACCGTTCCATTTGTGCTAGATGAACGAACGTCTCTCCACATGCTCAGTTCTGAGAGATAAGTGTGTGTGAAAGCCGTCCTTCTTCTAGCTTGTTGGGAACACAAAGTTTCTCTTCATTTGAAACTCCACTCCATACATATATATGGGGAGGTACTAGCTGCAACCCGGTTTTACAGTGAAAACTGCATGAACTTCAAACTGGCACTAGGAAACAGACTGAGAAACCAGTGTAAAAGTTTCACCTGCAACCCGTTCCATTTGTGCTAGATGAACGAACGTCTCTCCACATGCTCAGTTCTGAGAGATAAGTGTGTGTGAAAGCCGTCCTTCACCTAGCTTGTTGGGAACACAAAGTTTCTCTTCAGTTGCAAACTCCACTCCATACATATATATGGGGAGGTACTAGATCCAACTCGCTTTTACAGTGAAATCTGCAGGAAATTCTAACCGGCACTAGGAAACAGACTGAGAACCAGAGTAAAAGTTTCTCCTGCAACCCGTTTCCTTCGTGCTAGATGAACGAACGTCTCTCCACATGCTCAGTTCTTAGAGATAAGTGTGTTAAAGCCGTCCTTCACCTAGCTTGTTGGGAACACAAAGTTTCTGTTCAGTTGCAAACACCACTCCATACACATATATGGGGAGGTACTAGCTCCAACTCGGTTTTACAGTGAAAACTGCAGGAACTTCAAACCGGCACTAGGAAACAGACTGAGAAACCAGAGTAAAAGTTTCTCCTGCAACCCGTTCCCTTTGTGCTAGATGAACGAACGTCTCTCCACATGCTCAGTTCTGAGAGCTAAGTGTGTGTGAAAGCCGTTCTTCACCTAGCATGTAGGGAACACAAAGTTTCTCTTCAGTTGCAAACTTCACTCCATACATATATATGGGGAGGTTCTAGCTCCAACTCTGTTTTACAGTGAAAACTGCAGGAAATTCTAACCGGCACTAGGAAACAGACTGAGAAACCAGAGTAAAAGTTTCTCCTGCAACCCGTTCCCTTTGTGCTAGATGAACGAACGTCTCTCCACATGCTCAGTTCTGAGAGATAAGTGTGTGTGAAAGCCGTCCTTCACCTAGCTTGTAGGGAACACAAAGTTTCTCTTCAGTTGCAAACTCCACTCCATACATATATATGGGGAGGTTCTAGCTCCAACTCGGTTTTACAGTGATAACTGCAGGAACTTCTAACCGGCACTAGGAAACAGACTGAGAAACCAGAGTAAAAGTTTTTCCTGCAACCCGTTCCCTTTGTGCTAGATGAACGAACGTCTCTCCACATGCTCAGTTCTGAGAGGTAAGTGTGCGTGAAAGCCGTTCTTCACCTAGCATGTAGGGAACACAAAGTTTCTCTTCAGTTGCAAACTCTACTCCATACAAATATATGGGGATGTACTAGCTCCAACTCGGTTTTACAGTGAAAACAGCAGGAACTTCAAACCGGCACTAGGAAACAGACGGAGAAACCAGAGTAAAAGTTTCTCCTGCAACACTTTCACATTGGCTAGATGAACGAACGTCTCTCCACATGCTCAGTTCTGAGAGATAAGTGTGTGTGAAAGCCGTCCTTCAACTAGCTTGTTGGGAACACAATGATTCTCTTTAGTTGCAAACTCCAATCCATATATATGTATGGGGAGGTACTAGCTCCAACTCGGTTTTACATTGAAAACTGCAGTAACTTCAAATCGGCACTAGGAAACAGACTGAGAAACCACAGTAAAATTTCTCTTGCAACCCGCTCCCTTGGTGCTAGATGAACGAACGTCTCTACACATGCTAAGTTCTGAGAGATAAGTGTGTGTGAAAGCCGTCCTTCACTTAGCTTGTTGGGAACACAAAGTTTCTCTTCAGTTGCTAACTCCACTCCATACATATATATGGGGAGGTACTAGCTCCTACTATGTTTTACAGTGAAACCTGCAGGAACTTCAAACCGGCACTAGGAAACAGACTGAGAAACCAGGGTAAAAGTTTCTCCTGCAACCCGTTCCCTTGGTGCTAGATGAACGAACGTCTCTCCACATGCTCAGTTCTGAGAGATAAGTGTGTGTGTAAGCCGTCCTTCAAATATCTTGTTGGAAACACAAATTTTCTCTTCAGTTGCAAACTCCACTCCATACATATACATGGGGAGGTACTAGCTCCAACTCGTTTTTACTGTGAAAACTGCAGGAACTTCAAAACCGCACTAGGAAACAGACTGAGAAACCAGGGTAAAAGTTTCTACTGCAACCCGTTCCCTTGGTGCTAGATGAACGAACGTCTCTCCACATGCTCAGTTCTGAGAGGTAATTGTGCGTGAAAGCCGTTCTTCACCTACCTTGTTGGGAACACAAAGTTTCTCTTCACTTGCAAACTTTACTCCATACAAATATATGGGGATGTACTAGTTCCAACTCGGTTTTACAGTGAAAACTGCAGGAACTTCAAACCGGCACTAGGAAACAGACGGAGAAACCAGAGTAAAAGTTTCTCCTGCAACACTTTCACATTGGCTAGATGAACGAACGTCTCTCCACATGCTCAGTTCTGAGAGATAATTGTGTGTGAAAGCCGTCCTTCACCTAGCTTGTTGGGAACACAATGATTCTCTTCAGTTGCAAACTCCAATCCATACATATGTATGGGGAGGTACTAGCTCCAACTCGTTTTTACTGTGAAAACTGCAGGAACTTCAAAACGGCACTAGGAAACAGACTGAGAAACCAGAGTTAAAGTTTCTCCTGTAACCCGTTCCCTTTGCGCTAGATGAACGAACGTCTCTCCACATGCTCATTTCTGAGAGATAAGTGTGTGTGAAAGCCGTCCTTCACCTAGCTTGTTAGGAGCACAAATTTTCTCTTCAGTTGCAAACTCCAATCCATACATATATATGGGGAGGTACTAGCTCCAACTCGGTATTAAAGTGAAAACTGCAGAAACATGTTACCGGCACTAGGAAACAGACTGAGATACCAGAGTAAAAGTTTCCCCTGCAACCCGATCCTTTTGTGCTAGATGAACGAACGTCTATCCACATGCTCAGTTCTGAGAAATAAGTGTGTGTGAAAGCCGTCCTTCACCTAGCTTGTTGGGAACACAAAGTTTCTCTTCATTTGCAAACTCCACTCCATACATATATATGGGGAGGTACTAGCTCCAACTCGGTTTTACAGTGAAAACTGCAGGAACTTCAAACCGGCACTAGGAAACAGACTGAGAAACCAGAGTAAAAGTTTCTCCTGCAACCCGTTCCCTTTGTGCTAGATGAACGAACGTCTCTCCACATGCTCAGTTCTGAGAGATAAGTGTGTGTGAAAGCCGTCCTTCACCTAGCTTGTTGGGAACACAAAGTTTCTCTTCAGTTGCAAACTCCACTCCATACATATATATGGGGAGGTACTAGATCCAACTCGCTTTTACAGTGAAATATGCAGGAAATTCTAACCGGCACTAGGAAACAGACTGAGAAACCAGAGTTAAAGTTTCTCCTGTAACCCGTTCCCTTTGTGCTAGATGAACGAACGTCTCTCCACATGCTCAGTTCTGAGAGATAAGTGTGTGTGAAAGCCGTCTTTCACCTAGCTTGTTAGGAGCACAAAGTTTCTCTTCAGTTGCAAACTCCAATCCATACATATATATGGGGTGGTACTAGCTCCAACTCGGTATTAAAGTGAAAACTGCAGAAACATGTTACCGGCACTAGGAAACAGACTGAGATACCAGAGTAAAAGTTTCCCCTGCAACCCGATCCTTTTGTGCTAGATGAACGAACGTCTATCCACATGCTCAGTTCTGAGAGATAAGTGTGTGTGAAAGCCGTCCTTCACCTAGCTTGTTGGGAACACAAAGTTTCTCTTCATTTGAAAACTCCACTCCATACATATATATGGGGAGGTACTAGCTCCAACTCGGTTTTACAGTGAAAAATGCAGGAACTTCAAACCGGCACTAGGAAACAGACTGAGAAACCAGAGTAAAAGTTTCTCCTGCAACCCGTTCCATTTGTGCTAGATGAACGAACGTCTCTCCACATGCTCAGTTCTGAGAGATAAGTGTGTGTGAAAGCCGTCCTTCACTTAGCTTGTTGGAAACACAAAGTTTCTCTTCAGTTGCAAACTCCATCCATACATATACATGGGGAGGTACAAGCTCCAACTCGTTTTTACTGTGAAAACTGCAGGAACTTCAAAACCGCACTAGGAAACAGATTGAGAAACCAGAGTAAAAGTTTCCCCTGCAACCCGTTCCCTTTGTGCTAGATGAACGAACGTCTCTCCACATGCTCAGTTCTGAGAGATAAGTGTGTGTGAAAGCCGTCCTTCAACTAGCTTGTTGGGAACACAAAGTTTCTCTTCATTTGAAACTCCACTCCATACATATATATGGGGAGGTACTAGCTGCAATCCGGTTTTACAGTGAAAACTGCAGGAACTTCAAACCGGCACTAGGAAACAGACTGAGAAACCAGAGTAAAAGTTTCACCTGCAACCCGTTCCATTTGTGCTAGATGAACGAACGTCTCTCCACATGCTCAGTTCTTAGAGATAAGTGTGTTAAAGCCGTCCTTCACCTAGCTTGTTGGGAACACAAAGTTTCTGTTCAGTTGAAAACACCACTCCATACATATATATGGGGAGGTACTAGCTCCAACTCGGTTTTACAGTGAAAACTGCAGGAACTTCAAACCGGCACTAGGAAACAGACTGAGAAACCAGAGTAAAAGTTTCTCCTGCAACCCGTTCCCTTTGTGCTAGATGAACGAACGTCTCTCCACATGCTCAGTTCTGAGAGCTAAGTGTGTGTGAAAGCCGTTCTTCACCTAGCATGTAGGGAACACAAAGTTTCTCTTCAGTTGCAAACTTCACTCCATACATATATATGGGGAGGTTCTAGCTCCAACTCTGTTTTACAGTGAAAACTGCAGGAAATTCTAACCGGCACTAGGAAACAGACTGAGAAACCAGTGTAAAAGTTTCTCCTGCAACCCGTTCCCTTTGTGCTAGATGAACGAACGTCTCTCCACATGCTCAGTTCTGAGAGATAAGTGTGTGTGAAAGCCGTCCTTCACCTAGCTTGTAGGGAACACAAAGTTTCTCTTCAGTTGCAAACTCCACTCCATACATATATATGGGGAGGTTCTAGCTCCAACTCGGTTTTACAGTGAAAACTGCAGGAACTTCTAACCGGCACTAGGAAACAGACTGAAAAACCAGAGTAAAAGTTTTTCCTGCAAACCGTTCCCTTTGTGCTAGATGAACGAACGTCTCTCCACATGCTCAGTTCTGAGAGGTAAGTGTGCGTGAAAGCCGTTCTTCACCTACCTTGTTGGGAACACAAAGTTTCTCTTCAGTTGCAAACTCTACTCCATACAAATATATGGGGATGTACTAGCTCCAAATCGGTTTTACAGTGAAAACAGCAGGAACTTCAAACCGGCACTAGGAAACAGACGGAGAAACCAGAGTAAAAGTTTCTCCTGCAACACTTTCACATTGGCTAGATGAACGAACGTCTCTCCACATGCTCAGTTCTGAGAGATAAGTGTGTGTGAAAGCCGTCCTTCAACTAGCTTGTTGGGAACACAATGATTCTCTTCAGTTGCAAACTCCAATCCATATATATGTATGGGGAGGTACTAGCTCCAACTCGGTTTTACATTGAAAACTGCAGTAACTTCAAATCGGCACTAGGAAACAGACTGAGAAACCACAGTAAAATTTCTCTTGCAACCCGCACCCTTGGTGCTAGATGAACGAACGTCTCTACACATGCTAAGTTCTGAGAGATAAGTGTGTGTGAAAGCCGTCCTTCACTTAGCTTGTTGGGAACACAAAGTTTCTCTTCAGTTGCTAACTCCACTCCATACATATATATGGGGAGGTACTAGCTCCAACTCTGTTTTACAGTGAAACTTGCAGGAACTTCAAACCGGCACTAGGAAACAGACTGAGAAACCAGGGTAAAAGTTTATCCTGCAACCCGTTCCCTTGGTGCTAGATGAACGAACGTCTCTCCACATGCTCAGTTCTGAGAGATAAGTGTGTGTGTAAGCCGTCCTTCAAATATCTTGTTGGAAACACAAATTTTCTCTTCAGTTGCAAACTCCACTCCATACATATACATGGGGAGGTACTAGCTCCAACTCGTTTTTACTGTGAAAACTGCAGGAAATTCAAAACCGCACTAGGAAACAGACTGAGAAACCAGGGTAAAAGTTTCTCCTTCAACCCGTTCCCTTGGTGCTAGATGAACGAACGTCTCTCCACATGCTCAGTTCTGAGAGATAAGTGTGTGTGTAAGCCGTCCTTCAAATATCTTGTTGGAAACACAAATTTTCTCTTCAGTTGAAAACTCCACTCCATACATATACATGGGGAGGTACTAGCTCCAACTCGTTTTTACTGTGAAAACTGCAGGAACTTCAAAACCGCACTAGGAAACAGACTGAGAATCCAGGGTAAAAGTTTCTCCTGCAACCCGTTCCCTTGGTGCTAGATGAACGAACGTCTCTCCACATGCTCAGTTCTGAGAGGTAAGTGTGCGTGAAAGCCGTTCTTCACCTACCTTGTTGGGAACACAAAGTTTCTCTTCAGTTGCAAACTTTACTCCATACAAATATATGGGGATGTACTAGCTCCAACTCGGTTTTACAGTGAAAACAGCAGGAACTTCAAACCGGCACTAGGAAACAGACGGAGAAACCAGAGTAAAAGTTTCTCCTGCAACACTTTCACATTGGCTAGATGAACGAACGTCTCTCCACATGCTCAGTTCTGAGAGATAATTGTGTGTGAAAGCCGTCCTTCACATAGCTTGTTGGGAACACAATGATTCTCTTCAGTTGCAAACTCCAATCCATACATATGTATGGGGAGGTACTAGCTCCAACTCGTTTTTACTGTGAAAACTGCAGGAACTTCAAAACGGCACTAGGAAACAGACTGAGAAACCAGAGTTAATGTTTCTCCTGTAACCCGTTCCCTTTGTGCTAGATGAACGATCGTCTCTCCACATGCTCATTTCTGAGAGATAAGTGTGTGTGAAAGCCGTCCTTCACCTAGCTTGTTAGGAGCACAAAGTTTCTCTTCAGTTGCAAACTCCAATCCATACATATATATGGGGAGGTACTAGCTCCAACTCGGTATTAAAGTGAAAACTGCAGAAACATGTTACCGGCACTAGGAAACAGACTGAGATACCAGAGTAAAAGTTTCCCCTGCAACCCGATCCTTTTGTGCTAGATGAACGAACGTCTATCCACATGCTCAGTTCTGAGAGATAAGTGTGTGTGAAAGCCGTCCTTCACCTAACTTGTTGGGAACACAAAGTTTCTCTTCATTTGCAAACTCCACTCCATACATATATATGGGGAAGTACTAGCTCCAACTCGGTTTTACAGTGAAAACTGCAGGAACTTCAAACCGGCACTAGGAAACAGACTGAGAAACCAGAGTAAAAGTTTCTCCTGCAACCCGTTCCCTTTGTGCTAGATGAACGAACGTCTCTCCACATGCTCAGTTCTGAGAGATAAGTGTGTGTGAAAGCCGTCCTTCACCTAGCTTGTTGGGAACACAAAGTTTCTCTTCAGTTGCAAACACCACTCCATACATATATATGGGGAGGTACTAGATCCAACTCGCTTTTACAGTGAAATCTGCAGGAAATTCTAACCGGCACTAGGAAACAGACTGAGAAACCAGAGTTAAAGTTTCTCCTGTAACCCGTTCCCTTTGTGCTAGATGAACGAACGTCTCTCCACATGCTCAGTTCTGAGAGATAAGTGTGTGTGAAAGCCGTCTTTCACCTAGCTTGTTAGGAGCACAAAGTTTCTCTTCAGTTGCAAACTCCAATCCATACATATATATGGGGTGGTACTAGCTCCAACTCGGTATTAAAGTGAAAACTGCAGAAACATGTTACCGGCACTAGGAAACAGACTGAGATACCAGAGTAAAAGTTTCCCCTGCAACCCGATCCTTTTGTGCTAGATGAACGAACGTCTATCCACATGCTCAGTTCTGAGAGATAAGTGTGTGTGAAAGCCGTCCTTCACCTAGCTTGTTGGGAACACAAAGTTTCTCTTCATTTGCAAACTCCACTCCATACATATATATGGGTAGGTACTAGCTCCAACTCGGTTTTACAGTGAAAACTGCAGGAACTTCAAACCGGCACTAGGAAACAGACTGAGAAACCAGAGTAAAAGTTTCTCCTGCAACCCGTTCCATTTGTGCTAGATGAACGAACGTCTCTCCACATGCTCAGTTCTGAGAGATAAGTGTGTGTGAAAGCCGTCCTTCACCTAGCTTGTTGGGAACACAAAGTTTCTCTTCAGTTGCAAACTCCACTCCATACATATATATGGGGAGGTACTACATCCAACTCGCTTTTACAGTGAAATCTGCAGGAAATTCTAACCGGCACTAGGAAACAGACTGAGAACCAGAGTAAAAGTTTCTCCTGCAACCCGTTTCCTTCGTGCTAGATGAACGAACGTCTCTCCACATGCTCAGTTCTTAGAGATAAGTGTGGGAAAGCCGTCCTTCACCTAGCTTGTTGGGAACACAAAGTTTCTGTTCAGTTGAAAACACCACTCCATACATATATATGGGGAGGTACTAGCTCCAACTCGGTTTTACAGTGAAAACTGCAGGAACTTCAAACCGGCACTAGGAAACAGACTGAGAAACCAGAGTAAAAGTTTCTCCTGCAACCCGTTCCCTTTGTGCTAGATGAACGAACGTCTCTCCACATGCTCAGTTCTGAGAGCTAAGTGTGTGTGAAAGCCGTTCTTCACCTAGCATGTAGGGAACACAAAGTTTCTCTTCAGTTGCAAACTTCACTCCATACATATATATGGGGAGGTTCTAGCTCCAACTCTGTTTTACAGTGAATACTGCAGGAAATTCTAACCGGCACTAGGAAACAAACTGAGAAACCAGAGTAAAAGTTTCTCCTGCAACCCGTTCCCTTTGTGCTAGATGAACGAACGTCTCTCCACATGCTCAGTTCTGAGAGATAAGTGTGTGTGAAAGCCGTCCTTCACCTAGCTTGTAGGGAACACAAAGTTTCTCTTCAGTTGCAAACTCCACTCCATACATATATATGGGAAGGTTCTAGCTCCAACTCGGTTTTACAGTGAAAACTGCAGGAACTTCTAACCGGCACTAGGAAACAGACTGAGAAACCAGAGTAAAAGTTTTTCCTGCAACCCGTTCCCTTTGTGCTAGATGAACGAACGTCTCTCCACATGCTCAGTTCTGAGAGGTAAGTGTGCGTGAAAGCCGTTCTTCACCTACCTTGTTGGGAACACAAAGTTTCTCTTCAGTTGCAAACTCTACTCCATACAAATATATGGGGATGTACTAGCTCCAACTCGGTTTTACAGTGAAAACAGCAGGAACTTCAAACCGGCACTAGGAAACAGACGGAGAAACCAGAGTAAAAGTTTCTCCTGCAACACTTTCACATTGGCTAGATGAACGAACGTCTCTCCACATGCTCAGTTCTGAGAGATAAGTGTGTGTGAAAGCCGTCCTTCAACTAGCTTGTTGGGAACACAATGATTCTCTTCAGTTGCAAACTCCAATCCATATATATGTATGGGGAGGTACTAGCTCCAACTCGGTTTTACATTGAAAACTGCAGTAACTTCAAATCGGCACTAGGAAACAGACTGAGAAACCACAGTAAAATTTCACTTGCAACCCGCTCCCTTGGTGCTAGATGAACGAACGTCTCTACACATGCTAAGTTCTGAGAGATAAGTGTGTGTGAAAGCCGTCCTTCACTTAGCTTGTTGGGAACACAAAGTTTCTCTTCAGTTGCTAACTCCACTCCATACATATATATGGGGAGGTACTAGCTCCAACTCTGTTTTACAGTGAAAACTGCAGGAACTTCAAACCGGCACTAGGAAACAGATTGAGAAACCAGGGTAAAAGTTTCTCCTGCAACCCGTTCCCTTGGTGCTAGTTGAACGAACGTCTCTCCACATGCTCAGTTCTGAGAGATAAGTGTGTGTGTAAGCCGTCCTTCAAATATCTTGTTGGAAACACAAATTTTCTCTTCAGTTGCAAACTCCACTCCATACATATACATGGGGAGGTACTAGCTCCAACTCGTTTTTACTGTGAAAACTGCAGGAACTTCAAAACCGCACTAGGAAACAGACTGAGAAACCAGGGTAAAAGTTTCTCCTTCAACCCGTTCCCTTGTTGCTAGATGAACGAACGTCTCTCCACATGCTCAGTTCTGAGAGATAAGTGTGTGTGTAAGCCGTCCTTCAAATATCTTGTTGGAAACACAAATTTTCTCTTCAGTTGCAAACTCCACTCCATACATATACATGGGGAGGTACTAGCTCCAACTCGTTTTTACTGTGAAAACTGCAGGAACTTCAAAACCGCACTAGGAAACAGACTGAGAATCCAGGGTAAAAGTTTCTCCTGCAAACCGTTCCCTTGGTGCTAAATGAACGAACGTCTCTCCACATGCTCAGTTCTGAGAGGTAAGTGTGCGTGAAAGCCGTTCTTCAACTACTTGTTGGGAACACAAAGTTTCTCTTCAGTTGCAAACTTTACTCCATACAAATATATGGGGATGTACTAGCTCCAACTCGGTTTTACAGTGAAAACAGCAGGAACTTCAAACCGGCACTAGGAAACAGACGGAGAAACCAGAGTAAAAGTTTCTCCTGCAACACTTTCACATTGGCTAGATGAACGAACGTCTCTCCACATGCTCAGTTCTGAGAGATAATTGTGTGTGAAAGCCGTCCTTCACCTAGCTTGTTGGGAACACAATGATTCTCTTCAGTTGCAAACTCCAATCCATACATATGTATGGGGAGGTACTAGCTCCAACTCGGTTTTACATTGAAAACTGCAGTAACTTCAAATCGGCACTAGGAAACAGACTGAGAAACCACAGTAAAATTTCTCTTGCAACCCGCTCCCTTGGTGCTAGATGAACGAACGTCTCTACACATGCTCATTTCTGAGAGATAAGTGTGTGTGAAAGCCGTCCTTCACTTAGCTTGTTGGGAACACAAAGTTTCTCTTCAGTTGCTAACTCCACTCCATACATATATATGGGGAGGTACTAGCTCCAACTCTGTTTTACAGTGAAAACTGCAGGAACTTCAAACCGGCACTAGGAAACAGACTGAGAAACCAGGGTAAAAGTTTCTCCTGCAACCCGTTCCCTTGGTGCTAGATGAACGAACGTCTCTCCACATGCTCAGTTCTGAGAGATAAGTGTGTGTGTAAGCCGTCCTTCAAATATCTTGTTGGAAACACAAATTTTCTCTTCAGTTGCAAACTCCACTCCATACATATACATGGGGAGGTACTAGCTCCAACTCGTTTTTACTGTGAAAACTGCAGGAACTTCAAAACCGCACTAGGAAACAGACTGAGAAACCAGGGTAAAAGTTTCTCCTGTAACCCGTTCCCTTTGTGCTAGATGAACGAACGTCTCTCCACATGCTCATTTCTGAGAGATAAGTGTGTGTGAAAGCCGTCCTTCACCTAGCTTGTTAGGAGCACAAAGTTTCTCTTCAGTTGCAAACTCCAATCCATACATATATATGGGGAGGTACTAGCTCCAACTCGGTATTAAAGTGAAATCTGCAGAAACATGTTACCGGCACTAGGAAACAGACTGAGATACCAGAGTAAAAGTTTCCCCTGCAACCCGATCCTTTTGTGCTAGATGAACGAACGTCTATCCACATGCTCAGTTCTGAGAGATAAGTGTGTGTGAAAGCCGTCCTTCACCTAGCTTGTTGGGAACACAAAGTTTCTCTTCATTTGCAAACTCCACTCCATAAATATATATGGGGCGGTACTAGCTCCAACTCGATTTTACAGTGAAAACTGCAGGAACTTCAAACCGGCACTAGGAAACAGACTGAGAAACCAGAGTAAAAGTTTCTCCTGCAACCCGTTCCCTTTGTGCTAGATGAACGAACGTCTCTCCACATGCTCAGTTCTGAGAGATAAGTGTGTGTGAAAGCCGTCCTTCACCTAGCTTGTTGGGAACACAAAGTTTCTCTTCAGTTGCTAACTCCACTCATACATATATATGGGGAGGTACTAGATCCAACTCGCTTTTACAGTGAAATCTGCAGGAAATTCTACCCGGCACTAGGAAACAGACTGAGAAACCAGAGTTAAAGTTTCTCCTGTAGCCCGTTCCCTTTGTGCTAGATGAACGAACGTCTCTCCACATGCTCAGTTCTGAGAGATAAGTGTGTGTGAACGCCGTCTTTCACCTAGCTTGTTAGGAGCACAAAGTTTCTCTTCAGTTGCAAACTCCAATCCATACATATATATGGGGTGGTACTAGCTCCAAATCGGTATTAAAGTGAAAACTGCAGAAACATGTTACCGGCACTAGGAAACAGACTGAGATACCAGAGTAAAAGTTTCCCCTGCAAACCGATCCTTTTGTGCTAGATGAACGAACGTCTATCCACATACTCAGTTCTGAGAGATAAGTGTGTGTGAAAGCCGTCCTTCACCTAGCTTGTTGGGAACACAAAGTTTCTCTTCATTTGCAAACTCCACTCCATACATATATATGGGGAGGTACTAGCTCCAACTCGTTTTTACTGTGAAAACTGCAGGAACTTCAAAACCGCACTAGGAAACAGACTGAGAATCCAGGGTAAAAGTTTCTCCTGCAAACCGTTCCCTTTGTGCTAGATGAACGAACGTCTCTCCACATGCTCAGTTCTGAGAGGTAAGTGTGCGTGAAAGCCGTTCTTCACCTACTTGTTGGGAACACAAAGTTTCTCTTCAGTTGCAAACTTTACTCCATACAAATATATGGGGATGTACTAGCTCCAACTCGGTTTTACAGTGAAAACAGCAGGAACTTCAAACCGGCACTAGGAAACAGACGGAGAAACCAGAGTAAAAGTTTCTCCTGCAACACTTTCACATTGGCTAGATGAACGAACGTCTCTCCACATGCTCAGTTCTGAGAGATAATTGTGTGTGAAAGCCGTCCTTAACCTAGCTTGTTGGGAACACAATGATTCTCTTCAGTTGCAAACTCCAATCCATACATATGTATGGGGAGGTACTAGCTCCAACTCGGTTTTACATTGAAAACTGCAGTAACTTCAAATCGGCACTAGGAAACAGACTGAGAAACCACAGTAAAATTTCTCTTGCAACCCGCTTCCTTGGTGCTAGATGAACGAACGTCTCTACACATGCTCATTTCTGAGAGATAAGTGTGTGTGAAAGCCGTCCTTCACTTAGCTTGTTGGGAACACAAAGATTCTCTTCAGTTGCTAACTCCACTCCATACATATATATGGGGAGGTACTAGCTCCAACTCTGTTTTACAGTGAAAACTGCAGGAACTTCAAACCGGCACTAGGAAACAGACTGAGAAACCAGGGTAAAAGTTTCTCCTGCAACCCGTTCCCTTGGTGCTAGATGAACGAACGTCTCTCCACATGCTCAGTTCTGAGAGATAAGTGTGTGTGTAAGCCGTCCTTCAAATATCTTGTTGGAAACACAAATTTTCTCTTCAGTTGCAAACTCCACTCCATACATATACATGGGGAGGTACTAGCTCCAACTCGTTTTTACTGTGAAAACTGCAGGAACTTCAAAACCGCACTAGGAAACAGACTGAGAAACCAGGGTAAAAGTTTCTCCTGTAACCCGTTCCCTTTGTGCTAGATGAACGAACGTCTCTCCACATGCTCATTTCTGAGAGATAAGTGTGTGTGAAAGCCGTCCTTCACCTAGCTTGTTAGGAGCACAAAGTTTCTCTTCAGTTGCAAACTCCAATCCATACATATATATGGGGAGGTACTAGCTCCAACTCGGTATTAAAGTGAAATCTGCAGAAACATGTTACCGGCAGTAGGAAACAGACTGAGATACCAGAGTAAATGTTTCCCCTGCAACCCGATCCTTTTGTGGTAGATGAACGAACGTCTATCCACATGCTCAGTTCTGAGAGATAAGTGTGTGTGAAAGCCGTCCTTCACCTAGCTTGTTGGGAACACAAAGTTTCTCTTCATTTGCAAACTCCACTCCATACATATATATGGGGCGGTACTAGCTCCAACTCGATTTTACAGTGAAAACTGCAGGAACTTCAAATCGGCACTAGGAAACAGACTGAGAAACCAGAGTAACAGTTTCTCCTGCAACCCGTTCCCTTTGTGCTAGATGAACGAACGTCTCTCCACATGCTCAGTTCTGAGAGATAAGTGTGTGTGAAAGCCGTCCTTCACCTAGCTTGTTGGGAACACAAAGTTTCTCTTCAGTTGCAAACTCCACTCATACATATATATGGGGAGGTACTAGATCCAACTCGCTTTTACAGTGAAATCTGCAGGAAATTCTAACCGGCACTAGGAAACAGACTGAGAAACCAGAGTTAAAGTTTCTCCTGTAGCCCGTTCCCTTTGTGCTAGATGAACGAACGTCTCTCCACATGCTCAGTTCTGAGAGATAAGTGTGTGTGAAAGCCGTCTTTCACCTAGCTTGTTAGGAGCACAAAGTTTCTCTTCAGTTGCAAACTCCAATCCATACATATATATGGGGTGGTACTAGCTCCAAATCGGTATTAAAGTGAAATCTGCAGAAACATGTTACCGGCACTAGGAAACAGACTGAGATACCAGAGTAAAAGTTTCCCCTGCAAACCGATCCTTTTGTGCTAGACGAACGAACGTCTATCCACATGCTCAGTTCTGAGAGATAAGTGTGTGTGAAAGCCGTCCTTCACCTAGCTTGTTGGGAACACAAAGTTTCTCTTCATTTGCAAACTCCACTCCATACATATATATGGGGAGGTACTAGCTCCAACACGGTTTTACAGTGAAAACTGCAGGAACTTCAAACCGGCACTAGGAAACAGACTGAGAAAGCAGAGTAAAAGTTTCTCCTGCAACCCGTTCCATTTGTGCTAGATGAACGAACGTCTCTCCACATGCTCAGTTCTGAGAGATAAGTGTGTGTGAAAGCCGTCCTTCACCTAGCTTGTTGGGAACACAAAGTTTCTCTTCAGTTGCAAACTCCACTCCATACATATACATGGGGAGGTACTAGCTCCAACTCGTTTTTACTGTGAAAACTGCAGGAACTTCAAAACCGCACTAGGAAACAGACTGAGAAACCAGGGTAAAAGTTTCTCCTTCAACCCGTTCCCTTGTTGCTAGATGAACGAACGTCTCTCCACATGCTCAGTTCTGAGAGATAAGTGTGTGTGTAAGCCGTCCTTCAAATATCTTGTTGGAAACACAAATTTTCACTTCAGTTGCAAACTCCACTCCATACATATACATGGGGAGGTACTAGCTCCAACTCGTTTTTACTGTGAAAACTGCAGGAACTTCAAAACCGCACTAGGAAACAGACTGAGAAACCAGGGTAAAAGTTTCTCCTTCAACCCGTTCCCTTGTTGCTAGATGAACGAACGTTTCTCCACATGCTCAGTTCTGAGAGATAAGTGTGTGTGTAAGCCGTCCTTCAAATATCTTGTTGGAAACACAAATTTTCTCTTCAGTTGCAAACTCCACTCCATACATATACATGGGGAGGTACTAGCTCCTACTCGTTTTTACTGTGAAAACTGCAGGAACTTCAAAACCGCACTAGGAAACAGACTGAGAATCCAGGGTAAAAGTTTCTCCTGCAAAACGTTCCCTTGGTGCTAGATGAACGAACGTCTCTCCACATGCTCAGTTCTGAGAGGTAAGTGTGCGTGAAAGCCGTTCTTCACCTACTTGTTGGGAACACAAAGTTTCTCTTCAGTTGCAAACTTTACTCCATACAAATATATGGGGATGTACTAGCTCCAACTCGGTTTTACAGTGAAAACAGCAGGAACTTCAAACCGGCACTAGGAAACAGACGGAGAAACCAGAGTAAAAGTTTCTCCTGCAACACTTTCACATTGGCTAGATGAACGAACGTCTCTCCACATGCTCAGTTCTGAGAGATAATTGTGTGTGAAAGCCGTCCTTAACCTAGCTTGTTGGGAACACAATGATTCTCTTCAGTTGCAAACTCCAATCCATACATATGTATGGGGAGGTACTAGCTCCAACTCGGTTTTACATTGAAAACTGCAGTAACTTCAAATCGGCACTAGGAAACAGACTGAGAAACCACAGTAAAATTTCTCTTGCAACCCGCTCCCTTGGTGCTAGATGAACGAACGTCTCTACACATGCTCATTTCTGAGAGATAAGTGTGTGTGAAAGCCGTCCTTCACTTAGCTTGTTGGGAACACAAAGTTTCTCTTCAGTTGCTAACTCCACTCCATACATATATATGGGGAGGTACTAGCTCCAACTCTGTTTTACAGTGAAAACTGCAGGAACTTCAAACCGGCACTAGGAAACAGACTGAGAAACCAGGGTAAAAGTTTCTCCTGCAACCCGTTCCCTTGGTGCTAGATGAACGAACGCCTCTCCACATGATCAGTTCTGAGAGATAAGTGTGTGTGTAAGCCGTCCTTCAAATATCTTGTTGGAAACACAAATTTTCTCTTCAGTTGCAAACTCCACTCCATACATATACATGGGGAGGTACTAGCTCCAACTCGTTTTTACTGTGAAAACTGCAGGAACTTCAAAACCGCACTAGGAAACAGACTGAGAAACCAGGGTAAAAGTTTCTCCTGTAACCCGTTCCCTTTGTGCTAGATGAACGAACGTCTCTCCACATGCTCATTTCTGAGAGATAAGTGTGTGTGAAAGCCGTCCTTCACCTAGCTTGTTAGGAGCACAAAGTTTCTCTTCAGTTGCAAACTCCAATCCATACATATATATGGGGAGGTACTAGCTCCAACTCGGTATTAAAGTGAAATCTGCAGAAACATGTTACCGGCAGTAGGAAACAGACTGAGATACCAGAGTAAAAGATTCCCCTGCAACCCGATCCTTTTGTGGTAGATGAACGAACGTCTATCCACATGCTCAGTTCTGAGAGATAAGTGTGTGTGAAAGCCGTCCTTCACCTAGCTTGTTGGGAACACAAAGTTTCTCTTCATTTGCAAACTCCACTCCATACATATATATGGGGCGGTACTAGCTCCAACTCGATTTTACAGTGAAAACTGCAGGAACTTCAAATCGGCACTAGGAAACAGACTGAGAAACCAGAGTAAAAGTTTCTCCTGCAACCCGTTCCCTTTGTGCTAGATGAACGAACGTCTCTCCACATGCTCAGTTCTGAGAGATAAGTGTGTGTGAAAGCCGTCCTTCACCTAGCTTGTTGGGAACACAAAGTTTCTCTTCAGTTGCAAACTCCACTCATACATATATATGGGGAGGTACTAGATCCAACTCGCTTTTACAGTGAAATCTGCAGGAAATTCTAACCGGCACTAGGAAACAGACTGAGAAACCAGAGTTAAAGTTTCTCCTGTAGCCCGTTCCCTTTGTGCTAGATGAACGAACGTCTCTCCACATGCTCAGTTCTGAGAGATAAGTGTGTGTGAAAGCCGTCTTTCACCTAGCTTGTTAGGAGCACAAAGTTTCTCTTCAGTTGCAAACTCCAATCCATACATATATATGGGGTGGTACTAGCTCCAAATCGGTATTAAAGTGAAATCTGCAGAAACATGTTACCGGCACTAGGAAACAGACTGAGATACCAGAGTAAAAGTTTCCCCTGCAAACCGATCCTTTTGTGCTAGACGAACGAACGTCTATCCACATGCTCAGTTCTGAGAGATAAGTGTGTGTGAAAGCCGTCCTTCACCTAGCTTGTTGGGAACACAAAGTTTCTCTTCATTTGCAAACTCCACTCCATACATATATATGGGGAGGTACTAGCTCCAACTCGGTTTTACAGTGAAAACTGCAGGAACTTCAAACCGGCACTAGGAAACAGACTGAGAAAGCAGAGTAAAAGTTTCTCCTGCAACCCGTTCCATTTGTGCTAGATGAACGAACGTCTCTCCACATGCTCAGTTCTGAGAGATAAGTGTGTGTGAAAGCCGTCCTTCACCTAGCTTGTTGGGAACACAAAGTTTCTCTTCAGTTGCAAACTCCACTCCATACATATACATGGGGAGGTACTAGCTCCAACTCGTTTTTACTGTGAAAACTGCAGGAACTTCAAAACCGCACTAGGAAACAGACTGAGAAACCAGGGTAAAAGTTTCTCCTTCAACCCGTTCCCTTGTTGCTAGATGAACGAACGTCTCTCCACATGCTCAGTTCTGAGAGATAAGTGTGTGTGTAAGCCGTCCTTCAAATATCTTGTTGGAAACACAAATTTTCTCTTCAGTTGCAAACTCCACTCCATACATATACATGGGGAGGTACTAGCTCCAACTCGTTTTTACTGTGAAAACTGCAGGAACTTCAAAACCGCACTAGGAAACAGACTGAGAAACCAGGGTAAAAGTTTCTCCTTCAACCCGTTCCCTTGTTGCTAGATGAACGAACGTCTCTCCACATGCTCAGTTCTGAGAGATAAGTGTGTGTGTAAGCCGTCCTTCAAATATCTTGTTGGAAACACAAATTTTCTCTTCAGTTGCAAACTCCACTCCATACATATACATGGGGAGGTACTAGCTCCTACTCGTTTTTACTGTGAAAACTGCAGGAACTTCAAAACCGCACTAGGAAACAGACTGAGAATCCAGGGTAAAAGTTTCTCCTGCAAAACGTTCCCTTGGTGCTAGATGAACGAACGTCTCTCCACATGCTCAGTTCTGAGAGGTAAGTGTGCGTGAAAGCCGTTCTTCACCTACCTTGTTGGGAACACAAAGTTTCTCTTCAGTTGCAAACTCTACTCCATACAAATATATGGGGATGTACTAGCTCCAACTCGGTTTTACAGTGAAAACAGCAGGAACTTCAAACCGGCACTAGGAAACAGACGGAGAAACCAGAGTAAAAGTTTCTCCTGCAACACTTTCACATTGGCTAGATGAACGAACGTCTCTCCACATGCTCAGTTCTGAGAGATAAGTGTGTGTGAAAGCCGTCCTTCAACTAGCTTGTTGGGAACACAATGATTCTCTTCAGTTGCAAACTCCAATCCATATATATGTATGGGGAGGTACTAGCTCCAACTCGGTTTTACATTGAAAACTGCAGTAACTTCAAATCGGCACTAGGAAACAGACTGAGAAACCACAGTAAAATTTCACTTGCAACCCGCTCCCTTGGTGCTAGATGAACGAACGTCTCTACACATGCTAAGTTCTGAGAGATAAGTGTGTGTGAAAGCCGTCCTTCACTTAGCTTGTTGGGAACACAAAGTTTCTCTTCAGTTGCTAACTCCACTCCATACATATATATGGGGAGGTACTAGCACCAACTCTGTTTTACAGTGAAAACTGCAGGAACTTCAAACCGGCACTAGGAAACAGATTGAGAAACCAGGGTAAAAGTTTCTCCTGCAAACCGTTCCCTTGGTGCTAGATGAACGAACGTCTCTCCACATGCTCAGTTCTGAGAGATAAGTGTGTGTGTAAGCCGTCCTTCAAATATCTTGTTGGAAACACAAATTTTCTCTTCAGTTGCAAACTCCACTCCATACATATACATGGGGAGGTACTAGCTCCAACTCGTTTTTACTGTGAAAACTGCAGGAACTTCAAAAACGCACTAGGAAACAGACTGAGAAACCAGGGTAAAAGTTTCTCCTACAACCCGTCCCCTTGTTGCTAGATGAACGAACGTTTCTCCACATGCTCAGTTCTGAGAGATAAGTGTGTGTGTAAGCCGTCCTTCAAATATCTTGTTGGAAACACAAATTTTCTCTTCAGTTGCAAACTCCACTCCATACATATACATGGGGAGGTACTAGCTCCAACCCCTTTTTTTCTGTGAAAACTGCAGGAATTTCAAAACCGCACTAGGAAACAGACTGAGAATCCAGGGTAAAAGTTTCTCCTGCAAACCGTTCCCTTGGTGCTAGATGAACGAACGTCTCTCCACATGCTCAGTTCTGAGAGGTAAGTGTGCGTGAAAGCCGTTCTTCACCTACCTTGTTGGGAACACAAAGTTTCTCTTCAGTTGCAAACTTTACTCCATACAAATATATGGGGATGTACTAGCTCCAACTCGGTTTTACAGTGAAAACAGCAGGAACTTCAAACCGGCACTAGGAAACAGACGGAGAAACCAGAGTAAAAGTTTCTCCTGCAACACTTTCACATTGGCTAGATGAACGAACGTCTCTCCACATGCTCAGTTCTGAGAGATAATTGTGTGTGAAAGCCGTCCTTCACCTAGCTTGTTGGGAACACAAAGTTTCTCTTCAGTTGCTAACTCCACTCCATACATATATATGGGGAGGTACTAGCTCCAACTCTGTTTTACAGTGAAAACTGCAGGAACTTCAAACCGGCACTAGGAAACAGACTGAGAAACCAGGGTAAAAGTTTCACCTGCAACCCGTTCCCTTGGTGCTAGATGAACGAACGTCTCTCCACATGCTCAGTTCTGAGAGATAAGTGTGTGTGTAAGCCGTCCTTCAAATATCTTGTTGGAAACACAAATTTTCTCTTCAGTTGCAAACTCCACTCCATACATATACATGGGGAGGTACTAGCTCCAACTCGTTTTTACTGTGAAAACTGCAGGAACTTCAAAACCGCACTAGGAAACAGACTGAGAAACCAGGGTAAAAGTTTCTCCTGTTACCCGTTCCCTTTGTGCTAGATGAACGAACGTCTCTCCACATGCTCATTTCTGAGAGATAAGTGTGTGTGAAAGCCGTCCTTCACCTAGCTTGTTAGGAGCACAAAGTTTCTCTTCAGTTGCAAACTCCAATCCATACATATATATGGGGTGGTACTAGCTCCAAATCGGTATTAAAGTGAAAACTGCAGAAACATGTTACCGGCACTAGGAAACAGACTGAGATACCAGAGTAAAAGTTTCCCCTGCAAACCGATCCTTTTGTGCTAGATGAACGAACGTCTATCCACATGCTCAGTTCTGAGAGATAAGTGTGTGTGAAAGCCGTCCTTCACCTAGCTTGTTGGGAACACAAAGTTTCTCTTCAGTTGCAAACTCCACTCCATACATATACATGGGGAGGTACTAGCTCCAACTCGTTTTTACTGTGAAAACTGCAGGAACTTCAAAACCGCACTAGGAAACAGACTGAGAAACCAGAGTAAAAGTTTCCCCTGCAACCCGTTCCCATTGTGCTAGATGAACGAACGTCTCTCCACATGCTCAGTTCTGAGAGATAAGTGTGTGTGAAAGCCGTCCTTCACCTAGCTTGTTGGGAACACAAATTTTCTCTTCATTTGAAACTCCAATCCATACATATATATGGGGAGGTACTAGCTGCAACCCGGTTTTACAGTGAAAACTGCAGGAACTTCAAACCGGCACTAGGAAACAGACTGAGAAACCAGAGTAAAAGTTTCTCCTGCAACCCGTTCCATTTGTGCTAGATGAACGAACGTCTCTCCACATGCTCAGTTCTGAGAGATAAGTGTGTGTGAAAGCCGTCCTTCACCTAGCTTGTTGGGAACACAAAGTTTCTCTTCATTTGCAAACTCCACTCCATACATATATATGGGGAGGTACTAGATCCAACTCGCTTTTACAGTGAAATCTGCAGGAAATTCTAACCGGCACTAGGAAACAGACTGAGAACCAGAGTAAAAGTTTCTCCTGCAACCCGTTTCCTTCGTGCTAGATGAACGAACGTCTCTCCACATGCTCAGTTCTTAGTGATAAGTGTGTTAAAGCCGTCCTTCACCTAGCTTGTTGGGAACACAAAGTTTCTGTTCAGTTGCAAACACCACTCCATACATATATATGGGGAGGTACTAGCTCCAACTCGGTTTTACAGTGAAAACTGCAGGAACTTCAAACCGGCACTAGGAAACAGACTGAGAAACCAGAGTAAAAGTTTCTCCTGCAACCAGTTCCCTTTGTGCTAGATGAACGAACGTCTCTCCACATGCTCATTTCTGAGAGATAAGTGTGTGTGAAAGCCGTCCTTCACCTAGCTTGTTAGGAGCACAAAGTTTCTCTTCAGTTGCAAACTCCAATCCATACATATATATGGGGAGGTACTAGCTCCAACTCGGTATTAAAGTGAAATCTGCAGAAACATGTTACCGGCACTAGGAAACAGACTGAGATACCAGAGTAAAAGTTTCCCCTGCAACCCGATCCTTTTGTGCTAGATGAACGAACGTCTATCCACATGCTCAGTTCTGAGAGATAAGTGTGTGTGAAAGCCGTCCTTCACCTAGCTTGTTGGGAACACAAAGTTTCTCTTCATTTGCAAACTCCACTCCATACATATATATGGGGAGGTACTAGCTCCAACTCGATTTTACAGTGAAAACTGCAGGAACTTCAAACCGGCACTAGGAAACAGACTGAGAAACCAGAGTAAAAGTTTCTCCTGCAACCCGTTCCCTTTGTGCTAGATGAACGAACGTCTCTCCACATGCTCAGTTCTGAGAGATAAGTGTGTGTGAAAGCCGTCCTTCACCTAGCTTGTTGGGAACACAAAGTTTCTCTTCAGTTGAAAACTCCACTCATACATATATATGGGGAGGTACTAGATCCAACTCGTTTTTACAGTGAAATCTGCAGGAAATTCTAACCGGCACTAGGAAACAGACTGAGAAACCAGAGTTAAAGTTTCTCCTGTAGCCCGTTCCCTTTGTGCTAGATGAACGAACGTCTCTCCACATGCTCAGTTCTGAGAGATAAGTGTGTGTGAACGCCGTCTTTCACCTAGCTTGTTAGGAGCACAAAGTTTCTCTTCAGTTGCAAACTCCAATCCATACATATATATGGGGTGGTACTAGCTCCAAATCGGTATTAAAGTGAAAACTGCAGAAACATGTTACTGGCACTAGGAAACAGACTGAGATACCAGAGTAAAAGTTTCCCCTGCAAACCGATCCTTTTGTGCTAGATGAACGAACGTCTATCCACATGCTCAGTTCTGAGAGATAAGTGTGTGTGAAAGCCGTCCTTCACCTAGCTTGTTGGGAACACAAAGTTTCTCTTCATTTGCAAACTCCACTCCATACATATATATGGGGAGGTACTAGCTCCAACTCGGTTTTACAGTGAAAACTGCAGGAACTTCAAACCGGCACTAGGAAACAGACTGAGAAAGCAGAGTAAAAGTTTCTCCTGCAACCCGTTCCATTTGTGCTAGATGAACGAACGTCTCTCCACATGCTCAGTTCTGAGAGATAAGTGTGTGTGAAAGCCGTCCTTCACCTAGCTTGTTGGGAACACAAAGTTTCTCTTCAGTTGCAAACTCCACTCCATACATATACATGGGGAGGTACTAGCTCCAACTCGTTTTTACTGTGAAAACTGCAGGAACTTCAAAACCGCACTAGGAAACAGACTGAGAAACCAGAGTAAAAGTTTCCCCTGCAACCCGTTCCCTTTGTGCTGGATGAACGAACGTCTCTCCACATGCTCAGTTCTGAGAGATAAGTGTGTGTTAAAGCCGTCCTTCACCTAGCTTGTTGGGAACACAAATTTTCTCTTCATTTGAAACTCCAATCCATACATATATATGGGGAGGTACTAGCTGCAACCCGGTTTTACAGTGAAAGCTGCAGGAACTTCAAACCGGCACTAGGAAACAGACTGAGAAACCAGAGTAAAAGTTTCTCCTGCAACCCGTTCCATTTGTGCTAGATGAACGAACGTCTCTCCACATGCTCAGTTCTGAGAGATAAGTGTGTGTGAAAGCCGTCCTACACCTAGCTTGTTGGGAACACAAAGTTTCTCTTCAGTTGCAAACTCCACTCCATACATATATATGGGGAGGTACTAGATCCAACTCGCTTTTACAGTGAAATCTGCAGGAAATTCTAACCGGCACTAGGAAACAGACTGAGAACCAGAGTAAAAGTTTCTCCTGCAACCCGTTTCCTTCGTGCTAGATGAACGAACGTCTCTCCACATGCTCAGTTCTTAGTGATAAGTGTGTTAAAGCCGTCCTTCACCTAGCTTGTTGGGAACACAAAGTTTCTGTTCAGTTGCAAACACCACTCCATACATATATATGGGGAGGTACTAGCTCCAACTCGGTTTTACAGTGAAAACTGCAGGAACTTCAAACCGGCACTAGGAAACAGACTGAGAAACCAGAGTAAAAGTTTCTCCTGCAACCCGTTCCCTTTGTGCTAGATGAACGAACGTCTCTCCACATGCTCTGTTCTGAGAGCTAAGTGTGTGTGAAAGCCGTTCTTCACCTAGCATGTAGGGAACACAAAGTTTCTCTTCAGTTGCAAACTTCACTCCATACATATATATGGGGAGGTTCTAGCTCCAACTCGGTTTTACAGTGAAAACTGCAGGAAATTCTAACCGGCACTAGGAAACAGTCTGAGAAACCAGAGTAAAAGTTTCTCCTGCAACACGTTCCCTTTGTGCTAGATGAACGAACGTCTCTCCACATGCTCAGTTCTGAGAGATAAGTGTGCGTGAAAGCCGTCCTTCACCTAGCTTGTAGGGAACACAAAATTTCTCTTCAGTTGCAAACTCCACTCCATACATATATATGGGGAGGTTCTAGCTCCAACTCGGTTTTACAGTGAAAACTGCAGGAACTTCTAACCGGCACTAGGAAACAGACTGAGAAACCAGAGTAAAAGTTTCCCCTGCAACCCGTTCCCTTTGTGCTAGATGAACGAACGTCTCTCCACATGCTCAGTTCTGAGAGGTAAGTGTGCGTGAAAGCCGTTCTTCACCTACCCTGTTGGGAACACAAAGTTTCTCTTCAGTTGCAAACTCTACTCCATACAAATATATGGGGATGTACTAGCTCCAACTCGGTTTTACAGTGAAAACAGCAGGAACTTCAAACCGGCACTAGGAAACAGACGGAGAAACCAGAGTAAAAGTTTCTCCTGCAACACTTTCACATTGGCTAGATGAACGAACGTCTCTCCACATGCTCAGTTCTGAGAGATAAGTGTGTGTGAAAGCCGTCCTTCGCCTAGCTTGTGGGAAACACAATGATTCTCTTCAGTTGCAAACTCCAATCCATACATATGTATGGGGAGGTACTAGCTCCAACTCGGTTTTACATTGAAAACTGCAGTAACTTTAAATCGGCACTAGGAAACAGACTGAGAAACCACAGTAAAATTTCTCTTGCAACCCGCTCCCTTGGTGCTAGATGAACGAACGTCTCTACACATGCTAAGTTCTGAGAGATAAGTGTGTGTGAAAGCCGTCCTTCACTTAGCTTGTTGGGAACACAAAGTTTCTCTTCAGTTGCTAACTCCACTCCATACATATATATGGGGAGTTACTAGTTCCAACTCTGTTTTACAGTGAAAACTGCAGGAACTTCAAACCGGCACTAGGAAACAGACTGAGAAACCAGGGTAAAAGTTTCTCCTGCAACCCGTTCCCTTGGTGCTAGATGAACGAACGTCTCTCCACATGCTCAGTTCTGAGAGATAAGTGTGTGTGTAAGCCGTCCTTCAAATAACTTGTTGGGAACACAAATTTTCTCTTCAGTTGCAAACTCCACTCCATACATATACATGGGGAGGTACAAGCTCCAACTCGTTTTTACTGTGAAAACTGCAGGAACTTCAAAACCGCACTAGGAAACAGACTGAGAAACCAGGGTAAAAGTTTCTCCTGCAACCCTTTCCCTTGGTGCTAGATGAACGAACGTCTCTCCACATGCTCAGTTCTGAGAGATAAGTGTGTGTGTAAGCCGTCCTTCAAATATCTTGTTGGAAACACAAATTTTTTCTTCAGTTGCAAACTCCACTCCATACATATACATGGGGAGGTACTAGCTCCAACTCGTTTTTACTGTGAAAACTGCAGGAACTTCAAAACCGCACTAGGAAACAGACTGAGAAACCAGAGTAAAAGTTTCCCCTGCAACCCGTTCCATTTTTGCTAGATGAACGAACGTCTCTCCACATGCTCAGTTCTGAGAGGTAAGTGTGCGTGAAAGCCGTTCTTCACCTACCTTGTTGGGAACACAAAGTTTCTCTTCAGTTGCAAACTATACTCCATACAAATATATGGGGATGTACTAGCTCCAACTCGGTTTTACAGTGAAAACAGCAGGAACTTCAAACCGGCACTAGGAAACAGACGGAGAAACCAGAGTAAAGTTTCTCCTGCAACACTTTCACATTGGCTAGATGAACGAACGTCTCTCCACATGCTCAGGTCTGAGAGATAAGTGTGTGTGAAAGCCGTCCTTCACCTAGCTTGTTGGGAACACAATGATTCTCTTCATTTGCGAACTCCAATCCATACATATGTATGGGGAGGTACTAGCTCCAACTCGGTTTTACATTGAAAACTGCAGTAACTTCAAATCGGCACTAGGAAACAGACTGAGAAACCACAGTAAAATTTCTCTTTCAACCCGCTCCCTTGGTGCTAGATGAACGAACGTCTCTACACATGCTAAGTTCTGAGAGATAAGTGTGTGTGAAAGCCGTCCTTCACTTAGCTTGTTGGGAACACAAAGTTTCTCTTCAGTTGCTAACTCCACTCCATACATATATATGGGGAGGTACTAGCTCCAACTCTGTTTTACAGTGAAAACAGCAGGAACTTCAAACCGGCACTAGGAAACAGACTGAGAAACCAGCGTAAAAGTTTCTCCTGCAACCCGTTCCCTTGGTGCTAGATGAACGAACGTCTCTCCACATGCTCAGTTCTGAGAGATAAGTGTGTGTGTAAGCCGTCCTTCAAATATCTTGTTGGAAACACAAATTTACTCTTCAGTTGCAAACTCCACTCCATACATATACATGGGGAGGTACTAGCTCCAACTCGTTTTTACTGTGAAAACTGCAGGAACTTCAAAACCGCACTAGGAAACAGACTGAGAAACCAGAGTAAAAGTTTCCCCTGCAACCCGTTCCCTTTGTGCTAGATGAACGAACGTCTCTCCACATGCTCAGTTCTGAGAGATAAGTGTGTGTGAAAGCCGTCCTTCAACTAGTTTGTGGGGAACACAAAGTTTCTCTTCAGTTGCAAACTCCCCTCCATACATATATATGGGGAGGTTCTAGCTCCAAGTCGGTTTTACAGTGAAAACTGCAGGAACTTCAAAACGACACTAGGAAACAGACTGAGAAACCAGAGTTAAAGTTTCTCCTGTAACCCGTTCCCTTTGTGCTAGATGAACGAACGTCTCTCCACATGCTCAGTTCTGAGAGATAAGTGTGTGTGAAAGAAGTACTTCACCTAGCTTGTTAGGAGCACAAAGTTTCTCTTCAGTTGCAAACTCCAATCCATACATATATATGGGGAGGTACTAGCTCCAACTCGGTATTAAAGTGAAAACTGCAGAAACATGTTACCGGCACTAGGAAACAGACTGAGATACCAGAGTAAAATTTTCCCCTGCAACCCGATCCTTTTGTGCTAGATGAACGAACGTCTCTCCACATGCTCAGTTCTGAGAGATAAGTGTGTGTGAAAGCCGTTCTTCACCTAGCATGTAGGGAACACAAAGTTTCTCTTCAGTTGCAAACTTCACTCCATACATATATATGGGGAGGTTTTAGCTCCAACTCGGTTTTACAGTGAAAACTGCAGGAAATTCTAACCGGCACTAGGAAACAGACTGAGAAACCAGAGTAAAAGTTTCTCCTGCAACCCGTTCCCTTTGTGCTAGATGAACGAACGTCTCTCCACATGCTCAGTTCTGAGAGATAAGTGTGTGTGAAAGCCGTCCTTCACCTAGCTTGTAGGGAACACAAAGTTTCTCTTCAGTTGCAAACTCCACTCCATACATATGTATGGGGAGGTTCTAGCTCCAACTCGGTTTTACAGTGAAAACTGCAGGAACTTCTAACCGGCACTAGGAAACAGACTGAGAAACCAGGGTAAAAGTTTTTCCTGCAACCCGTTCCCTTTGTGCTAGATGAACGAACGTCTCTCCACATGCTCAGTTTTGAGAGGTAAGTGTGCGTGAAAGCCGTTCTTCACCTAGCTTGTTGGGAACACAAAGTTTCTCTTCAGTTGCAAACTCTACTCCATACAAATATATGGGGATGTACTAGCTCCAACTCGGTTTTACAGTGAAAACAGCAGGAACTTCAAATCGGAACTAGGAAACAGACGGAAAAACCAGAGTAAAAGTTTCTCCTGCAACACTTTCACATTGGCTAGATGAACGAACGTCTCTCCACATGCTCAGTTCTGAGAGATAAGTGTGTGTGAAAGCCGTCCTTCACCTCGCTTGTTGGGAACACAATGATCCTCTTCAGTTGCAAACTCCAATCCATACATATGTATGGGGAGGTACTAGCTCCAACTCGGTTTTACATTGAAAACTGCAGTAACTTCAAATCGGCACTAGGAAACAGACTGAGAAACCACAGTAAAATTTCTCTTGCAACCCGCTCCCTTGGTGCTAGATGGACGAACGTCTCTACACATGCTAAGTTCTGAGAGATAAGTGTGTGTGAAAGCCGTCCTTCACTTAGCTTGTTGGGAACACAAAGTTTCTCTTCAGTTGCTAACTCCACTCCATACATATATATGGGGAGGTACTAGCTCCAACTCTGTTTTACAGTGAAAACTGCAGGAACTTCAAACCGGCACTAGGAAACAGACTGAGAAACCAGGGTAAAAGTTTCTCCTGCAACCCGTTCCCTTGGTGCTAGATGAACGAAAGTCTCTCCACATGCTCAGTTCTGAGAGATAAGTGTGTGTGTAAGCCGTCCTTCAAATATCTTGTTGGAAACACAAATTTTCTCTTCAGATGCAAACTCCATTCCATGCATATATATGGGAAGGGACTAGCTGCAACTCTTTTTTACTGTGAAAACTGCAGGAACTTCAAACCGGCACTAGGAAACAGACTGAGAAACCAGAGTAAAAGTTTCTCCTGCAACCCGTTCCCTTTGTGCTAGATGAACGAACGTCTCTCCACATGCTCAGTTCTGAGAGATAAGTGTGTGTGAAAGCCGTCCTTCACCTAGCTTGTAGGGAACACACAGTTTCTCTTCAGTTGCAAACTCCAATCCATACATATATATGGGGAGGTTCTAGCTCCAACTCGGTTTTACAGTGAAAACTGCAGGAACTTCAAAACGGCACTAGGAAACAGACTGAGAAAACAGAGTTAAAGTTTCTCCTGTAACCCGTTCCCTTTGTGCTAGATGAACGAACGTCTCTCCACATGCTCAGTTCTGAGAGATAAGTGTGTGTGAAAGAAGTCCTTCACCTAGCTTGTTAGGAGCACAAAGTTTCTCTTCAGTTGCAAACTCCAATCCATACATATATATGGGGAGGTACTAGCTCCAACTCGGTATTTAAGTGAAAACTGCAGAAACATGTTACCGTCACTAGGAAACAGACTGAGATACCAGAGTAAAATTTTCCCCTGCAACCCGATCCTTTTGTGCTAGATGAACGAACGTCTCTCCACATGCTCAGTTCTGAAGATAAGTGTGTGTGAAAGCCGTCCTTCACCTAGCTTGTTGGGAACACAATGATTCTCTTCAGTTGCAAACTCCAATCCATACATATGTATGGGGAGGTACTAGCTCCAACTCGGTTTTACATTGAAAACTGCAGTAACTTCAAATCGGCACTAGGAAACAGACTGAGAAACCACAGTAAAATTTCTCTTGCAACCCGCTCCCTTGGTGCTAGATGAACGAACGTCTCTACACATGCTAAGTTCTGAGAGATAAGTGTGTGTGAAAGCCGTCCTTCACTTAGCTTGTTGGGAACACAAAGTTTCTCTTCAGTTGCTAACTCCACTCCATACATATATATGGGGAGGTACTAGCTCCAACTCTGTTTTACAGTGAAACCTGCAGGAACTTCAAAACGGCACTAGGAAACAGACTGAGAAACCAGGGTAAAAGTTTCTCCTGCAACCCGTTCCCTTGGTGCTAGATGAACGAAAGTCTCTCCACATGCTCAGTTCTGAGAGATAAGTGTGTGTGTAAGACGTCCTTCAAATATCTTGTTGGAAACACAAATTTTCTCTTCAGATGCAAACTCCATTCCATACATATATATGGGAAGGAACTAGCTGCAACTCGTTTTTACTGTGAAAACTGCAGGAACTTCAAACCGGCACTAGGAAACAGACTGAGAAACCAGAGTAAAAGTTTCTCCTGCAACCCGTTCCCTTTGTGCTAGATGAACGAACGTCTCTCCACATGCTCAGTTCTGAGAGATAATTGTGTGTGAAAGCCGTCTTTCAACTAGCTTGTTGGGAACACAAAGTTTCTCTTCAGTTGCAAATTCCACTCTATACATATATATGGGGAGGTACTAGCTCCAACTCGGTTTTACAGTGAAAACTGCAGGAACTTCAAAACGGCACTAGGAAACAGACTGAGAAACCAGAGTAAATGTTTCTCCTGCAACCCGTTCCCTTTGTACTAGATGAACGAACGTCTCTCCACATGCTCAGTTCTGAGAGATAAGTGTGTGTGAAAGCCGTCCTTCACCTAGCTTGTTAGGAACACAAAGTTTCTCTTCAGTTGCAAACTCCACTCCATACATATATATGGGGAGGTACTAGATCCAACTAGATTTTACAGTGAAAACTGCAGAAACATCAAACCGGCACAAGGAAACAGACTGAGATACGAAAGTAAAAGATTCCCCTGCAAGCCGTTCCTTTAGTGCTAGATGAACGAACGTCTATCCACATGCTCATTTCTGAGAGATAAGTGTGTGTGAAAGACGTCCTTCACCTAGCTTGTTGGGAACACAAAGTTTCTCTTCATTTGCAAACTCCACTCCATACATATATGTGGGGAGGCACTAGCTCCAACTCGGCTTTACAGTGAAAACTGCAGGAACTTCAAACCGGCACTAGGAAACAGACTGAGAAACCAGAGTAAAATTTTCACCAGCAACCCGTTCCCTTTGTGCTAAATGAACGAACGTCTCTCCACATGCTCAGTTCTGAGAGATAAGTGTGTGTGAAAGCTGTCCTTCACCTAGCTTGTTGGGAACACAAAGTTTCTCTTCAGTTGCAAACTCCACTCCATACATATATATGGGGAGGTACTAGCTCCAACTCGCTTTTACAGTGAAAACTGCAGGAACTTCAAACCGGCACTAGGAAACAGACTGAGAAACCAGAGTAAAAGTTTCTCCTGCAGCCCGTTTCATTGGTGCTAGATGAACGAAAGTCTCTCCACATGCTCTGTTCTTAGAAATAAGTGTGTGTGAAAGCCGTCCTTCACCTAGCTTGTTGGGAACACAAAGTTTCTCTTCAGTTGCAAACTCCACTCCATACATATATATGGGGAGTTACTAGCTCCAACTCGGTTTTACAGTGAAAACTGGAGGAATATCAAACCGGCACTAGGAAACAGACTGAGAAAACAGAGTAAATGTTTCTCCTGCAACCCGTTCCCTTTGTGCTAGATGAACGAACGTCTCTCCACATGCTCAATTCTGAGAGATATGTGTGTGTGAAAGCCGTCCTTCACCTAGCTTGTTGGGAACACAAAGTTTCTCTTCAGTTGCAAACTCTACTCCATACATATATATGGGGATGTACTAGCTCCAACTCGGTTTTACAGTGAAAACAGCAGGAACTTCAAACCGGCACTAGGAAACAGACTGAGAAACCAGAGTAAAAGTTTCTCCTGCAACCTGTTCCATTTTGCTAGATGAACGAACGTCTCTCCACATGCTCAGTTCTGAGAGATAAGTGTGTGTGAAAGCCGTCCTTCACCTAGCTTGTTGGGAACACAAAGTTTCTCTTCAGTTGCAAACTCCACTCCATACATATATATAGGTAGGTACAATCTCCAACTCGCTTTTACAGTGAAAACTGCAGGAACTTCAAACCGGCACTAGGAAACAGACTGAGAAACCAGAGTAAAACTTTCTCCTACAACCCGTTCCATTTTTGCTAGATGAACGAACGTCTCTCCACATGCTCAGTTCTGAGAGATAAGTGTGTGTGAAAGCCGTCATTGACCTAGCTTGTTGGGAACACAAAGTTTCTCTTCAGTTGCAAACTCCACTCCATACATACATATGGGGAGGTACTAGCTCCAACTCGGTTTTACAGTGAAAACTGCAGGAACTTCAAACCGGCACTAGGAAACAGACTGAGAAACCAGAGTAAAAGTTTCTCCTGCAACCTGTTCCATTTTGCTAGATGAACGAACGTCTCTCCACATGCTCAGTTCTGAGAGATAAGTGTGTGTGAAAGCCATCCTTCACCTAGCTTGTTGGGAACACAAAGTTTCTCTTCATTTGCAATCTCCAATCCATACATATATGTGGGGAGGTACTAGCTCCAACTCGCTTTTACAGTGAAAACTGCAAGAACTTCAAACCGGCACTAGGAAACAGACTGAGAAACCAGAGTAAAAGATTCTCTTGCAACCCGTTCCCTTTGTGCTAGATGAACGAACGTCTCTCCAGATGCTCAGTTCTGAAAGGTAAATGTGTGTGAAAGCCGTCCTTCACATAGCTTGTTGGGAACACAAAGTTTCTCTTCAGTTGCAAACTCCACTCCGTACATATATATGGGGAGGTACTAGCTCCAACTCGGTTTTACAGTGATAACTGCAGGAAGTTCAAACCGGCACTAGGAAACAGACTGAGAAACCAGAGTAAAAGTTTCTCTTGCAACCTGTTCCATTTTGCTAGATGAACGAACGTCTCTCCACATGCTCAGTTCTGAGAGATAAGTGTGTGTGAAAGCCATCTTTCACCTAGCTTGTTGGGAACACAAAGTTTCTCTTCAGTTGCAAACTCCACTCCATACATATATATGGGGAGGTACTAGCTCCAACTCGCTTTTACAGTGAAAACTGCAGGAACTTCAAACCGGCACTAGGAAACAGACTGAGAAACCAGAGAAAAAGATTCTCCTGCAACCCGTTCCATTTGTACTAGATGAACGAACGACTCTCCTCATGCTAAGTTCTGAGAGATAAGTGTGTGTGAAAGCCGTCCTTCACCTAGCTTGTTGGGAACACAAAGTTTTTCTTCAGTTGCAAACTCCACTCCATACATATATATGGGGAGGTACTAGCTCCAACTCGGTTTTACAGTGAAAATTTCAGGAACATCAAACCGTCACTAGGAAGCAGACTGAGAAACCAGAGTAAAAGTTTCTCCTGCAACCCGTTCCCTTGGTGCTAGATGAACGAACGTCTCTCCACATGCTCAGTTCTGAGAGATAAGTGTGTGTGAAAGCCGTCCTTCACCTAGCTTGTTGGGAACACAAAGTTTCTCCTCAGTTGCAAACTCCACTCCATACATATATATGGGGAGGTACTAGCTCCTACTCGGTTTTACAGTGAAAACTGCAGGAACTTAAACCCGGCACTAGGAAACAGACTGAGAATCCAGAGTAAAATTTTCCCCTGCAACCCGTTCCCTTTGTGCTAGATGAACGAACGTCTCTCCACATGCTCATTTCTGAAAGATAAGAGTGTGTGAAAGCCGTCTTTCAACTAGCTTTTTGGGAACACAAAGTTTCTCTTCAGTTGCAAACTCCCCTCCATACATATATATGGAGTGGTACTAGCTCCAACTCGGTTTTACAGTGAAAACTGCAGGAACTTCAAAACGGCACTAGGAAACAGACTGAGAAACCAGAGTAAAAGTTCCTCCTGCTACGCGTTCCCTTTGTGCTAGATGAACGAACATCTCTCCACATGCTCAGTTCTGAGAGATAATTGTGTGTGAAAGCCATCCTTCACCTAGCTTGTTGGGAACGCAAAGTTTCTCTTCAGTTGCAAACTCCACTCCATAAATATATATGGGGAGGTACTAGCTCCAACTCGGTTTTACAGTGAAAACTGCAGGAAATTCAAACCGGCAGTAGGAAAGAGACTGAGAAACCAGAGTAAAAGTTTCCCCTGCAACCGGTTCCATTGGTGCTAGATTAATGAACGTCTCTCCACATGCTCAGTTCTGAGAGATAAGTGTGTGTGAAAGCCGTCCTTCACATAGCTTGTTGGGAACACAAAGTTTCTCTTCATTTGCAATCTCCACTCCATACATATATGTGGGGAGGTACTAGCTCCAACTCGCTTTTACAGTGAAAACTGCAGGAACTTCAAACCGGCACTAGGAAACAGACTGAGAAACCAGAGTAAAAGATTCTCTTGCAACCCGTTCCCTTTGTGCTAGATGAATGAACGTCTCTCCACATGCTCAGTTCTGAAAGGTAAATGTGTGTGAAAACCGTCCTTCACATAGCTTGTTGGGAACACAAAGTTTCTGTTCAGTTGCAAACTCCACTCCGTACATATATATGGGTAGGTACTAGCTCCAACTCGGTTTTACAGTGAAAACTGCAGGAAGTTCAAACCGGCACTAGGTAACAGACTGAGAAACCAGAGTAAAAGTTTCTCCTGCATCCTGTTCCATTTTGCTAGATGAACGAACGTCTCTCCACATGCTCAGTTCTGAGAGATAAGTGTGTGTGAAAGCCGTCCTTCACCTAGCTTGTTGGGAACACAAAGTTTCTCTTCAGTTGCAAACTCCACTCCATACATATATATGGGGAGGTACTAGCTCCAACTCGCTTTTACAGTGAAAACTGCAGGAACATCAAACCGGCACTAGGAAACAGACTGAGAAACCAGAGTAAAACTTTCTCCTGCAAACCGTTCCCTTTGTGCTAGATGAACGAAAGTCTCTCCACATGCTCAGTTCTGAGAGATAAGTGTGTGTGAAAACCGACTTTGACCTAGCTTGTTGGGAACACAAAGTTTCTCTTCAGTTGCAAACTCCACTCCATACATATATAGGGGAGGTACTAGCTCCAACTCGGTTTTACAGTGAAAACTGCAGGAAATTCAAAACGGCACTTGGAAACAGAATGAGATACCAGAGAAAAAGTTTCACCTGCAACGCGTTCCCTTTGTGCTAGATGAACGAACGTCTCTCCACATGCTCACTTCTGAGAGATAAGTGTGTGTGAAAGCCGTCCTTCACGTAGCTTGTTGGGAACACAAAGTTTTCTTCAGTTGCAAAGTCCACTCCATACATATATATGAGGTGGTACAAGCTCCAACTCGATTTTACACTGAAAACTGCAGGAACATCAAACCTGCAGTAGGAAAGAGACTGAGAAACCAGAGTAAAACTTTCTCCTGCAACCCGTTCCCTTTGTGCTAGATGAACGAACGTCTCTCCAGATGCTCAGTTCTGAGAGATAAGTGTGTGTGAAAGCCGTCCTTCAAATAGCTTGTTGGGAACACAAAGTTTCTCTTCAGTTGCAAACTCCACTCCATACATATATATGGGGAGGTACTAGCTCCAACTCGGTTTTACAGTGAAAACTGCAGGAACTTCAAACCGGCACTAGGAAACAGACTGAGAAACCAGAGAAAAAGGTTCTCCTGCAACCCTTTCCCTTTGTAATAGATGAACGAACGTCTCTCCTCATGCTAAGTTCTGAGAGATAAGTGTGTGTGAAAGCCGTCCTTCACATAGCTTGTTGGGAACACAAAGTTTCTCTTCAGTTGTAAACTCCACCCCATACATATATATTGGGTGGTACTAGCTCCAACTCGTTTTTACAGTGAAATCTGCAGGAACGTCATACCGGTACTAGGAAACAGACTGAGAAACAAGAGAAAAGTTTCTCCTGCAACCCGTTCCCTTTGTACTAGATGAACGAACGTCTCTCCTCATGCTAAGTTCTGAGAGATAAGTGTGTGTGAAAGCCGTCCTTCACCTAGCTTGTTGGGAACACAAAGTTTCTCTTCAGTTGCAAACTCCACTCCATACATATATATTGGGTGGTACTAGCTCCAACTCGTTTTTACAGTGAAATCTGCAGGAACATCAAACCGGTACTAGGAAACAGACTGAGAAACAAGAGTAAAAGTTTTTCATGCAACCCGTTCCCTTGGTGCTAGATGAACGAACGTCTCTCCACATGCTCAATTCTGAGAGATAAGTGTGTGTGAAAGCCGTCCTTCACCTAGCTTGTTGGGAACACAAAGTTTCTCTTCAGTTGCAAACTCCACTCCATACATATATATGGGGAGGTACTAGCTCCAACTCGGTTTTACAGGGAAAACTGCAGGAACTTCAAACCGGCACTAGGAAACAGACTGAGAAACCAGAGTAAAAGGTTCTCCTGCAACCCGTTCCCTTTGTGCTAGATGAACGAACGTCTCTCCACATGCTCAGTTCTGAGAGATAAGTGTGTTTGAAAGCCGTCCTTCACCTAGCTTGTTGGGAACACAAAGTTTCTTTTCATTTGCAAACTCCAATCCATACATATATATGGGAGGTACTAGATCCAACTCGGTTTTACAGTGAAAACTGCAGGAAATTCAAACAGGCACTAGGAAACAGAATGAGAAAACAGAGTAAAGTTTCACCTGCAACCCGTTCCCTTTGTGCTAGATGAACGAACGTCTCTCCACATGCTCAGTTCTGAGTGATAAGTGTGTGTGAAAGCCATCCTTCACCTAGCTTGTTGGGAACGCAAAGTTTCTCTTCAGTTGCAAACTCCACTCCATACATATATATGGGGAGGTACTAGCTCCAACTCGGTTTTACAGTGAAAACTGCAGGAACTTCAAACCGGCACTAGGAAACAGACTGAGAAACCAGAGTTAAAGTTTCTCCTGCAACACGTTCGTTTTGTGCCAGATGAACGAACGTCTCTCCACATGCTCAGTTCTGAGAGATAATTGTATGTGAAAGCCGTCCTTCACCTAGCTTGTTGGGAACACAAAGTTTCTCTTCAGTTGCAAACTCCACTCCATAAATATATATGGGGATTTACTAGCTCCATCTCGGTTTTACAGTGAAAACTGCAGGAACTTCAAACCGGCACTAGGAAACAGACTGAGAAACCAGAGTAAAAGTTTCTCCTGCAACCCGTTCCTCTTGTGCTAGATGAACGAACGTCTCTCCACATGCTAGGTTCTGAGAGATAAGTGTGTGTGAAAGCCGTCCTTCACCTAGCTTGTTGGGAACACAAAGTTTCTCTTCAGTTGCAAACTCCACTCCATAAATATATATGGGGAGGTACTAGCTCCAACTCGGTTTTACAGTGAAAACTGCAGGAAATTAAAACCGGCACTAGGAAACAGACTGAGAAACCAGAGTTGAAGTTTCTCCTACAACACGTTCCATTTGGGCTAGATGAACGAACGTCTCTCCACATGCTCAGTTCTGAGAGATATTTGTGTGTGAAAGCCGTCCTTCAAATAGCTTGTTGGGAACACAAAGTTTCTCTTCAGTTGCAAACTCCACTCCATACATATATATGGGGAGGTACTAGCTCCAACTCGCTATTACAGTGAAAACTGCAGGAACTTCAAACCGGCACTAGGAAACAGACTGAGAAACCAGAGTAAAAGTTTCTCCTGCAACCCGTTCCTTTTGTGCTAGATGAACGAACGTCTCTCCACATGCTAGGTTCTGAGAGATAAGTGGGTGTGAAAGCCGTCCTTCACCTAGCTTGTTGGGAACACAAAGTTTCTCTTCAGTTGCAAACTCCACTCCATAAATATATATGGGGAGGTACAAGCTCCAACTCGGTTTTACAGTGAAAACTGCAGGAATTTCAAACCGGCACTAGGAAACAGACTGAGAAACCAGATTAAAAGTTTCTCCTGCAACCCGTTCCCTTTGTGCTAGATGAACGAACGTCTCTCCACATGCTCTGTTCTGACAGATAAGTGTGTGTGAAAGACGTCCTTCACCTAGCTTGTTGGGAACACAAAGTTCCTTTTCAGTTGCAAACTCCACTCCATGCATATAAATGGGAGGTACTAGCTCCAAGTCGGTTTTACAGTGAAAACTGCAGGAACTTCAAACCGGCACTAGGAAACAGACTGAGAAACCAGAGAAAAAGTTTCTCCTGCAACCCGTTCCCTTTGTGCTAGATGAACGAACGTCTCTCCACATGCTCAGTTCTGAGAGATAAATGTGTGTGAAAGCCGTCCTTCAACTAGCTTGTTGGGAACGCAAAGTTTCTCTTCAGTTGCAAACTCCACTCCATACATAAATATGGGGAGGTACTATCTCCAACTCGGTTTTACAGTGAAAACTGCAGGAACTTCAAACCGGCACTAGGAAACAGACTGAGAAACCAGAGTAAAAATTTCTCCTGCAAACCGTTCCCTTTGTGCTAGATGAACGAACGTCTCTCCACATGCTCAGTTCTGAGAGATAAATGTGTGTGAAAGCCGCCTTTGACCTAGCTTGTTGGGAACACAATGTTTCTCTTCAGTAGCAAACTCCACTCCATACATATATATGTGGAGGTACTAGCTCCAACTCGGTTTTACAGTGAAAACTGCAGGAAATTCAAAACGGCACTAGGAAACATAATGAGATACCAGAGAAAAAGTTTCTCCTGCAACGCGTTCCTTTTGTGCTAGATGAATGAACGTCTCTCCACATGCTCAGTTCTGAGAGATAAGTGTGTGTGAAAGCCGTCCTTCACCTATCTTGTTGGGAACACAAAGTTTTTCTTCAGTTGCAAACTCCACTCCATACATATATATGGGGAGGTACTAGCTCCAACTCGCTTTAACAGTGAAAAATGCAGGAAATTCAAACCGGCACTAGGAAACAGACTGAGAAGCCAGAGTAAAAGTTTCTACTGCAACCCGTTCCCTTTGTGCTAGATGAACGAACGTCTCTCCACATGCTCAGTTCTGAGAGATAAGTGTGTGTGAAAGCCGTCCTTCACCTAGCTTGTTGGGAACACAAAGTTTCTCTTCAGTTGCAAACTCCACTCCATACATATATATGGGGAGGTACAAGCTCCAACTCGGTTTTACAGTGAAAACTGCAGGAACTTCAAACCGGCACTAGGAAACAGACTGAGAAACCAGAGTAAAAGGTTCTCCAGCAACCCGTTCCCTTTGTGCTAGATGAACGAACGTCTCTCCACATGCTCAGTTCTGAGAGATAAGTGTGTGTGAAAACCGTCCTTCACTTAGCTTGTAGGGAACAAAAGATTCTCTTCAGTTGCAAACTCCAATAAATATATATATATGGGGAGGTACTAGCTCCAACTCGCTTTTACAGTGAAAACTGCAGGAACTTCAAACCGGCACTAGGAAACACACTGAGAAACCAGAGTAAAAGGTTCTCCTGCAAACCGTTCCCTTTGTGCTAGATGAACGAAAGTCTCTCCACATGCTCAGTTCTGAGAGATAAGTGTGTGTGAAAGCCGTCCTTCACCTAGCTTGTTGGGAACACAAAGTTTCTTTTCATTTGCAAACTCCACTCCATACATATATATGGGAGGTACTAGCTCCAATTCGGTTTTACAGTGAAAACTGCAGGAAATTCAAACCGGCACTAGGAAACAGAATGAGAAACCAGAGTAAAGTTTCGCCTGCAACCCGTTCCCTTTGGCTAGATGAACGAACGTCTCTCCACATGCTCAGTTCTGAGAGATAAGTGTGTGTGAAAGCCATCCTTCACCTAGCTTGTTGGGAACGCAAAGTTTCTCTTCAGTTGCAAACTCCACTCCATACATATATATGGGGAGGTACTAGCTCCAACTCGGTTTTACAGGGAAAACTGCAGGAACTTTAAACCGGCACTAGGAAACAGACTGAGAAACCAGAGTAAACATTTCTCCTGCAAGCCGTTCCCTTTGTGCTATATGAACGAACGTCTCTCCACATGCTCTATTCTGAGAGATAAGTGAGTGTGAAAGCCGTCCTTCACCTAGCTTGTTGGGAACACAAAGTTTCTCTTCAGTTGCAAACTCCACGCCATACATATATATGGGGAGTTACTATCTCCAACTCGGTTTTACAGTGAAAACTGCAGGAACTTCAAACCGGCACTAGGAAACAGAATGAGAAACCAGAGTAAAAGTTTCTCCTGCAACCCGTTCCCTTTGTGCTAGATGGACGAACGTCACTCCACATGCTCAGTTCTGAGAGATAAGTGTGTGTGAAAGCCGTCATTCACCTAGCTTGTTGGGAACACAAAGTTTCTCTTCAGTAGCAAACTCCACTCCATACATATATGTGGGGAGGTACTAGCTACAACTCGCTTTTACAGTGAAAACTGCAGGAACTTCAAACCGGCACTAGGAAACAGACTGAGAAACCAGAGTAAAAGTTTCTCCTGCAACCCGTTCCATTATTGCTACATGAAAGAACGTCTCTCCACATGCTCAGTTCTGAGAGATAAGTGTGTGTGAAAGCCGTCCTTCACCTAGCTTGTTGGGAACACAAAGGTTCTCTTCAGTTGCAAACTCCACTCCATACATATATATGGGGAGGTACTAGCTCCTACTCGCTTTTACAGTGAAAACAGCAGGAACTTCAAACCGGCACTAGGAAACAGACTTAGAAACCAGAGTTAAGTTTCCCTGCAACCCATTCCCTTTGTGCTAGATGAACGAACGTCTCTCCACATGCTCAGTTCTGAGAGATAAGTGTGTGTGAAAGCCGTCCTTCACCTAGCTTGTGGGGAACACAAAGTTTCTCTTCAGTTGCAAACTCCACTCCATACATATATATGGTGAGGTACTAGCTCCAACTCGGTTTCACAGTTAAAACTGCAGGAACTTCAAACCGGCACTAGGAAACAGACTGAGAAACCAGAATAAAAGTTTCTTCTGCAACCCGTTCCCTTTGTGCTAGATGAACGAACGTCTCTCCACATGCTCAGTTCTGAGAGATACGTGTGTGTGAAAGCCATCCTTCACATAGCTTGTTGGGAACACAAAGTTTCTCTTCAGTTGCAATCTCTACTCCATACATATATATGGGGAGGTACTAGCTCCAACTCGGTTTTACAGGGAAAACTGCAGGAACTTCAAACCGGCACTAGGAAACAGACTGAGAAACCAGAGTAAATGTTTCTCCTGCAACCCGTTCCCTTGCTGCTAGATGAACGAACGTCTCTCCACATGCTCAGTTCTGAGAGATAAGTGTGTGTGAAGCCGTTCTTCACCTAGCTTGTTGGGAACCCAAAGTTTCTCTTCAGTTGCAAACTTCACTCCATACATATATATGGGTAGGTACTAGCTCCAACTCGGTTTTACAGTGATAACTGCATTAACTTCAAAACGGCACTAGGAAACAGACTGAGAAACCAGAGTAAAAGTTTTGCTTGCAACCCGTTCCCTTTGTGCTAGATGAATGAACGTCTCTCCACATGCTCAGTTCTGAGAGATAAGTGTGTGTGAAAGCCGTCCTTCACAAAGCTTGTTGGGAACACAAAGTTTCTCTTCAGTTGCAAACTCCACTCCATACATATATATGGGGAGGTACTAGCTCCAACTCGGTTTTACAGTGATATCTGCAGGAACTTCAAACCGGCACAAGGAAACAGAATGAGAAACCAGAGTAATAGTTTCTCCTGCAACCCGTTACATTTGTGCTAGATGAACGAACGTCTCTCCACATGCTCTGTTCTGAGAGATAATTGTGTGTGAAAGCCGTCCTTCACCTAGCTTTTTGGGAACACAACGTTTCTCTACAGTTGCAAACTCCACTCCATATATATATATGGGGAGGTACTAGCTCCAACACGGTTTTACAGTGAAAACTACAGGAACTTCAAACCGGCACTAGGAAACAGACTGAGAAACCAGAGTAAAAGTTTCTCCTGCAACCCGTTCCTTTTGTGCTAGATGAACGAACGTCTCTCCACATGCTAGGTTCTGAGAGATAAGTGGGTGTGAAAGCCGTCCTTCACCTAGCTTGTTGGGAACACAAAGTTTCTCTTCAGTTGCAAACTCCACTCCATAAATATATATGGGGAAGTACAAGCTCCAACTCGGTTTTACAGTGAAAACTGCAGGAATTTCAAACCGGCACTAGGAAACAGACTGAGAAACCAGATTAAAAGTTTGTCCTGCAACCCGTTCCCTTTGTGCTAGATGAACGAACGTCTCTCCACATGCTCAGTTCTGAGAGATAATTGTGTGTCACAGCCGTCCTTCACCTAGCTTGTTGGGAACCCAAAGATTCTCTTCAGTTGCAAACTCCACTCCATACATATATATGGGGATGTACTAGCTCCAACTCGGTTTTACAGTGAAAACTGCAGGAACTTCAAATCGACAATAGTAAACAGAATGAGAAACCAGAGTAAAAGTTTGGCCTGCAGTCCGTTCCCTTTGTGCTAGATGAAGGAACGTCTCTCCAAATGCTCTGTTCTGACAGATAAGTGTGTGTGAAAGACGTCCTTCACCTAGCTTGTTGGGAACACAAAGTTCCTTTTCAGTTGCAAACTCCACTCCATGCATATAAATGGGAGGTACTAGCTCCAAGTCGGTTTTACAGTGAAAACTGCAGGAACTTCAAACCGGCACTAGGAAACAGACTGAGAAACCAGAGAAAAAGTTTCTCCTGCAACCCGTTCCCTTTGTGCTAGATGAACGAACGTCTCTCCACATGCTCAGTTCTGAGAGATAAATGTGTGTGAAAGCCGTCCTTCAGCTAGCTTGTTGGGAACGCAAAGTTTCTCTTCAGTTGCAAACTCCACTCCATACATAAATATGGGGAGGTACTATCTCCAACTCGGTTTTACAGTGAAAACTGCAGGAACTTCAAACCGGCACTAGGAAACAGACTGAGAAACCAGAGTAAATGTTTCTCCTGCAACCCGTTCCCTTGCTGCTAGATGAACGAACGTCTCTCCACATGCTCAGTTCTGAGAGATAAGTGTGTGTGAAGCCGTTCTTCACCTAGCTTGTTGGGAACCCAAAGTTTCTCTTCAGTTGCAAACTTCACTCCATACATATATATGGGGAGGTACTAGCTCCAACTCGGTTTTACAGTGATAACTGCATTAACTTCAAAACGGCACTAGGAAACAGACTGAGAAACCAGAGTAAAAGTTTTGCTTGCAACCCGTTCCCTTTGTGCTAGATGAATGAACGTCTCTCCACATGCTCAGTTCTGAGAGATAAGTGTGTGTGAAAGCCGTCCTTCACCTAGCTTTTTGGGAACACAACGTTTCTCTACAGTTGCAAACTCCACTCCATATATATATATGGGGAGGTACTAGCTCCAACACGGTTTTACAGTGAAAACTACAGGAACTTCAAACCGGCACTAGGAAACAGACTGAGAAACCAGAGTAAAAGATTCTCCTGCAAAACTTTTCCTTTGTGCTAGATGAACGAACGTCTCTCCACATGCTCAGTTCTGAGAGATAAGTGTGTGTGAAATCCGTCCTTCACCTAGCTTGTTGGGAACACAAAGATTCTCTTCAGTAGCAAACTCCACTCCATACATATATATGGGGAGGTACGAGCTCCAACTCGGTTTTACAGTGATAACTGCAGGAACTTCAAACCGGCACTAGGAAACAGACTGAGAAACCAGAGAAAATGTTTCCCCAGCAACCCGTTATATTTGTGCTAGATGAACGAAAGTCTCTGCACATGCTCAGTTCTGAGAGATAAGTGTGTGTGAAAGCCGTCCTTCACCTAGCTTGTTGGGAACACAAAGTTCCTCTTCAGTTGCAAACTCCACTCCATGCATATATAAGGGGAGGTACTAGCTCCAACTCGGTTTTAGAGTGAAAACTGCAGGAACTTCAAACCGGCACTAGGAAACAGCCTGAGAAACCAGAGTAAAAGTTTCTCCTGCAAGCCGTTCCCTTTGTGCTAGATGAACGAACGTCTCTCCACATGCTCAGTTCTGAGAGATAAGTGTGTGTGAAAGCCGTCCTTCACATAGCTTGTTGGGAACACGAAGTTCCCCTTCAGTTGCAAACTCCACTCCATACATATATATGGGGAAGTACTAGCTCCAACTCGGTTTTACAGTGAAAACTGCAGGAACTTCAAACCGGCACTAGGAAACAGACTGAGAAACCAGAGTAAAAGGTTCTCCAGCAACCCGTTCCCTTTGTGCTAGATGAACGAACGTCTCTCCACATGCTCAGTTCTGAGAGATAAATGTGTGTGAAAGCCGTCCTTCAGCTAGCTTGTTGGGAACGCAAAGTTTCTCTTCAGTTGCAAACTCCACTCCATACATAAATATGGGGAGGTACTATCTCCAACTCGGTTTTACAGTGAAAACTGCAGGAACTTCAAACCGGCACTAGGAAACAGACTGAGAAACCAGAGTAAATGTTTCTCCTGCAACCCGTTCCCTTGCTGCTAGATGAACGAACGTCTCTCCACATGCTCAGTTCTGAGAGATAAGTGTGTGTGAAGCCGTTCTTCACCTAGCTTGTTGGGAACCCAAAGTTTCTCTTCAGTTGCAAACTTCACTCCATACATATATATGGGGAGGTACTAGCTCCAACTCGGTTTTACAGTGATAACTGCATTAACTTCAAAACGGCACTAGGAAACAGACTGAGAAACCAGAGTAAAAGTTTTGCTTGCAACCCGTTCCCTTTGTGCTAGATGAATGAACGTCTCTCCACATGCTCAGTTCTGAGAGATAAGTGTGTGTGAAAGCCGTCCTTCACCTAGCTTTTTGGGAACACAACGTTTCTCTACAGTTGCAAACTCCACTCCATATATATATATGGGGAGGTACTAGCTCCAACACGGTTTTACAGTGAAAACTACAGGAACTTCAAACCGGCACTAGGAAACAGACTGAGAAACCAGAGTAAAAGATTCTCCTGCAAAACTTTTCCTTTGTGCTAGATGAACGAACGTCTCTCCACATGCTCAGTTCTGAGAGATAAGTGTGTGTGAAATCCGTCCTTCACCTAGCTTGTTGGGAACACAAAGATTCTCTTCAGTAGCAAACTCCACTCCATACATATATATGGGGAGGTACGAGCTCCAACTCGGTTTTACAGTGATAACTGCAGGAACTTCAAACCGGCACTAGGAAACAGACTGAGAAACCAGAGAAAATGTTTCCCCAGCAACCCGTTATATTTGTGCTAGATGAACGAAAGTCTCTGCACATGCTCAGTTCTGAGAGATAAGTGTGTGTGAAAGCCGTCCTTCACCTAGCTTGTTGGGAACACAAAGTTCCTCTTCAGTTGCAAACTCCACTCCATGCATATATAAGGGGAGGTACTAGCTCCAACTCGGTTTTAGAGTGAAAACTGCAGGAACTTCAAACCGGCACTAGGAAACAGCCTGAGAAACCAGAGTAAAAGTTTCTCCTGCAAGCCGTTCCCTTTGTGCTAGATGAACGAACGTCTCTCCACATGCTCAGTTCTGAGAGATAAGTGTGTGTGAAAGCCGTCCTTCACATAGCTTGTTGGGAACACGAAGTTCCCCTTCAGTTGCAAACTCCACTCCATACATATATATGGGGAAGTACTAGCTCCAACTCGGTTTTACAGTGAAAACTGCAGGAACTTCAAACCGGCACTAGGAAACAGCCTGAGAAACCAGAGTAAAAGTTTCTCCTGCAAACCGTTCCCTTTGTGCTAGATGAACGAACGTCTCTCCACATGCTAGGTTCTGAGAGATAAGTGTGTGTGAAAGCCGTCCTTCACCTAGCTTGTTGGGAACACAAAGTTTCTCTTCAGTTGCAAACTCCACTCCATACATATATATGGGGAGGTACTAGCTCCAACTCGCTTTAACAGTGAAAAATGCAGGAAATTCAAACCGGCACTAGGAAACAGACTGAGAAGCCAGAGTAAAAGTTTCAACTGCAACCCGTTCCCTTTGTGCTAGATGAACGAACGTCTCTCCACATGCTCAGTTCTGAGAGATAAGTGTGTGTGAAAGCCGTCCTTCACCTAGCTTGTTGGGAACACAAAGTTTCTCTTCAGTTGCAAACTCCACTCCATACATATATATGGGGAGGTACTAGCTCCAACTCGGTTTTACAGTGAAAACTGCAGGAACTTCAAACCGGCACTAGGAAACAGACTGAGAAACCAGAGTAAAAGGTTCTCCAGCAACCCGTTCCCTTTGTGCTAGATGAACGAACGTCTCTCCACATGCTCAGTTCTGAGAGATAAGTGTGTGTGAAAACCGTCCTTCACTTAGCTTGTAGGGAACAAAAGATTCTCTTCAGTTGCAAACTCCAATAAATATATATATATGGGGAGGTACTAGCTCCAACTCGCTTTTACAGTGAAAACTGCAGGAACTTCAAACCGGCACTAGGAAACACACTGAGAAACCAGAGTAAAAGGTTCTCCTGCAAACCGTTCCCTTTGTGCTAGATGAACGAAAGTCTCTCCACATGCTCAGTTCTGAGAGATAAGTGTGTGTGAAAGCCGTCCTTCATCTAGCTTGTTGGGAACACAAAGTTTCTTTTCATTTGCAAACTCCACTCCATACATATATATGGGAGGTACTAGCTCCAATTCGGTTTTACAGTGAAAACTGCAGGAAATTCAAACCGGCACTAGGAAACAGAATGAGAAACCAGAGTAATAGTTTCTCCTGCAACCCGTTACATTTGTGCTAGATGAACGAACGTCTCTCCACATGCTCTGTTCTGAGAGATAAGTGTGTGTGAAAGCCGTCCTTCACCTAGCTTTTTGGGAACACAACGTTTCTCTACAGTTGCAAACTCCACTCCATATATATATATGGGGAGGTACTAGCTCCAACACGGTTTTACAGTGAAAACTACAGGAACTTCAAACCGGCACTAGGAAACAGACTGAGAAACCAGAGTAAAAGATTCTCCTGCAAAACTTTTCCTTTGTGCTAGATGAACGAACGTCTCTCCACATGCTCAGTTCTGAGAGATAAGTGTGTGTGAAAGCCGTCCTTCACCTAGCTTGTTGGGAACACAAATTTTCTCTTCAGTTGCAAACTCCACTCCATACATATATATGGGGAGGTACTAGCTCCAACTCGGTTTTACAGTGAAAACTGCAGGAAATTCAAACCGGCACTAGGAAACAGACTGAGAAACCACAGTAAAAGTTTCTCCTGCAACCCGTTCCCTTTGTGTTAGATGAACGAAGGTCTCTCCACATGCTCAGTTCTGAGAGATAATTGTGTGTCAAAGCCGTCCTTTACCTAGCTTGTTGGGAACACAAAGATTCTCTTCAGTAGCAAACTCCTCTCCATATATATATATGGGGAAGTTCAAGCTCCAACTCGGTTTTACAGTGAAAACTGCAGGAAGTTCAAACCGGCACTAGGAAACAGACTGAGAAACCAGAGTAAAAGTTTCGCCTGCAGCCCGTTCCCTTTGTGCTAGATGAACGAACGTCTCTCCACATGCTCTGTTCTGAGAGATAATTGTGTGTGAAAGACATCCTTCACCTAACTTGTTGGGACCACAAAGATTCTCTTCAGTTGCAAGCTCTGCTCCATACATATATATGGGTAGGTACAAGCTCCAAATCGGTTTTACAGTGAAAACTGCAGGAACTTCAAACGGGGACTAGGAAACAGAATGAGAAACCAGAGTAAAAGTTTCCCGGCAACCCGTTCCTTTTGTGCTAGATGGACGAACGTCTCTCCACATGCTAAGTTCTGAGAGATAAGTTTGTGTGAAAGCCGTCCTTCACCTAGCTTGTTGGGAACACAAAGTTTCTCTTCAGTTGCAAACTCCACTCCATACATATATATGGGGAGGTACGAGCTCCAACTCGGTTTTACAGTGATAACTGCAGGAACTTCAAACCGGCACTAGGAAACAGACTGAGAAACCAGAGAAAATGTTTCCCAAGCAACCCGTTACATTTGTGCTAGATGAACGAAAGTCTCTGCACATGCTCAGTTCTGAGAGATAGGTGTGTGTGAAAGCCGTCCTTCACCTAGCTTGTTGGGAACACAAAGTTCCTCTTCAGTTGCAAACTCCACTCCATGCATATATAAGGGGAGGTACTAGCTCCAACTCGGTTTTAGAGTGAAAACTGCAGGAACTTCAAACCGGCACTAGGAAACAGCCTGAGAAACCAGAGTAAAAGTTTCTCCTGCAAGCCGTTCCCTTTGTGCTAGATGAACGAACGTCTCTCCACATGCTCAGTTCTGAGAGATAAGTGTGTGTGAAAGCCGTCCTTCACCTAGCTTGTGGGGAACACGAAGTTCCCCTTCAGTTGCAAACTCCACTCCATACATATATATGGGGAAGTACTAGCTCCAACTCGGTTTTACAGTGAAAACTGCAGAAACTTCAAACCGGCACTAGGAAACAGCCTGAGAAACCAGAGTAAAAGTTTCTCCTGCAAACCGTTCCCTTTGTGCTAGATGAACGAACGTCTCTCCACATGCTCAGTTCTGAGAGATAAGTGTGTGTCAAAGCCGTCCTTCACCTAGCTTGTTGGGAACACAAAGTTTCTCTTCAGTTGCAAACTCCACTACATACATATATATGGGGAGGTACTAGCTCCAACTCGCTTTTACAGTGAAAACTGCAGGAACTTCAAACCGGCATTAGGAAACAGACTGAGAATCCAGAGTAAAAGTTTCTCCTGCAACCCGTTCCCTTTGTGCTGGATGAACGAATGTCTCTCCACATGCTCAGTTCTGAGACATAAGTGTGTGTGAAAGCCTTCCTTCACATAGCTTGTTGGGAACACAAAGATTCTCTTCAGTTGCCATCTCCACTCCATACATATATATGGGGAGGTACTAGCTCCAACTCGCTTTTACAGTGAAAACTGCAGGAACTTCAAACCGGCCCTAGGAAACAGACTGAGAAACAAGAGTAAAAGTTTCCCCTGCAACCCGTTCCTTTTGTGCTAGATGGACGAACGTCTCTCCACATGCTCAATTCTGAGAGATAATTGTGTGTGAAAGCCGTCCTTCACATAGCTTGTTGGGAACACAAAGTTTCTCTTCAGTTGCAAACTCCACTCCATACATATATATGGGGAGGTACTAGCTCCAACTCGGTTTTACAGTGAAAACTGCAGGAACTTCAAACCGGCACTAGGAAACAGACTGAGAAACCAGAGTAAAAGTTTCTCCTGCAAGCCGTTCCCTTTCTGCTAGATGAACGAACGTCTCTCCACATGCTCAGTTCTGAGAGATAAGTGTGTGTGAAAGCCGTCCTTCACCTAGCTTGTTGGGAACACAAAGTTTCCCTTCAGTTGCAAACTCCACTCCATACATATATATGGGGAGGTACTAGCTCCAACTCGGTTTTACAGTGAAAACTGCAGGAAATTCAAACCGGCACTAGGAAACAGACTGAGAAACCACAGTAAAAGTTTCTCCTGCAACCCGTTCCCTTTGTGTTAGATGAACGAAGGTCTCTCCACATGCTCAGTTCTGAGAGATAATTGTGTGTCAAAGCCATCCTTTACCTAGCTTGTTGGGAACACAAAGATTCTCTTCAGTAGCAAACTCCACTCCATATATATATATGGGGAAGTTCAAGCTCCAACTCGGTTTTACAGTGAAAACTGCAGGAAGTTCAAACCGGCACTAGGAAACAGACTGAGAAACCAGAGTAAAAGTTTCGCCTGCAGCCCGTTCCCTTTGTGCTAGATGAACGAACGTCTCTCCACATGCTCTGTTCTGAGAGATAATTGTGTGTGAAAGACATCCTTCACCTAACTTGTTGGGACCACAAAGATTCTCTTCAGTTGCAAGCTCTGCTCCATACATATATATGGGTAGGTACAAGCTCCAAATCGGTTTTACAGTGAAAACTGCAGGAACTTCAAATGGGGACTAGGAAACAGAATGAGAAACCAGAGTAAAAGTTTCCCGGCAACCCGTTCCTTTTGTGCTAGATGGACGAACGTCTCTCCACATGCTAAGTTCTGAGAGATAAGTTTGTGTGAAAGCCGTCCTTCACCTAGCTTGTTGGGAACACAAAGTTTCCCTTCAGTTGCAAACTCCACTCCATACATATATATGGGGAGGTACGAGCTCCAACTCGGTTTTACAGTGATAACTGCAGGAACTTCAAACCGGCACTAGGAAACAGACTGAGAAACCAGAGAAAATGTTTCCCCAGCAACCCGTTACATTTGTGCTAGATGAACGAAAGTCTCTGCACATGCTCAGTTCTGAGAGATAAGTGTGTGTGAAAGCCGTACTTCACCTAGCTTGTTGGGAACACAAAGTTCCTCTTCAGTTGCAAACTCCACTCCATGCATATATAAGGGGAGGTACTAGCTCCAACTCGGTTTTAGAGTGAAAACTGCAGGAACTTCAAACCGGCACTAGGAAACAGCCTGAGAAACCAGAGTAAAAGTTTCGCCTGCAAGCCGTTCCCTTTGTGCTAGATGAACGAACGTCTCTCCATATGCTCAGTTCTGAGGGATAAGTGTGTGTGAAAGCCGTCCTTCACCTAGCTTGTTGGGAACACGAAGTTCCCCTTCAGTTGCAAACTCCACTCCATACATATATAAGGGGAAGTACTAGCTCCAACTCGGTTTTACAGTGAAAACTGCAGGAACTTCAAACCGGCACTAGGAAACAGCCTGAGAAACCAGAGTAAAAGTTTCTCCTGCAAACCGTTCCCTTTGTGCTAGATGAACGAACGTCTCTCCACATGCTCAGTTCTGAGAGAGAAGTGTGTGTGAAAGCCGTCCTTCACCTAGCTTGTTGGGAACACAAAGTTTCTCTTCAGTTGCAAACTCCACCCAATACATATATATGGGGAGGTACTAGCTCCAACTCGGTTTTACAGTGAAAAATGCAGGAATTTCAAACCGGCACTAGGAAACAGACTGAAAAACCAGAGTAAATGTTTCTCCTGCAACCCGTTCCCTTTGTGCTAGATGAACGAACGTCTCTCCACATGCTCAGTTCTGAGAGATAATTGTGTGTCAAAGCCGTCCTTCACCTAGCTTGTTGGGAACAAAAAGTTTCTCTTCAGTTGCAAACTCCACTACATACATATATATGGGGAGGTACTAGCTCCAACTCGCTTTTACAGTGAAAACTGCAGGAAATTCAAACCGGCATTAGGAAACAGACTGAGAATCCAGAGTAAAAGTTTCTCCTGCAACCCGTTCCTTTTGTGCTGGATGAACGAATGTCTCTCCACATGCTCAGTTCTGAGACATAAGTGTGTGTGAAAGCCTTCCTTCACATAGCTTGTTGGGAACACAAAGATTCTCTTCAGTTGCCATCTCCACTCCATACATATATATGGGGAGGTACTAGCTCCAACTCGCTTTTACAGTGAAAACTGCAGGAACTTCAAACCGGCCCTAGGAAACAGACTGAGAAACAAGAGTAAAAGTTTCCCCTGCAACCCGTTCCTTTTGTGCTAGATGGACGAACGTCTCTCCACATGCTCATTTCTGAGAGATAATTGTGTGTGAAAGCCGTCCTTCACATAGCTTGTTGGGAACACAAAGTTTCTCTTCAGTTGCAAAATCCACTCCATACATATATATGGGGAGGTACTAGCTCCAACTCGGTTTTACAGTGAAAACTGCAGGAACTTCAAACCGGCACTAGGAAACAGACTGAGAAACCAGAGTAAAAGTTTCTCCTGCAAGCCGTTCCCTTTGTGCTAGATGAACGAACGTCTCTCCACATGTTCAGTTCTGAGAGATAAGTGTGTGTGAAAGCCGTCCTTCACCTAGCTTGTTGGGAACACAAAGTTTCCCTTCAGTTGCAAACTCCACTCCATACATATATATGGAGTGGTACTAGCTCCAACTCGGTTTTACAGTGAAAACTGCAGGAACTTCAAACCGGCACTAGGAAACAGCCTGAGAAACCAGAGTAAAAGTTTCTCCTGCAAAACTTTCCCTTTGTGCTAGATGAACGAACGTCTCTCCACATGCTCAGTTCTGAGGGTTAAGTGTGTGTGAAAGCCGTCCTTCACATAGCTTGTTGGGAACACAAAGTTTCTCTTCAGTTGCAAACTCCACTCCATACATATATATGGGGAGGTACTAGCTCCAAATCGGTTTTACAGTGAAAACTTCAGGAACTTCAAACCGGCACTAGGAAACAGACTGAGAAACCAGAGTAAAAGTTTCTCCTGCAAACCGTTCCCTTTGTGCTAGATGAACGAACGTCTCTCCACATGCTCAGTTCTGAGAGATAATTGTGTGTCAAAGCCGTCCTTCACCTAGCTTGTTGGGAACACAAAGTTTCTCTTCAGTTGCAAACTCCAATCCATACATATATATGGGGAGGTACAAGCTCCAACTCGGTTTTACAGTGAAAACTGCAGGAACTTCAAACCGGCACTAGGAAACAGAATGAGAAACCAGAGTAAAAGTTTCCCCTGCAAAACGTTCCCTTTGTGCAAGATGGACGAACGTCTCTCCACATGATCAGTTCTGAGATATAAGTGTGTGTGAAAGCCGTCCTTCACCTAGCTTGTTGGGAACACAAAATTTCTCTTCAGTTGCAAACTCCACTCCATACATATATATGGGGTGGTACTAGCTCCAACTAGCTTTTACAGTGAAAACTGCAGGTACTTCAAACCGGCATTAGGAAACAGACTGAGAATCCAGAGTAAAAGTTTCTCCTGCAACCCGTTCCCTTTGTGCTAGATGAACGAATGTCTCTCCACATGCTCAGTTCTGAGAGATAAGTGTGTGTGAAAGCCGTCCTTCACATAGATTGTTGGGAACACAAAGATTCTCTTCAGTTGCAATCTCCACTCCATACATATATATGGGGAGGTACTAGCTCCAACTCGGTTTTACAGTGAAAACTGCAGGAACTTCAAACCGGCCCTAGGAAACAGACTGAGAAACCAGAGTAAAAGTTTCTCCTGCAACCCGTTCTTTTTGTGCTAGATTGACGAAAGTCTCTCCACATTCTCATTTCCGAGAGATAAGTGTGTGGGAAAGCCGTCCTTCACATAGCTTGTTGGGAACACAAAGTTTCTCTTCAGTTGCAAACTCCACTCCATACATATATATGGGGAGGTACTAGCTCCAAGTCGGTTTTACAGTGAAAACTGCAGGAACTTCAAACCGGCACTAGGAAACAGAATGAGAAACCAGAGTAATAGTTTCTCCTGCAACCCGTTACATTTGTGCTAGATGAACGAACGTCTCTCCACATGCTCTGTTCTGAGAGATAAGTGTGTGTGAAAGCCGTTCTTCACCTAGCTTGTTGGGAACACAAAGTTACTCTTCAGTTGCAAACTCCACTCCATACATATATATGGGGAGGTACTAGCTCCAACTCGGTTTTACAGTGATAACTGCAGGAACTTCAAACCGGCACTAGGAAACAGACTGAGAAACCAGAGTAAAAGGTTTGTCTTGCAACCCGTTCCCTTTGTGCTAGATGAACGAACGTCTCTCCATATGCTCAGTTCTGAGAGATAAGTGTGTGTGAAAGCCGTCCTTCACCTAGCTTGTTGGGAACACAAAGTTTCTCTTCAGTTGCAAACTCCACTCCATACATATATATGGGGAGGTACGAGCTCCAACTCGGTTTTACAGGGAAAACTGCAGGAACTTCAAACCGGCCCTAGGAAACAGACTGAGAAACCAGAGTAATAGTTTCTCCTGCAACCCGTTCCCTTTGAGCTAGATGAACGAACGTCTCTCCACATGCTCAGTTCTGAGAGATAAGTGTGTGTGAAAGCCGTTCTTCACCTAGCTTGTTGGGAACACAAAGTTTCTCTTCAGTTGCAAACTCCACTCCATACATATACATGGGGAGGTACTAGATCCAACTCGGTTTTACAGTGATAAATGCAGGAACTTCAAACCGGCACTAGGAAACAGACTGAGAAAGCAGAGTAAAAGTTTCTCCTGCAACCCGTTCCATTTGTGCTAGTTGAACGAACGACTCTCCACATGCTCATTTGTGAGGGATAAGTGTGTGTGAAAGCCGTCCTTCACCTAGCTTGTCGGGAACACAAAGTTTCTCTTCAGTTGCAAACTCCACTCCATACATATATATGGGGAGGTACTAGCTCCAACTCAGTTTTACAGTGAAAACTGCAGGAACTTCAAACCGGCCCTAGGAAACAGACTGAGAAACCAGAGTAAAAGTTTCCCTGCAATCCGTTCCCTTTGTGATAGATGGACGAACGTCTCTCCACATGCTCAGTTCTGAGAGATAAGTGTGTGTGAAAGCCGTCCTTCACCTAGCTTGTTGGGAACACAAAGTTTCTCTTCAGTTGCAAACTCCACTCCATACATATATATGGGGAGGTTTTAGCTCCAACTCTGTTTTACAGGGAAAACTGCAGGAACTTCAAACCGGCCCTAGGAAACAGACTGAGAAACCAGAGTAAAAGTTTCTCCTGCAACCCGTTCCATTTGTGATAGAAGAACGAACGTCTCTCCACATGCTCTGTTCTGAGAGATAATGTGTGTGAAAGCCGTTATTCACCTAGCTTGTTGGGAACACAAAGTTTCTGTTCAGTTGCAAACTCCAATCCATACATATATATGGGGAGGTACTAGCTCCAACTCGGTTTTACAGTGAAAACTGCAGGAACTTCAAACCGGCACTAGGAAACAGAATGAGAAACCAGAGTAAAAGTTTCTCCTGCAACCCGTTCCCTTTGTGCTAGATGGACGAACGTCTCTCCACATGCTCAGTTCTGAGAGATAAGTGTGTGTGAAAGCCGTCCTTCACCTAGCTTGTTGGGAACACAAAGTTTCTCTTCAGTTGCAAACTCCACTCCATACATATATATGGGGAGGTACGAGCTCCAACTCGGTTTTACAGGGAAAACTGCAGGAACTTCAAACCGGCCCTAGGAAACAGACTGAGTATCCAGAGTAAAAGTTTCTCCTGCAACCCGTTCCCTTTTAGCTAGATGAACGGAAGTCTCTCCACATGCTCAGTTCTGAGAGATAATTGTGTGTCAAAGCCGTCCTTCACCTAGCTTGTTGGGAACACAAAGTTTCTCTTCAGTTGCAAACTCCACTCCATACATATATATGGGGAGGTACAAGCTCCAACTCGGTTTTACCGTGAAAACTGCAGGAACTTCAAACCGGCACTAGGAAACAGACTGAGAAACCAGAGTAAAAGTTTCTCCTGCAAACCGTTCCCTTTGTGCTACATGAACGAACTTCTCTCCACATGCTCTGTTCTGAGAGATAAGTGTGTGTGAAAGCCGTCCTTCAACTAGCTTGTTGGGAACACAAAGTTTCTCTTCAGTTGCAAACTCCACTCCATACATATATATGGGGAGGTGCTATCTCCAACTCGGTTTTACAGTGAAAACTGCAGGAACTTCAAACCGGCACTAGGAAACAGAATGAGAACCCAGAGTAAAATTTCCCCTGCAACCCGTTCCCTTTGTGCTAGATGGACGAACGTCTCTCCACATGCTCAGTTCTGAGAGATAAGTGTGTGTGAAAGCCGTCATTCACCTAGCTTGTTGGGAACACAAAGTTTCTCTTCAGTTGCAAACTCCACTCCATACATATATATGGGGAGGTACTAGCTCCAACTCGCTTTTACAGTGAAAACTGCAGGAACTTCAAACCGGCATTAGGAAACAGACAGAGAATTCAGAGTAAATGTTTCTCCTGCAACTCGCTCCCTTTGTGCTAGATGAACGAATGTCTCTCCACATGCTCAGTTCTGAGAGATAAGTGTGTGTGAAAGCCGTCCTTCACATAGCTTGTTGGGAACACAAAGATTCTCTTCAGTTGCCATCTCCACTTCATACATATATATGGGGAGGTACTAGCTCCAACTCGGTTTTATAGTGAAAACTGCAGGAACTTCCAACCGGCCCTAGGAAACAGACTGAGAAACCAGAGTAAAAGTTTCACCTGCAACCCGTTCCTTTTGTGCTAGATTGACGAACGTCTCTCCACATGCTCATTTCTGAGAGATAATTGTGTGTGAAAGCCGTCCTTCACATAGCTTGTTGGGAACACAAAGTTTCTCTTCAGATGCAAACTCCACTCCATACATATATATGGGAAGGTACTAGCTCCAACTCGGTTTTACAGTGAAAACTGCAGGAACTTCAAACCGGCACTAGGAAACAGAATGAGAAACTAGAGTAATAGTTTCCCCTGCTACCCGTTACATTTGTGCTAGATGAACGAACGTCTCTCCACATGCTCTGTTCTGAGAGATAAGTGTGTGTGAAAGCCGTCCTTCACCTAGCTATTTGGGAACACAAAGTTTCTTTTCAGTGGCAAACTCCACTCCATACATATATATGGGGAGGTACTAGCTCCAACTCGGTTTTACAGTGAAAACTGCAGGAACTTCATACCGGCACTAGGAAACAGACTGAGAAACCAGAGTAAAAGTTTCTCCTGCCACCCGTTCCATTTGTGCTAGATGAACGAACGTCTCTCCACATGCTCAGTTCTGAGAGATAAGTGTGTGTGAAAGCCGTCCTTCACAAAGCTTGTTGGGAACACAAAATTTCTCTTCAGTTGCAAACTCCACTCCATACATATATATGGGAAGGTACTAGCTCCAACTCGGTTTTACAGTGAAAACTGCAGGAAATTCAAACCGTCACTAGGAAACAGACTGAGAAACCAGAGTATAAGTTTCTCCTGCAACCCGTTCCTTTGCGTTAGATGAACGAACGTCTCTCCACATGCTCAGTTCTGAGAGATAATTGTGTGTCAAAGCCGTCATTTACCTAGCTTGTTGGGAACACAAAGATTCTCTTCAGTTGCTAACTCCACTCCATACATATATATCGGTAGGTACAAGCTCCAACTCGGTTTTACAGTGAAAACTGCAGGAACTTCAAACCGGCACTAGGAAACAGACTGAGAAACCAGAGTAAAAGTTTCGCCTGCAGCCCGTTCCCTTTGTGCTAGATGAACGAACGTCTCTCCACATGCTCAGTTCTGAGAGATAAGTGTGTGTGAAAGACATCCTTCACCTAGCTTGTTGGGACCACAAAGTTTCTCTTCAGTTGCAAGCTCTGCTCCATACATATATATGGGTAGGTACAAGCTCCAAATCGGTTTTACAGTGAAAACTGCAGGAACTTCAAACCGGCACTAGGAAACAGAATGAGAAACCAGAGTAAAAGCTTCTCCTGCAACCCGTCCCTTTTGTGCTAGATGGACGAACGTCTCTCCACATGCTCAGTTCTGAGAGATAAGTTTGTGTGAAAGCTGTCCTTCACCTAGCTTGTTGGGAACACAAAGTTTCTCTTCAGTTGCAAACTCCACTCCATACATATATATGGGTAGGTACGAGCTCCAACTCGCTTTTACAGTGAAAACTGCAGGAACTTCAAACCGGCACTAGGAAACAGACTGAGAAACCAGAGTAAATGTTTCCCCTGCAACCCGTTCCCTTTGTGCTAGATGAACGAACGTCTCTCCACATGCTCAGTTCTGAGAGATAAGTGTGTGTGAAAGCCGTCCTTCACCTAGCTTGTTGGGAACACAAAGTTTCTCTTCAGTTGCAAACTCCACTCCATACATATATATGGGGAGGTACTAGCTCCAACTCGCTTTTACAGTGAAAACTGCAGGAACTTCAAACCGGCACTAGGAAACAGACTGAGAAACCAGAGTAAAAGTTTCACCTGCAACCCGTTCCTTTGTGCTAGATGAACGAACGTCTCTCCACATGCTCAGTTCTGAGTTATAATTGTGTGTCAAAGCCGTCCTTCACCTAGCTTGTTGGGAACACAAAGTTTCTCTTCAGTTGCAAACTCCACTCCATACATATATATGGGGAGGTAGAAGCTCCAACTCGGTTTTACAGTGAAAACTGCAGGAACTTCAAACCAGCACTAGGAAACAGACTGAGAAACCAGAGTAAAAGTTTCTCCTGCAACCCGTTCCCTTTGTGCTAGATGTACGAACGTCTCTCCACATGCTGTGTTCTGAGAGATAAGTGTGTGTGAAAGCCGTCCTTCACCTAGCTTGTTGGGAACACAAAGTTTCTCTTCAGTTGCAAACTCCACTCCATACATATATATGGGGAGGTACTATCTCCAACTCGGTTTTACAGTGAAAACTGCAGGAACTTCAATCCGGCACTAGGAAACAGAATGAGAAACCAGAGTAAAAGTTTCCCATGCAACCCGTTCCCTTTGTGCTAGATGGACGAACGTCTCTCCACATGATCAGTTCTGAGAGATAAGTGGGTGTGAAAGCCGTCCTTCACCTAGCTTGTTGGGAACACAAAGTTTCTCTTCAGTTGCAAACTCCACTCCATACATATATATGGGGAGGTACTAGCTCCAAATCGCTTTTACAGTGAAAACTGCAGGAACTTCAAACCGGCATTAGGAAACAGACTGAGAATCCAGAGTAAAAGTTTCACCTGCAACCCGTTCCATTTGTGCTAGATGAACGAATGTCTCTCCACATGCTCAGTTCTGAGAGATACGTGTGTGTGAAAGCCGTCCTTCACATAGCTTGTTGGGAACACAAAGTTTCTCTTCAGTTGCAAACTCCACTCCATACATAAATATGGGGAGGTACTAGCTCCAACTCGGTTTTACAGTGAAAACTGCAGGAACTTCAAACCGGCACTAGGAAACAGAATGAGAAACCAGAGTAATAGTTTCTCCTGCAACCCGTTACATTTGTGCTAGATGAACGAACGTCTCTCCACATGCTCTGTTCTGAGAGATAAGTGTGTGTGAAAGCCGTCCTTCACCTAGCTTTTTGGGAACACAAAGATTCTTTTCATTTGCAAACTCCACTCCATACATATATATGGGGAGGTACTAGTTCCAACGCGTTTTTACAGTGAAAACTGCAGGAACATCAAACCGGCACTAGGAAACAGACTGTGAAACCAGAGTAAAAGTTTCTCCTGCAACCCGTTCCCTTTATGCTAGATGAAAGAACGTCTCTCCCCATGCTCAGTTCTGAGAGATAAGTGTGTGTGAAAGCCGTCTTTCACCTAGCTTGTTGGGAACACAAAGTTTCTCTTCAGTTGCAAACTCCACTCCATATATATATATGGGGAGGTACTAGCTCCAACTCGGTTTTACAGTGAAAACTGCAGGAACTTCAAACCGGCACTAGGAAACAGACTGAGAAACCAGAGTAAAAGATTCTCCTGCAAACCGTTCCCTTTGTGCTAGATGAAAGAACGTCTCTCCACATGCTCAGTTATGAGAGATAAGTGTGTGTGAAAGCCGTCCTTCACCTAGTTTGTTGGGAACACAAAGATTCTCTTCAGTTGCAAACTCCACTCCATACATATATATGGGGAGGTACTAGCTCCAACTCGGTTTTACAGTGAAAACTGCAGGAAATTCAAACCGGCACTAGGAAACAGACTGAGAAACCAGAGTAAAAGTTTCTCCTGCAACCCGTTCCCTTTGTGTTAGATGAACGAACGTCTCTCCACATGCTCAGTTCTGAGAGATAATTGTGTGTCAAAGCCGTCCTTTACCTAGCTTGTTGGGAACACAAAGATTCTCTTCAGCAGCAAACTCCACTCCATACATATATATGGGGAGGTACAAGCTCCAAATCTCTTTTACAGTGAAAACTGCAGGAACTTCAAACCGGCACTAGGAAACAGACTGAGAAACCAGAGTAAAAGTTTCGCCTGCAGCCCGTTCCCTTTGTGCTAGATGAACGAACGTCTCTCCACATGCTCAGTTCTGAGAGAAAAGTGTGTGTGAAAGACATCCTTCACCTAGCTTGTTGGGACCAAATAGTTTCTCTTCAGTTGCAAGCTCTGCTCCATACATATATATGGGTAGGTACAAGCTCCAACTCGGTTTTACAGTGAAAACTGCAGGAACTTCAAACCGGCCCTAGGCAACAGAATGAGAAACCAGAGTAAAAGTTTCTCCTGCAACCCGTTCCTTTTGTGCTAGATGGACGAACGTCTCTCCACATGCTCAGTTCTGAGAGATAAGTTTGTGTGAAAGCTGTCCTTCACATAGCTTGTTGGGAACACAAAGTTTCTCTTCAGTTGCAAACCCCACTCCATATATATATGGGGAGGTACGAGCTCCAACTCGCTTTTACAGTGAAAACTGCAGGAACTTCCAACCGGCAATAGGAAACAGACTGAGAAACCAGAGTAAATGTTTCCCCTGCAACCCATTCCCTTTGTGCTAGATGAACGAACGTCTCTCCACATGCTCAGTTCTGAGAGATAAGTGTGTGTGAAAGCCGTCCTTCACCTAGCTTGTTGGGAACACAAAGTTCCTCTTCAGTTGCAAACTCCACTCCATGCATATATAAAGGGAGGTACTAGCTCCAACTCGGTTTTAGAGTGAAAACTGCAGGAACATCAAACCGGCACTAGGAAACAGACTGAGAAACCAGAGTAAAAGGTTTGTCTTGCAACCCGTTCCCTTTGTGCTAGATGAACGAACGTCTCTCCACATGCTCAGTTCTGAGAGATAAGTGTGTGTGAAAGCCGTCCTTCACCTAGCTTGTTGGGAACACAAAGTTTCTCTTCAGTTGCAAACTCCACTCCATACATATATATGGGGAGGTACGAGCTCCAACTCGGTTTTACAGTGAAAACTGCAGGTACTTCAAACCGGCATTAGGAAACAGACTGAGAATCCAGAGTAAAAGTTTCTCCTGCAACCCGTTCCCTTTGTGCTAGATGAACGAATGTCTCTCCACATGCTCAGTTCTGAGAGATAAGTGTGTGTGAAAGCCGTCCTTCACATAGCTTGTTGTGAACACAAAGATTCTCTTCAGTTGCAATCTCCACTCCATACATATATATGGGGAGGTACTAGCTCCAACTCGGTTTTACAGTGAAAACTGCAGGAACTTCAAACCGGCCCTAGGAAACACACTGAGAAACCAGAGTAAAAGTTTCTCCTGCAACCCGTTCTTTTTGTGCTAGATTGACGAAAGTCTCTCCACATTCTCATTTCCGAGAGATAAGTGTGTGGGAAAGCCGTCCTTCACATAGCTTGTTGGGAACACAAAGTTTCTCTTCAGTTGCAAACTCCACTCCATACATATATATGGGGAGGTACTAGCTCCAAGTCGGTTTTACAGTGAAAACTGCAGGAACTTCAAACCGGCACTAGGAAACAGAATGAGAAACCAGAGTAATAGTTTCTCCTGCAACCCGTTACATTTGTGCTAGATGAACGAACGTCTCTCCACATGCTCTGTTCTGAGGGATAAGTGTGTGTGAAAGCCGTTCTTCACCTAGCTTGTTGGGAACACAAAGTTTCTCTTCAGTTGCAAACTCCACTCCATACATATATATGGGGAGGTTCTAGCTCCAACTCGGTTTTACAGTGATAACTGCAGGAACTTCAAACCGGCACTAGGAAGCAGACTGAGAAACCAGAGTAAAAGGTTTGTCTTGCAACCCGTTCCCTTTGTGCTAGATGAACGAACGTCTCTCCACATGCTCAGTTCTGAGAGATAAGTGTGTGTGAAAGCCGTCCTTCACCTAGCTTGTTGGGAACACAAAGTTTCTCTTCAGTTGCAAACTCCACTCCATACATATATATGGGGAGGTACGAGCTCCAACTCGGTTTTACAGGGAAAACTGCAGGAACTTCAAACCGGCCCTAGGAAACAGACTGAGAAACCAGAGTAATAGTTTCTCCTGCAACCCGTTCCCTTTGAGCTAGATGAACGAACGTCTCTCCACATGCTCAGTTCTGAGAGATAAGTGTGTGTGAAAGCCGTTCTTCACCTAGCTTGTTGGGAACACAAAGTTTCTCTTCAGTTGCAAACTCCACTCCATACATATACATGGGGAGGTACTAGATCCAACTCGGTTTTACAGTGATAAATGCAGGAACTTCAAACCGGCACTAGGAAACAGACTGAGAAAGCAGAGTAAAAGTTTCACCTGCAACCCGTTCCATTTGTGCTAGTTGAACGAACGACTCTCCACATGCTCATTTGTGAGGGATAAGTGTGTGTGAAAGCCGTCCTTCACCTAGCTTGTCGGGAACACAAAGTTTCTCTTCAGTTGCAAACTCCACTCCATACATATATATGGGGAGGTACTAGCTCCAACTCAGTTTTACAGTGAAAACTGCAGGAACTTCAAACCGGCCCTAGGAAACAGACTGAGAAACCAGAGTAAAAGTTTCCCTGCAATCCGTTCCCTTTGTGATAGATGGACGAACGTCTCTCCACATGCTCAGTTCTGAGAGATAAGTGTGTGTGAAAGCCGTCCTTCACCTAGCTTGTTGGGAACACAAAGTTTCTCTTCAGTTGCAAACTCCACTCCATACATATATATGGGGAGGTTTTAGCTCCAACTCTGTTTTACAGGGAAAACTGCAGGAACTTCAAACCGGCCCTAGGAAACAGACTGAGAAACCAGAGTAAATGTTTCTCCTGCAACCCGTTCCATTTGTGATAGAAGAACGAACGTCTCTCCACATGCTCTGTTCTGAGAGATAATGTGTGTGAAAGCCGTTATTCACCTAGCTTGTTGGGAACACAAAGTTTCTGTTCAGTTGCAAACTCCAATCCATACATATATATGGGGAGGTACTAGCTCCAACTCGGTTTTACAGTGAAAACTGCAGGAACTTCAAACCGGCACTAGGAAACAGAATGAGAAACCAGAGTAAAAGTTTCTCCTGCAACCCGTTCCCTTTGTGCTAGATGGACGAACGTCTCTCCACATGCTCATTTCTGAGAGATAATTGTGTGTGAAAGCCGTCCTTCACATAGCTTGTTGGGAACACAAAATTTCTCTTCAGATGCAAACTCCACTCCATACATATATATGGGAAGGTACTAGCTCCAACTCGGTTTTACAGTGAAAACTGCAGGAACTTCAAACCGGCACTAGGAAACAGAATGAGAAACTAGAGTAATAGTTTCCCCTGCAACCCGTTACATTTGTGCTAGATGAACGAACGTCTCTCCACATGCTCTGTTCTGAGAGATAAGTGTGTGTGAAAGCCGTCCTTCACCTAGCTATTTGGGAACACAAAGTTTCTTTTCAGTGGCAAACTCCACTCCATACATATATATGGGGAGGTACTAGCTCCAACTCGCTTTTACAGTGAAAACTGCAGGAACTTCAAACCGGCATTAGGAAACAGACTGAGAATTCAGAGTAAATGTTTCTCCTGCAACTCGTTCCCTTTGTGCTAGATGAACGAATGTCTCTCCACATGCTCAGTTCTGAGAGATAAGTGTGTGTGAAAGCCGTCCTTCACATAGCTTGTTGGGAACACAAAGATTCTCTTCAGTTGCCATCTCCACTCCATACATATATATGGGGAGGTACTAGCTCCAACTCGGTTTTATAGTGAAAACTGCAGGAACTTCCAACCGGCCCTAGGAAACAGACTGAGAAACCAGAGTAAAAGTTTCACCTGCAACCCGTTCCTTTTGTGCTAGATGGACGAACGTCTCTCCACATGCTCAGTTCTGAGTTATAATTGTGTGTCAAAGCCGTCCTTCAGCTAGCTTGTTGGGAACACAAAGTTTCTCTTCAGTTGCAAACTCCACTCCATACATATATATGGGGAGGTAGAAGCTCCAACTCGGTTTTACAGTGAAAACTGCAGGAACTTCAAACCAGCACTAGGAAACAGACTGAGAAACCAGAGAAAAAGTTTCTCCTGCAACCCGTTCCCTTTGTGCTAGATGTACGAACGTCTCTCCACATGCTGTGTTCTGAGAGATAAGTGTGTGTGAAAGCCGTCCTTCACCTAGCTTGTTGGGAACACAAAGTTTCTCTTCAGTTGCAAACTCCACTCCATACATATATATGGGGAGGTACTATCTCCAACTCGGTTTTACAGTGAAAACTGCAGGAACTTCAATCCGGCACTAGGAAACAGAATGAGAAACCAGAGTAAAAGTTTCCCATGCAACCCGTTCCCTTTGTGCTAGATGGACGAACGTCTCTCCACATGATCAGTTCTGAGAGATAAGTGGGTGTGAAAGCCGTCCTTCACCTAGCTTGTTGGGAACACAAAGTTTCTCTTCAGTTGCAAACTCCACTCCATACTTATATATGGGGAGGTACTAGCTCCAAATCGCTTTTACAGTGAAAACTGCAGGAACTTCAAACCGGCATTAGGAAACAGACTGAGAATCCAGAGTAAAAGTTTCACCTGCAACCCGTTCCATTTGTGCTAGATGAACGAATGTCTCTCCACATGCTCAGTTCTGAGAGATAAGTGTGTGTGAAAGCCGTCCTTCACATAGCTTGTTGGGAACACAAAGTTTCTCTTCAGTTGCAAACTCCACTCCATACATAAATATGGGGAGGTACTAGCTCCAACTCGGTTTTACAGTGAAAACTGCAGGAACTTCAAACCGGCACTAGGAAACAGAATGAGAAACCAGAGTAATAGTTTATCCTGCAACCCGTTACATTTGTGCTAGATGAATGAACGTCTCTCCACATGCTCTGTTCTGAGAGATAAGTGTGTGTGAAAGCCGTCCTTCACCTAGCTTTTTGGGAACACAAAGTTTCTTTTCAGTTGCAAACTCCACTCCATACATATATATGGGGAGGTACTAGTTCCAACGCGTTTTTACAGTGAAAACTGCAGGAACATCAAACCGGCACTAGGAAACAGACTGTGAAACCAGAGTAAAAGTTTCTCCTGCAACCCGTTCCCTTTATGCTAGATGAAAGAACGTCTCTCCCCATGCTCAGTTCTGAGAGATAAGTGTGTGTGAAAGCCGTCTTTCACCTAGCTTGTTGGGAACACAAAGTTTCTCTTCAGTTGCAAACTCCACTCCATACATATATATGGGGAGGTACTAGCTCCAACTCGGTTTTACAGTGAAAACTGCAGGAACTTCAAACCGGCACTAGGAAACAGACTGAGAAACCAGAGTAAAAGATTCTCCTGCAAACCGTTCCATTTGTGCTAGATGAACGAACGTCTCTCCACATGCTCAGTTATGAGAGATAAGTGTGTGTGAAAGCCGTCCTTCACCTAGTTTGTTGGGAACACAAAGATTCTCTTCAGTTGCAAACTCCACTCCATACATATATATGGGGAGGTACAAGCTCCAACTCTCTTTTACAGTGAAAACTGCAGGAACATCAAACCGGCACTAGGAAACAGACTGAGAAACCAGAGTAAAAGTTTCGCCTGCAGCCCGTTCCCTTTGTGCTAGATGAACGAACGTCTCTCCACATGCTCAGTTCTGAGAGAAAAGTGTGTGTGAAAGACATCCTTCACCTAGCTTGATGGGACCAAATAGTTTCTCTTCACTTGCAAGCTCTGCTCCATACATATATATGGGTAGGTACAAGCTCCAACTCGGTTTTACAGTGAAAACTGCAGGAACTTCAAACCGGCCCTAGGCAACAGAATGAGAAACCAGAGTAAAAGTTTCTCCTGCAACCCGTTCCTTTTGTGCTAGATGGACGAACGTCTCTCCACATGCTCAGTTCTGAGAGATAAATTTGTGTGAAAGCTGTCCTTCACATAGCTTGTTGGGAACACAAAGTTTCTCTTCAGTTGCAAACCCCACTCCATATATATATGGGGAGGTACGAGCTCCAACTCGCTTTTACAGTGAAAACTGCAGGAACTTCCAACCGGCAATAGGAAACAGACTGAGAAACCAGAGTAAATGTTTCCCCTGCAACCCATTCCCTTTGTGCTAGATGAACGAACGTCTCTCCACATGCTCAGTTCTGAGAGATAAGTGTGTGTTAAAGCCGTCCTTCACCTAGCTTGTTGGGAACACAAAGTTCCTCTTCAGTTGCAAACTCCACTCCATGCATATATAAAGGGAGGTACTAGCTCCAACTCGGTTTTAGAGTGAAAACTGCAGGAACATCAAACCGGCACTAGGAAACAGACTGAGAAACCAGAGTAAAAGTTTCTCCTGCAAGCCGTTCCCTTTGTGCTAGATGAACGAACGTCTCTCCACATGCTCAGTTCTGAGAGATAAGTGTGTGTGAAAGCCGTCCTTCAACTAGCTTGTTGGGAACACAAAGTTTCCCTTCAGTTGCAAACTCCACTCCATACATATATATGGGGAGGTACTAGCTCGAACTCGGTTTTACAGTGAAAACGGCAGGAACTTCAAACCGGCACTAGGATACAGACTGAGAAACCAGAGTAAAAGTTTCTCCTGCAAACAGTTCCATTTGTGCTAGATGAACGAACGTCTCTCCACATGCTCAGTTCTGAGAGATAAGTGGGTGTGAAAGCCGTCCTTCACCTAGCTTGTTGGGAACACAAAGTTTCTCTTCAGTTGCAAACTCCACTCCATACATATATATGGGGAGGTACTAGCTCCAACTCGGTTTTACAGTGAAAACTGCAGGAACTTCAAACCGGCACTAGGAAATAGACTGAGAAACCAGAGTAAAAGTTTCTCCTGCCACACGTTCCCTTTGTGCTAGATGAACGAAAGTCTCTCCACATGCTCAGTTCTGAGAGATAATTGTGTGTCAAAGCCGACCTTCACCTAGCTTGTTGGGAACACAAAGTTTCTCTTCAGTTGCAAACTCCATTCCATACATATATATGGGGAGGTACAAGCACCAACTCGATTTTACAGTGAAAACTGCAGGAACTTCAAACCGGCACTAGGAAACAGACTAAGAAACCAGAGTAAAAGTTTCTCCTGCAACCCGTTCCCTTTAGGTTAGATGAACGAACGTCTCTCCACATGCTCAATTCTGAGAGATAAGTGTGTGTGAAAGCCGTACTTCACAAAGCTTGTTGGGAACACAAAGTTTCTCTTCAGTTGCCAACTCCACTCCATACATATATATGGGGAGGTACTAGCTCCAACTCGGTTTTACAGTGAAAACTGCAGGAAATTCAAACCGGTACTAGGAAACAGACTGAGAAACCAGAGTAAAAGTTTCTCCTGCAACCCGTTCTTTTGCGTTAGATGAACGAACGTCTCTCAACATGCTCAGTTCTGAGAGATAATTGTGTGTCAAAGCCGTCCTTTACCTTGCTTGTTGGGAACACAAAGATTCTCTTCAGTAGCAAACTCCACTCCATACATATATATGGGGAGGTACAAGCTCCAACTCGGTTTTACTGTGAAAACTGCAGGAACTTCAAACCGGCACTAGGAAACAGACTGAGAAACCAGAGTAAAAGTTTCGCCTGCAGCCCGTTCCCTTTGTGCTAGATGAACGAACGTCTCTCCACATGCTCAGTTCTGAGAGATAAGTGTGTGTGAAAGACATCCTTCACCTAGCTTGTTGGGACCACAAAGTTTCTCTTCAGTTGCAAGCTCTGCTCCATACATATATATGGGTAGGTACAAGCTCCAAATCGGTTTCACAGTGAAAACTGCAGGAACTTCAAACGGGCACTAGGAAACAGAATGAGAAACCAGAGTAAAAGTTTCTCCTGCAACCCGTTCCTTTTGTGCTAGATGGACGAAAGTCTCTCCACATGCTCAGTTCTGAGAGATAAATTTGTGTGAAAGCTGTCCTTCACATAGCTTGTTGGGAACACAAAGTTTCTCTTCAGTAGCAAACCCCACTCCATACATATATATGGGGAGGTACGAGCTCCAACTCGCTTTTACAGAGAAAACTGCAGGAACTTCCAACCGGCACTAGGAAACAGACTGAGAAACCAGAGTAAATGTTTCCCCTGCAACCCATTCCCTTTGTGCTAGATGAAAGAACGTCTCTCCACATGCTCAGTTCTGAGAGATAAGTGTGTGTGAAAGCCGTCCTTCACCTAGCTTGTTGGGAACACAAAGTTTCCCTTCAGTTGCAAACTCCACTCCATACATATATATGGGGAAGTACTAGCTCCAACTCGGTTTTACAGTGAAAACTGCAGGAACTTCAAACCGGCACTAGGAAACAGCCTGAGAAACCAGAGTAAAAGTTTCTCCTGCAAACAGTTCCCTTTGTGTTAGATGAACGAACGTCTCTCCAAATGCTCAGATCTGAGAGATAAGTGTGTGTGAAAGTCGTCCTTCACCTAGCTTGTTGGGAACACAAAGATTCTCTTCAGTTGCAAACTCCAATCCATACATATATATGGGGAGGTAATAGCTCCAACTCGGTTTTACAGTGAAAACTGCAGGAACTTCAAACCGGCACTAGGAAACAGACTGAGAAACCAGAGTAAAAGTTTCTCCTGCCACCCGTTCCCTTTGTGCTAGATGGACGAACGTCTCTCCACATGCTCAGTTCTGAGAGATAAGTGTGTGTGAAAGCCGTCCTTCACATAGCTTGTTGGGAACACAAAGAGTCTCTTCAGTTGCAATCTCCACTCCATACATATATATGGGGAGGTACTAGCTCCAACTCGGTTTTACAGTGAAAACTGCAGGAACTTCAAACCGGCCCTAGGAAACAGACTGAGAAACCAGAGTAAAAGTTTCTCCTGCAACCCGTTACTTTTGTGCTAGATGGACGATCGTCTCTCCACATGCTCATTTCTGAGAGATAAGTGTGTGTGAAAGCCGTCCTTCACATAGCTTGTTTGGATCATAAAGTTTCTCTTCATTTGCAAACCCCACTCCATACATATATATGGGGAGGTACTAGCTCCAACTCGGTTTTACAGGGAAAACTGCAGGAACTTCAAACCGGCACTAGGAAACAGACTGAGAAACCAGAGTAAAATTTTCTCCTGCAACCCGTTCCCTTTGTGTTAGATGAACGAACGTCTCTCCACATGCTCAGTTCTGAGAGATAATTGTGTGTCAAAGCCGTCCTTTACCTAGCTTGTTGGGAAAACAAAGATTCCCTTCAGTAGCAAACTCCACTCCATACATATATATGGGGAGGTACAAGCTCCAACTCTGTTTTACAGTGAAAACTGCAGGAACTTCAAACCGGCACTAGGAAACAGACTGAGAAACCAGAGTAAAAGTTTCGCCTGCAGCCCGTTCCCTTTGTGCTAGATGAACGAACGTCTCTCCACATGCTCAGTTCTGAGAGAAAAGTGTGTGTGAAAGACATCCTTCACCTAGCTTGTTGGGACCACAAAGTTTCTCTTCAGTTGCAAGCTCTGCTCCATACATAACTATGGGTAGGTACAAGCTCCAACTCGGTTTTATAGTGAAAACTGCAGGAACTTCAAACCGGCACTAGGAAACAGAATGAGAAACCAGAGTAAAAGTTTCTACTGCAACCCGTTCCTTTTGTGCTAGATGGACGAACGTCACTCCACATGCTCAGTTCTGAGAGATAAGTTTGTGTGAAAGCCGTCCTTCACCTAGCTTGTTGGGAACACAAAGTTCCTCTTCAGTTGCAAACTCCACTCCATGCATATATAAAGGGAGGTACTATCTCCAACACGGTTTTAGAGTGAAAACTGCAGGAACATCAAACCGGCACTAGGAAACAGACTGAGAAACCAGAGTAAAAGTTTCTCCTGCCACCCTTTCCCTTTGTGCTAGATGAACGAACGTCTCTCCACATGCTCATTTCTGAGAGATAAGTGTGTGTGAAAGCCATTCTTCACCTAGCTTGTTGGGAACACAAAGTTTCCCTTCAGTTGCAAACTCCACTCCATACATATATATGGGGAGGTACTAGCTCCAACTCGGTTTTACAGTGAAAACTGCAGGAACTTCAAACCGGCACTAGGAAACAGACTGAGAAACCACAGTAAAAGTTTCTCCTGCAAACAGTTCCATTTGTGCTAGATGAACGAACGTCTCTCCACATGCTCAGTTCTGAGAGATAAGTGTGTGTGAAAGCCGTCCTTCACCTAGCTTGTTGGGAACACAAAGTTTCTCTTCAGTTGCAAACTCCACTCCATACATATATATGGGGAGGTACTAGCTCCAACTCGGTTTTACAGTGAAAACTGCAGGAACTTCAAACCGGCACTAGGAAACAGACTGAGAAACCAGAGTAAAAGTTTCTCCTGCCACCCTTTCCCTTTGTGCTAGATGAACGAACGTCTCTCCACATGCTCAGTTCTGAGAGATAATTGTGTGTCAAAGCCGTCCTTCACCTAGCTTGTTGGGAACACAAAGTTTCTCTTCAGTTGCAAACTCCACTCCATACATATATATGGGGAGGTACAAGCTCCAACTCGGTTTTACAGTGAAAACTGCAGGAACTTCAAACCGGCACTAGGAAACAGACTGAGAAACCAGAGTAAAAGTTTCTCCTGCAACCCGTTCCCTTTGTGCTAGATTAACGAACGTCTCTCCACATGCTCTGTTCTGAGAGATAAGTTTGTGTGAAAGCCGTCCTTCACCTAGCTTGTTGGGAACACAAAGTTTCTCTTCAGTTGCAAACTCCATTCCATACATATATATGGGGAGGTACTATCTCCAACTCGGTTTTACAGTGAAAACTGAAGGAACTTCAAACCGGCACTACGAAACAGAATGAGAAACCAGAGTAAAAGTTTCACCTGCAACCCGTTCCCTTTGTGCTAGATTGACGAACGTCTCTCCACTGCTCAGTTCTGAGAGATAAGTGTGTGTGAAAGCCGTCCTTCACCTAGCTTGTTGGGAACACAAAATTTCTCTTCAGTTGCAATCTCCACTCCATACATATATATGGGGAGGTACAAGCTCCAACTCGGTTTTACAGTGAAAACTGCAGGAACTTCAAACCGGCCCTAGGAAACAGACTGAGAAACCAGAGTAAAAGTTTCTCCTGCAACCCGTTCCTTTTGTGCTAGATGGACGATCGTCTCTCCACATGCTCAGTTGTGAGAGATAAGTGTGTGTGAAAGCCGTCCTTCACATAGCTTGTTGGGAACATAAAGATTCTCTTCAGTTGCAAACTCCACTCCATACATATATATGGGGAGGTACTAGCTCCAACTCGGTTTTACAGGGAAAACTGCAGGAACTTCAAACCGGCCCTAGGAAACAGACTGAGAAACCAGAGTAAAAGTTTCACCTACAATACGTTCCCTTTGTGCTAGATGAACGAACGTCTCTCCACGTGCTCGGTTCTGAGAGATAAGTGTGTGTGAAAGCCGTTCTTCACCTAGCTTGTTGGGAACACAAACTTTCTCTTCAGTTGCAAACCCCACTCCATACATATATATGGGGAGGTACTAGCTCCAACTCGGTTTTACAGTGATAACTGCAGGAACTTCAAACCGGCACTAGGAAACAGACTGAGAAACCAGAGTAAAAGATTTGCCTTGCAACCCGTTCCCTTTGTGCTAGATGAACGAACGTCTCTCCACATGCTCAGTTCTGAGAGATAAGTGTGTGTGAAAGCCGTACTTCACCTAGCTTGTTGGGAACACAAAGTTCCTCTCCAGTTGCAAACTCCACTCCATGCATATATAAGGGGAGGTACTAGCTCCAACTCGGTTTTAGAGTGAAAACTGCAGGAACATCAAACCGGCACTAGGAAACAGACTGAGAAACCAGAGTAAAAGTTTCTCCTGCAAGCCGTTCCCTTTGTGCTAGATAAAGGAACGTCTCTCCACATGCTCAGTTCTGAGAGATAATTGTGTGTGAAAGCCGTCCTTCACCTAGCTTGTTGGGAACACAAAGTTCCTCTTCAGTTGCAAACTCCACTCCATGCATATATAAGGGGAGGTACTAGTTCCAACTCGGTTTTAGAGTGAAAACTGCAGGAACATCAAACCTGCACTAGGAAACAGACTGAGAAACCAGAGTAAAAGTTTCTCCTGCAAGCCGATCCCTTTGTGCTAGATGAACGAACGTCTCTCCACATGCTCAGTTCTGAGAGAAAAGTGTGTGTGAAAGACATCCTTCACCTAGCTTGTTGGGACCACAAAGTTTCTCTTCAGTTGCAAGCTCTGCTCCATACATATATATGGGTAGGTACTATCTCCAACTCGGTTTTACAGTGAAAACTGCAGGAACTTCAAACCGGCACTAGGAAACAGAATGAGAAACCAGAGTAAAAGTTTCACCTGCAACCCGTTCCTTTGTGCTAGATGGACGAACGTCTCTCCACATGCTCAGTTCTGAGAGATAAGTGTGTGTGAAAGCCGTCCTTCACCTAGCTTGTTGGGAACACAAAGATTCTCTTCAGTTGCAAACCCCACTCCATACATATATATGGGGAGGTACTAGATCCAACTCGCTTTTACAGTGAAAACTGCAGGAACTTCAAACCGGCATTAGGAAACAGACTGAGAATCCAGAGTAAAAGTTTCTCCTGCAACCCTTTCCCTTTATGCTAGATGAACGAATGTCTCTCCACATGCTCACTTCTGAGAGATAAGTGTGTGTGAAAGCCGTCCTTCACATAGCTTGTTGGGAACACAAAGATTCTCTTCAGTTGCAATCTCCACTCCATACATATATATGGGGAGGTACTAGCTCCAACTCGATTTTACAGTGAAAACTGCAGGAACTTCAAACCGGCCCTAGGAAACAGAGTGAGAAACCAGAGTAAAAGTTTCTCCTGCAAATCGTTCCTTTTGTGCTAGATGGACGATCGTCTCAACACATGTTCATTTCTGAGAGATAAGTGTGTGTGAAAGCCGTCCTTCACATAGCTTGTTGGGAACATAAAGTTTCTCTTCAGTTGCAAACTCCACTCCATACATATATATGGGGAGGTACTAGCTCCAACTCGGTTTTACAGGGAAAACTGCAGGAACTTCAAACCGGCCCTAGGAATCAGACTGAGAAACCAGCGTAAAAGTTTCCCCTACAATCCGTTCCCTTTGTGCTAGATGAACGAACGTCTCTCCACATGCTCGGTTCTGAGAGATAAGTGTGTGTGAAAGCCGTTCTTCACCTAGCTTGTTGGGAACACAAAGTTTCTCTTCAGTTGCAAACTCCACTCCATACATATATATGGGGAGGTACTAGCTCCAACTCGGTTTTACAGTGATAACTGCAGGAACTTCAAACCGGCACTAGGAAACAGACTGAGAAACCTGAGTAAAAGATTTGTCTTGCAACCCGTTCCCTTTGTGCTAGATGAACGAACGTCTCTCCACATGCTCAGTTGTGAGAGATAAGTGTGTGTGAAAGCCGTACTTCACCTAGCTTGTTGGGAACACAAAGTTCCTCTTCAGTTGCAAACTCCACTCCATGCATATATAAGGGGAGGTACTAGATCCAACTCGGTTTTAGAGTGAAAACTGCAGGAACATCAAACCGGCACTAGGAAACAGACTGAGAAACCAGAGTAAAAGTTTCTCCTGCAAGCCGTTCCCTTTGTGCTAGATAAAGGAACGTCTCTCCACATGCTCAGTTCTGAGAGATAAGTGTGTGTGAAAGCCGTCCTTCACATAGCTTGTTGGGAACACAAAGATTCTCTTCAGTTGCAAACTCCACTCCATACATATATATGGGTAGGTACTATCTCCAACTCGGTTTTACAGTGAAAACTGCAGGAACTTCAAACCGGCACTAGGAAACAGAATGAGAAACCAGAGTAAAAGTTTCACCTGCAACCCGTTCCTTTGTGCTAGATGGACGAACGTCTCTCCACATGCTCAGTTCTGAGAGATAAGTGTGTGTGAAAGCCGTCCTTCACCTAGCTTGTTGGGAACACAAAGATTCTCTTCAGTTGCAAACCCCACTCCATACATATATATGGGGAGGTACTAGATCCAACTCGCTTTTACAGTGAAAACTGCAGGAACTTCAAACCGGCATTAGGAAACAGACTGAGAATCCAGAGTAAAAGTTTCTCCTGCAACCCTTTCCCTTTATGCTAGATGAACGAATGTCTCTCCACATGCTCACTTCTGAGAGATAAGTGTGTGTGAAAGCCGTCCTTCACATAGCTTGTTGGGAACACAAAGATTCTCTTCAGTTGCAATCTCCACTCCATACATATATATGGGGAGGTACTAGCTCCAACTCGATTTTACAGTGAAAACTGCAGGAACTTCAAACCGGCCCTAGGAAACAGAGTGAGAAACCAGAGTAAAAGTTTCTCCTGCAAATCGTTCCTTTTGTGCTAGATGGACGATCGTCTCAACACATGTTCATTTCTGAGAGATAAGTGTGTGTGAAAGCCGTCCTTCACATAGCTTGTTGGGAACATAAAGTTTCTCTTCAGTTGCAAACTCCACTCCATACATATATATGGGGAGGTACTAGCTCCAACTCGGTTTTACAGGGAAAACTGCAGGAACTTCAAACCGGCCCTAGGAATCAGACTGAGAAACCAGCGTAAAAGTTTCCCCTACAATCCGTTCCCTTTGTGCTAGATGAACGAACGTCTCTCCACATGCTCGGTTCTGAGAGATAAGTGTGTGTGAAAGCCGTTCTTCACCTAGCTTGTTGGGAACACAAAGTTTCTCTTCAGTTGCAAACTCCACTCCATACATATATATGGGGAGGTACTAGCTCCAACTCGGTTTTACAGTGATAACTGCAGGAACTTCAAACCGGCACTAGGAAACAGACTGAGAAACCTGAGTAAAAGATTTGTCTTGCAACCCGTTCCCTTTGTGCTAGATGAACGAACGTCTCTCCACATGCTCAGTTGTGAGAGATAAGTGTGTGTGAAAGCCGTACTTCACCTAGCTTGTTGGGAACACAAAGTTCCTCTTCAGTTGCAAACTCCACTCCATGCATATATAAGGGGAGGTACTAGATCCAACTCGGTTTTAGAGTGAAAACTGCAGGAACATCAAACCGGCACTAGGAAACAGACTGAGAAACCAGAGTAAAAGTTTCTCCTGCAAGCCGTTCCCTTTGTGCTAGATAAAGGAACGTCTCTCCACATGCTCAGTTCTGAGAGATAAGTGTGTGTGAAAGCCGTCCTTCACATAGCTATTTGGGAACACAAAGATTCTCTTCAGTTGCAATCTCCACTCCATACATATATATGGGGAGGTACTAGCTCCAACTCGATTTTACAGTGAAAACTGCAGGAACTTCAAACCGGCCCTAGGAAACAGAGTGAGAAACCAGAGTAAAAGTTTCTCCTGCAACTCGTTCCTTTTGTGCTAGATGGACGATCGTCTCAACACATGTTCATTTCTGAGAGATTAGTGTGTGTGAAAGCCGTCCTTCACATAGCTTGTTGGGAACATAAAGTTTCTCTTCAGTTGCAAACTCCACTCCATACATATATATGGGGAGGTACTAGCTCCAACTCGGTTTTACAGGGAAAACTGCAGGAACTTCAAACCGGCCCTAGGAAACAGACTGAGAAACCAGAGTAAAAGTTTCCCCTACAATCCGTTCCCTTTGTGCTAGATTGACGAACGTCTCTCCACTGCTCAGTTCTGAGAGATAAGTGTGTGTGAAAGCCGTCCTTCACCTAGCTTGTTGGGAACACAAAGTTTCTCTTCAGTTGCAAAATCCACTCCATACATATATATGGGGAGGTACTAGCTCCAACTCGCTTTTACAGTGAAAACTGCAGGAACTTCAAACCGGCACTAGGAAACAGACTGAGAATCCAGAGTAAAAGTTTCTCCTGCAACCCGTTCCCTTTGTGCTAGATGAACGAATGTCTCTCCACATGCTCAGTTCTGAGAGATAAGTGTGTGTGAAAGCCGTCCTTCACATAACTTGTTGGGAACACAAAGATTCTCTTCAGTTGCAATCTCCACTCCATACATATATATGGGGAGGTACAAGCTCCAACTCGGTTTTACAGTGAAAACTGCAGGAACTTCAAACAGGCCCTAGGAAACAGACTGAGAAACCAGAGTAAAAGTTTCTCCTGCAACCCGTTCCTTTTGTGCTAGATGGACGATCGTCTCTCCACATGCTCAGTTGTGAGAGATAAGTGTGTGTGAAAGCCGTCCTTCACATAGCTTGTTGGGAACATAAAGATTCTCTTCAGTTGCAAACTCCACTCCATACATATATATGGGGAGGTACTAGCTCCAACTCGGTTTTACAGGGAAATCTGCAGGAACTTCAAACCGGCCCTAGGAAACAGACTGAGAAACCAGAGTAAAAGTTTCACCTACAATACGTTCCCTTTGTGCTAGATGAACGAACGTCTCTCCACGTGCTCGGTTCTGAGAGATAAGTGTGTGTGAAAGCCGTTCTTCACCTAGCTTGTTGGGAACACAAACTTTCTCTTCAGTTGCAAACCCCACTCCATACATATATATGGGGAGGTACTAGCTCCAACTCGGTTTTACAGTGATAACTGCAGGAACTTCAAACCGGCACTAGGAAACAGACTGAGAAACCAGAGTAAAAGATTTGCCTTGCAACCCGTTCCCTTTGTGCTAGATGAACGAACGTCTCTCCACATGCTCAGTTCTGAGAGATAAGTGTGTGTGAAAGCCGTACTTCACCTAGCTTGTTGGGAACACAAAGTTCCTCTCCAGTTGCAAACTCCACTCCATGCATATATAAGGGGAGGTACTAGCTCCAACTCGGTTTTAGAGTGAAAACTGCAGGAACATCAAACCGGCACTAGGAAACAGACTGAGAAACCAGAGTAAAAGTTTCTCCTGCAAGCCGTTCCCTTTGTGCTAGATAAAGGAACGTCTCTCCACATGCTCAGTTCTGAGAGATAATTGTGTGTGAAAGCCGTCCTTCACCTAGCTTGTTGGGAACACAAAGTTCCTCTTCAGTTGCAAACTCCACTCCATGCATATATAAGGGGAGGTACTAGTTCCAACTCGGTTTTAGAGTGAAAACTGCAGGAACATCAAACCTGCACTAGGAAACAGACTGAGAAACCAGAGTAAAAGTTTCTCCTGCAAGCCGATCCCTTTGTGCTAGATGAACGAACGTCTCTCCACATGCTCAGTTCTGAGAGAAAAGTGTGTGTGAAAGACATCCTTCACCTAGCTTGTTGGGACCACAAAGTTTCTCTTCAGTTGCAAGCTCTGCTCCATACATATATATGGGTAGGTACTATCTCCAACTCGGTTTTACAGTGAAAACTGCAGGAACTTCAAACCGGCACTAGGAAACAGAATGAGAAACCAGAGTAAAAGTTTCACCTGCAACCCGTTCCTTTGTGCTAGATGGACGAACGTCTCTCCACATGCTCAGTTCTGAGAGATAAGTGTGTGTGAAAGCCGTCCTTCACCTAGCTTGTTGGGAACACAAAGATTCTCTTCAGTTGCAAACCCCACTCCATACATATATATGGGGAGGTACTAGATCCAACTCGCTTTTACAGTGAAAACTGCAGGAACTTCAAACCGGCATTAGGAAACAGACTGAGAATCCAGAGTAAAAGTTTCTCCTGCAACCCTTTCCCTTTATGCTAGATGAACGAATGTCTCTCCACATGCTCACTTCTGAGAGATAAGTGTGTGTGAAAGCCGTCCTTCACATAGCTTGTTGGGAACACAAAGATTCTCTTCAGTTGCAATCTCCACTCCATACATATATATGGGGAGGTACTAGCTCCAACTCGATTTTACAGTGAAAACTGCAGGAACTTCAAACCGGCCCTAGGAAACAGAGTGAGAAACCAGAGTAAAAGTTTCTCCTGCAAATCGTTCCTTTTGTGCTAGATGGACGATCGTCTCAACACATGTTCATTTCTGAGAGATAAGTGTGTGTGAAAGCCGTCCTTCACATAGCTTGTTGGGAACATAAAGTTTCTCTTCAGTTGCAAACTCCACTCCATACATATATATGGGGAGGTACTAGCTCCAACTCGGTTTTACAGGGAAAACTGCAGGAACTTCAAACCGGCCCTAGGAATCAGACTGAGAAACCAGCGTAAAAGTTTCCCCTACAATCCGTTCCCTTTGTGCTAGATGAACGAACGTCTCTCCACATGCTCGGTTCTGAGAGATAAGTGTGTGTGAAAGCCGTTCTTCACCTAGCTTGTTGGGAACACAAAGTTTCTCTTCAGTTGCAAACTCCACTCCATACATATATATGGGGAGGTACTAGCTCCAACTCGGTTTTACAGTGATAACTGCAGGAACTTCAAACCGGCACTAGGAAACAGACTGAGAAACCTGAGTAAAAGATTTGTCTTGCAACCCGTTCCCTTTGTGCTAGATGAACGAACGTCTCTCCACATGCTCAGTTGTGAGAGATAAGTGTGTGTGAAAGCCGTACTTCACCTAGCTTGTTGGGAACACAAAGTTCCTCTTCAGTTGCAAACTCCACTCCATGCATATATAAGGGGAGGTACTAGATCCAACTCTGTTTTAGAGTGAAAACTGCAGGAACATCAAACCGGCACTAGGAAACAGACTGAGAAACCAGAGTAAAAGTTTCTCCTGCAAGCCATTCCCTTTGTGCTAGATGAACGAACGTCTCTCCACATGCTCAGTTCTGAGAGATAAGTGTGTGTGAAAGCCGTCCTTCACCTAGCTTGTTGGGAACACAAAGTTCCTCTTCAGTTGCAAACTCCACTCCATGCATATATAAGGGGAGGTACTAGCTCCAACTCGTTTTTAGAGTGAAAACTTCAGGAACATCAAACCGGCACTAGGAAACAGACTGAGAAACCAGAGTAAAAGTTTCTCCGGCAAGCCGATCCCTTTGTGCTAGATGAACGAACGTCTCTCCACATGCTCATTTCTGAGAGATAAGTGTGTGTGAAAGCCGTCCTTCACCTAGCTTGTTGGGAACACAAAGTTTCCCTTCAGTTGCAAACTCCACTCCATACATATATATGGGGAGGTTCTAGCTCCAACTCGGTTTTACAGTGAAAACTGCAGGAACTTCAAACCGGCACTAGGAAACAGCCTGAGAAACCAGAGTAATAGTTTCTCCTGCAAAACGTTCCCTTTGTGCTAGATGAACGAACGTCTCTCCACATGCTCAGTTCTGAGAGATAAGTGTATGTGAAAGCCGTCCTTCACCTAGCTTGTTGGGAACACAAAGTTTCTCTTCAATTGCAAACTCCACTCCATACATATATATGGGGAGGCACTAGCTCCAACTCGGTTTTACAGTGAAAACTGCAGGAACTTCAAACCGGCACTAGGAAACAGACTGAGAAACCAGAGTAAAAGTTTCTCCTGCAACTCGTTCCCTTTGTGCTAGATGAACGAACGTCTCTCCACATGCTCAGGTCTGAGAGATAATTGTGTGTCAAAGCCGTCCTTCACTTAGCTTGTTGGGAACACAAAGTTTCTTTTCAGTTGCAAATTCCACTCCATACATATATATGGGGAGGTACTATCACCAACTCTGTTTTACAGTGAAAACTGCAGGAACTTCAAACCGGCACTAGGAAACAGAATGAGAAACCAGAGTAAAAGTTTCTCCTGCAACCCGTTCCCTTTGTGCTAGATGGACGAACGTCTCTCCACATGCTCTGTTCTGAGAAATAAGTGTGTGTGAAAGCCGTACTTCACCTTGCTTGTTGGGAACACAAAGTTCCTCTTCAGTTGCAAACTCCACTCCATGCATATATAAGGGGAGGTTCTAGCTCCAACTCGGTTTTTGAGTGAAAACTGCAGGAACTTCAAACCGGCACTAGGAAACAGACTGAGAAACCAGAGTAAAAGTTTCTCCTGCAAGCCGATCCCTTTGTGCTAGATGAACGAACGTCTCTCCACATGCTCAGTTCTGAGAGATAAGTGTGTGTGAAAGCCGTCCTTCACCTAGCTTGTTGGGAACACAAAGTTTCCCTTCAGTTGCAAACTCCACTCCATACATATATATGGGGAGGTACTAGCTCCAACTCGGTTTTACAGTGAAAACTGCAGGAACTTCAAACCGGCACTAGGAAACAGCCTGAGAAACCAGAGTAATAGTTTCTCCTGCAAAACGTTCCCTTTGTGCTACATGAACGAACGTCTCTCCACATGCTCAGTTCTGAGTGATAAGTGTGTGTGAAAGCCGTCCTTCACCTAGCTTGTTGGGAACACAAAGTTTCTCTTCAGTTGCAAACTCCACTCCATACATATATATGGGGAGGTACTAGCTCCAACTCGGTTTTACAGTGAAAACTGCAGGAACTTCAAACCGGCACTAGGAAACAGACTGAGAAACCAGAGTAAAAGTTTCTCCTGCAACCCGTTCCCTTTGTGCTAGATGAACGAACGTCTCTCCAGATGCTCAGTTCTGAGAGATAATTGTGTGTCAAAGCCGTCCTTCACCTAGCTTGTTGGGAACACAAAGTTTCTCTTCAGTTGCAAACTCCACTCCATACATATATATGGGGAGGTACAAGCTCCAAGTCGGTTTTACAGTGAAAACTGTAGGAACTTCAAACCGGCACTAGGAAACAGACTGAGAAACCAGAGTAAAAGTTTCTCCTGCAACCCGTTCCCTTTGTGCTAGATGAACGAACGTCTCTCCACATGCTCAGAACTGAGTGATAAGTGTGTGTGAATTCCGTCCTTCACCTAGCTTGTTGGGAACACAAAGTTCTCTTCAGTTGCAAACTCCACTCCATACATATATATGGGGAGGTACTAGCGCCAACTCGGTTTTACAGGGAAAACTGCAGGATCTTCAAACCGGCCCTAGGATACAGACTGAGAAACCAGAATAAAAGTTTCTCCTGCAATCCGTTTCCTTTGTGCTAGATGAACGAACGTCTCTCCACATGCTCTGTTCTGAGAGATAAGTGTGTGTGAAAGCCGTCCTTCACCTAGCTTTTTGGGAACACAAAGTTTCTCTTCAGTTGCAAACTCCACTCCATACATATATATGGGGAGGTACTATCACCAACTCTGTTTTACAGTGAAAACTGCAGGAACTTCAAACCGGCACTAGGAAACAGAATGAGAAACCAGAGTAAAAGTTTCTCCTGCAACCCGTTCCCTTTGTGCTAGATGGACGAACGTCTCTCCACATGCTCAGTTCTGAGAAATAAGTGTGTGTGAAAGCCGTCCTTCACCTAGCTTGTTGGGAACACAAAGATTCTCTTCAGTTGCAAACTCCACTCCATACATATTTATGGGGAGGTACTAGCTCCAACTCGGTTTTACAGTGATAACTGCAGGAACTTCAAACCGGCACTAGGAAACAGACTGAGAAACCAGAGTAAAAGATTTGACTTGCAACCCGTTCCATTTGTGCTAGATGAACGAACGTCTCTCCAAATGCTCAGTTCTGAGAGATGAGTGTGTTTGAAAGCCGTGCTTCACCTAGCTTGTTTGGAACACAAAGTTTCTCTTCAGTTGCAAACTCCACTCCATACATATATATGGGGAGGTACTATCTCCAACGCGGTTTTACAGTGAAAACTGCAGGAATTTCAAACCGGCACTAGGAAACAGAATGAGAAACCAGAGTAAAAGTTTCTCCTGCAACCCGTTCCCTTTGTGCTAGATGGACGAACATCTCTCCACATGCTCAGTTCTGAGAGATAATGAGTGTGAAAGCCGTCCTTCACCTAGCTTGTTGGGAACACAAAGTTTCTCTTCAGTTGCAAAATCCACTCCATATATATATATGGGGAGTTTCTAGCTCCAACTCGGTTTTACAATGATAACTGCAGGAACTTCCAACCGGCACTAGGAAACAGACTGAGAAACCAGAGTAAAAGATTTGCCTTGCGACCCGTTCCATTTGTGCTAGATGGACGAACGTCTCTCCACATGCTCAGTTCTGAGATATAAGTGTGTGTGAAAGCCGTCCTTCACCTAGCTTGTTGGGAACACAAAGTTTCTCTTCAGTTGCAAACTCCACTCCATACATATATATGGGTAGGTACTATCTCCAACTCGATTTTACACTGAAAACTGCAGGAATTTCAAACCGGCACTAGGAAACAGACTGAGAAACCAGAGTAAAAGATTTGCCTTGCAACACGTTCCCTTTGTGCTAGATGAACGAACGTCTCTCCACATGCTCTGTTCTGAGAGATAAGTGTGTGTGAAAGCCGTCCTTCACCTAGCTTTTTGGGAACACAAAGTTTCTCTTCAGTTGCAAACTCCACTCCATACATATATATGGGGAGGTACTATCACCAACTCTGTTTTACAGTGAAAACTGCAGGAACTTCAAACCGGCACTAGGAAACAGAATGAGAAACCAGAGTAAAAGTTTCTCCTGCAACCCGTTCCCTTTGTGCTAGATGGACGAACGTCTCTCCACATGCTCAGTTCTGAGAAATAAGTGTGTGTGAAAGCCGTCCTTCACCTAGCTTGTTGGGAACACAAAGATTCTCTTCAGTTGCAAACTCCACTCCATACATATTTATGGGGAGGTACTAGCTCCAACTCGGTTTTACAGTGATAACTGCAGGAACTTCAAACCGGCACTAGGAAACAGACTGAGAAACCAGAGTAAAAGATTTGACTTGCAACCCGTTCCATTTGTGCTAGATGAACGAACGTCTCTCCAAATGCTCAGTTCTGAGAGATGAGTGTGTTTGAAAGCCGTGCTTCACCTAGCTTGTTTGGAACACAAAGTTTCTCTTCAGTTGCAAACTCCACTCCATACATATATATGGGGAGGTACTATCTCCAACGCGGTTTTACAGTGAAAACTGCAGGAATTTCAAACCGGCACTAGGAAACAGAATGAGAAACCAGAGTAAAAGTTTCTCCTGCAACCCGTTCCCTTTGTGCTAGATGGACGAACATCTCTCCACATGCTCAGTTCTGAGAGATAAGTGAGTGTGAAAGCCGTCCTTCACCTAGCTTGTTGGGAACACAAAGTTTCTCTTCAGTTGCAAAATCCACTCCATATATATATATGGGGAGTTTCTAGCTCCAACTCGGTTTTACAATGATAACTGCAGGAACTTCCAACCGGCACTAGGAAACAGACTGAGAAACCAGAGTAAAAGATTTGCCTTGCGACCCGTTCCATTTGTGCTAGATGGACGAACGTCTCTCCACATGCTCAGTTCTGAGATATAAGTGTGTGTGAAAGCCGTCCTTCACCTAGCTTGTTGGGAACACAAAGTTTCTCTTCAGTTGCAAACTCCACTCCATACATATATATGGGTAGGTACTATCTCCAACTCGATTTTACACTGAAAACTGCAGGAATTTCAAACCGGCACTAGGAAACAGACTGAGAAACCAGAGTAAAAGATTTGCCTTGCAACACGTTCCCTTTGTGCTAGATGGACGAACGTCTCTCCACATGCTCAGTTCTGAGAAATAAGTGTGTGTGAAAGCCGTCCTTCACCTAGCTTGTTGGGAACACAAAGATTCTCTTCAGTTGCAAACTCCACTCCATACATATATATGGGGAGGTACTAGCTCCAACTCGGTTTTACAGTGATAACTGCAGGAACTTCAAACCGGCACTAGGAAACAAACTGAGAAACCAGAGTAAAAGATTTGACTTGCAACCCGTTCCATTTGTGCTAGATGAACGAAAGTCTCTCCAAATGCTCAGTTCTGAGAGATGAGTGTGTTTGAATTCGTCCTTCACCTAGCTTGTTTGGAACACAAAGTTTCTCTTCATTTGCAAACTCCACTCCATACATATATATGGGGAGGTACTATCTCCAACTCGGTTTTACAGTGAAAACTGCAGGAATTTCAAACCGGCACTAGGAAACAGAATGAGAAACCAGAGTAAAAGTTTCCCCTGCAACCCGTTCCCTTTGTGCTAGATGGACGAACATCTCTCCACATGCTCAGTTCTGAGAGATAAGTGTGTGTGAAAGCCGTCCTTCACCTAGCTTGTTGGGAACACAAAGTTTCTCTTCAGTTGCAAAATCCACTCCATATATATATATGGGGAGTTTCTAGCTCCAACTCGGTTTTACAATGATAACTGCAGGAACTTCCAACCGGCACTAGGAAACAGACTGAGAAACCAGAGTAAAAGATTTGCCTTGCGACCCGTTCCATTTGTGCTAGATGGACGAACGTCTCTCCACATGCTCAGTTCTGAGATATAAGTGTGTGTGAAAGCCGTCCTTCACCTAGCTTGTTGGGAACACAAAGTTTCTCTTCAGTTGCAAACTCCACTCCATACATATATATGGGTAGGTACTATCTCCAACTCGGTTTTACACTGAAAACTGCAGGAATTTCAAACCGGCACTAGGAAACAGACTGAGAAACCAGAGTAAAAGATTTGCCTTGCAACACGTTCCCTTTGTGCTAGATGAACGAACGTCTCTCCACATGCTCAGTTCTGAGAGATAAGTGTGTGTGAAGCCGTCCTTCACCTAGCTTGTTGGGAACACAAAGTTTCTTTTCAGATGCAAACTCCACTCCATACATATATATGGGGAGGTACTATCTCCAACTCGGTTTTACAGTGAAAACTGCAGGAATTTCAAACCGGCACTAGGAAACAGAATGAGAAACCAGAGTAAAAGTTTCTCCTGCAACCCGTTCCCCTTGTGCTAGATGGACGAACGTCTCTGCACATGCTCAGTTCTGAGAGAGAAGTGTGTGTGAAAGCCGTCCTTCACCTAGCTTGTTGGGAACACAAAGTTTCTCTTCAGTTGCAAACTCCACTCCATACATATATATGGGGAGGTACTAGCTCCAACTCGGTTTTACAGGGAAAACTGCAGGAACTTCAAACCGGCCCTAGGAAACAGACTGAGAAACCAGAGAAAAAGTTTCTCCTGCAACCCGTTCCCTTTGAGCTAGATGAACGAACGTCTCTCCACATGCTCAGTTCTGAGAGATAAGTGTGTGTGAAAGCCGTTCTTCACCTAGCTTGTTGGGAACACAAAGTTTCTCTTCAGGTGCAAACTCCACTCCATACATATATATGGGGAGGTACTAGCTCCAACTCGGTTTTACAGTGATAACTGCAGGAACTTCAAACCGGCACTAGGAAACAGACTGAGAAAGCAGAGTAAAAGTTTCTCCTGCAACCCGTTCCATTTGTGCTGGTTGAACGAACGTCTCTCCACATGCTCATTTCTGAGAGATAAGTGTGTGTGAAAGCCGTCCTTCACCTAGCTTGTTGGGAACACAAAATTTCTCTTCAGTTGCAAACTCCACTCCATACATATATATGGGGAGGTACTAGCTCCAACTCGGTTTTACAGTGAAAACTGCAGGAACTTCAAACCGGCCCTAGGAAACAGACTGAGAAAACAGAGTAAAAGTTTCCCTGCAATCCGTTCCCTTTGTGCTAGATGGACGAACGTCTCTCCACATGCTCAGTTCTGAGAGATAAGTGTGTGTGAATGCCGTCCTTCACCTAGCTTGTTGGGAACACAAAGTTTCTCTCCAGTTGCAAACACCACTCCATACATATATATGGGGAGGTACTATCTCCAACTCGGTTTTACAGTGAAAACTGCAGGAACTTCAAACCGGCACTAGGAAACAGACTGAGAAACCAGAGTAAAAGTTTCTCCTGCAACCCGTTCCATTTGTGCTAGATGGAAGAACGTCTCTCCACATGCTCAGTTCTGAGAGATAAGTGTGTGTGAAAGCCGTCCTTCAACAAGCTTTTTGGGAACACAAAATTTCTCTTCAGTTGCAAACTCCACTCCATACATATATATGGGGGGGTACTAGCTCCAACTCGGTTTTACAGTGAAAACTACAGGAACATCAAACCGGCCCTAGGAAACAGACTGAGAAACCAGAGTAAAAGTTTCACCTGCAACCCGTTCCCTTTGTGCTAGATGAACGAACGTCTATCCACATGCTCTGTTCTGAGAGATAAGTGTGTGTGAAAGCCGTTATTCACCTAGCTTGTTGGGAACACAAAGTTTCTCTTCAGTTGCTAAATCCAATCCATACATATATATGGGGAGGTACTAGCTCTAACTCGGTTTTACAGTGATAAATGCAGGAACTTCAAACCGGCACTAGGAAACAGAATGAGAAACCAGAGTAAAAGTTTCTCCTGAAACCCGTTCCCTTTGTGCTAGATGGACGAACGTCTCTCCACATGCTCAGTTCTGAGAGATAAGTGTGTGTGAAAGCCGTCCTTCACATAGCTTGTTGGGAACACAAAGTTTCTTTTCAGTTGCAAACTCCACTCCATACATATATATGGGGAGGCACTAGCTCCAACTCGGTTTTACAATTATAACTGCAGGAACTTCAAACCGGCACTAGGAAACAGACTGAGAAACCAGAGTAAATGTTTTGCCTTGCAATCCGTTCCCTTTGTGCTAGATGAACGAACGTCTCTCCACATGCTCAATTCTGAGAGATAAGTGTGTGTGAAAGCCGTCCTTCACATAGCTTGTTGGGAACACAAAGATTCTCTTCAGTTGCTATCTCCACTCCATACATATATATGGGTAGGTACTAGCTCCAACTCGGTTTTACAGTGAAAACTGCAGGAACTTCAAACCGGCACTAGGAAACAGACTGAGAAACCAGAGTAAAAGTTTTGCCTGCAACCAGTTCCCTTTGTGCTAGATGAACGAACGTCTCTCCACATGCTCAGTTCTGAGAGATAAGTGTGTGTGAAAGCCAACCTTCACATAGCTTGTAGGGAACACAAAGTTTCTCTTCAGTTGCAAACTCCACTCCATACATATATATGGGGAGGTACTAGCTCCAACTCGGTTTTACAGTGATAACTGCAGGAACTTCAAACCGGCCCTAGGAAACAGACTGAGAAACCAGAGAAAAAGGTTCTCCTGCAATCCTTTCCCTTTGTGCTAGATGAACGAAAGTCTCTCCACATGCTCAGTTCTGAGAGATAAGTGTGTGTGAAAGCCGTCCTTCACCTAGCTTGTTGGGAACACAAAGATACTCTTCAGTTGCAAACCCCAATCCATACTTATATATGGGGAGGTACAATCTCCAACTCGATTTTACAGTGAAAACTGCAGGAACTTCAAACCGGCACTAGGAAACAGAATGAGAACCCAGAGTAAAAATTTCTCCTGCAACCCGTTCCCTTTGTGCTAGATGGACGAACGTCTCTCCACATGCTCAGTTCTGAGAGATAAGTGTGTGTGAAAGCCGTCCTTCAACTAGCTTGTTGGGAACACAAAGTTTCTCTTCAGTTGCAAACTCCACTCCATACATATATATGGGGAGGTACTAGCTCCAACTCGGTTTTACAGGGAAAACTGCAGGAACTTCAAACCGGCCCTAGGAAACAGACTGAGAAACCAGAGTAAAAGTATCTCCTGCCATCCTTTCCCTTTCTGCTAGATGAACGAACGTCTCTCCACATGCTCAGTTCTGAGAGATAAGTGTGTGTGAAAGCCGTCCTTCAAATAGCTTGTTGGGAACACAAAGTTTCTATTCAGTTGCAATCTCCAATCCATACATATATATGGGGTGGTACTATCTCCAACTCGGTTTTACAGTGAAAACTGCAGGAACTTCAAACCGGCACTAGGAAACAGAATGAGAAACCAGAGTAATAGTTTCTCCTGCAACCCGTTCCATTTGTGCTAGATGGACGAACGTCTCTCCACATGCTCAGTTCTGAGAGATAAGTGTGTGTGAAAGCCGTCCTTCAACTAGCTTGTTGGGAACACAAAGTTTCTCTTCAGTTGCAATCTCCACTCCATATATATATATATTGTGAGGTACTAGCTCCAACTCGCTTTTACAGTGAAAACTGCAGGAACTTCAAACCGGCACTAGGAAACAGACTGAGAAACCAGAGTAAATGTTTTGCCTGCAACACGTTCCCATTGTGCTAGATGAACGAACGTCTCTCCACATGCTCAGTTCTGAGGGATAAGTGTGTGTGAAAGCCAACCTTCATATAGCTTGTTGGGAACACAAAGTTTCTCTTCAGTTGCAATCTCCACTCCATACATATATATGGGGAGGTACTAGCTCCAACTCGCTTTTACAGTGAAAACTCCAGGAACTTCAAACGGGCACTAGGAAACAGACTGAGAAACCAGAGTAAATGTTTCTCCTGCAAACCGTTCCCTTTGTGATAGATGAACGAACGTCTCTCCACATGCTCATTTCTGAGAGGTAAGTGTGTGTGAAAGCCGTCCTTCAGCTAGCTCTTTTGGAACACAAAGTTCCTCTTCAGTTGCAAACTACACTCCATGCATATATATGGGGATGTACTAGCTCCAACTCGGTTTTACAATGAAAACTGCAGGAACTTCAAACCGGCACTAGAAAACAGACTGAGAAACCAGAGTAAAAGTTTCACCTGCAACCCGTTCCCTTGGTGCTAGATGAATGAACGTCTCTCCACATGCTCAGTTCTGAGAGATAAGTGTGAGTGAAAGCCGTCCTTCACCTAGCTTGTTGGGAACACAAAGTTTCTCTTCAGTTGCAAACTCCAATCCATATATACATATGGGGAGGTACTAGCTCCAACACGGTTTTACAGGGAAAACTGCAGGAACTTCAAACCGGCCCTAGGAAACAGACTGAGAAACCAGAGAAAAAGTTTCTCCTGCAATCCGTTCCCTTTGTGCTAGATGAACGAACGTCTCTCCACATGCTCAGTTCTGAGAGATAAGTGTGTGTGAAAGCCGTCCTTCAACTAGCTTGTTGGGAACACAAAGTTTCTCTTCAGTAGCAAACTCCACTCCATACATATATATGGGGAGGTAAAAGCTCCAACTCGGTTTTACAGTGAAAACTGCAGGAACTTCAAACCGGCACTAGGAAACAGAATGAGAAACCACAGTAAATATTCCTCCTGCAACCCGTTCCCTTTGTGCTAGATGGACGAACGTCTCTCCACATGCTCAGTTCTGAGAGATAAGTGTGTGTGAAAGCCGTCCTTCACATAGGTTGTTGGGAACACAAAGATTCTCTTCAGTTGCAAACTCCACTCCATACATATATATGGGGAGGTACTAGCTCCAACTCGGTTTTACAGTGAAAACTGCAGGAACTTCAAACCGGCACTAGGAAACAGACTGAGAAACCAGAGTAAATGTTTCTCCTGCAACCCGTTCCCTTTGTGATAGATGAAAGAACGTCTCTCCACAAGCTCAGTTCTGAGAGATAAGTGTGTGTGAAAGCCGTCCTTCAACTAGCTTGTTGGGAACACAAAGTTCCTCTTCAGTTGCAAACTCCACTCCATGCATATATATGGGGAGGTACTAGCTCCAACTCGGTTTTACAGTGAAAACTGCAGGAACTTCAAACCGGCACTAGGAAACAGACTGAGAAACCAGAGTAATACTTTCTCCTGCAACCCGTTCCCTTTGTGCTAGATGAACGAACGTCTCTCCACATGCTCAGTTCTGAGAGATAAGTGTGTGTGAAAGCCGTCCTTCACCTAGCTTGTTGGGAACACAAAGTTTCTCTTCAGTTGCAAACTCCACTCCATACATATATATGGGGAGGTACTAGCTCCAACACGGTTTTACAGGGAAAACTGCAGGAACTTCAAACCGGCCCTAGGAAACAGACTGAGAAACCAGAGTAAAAGTTTCTCCTGCAATCCGTTCCCTTTCTGCTAGATGAACGAACGTCTCTCCACATGCTCAGTTCTGAGAGATAAGTGTGTGTGAAAGACGACCTTCACATAGCTTGTTGAGAACACAAAGATTCTCTTCAGTTGCAAACTACACTCCATACTATATATGGGGAGGTATTGGCTCCAACTCGATTTTACACTGAAAACTGCAGGAACTTCAAACCGGCACTTGGAAACAGAATGAGAAACCAGAGAAAAAGTTTCTCCTGCAACCCGCTCCCTTTGTGCTAGATGGACGAACGTCTCTCCACATGCTCAGTTCTGAGAGATAAATGTGTGTGAAAGCCGTCCATCAACTAGCTTGTTGGGAACACAAATTTTCTCTTCAGTTGCAATCTCCACTCCATATGTATATATATTGGGAGGTACTAGCTCCAACTCGCTTTTACAGTGAAAACTGCAGGAACTTCAACCCGGCACTAGGAAACAGACTGAGAAACCAGAGTAAAAGTTTCTCCTGCAACCCGTTCCATTTGTGCTAGATGAACGAACGTCTCTCCACATGGTCAGATCTGAGAGATAATTGTGTGTGAATGCCGTCCTTCACATAGCTTGTTGGGAACACAAAGATTCTCTTCATTTGCAATCTCCACTCCATACATATATATGGGGAGGTACTAGCTCCAACTCGGTTTTACAGTGAAAACTGCAGGAATTTCAAACCGGCACTAGGAAACAGAATGAGAAACCAGAGTAAAAATTTCTCCTGCAACTCGTTCCTTTGTGCTAGATGGACGAACGTCTCTCCACATGCTCAGTTCTGAGAGATAATTGTGTGTGAAAGCCTTCCTTCAACTAGCTTGTTGGGAACACAAAGTTTCTCTACAGTTGCAATCTCCACCCCATACATATATATGGGGAGGTACTAGCTCCAACTCGGTTTTACAGGGAAAACTGCAGGAACTTCAAACCGGCCCTAGGAAACAGACTGAGAAACAAGAGAAAAAGTTTCTCCTGCAATCCGTTCCCTTTGTGCTAGATGAACGAACGTCTCTCCACATGCTCAATTCTGAGAGATAAGTGTGTGTGAAAGCCGTCCTTCACATAGGTTGTTGGGAACACAAAGATTCTCTTCATTTGCAAACTCCACTCCATACATATATATGGGGAGGTACTAGCTCCAACTCGCTTTTACAGTGAAAACTGCAGGAACTTCAAACAGGCACTAGGAAACAGACTGAGAAACCAGAGTAAATGTTTCTCCTGCAACCCGTTCCCTTTGTGATAGATGAAAGAACGTCTCTCCACATGCTCAGTTCTGAGAGATAAGTGTGTGTGAAAGCCGTCCTTCACCTAGCTTGTTGGGAACACAAAGTTCCTCTTCAGTTGCAAACTCCACTCCATGCATATATATGGGGAGGTACAAGCGCCAACTCGGTTTTACAGTGAAAACTGGAGGAACATCAAACCGGCACTAGGAAACAGACTGAGAAACCAGAGTAATAGTTTCTCCTGCAACCCGTTCCCTTTGTGCTAGATGAACGAACGTCTCTCCACATGCTCAGTTCTGAGATATAAGAGTGTGTGAAAGCCGACCTTCACCTAGCTTGTTGGGAACACAAAGTTTCTCTTCAGTTGCAAACTCCACTCCATACATATATATGGGGAGGTACTAGCTCCAACACGGTTTTACAGGGAAAACTGCAGGAACTTCAAACCGGCCCTAGGAAACAGACTGAGAAACCAGAGTAAAAGTTTCTCCTGCAATCCGTTCCCTTTCTGCTAGATGAACGAACGTCTCTCCACATGCTCAGTTCTGAGAGATTAGTGTGTGTGAAAGACGTCCTTCACATAGCTTGTTGAGAACACAAAGATTCTCTTCAGTTGCAAACTCCACTCCATACTATATATGGGGAGGTACAATCTCCAACTCGGTTTTACAGTGAAAACTGCAGGAAATTCAAACCGGCACTTGGAAACAGAATGAGAAACCAGAGTAAAAATTTCTCCTGCAACCCGTTCCCTTTGTGCTAGATGGACGAACGTCTCTCCACATGCTCAGTTCTGAGAGATAATTGTGTGTGAAAGCCGTCCTTCAACTAGCTTGTTGGGAACACAAAGTTTCTCTTCAGTTGCAATCTCCACTCCATACATATATATGGGGAGGTACTAGCTCCAACACGGTTTTACAGGGAAAACTGCAGGAACTTCAAAACGGCACTAGGAAACAGACTGAGAAACCAGAGTAAAAGTTTCTCCTGCAATCCCTTCCCTTTGTGCTAGATGAACGAACGTTTCTCCACATGCTCAGTTCTGAGAGATAAGTGTGTATGAAAGCCGTCCTTCACCTAGCTTGTTGGGAACACAAAGATTCTCTTCAGTTGCAAACTCCAATCCATACATATATATGGGGAGGTACAATCTCCAACTCGGTTTTACAGTGAAAACTGCAGGAACTTCAAACCGGCACTAGGAAAAAGAATGAGAAACCAGAGTAAAAATTTCTCCTGCAACCCGTTCCCTTTGTGCTAGATGGACGAACGTCTCTCCACATGCTCAGTTCTGAGAGATAAGTGTGTGTGAAAGCCGTTCTTCACCTAGCTTGTTGGGAACACAAAGTTTCTCTTCAGTTGCAAATTCCATTCCATACATATATATGGGGAGGTACTAGCTCCAACTCGGTTTTAAAGTGATAACTGCAGGAACATCAAAACGGCACTAGGAAACAGACTGAGAAACCAGAGTAAAAGTTTCTCCTGCAACCCGTTCCCTTTGTGCTAGATGAACGAACGTCTCTCCACATGCTCAGTTCTGAGAGATAATTGTGTGTGAAAGCCGTCCTTCACATAGCTTGTTGGGACCACAAAGATTCTCTTCAGTTGCAAACTCCATTCCATACATATATATGGGGAGGTACTAGCTCCAACTCGGTTTTACAGTGAAAACTGCAGGAACTTCAAACCGGCACTAGGAAACAGACTGAGAAACAAGAGTAAATGTTTCTAATGCAACCCGTTCCCTTTGTGCTAGATGAACGAACGTCTCTCCACATGCTCAGTTCTGAGAGATAAGTGTGTGTGAAAGCCGTCCTTCACCTAGCTTGTTGGGAACACAAAGTTTCTCTTCAGTTGCAAACTCCACTCCATAAATATATATGGGGAGGTACTAGCTCCAACTCGGTTTTACTGTGAAAACTGCAGGAACTTCAAATCGGCACTAGGAAACAGACTGAGAAACCAGAGTAAATGTTTCTCCTGCAACCCGTTCCCTTTGTGCTAGATGAACGAAAGTCTCTCCACATTATCAGTTCTGAGAGATAAGTGTGTGTGAAAGCCGTCCTTCACCTAGCTTGTTGGGAACACCAAGTTACTTTTCAGTTGCAAACTCCACTCCATACATATATATGGGGAGGTACAATCTCCAACTCGGTTTTACAGTGAAAACTGCAGGAACTTCAAACCGGCACTAGGAAACAGAATGAGAAACCAGAGAAAAAATTTCTCCTGCAACCCGTTCCCTTTGTGCTAGATGGACGAACGTCTCTCCACATGCTCAGTTCTGAGAGATAAGTGTGTGTGAAAGCCGTCCTTCACATAGCTTGTTGGGAACACAAAGTTTCTATTCAGTTGCAAACTCCCCTCCATACATACATATGGGGTGGTACTATATCCAACTCGGTTTTACAGTGACAACTGCAGGAACTTCAAACCGGCACTAGGAAACAGAATGAGAAACCCGAGTAATAGTTTCTCCTGCAACCCGTTCCCTTTGTGCTAGATGGACGAACGTCTCTCCACATGCTCAGTTCTGCGAGATAAGTGTGTGTGAAAGCCAACCTTCACAAAGCTTGTTGGGAACACAAAGTTTCTCTTCAGTTGCAATCTCCACTCCATACATATATATGGGGAGGTAGTAGCTCCAACTGGTTTTACAGGGAAAACTGCAGGAACTGCAAACCGGCCCTAGGAAACAGACTGAGAGACCAGAGTAAAAATTTCCCCTACAATCCGTTCCCTTTCTGCTAGATGAACGAACGTCTCTCCACATGCTCAGTTCTGAGAGATAAGTGTGTGTGAAAGCCGTCCTTCACCTAGCTTGTTGGGAACACAAAGATTCTCTTCAGTTGCAAACTGCACTCCATACATATATATGGGGGATACAATCTCCAACTCGGTTTTACAGTGAAAACTGCAGGAACTTCAAACCGGCACTAGGAAACAGAATGAGAAACCAGAGTAAAATTTCTCCTGTAACCCGTTCCCTTTGTCCTAGATGGACGAACGTCTCTCCACATGCTCAGTTCTGAGAGATATGTGTGTGTGAAAGCCATCCTTCACATAGCTTGTTGTGAACACAAAGTTTCTCTTCAGTTGCAATCTCCACTCCAAACATATATATGGGGAGGTACTAGCTCCAACTTGCTTTTACAGTGAAAACTGCAGGAACTTCAAACCGGCACTAGGAAACAGACTTGGAAATCAGAGTAAAGTTTCCCCTGCAACCCGTTCTCTTTGTGCTAGATGAACGAACGTCTCTCCACATGCTCAGTTCTGAGAGATAAGTGTGTGTGAAAGCCGTACTTCACATAGCTTGTTGGGAACACAAAGTTTCTGTTCAGTTGCAAACTCCACTCCATACATATATATGGGGAGGTACTAGCTCCAACTCGCTTTTACAGTGAAAACTGCAGGAATTTCAAACCGTCACTAGGAAACAGACTGAGAAACCACAATAAAAGTTTCTCATGCAAACCGTTCCCTTTGTGCTAGATGAACGAACGTCACTCCACATGCTCAGTTCTGAGAGATAAGTGTGTGTGAAAGCCGTCCTTCACATAGCTTGTTGGGAACACAAAGATTCTCTTCAGTTGCAATCTCCACTCCATACATATATATGGGGAGGTACAATCTCCAACTCGGTTTTACAGTGAAAACTGCAGGAACTTCAAACCGGCACTAGGAAACAGAATGAGAAACCAGAGTAAAAATTTCTCCTGCAACCCGTTCCCTTTGTGCTAGATGGACGAACGTCTATCCACATGCTCAGTTCTGAGAGATAATTGTGTGTGAAAGCCGTCCTTCACATAGCTTGTTGGGAACACAAAGTTTCTATTCAGTTGCAAACTCCCCTCCATACATACATATGGGGTGGTACTATATCCAACTCGATTTTACAGTGACAGCTGCAGGAATTTCAAACCGGCACTAGGAAACAGAATGTGAAACCCGAGTAATAGTTTCTCCTGCAACCCGTTCCCTTTGTGCTAGATGGACGAACGTCTCTCCACATGCTCAGTTCTGCAAGATAAGTGTGTGTGAAAGCCAACCTTCACATAGCTTGTTGGGAACAAAAAGTTTCTCTTCATTTGCAATCTCCACTCCATACATATATATGGGGAGGTAGTAGCTCCAACTCGGTTTTACAGGGAAAACTGCAAGAACTTCAAACCGGCCCTAGGAAACAGACTGAGAAACCAGACTAAAAATTTCCCATACAATCCGTTCCCTTTTTGCTAGATGAACGAACGTCTCTCCACATGCTCAGTTCTGAGAGATAAGTGTGTGTGAAAGCCGTCCTTCACCTAGCTTGTTGGGAACACAAAGATTCTCTTCATTTGCAAACTCCACTCCATACATATATATGGGGGATACAATCTCCAACTCGGTTTTACAGTGAAAACTGCAGGAACTTCAAACCGGCACTAGGAAACAGACTGAGAAACAAGAGAAAAGTTTCTCCTGCAAACCGTTCCATTTGTGCTAGATGAACGAACGTCTCTCCACATGCTCAGTTCTGAGAGATAAGTCTGTGTGAAAACCGTTCTTCACCTAGCTTGTTGGGAACACAAAGTTTCTGTTCAGTTGCAAACTTCACTCCATACATATATATGGGGAGGTACTAGCTCCAACTCGCATTTACAGTGAAAACTGCAGGAACTTCAAACCGTCACTAGGAAACAGACTGAGAAACCAGAATAAAAGTTTCTCATGCAAACCGTTCCCTTTGTGCTAGATGAACGAACGTCACTCCACATGCTCAGTTCTGAGAGATAAGTGTGTGTGAAAGCCGTCCTTCACCCAGCTTGTTGGGAACACAAAATTTCTCTTCAGTTGCAAACTCCACTCCATACATATATATGGAGGTACTAGCTCCAACTCTGTTTTACAGTGAAAACTGCAGGAACTTCAAACCGGCACTAAGAAACAGACTGAGAAACCAGAGTAAAATTTTCTCCTGCAACACGTTCCCTTTGTGCTAGATGAACGAACGTCTCTCCACATGCTCAGTTCTGAGAGATAAGTGTGTGTGAAAGCCGTCCTTCACAAAGCTTGTTGGGAACACAAAGTTTCTCTTCAGTTGCAAACTCCACTCAATACATATATATGGGGAGGTACTAGCTCCAACTCGGTTTTACAGTGAAAACTGCAGGAAATTCAAACCGGCACTAGGAAACAGAATGAGAAACCAGAGTAAAAGTTTCACCTGCAACCCGTTCCCTTTGTGCTAGAAGAACGAACGTCTCTCCACATGCTCTGTTCTGAGAGATAAGTGTGTGTGAAAGCCGTCCTTCACCTAGCTTGTTGGGAACACAAGATTCTTTTCAGTTGCAAACTCCACTCCATACATATATATGGGTATGTACTAGCTCCAACTCGGTTTTACAGTGAAAATTGCAGGAACTTCAAACCGGCACTAGGAAACAGACTGAGAAACCACAGTAAATGTTTCTCCTGCAACCCGTTCCCTTTGTGCTAGATGAACGAACGTCTCTCCACATGCTCAGTTCTGAGAGATAAGTGTGTGTGAAAGCCGTCCTTCACCTAGCTTGTTGGGAACACAAAGTTTCTCTTCAGTTGCAAACTCCACTCCATAAATATATATGGGGAGGTAATAGCTCCAAATCGGTTTTACTGTGAAAACTGCAGGAACTTCAAACCGGCACTAGGAAACAGACTGAGAAACCAGAGTAAATGTTTCTCCTGCAACCCGTTCCCTTTGTGCTAGATGAACGAAAGTCTCTCCACATGATCAGTTCTGAGAGATAAGTGTGTGTGAAAGCCGTCCTTCACCTAGCTTGTTGGGAACACAAAGTTACTTTTCAGTTGCAAACTCCACTCCATAAATATATATGGGGAGGTACTAGTTCCAACTCGGTTTTACAGTGAAAACTGCAGGAACATCAAACCGGCACTAGGAAACAGACTGAGAAACCAGAGTAAAAGTTTCTCATGCAACCCGTTCCTTTGTGCTAGATGAACGAACGTCATTCCACATGCTCAGTTCTGAGAGATAATTGTGTGTGAAAGCCGTCCTTCACCCAGCTTGTTGGGAACACAAAGTTTCTCTTCAGTTGCAAACTCCACTCCATATATATATATGGGGAGATACTAGCTCCAACACTGTTTTACAGTGAAAACTGCAGGAACTTCAAACCGGCACTTGGAAACAGCCTGAGAATCCAGAGTAAATGTTTCTCCTGCAACCCGTTCCCTTTCTGCTAGATGAACGAACGTCTCTCCACATGCTCAGTTCTGAGAGATAAGTGTGTGTGAAAGCCGTCCTTCACATAGCTTGTTGGGAACACAAAGATTCTCTTCAGTTGCAATCTCCACTCCATACATATATATGGGGAGGTACAATCTCCAACTCTGTTTTACAGTGAAAACTGCAGGAACTTCAAACCGGCACTAGGAAACAGAATGAGAAACCAGAGAAAAAATTTCTCCTGCAACCCGTTCCCTTTGTGCTAGATGGACGAACGTCTCTCCACATGCTCAGTTCTGAGAGATAAGTGTGTGTGAAAGCCGTCCTTCACATAGCTTGTTGGGAACACAAAGTTTCTATTCAGTTGCAAACTCCCCTCCATACATACATATGGGGTGGTACTATATCCAACTCGGTTTTACAGTGACAACTGCAGGAACTTCAAACCGGCACTAGGAAACAGAATGAGAAACCCGAGTAATAGTTTCTCCTGCAACCCGTTCCCTTTGTGCTAGATGGACGAACGTCTCTCCACATGCTCAGTTCTGCGAGATAAGTGTGTGTGAAAGCCAACCTTCACAAAGCTTGTTGGGAACACAAAGTTTCTCTTCAGTTGCAATCTCCACTCCATACATATATATGGGGAGGTAGTAGCTCCAACTGGTTTTACAGGGAAAACTGCAGGAACTGCAAACCGGCCCTAGGAAACAGACTGAGAGACCAGAGTAAAAATTTCCCCTACAATCCGTTCCCTTTCTGCTAGATGAACGAACGTCTCTCCACATGCTCAGTTCTGAGAGACAAGTGTGTGTGAAAGCCGTCCTTCACCTAGCTTGTTGGGAACACAAAGATTCTCTTCAGTTGCAAACTCCACTCCATACATATATATGGGGGATACAATCTCCAACTCGGTTTTACAGTGAAAACTGCAGGAACTTCAAACCGGCACTAGGAAACAGAATGAGAAACCAGAGTAAAATTTCTCCTGTAACCCGTTCCCTTTGTCCTAGATGGACGAACGTCTCTCCACATGCTCAGTTCTGAGAGATATGTGTGTGTGAAAGCCATCCTTCACATAGCTTGTTGTGAACACAAAGTTTCTCTTCAGTTGCAATCTCCACTCCAAACATATATATGGGGAGGTACTAGCTCCAACTTGCTTTTACAGTGAAAACTGCAGGAACTTCAAACCGGCACTAGGAAACAGACTTGGAAATCAGAGTAAAGTTTCCCCTGCAACCCGTTCTCTTTGTGCTAGATGAACGAACGTCTCTCCACATGCTCAGTTCTGAGAGATAAGTGTGTGTGAAAGCCGTCCTTCACATAACTTGTTGGGAACACAAAGTTTCTGTTCAGTTGCAAACTCCACTCCATACATATATATGGGGAGGTACTAGCTCCAACTCGCTTTTACAGTGAAAACTGCAGGAATTTCAAACCGTCACTAGGAAACAGACTGAGAAACCACAATAAAAGTTTCTCATGCAAACCGTTCCCTTTGTGCTAGATGAACGAACGTCACTCCACATGCTCAGTTCTGAGAGATAAGTGTGTGTGAAAGCCGTCCTTCACATAGCTTGTTGGGAACACAAAGATTCTCTTCAGTTGCAATCTCCACTCCATACATATATATGGGGAGGTACAATCTCCAACTCGGTTTTACAGTGAAAACTGCAGGAACTTCAAACCGGCAGTAGGAAACAGAATGAGAAACCAGAGTAAAAATTTCTCCTGCAACCCGTTCCCTTTGTGCTAGATGGACGAACGTCTATCCACATGCTCAGTTCTGAGAGATAATTGTGTGTGAAAGCCGTCCTTCACATAGCTTGTTGGGAACACAAAGTTTCTATTCAGTTGCAAACTCCCCTCCATACATACATATGGGGTGGTACTATATCCAACTCGATTTTACAGTGACAGCTGCAGGAATTTCAAACCGGCACTAGGAAACAGAATGTGAAACCCGAGTAATAGTTTCTCCTGCAACCCGTTCCCTTTGTGCTAGATGGACGAACGTCTCTCCACATGCTCAGTTCTGCGAGATAAGTGTGTGTGAAAGCCAACCTTCACATAGCTTGTTGGGAACAAAAAGTTTCTCTTCATTTGCAATCTCCACTCCATACATATATATGGGGAGGTAGTAGCTCCAACTCGGTTTTACAGGGAAAACTGCAAGAACTTCAAACCGGCCCTAGGAAACAGACTGAGAAACCAGAGTAAAAATTTCCCATACAATCCGTTCCCTTTTTGCTAGATGAACGAACGTCTCTCCACATGCTCAGTTCTGAGAGATAAGTGTGTGTGAAAGCCGTCCTTCACCTAGCTTGTTGGGAACACAAAGATTCTCTTCATTTGCAAACTCCACTCCATATATATATATGGGGGATACAATCTCCAACTCGGTTTTACAGTGAAAACTGCAGGAACTTCAAACCGGCACTAGGAAACAGACTGAGAAACAAGAGTAAAAGTTTCTCCTGCAAACCGTTCCATTTGTGCTAGATGAACGAACGTCTCTCCACATGCTCAGTTCTGAGAGATAAGTCTGTGTGAAAACCGTTCTTCACCTAGCTTGTTTGGAACACAAAGTTTCTGTTCAGTTGCAAACTTCACTCCATACATATATATGGGGAGGTACTAGCTCCAACTCGCATTTACAGTGAAAACTGCAGGAACTTCAAACCGTCACTAGGAAACAGACTGAGAAACCAGAATAAAAGTTTCTCATGCAAACCGTTCCCTTTGTGCTAGATGAACGAACGTCACTCCACATGCTCAGTTCTGAGAGATAAGTGTGTGTGAAAGCCGTCCTTCACCCAGCTTGTTGGGAACACAAAATTTCTCTTCAGTTGCAAACTCCACTCCATACATATATATGGAGGTACTAGCTCCAACTCTGTTTTACAGTGAAAACTGCAGGAACTTCAAACCGGCACTAAGAAACAGACTGAGAAACCAGAGTAAAATTTTCTCCTGCAACACGTTCCCTTTGTGCTAGATGAACGAACGTCTCTCCACATGCTCAGTTCTGAGAGATAAGTGTGTGTGAAAGCCGTCCTTCACAAAGCTTGTTGGGAACACAAAGTTTCTCTTCAGTTGCAAACTCCACTCAATACATATATGTGGGGAGGTACTAGCTCCAACTCGGTTTTACAGTGAAAACTGCAGGAAATTCAAACCGGCACTAGGAAACAGAATGAGAAACCAGAGTAAAAGTTTCACCTGCAACCCGTTCCCTTTGTGCTAGAAGAACGAACGTCTCTCCACATGCTCTGTTCTGAGAGATAAGTGTGTGTGAAAGCCGTCCTTCACCTAGCTTGTTGGGAACACAAGATTCTTTTCAGTTGCAAACTCCACTCCATACATATATATGGGTATGTACTAGCTCCAACTCGGTTTTACAGTGAAAATTGCAGGAACTTCAAACCGGCACTAGGAAACAGACTGAGAAACCACAGTAAATGTTTCTCCTGCAACCCGTTCCCTTTGTGCTAGATGAACGAACGTCTCTCCACATGCTCAGTTCTGAGAGATAAGTGTGTGTGAAAGCCGTCCTTCACCTAGCTTGTTGGGAACACAAAGTTTCTCTTCAGTTGCAAACTCCACTCCATAAATATATATGGGGAGGTAATAGCTCCAAATCGGTTTTACTGTGAAAACTGCAGGAACTTCAAACCGGCACTAGGAAACAGACTGAGAAACCAGAGTAAATGTTTCTCCTGCAACCCGTTCCCTTTGTGCTAGATGAACGAAAGTCTCTCCACATGATCAGTTCTGAGAGATAAGTGTGTGTGAAAGCCGTCCTTCACCTAGCTTGTTGGGAACACAAAGTTACTTTTCAGTTGCAAACTCCACTCCATAAATATATATGGGGAGGTACTAGTTCCAACTCGGTTTTACAGTGAAAACTGCAGGAACATCAAACCGGCACTAGGAAACAGACTGAGAAACCAGAGTAAAAGTTTCTCATGCAACCCGTTCCTTTGTGCTAGATGAACGAACGTCATTCCACATGCTCAGTTCTGAGAGATAATTGTGTGTGAAAGCCGTCCTTCACCCAGCTTGTTGGGAACACAAAGTTTCTCTTCAGTTGCAAACTCCACTCCATATATATATATGGGGAGATACTAGCTCCAACACTGTTTTACAGTGAAAACTGCAGGAACTTCAAACCGGCACTTGGAAACAGCCTGAGAATCCAGAGTAAATGTTTCTCCTGCAACCCGTTCCCTTTGTGCTAGATGAACGAACGTCTCTCCACATGCTCAGTTCTGAGAGATAAGTGTGTGGGAAAGCCGTCCTACACCTAGCTTTTTGTGAACACAAAGTTTCTCTTCAGTTGCAAACTCCAATCCATACATATATATGGGTAGGTACTAGCTCCAACTCGCTTTTACAGTGAAAACTGCAGAAACATCAAACCAGCACTAGGAAACAGACTGAGAAACCAGAGTAAAAGTTTCTCCTGCAACCCGTTCCCCTCCTGCTAGATGAACGAACGTCTCTCCACATGCTCAGTTCTGAGAGATAAGTGTGTGTGAAAGCCGTCCTTCACCTAGCTTGTTTGGAACACAAAGTTTCTCTTCAGTTGCAAACTCCACTCCATACATATATATGGGGAGGTACTAGCTCCAACTAGGTTTTACAGTGAAAACTGCAGGAATATCAAAACGGCACTAGGAAACAGACTGAGAACCAGAGTAAAAGTTTTTCCTGCAACCCGTTCCCTCTGTGCTAGATGAACGAACGTCTCTCCACATGCTCAGTTCTGAGAGATAAGTCTGTGTGAAAACCGTTCTTCACCTAGCTTGTTGGGAACACAAAGTTTCTGTTCAGTTGCTAACTTCACTCCATACATATATATGGGGAGGTACTAGCTCCAACTTGCTTTTACAGTGAAAACTGCAGGAACTTCAAACCGTCACTAGGAAACAGACTGAGAATCCAGAATAAAAGTTTCTCATGCAAACCGTTCCCTTGGTGCTACATGAACGAACGTCACTCCACATGCTCAGTTCTGAGAGATAAGTGTGTGTGAAAGCCGTCCTTCACCCAGCTTGTTGGGAACACAAAATTTCTCTTCAGTTGCAAACTCCACTCCATACATATATATGGAGGTACTAGCTCCAACTCTGTTTTACAGTGAAAACTGCAGGAACTTCAAACAGGCACTAGGAAACAGACTGAGAAACCAGAGTAAAATTTTCTCCTGCAACACGTTCCCTTTGTGCTAGATGAACGAACGTCTCTCCACATGCTCATTTCTGAGAGATAAGTGTGTGTGAAAGCCGTTCTTCACAAAGCTTGTTGGGAACACAAAGTTTCTCTTCAGTTGCAAACTCCACTCAATACATATATATGGGGAGGTACTAGCTCCAACACGGTTTTACAGTGAAAACTGCAGGAAATTCAAACCGGCACTAGGAAAAAGAATGAGAAACCAGAGTAAAAGTTTCTCCTGCAACCCTTTCCCTTTGTGCTAGAAGAACGAACGTCTCTCCACATGCTCTGTTCTGAGAGATAAGTGTGTGTGAAAGCCGTCCTTCACCTAGCTTGTTGGGAACACAAGATTCTTTTCAGTTGCAAACTCCACTCCATACATATATATGGGTATGTACTAGCTCCAACTCCGTTTTACAGTGAAAATTGCAGGAACTTCAAACCGGCACTAGGAAACAGACTGAGAAACCACAGTAAATGTTTCTCCTGCAACGCGTTCCTTTGTGCTAGATGAACGAACGTCTCTCCACATGCTCAGTTCTGAGAGATAAGTGTGTGTGAAAGCCGTCCTTCACCTAGCTTGTTGGGAACACAAAGTATTTCTTCAGTTGCAAACTCCACTCCATAAATTTATATGGGGAGGTACTAGCTCCAACTCGGTTTTACTGTGAAAACTGCAGGAATTTCAAACCGGCACTAGGAAACAGACTGAGAAACCAGAGTAAATGTTTCTCCTGCAATCCGTTCCCTTTGTGCTAGAAGAACGAAAGTCTCTCCACATGATCAGTTCTGAGAGATAAGTGTGTGTGAAAGCCGTCCTTCACCTAGCTTGTTGGGAACACCAAGTTACTTTTCAGTTGCAAACTCCACTCCATAAATATATATGGGGAGGTACTAGTTCCAACTCGGTTTTACAGTGAAAACTGCAGGAACTTCAAACCGGCACTAGGAAACAGACTGAGAAACCAGAGTAAAAGTTTCTCCTGCAACCCGTTCCCTTTGTGCTAGATGAACGAACGTCTCTCCACATTCTAAGTTCTGAGAGATAAGTGTGTGTGAAAGCCGTCCTTCACCTATCTTGTTGGGAACACATAGTTTCTCTTCAGTTGCAAACTCCACTCCATACATATTTAAGGGGAGGTACTAGCTCCAACTCGGTTTTAGAGTGAAAACTGCAGGAAAATCAAACCGGCACTAGGAAACAGACTGAGAAACCAGAGTAAAAGTTTCTCATGCAACCCGTTCCATTTGTGCTAGATGAACGAACGTCACTCCACATGCTCAGTTCTGAGAGATAATTGTGTGTGAAAGCCGTCCTTCAACCAGCTTGTTGGGAACACAAAGTTTCTCTTCAGTTGCAAACCCCACTCCATATATATATATGGGGAGATACTAGCTCCAAAACTGTTTTACAGTGAAAACTGCAGGAACTTCAACCCGGCACTTGAAAACAGCCTGAGAATCCAGAGTAAATATTTCTCCTTCAACCCGTTCCCTTTGTGCTAGATGAACGAACGTCTCTCCACATGCTCAGTTCTGAGAGATAAGTGGGTGTGAAAGCCGTCCTGCACCTAGCTTGTTGGGAACACAAAGTTTCTCTTCAGTTGCAAACTCCACTCCATACAAATATATGGGTAGGTACTAGCTCCAACTCGCTTTTACAGTGAAAACTGCAGGAACATCAAACCAGCACTAGGAAACAGACTGAGAAACCAGAGTAAAAGTTTCTCCTGCAACCCGTTCCCCTTCTGCTAGATGAACGAACGTCTCTCCACATGCTCAGTTCTGAGAAATAAGTGTGTGTGAAAGCCGTCCTTCACCTAGCTTGTTTGGAACACAAAGTTTCTCTTCAGTTGCAAACTCCACACCATACATATATATGGGGAGGTACTAGCTCCAACTAGGTTTTACAGTGAAAACTGCAGGAACATCAAAACGGCACTAGGAAACCGAATGAGAAACCCGAGTAATAGTTTCTCCTGCAACCCGTTCCCTTTGTGCTAGATGGACGAACGTCTCTCCACATGCTCAGTTCTGCGAGATATGTGTGTGTGAAAGCCAACCTTCACAAAGCTTGTTGGGAACACAAAGTTTCTCTTCAGTTGCAATCTCCACTCCATACATATATATGGGGAAGTAGTAGCTCCAACTCGGTTTTACAGGGAAAACTGCAGGAACTTCAAACCGGCACTAGGAAACAGACTGAGAAACCAGAGTAAAAATTTCCCCTACAATCCGTTCCCTTTGTGCTAGATGAACGAACGTCTCTCCACATGCTCAGTTCTGAGAGATAAGTGTGTGTGAAAGCCGTCCTTCACCTAGCTTGTTGGGAACACAAAGATTCTCTTCAGTTGCAAACTCCACTCCATACATATATATGGGGGATACAATCTCCAACTCGGTTTTACAGTGAAAACTGCAGGAACTTCAAACCGGCACTAGGAAACAGAATGAGAAACCAGAGTAAAATTTCTCCTGCAACCCGTTCCCTTTGTCCTAGATGGACGAACGTCTCTCCACATGCTCAGTTCTGAGAGATATGTGTGTGTGAAAGCCATCCTTCACATAGCTTGTTGGGAACACAAAGTTTCTCTTCAGTTGCAATTTCCACTCCAAACATATATATGGGGAGGTACTAGCTCCAACTTGCTTTTACAGTGAAAACTGCAGGAACTTCAAACCGGCACTAGGAAACAGACTTGGAAATCAGAGTAAAGTTTCCCCTGCAACCCGTTCTCTTTGTGCTAGATGAACGAACGTCTCTCCACATGCTCAGTTCTGAGAGATAAGTGTGTCTGAAAGCCGTACTTCACCAAGCTTGTTGGGAACACAAAGTTTCTCTTCAGTTGCAAACTCCACTCCATACATATATATGGGGATGTACTAGCTCCAACTCGGTTTTACAGTGAAAACTGCAGGAACTTCAAACCGGCACTAGGAAACAGACTGAGAAACCAGAGTAATAGTTTCTCCTGCAACCCGTTCCCTTTGTGCTAGATGAACGAACGTCTGTCCACATGCTCTGTTCTGAGAGATAAGTGTGTGTGAAAGCCAACCTTCACATAGCTTGTTGGGAACAAAAAGTTTCTCTTCATTTGCAATCTCCACTCCATACATATATATGGGGAGGTAGTAGCTCCAACTCGGTTTTACAGGGAAAACTGCAAGAACTTCAAACCGGCCCTAGGAAACAGACTGAGAAACCAGAGTAAAAATTTCCCATACAATCCGTTCCCTTTTTGCTAGATGAACGAACGTCTCTCCACATGCTCAGTTCTGAGAGATAAGTGTGTGTGAAAGCCGTCCTTCACCTAGCTTGTTGGGAACACAAAGATTCTCTTCATTTGCAAACTCCACTCCATACATATATATGGGGGATACAATCTCCAACTCGGTTTTACAGTGAAAACTGCAGGAACTTCAAACCGGCACTAGGAAACAGACTGAGAAACAAGAGTAAAAGTTTCTCCTGCAAACCGTTCCATTTGTGCTAGATGAACGAACGTCTCTCCACATGCTCAGTTCTGAGAGATAAGTCTGTGTGAAAACCGTTCTTCACCTAGCTTGTTTGGAACACAAAGTTTCTGTTCAGTTGCAAACTTCACTCCATACATATATATGGTTAGGTACTAGCTCCAACTCGCATTTACAGTGAAAACTGCAGGAACTTCAAACCGTCACTAGGAAACAGACTGAGAAACCAGAATAAAAGTTTCTCATGCAAACCGTTCCCTTTGTGCTAGATGAACGAACGTCACTCCACATGCTCAGTTCTGAGAGATAAGTGTGTGTGAAAGCCGTCCTTCACCCAGCTTGTTGGGAACACAAAATTTCTGTTCAGTTGCAAACTCCACTCCATACATATATATGGAGGTACTAGCTCCAACTCTGTTTTACAGTGAAAACTGCAGGAACTTCAAACCGGCACTAAGAAACAGACTGAGAAACCAGAGTAAAATTTTCTCCTGCAACACGTTCCCTTTGTGCTAGATGAACGAACGTCTCTCCACATGCTCAGTTCTGAGAGATAAGTGTGTGTGAAAGCCGTCCTTCACAAAGCTTGTTGGGAACACAAAGTTTCTCTTCAGTTGCAAACTCCACTCAATACATATATGTGGGGAGGTACTAGCTCCAACTCGGTTTTACAGTGAAAACTGCAGGAAATTCAAACCGGCACTAGGAAACAGAATGAGAAACCAGAGTAAAAGTTTCACCTGCAACCCGTTCCCTTTGTGCTAGAAGAACGAACGTCTCTCCACATGCTCTGTTCTGAGAGATAAGTGTGTGTGAAAGCCGTCCTTCACCTAGCTTGTTGGGAACACAAGATTCTTTTCAGTTGCAAACTCCACTCCATACATATATATGGGTATGTACTAGCTCCAACTCGGTTTTACAGTGAAAATTGCAGGAACTTCAAACCGGCACTAGGAAACAGACTGAGAAACCACAGTAAATGTTTCTCCTGCAACCCGTTCCCTTTGTGCTAGATGAACGAACGTCTCTCCACATGCTCAGTTCTGAGAGATAAGTGTGTGTGAAAGCCGTCCTTCACCTAGCTTGTTGGGAACACAAAGTTTCTCTTCAGTTGCAAACTCCACTCCATAAATATATATGGGGAGGTAATAGCTCCAAATCGGTTTTACTGTGAAAACTGCAGGAACTTCAAACCGGCACTAGGAAACAGACTGAGAAACCAGAGTAAATGTTTCTCCTGCAACCCGTTCCCTTTGTGCTAGATGAACGAAAGTCTCTCCACATGATCAGTTCTGAGAGATAAGTGTGTGTGAAAGCCGTCCTTCACCTAGCTTGTTGGGAACACAAAGTTACTTTTCAGTTGCAAACTCCACTCCATAAATATATATGGGGAGGTACTAGTTCCAACTCGGTTTTACAGTGAAAACTGCAGGAACATCAAACCGGCACTAGGAAACAGACTGAGAAACCAGAGTAAAAGTTTCTCATGCAACCCGTTCCTTTGTGCTAGATGAACGAACGTCATTCCACATGCTCAGTTCTGAGAGATAATTGTGTGTGAAAGCCGTCCTTCACTCAGCTTGTTGGGAACACAAAGTTTCTCTTCAGTTGCAAACTCCACTCCATATATATATATGGGGAGATACTAGCTCCAACACTGTTTTACAGTGAAAACTGCAGGAACTTCAAACCGGCACTTGGAAACAGCCTGAGAATCCAGAGTAAATGTTTCTCCTGCAACCCGTTCCCTTTGTGCTAGATGAACGAACGTCTCTCCACATGCTCAGTTCTGAGAGATAAGTGTGTGGGAAAGCAGTCCTGCACCTAGCTTTTTGGGAACACAAAGTTTCTCTTCAGTTGCAAACTCCAATCCATACATATATATGGGTAGGTACTAGCTCCAACTCGCTTTTACAGTGAAAACTGCAGAAACATCAAACCAGCACTAGGAAACAGACTGAGAAACCAGAGTAAAAGTTTCTCCTGCAACCCGTTCCCCTCCTGCTAGATGAACGAACGTCTCTCCACATGCTCAGTTCTGAGAGATAAGTGTGTGTGAAAGCCGTCCTTCACCTAGCTTGTTTGGAACACAAAGTTTCTCTTCAGTTGCAAACTCCACTCCATACATATATATGGGGAGGTACTAGCTCCAACTAGGTTTTACAGTGAAAACTGCAGGAATATCAAAACGGCACTAGGAAACAGACTGAGAACCAGAGTAAAAGTTTTTCCTGCAACCCGTTCCCTCTGTGCTAGATGAACGAACGTCTCTCCACATGCTCAGTTCTGAGAGATAAGTCTGTGTGAAAACAGTTCTTCACCTAGCTTGTTGGGAACACAAAGTTTCTGTTCAGTTGCTAACTTCACTCCATACATATATATGGGGAGGTACTAGCTCCAACTTGCTTTTACAGTGAAAACTGCAGGAACTTCAAACCGTCACTAGGAAACAGACTGAGAATCCAGAATAAAAGTTTCTCATGCAAACCGTTCCCTTTGTGCTACATGAACGAACGTCACTCCACATGCTCAGTTCTGAGAGATAAGTGTGTGTGAAAGCCGTCCTTCACCCAGCTTGTTGGGAACACAAAATTTCTCTTCAGTTGCAAACTCCACTCCATACATATATATGGAGGTACTAGCTCCAACTCTGTTTTACAGTGAAAACTGCAGGAACTTCAAACAGGCACTAGGAAACAGACTGAGAAACCAGAGTAAAATTTTCTCCTGCAACACGTTCCCTTTGTGCTAGATGAACGAACGTCTCTCCACATGCTCATTTCTGAGAGATAAGTGTGTGTGAAAGCCGTTCTTCACAAAGCTTGTTGGGAACACAAAGTTTCTCTTCAGTTGCAAACTCCACTCAATACATATATATGGGGAGGTACTAGCTCCAACACGGTTTTACAGTGAAAACTGCAGGAAATTCAAACCGGCACTAGGAAAAAGAATGAGAAACCAGAGTAAAAGTTTCTCCTGCAACCCTTTCCCTTTGTGCTAGAAGAACGAACGTCTCTCCACATGCTCTGTTCTGAGAGATAAGTGTGTGTGAAAGCCGTCCTTCACCTAGCTTGTTGGGAACACAAGATTCTTTTCAGTTGCAAACTCCACTCCATACATATATATGGGTATGTACTAGCTCCAACTCCGTTTTACAGTGAAAATTGCAGGAACTTCAAACCGGCACTAGGAAACAGACTGAGAAACCACAGTAAATGTTTCTCCTGCAACGCGTTCCTTTGTGCTAGATGAAAGAACGTCTCTCCACATGCTCAGTTCTGAGAGATAAGTGTGTGTGAAAGCCGTCCTTCACCTAGCTTGTTGGGAACACAAAGTATTTCTTCAGTTGCAAACTCCACTCCATAAATTTATATGGGGAGGTACTAGCTCCAACTCGGTTTTACTGTGAAAACTGCAGGAACTTCAAACCGGCACTAGGAAACAGACTGAGAAACCAGAGTAAATGTTTCTCCTGCAATCCGTTCCCTTTGTGCTAGAAGAACGAAAGTCTCTCCACATGATCAGTTCTGAGAGATAAGTGTGTGTGAAAGCCGTCCTTCACCTAGCTTGTTGGGAACACCAAGTTACTTTTCAGTTGCAAACTCCACTCCATAAATATATATGGGGAGGTACTAGTTCCAACTCGGTTTTACAGTGAAAACTGCAGGAACTTCAAACAGGCACTAGGAAACAGACTGAGAAACCAGAGTAAAAGTTTCTCCTGCAACCCGTTCCCTTTGTGCTAGATGAACGAACGTCTCTCCACATGCTAAGTTCTGAGAGATAAGTGTGTGTGAAAGCCGTCCTTCACCTATCTTGTTGGGAACACATAGTTTCTCTTCAGTTGCAAACTCCACTCCATACATATTTAAGGGGAGGTACTAGCTCCAACTCGGTTTTAGAGTGAAAACTGCAGGAACATCAAACCGGCACTAGGAAACAGACTGAGAAACCAGAGTAAAAGTTTCTCATGCAACCCGTTCCATTTGTGCTAGATGAACGAACGTCACTCCACATGCTCAGTTCTGAGAGATAATTGTGTGTGAAAGCCGTCCTTCAACCAGCTTGTTGGGAACACAAAGTTTCTCTTCAGTTGCAAACTCCACTCCATATATATATATGGGGAGATACTAGCTCCAAAACTGTTTTACAGTGAAAACTGCAGGAACTTCAACCCGGCACTTGAAAACAGCCTGAGAATCCAGAGTAAATATTTCTCCTTCAACCCGTTCCCTTTGTGCTAGATGAACGAACGTCTCTCCACATGCTCAGTTCTGAGAGATAAGTGGGTGTGAAAGCCGTCCTGCACCTAGCTTGTTGGGAACACAAAGTTTCTCTTCAGTTGCAAACTCCACTCCATACAAATATATGGGTAGGTACTAGCTCCAACTCGCTTTTACAGTGAAAACTGCAGGAACATCAAACCAGCACTAGGAAACAGACTGAGAAACCAAAGTAAAAGTTTCTCCTGCAACCCGTTCCCCTTCTGCTAGATGAACGAACGTCTCTCCACATGCTCAGTTCTGAGAGATAAGTGTGTGTGAAAGCCGTCCTTCACCTAGCTTGTTTGGAACACAAAGTTTCTCTTCAGTTGCAAACTCCACACCATACATATATATGGGGAGGTACTAGCTCCAACTAGGTTTTACAGTGAAAACTGCAGGAACATCAAAACGGCACTAGGAAACCGAATGAGAAACCCGAGTAATAGTTTCTCCTGCAACCCGTTCCCTTTGTGCTAGATGGACGAACGTCTCTCCACATGCTCAGTTCTGCGAGATATGTGTGTGTGAAAGCCAACCTTCACAAAGCTTGTTGGGAACACAAAGTTTCTCTTCAGTTGCAATCTCCACTCCATACATATATATGGGGAAGTAGTAGCTCCAACTCGGTTTTACAGGGAAAACTGCAGGAACTTCAAACCGGCACTAGGAAACAGACTGAGAAACCAGAGTAAAAATTTCCCCTACAATCCGTTCCCTTTGTGCTAGATGAACGAACGTCTCTCCACATGCTCAGTTCTGAGAGATAAGTGTGTGTGAAAGCCGTCCTTCACCTAGCTTGTTGGGAACACAAAGATTCTCTTCAGTTGCAAACTCCACTCCATACATATATATGGGGGATACAATCTCCAACTCGGTTTTACAGTGAAAACTGCAGGAACTTCAAACCGGCACTAGGAAACAGAATGAGAAACCAGAGTAAAATTTCTCCTGCAACCCGTTCCCTTTGTCCTAGATGGACGAACGTCTCTCCACATGCTCAGTTCTGAGAGATATGTGTGTGTGAAAGCCATCCTTCACATAGCTTGTTGGGAACACAAAGTTTCTCTTCAGTTGCAATTTCCACTCCAAACATATATATGGGGAGGTACTAGCTCCAACTTGCTTTTACAGTGAAAACTGCAGGAACTTCAAACCGGCACTAGGAAACAGACTTGGAAATCAGAGTAAAGTTTCCCCTGCAACCCGTCCTCTTTGTGCTAGATGAACGAACGTCTCTCCACATGCTCAGTTCTGAGAGATAAGTGTGTCTGAAAGCCGTACTTCACCAAGCTTGTTGGGAACACAAAGTTTCTCTTCAGTTGCAAACTCCACTCCATACATATATATGGGGATGTACTAGCTCCAAATCGGTTTTACAGTGAAAACTGCAGGAACTTCAAACCGGCACTAGGAAACAGACTGAGAAACCAGAGTAATAGTTTCTCCTGCAACCCGTTCCCTTTGTGCTAGATGAACGAACGTCTGTCCACATGCTCTGTTCTGAGAGATAAGTGTGTGTGAAAGCCGTCCTTCACCTAGCTTGTTGGGAACACAAAGATTCTTTTCAGTTGCAAACTCCACTCCATACATATATATGGGGAGTTACAAGCTCCAACTTGATTTTACAGTGAAAACTGCAGGAACTTCGAACCGGCACTAGGAAACAGACTGAGAAACCAGAGTAAAAGTTTCTCCTGCAACCCGTTCCCTTTGTGCTAGATGAACGAACGTCTCTCCACATGCTCAGTTTTGAGATAAGTGTGTGTGAAAGCCGTCCTTCACATAGCTTGTTGGGACCACAAAGTTTCTCTTCAGTTGCAAACTCCACTCCATACATATATATGGGGAGGTACTAGCTCCAACTCGGTTTTACAGTGAAAACTGCAGGAACATCAAAACGGCACTAGGAAACAGACTGAGAACCAGAGTAAAAGTTTTTCCTGCAACCCGTTCCCTCTGTGCTAGATGAAAGATCGTCTCTCCACATGCTCAGTTCTGAGAGATAAGTCTGTGTGAAAACCGTTCTTCACCTAGCTTGTTGGGAACACAAAGTTTCTGTTCAGTTGCAAACACCACTCCATACATATATATGGGGAGGTACTAGCTCCAACTCGCTTTTACAGTGAAAACTGCAGGAATTTCAAACCGTCACTAGGAAACAGACTGAGAAACCAGAATAAAAGTTTCTCATGCAAACCGTTCCCTTTGTGCTAGATGAACGAACGTCAATCCACATGCTCAGTTCTGAGAGATAAGTGTGTGTGAAAGCCGTCCTTCACATAGCTTGTTGGGAACACAAAGATTCTCTTCAGTTGCAATCTCCACTCCATACATATATATGGGGAGGTACAATCTCCAACTCGGTTTTACAGTGAAAACTGCAGGAACTTCAAACCGGCACTAGGAAACAGACTGAGAAACCAGAGTAAAAATTTCTCCTGCAACCCGTTCCCTTTGTGCTAGATGGACGAACGTCTATCCACATGCTCAGTTCTGAGAGATAAGTGTGTGTGAAAGCCGTCCTTCACATAGCTTGTTGGGAACACAAAGTTTCTATTCAGTTGCAAACTCCCCTCCATACATACATATGGGGTGGTACTATATCCAACTCGGTTTTACAGTGACAACTGCAGGAACTTCAAACCGGTACTAGGAAACAGAATGAGAAACCCGAGGAATAGTTTCTCCTGCAACCCGTTCCCATTGTGCTAGATGGACGAACGTCTCTCCACATGCTCAGTTCTGCGAGGTAAGTGTGTGTGAAAGCCAAACTTCACATAGCTTGTTGGGAACAAAAAGTTTCTCTTCAGTTGCAATCTCCACTCCATACATATATATGGGGAGGTAGTAGCTCCAACTCACATTTACAGTGAAAACTGCAGGAACTTCAAACCGGCACAAGGAAACAGACTGAGAAACCAGAGTAAATGTTTCTCCTGCAACCCGTTCCCTTTGTGCTAGATGAACGAACGTCTCTCCACATGCTCATTTCTGAGAGATGTGTGTGTGAAAGCCGTCCTTCACATAGCTTGTTGGGAACACAAAGTTCCTCTTAAGTTGCAAACTCCACTCCATGCATATATAAGGGTGGTACTAGCTCCAACTCGGTTTTACAGTGAAAACTGCAGGAACTTCAAACCGGCACTAAGAAACAGACTGAGAAACCAGAGTAAAAGTTTCACCTGCAAACCGTTCCCTTTGTGCTAGATGAACGAACGTCTCTCCACATGCTCAGTTCTGAGAGGTAAGTGTGTGTGAAAGCCGTCCTGCACCTAGCTTGTTGGGAACACAAAGTTTCTCTTCAGTTGCAAACTCCACTCCATACATATATATGGGTAGGTACTAGCTCCAACTCGCTTTTACAATGAAAACTGCAGGAACATCAAACCAGCACTAGGAAACAGACTGAGAAACCAGAGTAAAAGTTTCACCTGCAACCCGTTCCCCTTGTGCTAGATGAACGAACGTCTCTCCACATGCTCAGTTCTAAGAGATAAGTGTGTGTGAAAGCCGTCCTTCACCTAGCTTGTTGGGAACACAAAGTTTCTCTTCAGTTGCAAACTCCACTCCATACATATATATGGGGAGGTACTAGCTCCAACTCGGTTTTACAGTGAAAACTGCAGGAACATCAAAACGGCACTAGGAAACAGATTGAGAACCAGAGTAAATTTTCCCCTGCAACCCGTTCTCTTTGTGCTAGATGAACGAACGTCTCTCCACATGCTCAGTTCTGAGAGATAAGTGTGTCTGAAAGCCGTACTTCACCAAGCTTGTTGGGAACACAAAGTTTCTCTTCAGTTGCAAACTCCACTCCATACATATATATGGGGATGTACTAGCTCCAAATCGGTTTTACAGTGAAAACTGCAGGAACTTCATACCGGCACTAGGAAACAGACTGAGAAACCAGAGTAATAGTTTCTCCTGCAACCCGTTCCCTTTGTGCTAGATGAACGAACGTCTCTCCACATGCTCTGTTCTGAGAGATAAGTGTGTGTGAAAGCCGTCCTTCAACTAGCTTGTTGGGAACACAAAGTTTCTCTTCAGTTGCAAACTCCACTCCATACATATATATGGGGAGTTACAAGCTCCAACTTGATTTTACAGTGAAAACTGCAGGAACTTCAAACCGGCACTAGGAAACAGACTGAGAAACCAGAGTAAAAGTTTCTCCTGCAACCCGTTCCCTTTGTGCTAGATGAACGAACGTCTCTCCACATGCTCAGTTTTGAGATAAGTGTGTGTGAAAGCCGTCCTTCACATAGCTTGTTGGGACCACAAAGTTTCTCTTCAGTTGCAAACTCCACTCCATACATATATATGGGGAGGTACTAGCTCCAACTCGGTTTTACAGTGAAAACTGCAGGAACATCAAAACGGCACTAGGAAACAGACTGAGAACCAGAGTAAAAGTTTTTCCTGCAACCCGTTCCCTCTGTGCTAGATGAACGAACGTCTCTCCACATGCTCAGTTCTGAGAGATAAGTCTGTGTGAAAACCGTACTTCACCTAGCTTGTTGGGAACACAAAGTTTCTGTTCAGTTGCAAACTCCACTCCATACATATATATGGTGAGGTACTAGCTCCAACTCGCTTTTACAGTGAAAACTGCAGGAATTTCAAACCGTCACTAGGAAACAGACTGAGAAACCAGAATAAAAGTTTCTCATGCAAACCGTTCCCTTTGTGCTAGATGAACGAACGTCAATCCACATGCTCAGTTCTGAGAGATAAGTGTGTGTGAAAGCCGTCCTTCACATAGCTTGTTGGGAACACAAAGTTTCTCTTCAGTTGCAATCTCCACTCCATACATATATATGGGGAGGTACAATCTCCAACTCGGTTTTACAGTGAAAACTGCAGGAACTTCAAACCGGCACTAGGAAACAGAATGAGAAACCCGAGTAACAGTTTCTCCTGCAACCCGTTCCCTTTGTGCTAGATGGACGAACGTCTCTCCACATGCTCAGTTCTGCGAGATAAGGGTGTGTGAAAGCCAACCTTCACATAGCTTGTTGGGAATAAAAAGTTTCTCTTCAGTTGCAATCTCCACTCCATACATATATATGGGGAGGTAGTAGCTCCAACTCACATTTACAGTGAAAACTGCAGGAACTTCAAACCGGCACAAGGAAACAGACTGAGAAACCAGAGTAAATGTTTCTCCTGCAACCCGTTCCCTTTATGCTAGATGAACGAACGTCTCTCCACATGCTCTGTTCTGAGAGATGTGTGTGTGAAAGCCGTCCTTCACATAGCTTGTTGGGAACACAAAGTTCCTCTTCAGTTGCAAAATCCACTCCATGCATATATAAGAGTGGTACTAGCTCCAACTCGGTTTTACAGTGAAAACTGCAGGAACTTCAAACCGGCACTAAGAAACAGACTGAGAAATCAGAGTAAAAGTTTCAATTGCAAACCTTTCCCTTTGTGCTAGATGAACGAACGTCTCTCCACAAGCTCAGTTCTGAGAGATAAGTGTGTGTGAAAGCCGTCCTGCACCTAGCTTGTTGGGAACACAAAGTTTCTCTTCAGTTGCAAACTCCACTCCATACATATATATGGGTAGGTACTAGCTCCAACTCGCTTTTACAGTGAAAACTGCAGGAACATCAAACCAGCACTAGGAAACAGACTGAGAAACCAGAGTAAAAGTTTCTCCTGCAACCCGTTCCCCTTGTGCTAGATGAACGAACGTCTCTCCACATGCTCAGTTCTAAGAGATAAGTCTGTGTGAAAACCGTTCTTCACCTAGCTTGTTGGGAACACAAAGTTTCTGTTCAGTAGCAAACTCCACTCCATACATATATATAGGTAAGTACTAGCTCCAACTCGCTTTTACAGTGAAAACTGCAGGAACTTCAAACCGTCACTAGGAAACAGACTGAGAAACCAGAATAAAAGTTTCTCATGCAAACCGTTCCCTTTGTGCTAGATGAACGAACGTCACTCCACATGCTCAGTTCTGAGAGATAAGTGTGTGTGAAAGCCGTCCTTCACACAGCTTCTTGGGAACACAAAATTTCTCTTCAGTTGCAAACTCCACTCCATACATATATATGGAGGTACTAGCTCCAACTCTGTTTTACAGTGAAAACTGCAGGAACTTCAAACCGGCACTAGGAAACTGACTGAGAAACCAGAGTAAAATTTTCTCCTGCAACACGTTCCCTTTGTGCTAGATGAACGAACGTCTCTCCACATGCTCAGTTCTGAGAGATAAGTGTGTGTGAAAGCCGTCCTTCACCTAGCTTGTTGGGAACACAAGATTCTTTTCAGTTGCAAACTCCACTCCATACATATATATGGGTATGTACTAGCTCCAACTCCGTTTTACAGTGAAAATTGCAGGAACTTCAAACCGGCACTAGGAAACAGACTGAGAAACCACAGTAAATGTTTCTCCTGCAACCCGTTCCTTTGTGCTAGATGAACGAACGTCTCTCCACATGCTCAGTTCTGAGAGATAAGTGTGTGTGAAAGCCGTCCTTCACCTAGCTTGTTGGGAACACAAAGTTTCTCTTCAGTTGCAAACTCCACTCCATAAATATATATGGGGAGGTACTAGCTCCAACTCGGTTTTACTGTGAAAACTGCAGGAACTTCAAACCGGCACTAGGAAACAGACTGAGAAACCAGAGTAAATGTTTCTCCTGCAATCCGTTCCCTTTGTGCTAGATGAACGAAAGTCTCTCCACATGATCAGTTCTGAGAGATAAGTGTGTGTGAAAGCCGTCCTTCACCTAGCTTGTTGGGAACACCAAGTTACTTTTCAGTTGCAAACTCCACTCCATAAATATATATGGGGAGGTACTAGTTCCAACTCGGTTTTACAGTGAAAACTGCAGGAACTTCAAACCGGCACTAGGAAACAGACTGAGAAACCAGAGTAAAAGTTTCTCCTGCAACCCGTTCCCTTTGTGCTAGATGAACGAACGTCTCTCCACATGCTAAGTTCTGAGAGATAAGTGTGTGTGAAAGCCGTCCTTCACCTATCTTGTTGGGAACACATAGTTTCTCTTCAGTTGCAAACTCCACTCCATACATATTTAAGGGGAGGTACTAGCTCCAACTCGGTTTTAGAGTGAAAACTGCAGGAATATCAAACCGGCACTAGGAAAAAGACTGAGAAACCAGAGTAAAAGTTTCTCATGCAACCCGTTCCCTTTTTGCTAGATGAACGAACGTCACTCCACATGCTCAGTTCTGAGAGATAATTGTGTGTGAAAGCCGTCCTTCACCTAGCTTTTAGGGAACACAAAGTTTCTCTTCAGTTGCAAACTCCACTCCATATATATATATGGGGAGATACTAGCTCCAACACGGTTTTACAGTGAAAACTGCAGGAACTTCAACCCGGCACTTGAAAACAGCCTGAGAATCCAGAGTAAATGTTTCTCCTGCAACCCGTTCCCTTTGTGCTAGATGAACGAACGTCTCTCCACATGCTCAGTTCTGAGAGATAAGTTTGTGTGAAAGCCGTCCTGCACCTAGCTTGTTGGGAACACAAAGATTCTCTTCAGTTGCAAACTCCACTCCATACAAATATATGGGTAGGTACTAGCTCCAACTCGCTTTTACAGTGAAAACTGCAGGAACATCAAACCAGCACTAGGAAACAGACTGAGAAACCAGAGTAAAAGTTTCTCCTGCAACCCGTTCCCCTTCTGCTAGATGAACGAACGTCTCTCCACATGCTCAGTTCTGAGAGATAAGTGTGTGTGAAAGCCGTCCTTCACCTAGCTTGTTTGGAACACAAAGTTTCTCTTCAGTTGCAAACTCCACTCCATACATATATATGGGGAGGTACTAGATCCAACTAGGCTTTACAGTGAAAACTGCAGGAACATCAAAACGGCACTAGGAAACAGACTGAGAACCAGAGTAAAAGTTTTTCCTGCAACCCGTTCCCTCTGTGCTAGATGAACGAACGTCTCTCCACATGCTCAGTTCTGAGAGATAAGTCTGTGTGAAAACCGTTCTTCACCTAGCTTGTTGGGAACACAAAGTTTCTGTTCAGTTGCAAAATCCACTCCATATATATATATGGGGAGGTACTAGCTCCAACTCGCTTTTACAGTGAAAACTGCAGGAACTTCAAACCGTCACTAGGAAACAGACTGAGAAACCAGAATAAAAGTTTCTCATGCAAACCGTTACCTTTGTGCCAGATGAACGAACGTCACTCCACATGCTCAGTTCTGAGAGATAAGTGTGTGTGAAAGCCGTCCTTCACATAGCTTGTTGGGAACACAAAGATTCTCTTCAGTTGCAATCTCCACTCCATACATATATATGGGGAGGTACAATCTCCAAATCGGTTTTACAGTGAAAACTGCAGGAACTTCAAACCGGCACTAGGAAACAGAATGAGAAACCAGAGTAAAAATTTCTCCTGCAACCCGTTCCCTTTGTGCTAGATGGACGAACGTCTCTCCACATGCTCAGTTCTGAGAGATAAGTGTGTGTGAAAGCCGTCCTTCACATAGCTTGTTGGGAACACAAAGTTTCTATTCAGTTGCAAACTCCCCTCCATACATACATATGGGGTGGTACAATATCCAACTCGGTTTTACAGTGAAAACTGCAGGAACTTCAAACCGGCAATAGGAAACCGAATGAGAAACCCGAGTAATAGTTTCTCCTGCAACCCGTTCCCTTTGTGCTAGATGGACGAACGTCTCTCCACATGCTCAGTTCTGCGAGATAAGTGTGTGTGAAAGCCAACCTTCACAAAGCTTGTTGGGAACACAAAGTTTCTCTTCAGTTGCAATCTCCACTCCATAAATATATATGGGGAGGTAGTAGCTCCAACTCGGTTTTACAGGGAAAACTGCAGGAACTTCAAACCGGCACTAGGAAACAGACTGAGAAACCAGAGTAAAAATTTCCCCTACAATCCGTTCCCTTTGTGCTAGATGAACGAACGTCTCTCCACATGCTCAGTTCTGAGAGATAAGTGTGTGTGAAAGCCGTCCTTCACCTAGCTTGTTGGGAACACAAAGATTCTCTTCAGTTGCAAACTCCACTCCATACATATATATGGGGGATACAATCTCCAACTCGGTTTTACAGTGAAAACTGCAGGAACTTCAAACCGGCACTAGGAAACAGAATGAGAAACCAGAGTAAAATTTCTCCTGCAACCCGTTCCCTTTGTCCTAGATGGACGAACGTCTCTCCACATGCTCAGTTCTGAGAGATATTTGTGTGTGAAAGCCATCCTTCACATAGCTTGTTGGGAACACAAAGTTTCTCTTCAGTTGCAATTTCCACTCCAAACATATATATGGGGAGGTACTAGCTCCAACTTGCTTTTACAGTGAAAACTGCAGGAACTTCAAACCGGCACTAGGAAACAGACTTGCAAATCAGAGTAAAGTTTCCCCTGCAATCCGTTCCCTTTCTGCTAGATGAACGAACGTCTCTCCACATGCTCAGTTCTGAGAGATAAGTGTGTCTGAAAGCCGTACTTCACCAAGCTTGTTGGGAACACAAAGTTTCTCTTCAGTTGCAAACTCCACTCCATACATATATATGGGGATGTACTAGCTCCAAATCGGTTTTACAGTGAAAACTGCAGGAACTTCAAACCGGCACTAGGAAACAGACTGAGAAACCAGAGTAAAAGTTTCTCCTGCAACCCGTTCCCTTTGTGCTAGATGAACGAACGTCTCTCCACATGCTCTGTTCTGAGAGATAAGTGTGTGTGAAAGCCGTCCTTCACCTAGCTTGTTGGGAACACAAAGATTCTTTTCAGTTGAAAACTCCACTCCATACATATATATGGGGAGTTACAAGCTCCAACTTGATTTAACAGTGAAAACTGCAGGAACTTCAAACCGGCACTAGGAAACAGACTGAGAAACCAGAGTAAAAGTTTCTCCTGAAACCCGTTCCCTTTGTGCTAGATGAACGAACGTCTCTCCACATGCTCAGTTTTGAGATAAGTGTGTGTGAAAGCCGTCCTACACATAGCTTGTTGGGACCACAAAGTTTCTCTTCAGTTGCAAACTCCACTCCATACATATATATGGGGAGGTACTAGCTCCAACTCGGTTTTACAGTGAAAACTGCAGGAACATCAAAACGGCACTAGGAAACAGACTGAGAACCAGAGTAAAAGTTTTTCCTGCAACCCGTTCCGTCTGTGCTAGATGAACGAGCGTCTCTCCACATGCTCAGTTCTGAGAGATATGTCTGTGTGAAAACCGTTCTTCACCTAGCTTGTTGGGAACACAAAGTTTCTGTTCAGTTGCAAACTCCACTCCATACATATATATGGGGAGGTACTAGCTCCAACTCGCTTTTACAGTGAAAACTGCAGGAATTTCAAACCGTCACTAGGAAACAGACTGAGAAACCAGAATAAAAGTTTCTCATGCAAACCGTTCCCTTTGTGCTTGATGAACGAACGTCAATCCACATGCTCAGTTCTGAGAGATAAGTGTGTGTGAAAGCCGTCCTTCACATAGCTTGTTGGGAACACAAAGATTCTCTTCAGTTGCAATCTCCACTCCATACATATATATGGGGAGGTACAATCTCCAACTCGGTTTTACAGTGAAAACTGCAGGAACTTCAAACCGGCACTAGGAAACAGAATGAGAAACCAGAGTAAAAATTTCTCCTGCAACCCGTTCCCTTTGTGCTAGATGGACGAACGTCTATCCACATGCTCATTTCTGAGAGATAAGTGTGTGTGAAAGCCGTCCTTCACATAGCTTGTTGGGAACACAAAGTTTCTATTCAGTTGCAAACTCCCCTCCATACATACATATGGGGTGGTACTATATCCAACTCGGTTTTACAGTGACAACTGCAGGAACTTCAAACCGGCACTAGGAAACAGAATGAGAAACCCGAGTAATAGTTTCTCCTGCAACCCGTTCCCATTGTGCTAGATGGACGAACGTCTCTCCACATGCTCAGTTCTGCGAGATAAGTGTGTGTGAAAGCCAACCTTCACATATCTTGTTGGGAACAAAAAGTTTCTCTTCAGTTGCAATCTCCACTCCATACATATATATGGGGAGGTAGTAGCTCCAACTCACATTTACAGTGAAAACTGCAGGAACTTCAAACCGGCACAAAGAAACTGAGAAACCAGAGTAAATGTTTCTCCTGCAACCCGTTCCCTTTTTGCTAGATGAACGAACGTCTCTCCACATGCTCAGTTCTGAGAGATGTGTGTGTGAAAGCCGTCCTTCACATAGCTTGTTGGGAACACAAAGTTCCTCTTCAGTTGCAAACTCCACTCCATGCATATATAAGGGTGGTGCCAGCTCCAACTCGGTTTTACAGTGAAAACTGCAGGAACTTCAAACCGGCACTAAGAGACAGACTGAGAAACCAGAGTAAAAGTTTCACCTGCAAACCGTTCCCTTTGTGCTAGATGAACGAACGTCTCTCCACATGCTCAGTTCTGAGAGATAAGTGTGTGTGAAAGCCGTCCTGCACCTAGCTTGTTGGGAACACAAAGTTTCTCTTCAGTTGCAAACTCCACTCCATACATATATATGGGTAGGTACTAGCTCCAACTCGCTTTTACAGTGAAAACTGCAGGAACATCAAACCAGCACTAGGAAACAGACTGAGAAACCAGAGTAAACGTTTCTCCTGCAACCCGTTCCCCTTGTGCTAGATGAACGAACGTCTCTCCACATGCTCAGTTCTAAGAGATAAGTGTGTGTGAAAGCCGTCCTTCACCTAGCTTGTTGGGAACACAAAGTTTCTCTTCAGTTGCAAACTCCACTCCATACATATATATGGGGAGGTACTAGCTCCAACTCGGTTTTACAGTGAAAACTGCAGGAACATCAAAACGGCACTAGGAAACAGATTGAGAACCAGAGTAAAAGTTTTACCTGCAACCCGTTCCCTCTGTGCTAGATGAACGAACGTCTCTCCACATGCTCAGTTCTGAGAGATAAGTCTGTGTGAAAACCGTTCTTCACCTAACTTGTTGGGAACACAAAGTTTCTGTTCAGTTGCAAACTCCACTCCATACATATATATAGGTAGGTACTAGCTCCAAATCGCTTTTACAGTGAAAACTGCAGGAACTTCAAACCGTCACTAGGAAACAGACTGAGAAACCAGAATAAAAGTTTCTCATGCAAACCGTTCCCTTTGTGCTAGATGAACGAACGTCACTCCACATGCTCAGTTCTGAGAGATAAGTGTGTGTGAAAGCCGTCCTTCACACAGCTTCTTGGGAACACAAAATTTCTCTTCAGTTGCAAACTCCACTCCATACATATATATGGAGGTACTAGTTCCAACTCTGTTTTACAGTGAAAACTGCAGGAACTTCAAACCGGCACAAGGAAACTGACTGAGAAACCAGAGTAAAATTTTCTCCTGCAACACGTTCCCTTTGTGCTAGATGAACGAACGTCTCTCCACATGCTCAGTTCTGAGAGATAAGTGTGTGTGAAAGCCGTCCTTCACAAAGCTTGTTGGGAACACAAAGTTTCTCTTCAGTTGCAAACTCCACTCTATACATATATATGGGGAGGTACTAGCTCCAACTCGGTTTTACAGTGAAAACTGCAGGAAATTCAAACCGGCACTAGGAAACAGAATGAGAAACCAGAGTAAAAGTTTCTCCTGAAACCCTTTCCCTTTGTGCTAGAAGAACGAACGTCTCTCCACATGCTCTGTTCTGAGAGATAAGTGTGTGTGAAAGCCGTTCTTCACCTAGCTTGTTGGGAACACAAAGTTTCTTTTCAGTTGCAAACTCCACTCCATACATATATATGGGGAGGTACTAGCTCCAACTCGGTTTTACAGTGAAAATTGCAGGAACTTCAAACCGGCACTAGGAAACAGACTGAGAAACCAGAGTAAAAGTTTCTCCTGCATCCCGTTCCCTTTGTGCTTGATGAACGAACGTCTCTCCACATGCTCAGTTCTGAGAGATAAGTGTGTGTGAAAGCCGTCCTTCACCTAGCTTGTTGGGAACACAAAGTTTCTTTTCAGTTGCAAACTCCACTCCATAAATATATATGGGGATGTACTAGCTCAAACTCGGTTTTACTGTGAAAACTGCAGGAACTTCAAACCGGCACTAGGAAACAGACTGAGAAACCAGACTAAATGTTTCTCCTGCAACCCGTTCCATTTGTGCTAGATGAACGAACGTCTCTCCACATGATCAGTTCTGAGAGATAAGTGTGTGTGAAAGCCGTCCTTCACCTAGCTTGTTGGGAACACCAAGTTACTTTTCAGTTGCAAACTCCTCTCCATAAATATATAAGGGGAGGTACTAGCTCCAACTCGGTTTTATAGTGAAAACTGCAGGAACTTCAAACCGGCACTAGGAAACAGACTGAGAAACCAGACTAAATGTTTCTCCTGCAACCCGTTCCATTTGTGCTAGATGAACGAACGTCTCTCCACATGCTAAGTTCTGAGAGATAAGTGTGTGTGAAAGCCGTCCTTCAAATATCTTGTTGGGAACACATAGTTTCTCTTCAGTTGCAAACTCCACTCCATACATATTTATGGGGAGGTACTAGCTCCAAATCGGTTTTAGAGTGAAAACTGCAGGAACATCAAACCGGCACTAGGAAACAGACTGAGAAACCAGAGTAAAAGTTTCTCATGCAACCCGTTCCCTTTGTGCTAGATGAACGAACGTCACTCCACATGCTCAGTTCTGAGAGATAATTGTGTGTGAAAGCCGTCCTTCAACCAGCTTGTTGGGAACACAAAGTTTCTCTTCAGTTGCAAACTCCACTCCATATATATATATGGGGAGATACTAGCTCCAACACGGTTTTACAGTGAAAACTGCAGGAACTTCAACCCGGCACTTGGAAACAGCCTGAGAATCCAGAGTAAATGTTTCTCCTGCAACCCGTTCCCTTTGTGCTAGATGAACGAACGTCTCTCCACATGCTCAGTTCTGAGAGTTAAGTGTGTGTGAAAGCCGTCCTTCACAATGCTTGTTGGGAACACAAAGTTTCTCTTCAGTTGCAAACTCCACTCAATACATATATATGGGGAGGTACTAGCTCCAACTCGGTTTTACAGGGAAAACTGCAGGAAATTCAAACCGGCACTAGGAAACAGAATGAGAAACCAGAGTAAAAGTTTCTCCTGCAACCCTTTCCCTTTGTGCTAGAAGAACGAACGTCTCTCCACATGCTCAGTTCTGAGAGATAAGTGTGTGTGAAAGCCGTCCTTCACCTAGCTTGTTGGGAACACAAAGTTTCTTTTCAGTTGCAAACTCCACTCCATACATATATATGGGGAGGTACTAGCTCCAACTCGGTTTTACAGTGAAAATTGCATTAACTTCAAACCGGCACTAGGAAACAGACTGAGAAACCAGAGTAAAAGTTTCTCCTGCAACCCGTTCCCCTTCTGCTAGATGAACGAACGTCTCTCCACATGCTCAGTTCTGAGAGATAAGTATTTGTGAAAGCCGTCCTTCACCTAGCTTGTTGGGAACACAAAGTTTCTCTTCAGTTGCAAACTCCACTCCATACATATATATGGGGAGGTACTAGCTCCAACTCGGTTTTACAGTGAAAACTGCAGGAACATCAAAACGGCACTAGGAAACAGACTGAGAACCAGAGTAAAAGTTTTTCCTGCAACCCGTTCCCTCTGTGCTAGATGAACGAACGTCTCTCCACATGCTCAGTTCTGAGAGATAAGTCTGTGTGAAAACAGTTCTTCACCTAGCTTGTTGGGAACACATAGTTTCTGTTCAGTTGCAAACTCCACTCCATACATATATATAGGTAGGTACTATCTCCAACTCGCTTTTACAGTGAAAACTGCAGGAACTTCAAACCGTCACTAGGAAACAGACTGAGAAACCAGAATAAAATTTTCTCATGCAAACCGTTCCCTTTGTGCTAGATGAACGAACGTCACTCCACATGCTCAGTTCTGAGAGATAAGTGTTTGTGAAAGCCGTCCTTCACCCAGCTTGTTGGGAACACAAAATTTCTCTTCAGTTGCAAACTCCACTCCATACATATATATGGAGGTACTAGCTCCAACTCTGTTTTACAGTGAAAACTGCAGGAACTTCAAACCGGCACTAGGAAACAGACTGAGAAACCAGAGTAAAATTTTCTCCTGCAACACGTTCCCTTTGTGCTAGATGAACGAACGTCTCTCCACATGCTCAGTTCTGAGAGATAAGTGTGTGTGAAAGCCGTCCTTCACAAAACTTGTTGGGAACACAAAGTTTCTCTTCATTTGCAAACTCCACTCAATACATATATATGGGGAGGTACTAGCTCCAACTCGGTTTTACAGTGAAAACTGCAGTAACTTCAAACCGGCACTAGGAAACAGACTGAGAAACCAGAGTAAAAGTTTCTCCTGCAACCCGTTCCCTTTGTGCTAGATGAACGAACGTCTCTCCACACGCTCGGTTCTGAGAGATAAGTGTGTGTGAAAGCCGTCCTTCACCTAGCTTGTTGGGAACACAAAGATTCTCTTCAGTTGCAAACTCCACCCAATACATATATATGGGGAGGTACTAGCTCCAACTCGGTTTTACAGTGAAAACTGCAGGAACTTCAAACCGGCACTAGGAAACACACTGAGAAACCAGAGTAAAAGTTTCTCCTGCAACACGTTCCTTTGTGCTAGATGAACGAACGTCTCTCCACATGCTCAGTTCTGAGAGATAAGTGTGTGTGAAAGCCGTCCTTCACCTAGCTTGTTGGGAACACAAAGTTTCTCTTCAGTTGCCAACGCCACTCCATACATATATATGGGGAGGTACTAGCTCCAACACGGTTTTACTGGGAAAACTGCAGAAAATTCAAACCGGCTCAAGGAAACACACTGAGAAACCAGAGTAAATGTTTCTCCTGCAAACCGTTCCCTTTGTGCTAGATGAACGAACGTCTCTCCACATGCTCAGTTCTGAGAGATAAGTGTGTGTGAAAGCGTCCTTCACCTAGCTTGTTGGGAACACAAAGATTCTCTTAAGTTGCAAACGCCACTCCATACATATATATGGGGAGGTACAAGCTACAACTCGGTTTTACAGTGAAAACTGCAGGAACTTCAAACCGGCACTAGGAAACAGACTGAGAAACCAGAGTAAAATTTCTCCTGCAACCCGTTCCCTTTGTGCTAGATGAACGAAAGTCTCTCCACATGCTCAGTTCTGAGAGATAAGTGTGTGTGAAACACGTCCTTCAACTAACTTGTTGGGAACACAAAGTTTCTCTTCACTTGCAAACGCCACTCCATACATATATATGGGGAGGTACTAGCTCCACTCGGTTTTACAGTGAAAACTGCAGGAACTTCAAACCGGCACTAGGATACACACTGAGAAACCAGAGTAAAAGTTTCTCCTGCAACCCGTTCCTTTGTGCTAGATGAACGAACGTCTCTCAACATGCTCAGTTCTGAGAGATAAATGTGTGTGAAAGCCGTCCTTCACCTAGCTTGTTGGGAACACAAAGTTTCTCTTAAGTTGCAAACTCCACTCCATACATATATATGGGGAGGTACTAGCTCCAACTCTGTTTTACAGTGAAAACTGCAGGAAATTCAAACCGACACTAGGAAACAGACTGAGAAACCAGAGTAAAAGTTTCCCTGCAACCCGTTCCCTTTGTGCTAGATGAACGAACGTCTCTCCACATGCTCAGTACTGAGAGATAAGTGTGTTTGAAAGCCGTCCTTCACCTAGCTTGTAAGGGAACACAAAGATTCTCTTCAGTTTCAAACTCTACTCCATACATATATATGGGGAGGTACAAGTTCCAACTCGGTTTTACAGTGAAAGCTGCAGGAACTTCAAACCGTCACTAGGAAACAGACTGAAAAACCAGGGTAAAAGCTTCCCTGCAACCCGTTCCCTTTGTGCTAGATGAACGAACGTCTCTCCACATGCTCAGTTCTGAAAGAAAACTGTGTGTGAAAGCCGTCCTTCACCTAGCTTGTTGGGAACACAAAGTTTCTCTTCAGTTGCAAACTCCACTCCATACATATATATGTGAGGTACTAGCTCCAACTCGGTTTTACAGTGAAAGCTGCAGGAACTTCAAACCGGCACCAGGAAACAGACTGAGAAACCAGAGTAAAGTTTCCCCTGCAACCCTTTCCCTTTGTGCTAGATGAACGAACGTCTCTCCAAGTTCTCAGTTCTGAGAGATAAGTGTGTGTGAAAGCCGTCCTTCACCTATCTTGTTGGGAACACAAAGTTTCTCTTCAGTTGCAAACTCCACTCAATGCATATATATGGGGAGGTACTAGTTCCAACTCGGTTTTACAGTGAAAACGGCAGTAACTTCAAACCGGCACTAGGAAACAGACTGAGAAACCAGAGTAAAAGCTTCCCTGCAAACCGTTTCTTTGTGCTAGATGAACGAACGTCTCTCCAAGTTCTAGGTTCTGAGAGATAAGTGTGTGTGAAAGCCGTCCTTCACCTAGCTTGTTGGGAACACAAAGTTTCTCTTCAGTTGCAAACCCCACTCCATACATATATATGGGGAGGTACTAGCTCCAACTCGGTTTTACAGTGAAAACTGCAGGAAATTCAAACCGGCACTATGAAACAGACTGAGAAACCAGAAATTAAAATTTCTCCTGCAACCCGTTCCCTTTGTGCTAGATGAACGAACGTCTCTCCACATGCTCAGTTCTGAGAGATAATTGTGTGTGAAAGCCGTCCTTCACCTAGCTTGTTGGGAACACAAAGTTTCTCTTCATTTGGAAACTCCACTCCATACATATATATGGGGAAGTACTAGCTCCAACTCGGTTTTACAGTGAAAACTGCCGGAACTTCAAACCGGCACTAGGAAACAGACTGAGAAACCAGAAATTAAAATTTCTCCTGACACACGTTCCCTTTGTGCTAGATGAACGAACGTCTCTCCACATGCTCAGTTCTGAGTGATAAATGTGTGTGAAAGCCGTCCTTCACCTAGCTTGTTGGGAACACAAAGTTTCTCTTCATTTGGAAACTCCACTCCATACATATATATGGGGAAGTACTAGCTCCAACTCGGTTTTACAGTGAAAGCTGCAGGAACTTCAAACCGTCACTAGGAAACAGACTGAGAAACCAGAATAAAAGTTTCCCCTGCGACCCGTTCCCTTTGTGCTAGATGAACGAACGTCTCTCCACATGCTCATTTCTGAGAGATAATTGTGTTTGAAAGCCGTCCTTCACCTAGCATGTTGGGAACACAAAATTTCTCTTTAGTTGCAAACTACACTCCATACATATATATTCGGAGGTACTAGTTCCAACTCGATTTTACAGTGAAAACTGCAGGAACTTCAAACAGGCACTAGGAACAAGACTGAGAAACCAGAGTAAAAGTTTCTCCTGCAACCCTTTTTTTTGTGCTACATGAACGAACTTCTCTCAACATGCTCAGTTCTGAGGGATAAGTGTGTGTGAAAGCCGCCTTCAACTAGCTTGTTGCGAACACAAAGTTTCTCTTCAGTTGCAAACTCCATTCCATACATATTTATGGGGAGGTACTAGCTCAAACCCGGTTTTACAGTGAAAACTGCAGGAACTTCAAACCGGCACTAGGAAACACACTGAGAAACCAGAGTAAAAGTTTCTCCTGTAACCCGTTCCCTTTCTGCTAGATGAACGAACGTCTCTCAACATGCTCAGTTCTGAGAGATAATTGTGTGTGAAAGCCGTCCTTCAACTAGCTTGTTGGGAACACAAAGTTTCTCTTCAGTTGCAAACTCCATTCCATACATATTTTTGGGAATGTACTAGCTCCAAATCGATTTTACAGTGAAAACTGCAGGAACTTCAAACCAGCACTAGGAAAAAGTCTGAGAATCCAGAGTAAAAGTTTCTCCTGCAATCCGTTCTTTTTGCTAGATGAACGAACGTCTCTCCACTTGCTCAGTTCTGAGAGATAAGTGTGTGTGAAAGCCGTCCTTCACCTAGCTTGTTGGGAACACAAAGTTTCTCTTCAGTTGCAAACTCCACTCCATACATATACATGGGGAGGTACTAGCTCCAACTCGGTTTTACAGTGAAAACTGCAGGAACTTCAAACCGGCTCTAGGAAACAGACTGAGAAACCATAGAAAAGTTCCTCCTGCAAACCGTTCCCTTGTGCTAGATGAACGAACGTCTCTCCACATGCTCAGTTCTGAGAGATATGTGTGTGTGAAAGCCGTCCTTCACCTAGCTTGTTGGGAACACAAAGTTTCTCTTCAGTTGCAAACGCCTCTCCATACATATATATGGTGTGGTACAAGCTCCAACTCGGTTTTACAGGGAAAACTGCAGGAACTTCAAACCGGCACTAGGAAACAGACTGAGAAACCAGAGTAATAGTTTCTTCTGCAACCCGTTCCCTTTGTGCTAGATGAACGAACGTCTCTCCACATGCTCAGTTCTGAGAGATAAGTGTGTGTGAAAGCCTTCCTTCAACTAGCTTGTTGGGAACACAAAGTTTCTCTTCAGATGCAAACTCCAATCCATAAATATATATGGGGTGGTACTAGTTCCAACTCGGTTTTACAGTGAAAACAGCAGGAACATCAAACCGGCACTAGGAAACAGACTGAGAAACCAGAGTAATAGTTTCTTCTGCAACCCGTTCCCTTTGTGCTAGATGAACGAACGTCTCTCAAAGTTCTCAGTTCTGAGAGATAAGTGTGTGTGAAAGCCGCCCTTCACCTAGCTTGTTGGGAACACAAAGTTTCTCTTCAGTTGCAAACTCCACTCCATACATATATAAGGGGAGGTACTAGTTCCATCTCGGTTTTACAGTGAAAACTGCAGGAACTTCAAACCGGCACTAGGAAACAGACTGAGAAACCAGAGTAAAAGTTTCTCCTGCAAACCGTTCCATTTGTGCTAGATGAACGAACGTCTCTCCACATGCTCAGTTCTGAGAGATAAGTGTGTGTGAAAGCCGTCCTTCACCTAGCTTGTTGGGAACACAAAGTTTCTCTTCAGCTGCAAACTCCACTCCATTCATATATATGGTGTGGTACAAGCTCCAACTCGGTTTTACAGTGAAAACTGCAGGATATTCTAACCGGAACTTGGAAACAGACTGAGAAACCAGAAATTAAAATTTCTCCTGCAACCCGTTCCCTTTGTGCTAGATGAACGAACGTCTCTCCACATGCTCAGTTCTGAGAGATAATTGTGTGTGAAAGACGTCCTTCACCTAGCTTGTTGGGAACACAAAGTTTCTCTTCATTTGGAAACTCCACTCCATACATATATATGGGGAAGTACTAGCTCCAACTCGGTTTTACAGTGAAAACTGCCGGAACTTCAAACCGGCACTAGGAAACAGACTGTGAAACCAGAATAAAAGTTTCCCCTGCGACCCGTTCCCTTTGTGCTAGATGAACGAACGTCTCTCCACATGCTCAGTTCTGAGAGATAATTGTGTGTGAAAGCCGTCCTTCACCTAGCTTGTTGGGAACACAAAGTTTCTCTTTAGTTGCAAACTACACTCCATACATATATATTCGGAGGTACTAGCTCCAACTCGATTTTACAGTGAAATCTGCAGGAACTTCAAACAGGTACTAGGAACAAGACTGAGAAACCAGAGTAAAAGTTTCTCCTGCAACCCCTTCCTTTTGTGCTACATGAACGAACTTCTCTCAACATGCTCAGTTCTGAGGGATAAGTGTGTGTGAAAGCCGTCCTTCAACTAGCTTGTTGCGAACACAAAGTTTCTCTTCAGTTGCAAACTCCATTCCATACATATTTATGGGGAGGTACTAGCTCCAATCCGGTTTTACAGTGAAAACTGCAGGAACTTCAAACCGGCACTAGGAAACACACTGAGAAACCAGAGTAAAAGTTTCTCCTGCAACCCGTTCCCTTTGTGCTAGATGAACGAACGTCTCTCCACATGCTCAGTTCTGAGAGATAATTGTGTGTGAAAGCCGTCCTTCAACTAGCTTGTTGGGAACACAAAGTTTCTCTTCAGTTGCAAACTCCACTCCATACATATTTTTGGGGATGTACTAGCTCCAACTCGATTTTACAGTGAAAACTGCAGGAACTTCAAACCAGCACTAGGAAAAATTCTGAGAATCCAGAGTAAAAGTTTCTCCTGCAACCCGTTCCTTTTGCTAGATGAACGAACGTCTCTCCACTTGCTCAGTTCTGAGAGATAAGTGTGTGTGAAAGCCGTCCTTCACCTAGCTTGTTGGGAACACAAAGTTTCTCTTCAGTTGCAAACTCCACTCCATACATATACATGGGGAGGTACTAGCTCCAACTCGGTTTTACAGTGAAAACTGCAGGAACTTCAAACCGGCTCTAGGAAACAGACTGAGAAACCAGAGAAAAGTTACACCTGCAAACCGTTCCCTTGTGCTAGATGAACGTACGTCTCTCCACATGCTCATTTCTGAGAGATAAGTGTGTGTGAAAGCCGTCCTTCACCTAGCTTGTTGGGAACACAAAGTTTCTCTTCAGTTGCAAACTCCACTCCATACATATACATGGGGAGGTACTAGCTCCAACTCGGTTTTACAGTGAAAACTGCAGGAACTTCAAACCGGCTCTAGGAAACAGACTGAGAAACCAGAGAAAAGTTCCTCCTGCAAACCGTTCCCTTGTGCTAGATGAACATACGTCTCTCCACATGCTCAGTTCTGAGAGATAAGTGTGTGTGAAAGCCGTCCTTCACCTAGCTTGTTGGGAACACAAAGTTTCTATTCAGTTGCAAACTCCAATCTTTACATATATATGGGGAGGTACTAGCTCCAACTCGGTTTTACATTGAAAACTGCAGGAACTTCAAACCGGCACTAGGAAACAGACTGAGAAACCAGAGTAAAAGTTTCTCCTGCAACCCGTTCCCTTTGTGCTAGATGAACGAACGTCTCTCCACATGCTCAGTTCTGAGAGACATTTGTGTGTGAAAGACGTCCTTCACCTAGCTTGTTGGGAACACAAAGTTTCTCTTCAGTTGCAAACTCCACTCCATACATATTTATGGGGAGGTACTAGCTCCAACTCGGTTTTACATTGAAAAATGCAGGAACTTCAAACAGGCACTAGGAAACACACTGAGAATCCAGAGTAAAGGTTTCTCCTGCAACCCGTTCACTTGTGCTAGATGAACAAACGTCTCTCCACATGCTCAGTTCTGAGAGATAACTGTGTGTGAAAGCCGTCCTTCACCTAGCTTGTTGGGAACACAAAGATTCTCTTCAGTTGCAAACTCCACTCCATACATATATATGGGGAGGTACTAGCTCCAACTCGGTTTTACACTGAAAACTGCAGGAACTTCAAACCGGCAGTAGGAAACAGCCTGAGAAACCATAGTAAAAGTTTCTCCTGCAACCAGTTCAATTTGGGATAGATGAACGAACGTCTCTCCACATGCTCAGTTCTGAGATATAAGTGTGTGTGAATGTCATACTTCACCTAGCTTGTTGGGAACACAAAGTTTCTCTTCAGTTGCAAACTCCACTCCATACATATATATGGGGAGGTACTAGCTCCAACTCGGTTTTACAGTGAAAACTGCAGGAACTTCAAACCAGCACTAGGAAACAGACTGAGAAACCAGAGTAAATATATCTCCTGCAACTCGTTCCCTTTGTGCTAGATGAACGAATCTCTCTCCAAATCCTCAGTTCTGACAGAGAAGTGTGTGTGATAGCCGTCCTTCACCTAGCTTGTTGGGGACACAAAGTTTCTATTCAGTTGCAAAAAACACTCCATATATATATATGGGGAGGTACTAGCTCCAACTCGGTTTTACAGTGAAAACTGCAAGATCTTCAAACCGGCACTAGGAAACAGACTGAGAAACCAGAGTTAAAGTTTCTCCTGCAACCCGTTCCCTTTGTGCTAGATGAACGAACGTCTCTCCACATGCTCAGTTCTGAGAGATAAGTGTGTGTGAAAGCCGTCCTTCACCTAGCTTGTTGGGAACACAAAGTTTCTCTTCAGTTGCAAACTACACTCCATACATATATATGGGGTGGTACTAGTTCCAACTCGATTTTACAGTGAAAACTGCAGGAACTTCAAACCGGCACTAGGAAACCGACTGAGAAACCAGAGTAAAAGTTTCTCCTGCAAACCGTTCATTTTGGCTAGATGAACGAACGTCTCTCCACATGCTCAGTTCTGAGGGATAAGTGTGTGTGAAAGCCGTCCTTCACTTAGCTTGTTGGGAACACAAATTTTCTCTTCAGTTGCAATCTCCACTCCATACATATATATGTGGAGGTACTAGCTCCATCTCGGTTTTACAGTGAAAACTGCAGAAACTTCAAACCGGCACTAGGAAACAGAATGAGAAACCAGAGTAAAAGTTTCTCCTGCAACCCATTCCCTTTGTGCTAGATGAACGAACGTCTCCCACATGCTCAGTTCTGAGAGATATGTGTGTTTGAATGCCGACTTTCACCTAGCTTGTTGGGAACACAAAGTTTCTCATAATTGCTAACGCCACTCCATACATATATATGGGGAGGTACTAGCTCCAACTCGGTTTTACAGTGAAAAATGCAGGAACTTCAAACCTGCACTAGGAAACACACTGAGAAACCAGAGTAAAAGTTTCTCCTGCAACCCTTTCCCTTTGTGCTACATGAACGAACGTCTCTCCATATGCTCAGTTCTCAGAGACAAGTGTGTGTGAAAGAGCTCCTTCACCTAGCTTGTTGGGAACAAAAAGTTTCTCTTCAGTTGCAAACGCCACTCCATACATATTTATGGGGAGGTACTAGCTTCAACTCGGTTTTACAGTGAAAACTGCAGGAACTTCAAACCGGCACTAGGAAACACACTGAGAATCCAGAGTAAAGTTTCTCCTGCAACCCGTTAACTTGTGCTAGATGAACGAACGTCTCTCCACATGCTCAGTTCTGAGAGATAAGTGTGTGTGAAAGCCGTCCTTCACCTAGCTTGTTGGGAACACAAAGTTTCTCTTCAGTTACAAACGCCACTCCATACATATATATGGGGAGCCACTAGCTCCAACTCGGTTTTACAGTGAAAACTGCAGGAACTTCAAACCGGCACTAGGAAACCGACTGAGAAACCAGAGTAAAAGTTTCTCCTGCAACCCGTTCCCTTTGTGCTAGATGAACGAACGTCTCTCCACATGCTCAGTTCTGAGAGATAAGTGTGTGTGAAAGCCGTCCTTCACCTAGCTTGTTGGGAACACAAAGTTTCTCTTCAGTTGCAAACTCCACTCCATACATATATATGTGGAGGTACTAGCTCCATCTCGGTTTTACAGTGAAAACTGCAGAAACTTCAAACCGGCACTAGGAAACAGAATGAGAAACCAGAGTAAAAGTTTCTCCTGCAACCCTTTCCCTTTGTGCTAGATGAACGAACGTCTCTCCACATGCTCAGTTCTGAGAGATAAGTGTGTGTGAAAGACGTCCTTCAAATAGCTTGTTGGGAACACAGAGTTTCTCTTCAGTTACAAACGCCACTCCATACATATATATGGGGATGTACTATCTCCAACTCGTTTTTACAGTGAAAACTGCAGGAACTTCAAACCGGCACTAGGAAACACACTAAGAATCCAGAGTAAAAGTTTCCCCTGCAACCCTTTCCCTTTGTGCTAGATGAACGAACGTCTCTCCACATGCTCAGTTCTGAGAGATAATTGTGTGTGAAAGCCGTCCTTCAGCTAGCTTGTTGGGAACACAAAGTTTCTCTTCAGTTGCAAACGCCACTCCATACATATATATGGGGAGGTACTAGCTCCAACTCGGTTTTACAGTGAAAACTGCAGGAACTTCAAACCGGCACTAGGAAACAGACTGAGAAACCAGAGTAAAAGTTTCTCCTGCAACCCGTTCCCTTTGTGCTAGATGAACGAACGTCTCTCCACATGCTCAGTTCTGAGAGATAAGTGTGTGTGAAAGCCGTCCTTCAACTAGCTTGTTGGGAACACAAAGTTTCTCTTCAGTTGCAAACTCCACTACATACATATATATGGGGAGGCACTAGCTCCAACTCGGTTTTACAGTGAAAACTGCAGGAACTTCAAACAGGCACTAGGAAACAGATTGAGAAACCACAGTAAAAGTTTCTCCTGCAACCCTTTCCCTTTGTGCTAGACGAACGAACGTCTCTCCACATGCTCAGGTCTGAGAGATAAGTGTGTGTGAAAGCCGCCCTTCACCTAGCTTGTTGGGAACACAAAGTTTCTCTTCAGTTGCAAACTCCACTCCATACATATATATGGGGAGTTACTAGCTCCAACTCGGTTTTACAGTGAAAACTGCAGGAAATTCAAACCGGCACTAGGAAACAGACTGAGACACCACAGTAAAAGTTTCACCTGCAACCCGTTCCCTTTTTTTCTAGATGAAGGAACGTCTCTCCACATACACAGTTCTGAGAGATAAGTGTGTGTGAAACACGTCCTTCACCTAGCTTCTTGGGAACACAAAGTTTTTCTTCAGTTGCAAACGCCACTCCATACATATATATGGGGAGGTACTAGCTCCACTCGGTTTTACAGTGAAAACTGCAGGAACTTCAAACCGGCACTAGGATACACACTGAGAAACCAGAGTAAAAGTTACTCCTGCAACCCGTTCCTTTGTGCTAGATGAACGAAAGTCTCTCAACATGCTCAGTTCTGAGAGATAAGTGTGTGTGAAAGCCGTCCTTCACCTAGCTTGTTGAGAACACAAAGTTTCTCTTCAGTTGCAAACTCCACTCCATACATATATATGGGGAGATACTAGCATCAACTCGATTTTACAGTGAAAACTGCAGGAACTTCAAACCGGCACTAGGAAACAGACTGAGAAACCAGAGTAAAAGTTTCTCCTGCAACCCTTTCCCTTTGGCTAGATGAACGAACGTCTCTCCACATGCTCAGTTCTGAGAGATAAGTGTGTGTGAAAGCCGTTCTTCACCTAGCTTGTTGAGAACACAAAGTTTCTCTTCAGTTGCAAACTCCACTCCATACATATATATGGGGATTTACTAGCTCCAACTCGGTTTTACAGTGAAAACTGCAGGAATTTCAAACCGGCACAAGGAAACACACTGAGAAACCAGAATAAAAGTTTCTCCTGCAAACCGTTCCCTTTGTGCTAGATGAACGAACGTCTCTCCACATGCTCAGTTCTGAGAGATAAGTGTGTGTTAAAGCCGTGTTTCACCTAGCTTGTTGGGAACACAAAGTTTCTCTTAAGTTGCAAACTCCACTCCATACATATATATGGGGAGATACTAGCTCCAACTCGGTTTTACAGTGAAAACTGCAGGAACTTCAAACCGGCACTAGGAAACAGACTGAGAAACCAGAGTAAAAGTTTCTCCTGCAACCCGTTCCCTTTGTGCTAGATGAACGAACGTCTCTCCACATGCTGAGTTCTGAGAGAAATGTGTGTGTGAAAGCCGTCCTTCAACTAGCTTGTTGGGAACACAAAGTTTCTCTTCAGTTTCAAGTTCCACTCCATACATATATATGGGGAGGTACAAGCTCCAACTCGGTTTTACAGTGAAAACTGCAGGAATTTCTAACCGGCACTAGGAAACAGACTGAGAAACCAGAGTAAAAGTTACTCCTGCAACCCGTTCCCTTTGTGCTAGATGAACGAACGTCTCTCCACATGCTCAGTTCTGAGAGATAAGTGTGTGTGAAACCCGTCCTTCACCTAGCTTGTTGGGAACACAAAGTTTCTCTTCTGTTGCAAACGCCACTCCATACATATATATGGGGAGGCACTATCTCCAACTCGGTTTTACAGTGAAAACTGCAGGAACTTCAAACCGGCACTAGGAAACAGACTGAGAAACCAGAGTAAAAGTTTCTCCTGCAACCCTTTCCCTTTGTGCTAGTTGAACGAAAGTCTCTCCACATGCTCAGTTCTGAGATATAAGTGTGAGTGAAAGCCGTCCTTCACCTAGCTTGTAGGGAACACAAAGTTTCTCTACAGTTGCAAACGCCACTCCATACATATATATGGGGAGGTACTAGTTCCAACATGGTTTTAAGTGAAAACTGCAGGAACTTCAAACCGGCACTAGGAAACAGACTGAGAAACCAGAGTAAAAGTTTCTCCTGCAACTCGTTCCCTTTGTGCTAGATGAACGAACGTCTCTCCACATGCTCAGTTCTGAGAGATAACTGTGTGTGAAAGCCGTCCTTCACCTAGCTTGTGGGAACACAAAGTTTCTCTTCAGTTGCAAACTCCACTCCATACATATATATGGGGAGGTACTAACTCCAACTCGGTTTTACAGTGAAAATTGCAGGAACTTCAAACCAGCACGAGGAAACAGACTGAGAAACCAGAGTAAAAGTTTCTCCTGCAACCCGTTCCCTTTGTGCTAGATGAATGAACGTCTCTCCACATGCTCAGTTCTGAGAGATAAGTGTGTGTGAAAGCCGCCCTTCACCTAGCTTGTTGGGAACACAAAGTTTCTCTTCAGTTGCAAACTCCACTCCATACATATATATGGGGAGTTACTAGCTCCAACTCGGTTTTACAGTGAAAACTGCAGGAAATTCAAACCGGCACTAGGAAATAGACTGAGACACCACAGTAAAAGTTTCACCTGCAACCCGTTCCCTTTTTTTCTAGATGAAGGAACGTCTCTCCACATACACAGTTCTGAGAGATAAGTGTGTGTGAAACACGTCCTTCACCTAGATTCTTGGGAACACAAAGTTTTTCTTCAGTTGCAAACGCCACTCCATACATATATATGGGGAGGTACTAGCTCCACTCGGTTTTACAGTGAAAACTGCAGGAACTTCAAACCGGCACTAGGATACACACTGAGAAACCAGAGTAAAAGTTACTCCTGCAACCCGTTCCTTTGTGCTAGATGAACGAAAGTCTCTCAACATGCTCAGTTCTGAGAGATAAGTGTGTGTGAAAGCCGTCCTTCACCTAGCTTGTTGAGAACACAAAGTTTCTCTTCAGTTGCAAACTCCACTCCATACATATATATGGGGAGATACTAGCATCAACTCGATTTTACAGTGAAAACTGCAGGAACTTCAAACCGGCACTAGGAAACAGACTGAGAAACCAGAGTAAAAGTTTCTCCTGCAACCCTTTCCCTTTGGCTAGATGAACGAACGTCTCTCCACATGCTCAGTTCTGAGAGATAAGTGTGTGTGAAAGCCGTTCTTCACCTAGCTTGTTGAGAACACAAAGTTTCTCTTCAGTTGCAAACTCCACTCCATACATATATATGGGGATTTACTAGCTCCAACTCGGTTTTACAGTGAAAACTGCAGGAATTTCAAACCGGCACTAGGAAACAGACTGAGAAACCAGAGTAAAAGTTTCTCCTGCAACCCGTTCCCTTTGTGCTAGATGAACGAACGTCTCTCCACATGCTGAGTTCTGAGAGAAATGTGTGTGTGAAAGCCGTCCTTCAACTAGCTTGTTGGGAACACAAAGTTTCTCTTCAGTTTCAATTTCCACTCCATACATATATATGGGGAGGTACAAGCTCCAACTCGGTTTTACAGTGAAAACTGCAGGAATTTCTAACCGGCACTAGGAAACAGACTGAGAAACCAGAGTAAAAGTTACTCCTGCAACCCGTTCCCTTTGTGCTAGATGAACGAACGTCTCTCCACATGCTCAGTTCTGAGAGATAAGTGTGTGTGAAACCCGTCCTTCACCTAGCTTGTTGGGAACACAAAGTTTCTCTTCTGTTGCAAACGCCACTCCATACATATATATGGGGAGGCACTATCTCCAACTCGGTTTTACAGTGAAAAATGCAGGAACTTCAAACCGGCACTAGGAAACAGACTGAGAAACCAGAGTAAAAGTTTCTCCTGCAACCCTTTCCCTTTGTGCTAGTTGAACGAACGTCTCTCCACATGCTCAGTTCTGAGATATAAGTGTGAGTGAAAGCCGTCCTTCACCTAGCTTGTAGGGAACACAAAGTTTCTCTACAGTTGCAAACGCCACTCCATACATATATATGGGGAGGTACTAGTTCCAACCTGGTTTTAAGTGTAAACTGCAGGAACTTCAAACCGGCACTAGGAAACAGACTGAGAAACCAGAGTAAAAGTTTCTCCTGCAACCCGTTCCCTTTGTGCTAGATGAACGAACGTCTCTCCACATGCTCAGTTCTGAGAGATAACTGTGTGTGAAAGCCGTCCTTCACCTAGCTTGTTGGGAACACAAAGTTTCTCTTCAGTTGCAAACTCCACTCCATACATATATATGGGGAGGTACTAACTCCAACTCGGTTTTACAGTGAAAATTGCAGGAACTTCAAACCAGCACGAGGAAACAGACTGAGAAACCAGAGTAAAAGTTTCTCCTGCAACCCGTTCCCTTTGTGCTAGATGAATGAACGTCTCTCCACATGCTCAGTTCTGAGAGATAAGTGTGTGTGAAAGCCGTCCTTCACCTAGCTTGTTGGGAACACAAAGTTTCTCTTCAGCTGCAAACGCGACATCATACATATATATGGGGAGATACTAGCTCCAACTCGGTTTTACAGTGAAAACTGCAGGAACTTGAAACCGGCACTAGGAAACAGACTGAGAAACCAGAGTAAAAGTTTCTCCTGCAACCCGTTCCCTTTGTGCTAGATGAACGAACGTCTCTCCACATGCTCAGTTCTGAGAGATAAGTGTGTGTGAAAGCCGTCCTTCACCTAGCTTGTTGGGAACACAAAGTTTCTCTTCAGTTGCCAACTCCACTCCATACATATATATGGGGAGGTACTAGCTTCAACTCGGTTTGACAGTGAAAACTGCAGGAAATTCACACCGGCACTAGGAAACAGACTGAGAAACCAGAGTAAAAGTTTCTCCTGCAAACCGTTCCCTTTGTGGTCGATGAACGAACGTCTCTCCACATACACAGTTCTGAGTGCTAAGTGTGTGTGAATGCCGTCCTTCACCTAGCTTGTTGGGAACACAATGTTTCTCTTCAGTTGCAAACGCCATTCCATACATATATATGGGGAGGTCCTAGCTCCAACTCGGTTTTACAGTGAAAAATGCAGGAACTTCAAACCGGCACTAGGAAACAGACTGAGACACCAGAATAAAAGTTTCACCTGCAACCCGTTCCCTTTGTGCTAGATGAACGAAAGTCTCTCCACATGCTCAGTTCTGAGAGATAATTGGGTGTGAAAGCGGTATTTCACTTAGCTTGTTGGGAACACAAAGTTTCTCTTCAGTTGCAAACCCCACTCCATACATATAAATGGGGAGGTACTAGCTCCACTCGGTTTTACAGTGAAAACTGCAGGAACTTCAAACCGGCACTAGGATACACACTGAGAAACCAGAGTAAAAGTTTCTCCAGCAACCCGTTCTTTGTGCTAGATGAACGAACGTCTCTCAACATGCTCAGTTCTGAGAGATAAGTGTGTGTGAAAGCCGTCCTTCACCTAGCTTGTTGGGAACACAAAGTTTCTCTTCAGTTGCAAACTCCACTCCATACATATATAAGGGGAGGTACTAGCTCCAACTCGGTTTTACAGTGAAAACTGCAGGAATTTCAAACCGGCACAAGGAAACACACTGAGAAACCAGAGTAAAAGTTTCTCCTGCAAACCGTTCCCTTTGTGCTAGATGAACGAACGTCTCTCCAAGTTCCCAGTTCTGAGAGATAAGTGTGTGTTAAAGCCGTCCTTCACCTATCTTGTTGGGAACACAAAGTTTCTCTTCATTTGCAAACTCCACTCCATACATATATATGGGGACATACTAGCTCCAACTCGGTTTTACAGTGAAAACTGCAGGAACTTCAAACCGGCACTAGGAAACAGACTGAGAAACCAGAGTAAAAGTTTCTCCTGCAACCCGTTCCCTTTGTGCTAGATGAACGAACGTCTCTCCACATGCTGAGTTCTGAGAGAAATATGTGTGTGAAAGCCGTCCTTCAACTAGCTTGTTGGGAACACAAAGTTTCTCTTCAGTAGCAAACTCCACTCCATACATATATATGGGGAGGTACAAGCTCCAACTCGGTTTTACAGTGAAAACTGCAGGAACTTCAAACCGGCACTAGGAAACAGACTGAGAAACCAGAGTAAAAGTTTCTCCTGCAACCCGTTCCATTTGTGCTAGATGAACGAACGTCTCTCCACATGCTCAGTTCTGAGAGATAAGTGTGTGTGGAACCCGTCCTTCAAATAGCTTGTTGGGAACACAGAGTTTCTCTTCAGTTACAAACGCCACTCCATACATATATATGGGGAGGCACTAGCTCCAACTCGGTTTTACAGTGAAAACTGCAGGAACTTCAAACCGGCACTAGGAAACAGACTGAGAAACCAGAGTAAAAGTTTCTCCTGCAACCCTTTCCCTTTGTGCTAGATGAACGAACGTCTCTCCACATGCTAAGTTCTGAGAGATAAGTGTGAGTGAAAGCCATCCTTCACCTAGCTTGTTTGGAACACAAAGTTTCTCTTCAGTAGCAAACTCCACTCCATACATATATATGGGTAGGTACTAGTTCCAACATGGTTTTAAGTGAAAACTGCAGGAACTTCAAACCGGCACTAGGAAACAGACTGAGAAACCAGAGTAAAATTTCCCCTGCAACCCGTTCCCTTTTTGCTAGATGAACGAAAGTCTCTCCACATGCTCAGTTCTGAGAGATAAGTGTGTGTGAAAGCCGTCCTTCACCTAGCTTGTTGGGAACACAAAGTTTCTCTTCAGTTGCAAACTCCACTCCATACATATATATGGGGTGGTACAAGCTCCAACTCTGTTTTACAGTGAAAACTGCAGGAACTTGAAACCGGCACTAGGAAACAGACTGAGAAACCAGAGTAAAAGTTTCTCCTGCAACCCGTTCCTTTTGTGCTAGATGAACGAACGTCTCTCCACATGCTCAGTTCTGAGAGATAAGTGTGTGTGAAAGCCGTCCTTCACCTAGCTTGTTGGGAACACAAAGTTTCTCTTCAGTTGCAAACTCCAATCCATACGTATATATGGGGAGGTACTAGCTCCAACTCGGTTTTACAGTGAAAACTGCAGGAATTTCAAATCGGCACTAGGAAACCGACTGAGAAACCAGAGTAAAAGTTTTTCCTGCAAACCGTTCCCTTTGTGGTAGATGAACGAACGTCTCTCCACATACACAGTTCTGAGAGATAAGTGTGTGTGAAAGCCGTCCTTCAACTAGCTTGTTGGGAACACAAAGTTTCTCTTCAGTTGCAAACACCAATCCATACTTATATATGGGCAGGTACTAGTTCCTATTCGGTTTTACAGTGGAAACTGCAGGAACTTCAAACCGGCACTAGGAAACAGACTGAGAAACCAGAGTAAAAGTTTCTCCTGCAACCCGTTCCATTTGTGCTAGATGAACGAACGTCTCTCCACATGCTCAGTTCTGAGAGATAAGTGTGTGTGAAAGCCGTACTTCACATAGCTTGTTGGGAACACAAAGTTTCTCTTCAGTTGCAAACTCCACTCCATACATATATATGGGGAGTTACTAGCTCCAACTCGGTTTTACAGTGAAAACTGCAGGAAATTCAAACCGGCACTAGGAAACAGACTGAGACACCAGAGTAATAGTTTCTCCTGCAACCCGTTCCCTTCGTGCTAGATGAACGAACGTCTCTCCACATGCTCAGTTCTGAGAGATAATTGTGTGTGAAAGTCGTCCTTCACTTAGCTTGATGGGAACACAAAGTTTCTCTTCAGTTGCAAACTCCACTCCATACATATATATGGGGAGGTACTAGCTCCAACTCGGTTTTACAGTGAAAACTGCAGGAACTTCAAACCGGCACTAGGAAACAGACTGAGAAACCAGAGTAAAAGTTTGTCCTGCAACCCGTTCCCTTTCTGCTAGATGAACGAACGTCTCTCCACATGCTCAGTTCTGAGAGATAAGTGTGTGTGAAAGCCGTCCTTCACCTAGCTTGTTGGGAACACAAAGTTTCTCTTCAGTTGCAAACGCCACACCATACATATATATGGGGAGGTACTAGCTCCAACTCGGTTTTACAGTGAAAACTGCAGGAATTTCAAACCGGCACTAGGAAACAGACTGAGACACCACAGTAAAAGTTTCTCCTGCAACCCGTTCCCTTTGTGCTAGATGAACGAACGTCTCTCCAAATGCTCAGTTCTGAGAGATAAGTGTGTGTGAAAGACGTCCTTCAAATAGCTTGTTGGGAACACAGAGTTTCTCTTTAGTTACAAACGCCACTCCATACATATATATGGGGAGGTACTAGCTCCAACTCGGTTTTACAGTGAAAACAGCTGGAAATTCAAACCGGCACTAGGAAACAGACTGAGAAACCAGAGTAAAAGTTTCTCCTGCAACCCGTTCCCTTTGTGCTAGATGAACGAACGTCTCTCCACATGCTCAGTTCTGAGAGATAAGTGTGTGTGAAAGCCGTCCTTCAACTAGCTTGTTGGGAACACAAAGTTTCTCTTCAGTTGCTAACTCCACTCCATACATATATATGGGGAGGCACTAGCTCCAACTCGATTTTACAGTGAAAACTGCAGGAACTTCAAACCGGCACTAGGAAACAGACTGAGACACCACAGTAAAAGTTTCACCGGCAACCCGTTCCCTTTACGCTAGATGAAGGAACGTCTCTCCACATGCTCAGTTCTGAGAGATAATTGTGTGTGAAAGCGGTCCTTCAATTAGCTTGTTGGGAACACAAAGTTTCTCTTCAGTTGCAAACTCCACTCCATACATATATATGGGGAGGTACTAGCTCCAACACGATTTTACAGTGAAATCTGCAGGAACTTCAAACCGGCACTAGGAAACAGACTGAGAAACCAGAGTAAAATTTTCTCCTGCAACCCGTTCCCTTTGTGCTAGATGAACGATCGTCTCTCCAAATGCTGAGTTCTGAGAGATAATTGTGTGTGAAACACGTCCTTCACCTAGCTTGTTGGGAACACAAAGTTTCTCTTCAGTTGCAAACTCCACTCCATATATTTATATGGGGAGGTACTAGCTCCAACTCGGTTTTACAGTGAAAACTGCAGGAACTTCAAACCGGCACTAGGAAACAGACTGAGAAACCAGAATAATAGTTTCTGCTGCAACCCGTTCCATTTGTGCTAGATGAACGAACCTCTCTCCACATGCTCAGTTCTGAGAGATAAGTGTGTGTGAAAGCCGTCCTTCACCTAGCTTGTTGGGAACACAAAGTTTCTCTTCAGTTGCAATCTCCACTCCATACATATATATGGGGAGGTACTAGCTCCAACTAGGTTTTACAGTGAAAACTGCAGGAACTTCAAACAGGCACTAGGAAACAGACTGAGAAACCAGAGTAAAAGTTTCTCCTGCAACCCGTTCCCTTTGTGCTAGATGAACGAACGTCTCTCCTCATGCTCAGTTCTGAGAGTTAAGTGTGTGTGAAAGCCGTCCTTCAACTAGCTTGTTGGGAACACAAAGTATCTCTTCAGTTGAAAACTCCACTCCATACATATATATGGGGAGGTACTAGCTCCAACACGGTTTTACAGTGAAAACTGCAGGAACTTCAAACCGGCACTAGGAAACAGACTGAGAAACCCGAGTAAAAGTTTCTTCTGCAACCCGTTCCCTTTGTGCTAGAAAACGAACGTCTCTCCAAATGCTCAGTTCTGAGAGATAAGTGTGTGTGAAACACGTCCTTCACCTATCTTGTTGGGAACACAAAGTTTCTCTTCAGTTGCAAACTCCACTCCATATATTTATATGGGGAGGTACTAGCTCCAACTCGGTTTTACAGTGAAAACTGCAGGAACTTCAAACCGGCACTAGGAAACAGTCTGAGAAACCAGAATAATAGTTTCTGCTGCAACCCGTTCCCTTTGTGCTAGATGAACGAACGTCTCTCCACATGCTCAGTTCTGAGAGATAATTGTGTGTGAAAGCCGTCCTTCACCTAGCTTGTTGGGAACACAAACTTTCTCTACAGTTGCAAACTACAATCCATACATATATATGGGGAGGTACTAGCTCCAACTCGGTTTTACAGTGAAAACTTCAGGAACTTCAAACAGGCACTCGGAAACAGACTGAGAAACCAGAGTAAAAGTTTCTCCTGCAAACCGTTCCCTTTGTGCTAGATGAACGAACGTCTCTCCACATGCTCAGTTCTGAGAGACAATTGTGTGTGAAAGCCGTCCTTCACATAGCTTGTTGGGAACACAAAGTTTCTCTTCAGTTGATAACGCCACTCCATACATATATATGGTGAGGTACTAGTTCCAACTCGGTTTTACAGTGAAAACTGCAGGAACTTCAAACCGGCACTAGGAAACAGACTGAGACACAAGAGTAATAGTTTCTCCTGCAACCCGTTCCCTTCGTGCTAGATGAACGAACGTCTCTCCACATGCTCAGTTCTGAGAGATAATTGTGTGTGAAAGCCGTCCTTCTCTTAGCTTGTTGGGAACACAAAGTTTCTCTTCAGTTGCAAACTCCACTCCATACATATATATGGGGAGGTACTAGCTCCAACTCGGTTTTACAGTGAAAACTGCAGGAACTTCAAACCGGCACTAGGAAACAGACTGAGAAACCAGAGTAAAAGTTTGTCCTGCAAACCGTTCCCTTTCTGCTAGATGAACGAACGTCTCTCCACATGCTCAGTTCTGAGAGATAAGTGTGTGTGAAACACGTCCTTCACCTAGCTTGTTGGGAACACAAAATTTCTCTTCAGTTGCAAACGCCACTCCATACATATATATGGGGAAGTACTAGCTCCATCACGGTTTTACAGTGAAAACTGCAGGAATTTCAAACCGGCACTAGGAAACAGACTGAGAAACCAGAGTAAAAGTTTCTCCTGCAACCCTTTCCTTTGTGCTAGTTGAACGAACGTCTCTCCACATGCTCATTTCGGAGAGATAAGTGTATGTGAAAGTCGTCCTTCACCTAGCTTGTTGGGAACACAAAGTTTCTCTTCAGTTGCAAACTCCACTCCATACATATATATGGGGAGGTACGAGTTCCAACATGGTTTTACAGTGAAAACTGCAGGAACTTCAAACCGGCACTAGGAAACAGACTGAGAAACCAGAGTAAAAGTTTCTCCTTCAAGCCGTTCCCTTTGTGCTAGATGAACGAACGTCTCTCCACATGCTCAGTTCTGAGAGATAAGTGTGTGTGAAAGCCGTCCTTCACCTAGCTTGTTGGGAACACAAAGTTTCTCTTCAGTTGCAATCTCCACTCCATACATATATATGGGGAGGTACTAGCTCCAACTAGGTTTTACAGTGAAAACTGCAGGAACTTGAAACAGGCACTAGGAAAGAGACTGAGAATCCAGAGTAAAAGTTTCTCCTGCAACCCGTTCCCTTTTTGCTAGATGAACGAACGTCTCTCCTCATGCTCAGTTCTGAGAGATAAGTGTGTGTGAAAGCCGTCCTTCAACAAGCTTGTTGGGAACACAAAGTATCTCTTCAGTTGAAAACTCCACTCCATACATATATATGGGGAGGTACTAGTTCCAACTCGGTTTTACAGTGAAAATGCTGGAACTTCAAAACGGCACTAGGAAACAGACTGAGAAAACAGAGTTAAAGTTTCCCTGCAACCCGTTCCCTTTGTTCTAGATGAACGAACGTCTCTCCACATGCTCAGTTCTGAGAGATAAGTGTGTGTGAAAGCCGTCCTTCACCTAGCTTGTTGGGAACACAAAGTTTCTCTTCAGTTGCAAACTCCACTCCATACATATATAAGGGGAGGCACTAGTTCCAACTCGATTTTACAGTGAAAACTGCAGGAACTTCAAACCGGCACTAGGAAAAAGACTGAGACACCACAGTAAAAGTTTCACCTGCAACCCGTTCCCTTTATGCTAGATGAAGGAACGTCTCTCCACATGCTCAGTTCTGAGAGATAACTGTGTGTGAAAGCGGTCCTTCAATTAGCTTGTTGGGAACACAAAGTTTCTCTTCAGTGGCAAACTCCACTCCATACATATATATGGGGAGGTACTAGCTCCAACACGGATTTACAGTGAAAACTTCAGGAACTTCAAACCGGCACTAGGAAACAGACTGAGAAACCAGAGTAAAAGTTTCTCCTGCAACCCGTTCCCTTTGTGCTAGATGAACGAACGTCTCTCCAAATGCTCAGTTCTGAGAGATAAGTGTGTGTGAAACACGTCCTTCACCTAGCTTGTTGGGAACACAAAGTTTCTCTTCAGTTGCAAACTCCACTCCATATATTTATATGGGGAGGTACTAGCTCCAACTCGGTTTTACAGTGAAAACTGCAGGAACTTCAAACCGGCACTAGGAAACAGTCTGAGAAACCAGAATAATAGTTTCTGCTGCAACCCGTTCCCTTTGTGCTAGATGAACGAACGTCTCTCCACATGCTCAGTTCTGAGAGATAAGTGTGTGTGAAAGCCGTCCTTCACCTAGCTTGTTGGGAACACAAACTTTCTCTACAGTTGCAAACTACACTCCATACATATATATGGGGAGGTACTAGCTCCAACTCGGTTTTACAGTGAAAACTTCAGGAACTTCAAACAGGCACTCGGAAACAGACTGAGAAACCAGAGTAAAAGTTTCTCCTGCAACCCGTTCCATTTGTGCTAGATGAACGAACGTCTCTCCACATGCTCAGTTCTGAGAGATAAGTGTGTGTGAAAGCCGTCCTTCAACTAGCTTGTTGGGAACACAAAGTTTCTCTTCAGTTGCAAACTCCACTCCATACATATATATGGGGAGGCACTAGCTCCAACTCGATTTTACAGTGAAAACTGCAGGAACTTCAAACCGGCACTAGGAAACAGACTGAGACACCACAGTAAAAGTTTCACCTGCAACCCGTTCCCTTTATGCTAGATGAAGGAACGTCTCTCCACATGCTCAGTTCTGAGAGATAATTGTGTGTGAAAGCGGTCCTTCAATTAGCTTGTTGGGAACACAAAGTTTCTCTTCAGTTGCAAACTCCACTCCATACATATATATGGGGAGGTACTAGCTCCAACACGGTTTTACAGTGAAAACTGCAGGAACTTCAAACCGGCACTAGGAAACAGACTGAGAAACCACAGTAAAAGTTTCTCCTGCAACCCGTTCCCTTTGTGCTAGATGAACGAACGTCTCTCCAAATGCTCAGTTCTGAGAGATAAGTGTGTGTGAAACACGTCCTTCACCTAGCTTGTTGGGAACACAAAGTTTCTCTTCAGTTGCAAACTCCACTCCATATATTTATATGGGGAGGTACTAGCTCCAACTCGGTTTTGCAGTGAAAACTGCAGGAACTTCAAACCGGCACTAGGAAACAGACTGAGAAACCAGAATAATTGTTTCTGCTGCAACCCGTTCCCTTTGTGCTAGATGAACGAACGTCTCTCCACATGCTCAGTTCTGAGAGATAAGTGTGTGTGAAAGCCGTCCTTCACCTAGCTTGTTGGGAACACAAACTTTCTCTACAGTTGCAAACTACACTCCATACATATATATGGGGAGATACTAGCTCCAACTCGGTTTTACAGTGAAAACTTCAGGAACTTCAAACAGGCACTAGGAAACAGACTGAGACACAAGAGTAATAGTTTCTCCTGCAACCCGTTCCCTTTGTGCTAGATGAACGAACGTCTCTCCACATGCTCAGTTCTGAGAGATAATTGTGTGTGAAAGCCGTCCTTCTCTTAGCTTGTTGGGAACACAAAGTTTCTCTTCAGTTGCAAACTCCACTCCATACATATATATGGGGAGGTACTAGCTCCAACTCGGTTTTACAGTGAAAACTGCAGAAACTTCAAACCGGCACTAGGAAACAGACTGAGAAACCAGAGTAAAAGTTTGTCCTGCAAACCGTTCCCTTTCTGCTAGATGAACGAACGTCTCTCCACATGCTCAGTTCTGAGAGATAAGTGTGTGTGAAAGCCGTCCTTCACCTAGCTTGTTGGGAACACAAAATTTCTCTTCAGTTGCAAACGCCACTCCATACATATATATGGGGAGGTACTAGCTCCAACACGGTTTTACAGTGAAAACTGCAGGAATTTCAAACCGGCACTAGGAAACAGACTGAGAAACCAGAGTAAAAGTTTCTCCTGCAACCCGTTCCCTTTGTGCTAGATGAACGAACGTCTCTCCAAATGCTCAGTTCTGAGAGATAAGTGTGTGTGAAAGACGTCCTTCAAATAGCTTGTTGGGAACACAGAGTTTCTCTTTAGTTACAAACGCCACTCCATACATATATATGGGGAGGTACTAGCTCCAACTCGGTTTTACAGTGAAAACTGCAGGAACTTCAAACAGGCACTAGGAAACAGACTGAGAATCCAGAGTAAAAGTTTCTCCTGCAACCCTTTCCTTTGTGCTAGATGAACGAACGTCTCTCCACATGCTCATTTCGGAGAGATAAGTGTATGTGAAAGTCGTCCTTCACCTAGCTTGTTGGGAACACAAAGTTTCTCTTCAGTTGCAAACTCCACTCCATACATATATATGGGGAGGTACTAGTTCCAACATGGTTTTACAGTGAAAACTGCAGGAACTTCAAACCGGCACTAGGAAACAGACTGAGAAACCAGAGTAAAAGTTTCTCCTTCAAGCCGTTCCCTTTGTGCTAGATGAACGAACGTCTCTCCACATGCTCAGTTCTGAGAGATAAGTGTGTGTGAAAGCCGTCCTTCACCTAGCTTGTTGGGAACACAAAGTTTCTCTTCAGTTGAAAACTCCACTCCATACATATATATGGGGAGGTACTAGTTCCAACTCGGTTTTACAGTGAAAATGCTGGAACTTCAAAACGGCACTAGGAAACAGACTGAGAAACCAGAGTTAAAGTTTCCCTGCAACCCGTTCCCTTTGTTCTAGATGAACGAACGTCTCTCCACATGCTCAGTTCTGAGAGATAAGTGTGTGTGAAAGCCGTCCTTCACCTAGCTTGTTGGGAACACAAAGTTTCTCTTTAGTTGCAAACTCCACTCCATACATATATATGGGGAGGCACTAGCTCCAACTCGATTTTACAGTGAAAACTGCAGGAACTTCAAACCGGCACTAGGAAACAGACTGAGACACCACAGTAAAAGTTTCACCTGCAACCCGTTCCCTTTATGCTAGATGAAGTAACGTCTCTCCACATGCTCAGTTCTGAGAGATAATTGTGTGTGAAAGCGGTCCTTCAATTAGCTTGTTGGGAACACAAAGTTTCTCTTCAGTGGCAAACTCCACTCCATACATATATATGGGGAGGTACTAGCTCCAACACGGTTTTACAGTGAAAACTGCAGGAACTTCAAACCGGCACTAGGAAACAGACTGAGAAACCAGAGTAAAAGTTTCTCCTGCAACCCGTTCCCTTTGTGCTAGATGAACGAACGTCTCTCCAAATGCTCAGTTCTGAGAGATAAGTGTGTGTGAAACACGTCCTTCACCTAGCTTGTTGGGAACACAAAGTTTCTCTTCAGTTGCAAACTCCTCTCCATATATTTATATGGGGAGGTACTAGCTCCAACTCGGTTTTACAGTGAAAACTTCAGGAACTTCAAACAGGCACTCGGAAACAGACTGAGAAACCAGAGTAAAAGTTTCTCCTGCAACCCGTTCCATTTGTGCTAGATGAACGAACGTCTCTCCACATGCTCAGTTCTGAGAGATAAGTGTGTGTGAAAGCCGTCCTTCAACTAGCTTGTTGGGAACACAAAGTTTCTCTTCAGTTGCAAACTCCACTCCATACATATATATGGGGAGGCACTAGCTCCAACTCGATTTTACAGTGAAAACTGCAGGAACTTCAAACCGGCACTAGGAAACAGACTGAGACACCACAGTAAAAGTTTCACCTGCAACCCGTTCCCTTTATGCTAGATGAAGGAACGTCTCTCCACATGCTCAGTTCTGAGAGATAATTGTGTGTGAAAGCGGTCCTTCAATTAGCTTGTTGGGAACACAAAGTTTCTCTTCAGTTGCAAACTCCACTCCATACATATATATGGGGAGGTACTAGCTCCAACACGGTTTTACAGTGAAAACTGCAGGAACTTCAAACCGGCACTAGGAAACAGACTGAGAAACCACAGTAAAAGTTTCTCCTGCAACCCGTTCCCTTTGTGCTAGATGAACGAACGTCTCTCCAAATGCTCAGTTCTGAGAGATAAGTGTGTGTGAAACACGTCCTTCACCTAGCTTGTTGGGAACACAAAGTTTCTCTTCAGTTGCAAACTCCACTCCATATATTTATATGGGGAGGTACTAGCTCCAACTCGGTTTTGCAGTGAAAACTGCAGGAACTTCAAACCGGCACTAGGAAACAGACTGAGAAACCAGAATAATAGTTTCTGCTGCAACCCGTTCCCTTTTTCCTAGATGAATGAACGTCTCTCCACATGCTCAGTTCTGAGAGATAAGTGTGTGTGAAAGCCGTCCTTCACATAGCTTGTTGGGAACACAAACTTTCTCTACAGTTGCAAACTACACTCCATACATATATATGGGGAGGTACTAGCTCCAACTCGGTTTTACAGTGAAAACTTCAGGAACTTCAAACAGGCACTAGGAAACAGACTGAGAAACCAGAGTAAAAGTTTCTCCTGCAAACCGTTCCCTTTGTGCTAGATGAACGAACGTCTCTCCACATGCTCAGTTCTGAGAGACAATTGTGTGTGAAAGCCGTCCTTCACATAGCTTGTTGGGAACACAAAGTTTGTCTTCAGTAGAAAACGCCACTCCATACATATATATGGTGAGGTACTAGTTCCAACTCGGTTTTACAGTGAAAACTGCAGGAACTTCAAACCGGCACTAGGAAACAGACTGAGAAACCAGAGTAAAAGTTTCTCCTGCAACCCGTTCCCTTTGTGCTAGATGAACGAACGTCTCTCCACATGCTCAGTTCTGAGAGATAAGTGTGTGTGAAAGACGTCCTTCACCTAGCTTGTTGGGAACACAGAGTTTCTCTTCAGTTACAAACGCCACTCCATACATATATATGGGGAGGCACTAGCTCCAACTCGGTTTTACAGTGAAAACTGCAGGAACTTGAAACAGGCACTAGGAAAGAGACTGAGAATCCAGAGTAAAAGTTTCTCCTGCAACCCGTTCCCTTTTTGCTAGATGAACGAACGTCTCTCCTCATGCTCAGTTCTGAGAGATAAGTGTGTGTGAAAGCCGTCCTTCAACAAGCTTGTTGGGAACACAAAGTATCTCTTCAGTTGAAAACTCCACTCCATACATATATATGGGGAGGTACAAGTTCCAACTCGGTTTTACAGTGAAAATGCTGGAACTTCAAAACGGCACTAGGAAACAGACTGAGAAAACAGAGTTAAAGTTTCCCTGCAACCCGTTCCCTTTGTTCTAGATGAACGAACGTCTCTCCACATGCTCAGTTCTGAGAGATAAGTGTGTGTGAAAGCCGTCCTTCACCTAGCTTGTTGGGAACACAAAGTTTCTCTTCAGTTGCAAACTCCACTCCATACATATATAAGGGGAGGCACTAGTTCCAACTCGATTTTACAGTGAAAACTGCAGGAACTTCAAACCGGCACTAGGAAAAAGACTGAGACACCACAGTAAAAGTTTCACCTGCAACCCGTTCCCTTTATGCTAGATGAAGGAACGTCTCTCCACATGCTCAGTTCTGAGAGATAACTGTGTGTGAAAGCGGTCCTTCAATTAGCTTGTTGGGAACACAAAGTTTCTCTTCAGTGGCAAACTCCACTCCATACATATATATGGGGAGGTACTAGCTCCAACACGGATTTACAGTGAAAACTTCAGGAACTTCAAACCGGCACTAGGAAACAGACTGAGAAACCAGAGTAAAAGTTTCTCCTGCAACCCGTTCCCTTTGTGCTAGATGAACGAACGTCTCTCCAAATGCTCAGTTCTGAGAGATAAGTGTGTGTGAAACACGTCCTTCACCTAGCTTGTTGGGAACACAAAGTTTCTCTTCAGTTGCAAACTCCACTCCATATATTTATATGGGGAGGTACTAGCTCCAACTCGGTTTTACAGTGAAAACTGCAGGAACTTCAAACCGGCACTAGGAAACAGTCTGAGAAACCAGAATAATAGTTTCTGCTGCAACCCGTTCCCTTTGTGCTAGATGAACGAACGTCTCTCCACATGCTCAGTTCTGAGAGATAAGTGTGTGTGAAAGCCGTCCTTCACCTAGCTTGTTGGGAACACAAACTTTCTCTACAGTTGCAAACTACACTCCATACATATATATGGGGAGGTACTAGCTCCAACTCGGTTTTACAGTGAAAACTTCAGGAACTTCAAACAGGCACTCGGAAACAGACTGAGAAACCAGAGTAAAAGTTTCTCCTGCAACCCGTTCCATTTGTGCTAGATGAACGAACGTCTCTCCACATGCTCAGTTCTGAGAGATAAGTGTGTGTGAAAGCCGTCCTTCAACTAGCTTGTTGGGAACACAAAGTTTCTCTTCAGTTGCAAACTCCACTCCATACATATATATGGGGAGGCACTAGCTCCAACTCGATTTTACAGTGAAAACTGCAGGAACTTCAAACCGGCACTAGGAAACAGACTGAGACACCACAGTAAAAGTTTCACCTGCAACCCGTTCCCTTTATGCTAGATGAAGGAACGTCTCTCCACATGCTCAGTTCTGAGAGATAATTGTGTGTGAAAGCGGTCCTTCAATTAGCTTGTTGGGAACACAAAGTTTCTCTTCAGTTGCAAACTCCACTCCATACATATATATGGGGAGGTACTAGCTCCAACACGGTTTTACAGTGAAAACTGCAGGAACTTCAAACCGGCACTAGGAAACAGACTGAGAAACCACAGTAAAAGTTTCTCCTGCAACCCGTTCCCTTTGTGCTAGATGAACGAACGTCTCTCCAAATGCTCAGTTCTGAGAGATAAGTGTGTGTGAAACACGTCCTTCACCTAGCTTGTTGGGAACACAAAGTTTCTCTTCAGTTGCAAACTCCACTCCATATATTTATATGGGGAGGTACTAGCTCCAACTCGGTTTTGCAGTGAAAACTGCAGGAACTTCAAACCGGCACTAGGAAACAGACTGAGAAACCAGAATAATTGTTTCTGCTGCAACCCGTTCCCTTTGTGCTAGATGAACGAACGTCTCTCCACATGCTCAGTTCTGAGAGATAAGTGTGTGTGAAAGCCGTCCTTCACCTAGCTTGTTGGGAACACAAACTTTCTCTACAGTTGCAAACTACACTCCATACATATATATGGGGAGATACTAGCTCCAACTCGGTTTTACAGTGAAAACTTCAGGAACTTCAAACAGGCACTAGGAAACAGACTGAGACACAAGAGTAATAGTTTCTCCTGCAACCCGTTCCCTTTGTGCTAGATGAACGAACGTCTCTCCACATGCTCAGTTCTGAGAGATAATTGTGTGTGAAAGCCGTCCTTCTCTTAGCTTGTTGGGAACACAAAGTTTCTCTTCAGTTGCAAACTCCACTCCATACATATATATGGGGAGGTACTAGCTCCAACTCGGTTTTACAGTGAAAACTGCAGAAACTTCAAACCGGCACTAGGAAACAGACTGAGAAACCAGAGTAAAAGTTTGTCCTGCAAACCGTTCCCTTTCTGCTAGATGAACGAACGTCTCTCCACATGCTCAGTTCTGAGAGATAAGTGTGTGTGAAAGCCGTCCTTCACCTAGCTTGTTGGGAACACAAAATTTCTCTTCAGTTGCAAACGCCACTCCATACATATATATGGGGAGGTACTAGCTCCAACACGGTTTTACAGTGAAAACTGCAGGAATTTCAAACCGGCACTAGGAAACAGACTGAGAAACCAGAGTAAAAGTTTCTCCTGCAACCCGTTCCCTTTGTGCTAGATGAACGAACGTCTCTCCAAATGCTCAGTTCTGAGAGATAAGTGTGTGTGAAAGACGTCCTTCAAATAGCTTGTTGGGAACACAGAGTTTCTCTTTAGTTACAAACGCCACTCCATACATATATATGGGGAGGTACTAGCTCCAACTCGGTTTTACAGTGAAAACTGCAGGAACTTCAAACAGGCACTAGGAAACAGACTGAGAATCCAGAGTAAAAGTTTCTCCTGCAACCCTTTCCTTTGTGCTAGATGAACGAACGTCTCTCCACATGCTCATTTCGGAGAGATAAGTGTATGTGAAAGTCGTCCTTCACCTAGCTTGTTGGGAACACAAAGTTTCTCTTCAGTTGCAAACTCCACTCCATACATATATATGGGGAGGTACTAGTTCCAACATGGTTTTACAGTGAAAACTGCAGGAACTTCAAACCGGCACTAGGAAACAGACTGAGAAACCAGAGTAAAAGTTTCTCCTTCAAGCCGTTCCCTTTGTGCTAGATGAACGAACGTCTCTCCACATGCTCAGTTCTGAGAGATAAGTGTGTGTGAAAGCCGTCCTTCACCTAGCTTGTTGGGAACACAAAGTTTCTCTTCAGTTGAAAACTCCACTCCATACATATATATGGGGAGGTACTAGTTCCAACTCGGTTTTACAGTGAAAATGCTGGAACTTCAAAACGGCACTAGGAAACAGACTGAGAAACCAGAGTTAAAGTTTCCCTGCAACCCGTTCCCTTTGTTCTAGATGAACGAACGTCTCTCCACATGCTCAGTTCTGAGAGATAAGTGTGTGTGAAAGCCGTCCTTCACCTAGCTTGTTGGGAACACAAAGTTTCTCTTTAGTTGCAAACTCCACTCCATACATATATATGGGGAGGCACTAGCTCCAACTCGATTTTACAGTGAAAACTGCAGGAACTTCAAACCGGCACTAGGAAACAGACTGAGACACCACAGTAAAAGTTTCACCTGCAACCCGTTCCCTTTATGCTAGATGAAGTAACGTCTCTCCACATGCTCAGTTCTGAGAGATAATTGTGTGTGAAAGCGGTCCTTCAATTAGCTTGTTGGGAACACAAAGTTTCTCTTCAGTGGCAAACTCCACTCCATACATATATATGGGGAGGTACTAGCTCCAACACGGTTTTACAGTGAAAACTGCAGGAACTTCAAACCGGCACTAGGAAACAGACTGAGAAACCAGAGTAAAAGTTTCTCCTGCAACCCGTTCCCTTTGTGCTAGATGAACGAACGTCTCTCCAAATGCTCAGTTCTGAGAGATAAGTGTGTGTGAAACACGTCCTTCACCTAGCTTGTTGGGAACACAAAGTTTCTCTTCAGTTGCAAACTCCTCTCCATATATTTATATGGGGAGGTACTAGCTCCAACTCGGTTTTACAGTGAAAACTTCAGGAACTTCAAACAGGCACTCGGAAACAGACTGAGAAACCAGAGTAAAAGTTTCTCCTGCAACCCGTTCCATTTGTGCTAGATGAACGAACGTCTCTCCACATGCTCAGTTCTGAGAGATAAGTGTGTGTGAAAGCCGTCCTTCAACTAGCTTGTTGGGAACACAAAGTTTCTCTTCAGTTGCAAACTCCACTCCATACATATATATGGGGAGGCACTAGCTCCAACTCGATTTTACAGTGAAAACTGCAGGAACTTCAAACCGGCACTAGGAAACAGACTGAGACACCACAGTAAAAGTTTCACCTGCAACCCGTTCCCTTTATGCTAGATGAAGGAACGTCTCTCCACATGCTCAGTTCTGAGAGATAATTGTGTGTGAAAGCGGTCCTTCAATTAGCTTGTTGGGAACACAAAGTTTCTCTTCAGTTGCAAACTCCACTCCATACATATATATGGGGAGGTACTAGCTCCAACACGGTTTTACAGTGAAAACTGCAGGAACTTCAAACCGGCACTAGGAAACAGACTGAGAAACCACAGTAAAAGTTTCTCCTGCAACCCGTTCCCTTTGTGCTAGATGAACGAACGTCTCTCCAAATGCTCAGTTCTGAGAGATAAGTGTGTGTGAAACACGTCCTTCACCTAGCTTGTTGGGAACACAAAGTTTCTCTTCAGTTGCAAACTCCACTCCATATATTTATATGGGGAGGTACTAGCTCCAACTCGGTTTTGCAGTGAAAACTGCAGGAACTTCAAACCGGCACTAGGAAACAGACTGAGAAACCAGAATAATAGTTTCTGCTGCAACCCGTTCCCTTTTTCCTAGATGAATGAACGTCTCTCCACATGCTCAGTTCTGAGAGATAAGTGTGTGTGAAAGCCGTCCTTCACATAGCTTGTTGGGAACACAAACTTTCTCTACAGTTGCAAACTACACTCCATACATATATATGGGGAGGTACTAGCTCCAACTCGGTTTTACAGTGAAAACTTCAGGAACTTCAAACAGGCACTAGGAAACAGACTGAGAAACCAGAGTAAAAGTTTCTCCTGCAAACCGTTCCCTTTGTGCTAGATGAACGAACGTCTCTCCACATGCTCAGTTCTGAGAGACAATTGTGTGTGAAAGCCGTCCTTCACATAGCTTGTTGGGAACACAAAGTTTGTCTTCAGTAGAAAACGCCACTCCATACATATATATGGTGAGGTACTAGTTCCAACTCGGTTTTACAGTGAAAACTGCAGGAACTTCAAACCGGCACTAGGAAACAGACTGAGAAACCAGAGTAAAAGTTTCTCCTGCAACCCGTTCCCTTTGTGCTAGATGAACGAACGTCTCTCCACATGCTCAGTTCTGAGAGATAAGTGTGTGTGAAAGACGTCCTTCACCTAGCTTGTTGGGAACACAGAGTTTCTCTTCAGTTACAAACGCCACTCCATACATATATATGGGGAGGCACTAGCTCCAACTCGGTTTTACAGTGAAAACTGCAGGAACTTCAAACCGGCACTAGGAAACAGACTGAGAAACCAGAATAATAGTTTCTGCTGCAACCCGTTCCCTTTGTGCTAGATGAACGAACGTCTCTCCACATGCTCAGTTCTGAGAGATAAGTGTGTGTGAAAGCCGTCCTTCACCTAGCTTGTTGGGAACACAAACTTTCTCTAGAGTTGCAAAGTACACTCCATACATATATATGGGGAGGTACTAGCTCCAACTCGGTTTTACAGTGAAAACTTCAGGAACTTCAAACAGGCACTCGGAAACAGACTGAGAAACCAGAGTAAAAGTTTCTCCTGCAACCCGTTCCCTTTGTGCTAGATGAACGAACGTCTCTCACATGCTCAGTTCTGAGAGATAAGTGTGTGTGAAAGAAGTCCTTCACCTAGCTTGTTGGGAACACAGAGTTTCTCTTCAGTTACAAACTCCAATCCATACATATATATGGGGAGGCACTAGCTCCAACTCGGTTTTACAGTGAAAACTGCCAGAAATTCAAACAGGCACTGGGAAACAGACTGAGAAACCAGAGTAAAAGTTTCTCCTGCAACACTTTCCCTTTGTGCTAGATAAACGAACGTCTCTCCACATGCTCAGTTCTGAGAGATAAGTGTGAGTGAAAGCCGTCCTTCACCTAGCTTGTTGGGAACACAAAGTTTCTCTTCAGTTGCAAACTCCACTCCATACATATATATGGGGAGGTACTAGTTCCAACATGGTTTTAAGTGAAAACTGCAGGAACTTCAAACCGGCACGAGGAAACAGACTGAGAAACCAGAATAAAAGTTTCTCCTGCAACCCTTTCCCTTTGTGCTAGATGAACGAACGTCTCTCCACATGCTCAGGTCTGAGAGATAAATGTGTGTGAAAGCCGTCCTTCACCAAGCTTGTTGGGAACACAAAGTTTCTCTTCAGTTGCAAACTCCACTCCATACATATATATGGGGAGGTACTAACTCCAACTCGGTTTTACAGTGAAAACTGCAGGAACTTCAAACCGGCACTAGGAAACAGACTGAGAAACCAGAGTAAAAGTTTCTCCTGCAACCCGTTCCCTTTGTGCTAGATGAATGACCGTCTCTCCACATGCTCAGTTCTGAGAGATAAGTGTGTGTGAAAGCCGTCCTTCACCTAGCTTGTTGGGAATACAAAGTTTCTCTTCAGTTGCCAACGCCACTCCATACATATATATGGGGAGGTACTAGCTCCAACTCGGTTTTACAGTGAAAACTGCAGGAAATTCAAACCGGCACTAGGAAACAGACTGAGACACCAGAGTAAAAGTTTCACCTGCAACCCATTCCTTTTGTGCTAGATGAACGAACGTCTCTCCACATGCTCAGTTCTGAGAGATAATTGTGTGTGAAAGCGGTCCTTCACTTAGCTTGTTGGGAACACAAAGTTTCTCTATAGTTGCAAACTCCACTCCATACATATATATGGGGAGGTACTAGCTCCAACACGGTTTAACAGTGAAAACTGCAGAAAATTCAAACCGGCACTAGAAAACAGACTGAGAAACCAGAGTAAAAGTATCCCCGGCAACCCGTTCCCTTTGTGCTAGATGAACGAACGTCTCTCCACATGCTCAGTTCTGAGAGATAAGTGTGTGTGAAACACGTCCTTCACCTAACTTGTTGGGAACACAAAGTTTCTCTTCAGTTGCAAACGCCACTCCATACATATATATGGGGAGGTACAAGCTCCACTCGTTTTTACAGTGAAAACTGCAGGAACTTCAAACCGGTACTAGGATACACACTGAGAAACCAGAGTAAAAGTTTCTCCTGCAACCCGTTCCTTTGTGCTAGATGAACGAACGTCTCTCCACATGCTCAGTTCTGAGAGATAAGTGTGTGTTAATGCCGTCCTTCACCTAGCTTGTTGGGAACACAAAGTTTCTCTTCAGTTGCAAACTCCACTCCATACATATATATGGGGAGGTACTAGCTCCAACTCGGATTTACAGTGAAAACTGCAGGAACTTCAAACCGGCACTAGGAAACTGACTGAGAAACCAAAATAAAAGTTTCTCCTGCAACCCGTTCCCTTTGTGCTAGATGAACGAACGTCTCTCCACATGCTCAGTTCTGAGAGATAATTGTGTGTGAAAGCCGTCCTTCATCTAGCTTGTTGGGAACACAAAGTTTCCCTTCAGTTGAAACTCCACTCCATACATATATATGGGGTGTTACTAGCTCCAACTCGGTTTTACAGTGAAAACTGCAGGAACTTCAAACAGGCACTAGGAAACAGACTGAGAAAACAGAGTAAAAGTTTCTCCTGCAACCCGTTCCCTTTGTGCTAGATGAACGAAAGTCTCTCCACATGCTCAGTTCTGAGAGATAAGTGTGTGTGTAACCCGTCCTTCACCTAGCTTGTTGGGAACACAAAGTTTCTCTTCAGTTGCAAACGCCACTCCATACATATATATGGGGAAATACTAGCTCCAACTCGGTTTTACATTGAAAACTGCAGGAACTTCAAACCGGCACTAGGAAACAGACTGAGAAACCAGAGTAAAAGTTTCCCCAGCAACCCGTTCCCTTTGTGCTAGATGAACGATCGTCTCTCCTCATGCTCAATTCTGAGAGACAATTGTGTGTGAAAGACGTCCTTCACATAGCTTGTTGGGAACACAAAGTTTCTCTTCAGTTGCAAACTCCACTCCATACATATTTATGGGGATGTACTAGCCCCAACTCGGTTTTACAGGGAAAACTGCAGGAACTTCAAACCGGGACTAGGAAACAGACTGAGAAACCATAGTAAAGTTTCTCCTGCAAACCGTTCCCTTTGTGCTGGATGAACGAAAGTCTCTCCACATGCTCAGTTCTGAGAGATAAGTGTGTGTGAAAGCCGTCCTTCACCTAGCTTGTTGGGAACACAAAGTTTCTCTTCAGTGGCAAACTCCACTCCATACATATATATGGGGAGGTAATAGCTCCAACTCGGTTTTACAGTGAAAAATGCAGGAACTTCAAACCAGCACTTGGAAACAGACTGAGACACCAGAGTAAAAGTTTCCCCTGCAACACGTTCCTTTTGTGCTAGATGAACGAACGTCTCTCCACATGCTCAGTTCTGAGAGATAAGTGTGTGTGAAAGCCGTCCTTCACCTAGCTTGTTGGGAACACGAAGTTTCTCTTCAGTTGCAATCTCCACTCCATACATATATATGGGGAGGTACTAGCTCCAACTCGGTTTTACAGTGAAAACTGCAGGAACTTCAAACCGGCACTAGGAAACAGACTTAGAGACCAGAGTAAAAGTTTCTCCTGCAACCCGTTCCCTTTGTGCTAGATGAACGAACGTCTCTCCACATGCTCAGTTCTGAGAGACAATTGTGTGTGAAAGCCGTCCTTCACCTAGCTTGTTGGGAACACAAAGTTTCTCTTCAGTTGCAAACGCCACTCCATACATATATATGGGGAGGTACTAGCTCCAACTCGGTTTTACAGTGAAAACTGCAGGAACTTCAAACCGGCACTAGGAAACAGACTGAGAAACCAGAGTAAAAGTTTCTCCTGCAAACCGTTTCATTTGTGCTAGATGAACGAACGTCTCTCCACATGCTCAGTTCTGAGAAATAAGTGTGTGTGAAAGCTGTCCTTCACCTAGCTTGTTGGGAACACATAGTTTCTCTTCAGTTGCAAACTCCACTCCATACATATATATGGGGAGGTACTAGCTCCAACTCCGTTTTACAGTGAAAACTGCATGAACTTCAAACCGGCACTAGGAAACAGACTGAGAAACCAGAGTAAAAGTTTCTCCTGCAACCCGTTCCCTTTGTGCTAGATGAACGAAAGTCTCTCCACATGCTCAGTTCTGAGAGATAAGTGTGTGTGAAAGCCGTCCTTCACCTAGCTTGTTGGGAACACAAAGTTTCTCTTCAGTTGCCAACTCCAATCCATACATATATATGGGGGGGGTACTAGCTCCAACTCGCTTTTACAGTGAAAACTGCAGGAACATCAAACCGGCACTAGGAAACAGACTGAGAAACCAGAGTAAAAGTTTCTCCTGCAACCCGTTCCCTTTGTGCTAGATGAACGAACGTCTCTCCACATGCTCAGTTCTGAGAGATAAGTGTGTGTGAAAGCCGTCCTTCACCTAGCTTGTTGGGAACACAAAGTTTCTCTTTTGTTGCAAACTCCACTCCTTACATATTTATGTGGAAGTACTAGCTCCATCTCGGTTTTACAGTGAAAACTGCAGGAACTTCAAACCAGCACTAGGAGACACACTGAGAAACCAGAGTAAAAGTTTCTCCTGCAACCTGTTCCCTTTTTGCTAGATGAACGAACGTCTCTCCACATGCTCAGTTCTGAGAGATAAGTGTGTGTGAAAGACGTCCTTCACCTAGCTTGTTGGGAACACAAAGTTTCTCTTCAGTAGCAAACTCAACTTCATATTTATATATGGGGTGGTACTAGCTCCAACTCGGTTTTACAGTGAAAACTGCAGGAACATCACACCGGCACTAGGAAACAGACTTAGAGACCAGAGTAAAAGTTTCTCCTGCAAACCGTTCCATTTGTGCTAGATGAACGAACGTCTCTCCACATGCTCAGTTCTGAGAGATAAGTGTGTGTGAAAGCCGTGCTTCACCTAGCTTGTTGGGAACACAAAGTTTCTCTTCAGTTGCAAACTGCACTCCATAAACATATATGGGGAAGTACTAGCTCCAACTCGGTTTTACAGTAAAAACTGCAGGAACTTCAAACCGGCACTAGGAAACAGACTGAAAAACCAGAGTAAAAGTTTCTCCTGCAACCCGTTCCCTTTGTGCTAGATGAATGAAAGTCTCTACACATGCTCAGTTCTGAGAGACAAGTGTGTGTGAAACACGTCCTTCACCTAGCTTGTTGGGAACACAAAGTTTCTCTTCAGTTGCAAACGCCACTCCATACATATATATGGGGAGGTACTAGCTCCAACTCGGTTTTACAGTGAAAACTGCAGGAACTTCAAACCGGCACTAGGAAACAGACTGAGAAACCAGAGTAAAAGTTTCTCCTGCAAACCGTTCCATTTGTGCTAGATGAACGAACGTCTCTCCACATGCTCAGTTCTGAGAAATAAGTGTGTGTGAAAGCTGTCCTTCACCTAGCTTGTTGGGAACACAAAGTTTCTCTTCAGTTGCAAACGCCACTCCATACATATATATGGGGAGGTACTAGCTCCAACTCTGTTTTACAGTGAAAACTGCAGGAACTTCAAACCGGCACGAGGAAACAGACTGAGAAACCAGAGTAAAACTTTCTCCTGCAACCCGTTCCCTTTGTGCTAGATGAACGAAAGCCTCTCCACATGCTCAGTTCTGAGAGATAAGTGTGTGTGAAAGCCGTTCTTCACCTAGCTTGTTGGGAACACAAAGTTTCTCTTCAGATGCAAACTCCAATCCATACATATATATGGGGGGGTACTAGCTCCAACTCGCTTTTACAGTGAAAACTGCAGGAACATCAAACCGGCACTAGGAAACAGACTGAGAAACCAGAGTAAAAGTTTCTCCTGCAACCCGATCCCTTTGTGCTAGATGAACGAACGTCTCTCCACATGCTCAGTTCTGAGAGATAAGTGTGTGTGAAAGCCGTCCTTCACCTAGCTTGTTGGGAACACAAAGATTCTCTTCAGTTGCAAACTCCACTCCTTACATATTTATGTGGAAGTACTAGCTCCATCTCGGTTTTACAGTGAAAACTGCAGGAACTTCAAACCAGTACTAGGAGACACACAGAGAAACCAGAGTAAAAGTTTCTCCTGCAACCTGTTCCCTTTTTGCTAGATGAACGAACGTCTCTCCACATGCTCAGTTCTGAGAGATAAGTGTGTGTGAAAGCCGTCCTTCACCTAGCTTTTTGGGAACACAAAGTTTCTCTTCAGTTGCAAACACAACTCCATACATATATATGGGGAGGTACTAGCTCCAACTCGTGTTTACAGTGAAAACTGCAGGAACTTCAAACCGGCACTAGGAAACAGACTTAGAGACCAGAGTAAAAGTTTTTCCTGCAACCCGTTCCCTTTGTGCTAGATGAACGAACGTCTCTCCACATGCTCAGTTCTGAGAGATAATTGTGTGTGAAAGCCGTCCTTCACCTAGCTTGTTGGGAACACAAAGTTTCTCTTCAGTAGCAAACTCAACTTCATATTTATATATGGGGTGGTACTAGCTCCAACTCGGTTTTACAGTAAAAACTGCAGGAACTTCAAACCGGCACTAGGAAACAGACTGAGAAACCAGAGTAAAAGTTTCTCCTGCAACCCGTTCCCTTTGTGCTAGATGAATGAACGTCTCTCCACATGCTCAGTTCTGAGAGACAAGTGTGTGTGAAAGACGTCCTTCACCTAGCTTGTTGGGAACACAAAGTTTCTCTTCAGTTGCAAACTCCACTCCATACATATTTATGGGGAGGTACTAGCTCCAACTCGGTTTTACAGTGAAAACTGCAGGAACTTCAAACCGGCACTAGGAAACTCACTGAGAAACCAGAGTAAAAGTTTATCCTGCAACCCGTTCATTTTGTGCGAGATGAACGAACGTCTCTCCACATGCTCAGTTCTGAGAGATAAGTGTGTGTGAAAGCCGTCCTTCAGCTAGCTTGTTGGGAACACAAATTTTCTCTTCAGTTGTAAACTCCACTCCATACATATATATGGGGAGGTACTAGCTCCAACTCGGTTTTACAGTGAAAACTGCAGGAACTTCAAACCGGCAGTAGGAAACAGACTGAGAAACCAGAGTAAAAGTTTCTCCTGCAACCCGTTCCCATTGTGCTAGATGAACGAACGTCTCTCCACATGCTCAGTTCTGAGAGACAATTGTGTGTGAAAGTCGTCCTTCACCTAGCTTGTTGGGAACACAAAGTTTCTCTTCAGTTACAAACGCCACTCCATACATATATATGGGGAGGCACTAGCTCCAACTCGGTTTTACAGTGAAAACTGCAGGAACTTCAAACCGGCACTAGGAAACAGACTGAGAAACCAGAGTAAAAGTTTCTCCTGCAACACGTTCCCTTTGTGCTAGATGAACGAACGTCTCTCCACATGCTCAGTTCTGAGAGATAAGTGTGTGTGAAAGCCGTCCTTCACATAGCTTGTTGGGAACACAAAGTTTCTCTTCATTTGCAAACTCCACTCCACACATATATATGGGGAGGTAATAGCTCCAACTCGGTTTTACAGTGAAAACTGCAGGAATTTCAAACCGGCACTAGGAAAGAGACTGAGAAACCAGCGTAAAAGTTTCTCCTGCAAACCGTTCTCTTTGTGCTAGATGAACGAACGTCTCTCTACATGCTAAGTTCTGAGAGATAAGTGGGTGTGAAAGCTGTCCTTCACATAGCTTGTTGGGAACACAAAGTTTCTCTTCAGTTGCAAACGCAACTCCTTACATATATATGGGGCGGTACTAGCTCCAACTCGGTTTAACAGTGAAAACTGCAGGAACTTCAAACAGGCACGAGGAAACAGACTGAGAATCCAGAGTAACAGTTTCTCCTGCAACCCGTTCCCTTTGTGCTAGATGAACGAACGTCTCACAACATGATCAGTTCTGAGAGATAAGTGTGTGTGAAAGCCGTCCTTCACCTAGCTTGTAGGGAACACAAAGTTTCTCTTCAGTTGCAAACTCCACTCCATACATATATATGGGTAGGTACTAGCTCCAAATCGGTTTTACAGTGAAAACTGCAGGAACTTCAAACCAGCACGAGGAAACACACTGAGAAACCAGAGTAAAAGTTTCTCCTGCAACCCGTTCCCTTTGTGCTAGATGAACGAAAGTCTCTCCACATGCTCAGGTGTGAGAGATAAGTGTGTGTGAAAGCCGTCCTTCACCTAGCTTGTTGGGAACACAAAGTTTCTCTTCAGTTGCAAACTCCACTCCATACATATATATGGGGTGGTACTAGCTCCAACTCGGTTTTACAGTGAAAACTGCAGGAACTTCAAACCGGCACTAGGAAACAGACTGAGAAACCAGAGTAAAAGTTTCTCCTACAACCCGTTCCATTTGTGCTAGATGAACGAACGTCTCTCCACATGCTCAGTTCTGAGAGAAAAGTGTGTGTGAAAGCCGTCCTTCACCTAGCTTGTTGGGAACACAAAGTTTCTCTTCAGTTGCAAACTCCACCCCATACATATATATGGGGAGGTACCAGCTCCAACTCGGTTTTATAGTGAAAACTGCAGGAATTTCAAACCGGCAATAGGAAACAGACTGAGAAACCAGAGTAAAAGTTTCACCTGCAACCCGTTCCCTTTGTGCTAGATGAACGAACGTCTCTCCACATGCTCAGTCCTGAGAGATAAGTGTGTGTGAAAGCCGTTCTTCACCTAGCTTGTTGGGAACACAAAGTTTCTCTTCAGTTGCAAACTCCATTCCATACTTATATATGGGTAGGTACTAGCTCCAACTCGGTTTTACAGTGAAAACTGCAGGAACTTCAAACCCTCACTAGGAAACAGACTGAGAAACCAGAGTAAAAATTTCTCCTGCAACCCGTTCCCTTTGTGCTAGATGAACGAACGTCTCACACATGCTCTGTTCTGAGAGACAAGTGTGTGTGAAAGCCGTCCTTCACCTAGCTTGTTGGGAAGACAAAGTTTCTCTTCAGTTGCAATCTCCACTCCATACATATATATGGGGAGGTACTAGCTCCAAATCGGTTTTACAGTGAAAACTGCAGGAACATCAAACCGGCACTAGGAAACAGACTGAGAAAACAGAGTAAAAGTTTCTCCTGCAACCCGTTCCCTTTGTGCTAGATGAACGAACGTCTCTCCACATGCTAAGTTCTGAGAGATAAGTGTGTGTGAAAGCCGTCCTTCACCTAGCTTGTTGGGAACACAAAGTTTCTCTTCAGATGCAAACTCCACTCCATACATATATATGGGTTGGTACTAGCTCCAACTCTGTTTTACAGTGAAACCTGCAGGAAATTCAAACCGGCACTAGGAAACAGACTGAGAAACCAGAGTAAAAGTTTCCCCTGCAACCTGTTCCCTTTTTGCTAGATGAACGAACGTCTCTCCACATGCTCAGTTCTGAGAGACAATTGTGTGTGAAAGACGTCCTTCACCTAGCTTGTTGGGAACACAAAGTTTCTCTTCAGTTGCAAACTCCACTCCATACATATTTATGGGGAGTTACTAGCTCCAACTCGGTTTTACAGTGAAAACTGCAGGAACTTCAAACCTTCACTAGGAAACATACTGAGAAACCAGAGAAAAAGTTTCTCCTGCTACCCGTTCCCTTTGGGCTAGATGAACGAACGTCTCTCCACATGCTCAGTTCTGAGAGATAAGTGTGTGTGAAAGCCGTCCTTCAGCTAGCTTGTTGGGAACACAAAGTTTCTCTTCAGTTGTAAACTCCACTCCATACATATATATGGGGAGGTATTAGTTCCAACTCGGTTTTACAGTGAAAACTGCAGGAACTTCAAACCGGCACTAGGAAACAGACTGAGAAACCAGAGTAAAAGTTTCTCCTGCAACCCGTTCCATTTGTGCTAGATGAACGAACGTCTCTCCACATGCTCAGTTCTGAGAGATAAGTGTGTGTGAAAGCCGTCCTTCACCTAGCTTGTTGGGAACACAATGTTTCACTTCAGTTGCTAACGCCACTCCATACATATATATGGGGAGGTACTAGCTCCAACTCGGTTTTACAGTGAAAACTGCAGGAACTTCAAACCGGCACTAGGAAACAGACTGAGAAACCAGAGTAAAAGTTTCTCCTGCAAACCGTTCCATTTGTGCTAGATGAACTAACGTCTTTCCACTTGCTCAGTTCTGAGAAATAAGTGTGTGTGAAAGCTGTCCTTCACCTAGATTGTTGGGAACACAAAGTTTCTCTTCAGTTGCAAACTCCACTCCATACATATATATGGGGAGGTACTAGCTCCAAATCGGTTTTACAGTGAAAACTGCAGGAACTTCAAACCGGCTCTAGGAAACAGACTGAGAAACCAGAGTAATATTTTCACCTGCAACCCGTTCCCTTTGTGCTAGATGAACGAACGTCTCTCCACATGCTCAGTTCTGAGAGATAAGTGTGTGTGAAAGCCGTCCTTCACCTAGCTTGTTGGGAACACAAAGTTTCTCTTCAGTTGCAAACTCCAATCCATACATATATATGGGGGGGTACTAGCTCCAACTCGCTTTTACAGTGAAAACTGCAGGAACATCAAACCGGCACTAGGAAACAGACTGAGAAACCAGAGTAAAAGTTTCTCCTGCAACCCGTTCCCTTTGTGCTAGATGAACGAACGTCTCTCCACATGCTCAGTTCTGAGAGATAAGTGTGTGTGAAAGCCGTCCTTCACCTAGCTTGTTGGGAACACAAAGTTTCTCTTCAGTTGCAAACACCACTCCTTACATATTTATGTGGAAGTACTAGCTCCAACACGGTTTTACAGTAAAAACTGCAGGAACTTCAAACCAGCACTAGGAGACACACTGAGAAACCAGAGTAAAAGTTTCTCCTGCAACCTGTTCCCTTTTTGCTAGATGAACGAACGTCTCTCCACATGCTCAGTTCTGAGAGATAAGTGTGTGTGAAAGCCGTCCTTCACCTAGCTTGTTGGGAACACAAAGTTTCTCTTCAGTTGCAAACTGCACTCCATACATATATATGGGGAAGTACTAGCTCCAACTCGGTTTTACAGTAAAAATTGCAGGAACTTCAAACCGGCACTAGGAAACAGACTGAGAAACCAGAGTAAAAGTTTCTCCTGCAATCCGTTCCCTTTGTGCTAGATGAATGAACGTCTCTCCACATGCTCAGTTCTGAGAGACAATTGTGTGTGAAAGACGTCCTTCACCTAGCTTGTTGGGAACACAAAGTTTCTCTTCAGTTGCAAACTCCACTCCATACATATTTATGGGGAGTTACTAGCTCCAACTCGGTTTTACAGTGAAAACTGCAGGAACTTCAAACCTTCACTAGGAAACATACTGAGAAACCAGAGAAAAAGTTTCTCCTGCTACCCGTTCCCTTTGGGGTAGATGAACGAACGTCTCTCCACATGCTCAGTTCTGAGAGATAAGTGTGTGTGAAAGCCGTCCTTCAGCTAGCTTGTTGGGAACACAAAGTTTCTCTTCAGTTGTAAACTCCACTCCATACATATATATGGGGAGGTACTAGTTCCAACTCGGTTTTACAGTGAAAACTGCAGGAACTTCAAACCGGCACTAGGAAACAGACTGAGAAACCAGAGTAAAAGTTTCTCCTGCAACCCGTTCCCATTGTGCTAGATGAACGAACGTCTCTCCACATGCTCAGTTCTGAGAGACAATTGTGTGTGAAAGACGTCCTTCAACTAGTTTGTGGGGAACACAAAGTTTCTCTTCAGTTACAAACGCCACTCCATACATATATATGGGGAGGCACTAGCTCCAACTCGGTTTTACAGTGAAAACTGCAGGAACTTCAAACCGGAACTAGGAAACAGACTGAGAAACCATAGTAACAGTTTCTCCTGCAACCCGTTCCCTTTGTGCTAGATGAACGAACGTCTCTCCACATGCTCAGTTCTGAGAGATAAGTGTGTGTGAAAGCCGTCCTTCATCTAGCTTGTGGGGAACACAAAGTTTATCTTCAGTTGCAAACTCCACTCCATACATATATATGGGGAAGTACTAGCTCCAAATCGGTTTTACAGTGAAAACTGCAGGAACTTCAAACCGGCACGAGGAAACAGACTGAGAAACCAGAGTAAAACTTTCTCCTGCAACCCGTTCCCTTTGTGCTAGATGAACGAAAGTCTCTCCACATGCTCAGGTCTGAGAGATAAGTGTGTGTGAAAGCCGTCCTTCACCTAGCTTGTTGGGAACACAAAGTTTCTCTTCAGTTGCAAACTCCACTCCATACATATATATGGGGAGGTACTAGCTCCAACACGGTTTTACAGTGAAAACTGCAAGAACTTCAAACCGGCACTACGAAACAGACTGAGAAACCAGAGTAAAAGTTTCTCCTGCAACCCGTTCCATTTGTTCTAGATGAACGAACGTCTCTCCACATGCTCAGTTCTGAGAGATATGTGTGTGTGAAAGCCTTCCTTCACCTAGCTTGTTGGGAACACAAAGTTTCTCTTCAGTTGCAAACTCCACTCCATACATATATATGGGGAGGTACTAGCTCCAACTCGGTTTTATAGTGAAAACTGCAGGAATTTCAAACCGGCACTAGGAAACAGACTGAGAAACCAGAGTAAAAGTTTCTCCTGCAACCCGTTCCCTTTGTGCTAGATGAATGAACGTCTCTCCACATGCTCAGTTCTGAGAGATAAGTGTGTGTGAAAGCCGTCCTTCACCTAGCTTGTTGGGAACACAAAGTTTCTCTTCAGTTGCAAACTCCACTCAATACATATATATGGGTAGGTACTAGCTCCAACTCGGTTTTACAGTGAAAACTGCAGGAACTTCAAACCGGCACTAGGAAACAGACTGAGAAACCAGAGTAAAAGTTTCTCCTGCAACCCGTTCCCTTTTTGCTAGATGAACGAACGTCTCTCCACATGCTCAGTTCTGAGATATAAGTGTGTGTGAAAGCCGTCCTTCACCTAGCTTGTTGGGAACACAAAGTTTCTCTTCAGTTGCAAACTCCACTCCATACATATATATGGGGAGGTACAAGCTCCAACTCGGTTATACAGTGAAAACTGCAGGAACTTCAAACCGGCACTAGGAAACAGACTGAGAAACCAGAGCAAAGTTTCTCCTGCAACCCGTTCCCTTTGTGCTAGATGAACGAACGTCTCACACATGCTCAGTTCTGAGACAAGTGTGTGTGAAAGCCGTCCTTCACCTAGCTTGTTGGGAAGACAAAGTTTCTCTTCAGTTGCAATCTCCACTCCATACATATATATGGGGAGGTACTAGCTCCAAATCGGTTTTACAGTGAAAACTGCAGGAACATCAAACCGGCAGTAGGAAACAGACTGAGAAAACAGAGTAAAAGTTTCTCCTGCAACCCGTTCCCTTTGTGCTAGATGAACGAACGTCTCTCCACATGCTCAGTTCTGAGAGATAAGTGTGTGTGAAAGCCGTCCTTCACCTAGCTTGTTGGGAACACAAAGTTTCTCTTCAGTTGCAAACTCCACTCCATACATATATATGGGGAGGTACTAGCTCCAACTCGGTTTTACAGTGAAAACTGCAGGAACTTCAAACCGGCACTAGGAAACAGACTGAGAAACCAGAGTAAAAGTTTCTCCTGCAACCCGTTCCCTTTGTGCTAGTTGAACGAACGTCTCTCCACATGCTCAGTTCTGAGATATAAGTGTGTGTGAAAGCCGTCCTTCATCTAGCTTGTTGGGAACACAAAGTTTCTCTTCAGTTGCAAACTCCACTCCATACATATATATGGGGAGGTACTAGCTCCAACTCGGTTTTACAGTGAAAACTGCAGGAACTTCAAACCGGCACTAGGAAACAGACTGAGAAACCAGAGTAAAAGTTTCTCCTGCAACCCGTTCCCTTTGTGCTAGATGAACGAACGTCTCTCCACATGCTCAGTTCTGAGAGATAAGTGTGTGTGAAAGCCGTCCTTCATCTAGCTTGTTGGGAACACAAAGTTTCTCTTCAGTTGCAAACTCCACTCCATACATATATATGGGGAGGTACTAGTTCCAACTCGGTTTTACAGTGAAAACTGCAGGAACTTCAAACCGGCACTAGGAAACAGACTGAGAAACCAGAGAAAAAGTTTCTCCTGCAACCCGTTCCCATTGTGCTACATGAACGAACGTCTCTCCACATGCTCAGTTCTGAGAGACAATTGTGTGTGAAAGACGTCCTTCAACTAGTTTGTGGGGAACACAAAGTTTCTCTTCAGTTACAAACGCCACTCCATACATATATATGGGGAGGCACTAGCTCCAACTCGGTTTTACAGTGAAAAATGCAGGAACTTCAAACCGGAACTAGGAAACAGACTGAGAAACCATAGTAACAGTTTCTCCTGCAACCCGTTCCCTTTGTGCTAGATGAACGAACGTCTCTCCACATGCTCAGTTCTGAGAGATAAGTGTGTGTGAAAGCCGTCCTTCATCTAGCTTGTGGGGAACACAAAGTTTATCTTCAGTTGCAAACTCCACTCCATACATATATATGGGGAAGTACTAGCTCCAAATCGGTTTTACAGTGAAAACTGCAGGAACTTCAAACCGGCACGAGGAAACAGACTGAGAAACCAGAGTAAAAGTTTCTCCTGCAACCCGTTCCCTTTGTGCTAGATGAACGAAAGTCTCTCCACATGCTCAGGTCTGAGAGATAAGTGTGTGTGAAAGCCGTCCTTCACCTAGCTTGTTGGGAACACAAAGTTTCTCTTCAGTTGCAAACTCCACTCCATACATATATATGGGGAGGTACTAGCTCCAACACGGTTTTACAGTGAAAACTGCAAGAACTTCAAACCGGCACTACGAAACAGACTGAGAAACCAGAGTAAAAGTTTCTCCTGCAACCCGTTCCATTTGTGCTAGATGAACGAACGTCTCTCCACATGCTCAGTTCTGAGAGATAAGTGTGTGTGAAAGCCTTCCTTCACCTAGCTTGTTGGGAACACAAAGTTTCTCTTCAGTTGCAAACTCCACTCCATACATATATATGGGGAGGTACTAGCTCCAACTCGGTTTTATAGTGAAAACTGCAGGAATTTCAAACCGGCACTAGGAAACAGACTGAGAAACCAGAGTAAAAGTTTCTCCTGCAACCCGTTCCCTTTGTGCTAGATGAATGAACGTCTCTCCACATGCTCAGTTCTGAGAGATAAGTGTGTGTGAAAGCCGTCCTTCATCTAGCTTGTTGGGAACACAAAGTTTCTCTTCAGTTGCAAACTCCACTCCATACATATATATGGGTAGGTACTAGCTCCAACTCGGTTTTACAGTGAAAACTGCAGGAACTTCAAACCGGCACTAGGAAACAGACTGAGAAACCAGAGTAAAAGTTTCTCCTGCAAACCGTTCCCTTTTTGCTAGATGAACGAACGTCTCTCCACATGCTCAGTTCTGAGATATAAGTGTGTGTGAAAGCCGTCCTTCACCTAGCTTGTTGGGAACACAAAGTTTCTCTTCAGTTGCAAACTCCACTCCATACATATATATGGGGAGGTACAAGCTCCAACTCGGTTATACAGTGAAAACTGCAGGAACTTCAAACCGGCACTAGGAAACAGACTGAGAAACCAGAGCAAAGTTTCTCCTGCAACCCGTTCCCTTTGTGCTAGATGAACGAACGTCTCACACATGCTCAGTTCTGAGACAAGTGTGTGTGAAAGCCGTCCTTCACCTAGCTTGTTGGGAAGACAAAGTTTCTTTTCAGTTGCAATCTCCACTCCATACATATATATGGGGAGGTACTAGCTCCAAATCGGTTTTACAGTGAAAACTGCAGGAACATCAAACCGGCAGTAGGAAACAGACTGAGAAAACAGAGTAAAAGTTTCTCCTGCAACCCGTTCCCTTTGTGCTAGATGAACGAACGTCTCTCCACATGCTCAGTTCTGAGAGATAAGTGTGTGTGAAAGCCGTCCTTCACCTAGCTTGTTGGGAACACAAAGTTTCTCTTCAGTTGCAAACTCCACTCCATACATATATATGGGGAGGTACTAGCTCCAACTCGGTTTTACAGTGAAAACTGCAGGAACTTCAAACCGGCACTAGGAAACAGACTGAGAAACCAGAGTAAAAGATTCTCCTGCAACCCGTTCCCTTTGTGCTAGATGAACGAACGTCTCTCCACATGCTCAGTTCTGAGATATAAGTGTGTGTGAAAGCCGTCCTTCATCTAGCTTGTTGGGAACACAAAGTTTCTCTTCAGTTGCAAACTCCACTCCATACATATATATGGGGAGGTACTAGCTCCAACTCGGTTTTACAGTGAAAACTGCAGGAACTTCAAACCGGCACTAGGAAACAGACTGAGAAACCAGAGTAAAGTTTCTCCTGCAACCCGTTCCCTTTGTGCTAGATGAACGAACGTCTCTCCACATGCTCAGTTCTGAGAGATAAGTGTGTGTGAAAGCCGTCCTTCATCTAGCTTGTTGGGAACACAAAGTTTCTCTTCAGTTGCAAACTCCACTCCATACATATATATGGGGAGGTACTAGCTCCAACTCGGTTTTACAGTGAAAACTGCAGGATCTTCAAACCGGCACTAGGAAACAGACTGAGAAACCAGAGTAAAAGTTTCTCCTGCAACCCGTTCCCTTTGTGCTAGATGAACGAACGTCTCACACATGCTCAGTTCTGAGAGATAAGTGTGTGTGAAAGCCGTCCTTCACCTAGCTTGTTGGGAAGACAAAGTTTCTCTTCAGTTGCAATCTCCACTCCATACATATATATGGGGAGGTACTAGCTCCAAATCGGTTTTACAGTGAAAACTGCAGGAACATCAAACCGGCACTAGGAAACAGACTGAGAAAACAGAGTAAAAGTTTCTCCTGCAACCCGTTCCCTTTGTGCTAGATGAACGAACGTCTCTCCACATGCTCAGTTCTGAGAGATAAGTGTGTGTGAAAGCCGTCCTTCATCTAGCTTGTTGGGAACACAAAGTTTCTCTTCAGTTGCAAACTCCACTCCATACATATTTATGGGGAGGTACTAGCTCCAACTCGGTTTTACAGTGAAAACTGCAGGAACTTCAAACCGGCACTAGGAAACAGACTTAGAGACCCGAGTAAAAGTTTCTCCTGCAACCCGTTCCTTTTGTGCTAGATGAACGAACGTCTCTCCACATGCTCAGTTCTGAGAGATAAGTGTGTGTGAAAGCCGTCCTTCATCTAGCTTGTTGGGAACACAAAGTTTCTCTTCAGTTGCAAACTCCACTCCATACATATATATGGGAAGGTACTAGCTCCAAATCGGTTTTACAGTGAAAACTGCTGGAACTTCAAACCGGCACTAGGAAACAGACTGAGAAACCAGAGTAAAAGTTTCTCCTGCAACCCGTTCCCTTTGTGCTAGATGAACGAACGTCTCTCCACATGCTCAGTTCTGAGAGACAATTGTGTGTGAAAGCCGTCCTTCACCTAGCTTGTTGGGAACATAAAAGTTTCTCATCAGTTGCAAACTCCACTCCATACATATATATGGGGAGGTACTAGCTCCAAACCGGTTTTACAGTGAAAACTGCTGGAACTTCAAACCGGCACTAGGAAACAGACTGAGAAACCAGAGTAAAAGTTTCTCCTGCAACCCGTTCCCTTTGTGCTAGATGAACGAACGTCTCTCCACATGCTCAGTTCTGAGAGATAAGTGTGTGTGAAAGCCGTCCTTCACCTAGCTTGTTGGGAACACAAAGTTTCTCTTCAGTTGCAAACTCCACTCCATACATATATATGGGGAGGTACTAGCTCCAACTCGGTTTTACAGTGAAAACTGCAGAAACTTCAAACCGGCACTAGGAAACAGACTGAGAAACCAGAGTAAAAGTTTCTCCTGCAACCCGTTCCCTTTGTGCTAGATGAACGAACGTCTCTCCTCATGCTCAGTTCTGAGAGATAAGTGTGTGTGAAAGCCGTCCTTCACCTAGCTTGTTGGGAACACAAAGTTTCTCTTCAGTTGCAAACTCCACTCCATACATATATATGGGTAGGTACTAGCTCCAACTCGGTTTTACAGTGAAAACTGCAGGAAATTCAAACCGGCACTAGGAAACAGACTGAGAAACCAGAGTAAAAGTTTCTCTTGCAACCCGTTCCCTTTGTGCTAGATGAATGAACGTCTCTCCACATGCTCAGTTCTGAGAGATAAGTGTGTGTGAAAGCCGTCCTTCACCTAGCTTGTTGGGAACACAAAGTTTCTCTTCAGTTGCAAACTCCACTCCATACATATATATGGGTAGGTACTAGCTCCAACTCGGTTTTACAGTGAAAACTGCAGGAAATTCAAACCGGCACTAGGAAACAGACTGAGAAACCAGAGTAAAAGTTTCTCCTGCAACCCGTTCCCTTTGTGCTAGATGAACGAACGTCTCTCCACATGCTCAGTTCTGAGATATAAGTGTGTGTGAAAGCCGTCCTTCATCTAGCTTGTTGGGAACACAAAGTTTCTCTTCAGTTGCAAACTCCACTCCATACATATATATGGGGAGGTACTAGCTCCAACTCGGTTATACAGTGAAAACTGCAGGAACTTCAAACCGGCACTAGGAAACAGACTGAGAAACCAGAATAATAGTTTCTCCTGCAACCCGTTCCCTTTGTGCTAGATGAACGAACGTCTCACACATGCTCAGTTCTGAGAGATAAGTGTGTGTGAAAGCCGTCCTTCACCTAGCTTGTTGGGAAGACAAAGTTTCTCTTCAGTTGCAATCTCCACTCCATACATATATATGGGGAGGTACTAGCTCCAAATCGGTTTTACAGTGAAAACTGCAGGAACATCAAACCGGCACTAGGAAACAGACTGAGAAAACAGAGTAAAAGTTTCTCCTGCAACCCGTTCCTTTGTGCTAGATGAACGAACGTCTCTCCACATGCTCAGTTCTGAGAGATAAGTGTGTGTGAAAGCCGTCCTTCACCTAGCTTGTTGGGAACACAAAGCTTCTCTTCAGTTGCAAACTCCACTCCATACATATATATGGGGAGGTACTAGCTCCAACTCGGTTTTACAGTGAAAACTGCAGGAACTTCAAACCGGCACTAGGAAACAGACTGAGAAACCAGAGTAAAAGATTCTCCTGCAACCCGTTCCCTTTGTGCTAGATGAACGAACGTCTATCCACATGCTCAGTTCTGAGATATAAGTGTGTGTGAAAGCCGTCCTTCATCTAGCTTGTTGGGAACACAAAGTTTCTCTTCAGTTGCAAACTCCACTCCATACATATATATGGGGAGGTACTAGCTCCAACTCGGTTTTACAGTGAAAACTGCAGGAACTTCAAACCGGCACTAGGAAACAGACTGAGAAACCAGAGTAAAAGTTTCTCCTGCAACCCGTTCCCTTTGTGCTAGATGAACGAACGTCTCTCCACATGCTCAGTTCTGAGAGATAAGTGTGTGTGAAAGCCGTCCTTCATTTGGCTTGTTGGGAACACAAAGTTTCTCTTCAGTTGCAAACTCCACTCCATACATATATATGGGGAGGTACTAGCTCCAACTCGGTTTTACAGTGAAAACTGCAGGATCTTCAAACCGGCACTAGGAAACAGACTGAGAAACCAGAGTAAAAGTTTCTCCTGCAACCCGTTCCCTTTGTGCTAGATGAACGAACGTCTCACACATGCTCAGTTCTGAGAGATAAGTGTGTGTGAAAGCCGTCCTTCACCTAGCTTGTTGGGAAGACAAAGTTTGTCTTCAGTTGCAATCTCCACTCCATACATATATATGGGGAGGTACTAGCTCCAAATCGGTTTTACAGTGAAAACTGCAGGAACATCAAACCGACACTAGGAAACAGACTGAGAAAACAGAGTAAAAGTTTCTCCTGCAACCCGTTCCCTTTGTGCTAGATGAACGAACGTCTCTCCACATGCTCAGTTCTGAGAGATAAGTGTGTGTGAAAGCCGTCCTTCATCTAGCTTGTTGAGAACAAAAAGTTTCTCTTCAGTTGCAAACACCACTCCATACATATTTATGGGGAGGTACTAGCTCCAACTCGGTTTTACAGTGAAAACTGCAGGAACTTCAAACCGGCACTAGGAAACAGACTGAGAAACCAGAGTAAAAGTTTCTCCTGCAACCCGTTCCCTTTGTGCTAGATGAACGAACGTCTCTCCACATGCTCAGTTCTGAGAGATAAGTGTGTGTGAAAGCCGTCCTTCACCTAGCTTGTTGGGAACACAAAGTTTCTCTTCAGTTGCAAACTCCACTCCATACATATATATGGGGAGGTACTAGCTCCAACTCGGTTTTACAGTGAAAACTGCAGGAACTTCAAACCGGCACTAGGAAACAGACTTAGAGACCCGAGTAAAAGTTTCTCCTGCAACCCGTTCCTTTTGTGCTAGATGAACGAACGTCTCTCCACATGCTCAGTTCTGAGAGATAAGTGTGTGTGAAAGCCGTCCTTCATCTAGCTTGTTGGGAACACAAAGTTTCTCTTCAGTTGCAAACTCCACTCCATAAATATATATGGGGAGGTACTAGCTCCAAATCGGTTTTACAGTGAAAACTGCTGGATCTTCAAACCGGCACTAGGAAACAGACTGAGAAACCAGAGTAAAAGTTTCTCCTGCAACCCGTTCCCTTTGTGCTAGATGAACGAACGTCTCTCCACATGCTCAGTTCTGAGAGATAAGTGTGTGTGAAAGCCGTCTTCACCTAGCTTGTTGGGAACACAAAGTTTCTCTTCAGTTGCAAACTCCACTCCATACATATATATGGGGAGGTACTAGCTCCAAATCGGTTTTACAGTGAAAACTGCTGGAACTTCAAACCGGCACTAGGAAACAGACTGAGAAACCAGAGTAAAAGTTTCTCCTGCAACCCGTTCCTTTTGTGCTAGATGAACGAACGTCTCTCCACATGCTCAGTTCTGAGAGATAAGTGTGTGTGAAAGCCGTCCTTCATCTAGCTTGTTGGGAACACAAAGTTTCTCTTCAGTTGCAAACTCCACTCCATACATATATATGGGAAGGTACTAGCTCCAAATCGGTTTTACAGTGAAAACTGCTGGAACTTCAAACCGGCACTAGGAAACAGACTGAGAAACCAGAGTAAAAGTTTCTCCTGCAACCCGTTCACTTTGTGCTAGATGAACGAACGTCTATCCACATGCTCAGTTCTGAGAGACAAGTGTGTGTGAAAGCCGTCCTTCACCTAGCTTGTTGGGAACATAAAAGTTTCTCATCAGTTGCAAACTCCACTCCATACATATATATGGGGAGGTACTAGCTCCAAATCGGTTTTACAGTGAAAACTGCTGGAACTTCAAACCGGCACTAGGAAACAGACTGAGAAACCAGAGTAAAAGTTTCTCCTGCAACCCGTTCCCTTTGTGCTAGATGAACGAACGTCTCTCCACATGCTCAGTTCTGAGAGATAAGTGTGTGTGAAAGCCGTCCTTCACCTAGCTTGTTGGGAACACAAAGTTTCTCTTCAGTTGCAAACTCCACTCCATACATATATATGGGGAGGTACTAGCTCCAACTCGGTTTTACAGTGAAAACTGCAGAAACTTCAAACCGGCACTAGGAAACAGACTGAGAAACCAGAGTAAAAGTTTCTCCTGCAACCCGTTCCCTTTGTGCTAGATGAACGAACGTCTCTCCTCATGCTCAGTTCTGAGAGATAAGTGTGTGTGAAAGCCGTCCTTCACCTAGCTTGTTGGGAACACAAAGTTTCTCTTCAGTTGCAAACTCCACTCCATACATATATATGGGTAGGTACTAGCTCCAACTCGGTTTTACAGTGAAAACTGCAGGAAATTCAAACCGGCACTAGGAAACAGACTGAGAAACCAGAGTAAAAGTTTCTCCTGCAACCCGTTCCCTTTGTGCTAGATGAATGAACGTCTCTCCACATGCTGAGTTCTGAGAGATAAGTGTGTATGAAAGCCGTCCTTCACCTAGCTTGTTGGGAACACAAAGTTTCTCTTCAGTTGCAAACTCCACTCCATACATATATATGGGTAGGTACTAGCTCCAACTCGGTTTTACAGTGAAAACTGCAGGAAATTCAAATCGGCACTAGGAAACAGACTGAGAAACCAGAGTAAAAGTTTCTCCTGCAACCCGTTCCCTTTGTGCTAGATGAACGAACGTCTCTCCACATGCTCAGTTCTGAGATATAAGTGTGTGTGAAAGCCGTCCTTCATCTAGCTTGTTGGGAACACAAAGTTTCTCTTCAGTTGCAAACTCCACTCCATACATATATATGGGGAGGTACTAGCTCCAACTCGGTTATACAGTGAAAACTGCAGGAACTTCAAACCGGCACTAGGAAACAGACTGAGAAACCAGAGTAATAGTTTCTCCTGCAACCCGTTCCCTTTGTGCTAGATGAACGAACGTCTCACACATGCTCAGTTCTGAGAGACAAGTGTGTGTGAAAGCCGTCCTTCACCTAGCTTGTTGGGAAGACAAAGTTTCTCTTCAGTTGCAATCTCCACTCCATACATATATATGGGGAGGTACTAGCTCCAAATCGGTTTTACAGTGAAAACTGCAGGAACATCAAACCGGCACTAGGAAACAGACTGAGAAAACAGAGTAAAAGTTTCTCCTGCAACCCGTTCCTTTGTGCTAGATGAACGAACGTCTCTCCACATGCTCAGTTCTGAGAGATAAGTGTGTGTGAAAGCCGTCCTTCACCTAGCTTGTTGGGAACACAAAGTTTCTCTTCAGTTGCAAACTCCACTCCATACATATATATGGGGAGGTACTAGCTCCAACTCGGTTTTACAGTGAAAACTGAAGGAACTTCAAACCGGCACTAGGAAACAGACTGAGAAACCAGAGTAAAAGATTCTCCTGCAACCCGTTCCCTTTGTGCTAGATGAACGAACGTCTATCCACATGCTCAGTTCTGAGATATAAGTGTGTGTGAAAGCCGTCCTTCATCTAGCTTGTTGGGAACACAAAGTTTCTCTTCAGTTGCAAACTCCACTCCATACATATATATGGGGAGGTACTAGCTCCAACTCGGTTTTACAGTGAAAACTGCAGGAACTTCAAACCGGCACTAGGAAACAGACTGAGAAACCAGAGTAAAAGTTTCTCCTGCAACCCGTTCCCTTTGTGCTAGATGAACGAACGTCTCTCCACATGCTCAGTTCTGAGAGATAAGTGTGTGTGAAAGCCGTCCTTCATTTGGCTTGTTGGGAACACAAAGTTTCTCTTCAGTTGCAAACTCCACTCCATACATATATATGGGGAGGTACTAGCTCCAACTCGGTTTTACAGTGAAAACTGCAGGATCTTCAAACCGGCACTAGGAAACAGACTGAGAAACCAGAGTAAAAGTTTCTCCTGCAACCCGTTCCCTTTGTGCTAGATGAACGAACGTCTCACACATGCTCAGTTCTGAGAGATAAGTGTGTGTGAAAACCGTCCTTCACCTAGCTTGTTGGGAAGACAAAGTTTGTCTTCAGTTGCAATCTCCACTCCATACATATATATGGGGAGGTACTAGCTCCAAATCGGTTTTACAGTGAAAACTGCAGGAACATCAAACCGACACTAGGAAACAGACTGAGAAAACAGAGTAAAAGTTTCTCCTGCAACCCGTTCCCTTTGTGCTAGATGAACGAACGTCTCTCCACATGCTCAGTTCTGAGAGATAAGTGTGTGTGAAAGCCGTCCTTCATCTAGCTTGTTGAGAACAAAAAGTTTCTCTTCAGTTGCAAACTCCACTCCATACATATTTATTGGGAGGTACTAGCTCCAACTCGGTTTTACAGTGAAAACTGCAGGAACTTCAAACCGGCACTAGGAAACAGACTGAGAAACCAGAGTAAAAGTTTCTCCTGCAACCCGTTCCCTTTGTGCTAGATGAACGAACGTCTCACACATGCTCAGTTCTGAGAGACAAGTCTGTGTGAAAGCCCTCCTTCAACTAGCTTGTTGGGAAGACAAAGTTTCTCTTCACTTGCAATCTCCACTCCATACATATATATGGGGATGTACTAGCTCCAAATCGGTTTTACATTGAAAACTGCAGGAACATCAAACCGGCACTAGGAAACAGACTGAGAAAACAGAGTAAAAGTTTCTCCTGCAACCCGTTCCCTTTGTGCTAGATGAACGAACGTCTCTCCACATGCTCAGTTCTGAGAGATAAGTGTGTGTGAAAGCCGTCCTTCACCTAGCTTGTTGGGAACACAAAGTTTCTCTTCAGTTGCAAACGCCACTCCATACATATATATGGGGAGGTACTAGCTCCAACTCGGTTTTACAGTGAAAACTGCAGGAACTTCAAACCGGCACTAGGAAACAGACTTAGAGACCCGAGTAAAAGTTTCTCCTGCAACCCGTTCCTTTTGTGCTAGATGAACGATCGTCTCTCCACATGCTCAGTTCTGAGAGATAAGTGTGTGTGAAAGCCGTCCTTCATCTAGCTTGTTGGGAACACAAAGTTTCTCTTCAGTTGCAAACTCCACTCCATAAATATATATGGGGAGGTACTAGCTCCAAATCGGTTTTACAGTGAAAACTGCTGGAACTTCAAACCGGCACTAGGAAACAGACTGAGAAACCAGAGTAAAAGTTTCTCCTGCAACCCGTTCCCTTTGTGCTAGATGAACGAACGTCTCTCCACATGCTCAGTTCTGAGAGATAAGTGTGTGTGAAAGCCGTCTTCACCTAGCTTGTTGGGAACACAAAGTTTCTCTTCAGTTGCAAACTCCACTCCATACATATATATGGGGAGGTACTAGCTCCAAATCGGTTTTACAGTGAAAACTGCTGGAACTTCAAACCGGCACTAGGAAACAGACTGAGAAACCAGAGTAAAAGTTTCTCCTGCAACCCGTTCCCTTTGTGCTAGATGAACGAACGTCTCTCCACATGCTCAGTTCTGAGATATAAGTGTGTGTGAAAGCCGTCCTTCACCTAGCTTGTTGGGAACACAAAGTTTCTCTTCAGTTGCAAACTCCACTCCATACATATATATGGGTAGGTACTAGCTCCAACTCGGTTTTACAGTGAAAACTGCAGAAACTTCAAACCGGCACTAGGAAACAGACTGAGAAACCAGAGTAAAAGTTTCTCCTGCAACCCGTTCCCTTTGTGCTACATGAACGAACGTCTCTCCACATGCTCAGTTCTGAGAGATAAGTGTGTGTGAAAGCCGTCCTTCACCTAGCTTGTTGGGAACACAAAGTTTCTCTTCAGTTGCAAACTCCACTCCATACATATATATGGGGAGGTACTAGCTCCAACTCGGTTTTATAGTGAAAACTGCAGGAATTTCAAACCGGCAATAGGAAACAGACTGAGAAACCAGAGTAAAAGGTTCTCCTGCAACCCGTTCCCTTTTTGCTAGATGAACGAACGTCTCTCCACATACTCAGTTCTGAGAGATAAGTGTGTGTGAAAGCCGTCCTTCACCTAGCTTGTTGGGAACACAAAGTTTCTCTTCAGTTGCAAGTTCCACTACATACATATATATGGGTAGCTACTAGCTCCAACTCGGTTTTACAGTGAAAACTGCAGGAACTTCAAACCGGCACTGGGAAACAGACTTAGAGACCCGAGTAAAAGTTTCTCCTGCAACCCGTTCCTTTTGTGCTAGATAAACGAAAGTCTCTCCACATGCTCAGTTCTGAGAGATAAGTGTGTGTGAAAGCGGTCCTTCACCTAGCTTGTTGGGAACACAAAGTTTCTCTTCATTTGCAAACTCCATTCCATACATATATATGGGGAGGTACTAGCTCCATCTCGGTTTTACAGTGAAAACTGCAGGATCTTCAAACCGGCACTAGGAAACAGACTGAGAAACCAGAGTAAAAGTTTCTCCTGCAACCCGTTCCCTTTGTGCTAGATGAAAGAACGTCTCTCCACATGCTCAGTTCTGAGAGATAAGTGCGTGTGAAAGCCGTCCTTCACCTAGCTTGTTGGGAACACAAAGTTTCTCTTCAGTTGCAAACGCAACTCCATACATTTATATGGGGCGGTACTAGCTCCAACTCGGTTTTACAGTGAAAACTGCAGGAATTTCATACCGGCACTAGGAAACAGACTGAGAAACAAGAGTAAAAGTTTCTCCTGCAACCCGTTCCCTTTGTGCTAGATGAATGAACGTGTCTCCACATGCTCAGTTCTGAGAGACAAATGTGTGTGTAAGCTGTCCTTCACCTAGCTTGTTGGGAACACAAAGTTTCTCTTCAGTTGCAAACGCAACTCCATACATATATAGGGGGCGGTACTAGCTCCAACTCTGTTTTACAGTGAAAACTGCAGGAACTTCAAACCGGCACTAGGAAACAGACTGAGAAACCAGAGTAAAAGTTTCTCCTGCAACCAGTTCCCTTTGTGCTAGATGAACGAACGTCTCTCCACATGCTCAGTTCTGAGAGATAAGTGTGTGTGAAAGCCGTCCTTCACCAAGCTTGTTGGGAACACAAAGTTTCTCTTCAGTTGCAAACTCCACTCCATACATATATATGGGGAGGTACTAGCTCCAAATCGGTTTTACAGTGAAAACTGCAGGAACTTCAAACCGGCACTAGGAAACAGACTGAGAAATAAGAGTAAAAGTTTCTCCTGCAACACGTTCCCTTTGTGCTAGATGAACGAACGTCTCTCCACATGGTCAGTTCTGAGAGATAAGTGTGTGTGAAAGCCGTCCTTCACCTAGCTTGTTGGGAACACAGAGTTTCTCTTCAGTTGCAAACTCCACTCCATACATATATATGGGGGGTACTAGCTCCAACTCCGTTTTACAGTGAAAACTGCAGGAACTTCAAACCGGCACTAGGAAACAGACTGAGAAACCTGAGTAAAAGTTTCTCCTGCAACCCGTTCCCTTTGTGCTAGATGAACGAACGTCTCTCCACATGCTCAGCTCTGAGAGATAAGTGTGTGTGAAAGCCGTCCTTCACCTAGCTTGTTTGGAACACAAAGTTTCTCTTCAGTTGCAAACTCCACTCCATACATATATATGGGGAGGTACTAGCTCCAACTCTATTTTATAGTGAAACCTGCAGGAATTTCAAACCGGCAATAGGAAACAGACTGACAAACCAGAGTAAAAGTTTCCCCTGCCACCCGTTCCCTTTGTGCTAGATGAACGAACGTCTCTCCACATGCTCAGTTCTGAGAGAAAACTGTGTGTGAAAGCCGTCCTTCACCTAGCTTGTTGGGAACACAAAGTTTCTCTTCAGTTGCAAACTCCACTACATACATATATATGGGTAGGTACTATCTCCAACTCGGTTTTACAGTGAAAACAGCAGGAACTTCAAACCGGCACTAGGAAACAGACTGAGAAACCAGAGTAAAAGTTTCTCCTGCAACCCGTTCCCTTTGTGCTAGATGAACGAACGTCTCTCCACATGCTCAGTTCTGAGAGAAAACTGTGTGTGAAAGCCGTCCTTCACCTAGCTTGTTGGGAACACAAAGTTTCTCTTCAGTTGCAAACTCCACTCCATACATATATATGGGGAGGTACTAGCTCCAAATCGGTTTTACAGTGAAAACTGCTGGAACTTCAAACCGGCACTAGGAAACAGACTGAGAAACCAGAGTAAAAGTTTCTCCTGCAACCCGTTCCTTTTGTGCTAGATGAACGAACGTCTCTCCACACGCTCGGTTCTGAGAGATAAGTGTGTGTGAAAGCCGTCCTTCACCTAGCTTGTTGGGAACACAAAGTTTCTCTTCAGTTGCAAACTCCACTCCATACATATATATGGGGAGGTACTAGCTCCAACTCGGTTTTACAGTGAAAACTGCAGAAACTTCAAACCGGCACTAGGAAAAAGACTGAGAAACCAGAGTAAAAGTTTCTCCTGCAACCCGTTCCCTTTGTGCTAGATGAACGAACGTCTCTCCACATGCTCAGTTCTGAGAGATAAGTGTGTGTGAAAGCCGTCCTTCACCTAGCTTGTTGGGAACACAAAGTTTCTCTTCAGTTGCAAACTCCACTCCATACATATATATGGGGAGGTACTAGCCCCAACTCGGTTTTATAGTGAAAACTGCAGGAATTTCAAACCGGCAATAGGAAACAGACTGAGAAACCAGAGTAAAAGTTTCTCCTGCAACCCGTTCCCTTTGTGCTAGATGAACGAACGTCTCTCCACATGCTCAGTTCTGAGAGATAAGTGTGTGTGAAAGCCGTCCTTCACCTAGCTTGTTGGGAACACAAAGTTTCTCTTCAGTTGCAAACTCCACTACATACATATATATGGGTAGGTACTAGCTCCAACTCGGTTTTACAGTGAAAACTGCAGGAACTTCAAACCGGCACTAGGAAACAGACCTAGAGACCCGAGTAAAAGTTTCTTCTGCAACCCTTTCCTTTTGTGCTAGATAAACGAAAGTCTCTCCACATGCTCAGTTCTGAGAGATAAGTGTGTGTGAATGCCGTCCTTCACCTAGCTTGTTGGGAACACAAAGTTTCTCTTCAGTTGCAAACTCCACTCCATACATATATATGGGGAGGTACTAGCTCGATCTCGGTTTTACTGTGAAAACTGCAGGAACTTCAAACCGGCACTAGGAAACAGACTGAGAAATAAGAGTAAAAGTTTCTCCTGCAACCCGTTCCCTTTGTGCTAGATGAACGAATGTCTCTCCACATGCTCAGTTCTGAGATATAAGTGTGTGTGAAAGCCGTCCTTCACCTAGCTTGTTGGGAACACAAAGTTTCTCTTCAGTTGCAAACTCCACTCCATACATATATATGGGGAGGTACTAGCTCCAACTCGGTTTTACATTGAAAACTGCAGGAACTTCAAACCGGCACTAGGAAACAGACTGAGAAACCAGAGTAAAAGTTTCTCCTGCAACCCGTTCCCTTTGTGCTAGATGAACGAACGTCTCTCCACATGCTCAGCTCTGAGAGATAAGTGTGTGTGAAAGCCGTCCTTCACCTAGCTTGTTGGGAACACAAAGTTTCTCTTCAGTTGCAAACTCCACTTCATACATATATATGGGGAGGTACTAGCTCCAACTCTATTTTATAGTGAAACCTGCAGGAATTTCAAACCGGCAATAGGAAACAGACTGAGAAACCAGAGTAAAAGTTTCCCCTGCCACCCGTTCCCTTTGTGCTAGATGAACGAACGTCTCTCCACATGCTCAGTTCTGAGAGAAAACTGTGTGGAAAGCCGTCCTTCACCTAGCTTGTTGGGAACACAAAGTTTCTCTTCAGTTGCAAACTCCACTACATACATATATATGGGTAGGTACTAGCTCCAACTCGGTTTTACAGTGAAAACTGCAGGAACTTCAAACCGGCACTAGGAAACAGACTGAGAAACCAGAGAAAAGTTTCTCCTGCAACCCGTTCCCTTTGTGCTAGATGAACGATCGTCTCTCAAAATGCTCAGTTCTGAGAGATAAGTGTGTGTGAAAGCCGTCCTTCACCTAGCTTGTAGGGAACACAAAGTTTCTCTTCAGTTGCAATCTCCACTCCATACATATATATGGGGAGGTACTAGCTCCAAATCGGTTTTACAGTGAAAACTGCAGGAACTTCAAACCGGCACTAGGAAACAGACAGAGATACAAGAGTAAAAGTTTCTCCTGCAACCCGTTCCATTTGTGCTAGATGAACGAACGTCTCACACATGCTCAGTTCTGAGAGATAAGTGCGTGAGGAAGCCGTCCTTCACCTGCTTGTTGGGAACACAAAGTTTCTCTTCAGTTGCAAACGCAACTCCATACATATATATGGGGAGGTACTAGCTCCAACTCGGTTTTACAGTGAAAACTGCAGGAACTTCAAACCGGCACTAGGAAAAAGACTGAGAAACCAGAGTAAAAGTTTCTCCTGCAACCCGTTCCCTTTGTGCTAGATGAACGAACGTCTCTCCACATGCTCAGTTCTGAGAGATAATTGTGTGTTTAAGCCGTCCTTCAGCTAGCTTGTTTGGAACACAAAGTTTCTCTTCAGTTGCAAACTCCACTCCATACATATATATGGGGAGGTACTAGCTCCAACTCGGTTTTACAGTGAAAACTGCAGGAACTTCAAACCGGCACTAGGAAACAGACTGAGAAACCAGAGTAAAAGTTTCTCCTGCAACCCGTTCCCTTTGTGCTAGATGAACGAACGTCTCTCCACATGCTCAGTTCTGAGAGATAAGTGTGTGTGAAAGCCGTCCTTCATCTAGCTTGTTGGGAACACAAAGTTTCTCTTCAGCTGCAAACTCCACTCCATACATATATATGGGGAGGTACTAGCTCCAACTCGGTTTTACAGTGAAAACTGCAGGAACTTCAAACCGGCACTAGGAAACCTACTGAGAAACCAGAGTAAAAGTTTCTCCTGCAACCCGTTCCCTTTGTGCTAGATGAACGAACGTCTCTCAAAATGCTCAGTTCTGAGAGATAAGTGTGTGTGAAAGCCGTCCTTCACCTAGCTTGTAGGGAACACAAAGTTTCTCTTCAGTTGCAATCTCCACTCCATACATATATATGGGGAGGTACTAGCTCCATCTCGGTTTTACAGTGAAAACTGCAGGAACTTCAAACCGGCACTAGGAAACAGACAGAGATACAAGAGTAAAAGTTTCTCCTGCAACCCGTTCCATTTGTGCTAGATGAACGAACGTCTCTCCACATGCTCAGTTCTTAGAGATAAGTGTGTGTGAAAGCCGTCCTTCATCTAGCTTGTTGGGAACACAAAGTTTCTCTTCAGATGCAAACTCCACTCCATACATATATATGGGGAGGTACTAGCTCCAACTCGGTTTTACAGTGAAAACTGCAGGAACTTCAAACCGGCACTAGGAAACAGACTGAGAAACCAGAGTAAAAGTTTCTCCTGCAACACGTTCCCTTTGTGCTAGATGAACGAACGTCCCTCCACATGCTCAGTTCTGAGAGATAAGTGTGTGTGAAAGCCGTCCTTCACCTTGCTTGTTGGGAACACAAAGTTTCTCTTCATTTGCAAACTCCACTCCATACATATATATGGGGAGGTACATGCTCCAACTCGGTTTTACAGTGAAAACTGCAGGAACTTCAAACCGGCACTAGGAAACAGACTGAGAAACCAGAGTAAAAGTTTCTCCTGCAAACCGTTCCCTTTGCGCTAGATGAACGAACGTCTATCCACATGCTAAGTTCTGAGAGATAAGTGTGTGTGAAAGCCGTACTTCACCTAGCTTGTTGGGAACACAAAGTTTCTCTTCAGTTGCAAACTCCACTCCATACATATATATGGGGAGGTACTAGCTCCAAATCGGTTTTATAGTGAAAAGTGCAGGAATATCAAACCGGCAATAGGAAACAGACTGAGAAACCAGAGTAAAATTTTCTCCTGCAAACCGTTCCCTTTGGGCTAGATGAACGAACGTCTCTCCACATGCTCAGTTCTGAGAGATAAGTGTGTGTGAAAGCCGTCCTTCACCTAGCTTGTTGGGAACACAAAGTTTCTCTTCAGTTGCAAACTCCACTACATACATATATATGGGTAGGTACTAGCTCCAACTCGGTTTTACAGTGAAAACTGCAGGAACTTCAAACCGGCACTAGGAAACAGACTTAGAGACCCGAGTAAAAGTTTCTCCTGCAACCCGTTCCTTTTGTGCTAGATAAACGAAAGTCTCTCCACATGCTCAGTTCTGAGAGATAAATGTGTGTGAAAGCCGACCTTCAGCTAGCTTGTTGGGAACACAAAGTTTCTCTTCAGTTGCAAACTCCACTCCATACATATATATGGGGAGGTACTAGCTCCAACTCGGTTTTACAGTGAAAACTGCAGGAACTTCAAACCGGCACTAGGAAACAGACTGAGAAACCAGAGTAAAAGTTTCTCCTGCAAACCGTTCCCTTTGTGCTAGATGAACGAACGTCTCTCCACATGCTCAGTTCTGAGAGATAATTGTGTGTTTAAGCCGTCCTTCAGCTAGCTTGTTTGGAACACAAAGTTTCTCTTCAGTTGCAAACTCCACTAAATACATATATATGGGGAGGTACTAGCTCCAACTCGGTTTTACAGTGAAAACTGCAGGAACTTCAAACCGGCACTAGGAAACAGACTGAGAAACCAGAGTAAAAGTTTCTCCTGCAACCCGTTCCCTTTGTGCTAGATGAACGAACGTCTCACACATGCTCAGTTCTGAGAGATAAGTGTGTGTGAAAACCGTCCTTCACCTAGCTTGTTGGGAAGACAAAGTTTGTCTTCAGTTGCAATCTCCACTCCATACATATATATGGGGAGGTACTAGCTCCAAATCGGTTTTACAGTGAAAACTGCAGGAACATCAAACCGACACTAGGAAACAGACTGAGAAAACAGAGTAAAAGTTTCTCCTGCAACCCGTTCCCTTTGTGCTAGATGAACGAACGTCTCTCCACATGCTCAGTTCTGAGAGATAAGTGTGTGTGAAAGCCGTCCTTCATCTAGCTTGTTGAGAACAAAAAGTTTCTCTTCAGTTGCAAACTCCACTCCATACATATTTATGGGGAGGTACTAGCTCCAACTCGGTTTTACAGTGAAAACTGCAGGAACTTCAAACCGGCACTAGGAAACAGACTGAGAAACCAGAGTAAAAGTTTCTCCTGCAACCCGTTCCCTTTGTGCTAGATGAACGAACGTCTCACACATGCTCAGTTCTGAGAGACAAGTCTGTGTGAAAGCCCTCCTTCAACTAGCTTGTTGGGAAGACAAAGTTTCTCTTCACTTGCAATCTCCACTCCATACATATATATGGGGATGTACTAGCTCCAAATCGGTTTTACATTGAAAACTGCAGGAACATCAAACCGGCACTAGGAAACAGACTGAGAAAACAGAGTAAAAGTTTCTCCTGCAACCCGTTCCCTTTGTGCTAGATGAACGAACGTCTCTCCACATGCTCAGTTCTGAGAGATAAGTGTGTGTGAAAGCCGTCCTTCACCTAGCTTGTTGGGAACACAAAGTTTCTCTTCAGTTGCAAACGCCACTCCATACATATATATGGGGAGGTACTAGCTCCAACTCGGTTTTACAGTGAAAACTGCAGGAACTTCAAACCGGCACTAGGAAACAGACTTAGAGACCCGAGTAAAAGTTTCTCCTGCAACCCGTTCCTTTTGTGCTAGATGAACGAACGTCTCTCCACATGCTCAGTTCTGAGAGATAAGTGTGTGTGAAAGCCGTCCTTCATCTAGCTTGTTGGGAACACAAAGTTTCTCTTCAGTTGCAAACTCCACTCCATAAATATATATGGGGAGGTACTAGCTCCAAATCGGTTTTACAGTGAAAACTGCTGGAACTTCAAACCGGCACTAGGAAACAGACTGAGAAACCAGAGTAAAAGTTTCTCCTGCAACCCGTTCCCTTTGTGCTAGATGAACGAACGTCTCTCCACATGCTCAGTTCTGAGAGATAAGTGTGTGTGAAAGCCGTCTTCACCTAGCTTGTTGGGAACACAAAGTTTCTCTTCAGTTGCAAACTCCACTCCATACATATATATGGGGAGGTACTAGCTCCAAATCGGTTTTACAGTGAAAACTGCTGGAACTTCAAACCGGCACTAGGAAACAGACTGAGAAACCAGAGTAAAAGTTTCTCCTGCAACCCGTTCCCTTTGTGCTAGATGAACGAACGTCTCTCCACATGCTCAGTTCTGAGATATAAGTGTGTGTGAAAGCCGTCCTTCACCTAGCTTGTTGGGAACACAAAGTTTCTCTTCAGTTGCAAACTCCACTCCATACATATATATGGGTAGGTACTAGCTCCAACTCGGTTTTACAGTGAAAACTGCAGAAACTTCAAACCGGCACTAGGAAACAGACTGAGAAACCAGAGTAAAAGTTTCTCCTGCAACCCGTTCCCTTTGTGCTACATGAACGAACGTCTCTCCACATGCTCAGTTCTGAGAGATAAGTGTGTGTGAAAGCCGTCCTTCACCTAGCTTGTTGGGAACACAAAGTTTCTCTTCAGTTGCAAACTCCACTCCATACATATATATGGGGAGGTACTAGCTCCAACTCGGTTTTATAGTGAAAACTGCAGGAATTTCAAACCGGCAATAGGAAACAGACTGAGAAACCAGAGTAAAAGTTTCTCCTGCAACCCGTTCCCTTTGTGCTAGATGAACGAACGTCTCTCCACATACTCAGTTCTGAGAGATAAGTGTGTGTGAAAGCCGTCCTTCACCTAGCTTGTTGGGAACACAAAGTTTCTCTTCAGTTGCAAGTTCCACTACATACATATATATGGGTAGCTACTAGCTCCAACTCGGTTTTACAGTGAAAACTGCAGGAACTTCAAACCGGCACTGGGAAACAGACTTAGAGACCCGAGTAAAAGTTTCTCCTGCAACCCGTTCCTTTTGTGCTAGATAAACGAAAGTCTCTCCACATGCTCAGTTCTGAGAGATAAGTGTGTGTGAAAGCGGTCCTTCACCTAGCTTGTTGGGAACACAAAGTTTCTCTTCATTTGCAAACTCCATTCCATACATATATATGGGGAGGTACTAGCTCCATCTCGGTTTTACAGTGAAAACTGCAGGATCTTCAAACCGGCACTAGGAAACAGACTGAGAAACCAGAGTAAAAGTTTCTCCTGCAACCCGTTCCCTTTGTGCTAGATGAAAGAACGTCTCTCCACATGCTCAGTTCTGAGAGATAAGTGCGTGTGAAAGCCGTCCTTCACCTAGCTTGTTGGGAACACAAAGTTTCTCTTCAGTTGCAAACGCAACTCCATACATTTATATGGGGCGGTACTAGCTCCAACTCGGTTTTACAGTGAAAACTGCAGGAACTTCATACCGGCACTAGGAAACAGACTGAGAAACAAGAGTAAAAGTTTCTCCTGCAACCCGTTCCCTTTGTGCTAGATGAATGAACGTGTCTCCACATGCTCAGTTCTGAGAGACAAGTGTGTGTGTAAGCTGTCCTTCACCTAGCTTGTTGGGAACACAAAGTTTCTCTTCAGTTGCAAACGCAACTCCATACATATATAGGGGGCGGTACTAGCTCCAACTCTGTTTTACAGTGAAAACTGCAGGAACTTCAAACCGGCACTAGGAAACAGACTGAGAAACCAGAGTAAAAGTTTCTCCTGCAACCAGTTCCCTTTGTGCTAGATGAACGAACGTCTCTCCACATGCTCAGTTCTGAGAGATAAGTGTGTGTGAAAGCCGTCCTTCACCAAGCTTGTTGGGAACACAAAGTTTCTCTTCAGTTGCAAACTCCACTCCATACATATATATGGGGAGGTACTAGCTCCAAATCGGTTTTACAGTGAAAACTGCAGGAACTTCAAACCGGCACTAGGAAACAGACTGAGAAATAAGAGTAAAAGTTTCTCCTGCAACACGTTCCCTTTGTGCTAGATGAACGAACGTCTCTCCACATGGTCAGTTCTGAGAGATAAGTGTGTGTGAAAGCCGTCCTTCACCTAGCTTGTTGGGAACACAGAGTTTCTCTTCAGTTGCAAACTCCACTCCATACATATATATGGGGGGTACTAGCTCCAACTCCGTTTTACAGTGAAAACTGCAGGAACTTCAAACCGGCACTAGGAAACAGACTGAGAAACCTGAGTAAAAGTTTCTCCTGCAACCCGTTCCCTTTGTGCTAGATGAACGAACGTCTCTCCACATGCTCAGCTCTGAGAGATAAGTGTGTGTGAAAGCCGTCCTTCACCTAGCTTGTTTGGAACACAAAGTTTCTCTTCAGTTGCAAACTCCACTCCATACATATATATGGGGAGGTACTAGCTCCAACTCTATTTTATAGTGAAACCTGCAGGAATTTCAAACCGGCAATAGGAAACAGACTGACAAACCAGAGTAAAAGTTTCCCCTGCCACCCGTTCCCTTTGTGCTAGATGAACGAACGTCTCTCCACATGCTCAGTTCTGAGAGAAAACTGTGTGTGAAAGCCGTCCTTCACCTAGCTTGTTGGGAACACAAAGTTTCTCTTCAGTTGCAAACTCCACTACATACATATATATGGGTAGGTACTATCTCCAACTCGGTTTTACAGTGAAAACAGCAGGAACTTCAAACCGGCACTAGGAAACAGACTGAGAAACCAGAGTAAAAGTTTCTCCTGCAACCCGTTCCCTTTGTGCTAGATGAACGAACGTCTCTCCACATGCTCAGTTCTGAGAGAAAACTGTGTGTGAAAGCCGTCCTTCACCTAGCTTGTTGGGAACACAAAGTTTCTCTTCAGTTGCAAACTCCACTCCATACATATATATGGGGAGGTACTAGCTCCAAATCGGTTTTACAGTGAAAACTGCTGGAACTTCAAACCGGCACTAGGAAACAGACTGAGAAACCAGAGTAAAAGTTTCTCCTGCAACCCGTTCCTTTTGTGCTAGATGAACGAACGTCTCTCCACACGCTCGGTTCTGAGAGATAAGTGTGTGTGAAAGCCGTCCTTCACCTAGCTTGTTGGGAACACAAAGTTTCTCTTCAGTTGCAAACTCCACTCCATACATATATATGGGGAGGTACTAGCTCCAACTCGGTTTTACAGTGAAAACTGCAGAAACTTCAAACCGGCACTAGGAAAAAGACTGAGAAACCAGAGTAAAAGTTTCTCCTGCAACCCGTTCCCTTTGTGCTAGATGAACGAACGTCTCTCCACATGCTCAGTTCTGAGAGATAAGTGTGTGTGAAAGCCGTCCTTCACCTAGCTTGTTGGGAACACAAAGTTTCTCTTCAGTTGCAAACTCCACTCCATACATATATATGGGGAGGTACTAGCCCCAACTCGGTTTTATAGTGAAAACTGCAGGAATTTCAAACCGGCAATAGGAAACAGACTGAGAAACCAGAGTAAAAGTTTCTCCTGCAACCCGTTCCCTTTGTGCTAGATGAACGAACGTCTCTCCACATGCTCAGTTCTGAGAGATAAGTGTGTGTGAAAGCCGTCCTTCACCTAGCTTGTTGGGAACACAAAGTTTCTCTTCAGTTGCAAACTCCACTACATACATATATATGGGTAGGTACTAGCTCCAACTCGGTTTTACAGTGAAAACTGCAGGAACTTCAAACCGGCACTAGGAAACAGACCTAGAGACCCGAGTAAAAGTTTCTTCTGCAACCCTTTCCTTTTGTGCTAGATAAACGAAAGTCTCTCCACATGCTCAGTTCTGAGAGATAAGTGTGTGTGAATGCCGTCCTTCACCTAGCTTGTTGGGAACACAAAGTTTCTCTTCAGTTGCAAACTCCACTCCATACATATATATGGGGAGGTACTAGCTCGATCTCGGTTTTACTGTGAAAACTGCAGGAACTTCAAACCGGCACTAGGAAACAGACTGAGAAATAAGAGTAAAAGTTTCTCCTGCAACCCGTTCCCTTTGTGCTAGATGAACGAATGTCTCTCCACATGCTCAGTTCTGAGATATAAGTGTGTGTGAAAGCCGTCCTTCACCTAGCTTGTTGGGAACACAAAGTTTCTCTTCAGTTGCAAACTCCACTCCATACATATATATGGGGAGGTACTAGCTCCAACTCGGTTTTACATTGAAAACTGCAGGAACTTCAAACCGGCACTAGGAAACAGACTGAGAAACCAGAGTAAAAGTTTCTCCTGCAACCCGTTCCCTTTGTGCTAGATGAACGAACGTCTCTCCACATGCTCAGCTCTGAGAGATAAGTGTGTGTGAAAGCCGTCCTTCACCTAGCTTGTTGGGAACACAAAGTTTCTCTTCAGTTGCAAACTCCACTTCATACATATATATGGGGAGGTACTAGCTCCAACTCTATTTTATAGTGAAACCTGCAGGAATTTCAAACCGGCAATAGGAAACAGACTGAGAAACCAGAGTAAAAGTTTCCCCTGCCACCCGTTCCCTTTGTGCTAGATGAACGAACGTCTCTCCACATGCTCAGTTCTGAGAGAAAACTGTGTGGAAAGCCGTCCTTCACCTAGCTTGTTGGGAACACAAAGTTTCTCTTCAGTTGCAAACTCCACTACATACATATATATGGGTAGGTACTAGCTCCAACTCGGTTTTACAGTGAAAACTGCAGGAACTTCAAACCGGCACTAGGAAACAGACTGAGAAACCAGAGAAAAGTTTCTCCTGCAACCCGTTCCCTTTGTGCTAGATGAACGATCGTCTCTCAAAATGCTCAGTTCTGAGAGATAAGTGTGTGTGAAAGCCGTCCTTCACCTAGCTTGTAGGGAACACAAAGTTTCTCTTCAGTTGCAATCTCCACTCCATACATATATATGGGGAGGTACTAGCTCCAAATCGGTTTTACAGTGAAAACTGCAGGAACTTCAAACCGGCACTAGGAAACAGACAGAGATACAAGAGTAAAAGTTTCTCCTGCAACCCGTTCCATTTGTGCTAGATGAACGAACGTCTCACACATGCTCAGTTCTGAGAGATAAGTGCGTGAGGAAGCCGTCCTTCACCTGCTTGTTGGGAACACAAAGTTTCTCTTCAGTTGCAAACGCAACTCCATACATATATATGGGGAGGTACTAGCTCCAACTCGGTTTTACAGTGAAAACTGCAGGAACTTCAAACCGGCACTAGGAAAAAGACTGAGAAACCAGAGTAAAAGTTTCTCCTGCAACCCGTTCCCTTTGTGCTAGATGAACGAACGTCTCTCCACATGCTCAGTTCTGAGAGATAATTGTGTGTTTAAGCCGTCCTTCAGCTAGCTTGTTTGGAACACAAAGTTTCTCTTCAGTTGCAAACTCCACTCCATACATATATATGGGGAGGTACTAGCTCCAACTCGGTTTTACAGTGAAAACTGCAGGAACTTCAAACCGGCACTAGGAAACAGACTGAGAAACCAGAGTAAAAGTTTCTCCTGCAACCCGTTCCCTTTGTGCTAGATGAACGAACGTCTCTCCACATGCTCAGTTCTGAGAGATAAGTGTGTGTGAAAGCCGTCCTTCATCTAGCTTGTTGGGAACACAAAGTTTCTCTTCAGCTGCAAACTCCACTCCATACATATATATGGGGAGGTACTAGCTCCAACTCGGTTTTACAGTGAAAACTGCAGGAACTTCAAACCGGCACTAGGAAACCTACTGAGAAACCAGAGTAAAAGTTTCTCCTGCAACCCGTTCCCTTTGTGCTAGATGAACGAACGTCTCTCAAAATGCTCAGTTCTGAGAGATAAGTGTGTGTGAAAGCCGTCCTTCACCTAGCTTGTAGGGAACACAAAGTTTCTCTTCAGTTGCAATCTCCACTCCATACATATATATGGGGAGGTACTAGCTCCATCTCGGTTTTACAGTGAAAACTGCAGGAACTTCAAACCGGCACTAGGAAACAGACAGAGATACAAGAGTAAAAGTTTCTCCTGCAACCCGTTCCATTTGTGCTAGATGAACGAACGTCTCTCCACATGCTCAGTTCTTAGAGATAAGTGTGTGTGAAAGCCGTCCTTCATCTAGCTTGTTGGGAACACAAAGTTTCTCTTCAGATGCAAACTCCACTCCATACATATATATGGGGAGGTACTAGCTCCAACTCGGTTTTACAGTGAAAACTGCAGGAACTTCAAACCGGCACTAGGAAACAGACTGAGAAACCAGAGTAAAAGTTTCTCCTGCAACACGTTCCCTTTGTGCTAGATGAACGAACGTCCCTCCACATGCTCAGTTCTGAGAGATAAGTGTGTGTGAAAGCCGTCCTTCACCTTGCTTGTTGGGAACACAAAGTTTCTCTTCATTTGCAAACTCCACTCCATACATATATATGGGGAGGTACATGCTCCAACTCGGTTTTACAGTGAAAACTGCAGGAACTTCAAACCGGCACTAGGAAACAGACTGAGAAACCAGAGTAAAAGTTTCTCCTGCAAACCGTTCCCTTTGCGCTAGATGAACGAACGTCTATCCACATGCTAAGTTCTGAGAGATAAGTGTGTGTGAAAGCCGTACTTCACCTAGCTTGTTGGGAACACAAAGTTTCTCTTCAGTTGCAAACTCCACTCCATACATATATATGGGGAGGTACTAGCTCCAAATCGGTTTTATAGTGAAAAGTGCAGGAATATCAAACCGGCAATAGGAAACAGACTGAGAAACCAGAGTAAAATTTTCTCCTGCAAACCGTTCCCTTTGGGCTAGATGAACGAACGTCTCTCCACATGCTCAGTTCTGAGAGATAAGTGTGTGTGAAAGCCGTCCTTCACCTAGCTTGTTGGGAACACAAAGTTTCTCTTCAGTTGCAAACTCCACTACATACATATATATGGGTAGGTACTAGCTCCAACTCGGTTTTACAGTGAAAACTGCAGGAACTTCAAACCGGCACTAGGAAACAGACTTAGAGACCCGAGTAAAAGTTTCTCCTGCAACCCGTTCCTTTTGTGCTAGATAAACGAAAGTCTCTCCACATGCTCAGTTCTGAGAGATAAATGTGTGTGAAAGCCGACCTTCAGCTAGCTTGTTGGGAACACAAAGTTTCTCTTCAGTTGCAAACTCCACTCCATACATATATATGGGGAGGTACTAGCTCCAACTCGGTTTTACAGTGAAAACTGCAGGAACTTCAAACCGGCACTAGGAAACAGACTGAGAAACCAGAGTAAAAGTTTCTCCTGCAAACCGTTCCCTTTGTGCTAGATGAACGAACGTCTCTCCACATGCTCAGTTCTGAGAGATAATTGTGTGTTTAAGCCGTCCTTCAGCTAGCTTGTTTGGAACACAAAGTTTCTCTTCAGTTGCAAACTCCACTAAATACATATATATGGGGAGGTACTAGCTCCAACTCGGTTTTACAGTGAAAACTGCAGGAACTTCAAACCGGCACTAGGAAACAGACTGAGAAACCAGAGTAAAAGTTTCTCCTGCAACCCGTTCCCTTTGGGCTAGATGAACGAACGTCTCTCCACATGCTCAGTTCTGAGAGATAAGTGTGTGTGAAAGCCGTCCTTCACCTAGCTTGTTGGGAACACAAAGTTTCTCTTCAGTTGCAAACTCCACTACATACATATATATGGGTAGGTACTAGCTCCAACTCGGTTTTACAGTGAAAACTGCAGGAACTTCAAACCGGCACTAGGAAACAGACTTAGAGACCCGAGTAAAAGTTTCTCCTGCAACCCGTTCCTTTTGTGCTAGATAAACGAAAGTCTCTCCACATGCTCAGTTCTGAGAGATAAATGTGTGTGAAAGCCGACCTTCAGCTAGCTTGTTGGGAACACAAAGTTTCTCTTCAGTTGCAAACTCCACTCCATACATATATATGGGGAGGTACTAGCTCCAACTCGGTTTTACAGTGAAAACTGCAGGAACTTCAAACCGGCACTAGGAAACAGACTGAGAAACCAGAGTAAAAGTTTCTCCTGCAACCCGTTCCCTTTGTGCTAGATGAACGAACGTCTCTATACATGCTCAGTTCTGAGAGATAATTGTGTGTGAAAGCCGACCTTCAGCTAGCTTGTTGGGAACACAAAGTTTCTCTTCAGTTGCAAACTCCACTCCATACATATATATGGGGAGGTACTAGCTCCAACTCGGTTTTACAGTGAAAACTGCAGGAACTTCAAACCGGCACTAGGAAACAGACTGAGAAACCAGAGTAAAAGTTTCTCCTGCAACCCGTTCCATTTGTGCTAGATGAACGAACGTCTCTCCACATGCTCAGTTCTGAGAGATAAGTGTGTGTGAAAGCCGTCCTTCATCTAGCTTGTTGGGAACACAAAGTTTCTCTTCAGCTGCAAACTCCACTCCATACATATATATGGGGAGGTACTAGCTCCAACTCGGTTTTACAGTGAAAACTGCAGGAACTTCAAACCGGCACTAGGAAACAGACTGAGAAACCAGAGTAAAAGTTTCTCCTGCAACCCGTTCCCTTTGTGCTAGATGAACGAACGTCTCTCAAAATGCTCAGTTCTGAGAGATAAGTGTGTGTGAAAGCCGTCCTTCACCTAGCTTGTAGGGAACACAAACTTTCTCTTCAGTTGCAATCTCCACTCCATACATATATATGGGGAGGTACAAGCTCCATCTCGGTTTTACAGTGAAAACTGCAGGAACTTCAAACCGGCACTAGGAAACAGACAGAGATACAAGAGTAAAAGTTTCTCCTGCAACCCGTTCCATTTGTGCTAGATGAACGAACGTCTCACACATGCTCAGTTCTGAGAGATAAGTGCGTGAGGAAGCCGTCCTTCACCTAGCTTGTTGGGAACACAAAGTTTCTCTTCAGTTGCAAACTCCACTCCATACATATATATGGGGAGGTACTAGCTCCAACTCGGTTTTACAGTGAAAACTGCAGGAACTTCAAACCGGCACTAGGAAACAGACTGAGAAACCAGAGTAAAAGTTTCTCCTGCAACCCGTTCCCTTTGTGTTAGATGAACGAACGTCTCTCCACATGCTCAGTTCTGAGAGATAATTGTGTGTTTAAGCCGTCCTTCAGCTAGCTTGTTTGGAACACAAAGTTTCTCTTCAGTTGCAAACTCCACTCCATACATATATATGGGTAGGTACTAGCTCCAACTCGGTTTTACAGTGAAAACTGCAGGAACTTCAAACCGGCACTAGGAAACAGACTGAGAAACCAGAGTAAAAGTTTCTCCTGCAACCCGTTCCATTTTTGCTAGATGAACGAACGTCTCTCCACATGCTCAGTTCTTAGAGATAAGTGTGTGTGAAAGCCGTCCTTCATCTAGCTTGTTGGGAACACAAAGTTTCTCTTCAGATGCAAACTCCACTCCATACATATATATGGGGAGGTACTAGCTCCAACTCGGTTTTACAGTGAAAACTGCAGGAACTTCAACCGGCACTAGGAAACCTACTGAGAAACCAGAGAAAAAGTTTCTCCTGCAACCCGTTCCCTTTGTGCTAGATGAACGAACGTCTCTCCACATGCTCAGTTCTGAGAGATAAGTGTGTGTGAAAGCCGTCCTTCACCTAGCTTGTTGGGAACAGAAATTTTCTCTTCAGTTGCAAACTCCACTCCATACAATTATATGGGGAGGTACTAGGTCCAAATCGGTTTTACAGTGAAAACTGCAGGAACTTCAAACCGGCACTAGGAAACAGACTTAGAAACCAGAGTAAAAGTTTCTCCTGCAACCCTTTCCCTTTGTGCTAGATAAACGAACGTCTCTCCACATGCTCAGTTCTGAGAGATAAGTGTGTGTGAAAGCCGTGCTTCACCTAGCTTGTTGGGAACACAAAGTTTCTCTTCAGTTCCAAACTCCACTCCATACATATATATGGGGAAGTACTATCTCCAACTCGGTTTTACAGTGAAAACTGAAGGAACTTCAAACCGGCACTAGGAAACAGACTGAGAAACCAGAGTAATAGTTTCTCCTGCAACCCGTTCCCTTTGTGCTAGATGAATGAACGTCTCTCCACATGCTCAGTTCTGAGAGATAAGTGTGTGTGAAAGCCGTACTTCACCTAGCTTTTTGGGAACACAAAGTTTCTCTTCAGTTGCAAACTCCAAACCATATATATATATGGGGAGGTACTAGCTCCAACTCGGTTTTACAGTGTAAACTGCAGGAACTTCAAACCGGCACTAGGAAACAGACTGAGAAACCAGAGTAAAAGTTTCTCCTGCAAACCGTTCCCTTTGTGCTAGATGAACGAACGTCTCTCCACATGCTCAGTTCTGAGAGATAAGTGTGTGTGAAAGTCGCCCTTCACCTAGCTTGTAGAGAACAGAAAGTTTCTCTTCACTTGTAAACGCCACTCCATACAAATATATAGGGAGGTACTAGCTCCAACTCGATTTTACAGTGAAAACTGCGGGAACTTCAAACCGGCACTGAGAAACAGACTTAGAGATCAGAGTAAAAGCTTCTCCTGCAATCCGTTCCCTTTGTGCTAGATGAACGAACGTCTCTCCACATGCTCAGTTCTGAGAGATAAGTGTGTGTGAAAGCCGCCCTTCACCTAGCTTGTACAGAACATAAAGTTTCTCTTCAGTTGCAAACTCCACTCCATACAAATATATGGGGAGGTACTAGCTCCAACTCGGTTTTACAGTGAAAACTGCAGGAACTTCAAACCGGCACTAGGAAACAGACTGAGAAACCAGAGTAAAATTTTCTACTGCAACCCGTTCCCTTTGTGCTAGATAAACGAACGTCTCTCCACATGCTCAGTTCTGAGAGATATGTGTGTGTGAAAGCCGTCCTTCACTTAGCTTGTTGGGAACACAAAGTTTCTCTTCAGTTGCAAAATCCACTCCATACATATATATGGGGAGGTACAAGCTCCAACTCGGTTTTACAGTGAAAACTGCAGGAACTTCAAACCGGCACTAGGAAACAGACTGAGAAACCAGAGTAATAGTTTCTCCTGCAACCCGTTCCCTTTGTGCTAGATGAACGAACGTCTCTGCACATGCTCAGTTCTGAGAGATATTTGTGTGTGAAAGCCGTCCTTCACCTAGCTTGTGGGGAACACAAAGTTTCTCTTCAGTTGCAAACTCCACTCCATACATATATATGGGGAGGTAATAGTTCCAACTCGGTTTTACAGTGAAAACTGCAGGAACATCAAACCGGCACTAGGAAACAGACTGAGAAACCAGAGTAAAAGTTTCTCCTGCTAACCGTTCCCTTTGTGCTAGATGAACGAACGTCTCTCCACATGCTCAGTTCTGAGAGATAAGTGTGTGTGAAAGCCGTCCTTCACCTATCTTGTTGGGAACAGAAATTTTCTCTTCAGTTGCAAACTCCACTCCATACAATTATATGGGGAGGTACTAGGTCCAAATCGGTTTTACAGTGAAAACTGCAGGAACTTCAAACCGGCACTAGGAAACAGACTTAGAAACCAGAGTAAAAGTTTCTCCTGCAACCCTTTCCCTTTGTGCTAGATAAACGAACGTCTCTCCACATGCTCAGTTCTGAGAGATAAGTGTGTGTGAAAGCCGTGCTTCACCTAGCTTGTTGGGAACACAAAGTTTCTCTTCAGTTCCAAACTCCACTCCATACATATATATGGGGAAGTACTATCTCAAACTCGGTTTTACAGTGAAAACTGAAGGAACTTCAAACCGGCACTAGGAAACAGACTGAGAAACCAGAGTAATAGTTTCTCCTGCAACCCGTTCCCTTTGTGCTAGATGAACGAACGTCTCTCCACATGCTCAGTTCTGAGAGATAAGTGTGTGTGAAAGCCGTACTTCACCTAGCTTTTTGGGAACACAAAGTTTCTCTTCAGTTGCAAACTCCAATCCATATATATATATGGGGAGGTACTAGCTCCAACTCGGTTTTACAGTGTAAACTGCAGGAACTTCAAACCGGCACTAGGAAACAGACTGAGAAACCAGAGTAAAAGTTTCTCCTGCAAACCGTTCCCTTTGTGCTAGATGAACGAACGTCTCTCCACATGCTCAGTTCTGAGAGATAAGTGTGTGTGAAAGTCGCCCTTCACCTAGCTTGTAGAGAACAGAAAGTTTCTCTTCAGTTGTAAACGCCACTCCATACAATTATATAGGGAGGTACTAGCTCCAACTCGATTTTACAGTGAAAACTGCGGGAACTTCAAACCGGCACTGAGAAACAGACTTAGAGATCAGAGTAAAAGCTTCTCCTGCAATCCGTTCCCTTTGTGCTAGATGAACGAACGTCTCTCCACATGCTCAGTTCTGAGAGATAAGTGTGTGTGAAAGCCGTCCTTCACCTAGCTTGTACAGAACATAAAGTTTCTCTTCAGTTGCAAACTCCACTCCATACAAATATATGGGGAGGTACTAGCTCCAAATCGGTTTTACAGTGAAAATTGCAGGAACTTCAAACCGGCACTAGGAAACAGACTGAGAAACCAGAGTAAAATTTTCTACTGCAACCCGTTCCCTTTGTGCTAGATAAACGAACGTCTCTCCACATGCTCAGTTCTGAGAGATATGTGTGTGTGAAAGCCGTCCTTCACCTAGCTTGTTGGGAACACAAAGTTTCTCTTCAGTTGCAAAATCCACTCCATACATATATATGGGGAGGTACAAGCTCCAACTCGGTTTTACAGTGAAAACTGCAGGAACTTCAAACCGGCACTAGGAAATAGACTGAGAAACCAGAGTAATAGTTTCTCCTGCAACCCGTTCCCTTTGTGCTAGATGAACGAACGTCTCTGCACATGCTCAGTTCTGAGAGATATTTGTGTGTGAAAGCCGTCCTTCACCTAGCTTGTGGGGAACACAAAGTTTCTCTTCAGTTGCAAACTCCACTCCATACATATATATGGGGAGGTAATAGTTCCAACTCGGTTTTACAGTGAAAACTGCAGGAACATCAAACCGGCACTAGGAAACAGACTGAGAAACCAGAGTAAAAGTTTCTCCTGCTAACCGTTCCCTTTGTGCTAGATGAACGAACGTCTCTCCACATGCTCAGTTCTGAGAGATAAGTGTGTGTGAAAGCCGTCCTTCACCTAGCTTGTAGAGAATACAAAGTTTCTCTTCAGTTGCAAACTCCACTCCATACAAATATATGGGGAGGTACTAGCTCCAACTCGGTTTTACAGTGAAAACTGCAGGAACTTCAAACCGGCACTGAGAAACAGACTTAGAGATCAGAGTAAAAGCTTCTCCTGCAATCGGTTCCCTTTGTGCTAGATGAACGAACGTCTCTCCACATGCTCAGTTCTGAGAGATCAGTGTGTGTGAAAGCCGTCCTTCACCTAACTTGTTGGGAACACAATGTTTCTCTTCAGTTGCAAACTCCACTCCATACATATATATGGGGAGGTACTAGCTCCAACTCGGTTTTACAGTGAAAACTGCAGGAACTTCAAACCGGCACTAGGAAACAGACTGAGAAACCAGAGTAAAAGTTTCTCCTGCAACCCGTTCCCTTTGTGCTAGATGAACGAACGTCTCTCCACATGCTCAGTTCTGAGAGATAAATGTGTGTGAAAGCCGTCCTTCACCTAGCTTGTTGGGAAAACAAAGTTTCTCTTCAGTTGCAAACTCCACTCCATACAAATATATGGGGAGGTACTAGCTCCAACTCTGTTTTACAGTGAAAACTGCAGGAACTTCAAACCGGCACTAGGAAACAGACTGAGAAAACAGAGTAAAAGTTTCTCCTGCAACCCTTTCCATTTGTGCTAGATAAACGAACGTCTCTCCACATGCTCAGTTCTGAGAGATAAGTGTGTGTGAAAGCCGTCCTTCAACTAGCTTGTTGGGAACACAAAGTTTCTCTTCAGTTGCAAAATCCACTCCATACATATAGATGGGGAGGTACTAGCTCCAACTCGGTTTTACAGTGAAAACTGCAGGAACTTCAAACCGGCACTAGGAAACAGACTGAGAAACCAGAGTAAAAGTTTCTCCTGCAACCCGTTCCCTTTGTGCTAGATGAACGAACGTCTCTCCACATGCTCAGTTCTGAGAGATAATTGTGTGTGAAAGCCGTCCTTCACCTAGCTTGTTGGGAACAGAAATTTTCTCTTCAGTTGCAAACTCCACTCCATACAATTATATGGGGAGGTACTATGTCCAGATCGGTTTTACAGTGAAAACTGCAGGAACTTCAAACCGGCACTAGGAAACAGACTGAGAAACCAGAGTAATAGTTTCTCCTGCAACCCGTTCCCTTTGTGCTAGATGAACGAACGTCTCTCCACATGCTCAGTTCTGAGAGATAAGTGTGTGTGAAAGCCGTCCTTCACCTAGCTTGTGGGGAACACAAAGTTTCTCTTCAGTTGCAAACGCCACTCCATACATATATATGGGGAGGTACTAGCTCCAACTCGGTTTTACAGTGAAAACTGCAGGAACTTCAAACCGGCACTAGGAAACAGACTGAGAAACCAGAGTAAAAGTTTCTCCTGCAATCCCTTCCCTTTGTGCTACATGAACGAACGTCTTTCCACATGCTCAGTTCTGAGAGATAAGTGTGTGTGAAAGCCGTCCTTCACCTAGCTTGTAGAGAACACAAAGTTTCTCTTCAGTTGCAAACGCCACTCCATACATATATATGGGGAGGTACTAGCTCCAACTCGGTTTTACAGTGAAAACTGCAGGAACTTCAAACCGGCACTAAGAAACAGACTTAGAGATCAGTGTAAAAGCTTCTCCTGCAATCCGTTCCCTTTGTGCTAGATGAACGAACGTCTCTCCACATGCTCAGTTCTGAGAGATAAGTGTGTGTGAAAGCCGTCCTTCACCTAGCTTGTAGTGAACACAAAGTTTCTCTTCAGTTGCAAACTCCACTCCATACAAATATATGGAGAGGTACTAGCTCCAACTCGGTTTTACAGTGAAAACTGCAGGAACTTCAAACCGGCACTAGGAAACAGACTGAGAAACCAGAGTAAAAGTTTCTACTGCAACCCGTTCCCTTTGTGCTAGATAAACGAACGTCTCTCCACATGCTCAGTTCTGAGAGATAATTGTGTGTGAAAGCCGTCCTTCACCTAGCTTGTTGGGAACACAAAGTTTCCCTTCAGTTGCAAACTCCACTCCATACATATATATGGGGAGGTACTAGCTCCAACACGGTTTTACAGTGAAAACTTCAGGAACTTCAAACCGGCACTAAGAAACAGACTGAGAAACCAGAGTAAAAGTTTCTCCTGCAACCCGTTCCCTTTGTGCTAGATGAACGAACGTCTCTCCACATGCTCAGTTCTGAGAGATAAGTGTGTGTGAAAGCCGTCCTTCACCTAGCTTGTTGGGAACACAAAGTTTCTCTTCAGTTGCAAACGCCACTCCATACATATATATGGGGAGATATGAGCTCCAACTCGGTTTTACAGTTAAAACTGCAGGAACATCAAATCGGCACTAGGAAACACACTGAGAAACCAGAGTAAAAGTTTATCATGCAACCCGTTCCCTTTGTGCTAGATGAACGAACGTCTCTCCACATGCTCAGTTCTGAGAGATAAGTGTGTGTGAAAGCCTTCCTTCACCCAGCTTGTTGGGAACATAAAGTTTCTCTTCAGTTGCAAACTCCACTCCATACATATATATGGGGAGGTACTAGCTCCAACACGGTTTTACAGTGTAAACTGCAAGAACTTCAAACCGGCACTAGGAAACAGACTGAGAAACCAGAGTAAAAGTTTCTCCTGCAAACCGTTCCCTTTGTGCTAGATGAACGAACGTCTCTCCACATGCTCAGTTCTGAGAGATAAGTGTGTGTGAAAGCCGTCCTTCACCTAGCTTGTTGGGAACACAAAGTTTCTCTTCAGTTGCAAACTCCACTCCATACAAATATATGGGGACGTACTAGCTCCAACTCGGTTTTACAGTGAAAACTGCAGGAACTTCAAACCGGCACTAGGAAACAGACTGAGAAACCAGAGTAAAAGTTTCTCCTGCAAACCGTTCCCTTTGTGCTAGATGAACGAACGTCTCTCCACATGCTCAGTTCTGAGAGATAACTGTGTGTGAAAGCCGTCCTTCACCTAGCTTGTTGGGAACACAAAGTTTCTCTTCAGTTGCAAACTCCACTCCATACAAATATATGGGGAGGTACTAGCTCCAACTCGGTTTTACAGTGAAAACTGCAGGAACTTCAAACCGGCACTAGGAAACAGACTGAGAAACCAGAGTAAAAGTTTCTCCTCCAACCCTTTCCATTTGTGCTAGATAAAAGAACGTCTCTCCACATGCTCAGTTCTCAGAGATAAGTGTGTGTGAAAGCCGTCCTTCACCTAGCTTGTTGGGAACACAAAGTTTCTCTCCAGTTACAAACGCCACTCCATACATATATATGGGGAGGTACTAGCTCCAACTCGGTTTTACAGTGAAAACTGCAGGAACTTCAAACCGGCACTAGGAAACAGACTGAGAAACCAGAGTAAAAGTTTCTCCTGCAAACCGTTCCCTTGGTGCTAGATGAACGAACGTCTCTCCACATGCTCAGTTCTGAGAGATAATTGTGTGTGAAAGCCGTCCTTCACCTAGCTTGTTGGGAACACAAAGTTTCTCTTCAGTTGCAAACTCCACTCCATACAATTATATGGGGAGGTACTAGGTCCAAATCGGTTTTACAATGAAAACTGCAGGAACTTTAAACCGGCACTAGGAAACAGACTGAGAAACCAGAGTAAAAGTTTCTCCTGCAACCCTTTCCCTTTGTGCTAGATAAACGAACGTCTCTCCACATGCTCAGTTCTGAGAGATAAGTGTGTGTGAAAGCCTTCCTTCACCCAGCTTGTTGGGAACATAAAGTTTCTCTTCAGTTGCAAACGCCACTCCATACATATATATGGGGAGGTACTAGCTCCAACTCGGTTTTACAGTGAAAACTGCAGGAACTTCAAACCGGCACTAAGAAACAGACTTAGAGATCAGTGTAAAAGCTTCTCCTGCAATCCGTTCCCTTTGTGCTAGATGAACGAACGTCTCTCCACATGCTCAGTTCTGAGAGATAAGTGTGTGTGAAAGCCGTCCTTCACCTAGCTTGTAGTGAACACAAAGTTTCTCTTCAGTTGCAAACTCCACTCCATACAAATATATGGAGAGGTACTAGCTCCAACTCGGTTTTACAGTGAAAACTGCAGGAACTTCAAACCGGCACTAGGAAACAGACTGAGAAACCAGAGTAAAAGTTTCTACTGCAACCCGTTCCCTTTGTGCTAGATAAACGAACGTCTCTCCACATGCTCAGTTCTGAGAGATAATTGTGTGTGAAAGCCGTCCTTCACCTAGCTTGTTGGGAACACAAAGTTTCTCTTCAGTTGCAAACTCCACTCCATACATATATATGGGGAGGTACTAGCTCCAACACGGTTTTACAGTGAAAACTTCAGGAACTTCAAACCGGCACTAAGAAACAGACTGAGAAACCAGAGTAAAAGTTTCTCCTGCAACCCGTTCCCTTTGTGCTAGATGAACGAACGTCTCTCCACATGCTCAGTTCTGAGAGATAAGTGTGTGTGAAAGCCGTCCTTCACCTAGCTTGTTGGGAACACAAAGTTTCTCTTCAGTTGCAAACGCCACTCCATACATATATATGGGGAGATACGAGCTCCAACTCGGTTTTACAGTTAAAACTGCAGGAACATCAAATCGGCACTAGGAAACACACTGAGAAACCAGAGTAAAAGTTTATCATGCAACCCGTTCCCTTTGTGCTAGATGAACGAACGTCTCTCCACATGCTCAGTTCTGAGAGATAAGTGTGTGTGAAAGCCTTCCTTCACCCAGCTTGTTGGGAACATAAAGTTTCTCTTCAGTTGCAAACTCCACTCCATACATATATATGGGGAGGTACTAGCTCCAACACGGTTTTACAGTGTAAACTGCAGGAACTTCAAACCGGCACTAGGAAACAGACTGAGAAACCAGAGTAAAAGTTTCTCCTGCAAACCGTTCCCTTTGTGCTAGATGAACGAACGTCTCTCCACATGCTCAGTTCTGAGAGGTAAGTGTGTGTGAAAGCCGTCCTTCACCTAGCTTGTTGGGAACACAAAGTTTCTCTTCAGTTGCAAACTCCACTCCATACAAATATATGGGGAGGTACTAGCTCCAACTCGGTTTTACAGTGAAAACTGCAGGAACTTCAAACCGGCACTAGGAAACAGACTGAGAAACCAGAGTAAAAGTTTCTCCTCCAACCCTTTCCATTTGTGCTAGATAAAAGAACGTCTCTCCACATGCTCAGTTCTCAGAGATAAGTGTGTGTGAAAGCCGTCCTTCACCTAGCTTGTTGGGAACACAAAGTTTCTCTTCAGTTACAAACGCCACTCCATACATATATATGGGGAGGTACTAGCTCCAACTCGGTTTTACAGTGAAAACTGCAGGAACTTCAAACCGGCACTAGGAAACAGACTGAGAAACCAGAGTAAAAGTTTCTCCTGCAAACCGTTCCCTTGGTGCTAGATGAACGAACGTCTCTCCACATGCTCAGTTCTGAGAGATAATTGTGTGTGAAAGCCGTCCTTCACCTAGCTTGTTGGGAACAGAAAGTTTCTCTTCAGTTGCAAACTCCACTCCATACAATTATATGGGGAGGTACTAGGTCCAAATCGGTTTTACAATGAAAACTGCAGGAACTTTAAACCGGCACTAGGAAACAGACTGAGAAACCAGAGTAAAAGTTTCTCCTGCAACCCTTTCCCTTTGTGCTAGATAAACGAACGTCTCTCCACATGCTCAGTTCTGAGAGATAAGTGTGTGTGAAAGCCTTCCTTCACCCAGCTTGTTGGGAACATAAAGTTTCTCTTCAGTTGCAAAATCCACTCCATACATATATATGGGGAGCTACTAGCTCCAACTCGGTTTTACAGTGAAAACTGCAGGAACTTCAAACCGGCAGTAGGAAACAGACTGAGAAACCAGAGTAATAGTTTCTCCTGCAACCCGTTCCCTTTGTGCTAGATGAACGAACGTCTCTCCACATGCTCAGTTCTGAGAGATAAGTGTGTGTGAAAGCCGTCCTTCACCTAGCTTGTTGGGAACACAAAGTTTCTCTTCAGTTGCAAACTCCACTCCATACATATATATGGGGAGGTACTAGCTCCAACTCGGTTTTACAGTAAAAACTGCAGGAACTTCAAACCGGCACTAGGAAACAGACTGAGAAACCGGAGTTAAATTTTCTCCTGAAACCCGTTCCATTTGTGCTAGATGAACGAACGTCACTCCACATGCTCAGTTCTGAGAGATAAGTGTGTGTGAAAGCCGTCCTACAACTAGCTTGTTGGGAACAAAAATTTCTCTTCAGTTGCAAACTCCACTCCATACATATATATGGGGAGGTACTAGCTCCAACACGGATTTACAGTGAAAACTTCAGGAACTTCAAACCGGCACTAGGAAACAGACTGAGAAACCAGAGTAAAAGTTTCTCATGCAACCCGTTCCCTTTGTGCTAGATGAACGAACGTCTCTCCACATGCTCAGTTCTGAGAGAAAAGTGTGTGTGAAAGCCGTCCTTCACCTAGCTTGTTGGGAACACAAAGATTCTCTTCAGTTGCAAACGCCACTCCATACATATATATGGGGAGGTACTAGCTCCAACTCGGTTTTACAGTGAAAACTGCAGGAACTTCAAACCGGCACTAGGAAACAGACTGAGAAACCAGAGTAAAAGATTCTCCTGCAAACCGTTCCTTTGTGCTAGATGAACGAACGTCTCTCCACATGCTCAGTTCTGAGATATAAGTGTGTGTGAAAGCCGTCCTTCACCTAGCTTGTTGGGAACACAAAGTTTCTCTTCAGTTGCAAACTACACTCCATACAAATATATGGGGAAGTACTAACTCCAGCTCGGTTTTACAGTGAATACTGCAGGAACTTCAAACCGGCACTAGGAAACAGACTGAGAAACCAGAGTAAAAGATTCTCCTGCAACCCTTTCTTTTGTGCTAGATAAACGAACGTCTCTCCACAAGCTCAGTTCTGAGAGATAAGTGTGTGTGAAAGCCGTCCTTCAACTAGCTTGTTGGGAACACAAAGTTTCTCTTCAGTTGCAAAATCCACTCCATACATATATATGGGGAGGTACTAGCTCCAACTCGGTTTTACAGTGTAAACTGCAGGAACTTCAAACCGGCACTAGGAAACAGACTGAGAAACCGGAGTAAAATTTTCTCCTGAAACACGTTCCATTTTTGCTAGATGAACGAACGTCACTCCACATGCTCAGTTCTGAGAGATAAGTGTGTGTGAAAGCCGTCCTTCAACTAGCTTGTTGGGAACAAAAAGTTTCTCTTCAGTTGCAAACTCCACTCCATACATATATATGGGGAGGTACTAGCTCCAACTCGGTTTTACAGTGAAAACTGCAGGAACATCAAATCGGCACTAGGAAACACACTGAGAAACCAGAGTAAAAGTTTAACATGCAACCCGTTCCCTTTGTGCTAGATGAACGAAAGTCTCCCCACATGCTCAGTTCTGAGAGATAAGTGTGTTTGAAAGCCGTCCTTCACCTAGCTTGTTGGGAACACAAAGTTTCTCTTCAGTTGCAAACGCCACTCCATACATATATATGGGGAGGTACTAGCTCCAACTCGGTTTTACAGTGAAAACTGCAGGAACTTCAAACCGGCACTAGGAAACAGACTTAGAGACCAGAGTAAAAGTTTCTCCTGCAATTCGTTCCCTTTGTTCTAGATGAACGAACGTCTCTCCACATGCTCAGTTCTGAGAGATAAGAGTGTGTGAAAGCCGTCCTTCACATAGCTTGTAGAGAACACAAAGTTTCTCTTCAGTTGCAAACTCCACTCCATACATATATATGGGGAGGTACAAGATCCAACTCGGTTTTACAGTGAAAACTGCAGGAACATCAAATAGGCACTAGGAAACACACTGAGTAACCAGAGTAAAAGTTTATAATGCAACCCGTTCCCTTTGTGCTAGATGAACGAACGTCTCCCCACATGCTCAGTTCTGAGAGATAAGTGAGTTTGAAAGCCGTCCTTCACCTAGCTTGTGGGGAACACAAAGTTTCTCTTCAGTTGCAAACTCCACTCCATACATATATATGGGAAGGTACTAGCTCCAACTCGGTTTTACAGTGTAAACTGCAGGAACTTCAAACCGGCACTAGGAAACAGACTGGGAAACCAGAGTAAAAGTTTCTCCTGCAAACCGTTCCATTTGTGCTAGATGAACGAACGTCTCTCCACATGCTCAGTTCTGAGAGATAAGTGTGTGTGAAAGCCGTCCTTCACCTAGCTTGTTGGGAACACAAAGTTTCTCTTCAGTTGCAAACTCCACTCCATACATATATATGGGGAGGTACTAGCTCCAACTCGGTTTTACAGTGAAAACTGCAGGAACTTCAAACCGGCACTAGGAAACAGACTTAGAGACCAGAGTAAAAGTTTCTCCTGCAATCCGTTCCCTTTGTGCTAGATGAACGAACGTCTCTCCACATGCTCAGTTCTGAGAGATAAGTGTGTGTGAAAGCCGTCCTTCACCTAGCTTGTTGGGAACACAAAGTTTCTCTTCAGTTGCAAACGCCACTCCATACATATATATGGGGAGGTACTAGCTCCAACTCGGTTTTACAGTGAAAACTGCACGAACTTCAAACCGGCACTAGGAAACAGACTGAGAAACCAGAGTAAAAGTTTCTCCTGCAACCCGTTCCCTTGGTGCTAGATGAACGAACGTCTCTCCACATGCTCAGTTCTGAGAGATAATTGTGTGTGAAAGCCGTTCTTCACCTAACATTTTGGGAACAGAAAGTTTCTCTTCAGTTGCAAACACCACTCCATACAATTATATGGAGAGGTACTAGGTCCAAATCGGTTTTACAGTGAAAATTGCAGGAACTTTAAACCGGCACTAGGAAACAGACTGAGAAACCAGAGTAAAAGTTTCTCCTGCAAACCGTTCCCTTTGTGCTAGATAAACGAACGTCTCTCCACATGCTCAGTTCTGAGAGATAAGTGTGTGTGAAAGCCGTCCTTCACCCAGCTTGTTGGGAACATAAAGTTTCTCTTCAGTTGCAAAATCCACTCCATACATATATATGGGGAGGTACTAGCTCCAATTCGGTTTTACAGTGAAAACTGCAGGAACTTCAAACCGGCAGTAGGAAACAGACTGAGAAACCAGAGTAATAGTTTCTCCTGCAACCCGTTCCCTTTGTGCTAGATGAACGAACGTCTCTCCACATGCTCATTTCTGAGAGATAAGTGTGTGTGAAAGCCGTCCTTCACCTAGCTTGTTGGGAACACAAAGTTTCTCTTCAGTTGCAAACGCCACTCCATACATATATATGGGGAGGTACTAGCTCCAACTCGGTTTTACAGTGAAAACTGCAGGAACTTCAAACCGGCACTAGGAAACAGACTGAGAGACCAGAGTAAAAGTTTCTCCTGCAACCCGTTCCCTTTGTGCTAGATGAACGAACGTCTCTCCACATGCTCAGTTCTGAGAGATAAGTGGGTGTGAAAGCCGTCCTTCACCTAGCTTGTTGGGAACACAAAGTTTCTCTTCAGTTGCAAACTCCACTCCATACAAATATATGGGGAGGTACTAGCTCCAACTCGGTTTTACAGTGAAAACTGCAGGAACTTCAAACCGGCACTAGGAAACAGACTGAGAAACCAGAGTTAAAGTTTCTCCTTCAAAACTTTCCATTTGTGCTAGATAAACGAACGTCTCTCCACATGCTCAGTTCTGAGAGATAAGTGTGTGTGAAAGCCGTCCTTCACCTAGCTTGTAGAGAACACAAAGTTTCTCTTCAGTTGCAAACTCCACTCCATACATATATATGGGGAGGTACTAGATCCAACTCGGTTTTACAGTGAAAACTGCAGGAACATCAAATAGGCACTAGGAAACACACTGAGAAACCAGAGTAAATGTTTATAATGCAACCCGTTCCATTTGTGCTAGATAAACGAACGTCTCCCCACATGCTCAGTTCTGAGAGATAAGTGAGTTTGAAAGCCGTCCTTCACCTAGCTTGTTGGGAACACAAAGTTTCTCTTCAGTTGCAAACTCCACTCCATACATATATATGGGGATGTACTAGCTCCAACTCGGTTTTACAGTGTAAACTGCAGGAACTTCAAACCGGCACTAGGAAACAGACTGAGAAACCAGAGTAAAAGTTTCTCCTGCAAACCGTTCCCTTTGTGCTAGATGAACGAACGTCTCTCCACATGCTCAGTTCTGAGAGATAAGTGTGTGTGAAAGCCGTCCTTCACCTAGCTTGTTGGGAACACAAAGTTTCTCTTCAGTTGCAAACTCCACTCCATACATATATATGGGGAGGTACTAGCTCCAACTCGGTTTTACAGTGAAAACTGCAGGAAATTCAAACCGGCACTAGGAAACAGACTTAGAGACCAGAGTAAAAGTTTCTCCTGCAATCCGTTCCCTTTGTGCTAGATGAACGAACGTCTCTCCACATGCTCAGTTCTGAGAGATAAGTGTGTGTGAAAGCCGTCCTTCACCTAGCTTGTAGAGAACACAAAGTTTCTCTTCAGTTGCAAACTCCACTCCATACATATATATGGGGAGGTACTAGCTCCAACTCGGTTTTACAGTGAAAACTGCAGGAACATCAAATCGGCACTAGGAAACACACTGAGAAAACAGAGTAAATGTTTATAATGCAACCCGTTCCCTTTGTGCTAGATGAACGAACGTCTCTCCACATGCTCAGTTCTGAGAGATAAGTGTGTGTGAAAGCCGTCCTTCACCTAGCTTGTTGGGAACAAAAAGTTTCTCTTCAGTTGCAAACGCCACTCCATACATATATATGGGGAGGTACTAGCTCCAACTCGGTTTTACAGTGAAAACTGCAGGAACTTCAAACCGGCACTAGGAAACAGACTGAGAAACCAGAGTAAAAGTTTCTCCTGCAACCCGTTCCCTTGGTGCTAGATGAACGAACGTCTCTCCACATGCTCAGTTCTGAGAGATAATTGTGTGTGAAAGCCGACCTTCACCTAGCTTGTTGGGAACACAAAGTTTCTCTTCAGTTGCAAACTCCACTCCATACATATATATGGGGAGGTACTAGCTCCAACTCGGTTTTACAGTGAAAACTGCAGGAAATTCAAACCGGCACTAGGAAACAGACTGAGAAACCAGAGTAAAAGTTTCTCCTGCAACCCGTTCCCTTTATGCTAGATGAACGAACGTCTCTCCACATGCTCAGTTCTGAGAGATAAGTGTGTGTGAAAGACGTCCTTCACCTAGCTTGTTGGGAACACAAAGTTTCTCTTCAGTTGCAAACGCCACTCCATACATATATATGGGGAGGTACAAGCTCCAACTCGGTTTTACAGTGAAAAATGCACGAACTTCAAACCGGCACTAGGAAACAGACTGAGAAACCAGAGTATAAGTTTCTCCTGCAACCCGTTCCCTTGGTGCTAGATGAACGAACGTCTCTCCACATGCTCAGTTCTGAGAGATAATTGTGTGTGAAAGCCGTCCTTCACCTAGCTTGTTGGGAACAGAAAGTTTCTCTTCAGTTGCAAACTCCACTCCATACAATTATATGGGGAGTTACTAGGTCCAAATCGGTTTTACAGTGAAAACTGCAGGAACTTTAAACCGGCACTAGGAAACAGACTGAGAAACCAGAGTAAAAGTTTCTCCTGCAACCCTTTCCCTTTGTGCTAGATAAACGAACGTCTCTCCACATGCTCAGTTCTGAGAGATAAGTGTGTGTGAAAGCCGTCCTTCACCCAGCTTGTTGGGAACATAAAGTTTCTCTTCAGTTGCAAAATCCACTCCATACATATATATGGGGAGGTACTAGCTCCAACTCGGTTTTACAGTGAAAACTGCAGGAACTTCAAACCGGCAGTAGGAAACAGACTGAGAAACCAGAGTAATAGTTTCTCCTGCAACCCGTTCCCTTTGTGCTAGATGAACGAACGTCTCTCCACATGCTCATTTCTGAGAGATAAGTGTGTGTTAAAGCCGTCCTTCACCTAGCTTGTTGGGAACACAAAGTTTCTCTTCAGTTGCAAACGCCACTCCATACATATATATGGGGAGGTACTAGCTCCAACTCGGTTTTACAGGGAAAACTGCAGGAAATTCAAACCGGCACTAGGAAACAGACTGAGAAACCAGAGTAAAAGTTTCTCCTGCAACCCGTTCCCTTTGTGCTAGATGAACGAACGTCTCTCCACATGCTCAGATCTGAGAGACAAGTGGGTGTGAAAGCCGTCCTTCACCTAGCTTGTTGGGAACACAAAGTTTCTCTTCAGTTGCAAACTCCACTCCATACATATATATGGGGAGGTACTAGATCCAACTCGGTTTTACAGTGAAAACTGCAGGAACATCAAATAGGCACTAGGAAACACACTGAGAAACCAGAGTAAAAGTTTATAATGCAACCCGTTCCCTTTGTGCTAGATAAACGAGCGTCTCCCCACATGCTCAGTTCTGAGAGATAAGTGAGTTTGAAAGCCGTCCTTCACCTAGCTTGTTGGGAACACAAAGTTTCTCTTCAGTTGCAAACTCCACTCCATACATATATATGGGGAGGTACTAGCTCCAACTCGGTTTTACAGTGTAAACTGCAGGAACTTCAAACCGGCACTAGGAAAAAGACTGAGAAACCAGAGTAAAGTTTCTCCTGCAAACCGTTCCATTTGTGCTAGATGAACGAACGTCTCTCCACATGCTAAGTTCTGAGAGATAAGTGTGTGTGAAAGCCGTCCTTCACCTAGCTTGTTGGGAACACAAAGTTTCTCTTCAGTTGCAAACTCCACTCCATACATATATATGGGGAGGTACTAGCTCCAACTCGGTTTTACAGTGAAAACTGCAGGAACTTCAAACCGGCACTAGGAAACAGACTTAGAGACCAGAGTAAAAGTTTCTCCTGCAATCCGTTCCCTTTGTGCTAGATGAACGAACGTCTCTCCACATGCTCAGTTCTGAGAGATAAGTGTGTGTGAAAGCCTTCCTTCACCTAGCTTGTAGAGAACACAAAGTTTCTCTTCAGTTGCAAACTCCACTCCATACATATATATGGGGAGGTACTAGCTCCAACTCGGTTTTACAGTGAAAACTGCAGGAACATCAAATCGGCACTAGGAAACACACTGAGAAAACAGAGTAAAAGTTTATAATGCAACCCGTTCCCTTTGTGCTAGATGAACGAACGTCTCTCTACATGCTCAGTTCTGAGAGAAAAGTGTGTTTGAAAGCCGTCCTTCACCTAGCTTGTTGGGAACACAAAGTTTCTCTTCAGTTGCAAACTCCATTCCATACATATATATGGGGAGGTACTAGCTCCAACTCGGTTTTACAGTGTAAACTGCAGGAACTTCAAACCGGCACTAGGAAACAGACTGAGAAACCAGAGTAAAAGTTTCTCCTGCAAACCGTTCCCTTTGTGCTAGATGAACTAACGACTCTCCACATGCTCAGTTCTGAGAGATAAGTGTGTGTGAAAGCCGTCCTTAACCTAGCTTGTTGGGAACACAAAGTTTCTCTTCAGTTGCAAACTCCAATCCATACATATATATGGGGAGGTACTAGCTCCAACTCGGTTTTACAGTGAAAACTGCAGGAAATTCAAACCGGCACTAGGAAACAGACTGAGAAACCAGAGTAAAAGTTTCTCCTGCAACCCGTTCCCTTTGTGCTAGATGAACGAACGTCTCTCCACATGCTCAGTTCTGAGAGATAATTGTGTGTGAAAGCCGTCCTTCACATAACTTGTTGGGAACAAAAAGTTTCTCTTCAGTTGCAAACGCCACTCCATACATATATATGGGGAGGTACTAGCTCCAACTCGGTTTTACAGTGAAAACTGCACGAACTTCAAACCGGCACTAGGAAACAGACTGAGAAACCAGAGTAAAAGTTTCTCCTGCAACCCGTTCCCTTGGTGCTAGATGAACGAACGTCTCTCCACATGCTCAGTTCTGAGAGATAATTGTGTGTGAAAGCCGTCCTTCACCTAGCTTGTTGGGAACAGAAAGTTTCTCTTCAGTTGCAAACTCCACTCCATACAATTATATGGGGAGGTACTAGCTCCAATTCGGTTTTACAGTGAAAACTGCAGGAACTTCAAACCGGCAGTAGGAAACAGACTGAGAAACCAGAGTAATAGTTTCTCCTGCAACCCGTTCCCTTTGTGCTAGATGAACGAACGTCTCTCCACATGCTCAGTTCTGAGAGATAAATGTGTGTGAAAGCCGTCCTTCACCTAGCTCGTTGGGAACACAAAGTTTCTCTTCAGTTGCAAACTCCACTCCATACATATATATGGGGAGGTACTAGCTCCAACTCGGTTTTACAGTGAAAACTGCAGGAAATTCAAACCGGCACTAGGAAACAGACTGAGAAACCAGAGTAAAAGTTTCCCCTGCAACCCGTTCCCTTTGTGCTAGATGAACGAACGTCTCTCCACATGCTCAGTTCTGAGAGATAAGTGGGTGTGAAAGCCGTCCTTCACCTAGCTTGTTGGGAACACAAAGTTTCTCTTCAGTTGCAAACGCCACTGCATACATATATATGGGGAGGTACTAGCTCCAACTCGGTTTTACAGTGAAAACTGCAGGAACTTCAAACCGGCACTAGGAAACAGACTGAGAAACCAGAGTAAAAGTTACTCCTGCAACCCGTTCCCTTTGTTCTAGATGAACGAACGTCTCTCCACATGCTCAGTTCTGAGAGATAAGTGAGTTTGAAAGCCGTCCTTCACCTAGCTTGTTGGTAACACAAAGTTTCTCTTCAGTTGCAAACTCCACTCCATACATATATATGGGGAGGTACTAGCTCCAACTCGTTTTTACTGTGTAAACTGCAGGAACTTCAAACCGGCACTAGGAAACAGACTGAGAAACCAGAGTAAAACTTTCTCCTGCAAACCGTTCCATTTGTGCTAGATGAACGAACGTCTCTCCACATGCTCAGTTCTGAGAGATAAGTGTGTGTGAAAGCCGTCCTTCACCTAGCTTGTTGGGAACACAAAGTTTCTCTTCAGTTGCAAACTCCACTCCATACATATATATGGGGAGGTACTAGCTCCAACTCGGTTTTACAGTGAAAACTGCAGGAACTTCAAACCGGCACTAGGAAACAGACTTAGAGACCAGAGTAAAAGTTTCTCCTGCAATCCGTTCCCTTTGTGCAAGATGAACGAACGTCTCTCCACATGCTCAGTTCTGAGAGATAAGTGTGTGTGAAAGCCGTCCTTCACCTAGCTTGTTGGGAACACAAAGTTTCTCTTCAGTTGCAAACTCCACTCCATACATATATATGGGGAGGTACTAGCTCCAACTCGGTTTTACAGTGAAAACTGCAGGAACATCAAATCGGCACTAGGAAACACACTGAGAAAACAGAGAAAAAGTTTATAATGCAACCCGTTCCCTTTGTGCTAGATGAACGAACGTCTGTCCACATGCTCAGTTCTGAGAGATAAGTGTGTTTGAAAGCCGTCCTTCACCTAGCTTGTTGGGAACACAAAGTTTCTCTTCAGTTGCAAACTCCACTCCATACAAATATATGGGGAGGTACTAGCTCCAACTCGGTTTTACAGTGTAAACTGCAGGAACTTCAAACCGGCACTAGGAAACAGACTGAGAAACCAGAGTAAAAGTTTCTCCTGCAAACCGTTCCCTTTGTGCTAGATGAACGAACGTCTCTCCACATGCTCAGTTCTGAGAGATAAGTGTGTGTGAAAGCCGTCCTTCACCTAGCTTGTTGGGAACACAAAGTTTCTCTTCAGTTGCAAACTCCACTCCATACATATATATGGGGAGGTACTAGCTCCAACTCGGTTTTACAGTGAAAACTGCCGGAAATTCAAACCGGCACTAGGAAACAGACTGAGAAACCAGAGTAAAAGTTTCTCCTGCAACCCGTTCCCTTTGTGCTAGATGAACGAACGTCTCTCCACATGCTCAGTTCTGAGAGATAAGTGTGTGTGAAAGCCGTCCTTCACCTAGCTTGTTGGGAACACAAAGTTTCTCTTCAGTTGCAAACGCCACTCCATACATATATATGGGGAGGTACTAGCTCCAACTCGGTTTTACAGTGAAAACTGCAGGAACTTCAAACCGGCACTAGGAAACAGACTGAGAAACCAGAGTAAAATTTCTCCTGCAACCCGTTCCCTTGGTGCTAGATGAACGAACGTCTCTCCACATGCTCAGTTCTGAGAGATAATTGTGTGTGAAAGCCGTCCTTCACTTAGCTTGTTGGGAACAGAAAGTTTCTCTTCATTTGCAAACTCCACTCCATACAATTATATGGGGAGGTACTAGGTCCAAATCGGTTTTACAGTGAAAACTGCAGGAACTTTAAACCGGCACTAGGAAACAGACTGAAAAACCAGAGTAAAAGTTTCTCCTGCAACCCTTTCCCTTTGTGCTAGATAAACGAACGTCTCTCCACATGCTCAGTTCTGAGAGATAAGTGTGTGTGAAAGCCGTCCTTCACCCAGCTTGTTGGGAACATAAAGTTTCTCTTCAGTTGCAAAATCCACTCCATACATATATATGGGGAGGTACTAGCTCCAACTCGGTTTTACAGTGAAAACTGCAGGAACTTCAAACCGGCAGTAGGAAACAGACTGAGAAACCAGAGTAATAGTTTCTCCTGCAACCCGTTCCCTTTGTGCTAGATGAACGAACGTCTCTCCACATGCTCAGTTCTGAGAGATAAGTGTGTGTGAAAGCCGTCCTTCACCTAGCTTGTTGGGAACACAAAGTTTCTATTCAGTTGCAAACTCCACTCCATACATATATATGGGGAGGTACTAGCTCCAACTCTGTTTTACAGTGAAAACTGCAGGAAATTCAAACCGGCACTAGGAAACAGACTGAGAAACCAGAGTAAAAGTTTCTCCTGCAACCCGTTCCATTTGTGCTAGATGAACGAACGTCTCTCCACATGCTCAGTTCTGAGAGATAAGTGGGTGTGAAAGCCGTCCTTCACCTAGCTTGTTGGGAACACAAAGTTTCTCTTCAGTTGCAAACTCCACTCCATACAAATATATGGGGAGGTACTAGCTCCAACTCGGTTTTACAGTGAAAACTGCAGGAACTTCAAACCGGCACTAGGAAACAGACTGAGAAACCAGAGTAAAAGTTTCTCCTCCAACCCTTTCCATTTGTGATAGATAAACGAACGTCTCTCCACATGCTCAGTTCTGAGAGATAAGTGTGTGTGAAAGCCGTCCTTCACCTAGCTTGTTGGGAACACAAAGTTTTCTTCAGTTGCAAACGCCACTCCATACATATATATGGGGAGGTACTAGCTCCAACTCGGTTTTACAGTGAAAACTGCAGGAACTTCAAACCGGCACTAGGAAACAGACTGAGAAACCAGAGTAAAAGTTTCTCCAGCAACCCGTTCCCTTTGTGCTAGATGAACGAACGTCTCTCCACATGCTCAGTTCTGAGAGATAATTGTGTGTGAAAGCCGTCCTTCAACTAGCTTGTTGGGAACACAAAGTTTCTCTTCAGTTGCAAACTCCACTCCATACATATATATGGGGAGGTACTAGCTCCAACTCGGTTTTACAGTGAAAACTGCAGGAACTTCAAACCGGCACTAGGAAACAGACTTAGAGACCCGAGTAAAAGTTTCTCCTGCAACCGGTTCCTTTTGTGCTAGATGAACGAACGTCTCTCCACATGCTCAGTTCTGAGAGATAAGTGTGTGTGAATGCCGTACTTCATCTAGCTTGTTGGGAACACAAAGTTTCTCTTCAGTTGCAAACTCCACTCCATACATATATATGGGGAGGTACTAGCTCAAAATCGGTTTTACAGTGAAAACTGCTGGAACTTCAAACCGGCACTAGGAAACAGACTGAGAAACCAGAGTAAAAGTTTCTCCTGCAACCCGTTCCCTTTGTGCTAGATGAACGAACGTCTCTCCACATGCTCAGTTCTGAGAGATAAGTGTGTGTGAAAGCCGTCCTTCACCTAGCTTGTTGGGAACACAAAGTTTCTCTTCAGTTGCAAACTCCACTCCATACATATATATGGGGAGGTACTAGCTCCAAATCGGTTTTACAGTGAAAACTGCTGGAACTTCAAACCGGCACTAGGAAACAGACTGAGAAACCAGAGTAAAAGTTTCTCCTGCAACCCGTTCCCTTTGTGCTAGATGAACGAACGTCTCTCCACATGCTCAGTTCTGAGAGATAAGTGTGTGTGAAAGCCGTCCTTCACCTAGCTTGTTGGGAACACAAAGTTTGTCTTCAGTTGCAAACTCCACTCCATACATATATATGGGTAGGTACTAGCTCCAACTCGGGTTTACAGTGAAAACTGCAGAAACTTCAAACCGGCACTAGGAAACAGACTGAGAAACCAGAGTAAAAGTTTCTCCTGCAACCCGTTCCCTTTGTGCTAGATGAACGAACGTCTCTCCACATGCTCAGTTCTGAGAGATAAGTGTGTGTGAAAGCCGTCCTTCACCTAGCTTGTTGGGAACACAAAGTTTCTCTTCAGTTGCAAACGCCAATCCATACATATATAAGGGGAGGTACTAGCTCCAACTCGGTTTTACAGTGAAAACTGCAGGAACTTCAAACCGGCACTAGGAAACAGACTGAGAACCCAGAGTAAAAGTTTCTCCTGCAACCCGTTCCCTTTGTGCTAGATGAACGAACGTCTCTCCACATGCTCAGTTCTGAGAGATAATTGTGTGTGAAAGCCGTCCTTCATCTAGCTTGTTGGGAACACAAAGTTTCTCTTCAGTTGCAAACTCCACTCCATACATATATATGGGGAGGTACTAGCTCCAACTCGGTTTTACAGTGAAAACTGCAGGAACTTCAAACCGGCACTAGGAAACAGACTGAGAAACCAGAGTAAAAGTTTCTCCTGCAACCCGTTCCCTTTGTGCTAGATGAACGAACGTCTCTCCACATGCTCAGTTCTGAGAGATAAGTGTGTGTGAAAGCCGTCCTTCATCTAGCTTGTTGGGAACACAAAGTTTCTCTTCAGTTGCAAACTCCACTCCATACATATATATGGGGAGGTACTAGCTCCAACTCGGTTTTACAGTGAAAACTGCAGGAACTTCAAACCGGCACTAGGAAACAGACTGAGAAACCAGAGTAAAAGTTTCTCCTGCAACCCGTTCCCTTTGTGCTAGATGAACGAACGTCTCACACATGCTCAGTTCTGAGAGACAAGTGTGTGTGAAAGCCGTCCTTCACCTAGCTTGTTGGGAAGACAAAGTTTCTCTTCAGTTGCAATCTCCACTCCATACATATATATGGGGAGGTACTAGCTCCAAATCCGTTTTACAGTGAAAACTGCAGGAACATCAAACCGGCACTAGGAAACAGACTGAGAAACCAGAGTAAAAGTTTCTCCTGCAACCCGTTCCCTTTGTGCTAGATGAAAGAACGTCTCACACATGCTCAGTTCTGAGAGACAAGTGTGTGTGAAAGCCGTCCTTCACCTAGCTTGTTGGGAAGACAAAGTTTCTCTTCACTTGCAATCCCACTCCATACATATATATTGGGAGGTACTAGCTCCAAATCGGTTTTACATTGAAAACTGCAGGAACATCAAACCGGCACTAGGAAACAGACTGAGAAAACAGAGTAAAAGTTTCTCCTGCAACCCGTTCCCTTTGTGCTAGATGAACGAACGTCTCTCCACATGCTCAGTTCTGAGAGATAATTGTGTGTGAAAGCCGTCCTTCAACAAGCTTGTTGGGAACACAAAGTTTCTCTTCAGTTGCAAACTCCACTCCATACATATATATGGGGAAGTACTAGCTCCAACTCGGTTTTACAGTGAAAACTGCAGGAACTTCAAACCGGCACTAGGAAACAGACTTAGAGACCCGAGTAAAAGTTTCTCCTGCAACCCGTTCCTTTTGTGCTAGATGAACGAACGTCTCTCCACATGCTCAGTTCTGAGAGATAAGTGTGTGTGAAAGCCGTACTTCATCTAGCTTGTTGGGAACACAAAGTTTCTCTTCAGTTGCAAACTCCACTCCATACATATATATGGGGAGGTACTAGCTCAAAATCGATTTTACAGTGAAAACTGCTGGAACTTCAAACCGGCACTAGGAAACAGACTGAGAAACCAGAGTAAAAGTTTCTCCTGCAACCCGTTCCCTTTGTGCTAGATGAACGAACGTCTCTCCACATGCTCAGTTCTGAGAGATAAGTGTGTGTGAAAGCCGTCCTTCACCTAGCTTGTTGGGAACACAAAGTTTCTCTTCAGTTGCAAACTCCACTCCATACATATATATGGGGTGGTACTAGCTCCAAATCGGTTTTACAGTGAAAACTGCTGGAACTTCAAACCGGCACTAGGAAACAGACTGAGAAACCAGAGTAAAAGTTTCTCCTGCAACCCGTTCCCTTTGTGCTAGATGAACGAACGTCTCTCCACATGCTCAGTTCTGAGAGATAAGTGTGTGTGAAAGCCGTCCTTCACCTAGCTTGTTGGGAACACAAAGTTTGTCTTCAGTTGCAAACTCCACTCCATACATATATATGGGGAGGTACTAGCTCCAACTCGGTTTTACAGTGAAAACTGCAGAAACTTCAAACCGGCACTAGGAAACAGACTGAGAAACCAGAGTAAAAGTTTCTCCTGCAACCCGTTCCCTTTGTGCTAGATGAACGAACGTCTCTCCACATGCTCAGTTGTGAGAGATAAGTGTGTGTGAAAGCCGTCCTTCACCTAGCTTGTTGGGAACACAAAGTTTCTCTTCAGTTGCAAACTCCACTCCATACATATATATGGGGAAGTACTAGATCCAAATCGGTTTTATAGTGAAAACTGCAGGAATTTCAAACCGGCAATAGGAAACAGACTGAGAAACCAGAGTAAAACTTTCTCCTGCAAACAGTTCCCTTTGTGCTAGATGAACGAACGTCTCTCCACATGCTCAGTTCTGAGAGATAAGTGTGTGTGAAAGCCGTCCTTCACCTAGCGTGTTGGGAACACAAAGTTTCTCTTCAGTTGCAAGTTCCACTACATACATATATATGGGTAGGTACTAGCTCCAACTCGGTTTTACAGTGAAAACTGCAGGAACTTCAAACCGGCACTAGGAAACAGACTTAGAGACCCGAGTAAAAGTTTCTCCTTCAACCCGTTCCTTTTGTGCTAGATAAACGAAAGTCTCTCCACATGCTCAGTTCTGAGAGATAAGTGTGTGTGAAAGCCGTCCTTCACCTAGCTTGTTGGGAACACAAAGTTTCTCTTCAGGTGCAAACTCCACTCCATACATATATATGGGGAGGTACTAGCTCCATCTCGGTTTTACAGTGAAAACTGCAGGAACTTCAAACCGGCACTAGGAAACAGACTGAGAAACAAGAGTAAAAGTTTCTCCTGCAACCCGTTCCCTTTGTGCTAGATGAAAGAACGTCTCTCCACATGCTAAGTTCTGAGAGATAAGTGCGTGTGAAAGCCGTCCTTCAACTAGCTTGTTGGGAACACAAAGTTTCTCTTCAGTTGCAAACGCAACTCCATACATTTATATGGGGCGGTACTAGCTCCAACTCGGTTTTACAGTGAAAACTGCAGGAACTTCAAACCGGCACTAGGAAACAGACTGAGAAACCAGAGGAAAATTTTCTCCTGCAACCAGTTCCATTTGTGCTAGATGAACGAACTTCTCTCCACATGCTCAGTTCTGAGAGATAATTGTGTGTGAAAGCCGTCCTTCACCAAGCTTGTTGGGAACACAAAGTTTCTCTTCAGTTGCAAACTCCACTCCATACATATATATGGGGAGGTACTAGCTCCAAATCGGTTTTACAGTGAAAACTGCAGGAACTTCAAACCGGCACTAGGAAACAGACTGAGAAATAAGAGTAAAAGTTTCTCCTGCAACCCGTTCCCTTTGTGCTAGATGAACAAACGTCTCTCCACATGCTCAGTTCTGAGAGATAAGTGTGTGTGAAACCGTCCTTCACCTAGCTTGTTGGGAACACAAAGTTTCTCTTCAGTTGCAAACTCCACTCCATACATATATATGGGTAGGTACTAGCTCCAACTCGGTTTTACAGTGAAAACTGCAGGAACTTCAAACCGGCACTAGGAAACAGACTGAGAATCCAGAGTAAAAGTTTCTCCTGCAACCCGTTCCCTTTGTGCTAGATGAACGAACGTCTCTCCACATGCTCAGCTCTGAGAGATAAGTGTGTGTGAAAGCCGTCCTTCACCTAGCTTGTTGGGAACACAAAGTTTCTCTTCAGTTGCAAACTCCACTCCATACATATATATGGGGAGGTACTAGCTCCAACTCGATTTTATAGTGAAAACTGCAGGAATTTCAAACCGGCAATAGGAAACAGACTGAGAAACCAGAGTAAAAGTTTCCCCTGCCACCCGTTCCCTTTGTGCTAGATGAACGAACGTCTCTCCACATGCTCAGTTCTGAGAGAAAACTGTGTGTGAAAGCCGTCCTTCACCTAGCTTGTTGGGAACACAAAGTTTCTCTTCAGTTGCAAACTCCACTACATACATATATATGGGTACGTACTACCTCCAACTCGGTTTTACAGTGAAAACAGCAGGAACTTCAAACCGGCACTAGGAAACAGACTTAGAGACCCGAGTAAAAGTTTCTCCTGCAACCCGTTCCTTTTGTGCTAGATAAACGAAAGTTTCTCCACATGCTCAGTTCTGAGAGATAAGTGTGTGTGAAAGCCGTCCTTCACCTAGCTTGTTGGGAACACAAAGTTTCTCTTCAGTTGCAAACTCCACTCCATACATATATATGGGGAGGTACTAGCTCCAACTCGGTTTTACAGTGAAAACTGCAGGAACTTCAAACCGGCACTAGGAAACAGACTGAGAAACCAGAGTAAAAGTTTCCCCTGCAACCCGTTCCCTTTGTGCTAGATGAACGATCGTCTCTCAAAATGCTCAGTTCTGAGAGATAAGTGTGTGTGAAAGCCGTCCTTCACCTAGCTTGTAGGGAACACAAAGTTTCTCTTCAGTTGCAATCTCCACTCCATACATATATATGGGGAAGTACTAGCTCCATCTCGGTTTTAGAGTGAAAACTGCAGGAACTTCAAACCGGCACTAGGAAACAGACAGAGATACAAGAGTAAAAGTTTCTCCTGCAACCCGTTCCATTTGTGCTAGATGAACGAACGTCTCACACATGCTCAGTTCTGAGAGATAAGTGCGTGAGGAAGCCGTCCTTCACCTAGCTTGTTGGGAACACAAAGTTTCTCTTCAGTTGCAAACGCAACTCCATACATATATATGGGGAGGTACTAGCTCCATCTCGGTTTTACAGTGAAAACTGCAGGAACTTCAAACCGGCACTAGGAAACAGACTGAGAAACCAGAGTAAAAGTTTCTCCTGCAACCCGTTCCCTTTGTGCTAGATGAACGAACGTCTCTCCACATGCTCATTTCTGAGAGATAAGTGTGTGTGAAAGCCGTCCTTCACCTAGCTTGTAGGGAACACAAAGTTTCTCTTCAGTTGCAATCTCCACTCCATACATATATATGGGGAGGTACTAGCTCCATCTCGGTTTTACAGTGAAAACTTCAGGAACTTCAAACCGGCACTAGGAAACAGACAGAGATACAAGAGTAAAAGTTTCTCCTGCAATCCCTTCCCTTTGTGCTACATGAACGAACGTCTCTCCACATGCTAAGTTCTGAGAGATAAGTGTGTGTGAAAGCCGTCCTTCACCTAGCTTGTAGAGAACACAAATTTTCTCTTCAGTTGCAAACTCCACTCCATACATATATATGGGGAAGTACTAGCTCCAACTCGGTTTTACAGTGAAAACTGCAGGAACTTCAAACCGGCACTAGGAAACAGAATTAGAGACCCGAGTAAAAGTTTCTCCTGCAACCCGTTCCTTTTGTGCTAGATAAACGAAAGTCTCTCCACATGCTCATTTCTGAGAGATAAATGTGTGTGAAAGCCGTCCTTCACCTAGCTTGTTGGGAACACAAAGTTTCTCTTCAGTTGCAAACTCCACTCCATACATATATATGGGGAGGTACTAGCTCCAACTCGGTTTTACAGTGAAAACTGCAGGAACTTCAAACCGGCACTAGGAAACAGACTGAGAAACCAGAGTAAAAGTTTCTCCTGCAACCCGTTCCCTTTGTGCTAGATGAACCAACGTCTCTCCACATGCTCAGTTCTGAGAGATATTTGTGTGTGAAAGCCGTCCTTCACCTAGCTTGTAGGGAACACAAAGTTTCTCTTCAGTTGCAATCTCCACTCCATACATATATATGGGGAGGTACTAGCTCCATCTCGATTTTACAGTGAAAACTTCTGGAACTTCAAACCGGCACTAGGAAACAGACAGAGATACAAGAGTAAAAGTTTCTCCTGCAATCCCTTCCCTTTGTGCTACATGAACGAACGTCTCTCCACATGCTCAGTTCTGAGAGATAAGTGTGTGTGAAAGCCGTCCTTCACCTAGCTTGTAGAGAACACAAAGTTTCTCTTCAGTTGCAAACTCCACTCCATACATATATATTGGGAGGTACTAGCTCCAACTCGGTTTTACAGTGAATACTGCAGGAACATCAAACCGGCACTATTAAACACACTGAGAAACCAGAGTAAAAGTTTACCATGCAACCCGTTCCCTTTGTGCTAGATGAACGAACGTCTCTCCACATGCTCAGTTCTGAGAGATATGTGTGTGTGAAAGCCGTCCTTCACCTAGCTTGTTGGGAACACAAAGTTTCTCTTCAGTTGCAAACTCCACTCCATATATATATATGGGGAGGTACAAGCTTCAACTCGGTTTTACAGTGTAAACTGCAGGAACTTCAAACCGGCACTAGGAAACAGAATGAGAAACCAGAGTAAAAGTTTCTACTGCAACCCATTCCATTTGTGCTAGATAAACGAACGTCTCTCCACATGCTCAGTTCTGAGAGATATGTGTGTGTGAAAGCCGTCCTTCACCTAGCTTGTTGGGAACACAAAGTTTCTCTTCAGTTGCAAAATCCACTCCATACATATATATGGGGAGGTACTAGCTCCAACTCGGTTTTACAGTGAAAACTGCAGGAACTTCAAACCGGCACTAGGAAACAGACTGAGAAACCAGAGTAATAGTTTCTCCTGCAACCCGTTCCCTTTGTGCTAGATGAACGAACGTCTCTCCACATGCTCAGTTCTGAGAGATATTTGTGTGTGAAAGCCGTCCTTCACCTAGCTTGTGGGGAACACAAAGTTTCTCTTCAGTTGCAAACGCCACTCCATACATATATATGGGGAGGTACTAGCTCCAACTCGGTTTTACAGTGAAAACTGCAGGAACTTCAAACCGGCACTAGGAAACAGACTTAGAGACCAGAGTAAAAGTTTCTCCTGCAATCCCTTCCCTTTGTGCTACATGAACGAACGTCTCTCCACATGCTCAGTTCTGAGAGATAAGTGTGTGTGAAAGCCGTCCTTCACCTAGCTTGTAGAGAACACAAAGTTTCTCTTCAGTTGCAAACTCCACTCCATACAAATATATGGGGAGGTACTAGCTCCAATTCGGTTTTACAGTGAAAACTGCAGGAACTTCAAACCGGCACTGAGAAACAGACTTAGAGATCAGAGTAAAAGCTTCTCCTGCAATCCGTTCCCTTCGTGCTAGATGAACGAACGTCTCTCCACATGCTCAGTTCTGAGAGATAAGTGTGTGTGAAAGCCGTCCTTCATCTAACTTGTTGGGAACACAATGTTTCTCTTCAGTTGCAAACTCCAATCCATATATATATATATGGGGAGGTACTAGCTCCAACTCGGTTTTACAGTGAAAACTGCAGGAACTTCAAACCGGCACTAGGAAACAGACTGAGAAACCAGAGTAAAAGTTTCTCCTGCAACCCGTTCCCTTTGTGCTAGATGAACGAACGTCTCTCCACATGCTCAGTTCTGAGAGATAAGTGTGTGTGAAAGCCGTCCTTCACCTAGCTTGTTGGGAAAACAAAGTTTCTCTTCAGTTGCAAACTCCACTCCATACAAAAATATGGGGAGGTACTAGCTCCAACTCGGTTTTACAGTGAAAACTGCAGGAACTTCAAACCGGCACTAGGAAACAGACTTAGAAACCAGAGTAAAAGTTTCTCCTGCAACCCTTTCCATTTGTGCTAGATAAACCAACGTCTCTCCACATGCTCAGTTCTGAGAGATAAGTGTGTGTGAAAGCCGTCCTTCACCTAGCTTGTTGGGAACAGAAAGTTTCTCTTCAGTTGCAAACTCCACTCCATACAAATATATGGGGTGTTACTAGCTCCAACTCGGTTTTACAGTGAAAACTGCAGGAACTTCAAACCGGCACTAGGAAACAGACTGAGAAACCAGAGTAAAACTTTCTCCTGCAACCCGTTCCCTTTGTGCTAGATGAACGAACGTCTCTCCACATGCTCAGTTCTGAGAGATAATTGTGTGTGAAAGCCGTCCTTCACCTAGCTTGTTGGGAACAGAAATTTTCTCTTCAGTTGCAAACTCCACTCCATACAATTATATGGGGAGGTACTAGGTCCAAATCGGTTTTACAGTGAAAACTGCAGGAACTTCAAACCGGCACTAGGAAACAGACTGAGAAACCAGAGTAAAAGTTTTTCCTGCAACCCTTTCCCTTTGTGCTAGATAAACGAACGTCTCTCCACATGCTCAGTTCTGAGAGATAAGTGTGTGTGAAAGCCGTTCTTCACCTAGCTTGTTGGGAACACAAAGTTTCTCTTCAGTTGCAAAATCCACTCCATACATATATATGGGGAGGTACTAGCTCCAACTCGGTTTTACAGTGAAAACTGCAGGAAATTCAAACCGGCAGTAGGAAACAGACTGAGAAACCAGAGTAAAATTTCTCCTGCAACCCTTTCCCTTTGTGCTAGATGAACGAACGTCTTTCCACATGCTCAGTTCTGAGAGATAAGTGTGTGTGAAAGCCGTGCTTCACCTAGCTTGTTGGGAACACAAAGTTTCTCTTCAGTTGCAAACCCCAATCCATATATATATATGGGGAGGTACTAGCTCCAACTCGGTTTTACAGTGTAAACTGCCGGAACTTCAAACCGGCACTAGGAAACAGACTGAGAAACCAGAGTAAAAGTTTCTCCTGCAAACCGTTCCCTTTGTGCTAGATGAACGAACGTCTCTCCACATGCTCAGTTCTGAGAGATAAGTGTGTGTGAAGCCGCCCTTCACCTAGCTTGTAGAGAACACAAAGTTTCTCTTCAGTTGTGAACGCCACTCCATACAAATATATGGGGAGGTACTAGCTCCAACTCGGTTTTACAGTGAAAACTGCAGGAACTTCAAACCGGCACTGAGAAACAGACTTAGAGATCAGAGTAAAAGCTTCTCCTGCAATCCGTTCCCTTTGTGCTAGATGAACGAACGTCTCTCCACATGCTCAGTTCTGAGAGATAAGTGTGTGTGAAAGCCGTCCTTCACCTAGCTTGTACAGAACATAAAGTTTCTCTTCAGTTGCAAACCCACTCCATACAAATATATGGGGAGGTACTAGCTCCAACTCGGTTTTACAGTGAAAACTGCAGGAACTTCAAACCGGCACTAGGAAACAGACTGAGAAACCAGAGTAAAAGTTTCTACTGCAACCCGTTCCTTTTGTGCTAGATAAACGAACGTCTCTCCACATGCTCAGTTCTGAGAGATATGTGTGTGTGAAAGCCGTCCTTCACCTAGCTTGTTGGGAACACAAAGTTTCTCTTAAGTTGCAAAATCCACTCCATACATATATATGGGGAGGTACTAGCTCCAACTCGGTTTTACAGTGAAAACTGCAGGAACTTCAAACCGGCACTAGGAAACAGACTGAGAAACCAGAGTAATAGTTTCTCCTGCAACCCGTTCCCTTTGTGCTAGATGAGCGAACGTCTCTCCACATGCTCATTTCTGAGAGATATTTGTGTGTGAAAGCCGTCTTTAACCTAGCTTGTTGGGAACACAAAGTTTCTATTCAGTTGCAAACTCCACTCCATACATATATAAGGGGAGGTACAAGCTCCAACTCGGTTTTACAGTGAAAACTGCCGGAACTTCAAACCGGCACTAGGAAACCGACTGTGAAACCAGAGTAAAATTTTCTCCTGGAACCCGTTCCTTTTGTGCTAGATGAACGAACGTCTCTCCACATGCTCAGTTCTGAGAGATAAGTGTGTGTGAAAGCCATCCTTCACCTAGCTTGTTGGGAAAACAAAGTTTCTCTTCAGTTGCAAACGCCACTCCATACATATATATGGGGAGGTACTAGCTCCAACTCGGTTTTACAGTGAAAACTGCAGGAACTTCAAAACGGCACTAGGAAACAGACTGAGAAACCAGAGTAAAAGTTTCTCCTGCAATCCCTTCCCTTTGTGCTACATGAACGAACGTCTTTCCACATGCTCAGTTCTGAGAGATAAGTGTGTGTGAAAGCCGTCCTTCACCTAGCTTGTAGAGAACACAAAGTTTCTCTTCAGTTGCAAACTCCACTCCATACATATATATGGGGAGGTACTAGCTCCAACTCGGTTTTACAGTGAAAACTGCAGGAACATCAAACCGGCACTAGGAAACACACTGACAAACCAGAGTAAAAGTTTATCATGCAACCCGTTCCCTTTGTGCTAGATGAACGAACGTCTCTCCACATGCTCAGTTCTGAGAGATAAGTGTGTGTGAAAGCCGTACTTCACCTAGCTTGTTGGGAACACAAAGTTTCTCTTCAGTTGCAAACTCCACTCCATACAATTATATGGGGAGGTACAAGCTCCAACACGGTTTTACAGTGTAAACTGCAGGAACTTCAAACCGGCACTAGGAAACAGACTGAGAAACCAGAGTAAAAGTTTCTCCTGCTAACCTTTCCCTTTGTGCTAGATGAACGAACGTCTCTCCACATGCTCAGTTCTGAGAGATAAGTGTGTGTGAATGCCGTCCTTCACCTAGCTTGTAGAGAACACAAAGTTTCTCTTCAGTTGCAAACGCCACTCCATACATATATATGGGGAGGTACTAGCTCCAACTCGGTTTTACAGTGAAAACTGCAGGAACTTCAAACCGGCACTAAGAAACAGACTTAGAGATCAGTGTAAAAGCTTCTCCTGCAATCCGTTCCCTTTGTGCTAGATGAACGAACGTCTCTCCACATGCTCAGTTCTGAGAGATAAGTGTGTGTGAAAGCCGTACTTCACCTAGCTTGTAGTGAACACAAAGTTTCTCTTCAGTTGCAAACTCCACTCCATACAAATATATGGGGAGGTACTAGCTCCAACTTGGTTTTACAGTGAAAACTGCAGGAACTTCAAACCGGCACTAGGAAACAGACTGAGAAACCAGAGTAAAAGTTTCTACTGCAACCCGTTCCCTTTGTGCTAGATAAATGAGCGTCTCTCCACATGCTCAGTTCTGAGAGATAAGTGTGTGTGAAAGCCGTCCTTCAACTAGCTTGTTGGGAAAACAAAGTTTCTCTTCAGTTGCAAAATCCACTCCATACAAATATATGGGGAGGTACTAGCTCCAACTCGGTTTTACAGTGAAAACTGCAGGAACTTCAAACCGGCACTAGGAAACAGACTGACAAACCAGAGTAAAATTTCTCCTGCAACCCGTTCCCTTTGTGCTAGATGAACGAACGTCTCTCCTCATGCTCAGTTCTGAGAGATAATTGTGTGTGAAAGCCGTCTTTAACTTAGCTTGTTAGGAACACAAAGTTTCTCTTCAGTTGCAAACTCCACTCCATACAAATATATGGGGAGGTACTAGCTCCAATTCGGTATTACAGTGAAAACTGCAGGAACTTCAAACCGGCACTAGGAAACAGACTGAGAAACCAGAGTAAAATTTTCTCCTGAAACCCGTTCCTTTTGTGCTAAATGAACGAACGTCTCTCCACATGCTCATTTCTGAGAGATAAGTGTGTGTGAAAGCCGTCCTTCACCTAGCTTGTTGGGAACACAAAGTTTCTCTTCAGTTGCAAACTCCACTCCATACATATATATGGGGTGGTACTAGCTCCAACACGGTTTTACAGTGAAAACTTCAGGAACTTCAAACCGGCACTAAGAAACAGACTGAGAAACCAGAGTAAAAGTTTCTCCTGCAACCCGTTCACTTTGTGCTAGATGAACGAACGTCTCTCCACATGCTCAGTTCTGAGAGATAAGTGTGTGTGAAAGCCGTCCTTCTCCTAGCTTGTTGGGAACACAAAGTTTCTCTTCAGTTGCAAACGCCACTCCATACATATATAAGGGGAGGTACTAGCTCCAACTCGGTTTTACAGTGAAAACTGCAGGAACTTCAAACCGGCACTAGGAAACAGACTTAGAAACCAGAGTAAAAGTTTCTCCTGCAATCCGTTCCCTTTGTGCTAGATGAACGAACGTCTCTCCACATGCTCAGTTCTGAGAGATAAGTGTGTGTGAAAGCCGTCCTTCACCTAGCTTGTAGAGAACACAAAGTTTCTCTTCATTTGCAAACTCCACTCCATACATATATATGGGAAGATACAAGCTCCAACTCGGTTTTACAGTGAAAACTGCAGGAACTTCAAACCGGCACTAGGAAACAGACTGAGAAACCAGAGTAAAAGTTTATCATGCAACCCGATCCCTTTGTGCTAGATGAACGAACGTCTTTCCACATGCTCAGTTCTGAGAGATAAGTGTGTGTGAAAGCCGTCCTTCACCTAGCTTGTTGGGAACACAAAGTTTCTCTTCAGTTGCAAACTCCACTCCATACATATATATGGGGAGGTACTAGCTCCAACTCGGTTTTACAGTGTAAACTGCAGGAACTTCAAACCGGCACTAGGAAACAGACTGAGAAACCAGAGTAAAAGTTTCTCCTGCAAACCGTTCCCTTTGTGCTAGATGAACGAACGTCTCTCCACATGCTCAGTTCTGAGAGATAAGTGTGTGTGAAAGCCGTCCTTCACCTAGCTTGTTGGGAACACAAAGTTTCTCTTCAGTTGCAAACTCCACTCCATACATATATATGGGGAGGTACTAGCTCCAACTCGGTTTTACAGTGAAAACAGCAGGAACTTAAAACCGGCACTAGGAAACAGACTTAGAGACCAGAGTAAAAGTTTCTCCTGCAATCCGTTCCCTTTGTGCTAGATGAACGAACGTCTCTCCACATGCTCAGTTCTGAGAGATAAGTGTGTGTGAAAGCCGTCCTTCACCTAGCTTGTAGAGAACACAAAGTTTCTCTTCATTTGCAAACTCCACTCCATACATATATATGGGGAGGTACTAGCTCCAACTCGGTTTTACAGTGAAAACTGCAGGAACATCATATCGGCACTAGGAAACACACTGAGAAACCAGAGTAAAAGTTTATCATGCAACCCGTTCCCTTTGTGCTAGATGAACGAACGTCTCTCCACATGCTCAGTTCTGAGAGATAAGTGTGTTTGAAAGCCGTCCTTCACCTAGCTTGTTGGGAACACAAAGTTTCTCTTCAGTTGCCAACTCCACTCCATACATATATATGGGGAGGTACTAGCTCCATCTCGGTTTTACAGTGTAAACTGCAGGAACTTCAAACCGGCACTAGGAAACAGACTGAGAAACCAGAGTAAAAGTTTCTCCTGCAAACCGTTCCCTTTGTGCTAGATGAACGAACGTCTCTCCACATGCTCAGTTCTGAGAGATAAGTGTGTGTGAAAGCCGTCCTTCACCTAGCTTGTTGGGAACACAAAGATTCTCTTCAGTGGCAAACTCCACTCCATACATATGTATGGGGAGGTACTAGCTCCAACTCGGTTTTACAGTGAATACTGCAGGAAATTCAAACCGGCACTAGGAAACAGACTGAGAAACCAGAGTAAAATTTCTCCTGCAAACCGTTCCCTTTGTGCTAGATGAACGAACGTCTCTCCACATGCTCAGTTCTGAGAGATAAGTGTGTGTGAAAGCCGTCTTTCACCTAGCTTGTTGGGAACACAAAGTTTCTCTTCAGTTGCAAACTCCACTCCATACAAATATATGGGGAGGTACTAGCTCCAACTCGGTTTTACAGTGAAAACTGCAGGAACTTTAAACCGGCACTAGGAAACAGACTGAGAAACCAGAGTAAAAGTTTCTCCTCCAACCCTTTCCATTTGTGCTAGATAAACGAACGTCTCTCCACATGCTCAGTTCTGAGAGAAAAGTGTGTGTGAAAGCCGTCCTTCACCTAGCTTGTTGGGAACACAAAGTTTCTCTTCAGTTGCAAACTCCACTCCATACATATATATGGGGAGGTACTAGCTCCAACTCGGTTTTACAGTGAAAACTGCAGGAACTTCAAACCGGCACTAGGAAACAGACTTAGAGACCAGAGTAAAAGTTTCTCCTGCAATCCGTTCCCTTTGTGCTAGATGAACGAACGTCTCTCCACATGCTCAGTTCTGAGAGATAAGTGTGTGTGAAAGCCGTCCTTCACCTAGCTTGTAGAAAACACAAAGTTTCTCTTCATTTGCAAACTCCACTCCATACATATATATGGGGAGGTACTAGCTCCAACTCGGTTTTACAGTGAAAATTGCAGGAACATCATATCGGCACTAGGAAACACACTGAGAAACCAGAGTAAAAGTTTATCATGCAACCCGTTCCCTTTGTGCTAGATGAACGAACGTCTCTCCACATGCTCAGTTCTGAGAGATAAGTGTGTTTGAAAGCCGTCCTTCACCTAGCTTGTTGGGAACACAAAGTTTCTCTTCAGTTGCCAACTCCACTCCATACATATATATGGGGAGGTACTAGCTCCATCTCGGTTTTACAGTGTAAACTGCAGGAACTTCAAACCGGCACTAGGAAACAGACTGAGAAACCAGAGTAAAAGTTTCTCCTGCAAACCGTTCCCTTTGTGCTAGATGAACGAACGTCTCTCCACATGCTCAGTTCTAAGAGATAAGTGTGTGTGAAAGCCGTCCTTCACCTAGCTTGTTGGGAACACAAAGTTTCTCTTCAGTGGCAAACTCCACTCCATACATATGTATGGGGAGGTACTAGCTCCAACTCGGTTTTACAGTGAATACTGCAGGAAATTCAAACCGGCACTAGGAAACAGACTGAGAAACCAGAGTAAAAGTTTCCCTGCAAACCGTTCCCTTTGTGCTAGATGAACGAACGTCTCTCCACATGCTCAGTTCTGAGAGATAAGTGTGTGTGAAAGCCGTCTTTCACCTAGCTTGTTGGGAACAGAAAGTTTCTCTTCAGTTGCAAACTCCACTCCATACAATTATATGGGGAGGTACTAGGTCCAAATCGGTTTTACAGTGAAAACTGCAGGAACTTCAAACCGGCACTAGGAAACAGACTGAGAAACCAGAGTAAAAGTTTCTCCTGCATCCCTTTCCCTTTGTGCTAGATAAACGAACGTCTCTCCACATGCTCAGTTCTGAGAGATAAGTGTGTGTGAATGCCGTCCTTCACCCAGCTTGTTGGGAACATAAAGTTTCTCTTCAGTTGCAAAATCCACTCCATACATATATATGGGGAGGTACTAGCTCCAACTCGGTTTTACAGTGAAAACTGCAGGAACTTCAAACCGGCAGTAGGAAACAGACTGAGAAACCAGAGTAATAGTTTCTCCTGCAACCCGTTCCCTTTGTGCTAGATGAACGAACGTCTCTCCACATGCTCATTTCTGAGAGATAAGTGTGTGTGAAAGCCGTCCTTCACCTAGCTTGTTGGGAACACAAAGTTTCTCTTCAGTTGCAAACTCCACTCCATACATATATATGGGGAGGTACTAGCTCCAACTCGGTTTTACAGTAAAAACTGCAGGAACATCAAACCGGCACTAGGAAACAGACTGAGAAACCAGAGTAAAAGTTTATCATGCAACCCGTTCCCTTTGTGCTAGATGAACGAACGTCTTTCCACATGCTCAGTTCTGAGAGATAAGTGTGTGTGAAAGCCGTCCTTCACCTAGCTTGTTGGGAACACAAAGTTTCTCTTCAGTTGCAAACTCCACTCCATACATATATATGGGGAGGTACTAGCTCCAACTCGGTTTTACAGTGTAAACTGCAGGAACTTCAAACCGGCACTAGGAAACAGACTGAGAAACCAGAGTAAAAGTTTCTCCTGCAAACCGTTCCCTTTGTGCTAGATGAACGAACGTCTCTCCACATGCTCAGTTCTGAGAGATAAGTGTGTGTGAAAGCCGTCCTTCACCTAGCTTGTTGGGAACACAAAGTTTCTCTTCAGTTGCAAACTCCACTCCATACATATATATGGGGAGGTACTAGCTCCAACTCGGTTTTACAGTGAAAACTGCAGGAACTTCAAACCGGCACTAGGAAACAGACTTAGAGACCAGAGGAAAAGTTTCCCCTGCAATCCGTTCCCTTTGTGCTAGATGAACGAACGTCTCTCCACATGCTCAGTTCTGAGAGATAAGTGTGTGTGAAAGCCGTCCTTCACCTAGCTTGTAGAGAACACAAAGTTTCTCTTCATTTGCAAACTCCACTCCATACATATATATGGGGAGATACAAGCTCCAACTCGGTTTTACAGTGAAAACTGCAGGAACTTCAAACCGGCACTAGGAAACAGACTGAGAAACCAGAGTAAAAGTTTATCATGCAACCCGTTCCCTTTGTGCTAGATGAACGAACGTCTTTCCACATGCTCAGTTCTGAGAGATAAGTGTGTGTGAAAGCCGTCCTTCACCTAGCTTGTTGGGAACACAAAGTTTCTCTTCAGTTGCAAACTCCACTCCATACATATATATGGGGAGGTACTAGCTCCAACTCGGTTTTACAGTGTAAACTGCAGGAACTTCAAACCGGCACTAGGAAACAGACTGAGAAACCAGAGTAAAAGTTTCTCCTGCAAACCGTTCCCTTTGTGCTAGATGAACGAACGTCTCTCCACATGCTCAGTTCTGAGAGATAAGTGTGTGTGAAAGCCGTCCTTCACCTAGCTTGTTGGGAACACAAAGTTTCTCTTCAGTTGCAAACTCCACTCCATACATATATATGGGGAGGTACTAGCTCCAACTCGGTTTTACAGTGAAAACTGCAGGAACTTCAAACCGGCACTAGGAAACAGACTTAGAGACCAGAGTAAAAGTTTCTCCTGCAATCCGTTCCCTTTGTGCTAGATGAACGAACGTCTCTCCACATGCTCAGTTCTGAGAGATAAGTGTGTGTGAAAGCCGTCTTTCACCTAGCTTGTAGAGAACACAAAGTTTCTCTTCATTTGCAAACTCCACTCCATACATATATATGGGGAGGTACTAGCTCCAACTCGGTTTTACAGTGAAAACTGCAGGAACATCATATCGGCACTAGGAAACACACTGAGAAACCAGAGTAAAAGTTTATCATGCAACCCGTTCCCTTTGTGCTAGATGAACGAACGTCTCTCCACATGCTCAGTTCTGAGAGATAAGTGTGTTTGAAAGCCGTCCTTCACCTAGCTTGTTGGGAACACAAAGTTTCTCTTCAGTTGCCAACTCCACTCCATACATATATATGGGGAGGTACTAGCTCCATCTCGGTTTTACAGTGTAAACTGCAGGAACATCAAACCGGCACTAGGAAACAGACTGAGAAACCAGAGTAAAAGTTTCTCCTGCAAACCGTTCCCTTTGTGCTAGATGAACGAACGTCTCTCCACATGCTCAGTTCTGAGAGATAAGTGTGTGTGAAAGCCGTCCTTCACCTAGCTTGTTGGGAACACAAAGATTCTCTTCAGTGGCAAACTCTACTCCATACATATGTATGGGGAGGTACTAGCTCCAACTCGGTTTTACAGTGAATACTGCAGGAAATTCAAACCGGCACTAGGAAACAGACTGAGAAACCAGAGTAAAATTTCTCCTGCAAACCGTTCCCTTTGTGCTAGATGAACGAACGTCTCTCCACATGCTCAGTTCTGAGAGATAAGTGTGTGTGAAAGCCGTCTTTCACCTAGCTTGTTGGGAACACAAAGTTTCTCTTCAGTTGCAAACTCCACTCCATACAAATATATGGGGAGGTACTAGCTCCAACTCGGTTTTACAGTGAAAACTGCAGGAACTTCAAACCGGCACTAGGAAACAGACTGAGAAACCAGAGTAAAAGTTTCTCCTCCAACCCTTTCCATTTGTGCTAGATGAACGAACGTCTCTCCACATGCTCAGTTCTGAGAGAAAAGTGTGTGTGAAAGCCGTCCTTCACCTAGCTTGTTGGGAACACAAAGTTTCTCTTCAGTTACAAACGCCACTCCATACATATATATGGGGAGGTACTAGCTCCAACTCGGTTTTACAGTGAAAACTGCAGGAACTTCAAACCGGCACTAGGAAACAGACTGAGAAACCAGAGTAAAAGTTATTCCTGCAACCCGTTCCCTTGGTGCTAAATGAACGAACGTCTCTCCACATGCTAAGTTCTGAGAGATAAGTGTGTGTGAAAGCCGTCCTTCACCTAGCTTGTTGGGAACACAAAGTTTCTCTTCAGTTGCAAACTCCACTCCATACATATATATGGGGAGGTACTAGCTCCAACTCGGTTTTACAGTGTAAACTGCAGGAACTTCAAACCGGCACTAGGAAACAGACTGAGAAACCAGAGTAAAAGTTTCTCCTGCAAACCGTTCCCTTTGTGCTAGATGAACGAACGTCTCTCCACATGCTCAGTTCTGAGAGATAAGTGTGTGTGAAAGCCGTCCTTCACCTAGCTTGTTGGGAACACAAATTTTCTCTTCAGTTGCAAACTCCACTCCATACATATATATGGGGAGGTACTAGCTCCAACTCGGTTTTACAGTGAAAACTGCAGGAACTTCAAACCGGCACTAGGAAACAGACTTAGAGACCAGAGTAAAAGTTTCTCCTGCAATCCGTTCCCTTTGTGCTAGATGAACGAACGTCTCTCCACATGCTCAGTTCTGAGAGATAAGTGTGTGTGAAAGCCGTCCTTCACCTAGCTTGTAGAGAACACAAAGTTTCTCTTCATTTGCAAACTCCACTCCATACATATATATGGGGAGGTACTAGCTCCAACTCGGTTTTACAGTGAAAACTGCAGGAACATCATATCGGCACTAGGAAACACACTGAGAAACCAGAGTAAAAGTTTATCATGCAACCCGTTCCCTTTGTGCTAGATGAACGAACGTCTCTCCACATGCTCAGTTCTGAGAGATAAGTGTGTTTGAAAGCCGTCCTTCACCTAGCTTGTTGGGAACACAAAGTTTCTCTTCAGTTGCCAACTCCACTCCATACATATATATGGGGAGGTACTAGCTCCATCTCGGTTTTACAGTGTAAACTGCAGGAACTTCAAACCGGCACTAGGAAACAGACTGAGAAACCAGAGTAAAAGTTTCTCCTGCAAACCGTTCCCTTTGTGCTAGATGAACGAACGTCTCTCCACATGCTCAGTTCTGAGAGATAAGTGTGTGTGAAAGCCGTCCTTCACCTAGCTTGTTGGGAACACAAAGATTCTCTTCAGTGGCAAACTCCACTCCATACATATGTATGGGGAGGTACTAGCTCCAACTCGGTTTTACAGTGAAAACTGCAGGAACTTCAAACCGGCACTAGGAAACAGACTGAGAAACCAGAGTAAAAGTTTCTCCTGCAAACCATTCCCTTTGTGCTAGATGAACGAACGTCTCTCCACATGCTCAGTTCTGAGAGATAAGTGTGTGTGAAAGCCGTCTTTCACCTAGCTTGTTGGGAACACAAAGTTTCTCTTCAGTTGCAAACTCCACTCCATACAAATATATGGGGAGGTACTAGCTCCAACTCGGTTTTACAGTGAAAACTGCAGGAACTTCAAACCGGCACTAGGAAACAGACTGAGAAACCAGAGTAAATGTTTCTCCTCCAACCCTTTCCATTTGTGCTAGATAAACGAACGTCTCTCCACATGCTCAATTCTGAGAGAAAAGTGTGTGTGAAAGCCGTCCTTCATCTAGCTTGTTGGGAACACAAAGTTTCTCTTCAGTTACAAACGCCACTCCATACATATATATGGGGAGGTACTAGCTCCAACTCGGTTTTACAGTGAAAACTGCAGGAACTTCAAACCGGCACTAGGAAACAGACTGAGAAACCAGAGTAAAAGTTATTCCTGCAACCCGTTCCCTTGGTGCTAGATGAACGAACGTCTCTCCACATGCTAAGTTCTGAGAGATAATTGTGTGTGAAAGCCGTCCTTCACCTAGCTTGTTGGGAACAGAAAGTTTCTCTTCAGTTGCAAACTCCACTCCATACAATTATATGGGGAGGTACTAGGTCCAAATCGGTTTTACAGTGAAAACTGCAGGAACTTCAAACCGGCACTAGGAAACAGACTGAGAAACCAGAGTAAAAGTTTCTCCTGCAACCCTTTCCCTTTGTGCTAGATAAACGAACGTCTCTCCACATGCTCAGTTCTGAGAGATAAGTGTGTGTGAAAGCCGTCCTTCACCCAGCTTGTTGGGAACATAAAGTTTCTCTTCAGTTGCAAAATCCACTCCATACATATATATGGGGAGGTACTAGCTCCAACTCGGTTTTACAGTGAAAACTGCAGGAACTTCAAACCGGCAGTAGGAAACAGACTGAGAAACCAGAGAAATAGTTTCTCCTGCAACCCGTTCCCTTTGTGCTAGATGAACGAACGTCTCTCCACATGCTCATTTCTGAGAGATAAGTGTGTGTGAAAGCCGTCCTTCACCTAGCTTGTTGGGAACACAAAGTTTCTCTTCAGTTGCAAACTCCACTCCATACATATATATGGGGAGGTACTAGCTCCAAATCGGTTTTACAGTAAAAACTGCAGGAACATCAAACCGGCACTAGGAAACAGACTGAGAAACAGGAGTTAAATTTTCTACTGAAACCCGTTCCATTTGTGCTAGATGAACGAACGTCACTCCACATGCTCAGTTCTGAGAGATAAGTGTGTGTGAAAGCCGTCCTTCAACTAGCTTGTTGGGAACAAAAATTTCTCTTCAGTTGCAAACTCCACTCCATACATATATATGGGGAGGTACTAGCTCCAACACGGATTTACAGTGAAAACTTCAGGAACTTCAAATCTGCACTAGGAAACAGACTGAGAAACCAGAGTAAAAGTTTCTCATGCAAACCGTTCCCATTGTGCTAGATGAACGAACGTCTCTCCACATGCTCAGTTCTGAGAGAAAAGTGTGTGTGAAAGCCGTCCTTCACCTAGCTTGTTGGGAACACAAAGATTCTCTTCAGTTGCAAACGCCACTCCATACATATATATGGGGAGGTACTAGCTCCAACTCGGTTTTACAGTGAAAACTGCAGGAACTTCAAACCGGCACTAGGAAACAGACTGAGAAACCAGAGTAAAAGATTATCCTGCAAACCGTTCCTTTGTGCTAGATGAACGAACGTCTCTCCACATGCTCAGTTCTGAGAGATAAGTGTGTGTGAAAGCCGTCCTTCACCTAGCTTGTTGGGAACACAAAGTTTCTCTTCAGTTGCAAACTCCACTCCATACAAATATATGGGGAAGTACTAGCTCCAGCTCGGTTTTACAGTGAAAACTGCAGGAACTTCAAACCGGCACTAGGAAACAGACTGAGAAACCAGAGTAAAAGATTCTCCTGCAACCCTTTCCCTTTGTGCTAGATAAACGAACGTCTCTCCACATGCTCAGTTCTGAGAGATAAGTGTGTGTGAAAGCCGTCCTTCACCTAGCTTGTTGGGAATACAAAGTTTCTCTTCAGTTGCAAAATCCACTCCATACATATATATGGGGAGGTACTAGCTCCAACTCGGTTTTACAGTAAAAACTGCAGGAACTTCAAACCGGCACTAGGAAACAGACTGAGAAACCGGAGTAAAATTTTCTCCTGAAACCCGTTCCATTTTTGCTAGATGAACGAACGTCACTCCACATGCTCAGTTCTGAGAGATAAGTGTGTGTGAAAGCCGTCCTTCAACCAGCTTGTTGGGAACAAAAAGTTTCTCTTCAGTTGCAAACTCCACTCCATACATATATATGGGGAGGTACTAGCTCCAACTCGGTTTTACAGTGAAAACTGCAGGAACTTCAAACCGGCACTAGGAAACATACTGAGAAACCAGAGAAAAGTTTATCCTGCAACCCGTTCCCTTTGTGCTAGATGAACGAACGTCTCTCCACATGCTCAGTTCTGAGAGATAATTGTGTGTGAAAGCCGTCTTTAACTTAGCTTGTTACGAACACAAAGTTTCTCTTCAGTTGCAAACTCCACTCCATACAAATATATGGGGAGGTACTAGCTCCAACTCGGTTTTACAGTGAAAACTGCAGGAACTTCAAACCGGCACTAGGAAACAGACTGAGAAACCAGAGTAAAATTTTCTCCTGAAACCCGTTCCTTTTGTGCTAGATGAACGAACGTCTCTCCACATTCTCATTTCTGAGAGATAAGTGTGTGTGAAAGCCGTCCTTCACCTAGTTTGTGGGGAACACAAAGTTTCTCTTCATTTGCAAACTCCACTCCATACATATATATGGGGAGGTACTAGCTCCAACTCGGTTTTACAGTGAAAACTGCAGGAACATCATATCGGCACTAGGAAACACACTGAGAAACCAGAGTAAAAGTTTATCATGCAACCCGTTCCCTTTGTGCTAGATGAACGAACGTCTCTCCACATGCTCAGTTCTGAGAGATAAGTGTGTTTGAAAGCCGTCCTTCACCTAGCTTGTTGGGAACACAAAGTTTCTCTTCAGTTGCCAACTCCACTCCATACATATATATGGGGAGGTACTAGCTCCATCTCGGTTTTACAGTGTAAACTGCAGGAACTTCAAACCGGCACTAGGAAACAGACTGAGAAACCAGAGTAAAAGTTTCTCCTGCAAACCGTTCCCTTTGTGCTAGATGAACGAACGTCTCTCCACATGCTCAGTTCTGAGAGATAAGTGTGTGTGAAAGCCGTCCTTCACCTAGCTTGTTGGGAACACAAAGATTCTCTTCAGTGGCAAACTCCACTCCATACATATGTATGGGGAGGTACTAGCTCCAACTCGGTTTTACAGTGAATACTGCAGGAAATTCAAACCGGCACTAGGAAACAGACTGAGAAACCAGAGTAAAAGTTTCTCCTGCAAACCGTTCCCTTTGTGCTAGATGAACGAACGTCTCTCCACATGCTCAGTTCTGAGAGATAAGTGTGTGTGAAAGCCGTCTTTCACCTAGCTTGTTGGGAACACAAAGTTTCTCTTCAGTTGCAAACTCCACTCCATACAAATATATGGGGAGGTACTAGCTCCAACTCGGTTTTACAGTGAAAACTGCAGGAACTTCAAACCGGCACTAGGAAACAGACTGAGAAACCAGAGTAAATGTTTCTCCTCCAACCCTTTCCATTTGTGCTAGATAAACGAACGTCTCTCCACATGCTCAATTCTGAGAGAAAAGTGTGTGTGAAAGCCGTCCTTCATCTAGCTTGTTGGGAACACAAAGTTTCTCTTCAGTTACAAACGCCACTCCATACATATATATGGGGAGGTACTAGCTCCAACTCGGTTTTACAGTGAAAACTGCAGGAACTTCAAACCGGCACTAGGAAACAGACTGAGAAACCAGAGTAAAAGTTATTCCTGCAACCCGTTCCCTTGGTGCTAGATGAACGAACGTCTCTCCACATGCTAAGTTCTGAGAGATAATTGTGTGTGAAAGCCGTCCTTCACCTAGCTTGTTGGGAACAGAAAGTTTCTCTTCAGTTGCAAACTCCACTCCATACAATTATATGGGGAGGTACTAGGTCCAAATCGGTTTTACAGTGAAAACTGCAGGAACTTCAAACCGGCACTAGGAAACAGACTGAGAAACCAGAGTAAAAGTTTCTCCTGCAACCCTTTCCCTTTGTGCTAGATAAACGAACGTCTCTCCACATGCTCAGTTCTGAGAGATAAGTGTGTGTGAAAGCCGTCCTTCACCCAGCTTGTTGGGAACATAAAGTTTCTCTTCAGTTGCAAAATCCACTCCATACATATATATGGGGAGGTACTAGCTCCAACTCGGTTTTACAGTGAAAACTGCAGGAACTTCAAACCGGCAGTAGGAAACAGACTGAGAAACCAGAGAAATAGTTTCTCCTGCAACCCGTTCCCTTTGTGCTAGATGAACGAACGTCTCTCCACATGCTCATTTCTGAGAGATAAGTGTGTGTGAAAGCCGTCCTTCACCTAGCTTGTTGGGAACACAAAGTTTCTCTTCAGTTGCAAACTCCACTCCATACATATATATGGGGAGGTACTAGCTCCAAATCGGTTTTACAGTAAAAACTGCAGGAACATCAAACCGGCACTAGGAAACAGACTGAGAAACAGGAGTTAAATTTTCTACTGAAACCCGTTCCATTTGTGCTAGATGAACGAACGTCACTCCACATGCTCAGTTCTGAGAGATAAGTGTGTGTGAAAGCCGTCCTTCAACTAGCTTGTTGGGAACAAAAATTTCTCTTCAGTTGCAAACTCCACTCCATACATATATATGGGGAGGTACTAGCTCCAACACGGATTTACAGTGAAAACTTCAGGAACTTCAAATCTGCACTAGGAAACAGACTGAGAAACCAGAGTAAAAGTTTCTCATGCAAACCGTTCCCATTGTGCTAGATGAACGAACGTCTCTCCACATGCTCAGTTCTGAGAGAAAAGTGTGTGTGAAAGCCGTCCTTCACCTAGCTTGTTGGGAACACAAAGATTCTCTTCAGTTGCAAACGCCACTCCATACATATATATGGGGAGGTACTAGCTCCAACTCGGTTTTACAGTGAAAACTGCAGGAACTTCAAACCGGCACTAGGAAACAGACTGAGAAACCAGAGTAAAAGATTATCCTGCAAACCGTTCCTTTGTGCTAGATGAACGAACGTCTCTCCACATGCTCAGTTCTGAGAGATAAGTGTGTGTGAAAGCCGTCCTTCACCTAGCTTGTTGGGAACACAAAGTTTCTCTTCAGTTGCAAACTCCACTCCATACAAATATATGGGGAAGTACTAGCTCCAGCTCGGTTTTACAGTGAAAACTGCAGGAACTTCAAACCGGCACTAGGAAACAGACTGAGAAACCAGAGTAAAAGATTCTCCTGCAACCCTTTCCCTTTGTGCTAGATAAACGAACGTCTCTCCACATGCTCAGTTCTGAGAGATAAGTGTGTGTGAAAGCCGTCCTTCACCTAGCTTGTTGGGAATACAAAGTTTCTCTTCAGTTGCAAAATCCACTCCATATATATATATGGGGAGGTACTAGCTCCAACTCGGTTTTACAGTAAAAACTGCAGGAACTTCAAACCGGCACTAGGAAACAGACTGAGAAACCGGAGTAAAATTTTCTCCTGAAACCCGTTCCATTTTTGCTAGATGAACGAACGTCACTCCACATGCTCAGTTCTGAGAGATAAGTGTGTGTGAAAGCCGTCCTTCAACTAGCTTGTTGGGAACAAAAAGTTTCTCTTCAGTTGCAAACTCCACTCCATACATATATATGGGGAGGTACTAGCTCCAACTCGGTTTTACAGTGAAAACTGCAGGAACTTCAAACCGGCACTAGGAAACAGACTGAGAAACCAGAGAAAAGTTTATCCTGCAACCCGTTCCCTTTGTGCTAGATGAACGAACGTCTCTCCACATGCTCAGTTCTGAGAGATAATTGTGTGTGAAAGCCGTCTTTAACTTAGCTTGTTACGAACACAAAGTTTCTCTTCAGTTGCAAACTCCACTCCATACAAATATATGGGGAGGTACTAGCTCCAACTCGGTTTTACAGTGAAAACTGCAGGAACTTCAAACCGGCACTAGGAAACAGACTGAGAAACCAGAGTAAAATTTTCTCCTGAAACCCGTTCCTTTTGTGCTAGATGAACGAACGTCTCTCCACATTCTCATTTCTGAGAGATAAGTGTGTGTGAAAGCCGTCCTTCACCTAGTTTGTGGGGAACACAAAGTTTCTCTTCAGTTGCAAACTCCACTCCATACATATATATGGGGAGGTACTAGCTTCAACTCGGTTTTACAGTGAAAACTGCAGGAACTTCAAACCGGCACTAGGAAACAGACTGAGAAACCAGAGTAAAAGTTTCTCCTGAAACCCGTTCCTTTTGTGCTAGATGAACGAACGTCTCTCCACATGCTCATTTCTGAGAGATAAGTGTGTGTGAAAGCCGTCCTTCACCTAGCTTGTTGGGAACACAAAGTTTCTCTTCAGTTGCAAACTCCACTCCATACATATATATGGGGAGGTACTAGCTCCAACACGGTTTTACAGTGAAAACTTCAGGAACTTCAAACCGGCACTAAGAAACAGACTGAGAAACCAGAGTAAAAGTTTCGCCTGCAACCCGTTCCCTTTGTGCTAGATGAACGAACGTCTCTCCACATGCTCAGTTCTGAGAGATAAGTGTGTGTTAAAGCCGTCCTTCACATAGCTTGTTGGGAACACAAAGATTCTCTTCAGTTGCAAACTCCACTCCATACATATATATGGGGAGGTACTAGCTCCAACTCGGTTTTACAGTGAAAACTGCAGGAACATCAACCCGGCACTAGGAAACACACTGAGAAACCAGAGAAAAAGTTTATCATGCAACCCATTCCCTTTGTGCTAGATGAACGAACGTCTCTCCACATGCTCAGTTCTGAGAGATAAGTGTGTTTGAATGCCGTCCTTCACCTAGCTTGTTGGGAACACAAAGTTTCTCTTCAGTTGCAAACTCCACTCCATACATATATATGGGGAGGTACTAGCTCCAACTCGGTTTTACAGTGAAAACTTCAGGAACTTCAAAACGGCACTAGGAAAAAGACTGAGAAACCAGAGTAAAAGTTTCTCCTGCAACCCGTTCCCTTTGTGCTAGATGAACGAACGTCTCTCCACATGCTCAGTTCTGATAGATAAGTGTGTGTGAAAGCCGTCCTTCACCTAGCTTGCTGGGAACACAAAGTTTCTCTTCAGTTGCAAACGCCACTCCATACATATTTATGGGGAGGTACTAGCTCCATCTCGGTTTTACAGTGAAAACTGCAGGAACTTCAAACCGGCACTTGGAAACAGACTGAGAAACCAGAGTAAAAGTTTCTCCTGCAACCCGTTCCCTTTGTGCTAGATGAACGAACGTCTCTCCACATGCTCAGTTCTGAGAGATAAGTGTGTGTGAAAGCAGTCCTTCACCTAGCTTGTTGGGAACACAAATTTTCTCTTCAGTTGCAAACTCCACTCCATACAAATATATGGGGAGGTACTAGCTCCAACTCGGTTTTACAGTGAAAACTGCAGGAACTTGAAACCGGCACTAGGAAACACACTGAGAAACCAGAGTAAAAGTTTCTCCTGCAACCCGTTCCCTTTGTGCTAGATGAACGAACGTCTCTCCACATGCTCAGTTCTGAGAGATAAGTGTGTGTGAAAACCGTCCTTCACCTAGCTTGTTGGGAACACAAAGTTTCTCTTCAGTTGCAAACTCCACTCCATACATATATATGGGGAGGTACTAGTTCCAACTCGGTTTTACATTGAAAACTGCAGGAATTCAAACCGGCACTAGGAAACAGACTGAGAAACAAGAGTAAAATTTTCTCCTGAAACAAGTTCCATTTGTGCTAGATGAACGAACGTCTCTCCACATGCTCAGTTCTGAGTGATAAGTGTGTGTGAAAGCCGTCCTTCAACTATCTTGTTGGGAACACAAAGTTTCTCTTCAGTTGCAAACTCCACTCCATACATATATATGGGCAGGTACAAGCTCCAACAAGGTTTTACAGTGAAAACTTCAGGAACTTCAAACCGGCACTAGGAAACAGACTGAGAAACCACAGTAAAAGTTTCTCCTGCAACCAGTTCCCTTAGTGCTAGATGAACGAACGTCTCTCCACATGCTCAGTTCTGAGAGATAAGTGTGTGTGAAAGCCGTCCTTCACCTAGCTTGTTGGGAACACAAAGTTTCTCTTCAGTTGCAAACGCCACTCCATACATATATATGGGGAGGTACAAGCTCCATCTCAGTTTTACAGTGAAAACTGCAGAAACTTCAAACCGGCACTAGGAAACAGACTGAGAAACCAGAGTAAAAGTTTCTCCTGCAACCCGTTCCCTTTGTGCTAGATGAACGAACGTCTCTCCACATGCTCAGTTCTCAGAGATAAGTGTGTGTGAAAGCCGTCCTTCAACTAGATTGTTGGGAACACAAAGTTTCTCTTCAGTTGCAATCCCCATTCCATACAAATATATGGGGAGGTTCTAGCTCCAACTCGGTTTTACAGTGAGAAATGCAGGAACTTCAAACCGGCACTAGGAAACAGTCTGAGAAACCAGAGTAAAAGTTTCTCCTGCAACCCGTTCCCTTTGTGCTAGATGAACGAACGTCTCTCCACATGCTCAGTTCTGAGAGATAAGTGTGTGTGAAAGCCTTCCTTCACCTAGCTTGTTGGGAACAGAAAGTTTCTCTTCAGTTGCAAACGCACCTCCATACATATATATGGGGAGGTACTAGCTCCAACTCGGTTTTACAGTGAAAACTGCAGGAACTTCAAACCGGCACTAGGAAACAGACTGAGAAACCAGAGTAAAATTTTCTCCTGAAAACCGTTCTTTTTGTGCTAGATGAACGAACGTCTCTCCACAAGATTATTTCTGAGATATAAGTGTGTGTGAAAGCCGTCCTTCACCTAGCTTGTTGGGAACACAAAGTGTCTCTTCAGTTGCAAACTCCACTCCATACATAGATATGGGGAGGTACTAGCTAAAACACGGTTTTACAGTGAAAACTTCAGGAACTACAAACCGGCACTAAGAAACAGACTGAGAAACCAGAGTAAAAGTTTCTCCTGCAACCCGTTCCCTTTGTGCTAGATGAACGAACGTCTCTCCACATGCTCAGTTCTGAAAGATAAGTGTGTGTGAAAGCCGTCCTTCACCTAGCTTGTTGGGAACACAAAGTTTCTCTTCAGTTGCAAACTCCACTCCATACATATATATGGGGAGGTACTAGCTCCAACTCGGTTTTACAGTGAAAACTGCAGGAACTTCAAACCGGCACTAGGAAACAGACTTAGAGACCAGAGTTAAAGTTTCTCCTTCAATCCGTTCCCTTTGTGCTAGATGAACGAACGTCTCTCCACATGCTCAGTTCTGAGAGATAAGTGTGTGTGAAAGCCGTCCTTCACCTAGCTTGTAGAGAACACAAAGTTTCTCTTCAGCTGCAAACTCCACTCTATACATATATATGAGGAGGTACTAGCTCCAACTCGGTTTTACAGTGAAAACTGCAGGAACATCAAACCGGCACTAGGAAACACACTGAGAAACCAGAGTAAAAGTTTATCATGCAAACCGTTCCCTTTGTGCTAGATGAACGAACGTCTCTCCACATGCTCAGTTCTGAGAGATAAGTGTGTGTGAAAGCCGTCCTTCACATAGCTTGTTGGAAACACAAAGTTTCTCTTCAGTTGCAAACTCCACTCCATACAAATATATGGGGAGGTACTAGCTCCAACACGGTTTTACAGTGTAAACTGCAGGAAGTTCAAACCGGCACTAGGAAACAGACTGAGAAACCAGAGTAAAAGTTTCTCCTGCAAACCGTTCCCTTTGTGCTAGATGAACGAACGTCTCTCCACATGCTAAGTTGTGAGAGATAAGTGTGTGTGAAAGCCGTCCTTCACCTAGCTTGTTGGGAACACAAAGTTTCTCTTCAGTTGCAAACTCCACTCCATACATATATATGGGGAGGTACTAGCTCCAACTCGGTTTTACAGTGAAAACTGCAGGATCTTCAAACCGGAACTAGGAAACAGACTGAGAAACCAGAGTAAAAGTTTCTCCTGCAACCCGTTCCATTTGTGCTAGATGAACGAACGTCTCTCCACATGCTCAGTTCTGAGAGATAAGTGTGTGTGAAAGCCGTACTTCACCTAGCTTGTAGGGAACAGAAAGTTTCTCTTCAGTTGCAAAGCCCACTCCATACAAATATATGGGGAGGTACTAGCTCCAACTCGGTTTTACAGTGAAAACTGCAGGAACTTCAAACCGGCACTAGGAAACAGACTGAGAAACCAGAGTAAAAGTTTCTCCTGCAACCCTTTCCATTTGTGCTAGATAAACGAACGTCTCTCCACATGCTCAGTTCTGAGAGATAAGTGTGTGTGAAAGCCGTACTTCACCTTGCTTGTTGGGAACACAAAGTTTCTCTTCAGTTGCAAAATCCATTCCATACATATATATGGGGAGGTACTAGCTCCAACTCGGTTTTACAGTGAAAAATGCAGGAACTTCAAACGGCACTAGGAAACAGACTGAGAAACCAGAGTAAAAGTTTCTCCTGCAACCCGTTCCCTTTGTGCTAGATGAACGAACGTCTCTCCACATGCTCAGTTCTGAGAGATAATTGTGTGTGAAAGCCGTCCTTCACCTAGCTTGTTGGGAACAGAAAGATTCTCTTCAGTTGCAAACTCCATTCCATACAATTATATGGTGAGGTACTAGGTCCAAATCGGTTTTACAGTGAAAACTGCAGGAACTTCAAACCGGCACTAGGAAACAGACTGAGAAACCAGAGTAAAAGTTTCTCCAGCAACCCTTTCCCTTTGTGCTAGATAAACGAACGTCTCTCCACATGCTCAGTTCTGAGAGATAATTGTGTGTGAAAGCCGTCCTTCACCTAGCTTGTTGAGAACACAAAGTTTCTCTTCAGTTGCAAAATCCACTCCATACATATATATGGGGTGGTACTAGCTCCAACTCGGTTTTACAGTGAAAAGTGCAGGAACTTCAAACCGGCAGTAGGAAACAGACTGAGAAACCAGAGTAAAAGTTTCTCCTGCAACCCGTTCCCTTTGTGCTAGATGAACGAACGTCTCTCCACATGCTCAGTTCTGAGAGATAAGTGTGTGTGAAAGCCGTCCTTCAACTAGCTTGTTGGGAACACAAAGTTTCTCTTCAGTTGCAAACTCCAATCCATACATATATATGGGGAGGTACTAGCTTCAACACGGATTTACAGTGAAAACCTCAGGAACTTCAAACCGGCACTAGGAAACAGACTGAGAAACCAGAGTAAAAGTTTCACAAACAACCCGTTCCCTTTGTGCTAGATGAACGAACGTCTCTCCACATGCTCAGTTCTGAGAGATATTTCTGTGTGAAAGCCGTCCTTCACCTAGCTTGTTGGGAACACAAAGATTCTCTTCAGTTGCAAACGCCACTCCATACATATATATGGGGAGGTACTAGCTCCAACTCGGTTTTACAGTGAAAACTGCAGGAACTTCAAACCGGCACTAGGAAACAGACTGAGAAACCAGAGTAAAATATTCTCCTGCAACCCTTTCCCTTTGTGCTAGATAAACGAACGTCTCTCCACATGCTCATTTCTGAGAGATAAGTGTGTGTGAAAGCCGTCCTTCACCTCGCTTGTTGGGAACACAAAGTTTCTCTTCAGTTGCAAACTCCACTCCATACATATATATGGGGAGGTACTAGCTCCATCACGGTTTTACAGTGAAAACTGCAGGAACTTCAAACCGGCACTAGGAAACAGACTGAGAAACCAGAGTAAACGTTTCTCCTTCAATCCGTTCCCTTTGTGCTAGATGAACGAACGTCTCTCCACATGCTCAGTTCTGAGAGATAAGTGTGTGTGAAAGCCGTCCTTCACCTAGCTTGTGGAGAACACAAAGTTTCTCTTCAGCTGCAAACTCCACTCCATATATATATATGGGGAGGTACTAGCTCCAAATCGGTTTTACAGTGAAAACTGCAGGAACATCAAACCGGAACTAGGAAACACACTGAGAAACCAGAGTAAAAGTTTATCCTGCAACCCGTTCCCTTTGTGCTAGATGAACGAACGTCTCTCCACATGCTCAGTTCTGAGAGATAAGTGTGTGTGAAAGCCGTCCTTCACCTAGCTTGTTGGGAACATAAAGTTTCTCTTCAGTTGCAAACTCCACTCCATACATATATATGGGGAGGTACTAGCTCCAACACGGTTTTACAGTGTAAACTGCAGGAACTTCAAACCGGCACTAGGAAACAGACTGAGAAACCAGAGTAAAAGTTTCTCCTGCAAACCGTTCCCTTTGTGCTAGATGAACGAACGTCTCTCCACATGCTCAGTTCTGAGAGATAAGTGTGTGTGAAAGCCGTCCTTCACCTAGCTTGTTGGGAACACAAAGTTTCTCTTCAGTTGCAAAATCCATTCCATACATATATATGGGGAGGTACTAGCTCCAACTCGGTTTTACAGTGAAAAATGCAGGAACTTCAAACGGCACTAGGAAACAGACTGAGAAACCAGAGTAAAAGTTTCTCCTGAAACCCGTTCCACTTGTGCTAGATGAACGAACGTCACTCCACATGCTCAGTTCTGAGAGATAAGTGTGTGTGAAAGCCGTCCTTCAACTAGCTTGTTGGGAACACAAAGTTTCTCTTCAGTTGCAAACTCCAATCCATACATATATATGGGGAGGTACTAGCTCCAACACGGATTTACAGTGAAAACCTCAGGAACTTCAAACCGGCACTAGGAAACAGTCTGAGAAACCAGAGTAAAAGTTTCTCCTGCAACCCGTTCCCTTTGTGCTAGATGAACGAACGTCTCTCCACATGCTCAGTTCTGAGAGATAAGTGTGTGTGAAAGCCTTCCTTCACCTAGCTTGTTGGGAACAGAAAGTTTCTCTTCAGTTGCAAACGCACCTCCATACATATATATGGGGAGGTACTAGCTCCAACTCGGTTTTACAGTGAAAACTGCAGGAACTTCAAACCGGCACTAGGAAACAGACTGAGAAACCAGAGTAAAATTTTCTCCTGAAAACCGTTCTTTTTGTGCTAGATGAACGAACGTCTCTCCACAAGATTATTTCTGAGATATAAGTGTGTGTGAAAGCCGTCCTTCACCTAGCTTGTTGGGAACACAAAGTGTCTCTTCAGTTGCAAACTCCACTCCATACATAGATATGGGGAGGTACTAGCTAAAACACGGTTTTACAGTGAAAACTTCAGGAACTACAAACCGGCACTAAGAAACAGACTGAGAAACCAGAGTAAAAGTTTCTCCTGCAACCCGTTCCCTTTGTGCTAGATGAACGAACGTCTCTCCACATGCTCAGTTCTGAAAGATAAGTGTGTGTGAAAGCCGTCCTTCACCTAGCTTGTTGGGAACACAAAGTTTCTCTTCAGTTGCAAACTCCACTCCATACATATATATGGGGAGGTACTAGCTCCAACTCGGTTTTACAGTGAAAACTGCAGGAACTTCAAACCGGCACTAGGAAACAGACTTAGAGACCAGAGTTAAAGTTTCTCCTTCAATCCGTTCCCTTTGTGCTAGATGAACGAACGTCTCTCCACATGCTCAGTTCTGAGAGATAAGTGTGTGTGAAAGCCGTCCTTCACCTAGCTTGTAGAGAACACAAAGTTTCTCTTCAGCTGCAAACTCCACTCTATACATATATATGAGGAGGTACTAGCTCCAACTCGGTTTTACAGTGAAAACTGCAGGAACATCAAACCGGCACTAGGAAACACACTGAGAAACCAGAGTAAAAGTTTATCATGCAAACCGTTCCCTTTGTGCTAGATGAACGAACGTCTCTCCACATGCTCAGTTCTGAGAGATAAGTGTGTGTGAAAGCCGTCCTTCACATAGCTTGTTGGAAACACAAAGTTTCTCTTCAGTTGCAAACTCCACTCCATACAAATATATGGGGAGGTACTAGCTCCAACACGGTTTTACAGTGTAAACTGCAGGAAGTTCAAACCGGCACTAGGAAACAGACTGAGAAACCAGAGTAAAAGTTTCTCCTGCAAACCGTTCCCTTTGTGCTAGATGAACGAACGTCTCTCCACATGCTAAGTTGTGAGAGATAAGTGTGTGTGAAAGCCGTCCTTCACCTAGCTTGTTGGGAACACAAAGTTTCTCTTCAGTTGCAAACTCCACTCCATACATATATATGGGGAGGTACTAGCTCCAACTCGGTTTTACAGTGAAAACTGCAGGATCTTCAAACCGGAACTAGGAAACAGACTGAGAAACCAGAGTAAAAGTTTCTCCTGCAACCCGTTCCATTTGTGCTAGATGAACGAACGTCTCTCCACATGCTCAGTTCTGAGAGATAAGTGTGTGTGAAAGCCGTACTTCACCTAGCTTGTAGGGAACAGAAAGTTTCTCTTCAGTTGCAAAGCCCACTCCATACAAATATATGGGGAGGTACTAGCTCCAACTCGGTTTTACAGTGAAAACTGCAGGAACTTCAAACCGGCACTAGGAAACAGACTGAGAAACCAGAGTAAAAGTTTCTCCTGCAACCCTTTCCATTTGTGCTAGATAAACGAACGTCTCTCCACATGCTCAGTTCTGAGAGATAAGTGTGTGTGAAAGCCGTACTTCACCTTGCTTGTTGGGAACACAAAGTTTCTCTTCAGTTGCAAAATCCATTCCATACATATATATGGGGAGGTACTAGCTCCAACTCGGTTTTACAGTGAAAAATGCAGGAACTTCAAACGGCACTAGGAAACAGACTGAGAAACCAGAGTAAAAGTTTCTCCTGCAACCCGTTCCCTTTGTGCTAGATGAACGAACGTCTCTCCACATGCTCAGTTCTGAGAGATAATTGTGTGTGAAAGCCGTCCTTCACCTAGCTTGTTGGGAACAGAAAGATTCTCTTCAGTTGCAAACTCCATTCCATACAATTATATGGTGAGGTACTAGGTCCAAATCGGTTTTACAGTGAAAACTGCAGGAACTTCAAACCGGCACTAGGAAACAGACTGAGAAACCAGAGTAAAAGTTTCTCCAGCAACCCTTTCCCTTTGTGCTAGATAAACGAACGTCTCTCCACATGCTCAGTTCTGAGAGATAATTGTGTGTGAAAGCCGTCCTTCACCTAGCTTGTTGAGAACACAAAGTTTCTCTTCAGTTGCAAAATCCACTCCATACATATATATGGGGTGGTACTAGCTCCAACTCGGTTTTACAGTGAAAAGTGCAGGAACTTCAAACCGGCAGTAGGAAACAGACTGAGAAACCAGAGTAAAAGTTTCTCCTGCAACCCGTTCCCTTTGTGCTAGATGAACGAACGTCTCTCCACATGCTCAGTTCTGAGAGATAAGTGTGTGTGAAAGCCGTCCTTCAACTAGCTTGTTGGGAACACAAAGTTTCTCTTCAGTTGCAAACTCCAATCCATACATATATATGGGGAGGTACTAGCTTCAACACGGATTTACAGTGAAAACCTCAGGAACTTCAAACCGGCACTAGGAAACAGACTGAGAAACCAGAGTAAAAGTTTCACAAACAACCCGTTCCCTTTGTGCTAGATGAACGAACGTCTCTCCACATGCTCAGTTCTGAGAGATATTTCTGTGTGAAAGCCGTCCTTCACCTAGCTTGTTGGGAACACAAAGATTCTCTTCAGTTGCAAACGCCACTCCATACATATATATGGGGAGGTACTAGCTCCAACTCGGTTTTACAGTGAAAACTGCAGGAACTTCAAACCGGCACTAGGAAACAGACTGAGAAACCAGAGTAAAATATTCTCCTGCAACCCTTTCCCTTTGTGCTAGATAAACGAACGTCTCTCCACATGCTCATTTCTGAGAGATAAGTGTGTGTGAAAGCCGTCCTTCACCTCGCTTGTTGGGAACACAAAGTTTCTCTTCAGTTGCAAACTCCACTCCATACATATATATGGGGAGGTACTAGCTCCATCACGGTTTTACAGTGAAAACTGCAGGAACTTCAAACCGGCACTAGGAAACAGACTGAGAAACCAGAGTAAACGTTTCTCCTTCAATCCGTTCCCTTTGTGCTAGATGAACGAACGTCTCTCCACATGCTCAGTTCTGAGAGATAAGTGTGTGTGAAAGCCGTCCTTCACCTAGCTTGTGGAGAACACAAAGTTTCTCTTCAGCTGCAAACTCCACTCCATATATATATATGGGGAGGTACTAGCTCCAAATCGGTTTTACAGTGAAAACTGCAGGAACATCAAACCGGAACTAGGAAACACACTGAGAAACCAGAGTAAAAGTTTATCCTGCAACCCGTTCCCTTTGTGCTAGATGAACGAACGTCTCTCCACATGCTCAGTTCTGAGAGATAAGTGTGTGTGAAAGCCGTCCTTCACCTAGCTTGTTGGGAACATAAAGTTTCTCTTCAGTTGCAAACTCCACTCCATACATATATATGGGGAGGTACTAGCTCCAACACGGTTTTACAGTGTAAACTGCAGGAACTTCAAACCGGCACTAGGAAACAGACTGAGAAACCAGAGTAAAAGTTTCTCCTGCAAACCGTTCCCTTTGTGCTAGATGAACGAACGTCTCTCCACATGCTCAGTTCTGAGAGATAAGTGTGTGTGAAAGCCGTCCTTCACCTAGCTTGTTGGGAACACAAAGTTTCTCTTCAGTTGCAAAATCCATTCCATACATATATATGGGGAGGTACTAGCTCCAACTCGGTTTTACAGTGAAAAATGCAGGAACTTCAAACGGCACTAGGAAACAGACTGAGAAACCAGAGTAAAAGTTTCTCCTGAAACCCGTTCCACTTGTGCTAGATGAACGAACGTCACTCCACATGCTCAGTTCTGAGAGATAAGTGTGTGTGAAAGCCGTCCTTCAACTAGCTTGTTGGGAACACAAAGTTTCTCTTCAGTTGCAAACTCCAATCCATACATATATATGGGGAGGTACTAGCTCCAACACGGATTTACAGTGAAAACCTCAGGAACTTCAAACCGGCACTAGGAAACAGACTGAGAAACCAGAGTAAAAGTTTCACAAGCAACCCGTTCCCTTTGTGCTAGATGAACGAACGTCTCTCCACATGCTCAGTTCTGAGAGATATTTCTGTGTGAAAGCCGTCCTTCACCTAGCTTGTTGGGAACACAAAGATTCTCTACAGTTGCAAACGCCAGTCCATACATATATATGGGGAGGTACTAGCTCCAACTCGGTTTTACAGTGAAAACTGCAGGAACTTCAAACCGGCACTAGGAAACAGACTGAGAAACCAGAGTAAAATATTCTCCTGCAAACCTTTCCCTTTGTGCTAGATAAACGAACGTCTCTCCACATGCTCATTTCTGAGAGATAAGTGTGTGTGAAAGCCGTCCTTCACCTAGCTTGTTGGGAACACAAAGTTTCTCTTCAGTTGCAAACTCCACTCCATACATATATATGGGGAGGTACTAGCTCCAACTCGGTTTTACAGTGAAAACTGCAGGATCTTCAAACCGGCACTAGGAAACAGACTGAGAAACCAGAGTAAACGTTTCTCCTTCAATCCGTTCCCTTTGTGCTAGATGAACGAACGTCTCTCCACATGCTCAGTTCTGAGAGATAAGTGTGTGTGAAAGCCGTCCTTCACCTAGCTTGTAGAGAACACAAAGTTTCTCTTCAGCTGCAAACTCCACTCCATATATATATATGGGGAGGTACTAGCTCCAACACGGTTTTACAGTGTAAACTGCAGGAACTTCAAACCGGCACTAGGAAACAGACTGAGAAACCAGAGTAAAAGTTTCTCCTGCAAACCGTTCCCTTTGTGCTAGATGAACGAACGTATCTCCACATGCTCAGTTCTGAGAGATAAGTGTGTGTGAAAGCCGTCCTTCACCTAGCTTGTTGGGAACACAAAGTTTCTCTTCAGGTGCAAACTCCACTCCATACATATATATGGGGAGGTACTAGCTCCAACTCGGTTTTACAGTGAAAACTGCAGGAACTTCAAACCGGCAGTAGGAAACAGACTGAGAAACCAGAGTAAAAGTTTCTCCTGCAACCCGTTCCCTTTGTGCTAGATGAACGAACGTCTCTCCACATGCTCATTTCTGAGAGATAACTGTGTGTGAAAGCCGTCCTTCATCTTGCTTGTTGGGAACACAAAGTTTCTCTTCAGTTGCAAACCCCACAACATACATATATATGGGGAGGTACTAGCTCCAACTCGGTTTTACAGTTAAAACTGCAGGAACTTCAAACCGGCACTAGGAAACAGACTGAGAAACCAGAGTAAAATTTTCTCCTGAAACCCGTTCCACTTGTGCTAGATGAACGAACGTCACTCCACATGCTCAGTTCTGAGAGATAAGTGTGTGTGAAGCCGTCCTTCAACTAGCTAGTTGGGAACACAAAGTTTCTCTTCAGTTGCAAACTCCACTCCATACATATATATGGGGAGGTACTAGCTCCAACACGGATTTACAGTGAAAACCTCAGGAACTTCAAACCGGCACTAGGAAACAGACTGAGAAACCAGAGTAAAAGTTTCTCCTGCAACCCGTTCCCTTTGTGCTAGATGAACGAACGTCTCTCCACATGCTCAGTTCTGAGAGATATTTCTGTGTGAAAGCCGTCCTTCACCTAGCTTCTTGGGAACACAAAGATTCTCTTCAGTTGCAAACGCCACTCCATACATATATATGGGGAGGTACTAGCTCCAACTCGGTTTTACAGTGAAAACTGCAGGAACTTCAAACCGGCACTAGGAAACAGACTGAGAAACCAGAGTAAAATATTCTCCTGCAACCCTTTCCATTTGTGCTAGATAAACGAACGTCTCTCCACATGCTCAGTTCTGAGAGATAAGTGTGTGTGAAAGCCGTCCTTCACCTAGCTTGTTGGGAACACAAATTTTCTCTTCAGTTGCAAACTCCACTCCATACATATATATGGGTAGGTACTAGCTCCAACTCGGTTTTACAGTGAAAACTGCAGGAACTTCAAACCGGCACTAGGAAACAGACTGAGAAACCAGAGTAAAAGTTTCTCCTGCAAACCATTCCCTTTGTGCTAGATGAACGAACGTCTCTCCACATGCTCAGTTCTGAGAGATAAGTGTGTGTGAAAGCCGTCCTTCACCTAGCTTGTTGGGAACACAAAGTTTTCTTCAGTTGCAAACGCCACTCCATACATATATATGGGGAGGTACTAGCTCAAACTGGTTTTACAGTGAAAACTGCAGGAACTTCAAACCTTCACTAGGAAACAGACTTAGAAACCAGAGTAAAAGTTTCTCCTGCAACTCGTTCCCTTTGTGTTAGATGAACGAACGTCTCTCCACATGCTCAGTACTGAAAGATAATTTTGTGTGAAAGCCTTCCTTCACATAGCTTGTTGGGAACACAAAGTTTCTCTTCAGTTGCAAACACCACTCCATACAAATATATGGGGAGGTATTAGCTCCAACTCGGTTTTACAGTGAAAACTGCAGCAACTTCAAACCGGCACTAGGAAACAGACTGAGAAACCAGAGTAAAAGTTTCTCCAGCAACCCGTTCCCTTTGTGCTAGATGAACGAACGTCTCTCCACATGCTCAGTTCTGAGAGATAAATCTTTTTGAAAGCCGTCCTTCCCTAGCTTGTTGGGAACAAAAAGTTTCTCTTCAGTTGCAAACTCCACTCCATACAAATATATGGGGAAGTACTAGCTCCAACTCGGTTTTACAGTGAAAACTGCAGGAACTTCAAACCGGCACTAGGAAACAGACTGAGAATCCAGAGTAAAATATTCTCCTGCAAAACTTTCCCTTTGTGCTAGATAAACGAACGTCTCTCCACATGCTCAGTTCTGAGAGATAAGTGTGTGTGAAAGCCGTCCTTCACCTAGCTTTTTGGGAACACAAAATTTCTCTTCAGTTGCAAAATCCACTCCATACATATATATGGGGAGGTACTAGTTCCAACTCGGTTTTACAGTGAAAACTGCAGGAACTTCAAACCGGCACTAGGAAACAGACTGAGAAACCAGAGTAAAAGTTTCTCCTGCAACCCTTTCCCTTTGTGCTAGATGAACGAACGTCTCTCCACATGCTCAGATCTGAGAGATAATTGTGTGTGAAAGCCGTCCTTCACCTAGCTTGTTGGGAACACAAAGATTCTCTTCAGTTGCAAACGCCACTCCATACATATATATGGGGAGATACTAGCTCCAACTCGGTTTTACAGTGAAAACTGCAGGAATTTCCAACCGGCACTAGGAAACAGACTTAGAAACCAGAGTAAAATTTTCCCCTGCAACCCGTACCCTTTGTGCTAGATGAACGAACGTCTCTCCACATGCTCAGTACTGAGAGATAATTTTGTGTGAAAGCCTTCCTTCACCTAGCTTGTTGGGAACACAAAGTTTCTCTTCAGTTGCAAACACCACTCCATACAAATATTGGGGAGGTACTAGCTCCAACTCGGTTTTACAGTGAAAACTGCAGGAACTTCAAACCGGCACTAGGAAACAGACTGAGAAACCAGAGTAAAAGTTTCTCCAGCAACCCGTTCCCTTTGTGCTAGATGAACGAACGTCTCTACACATGCTCAGTTCTGAGAGATAAATCTGTGTGAAAGCCGTCCTTCACCTAGCTTGTTGGGAACAAAAAGTTTCTCTTCAGTTGCAAACTCCACTCCATACAAATATATGGGGAAGTACTAGCTCCAACTCGGTTTTACAGTGAAAACTGCAGGAACTTCAAACCGGCACTAGGAAATAGACTGAGAATCCAGAGTATAATATTCTCCTGCAAACCTTTCCTTTTGTGCTAGATAAACGAACGTCTCTCCACATGCTCAGTTCTGAGAGATAAGTGTGTGTGAAAGCCGTCCTTCACCTAGCTTTTTGGGAACACAAAATTTCTCTTCAGTTGCAAAATCCACTCCATTCAAATATATGGGGAGGTACTAGCTCCAAATCGGTTTTACAGTGAAAACTGCAGGAACTTCAAACCGGCACTATGAGACAGACTGAGAAACCAGAGTAAAAGTTTGTCCAGCAACCCTTTCCCTTTGTGCTAGATAAACGAACGTCTCTCCACATGCTCAGTTCTGAGAGATAATTGTGTGTGAAAGCCGTCCTTCACCTAGCTTGTTGGGAACACAAAGTTTCTCTTCAGTTGCAAAATCCACTCCATACATATATATGGGGAGGTACTAGCTCCAACTCGGTTTTACAGTGAAAACTGCAGGAACTTCAAACCGGCAGTAGGAAACAGACTGAGAAACCAGAGTAAAATTTTCTCCTGCAACCCGTTCCCTTTGTGCTAGATGAACGAACGTCTCTCCACATGCTCAGTTCTGAGAGATAATTCTGTGTGAAAGCCGTCCTTCCCTAGCTTGTTGGGAACAGAAAGTTTCTCTTCAGTTGCAAACTCCACTCCATACAAATATATGGGGATGTACTAGCTCCAAATCGGTTTTACAGTGAAAACTGCAGGAAATTCAAACCGGCACTAGGAAACAGACTGAGAAAACAGAGTAAAAGATTCTCCTGCAACCCGTTCCCTTTGTGCTAGATGAACGAACGTCTCTCCACATGCTCAGTTCTGAGGGATAAGTGTGTGTGAAAGCCGTCCTTCAACTAGCTTGTTGTGAACACAAATTTTCTCTTCATTTGCAAACTCCACTCCATACATATATATGTGGAGGTACTAGCTCCAACACGGATTTACAGTGAAAATTTCAGGAACTTCAAACCGGCACTAGGAAACAGACTGAGAAACCAGAGTAAAAGTTTCTCCTGCAAACCGTTCCCTTTGTGCTAGATGAACGAACGTCTCTCCACATGCTCAGTTCTGAGAGATAAGTGTGTGTGAAAGCCGTCCTTCACCTAGCTTGTTGGGAACACAAAGTTTCTCTTCAGTTGCAAAATCCACTCCATACAAGTATATGGGGAGGTACTAGCTCCAACTCGGTTTTACAGTGAAAACTGCAGGAAATTCAAACCGGTACTAGGAAACAGACTGAGAAACCAGAGTAAAAGTTTCTCCTGCAACCCGTTCCCTTTGTGCTAGATGAACGAACGTCTCTCCACATGCTCAGTTCTGAGAGAAAAGTGTGTGTGAAAGCCATCCTTCACCTAGCTTGTTGGGAACACAAAGTTTCTCTTCAATTGCAAACTCCACTCCATACAAATATATGGGGAGGTACTAGCTCCAACTCGGTTTTACAGTGAAAACTGCAGGAACTTCAAACCGGCACTAGGAAACAGACTGAGAAACCAGAGTAAAAGTTTCTCCTGAAACCCCTTCCCTTTGTGCTAGATAAACGAACGTCTCTCCACATGCTCAGTTCTGAGAGATATGTGTGTGTGAAAGCCGTCCTTCACCTAGCTTGTTGGGAACACAAAGTTTCTCTTCAGTTGCCAACGCCACTCCATACATATATATGGGGAGGTACTAGCTCCAACTCGGTTTTACAGTGAAAACTGCAGGAACTTCAAACCGGCACTAGGAAACAGACTTAGAAACCAGAGTAAAAGTTTCTCCTGCAACCCGTTCCGTTTGTGCTAGATGAACGAACGTCTCTACACATGCTCAGTTCTGAGAGATAAGTGTGTGTGAAAGCCTTCCTTCAACTACCTTGCAGGGAACACAAAGTTTCTCTTCAGTTGCAAACGCCACTCCATACCTATTTATGGGGAGGTACTAGCTCCATCTCGGTTTTACAGTGAAAACTGCAGGAACTTCAAACCGGCACTAGGAAACAGACTGAGAAAGCAGAGAAAAAGTTTCTCCTGCAACCCGTTCCCTTTGTGCTAGATGAACGAACGTCTCTCCACATGCTCAGTTCTGAGAGATAATTCTGTATGAAAGCCGTCCTTCACCTAGCTTGTTGGGAACAGAAAGTTTCTCTTCAGTTGCAAACTCCACTCCATACAAATATATGGGGAGGTACTAGCTCCAAATCGGTTTTACAGTGAAAACTGCAGGAACTTCAAACCGGCACTAGGAAACAGACTGAGAAACCAGAGTAAAAGATTCTCCTGCAACCCGTTCCATTTGTGCTAGATGAACGAACGTCTCTCCACATGCTCAGTTCTGAGAGATAAGTGTGTGTGAAAGCCGTCCTTCACCTAGCTTGTTGGGAAGAGAAAGTTTCTCTTCAGTTGCAAACTCCACTCCATACAAATATAATGGGAGGTACTAGCTCCAACTCGGTTTTACAGTGAAAACTGCAGGAAATTCAAACCGGCACTAGGAAACAGACTGAGAATCCAGAGTAAAAGATTCTCCTGCAACCCTTTATATTTTTGCTAGATAAACGAACGTCTCTCCACATGCTCAGTTCTGAGAGATAAGTCTGTGTGAAAGCCGTCCTTCACCTAGCTAGTTGGGAACACAAAGTTTTCTTCAGTTGCAAACGCCACTCCATACATATATATGGGGAGGTACTAGCTCCATCTCGGTTTTACAGTGAAAACTGCAGGAACTTCAAACCGGCACTAGGAAACAGACTGAGAAAGCAGAGAAAAAGTTTCTCCTGCAACCCGTTCCCTTTGTGCTAGATGAACGAAAGTCTCTCCACATGCTCAGTTCTGAGAGATAATTCTGTATGAAAGCCGTCCTTCACCTAGCTTGTTGGGAACAGAAAGTTTCTCTTCAGTTGCAAACTCCACTCCATACAAATATATGGGGAGGTACTAGCTCCAAATCGGTTTTACAGTGAAAACTGCAGGAACTTCAAACCGGCACTAGGAAACAGACTGAGAAACCAGAGTAAAAGATTCTCCTGCAACCCGTTCCATTTGTGCTAGATGAACGAACGTCTCTCCACATGCTCAGTTCTGAGAGATAAGTGTGTGTGAAAGCCGTCCTTCACCTAGCTTGTTGGGAAGAGAAAGTTTCTCTTCAGTTGCAAACTCCACTCCATACAAATATAATGGGAGGCACTAGCTCCAACTCGGTTTTACAGTGAAAACTGCAGGAACTTCAAACCGGCACTAGGAAACAGACTGAGACCCATAGTAAAAGTTTCTCCTGCAACCCGTTCCCTTTGTGCTAGATGAATGAACGTCTCTCCACATGCTCAGTTCTGAGAGATAAGTCTGTGTGAAAGCCGTCCTTCACCTAGCTAGTTGGGAACACAAAGTTTTCTTCAGTTGCAAACGCCACTCCATACATATATATGGGGAGGTACTAGCTCCATCTCGGTTTTACAGTGAAAACTGCAGGAACTTCAAACCTGCACTAGGAAACAGACTGAGAAACCAGAGTAAAAGTTTCTTCTGCAACCCTTTCCATTTGTGCTAGATAAATGAACGTCTCTCCACATGCTCAGTTCTGAGAGATATTTGTGTGTGAAAGCCGCCCTTCACCTAGCTTGTAGGGAACACAAAGTTTCTCTTCATTTGCAAACTCCACTCAATACATATATAAGGGGAAGTACTAGCTCCAACTCGGTTTTACAGTGAAAACTGCAGGAATTTCAAATCGGCACAAGGAAACAGACTGAGAAACCAGAATAAAAGTTTCTCCTGCAACCCGTTCCCTTTGTGCTAGATGAACGAACGTCTCTCCACATGCTCAGTTCTGAGAGATAATTGTGTGTGAGAGCCGTCCTTCACCTAGCTTGTTGGGAACAGAAAGTTTCTCTTCATTTGCAAACTCCACTAAATACAATTATATGGGGAGGTACTAGCTCCAAATCGGTTTTACAGTGAAAACTGCAGGAACTTCAAATCGGCACTAGGAAACAGACTGAGAAACCAGAGTAATTGTTTCTCCTGCAAACCTTTCACATTGTGCAAGATAAACGAACGTCTCTCCACATGCTCAGTTCTGAGAGATAAGTGTGTGTGAAAGCCGTCCTTCACCTAGCTTGTTGGGAACACAAAGTTTCTCTTCAGTTGCAAACTCCACTCCATACAAATATATGGGGAGGTACAAGCTCCAACTCGGTTTTACAGTGAAAACTGCAGGAACTTCAAACCGGCACTAGGAAACAGACTGAGAAACCAGAGTAAAAGTTTCTCCTGCAACCCGTTCCCTTTGTGCTAGATGAACGAACGTCTCTCCACATGCTCAGTTCTGAGAGATATGTGAGTGTGAAAGCCGTCCTTCAACTAGCTTGTTGGGAACACAAAGTTTCTCTTCATTTGCAAACACCACTCCATACATATATATGGGGAGGTACTAGCTCCAACACGAATTTACAGTGAAAACTTCAGGAACATCAAACCGGCACTAGGAAACAGACTGAGAAACCAGAGTAAAAGTTTCTCCTGCAACCCTTTCCCTTTGTGCTAGATGAACGAACGTCTCTACACATGCTCAGTTCTGAGAGATAAGTGTGTATGAAAGCCGTCCTTCACCTAGCTTGTTGGGAACACAAAGTATCTCTTCAGTTGCAAACTCCACTCCATACAAGTATATGGGGAGGTACTAGCTCCAACTCGGTTTTACAGTGAAAACTGCAGGAACTTCAAACCGGAACTAGGAAACAGACTGAGAAACCAGAGTAAAAGTTTCTCCTGCAACCCGTTCCCTTTGTTCTAGATGAACGAACGTCTCTCCACATGCTCATTTCTGAGAGAAAAGTGTGTGTGAAAGCCGTCCTTCACCTAGCTTGTTGGGAACACAAAGTTTCTCTTCAGTTGCAAACGCCACTCCATACATATATATGGGGAGGTACTAGCTCCATCTCGGTTTTAGAGTGAAAACTGCAGGAACTTCAAACCGGCACTAGGAAACAGACTGAGAAACCAGAGTAAAAGTTTCTCCTGCAACCCGTTCCATTTGTGCTAGATGAACGAACGTCTCTCCACATGCTCAGTTCTGAGAGATAATTCTGTGTGAAAGCTGTCCTTTACCTAGCTTGTTGGGAACACAAATTTTCTCTTCAGTTGCAAACTCCACTCCATACAAATATATGGGGAGGTACTAGCTCCAAATCGGTTTTACAGTGAAAACTGCAGGAACTTCAAACCGGCACTAGGAAACAGACTTAGAAACCAGAGTAAAAGTTTCTCCTGCAACCCGTTCCATTTGTGCTAGATGAACGAATGTCTCTCCACATGCTCAGTTCTGAGAGATAAGTGTGTGTGAAAGCCGTCCTTCACCTAGCTTGTTGGGAACACAAAGTTTCTCTTCATTTGCAAACTCCACTCCATACATATATAAGGGGCGGTACTAGCTCCAACTCGGTTTTACAGTGAAAACTGCAGGAACTTCAAACCGGCACTAGGAAACAGACTGAGAAACCAGAGTAAAAGTTTCTCCTGCAACCCGTTCCCTTTGTGCTAGATGAACGAACGTCTCTCCACATGCTCAGTTCTGAGAGATAATTGTGTGTGAAAGCCGTCCTTCACCTAGCTTGTTGGGAACACAAAGTTTCTCTTCAGTTGCAAACTCCACTCCATACAATTATATGGGGAGGTACAAGCTCCAACTCGGTTTTACAGTGAAAACTGCAGGTACTTCAAACCGGCAATAGGAAACAGACTGAGAAACCAGAGTAATAGTTTCTCCTGCAAACCTTTCACTTTGTGCTAGATAAACGAACGTCTCTCCACATGCTCAGTTCTGAGAGATAAGTGTGTGTGAAAGCCGTACTTCACCTAGCTTGTTGGGAACACAAAGTTTCTCTTCAGTTGCAAACTCCACTCCATACAAATATATGGGGAGGTACAAGCTCCAACTCGGTTTTACAGTGAAAATTGCAGGAAATTCAAACCGGCACTAGGAAACATACTGAGAATCCAGAGTAAAAGTTTATCCTGCAACCCGTTCCCTTTGAGCTAGATGAACGAACGTCTCTCCACATGCTCAGTTCTGAGAGAAAAGTGTTTGTGAAAGCCATCCTTCACCTAGCTTGTTGGGAACACAAAGTTTCTCTTCAGTTGCAAATGCAACTACATACATATATATGGGGAAGTACTAGCTCCAACTCGGTTTTACAGTGAAAACTGCAGGAACTTCAAACCGGCACTAGGAAACAGACTGAGAAACCAGAGTAAAAGTTTATCCTGCAACCCATTCCCTTTGTGCTAGATGAACGAACGTCTCTCCACATGCTCAGTTCTGAGAGATAAGTGTGTGTGAAAGCCGTCCTTCACCTAGCTTGTTTGGAACACAAAGTTTCTCTTCAGTTGCAAACTCCACTCCATACATATATATTGGGAGGTAGCAGCTCCAACTCGGTTTTACAGTGAAAACTGCAGGAACTTCAAACCGGCACTAGGAAACAGACTGAGAAACCAGAGTAAAAGTTTCTCCTGCAACACGTTCCCTTTGTGCTAGATGAACGAAAGTCTCTCCACATGCTCAGTTCTGAGAGATAAGTTTGTGTGAAAGCCGTACTTCACCTAGCTTGTAGGGAACACAAAGTTTCTCTTCAGTTGCAAACTCCACTCCATACAAATATATGGGGAGGTACTAGCTCTAACTCGGTTTTACAGTGAAAACTGCAGGAACTTCAAACCGGCACTAGGAAACTCACTGAGAAACCAGAGTAAAAGTTTCTCCTGCAACCCGTTCCCTTTGTGCGAGTTGAACGAACGTCTCTCCACATGCTCAGTTCTGAGAGATAAGTGTGTGTGAAAGCCGTCCTTCACCTAGCTTGCTGGGAACACAAAGTTTCTCTTCAGTTGCAATCTCCACTCCATACATATATATGGGTAGGTACTAGCTCCAACTCGGTTTTACAGTGAAAACTGCAGGAACTTCAAACCGGCACTAGGAAACACACTGAGAATCCAGAGTAAAAGTTTCAACTGCAACCCGTTCCCTTTGTGCTAGATGAACGAAAGTCTCTCCACATGCTCAGTTCTGAGAGATTAGTGTGTGTGAAAGCCGTCCTTCACCTAGCTTGTTGGGAACACAAAGTTTCTCTTCAGTTGCAAACCCCACTCCATACATATATATGGGGAGGTACTAGCTCCAACTCTGTTTTACAGTGAAAACTGCAGGAACTTCAAAACGGCACTAGGAAACAGACTGAGAAACCACAGAAAAGTTTCTCCTGCAACCCGTTCCCTTTGTGCTAGATGAACGAACGTCTCTCCACATGCTAAGTTCTGAGAGAAAAGTGTGTGTGAAAGCCGTCCTTCACCTAGCTTGTTGGGAACACAAAGTTTCTCTTCAGTTGCAAACACCACTACATAAATATATACGGGGAGGTACTAGCTCCAACTCGGATTTACAGTGAAAACTGCAGGAAATTCAAACCGGCAATAGGAAACAGACTGAGAAACCAGAGTAAAAGTTTCTCCTGCAACCCGTTCCCTTTGTGCTAGATGAACGAACGTCTCTCCACATGCTCAGTTCTGAGAGATAAGTGTGTGTGAAAGCCGTCCTTCACCTAACTTGTTGGGAACACAAAGTTTCTCTTCAGTTGCAAACTCCACTCCATACATATATATGGGGAGGTACTAGCTCCAACTCGGTTTTACAGTGAAAACTGCAGGAACTTCAAACCGGCACTAGGAAACAGACTGAGAAACCAGAGTAAAGTTTCCCTGCAACCCGTTCCCTTTGTGCAAGATGAACGAACGTCTCTCCACATGCTCAGTTCTGAGAGATAAGTGTGTTTGAAAGCCGTCCTTCACCTAGCTTGTTGGGAACACAAAGTTTCTCTTCAGTTGCAAACGCCACTCCTTACATATATATGGGGAGGTACTAGCTCCAACTCGGTTTTACAGTGAAAACTGCAGGAAATTCAAACCGGCACTAGGAAACAGACTGAGAATCCAGAGTAAAAGTTTATCCTGCAACCCGTTCCCTTTGAGCTAGATGAACGAACGTCTCTCCACATGCTCAGTTCTGAGAGAAAAGTGTTTGTGAAAGCCATCCTTCACCTAGCTTGTTGGGAACACAAAGGTTCTCTTCAGTTGCAAATGCAACTCCATACATATATATGGGGAAGTACTAGCTCCAACTCGGTTTTACAGTGAAAACTGCAGGAACTTCAAACCGGCACTAGGAAACAGACTGAGAAACCAGAGTAAAAGTTTCTCCTGCAACCCGTTCATTTGTGCTAGATGAACGAACGTCTCTCCACATGCTCAGTTCTGAGAGATAAGTGTGTGTGAAAGCCGTCCTTCACCTAGCTTGTTGGGAACAGAAAGTTTCTCTTCAGTTGCAAACGCCACTCCATACATATATATAGGGTGGTACTGGCTCCAACTCGGTTTCACAGTGAAAACTGCGGAACTTCAAACTGGCACTGGGAAACAGACTGAGAAACCAGAGTAAAGTTTCTCCTGCAAACCGTTCCTTTTTGCTAGATGAACGAAAGTCTCTCCACATGCTCAGTTCTGAGAGATAAGTTTGTGTGAAAGCCGTACTTCACCTAGCTTGTAGGGAACACAAAGTTTCTCTTCAGTTGCAAACTCCACTCCATACAAATATATGGGGAGGTACTAGCTCCAACTCGGTTTTAAAGTGAAAACTGCAGGAACTTCAAACCGGCACTAGGAACCACACTGAGAATCCAGAGTAATAGTTTCAACTGCAAACCTTTCCCTTTGTGCTAGATGAACGAACGTCTCTCCACATGCTAAGTTCTGAGAGATAAGTGTGTGTGAAAGCCGTCCTTCACCTAGCTTGTTGGGAACACAAAGTTTCTCTTCAGTTGCAAACTCCACTACATAAATATATACGGGGAGTTACTAGCTCCAACTCGGTTTTACTGTGAAAACTGCAGGAAATTCAAACCGGCACTAGGAAACAGACTGAGAAACCAGAGTAAAAGTTTCTCCTGCAACCCGTTCCCTTTGTTCTAGATGAACGAACGTCTCTCCACATGCTCAGTTCTGAGAGAAAACTCTGTGTGAAAGCCGTCCTTCACCTAGCTTGTTGGGAACACAAAGTTTCTCTTCAGTTGCAAACCCCACTCCATACATATATATGGGGAGGTACTAGCTCCAACTCGGTTTTACAGTGAAAACTGCAGGAACTTCATACCGGCACTAGGAAACAGACTGAGAAACCAGAGTAAAAGTTTCTCCTGCAACCCGTTCCGTTTGTGCTAGATGAACGAACGTCTCTCCACATGCTCAGTTCTGAGAGATAAGTGTGTGTGAAAGCCGTCCTTCACCTAGATTGTTGGGAACACAAAGTTTCTCTTCAGTTGCAAACGCCACTCCATACATATATATAGGGTGGTACTGGCTCCAACTCGGTTTCACAGTGAAAACTGCGGGAACTTCAAACTGGCACTGGGAAACAGACTGAGAAACCAGAGTAAAGTTTCTCCTGCAAACCGTTCCTTTTTGCTAGATGAACGAAAGTCTCTCCACATGCTCAGTTCTGAGAGAAAAGTTTGTGTGAAAGCCGTCCTTCACCTAGCTTGTAGGGAACACAAAGTTTCTCTTCAGTTGCAAACTCCACTCCATACAAATATATGGGGAGGTACTAGCTCCAACTCTGTTTTACAGTGAAAACTGCAGGAACTTCAAACCGGCACTAGGAAACTCACTGAGAAACCAGAGTAAAAGTTTATCCTGCAACCCGTTCCCCTTATGCGAGATGAACGAACGTCTCTCCACATGCTCAGTTCTGAGAGATAATTGTGTGTGAAAGCCGTCCTTCACCTAGCTTGTTGGGAACACAAAGTTTCCCTTCAGTTGCAATCTCCACTCCATACATATATATGGGTACGTACTAGCTCCAACTCGGTTTTAAAGTGAAAACTGCAGGAACTTCAAACCGGCACTAGGAACCACACTGAGAATCCAGAGTAATAGTTTCAACTGCAAACCGTTCCCTTTGTGCTAGATGAACGAACGTCTCTCCACATGCTAAGTTCTGAGAGATAAGTGTGTGTGAAAGCCGTCCTTCACCTAGCTTGTTGGGAACACAAAGTTTCTCTTCAGTTGCAAACTCCACTACATAAATATATACGGGGAGTTACTAGCTCCAACTCGGTTTTACTGTGAAAACTGCAGGAAATTCAAACCGGCACTAGGAAACAGACTGAGAAACCAGAGTAAAAGTTTCTCCTGCAACCCGTTCCCTTTGTTCTAGATGAACGAACGTCTCTCCACATGCTCAGTTCTGAGAGAAAACTGTGTGTGAAAGCCGTCCTTCACCTAGCTTGTTGGGAACACAAAGTTTCTCTTCAGTTGCAAACGCCACTCCATACATATATATGGGGAGGTACTAGCTCCAACTCGGTTTTACAGTGAAAACTGCAGGAACTTCATACCGGCACTAGGAAACAGACTGAGAAACCAGAGTAAAAGTTTCTCCTGCAACCCGTTCCGTTTGTGCTAGATGAACGAACGTCTCTCCACATGCTCAGTTCTGAGAGATAAGTGTGTGTGAAAGCCGTCCTTCACCTAGATTGTTGGGAACACAAAGTTTCTCTTCAGTTGCAAACGCCACTCCATACATATATATAGGGTGGTACTGGCTCCAACTCGGTTTCACAGTGAAAACTGCGGGAACTTCAAACTGGCACTGGGAAACAGACTGAGAAACCAGAGTAAAGTTTCTCCTGCAAACCGTTCCTTTTTGCTAGATGAACGAAAGTCTCTCCACATGCTCAGTTCTGAGAGAAAAGTTTGTGTGAAAGCCGTCCTTCACCTAGCTTGTAGGGAACACAAAGTTTCTCTTCAGTTGCAAACTCCACTCCATACAAATATATGGGGAGGTACTAGCTCCAACTCTGTTTTACACTGAAAACTGCAGGAACTTCAAACCGGCACTAGGAAACTCACTGAGAAACCAGAGTAAAAGTTTATCCTGCAACCCGTTCCCCTTATGCGAGATGAACGAACGTCTCTCCACATGCTCAGTTCTGAGAGATAATTGTGTGTGAAAGCCGTCCTTCACCTAGCTTGTTGGGAACACAAAGTTTCCCTTCAGTTGCAATCTCCACTCCATACATATATATGGGTACGTACTAGCTCCAACTCGGTTTTAAAGTGAAAACTGCAGGAACTTCAAACCGGCACTAGGAACCACACTGAGAATCCAGAGTAATAGTTTCAACTGCAAACCGTTCCCTTTGTGCTAGATGAACGAACGTCTCTCCACATGCTAAGTTCTGAGAGATAAGTGTGTGTGAAAGCCGTCCTTCACCTAGCTTGTTGGGAACACAAAGTTTCTCTTCAGTTGCAAACTCCACTACATAAATATATACGGGGAGTTACTAGCTCCAACTCGGTTTTACTGTGAAAACTGCAGGAAATTCAAACCGGCACTAGGAAACAGACTGAGAAACCAGAGTAAAAGTTTCTCCTGCAACCCGTTCCCTTTGTTCTAGATGAACGAACGTCTCTCCACATGCTCAGTTCTGAGAGAAAACTGTGTGTGAAAGCCGTCCTTCACCTAGCTTGTTGGGAACACAAAGTTTCTCTTCAGTTGCAAACGCCACTCCATACATATATATGGGGAGGTACTAGCTCCAACTCGGTTTTACAGTGAAAACTGCAGGAACTTCATACCGGCACTAGGAAACAGACTGAGAAACCAGAGTAAAAGTTTCTCCTGCAACCCGTTCCGTTTGTGCTAGATGAACGAACGTCTCTCCACATGCTCAGTTCTGAGAGATAAGTGTGTGTGAAAGCCGTCCTTCACCTAGCTTGCAGGGAACACAAAGTTTCTCTTCAGTTGCAAACGCCACTCCATACAAATTTATGGGGAGGTACTAGCTCCATCTCGGTTTTACAGTGAAAACTGCAGGAACTTCAAACCGGCACTAGGAAACAGACTGAGAAAGCAGAGAAAAAGTTTCTCCTGCCACCCGTTCACTTTGTGCTAGATGAACGAACGTCTCTCCACATGCTCAGTTCTGAGAGATAATTCTGTGTGAAAGCCGTCCTTCACCAATCTTGTTGGGAACAGAAAGTTTCTCTTCAGTTGCAAACTCCACTCAATACAAATATATGGGTAGGTACTAGCTCCAACTCGGTTTAACAGTGAAAACTGCAGGAACTTCAAACCAGCACTAGGAAACAGACTGAGAAACCAGAGTAAAAGTTTCTCCTGCAACCCTTTCAATTTGTGCTCGATAAACGAACGTCTCTCCACATGCTCAGTTCTGAGAGATAAGTCTGTGTGAAATCCGTCCTTCACCTAGCTATTTGGGAACACAAAGTTTCTCTTCAGTTGCAAACGCCACTCCATACATATATATGGGGAGGTACTAGCTCCAACTCGGTTTTAGAGTGAAAACTGCAGGAACTTCAAACCGGCACTAGGAAACAGACTGAGAAACCAGAGTAAAAGTTTCTCCTGCAACCCGTTCCCTTTGTGCTAGATGAACGAACGTCTCTCCACATGCTCAGTTCTGAGAGATAATTCTGTGTGAAAGCTGTCCTTTACCTAGCTTGTTGGGAACACAAATTTTCTCTTCAGTTGCAAACTCCACTCCATACAAATATATGGGGAGGTACTAGCTCCAAATCGGTTTTACAGTGAAAACTGCAGGAACTTCAAACCGGCACTAGGAAACAGACTGAGAAACCAGAGTAAAAGTTTCTCCTGCAACCCGTTCCATTTGTGCTAGATGAACGAACGTCTCTCCACATGCTCAGTTCTGAGAGATAAGTGTGTGTGAAAGCCGTCCTTCACCTAGCTTGTTGGGAACACAAAGTTTCTCTTCATTTGCAAACTCCACTCCATACATATATAAGGGGCGGTACTAGCTCCAACTCGGTTTTACAGTGAAAACTGCAGGAACTTCAAACCGGCACTAGGAAACAGACTGAGAAACCAGAGTAAAAGTTTCTCCTGCAACCCGTTCCCTTTGTGCTAGATGAACGAACGTCTCTCCACATGCTCAGTTCTGAGAGATAATTGTGTGTGAAAGCCGTCCTTCACCTAGCTTGTTGGGAACACAAAGTTTCTCTTCAGTTGCAAACTCCACTCCATACAATTATATGGGGAGGTACAAGCTCCAACTCGGTTTTACAGTGAAAACTGCAGGAACTTCAAACCGGCACTAGGAAACAGACTGAGAAACCAGAGTAATAGTTTCTCCTGCAAACCTTTCACTTTGTGCTAGATAAACGAACGTCTCTCCACATGCTCAGTTCTGAGAGATAAGTGTGTGTGAAAGCCGTACTTCACCTAGCTTGTTGGGAACACAAAGTTTCTCTTCAGTTGCAAACTCCACTCCATACAAATATATGGGGAGGTACAAGCTCCAACTCGGTTTTACAGTGAAAATTGCAGGAAATTCAAACCGGCACTAGGAAACAGACTGAGAATCCAGAGTAAAAGTTTATCCTGCAACCCGTTCCCTTTGAGCTAGATGAACGAACGTCTCTCCACATGCTCAGTTCTGAGAGCAAAGTGTTTGTGAAAGCCATCCTTCACCTAGCTTGTTGGGAACACAAAGGTTCTCTTCAGTTGCAAATGCAACTCCATACATATATATGGGGAAGTACTAGCTCCAACTCGGTTTTACAGTGAAAACTGCAGGAAATTCAAACCGGCACTAGGAAACAGACTGAGAAACCAGAGTAAAAGTTTATCCTGCAACCCATTCCCTTTGTGCTAGATGAACGAACGTCTCTCCACATGCTCAGTTCTGAGAGATAAGTGTGTGTGAAAGCCGTCCTTCACCTAGCTTGTTTGGAACACAAAGTTTCTCTTCAGTTGCAAACTCCACTCCATACATATATATTGGGAGGTAGTAGCTCCAACTCGGTTTTACAGTGAAAACTGCAGGAACTTCAAACCGGCACTAGGAAACAGACTGAGAAACCAGAGTAAAAGTTTCTCCTGCAACCCGTTCCGTTTGTGCTAGATGAACGAACGTCTCTCCACATGCTCAGTTCTGAGAGATAAGTGTGTGTGAAAGCCGTCCTTCACCTAGCTTGCAGGGAACACAAAGTTTCTCTTCAGTTGCAAACGCCACTCCATACAAATTTATGGGGAGGTACTAGCTCCATCTCGGTTTTACAGTGAAAACTGCAGGAACTTCAAACCGGCACTAGGAAACAGACTGAGAAAGCAGAGAAAAAGTTTCTCCTGCCACCCGTTCACTTTGTGCTAGATGAACGAACGTCTCTCCACATGCTCAGTTCTGAGAGATAATTCTGTGTGAAAGCCGTCCTTCACCAATCTTGTTGGGAACAGAAAGTTTCTCTTCAGTTGCAAACTCCACTCAATACAAATATATGGGTAGGTACTAGCTCCAACTCGGTTTAACAGTGAAAACTGCAGGAACTTCAAACCAGCACTAGGAAACAGACTGAGAAACCAGAGTAAAAGTTTCTCCTGCAACCCTTTCAATTTGTGCTCGATAAACGAACGTCTCTCCACATGCTCAGTTCTGAGAGATAAGTCTGTGTGAAATCCGTCCTTCACCTAGCTATTTGGGAACACAAAGTTTCTCTTCAGTTGCAAACGCCACTCCATACATATATATGGGGAGGTACTAGCTCCAACTCGGTTTTAGAGTGAAAACTGCAGGAACTTCAAACCGGCACTAGGAAACAGACTGAGAAACCAGAGTAAAAGTTTCTCCTGCAACCCGTTCCCTTTGTGCTAGATGAACGAACGTCTCTCCACATGCTCAGTTCTGAGAGATAATTCTGTGTGAAAGCTGTCCTTTACCTAGCTTGTTGGGAACACAAATTTTCCCTTCAGTTGCAAACTCCACTCCATACAAATATATGGGGAGGTACTAGCTCCAAATCGGTTTTACAGTGAAAACTGCAGGAACTTCAAACCGGCACTAGGAAACAGACTGAGAAACCAGAGTAAAAGTTTCTCCTGCAACCCGTTCCATTTGTGCTAGATGAACGAACGTCTCTCCACATGCTCAGTTCTGAGAGATAAGTGTGTGTGAAAGCCGTCCTTCACCTAGCTTGTTGGGAACACAAAGTTTCTCTTCATTTGCAAACTCCAATCCATACATATATAAGGGGCGGTACTAGCTCCAACTCGGTTTTACAGTGAAAACTGCAGGAACTTCAAACCGGCACTAGGAAACAGACTGAGAAACCAGAGTAAAAGTTTCTCCTGCAACCCGTTCCCTTTGTGCTAGATGAACGAACGTCTCTCCACATGCTCAGTTCTGAGAGATAATTGTGTGTGAAAGCCGTCCTTCACCTAGCTTGTTGGGAACACAAAGTTTCTCTTCAGTTGCAAACTCCACTCCATACAATTATATGGGGAGGTACAAGCTCCAACTTGGTTTTACAGTGAAAACTGCAGGAACTTCAAACCGGCACTAGGAAACAGACTGAGAAACCAGAGTAATAGTTTCTCCTGCAAACCTTTCAATTTGTGCTAGATAAACGAACGTCTCTCCACATGCTCAGTTCTGAGAGATAAGTGTGTGTGAAAGCCGTACTTCACCTAGCTTGTTGGGAACACAAAGTTTCTCTTCAGTTGCAAACTCCACTCCATACAAATATATGGGGAGGTACAAGCTCCAACTCGGTTTTACAGTGAAAATTGCAGGAAATTCAAACCGGCACTAGGAAACAGACTGAGAATCCAGAGTAAAAGTTTATCCTGCAACCCGTTCCCTTTGAGCTAGATGAACGAACGTCTCTCCACATGCTCAGTTCTGAGAGCAAAGTGTTTGTGAAAGCCATCCTTCACCTAGCTTGTTGGGAACACAAAGGTTCTCTTCAGTTGCAAATGCAACTCCATACATATATATGGGGAAGTACTAGCTCCAACTCGGTTTTACAGTGAAAACTGCAGGAAATTCAAACCGGCACTAGGAAACAGACTGAGAAACCAGAGTAAAAGTTTATCCTGCAACCCATTCCCTTTGTGCTAGATGAACGAACGTCTCTCCACATGCTCAGTTCTGAGAGATAAGTGTGTGTGAAAGCCGTCCTTCACCTAGCTTGTTTGGAACACAAAGTTTCTCTTCAGTTGCAAACTCCACTCCATACATATATATTGGGAGGTAGTAGCTCCAACTCGGTTTTACAGTGAAAACTGCAGGAACTTCAAACCGGCACTAGGAAACAGACTGAGAAACCAGAGTAAAAGTTTCTCCTGCAACCCGTTCCCTTTGTGCTAGATGAACGAACGTCTCTCCACATGCTCAGTTCTGAGAGATAAGTTTGTGTGAAAGCCGTCCTTCACCTAGCTTGTAGGGAACACAAAGTTTCTCTTCAGTTGCAAACTCCACTCCATACAAATATATGGGGAGGTACTAGCTCCAACTCGGTTTTACAGTGAAAACTGCAGGAACTTCAAACCGGCACTAGGAAACTCACTGAGAAACCAGAGTAAAAGTTTATCCTGCAACCCGTTCCCTTTGTGCGAGTTGAACGAACGTCTCTCCACATGCTCAGTTCTGAGAGATAAGTGTGTGTGAAAGCCGTCCTTCACCTAGCTTGCTGGGAACACAAAGTTTCTCTTCAGTTGCAATCTCCACTCCATACATATATATGGGTAGGTACTAGCTCCAACTCGGTTTTACAGTGAAAACTGCAGGAACTTCAAACCGGCACTAGGAAACACACTGAGAATCCAGAGTAAAAGTTTCAACTGCAACCCGTTCCCTTTGTGCTAGATGAACGAAAGTCTCTCCACATGCTCAGTTCTGAGAGATAAGTGTGTGTGAAAGCCGTCCTTCTCCTAGCTTGTTGGGAACACAAAGTTTCTCTTCAGTTGCAAACCCCACTCCATACATATATATGGGGAGGTACTAGCTCCAAATCTGTTTTACAGTGAAAACTGCAGGAACTTCAAAACGGCACTAGGAAACAGACTGAGAAACCACAGAAAAGTTTCTCCTGCAACCCGTTCCCTTTGTGCTAGATGAACGAACGTCTCTCCACATGCTAAGTTCTGAGAGAAAAGTGTGTTTGAAAGCCGTCCTTCACCTAGCTTGTTGGGAACACAAAGTTTCTCTTCAGTTGGAAACTCCACTACATAAATATATACGGGGAGGTACTAGCTCCAACTCCGATTTACAGTGAAAACTGCAGGAAATTCAAACCGGCAATAGGAAATAGACTGAGAAACCAGAGTAAAAGTTTCTCCTGCAACCCGTTCCCTTTGTGCTAGATGAACGAACGTCTCTCCACATGCTCAGTTCTGAGAGATAAGTGTGTTTGAAAGCCGTCCTTCACCTAACTTGTTGGGAACACAAAGTTTCTCTTCAGTTGCAAACTCCACTCCATACATATATATGGGGAGGTACTAGCTCCAACTCGGTTTTACAGTGAAAACTGCAGGAACTTCAAACCGGCACTAGGAAACAGACTGAGAAACCAGAGTAAAATTTCCCTGCAACCCGTTCCCTTTGTGCAAGATGAACGAACGTCTCTCCACATGCTCAGTTCTGAGAGATAAGTGTGTGTGAAAGCCGTCCTTCACCTAGCTTGTTGGGAACACAAAGTTTCTCTTCAGTTGAAAACGCCACTCCTTACATATATATGGGGAGGTACTAGCTCCAACTCGGTTTTACAGTGAAAACTGCAGGAAATTCAAACCGGCACTAGGAAACAGACTGAGAATCCAGAGTAAAAGTTTATCCTGCAACCCGTTCCCTTTGAGCTAGATGAACGAACGTCTCTCCACATGCTCAGTTCTGAGAGAAAAGTGTTTGTGAAAGCCATCCTTCACCTAGCTTGTTGGGAACACAAAGGTTCTCTTCAGTTGCAAATGCAACTCCATACATATATATGGGGAAGTACTAGCTCCAACTCGGTTTTACAGTGAAAACTGCAGGAACTTCAAACCGGCACTAGGAAACAGACTGAGAAACCAGAGTAAAAGTTTCTCCTGCAACCCATTCCCTTTGTGCTAGATGAACGAATGTCTCTCCACGTGCTCAGTTCTGAGAGATAAGTGTGTGTGAAAGCCGTCCTTCACCTAGCTTGTTTGGAACACAAAGTTTCTCTTCAGTTGCAAACTCCACTCCATACATATATATGGGGTTGTAGTAGCTCCAACTCGGTTTTACAGTGAAAACTGCAGGAACTTCAAACCGGCACTAGGAAACAGACTGAGAAACCAGAGTAAAAGTTTCTCCTGCAAACCCGTTCCCTTTGTGCTAGATGAACGAACGTCTCTCCACATGCTCAGTTCTGAGAGATAAGTGTGTGTGAAAGCCGTCCTTCACCTAGCTTGTTGGGAACACAAAGTTTCTCTTCAGTTGCAAACGCCACTCCATACATATATATAGGGTGGTACTGGCTCCAACTCGGTTTTACAGTGAAAACTGCGGGAACTTCAAACTGGCACTGGGAAACAGACTGAGAAACCAGAGTAAAGTTTCTCCTGCAACCCGTTCCTTTTTGCTAGATGAACGAACGTCTCTCCACATGCTCAGTTCTGAGAGAAAAGTTTGTGTGAAAGCCGTCCTTCACCTAGCTTGTAGGGAACACAAAGTTTCTCTTCAGTTGCAAACTCCACTCCATACAAATATATGGGGAGGTACTAGCTCCAACTCTGTTTTACAGTGAAAACTGCAGGAACTTCAAACCGGCACTAGGAAACTCACTGAGAAACCAGAGTAAAAGTTTATCCTGCAACCCGTTCCCCTTATGCGAGATGAACGAACGTCTCTCCACATGCTCAGTTCTGAGAGATAAGTTTGTGTGAAAGCCGTCCTTCACCTAGCTTGTTGGGAACACAAAGTTTCCCTTCAGTTGCAATCTCCACTCCATACATATATATGGGTAGGTACTAGCTCCAACTCGGTTTTACAGTGAAAACTGCAGGAACTTCAAACCGGCACTAGGAACCACACTGAGAATCCAGAGTAATAGTTTCAACTGCAACCCGTTCCCTTTGTGCTAGATGAACGAACGTCTCTCCACATGCTAAGTTCTGAGAGATAAGTGTGTGTGAAAGCCGTCCTTCACCTAGCTTGTTGGGAACACAAAGTTTCTCTTCAGTTGCAAATTCCACTACATAAATATATACTGGGAGTTACAAGCTCCAACTCGGTTTTACAGTGAAAACTGCAGGAAATTCAAACCGGCACTAGGAAACAGACTGAGAAACCAGAGTAAAAGTTTCACCTGCAAACCGTTCCCTTTGGGCTAGATGAACGAACGTCTCTCCACATGCTCATTTCTGAGAGATAAGTGTGTGTGAAAGCCGTCCTTCACCTAGGTTGTTGGGAACACAAAGTTTCTCTTCAGTTGCAGACTCCACTCCATACATATCTATGGGGAGGTACTAGCTGCAACTCGGTTTTACAGTGAAAACTGCAGGAACTTCAAACCGGCACTAGGAAACAGACTGAGAAACCAGAGTAAAGTTTCCCTGCAACCCGTTCCATTTGTGCAAGATGAACGAACGTCTCTCCACATGCTCAGTTCTGAGAGATAAGTGTGTGTGAAAGCCGTCCTTCACCTAGCTTGTTGGGAACACAAAGTTTCTCTTCAGTTGCAAACGCCACTCCTTTCATATATATGGGGAGGTACTAGTTCCAACTCGGTTTTACAGTGAAAACTGCAGGAACTTCAAAACGGCACTAGGAATCAGACTGAGAAACCAGAGTAAAAGTTTCTCCTGCAAACAGTTCCCTTTGTGCTAGATGAACGAACGTCTCTCCAAATGCTCAGTTCTGAGAGATAAGTGTGTGTGAAAGCCGTCCTTCACCTAGCTTGTAGGGAACACAAAGTTTCTCTTCAGTTGCAAACTCCACTGCATACATATATATGGGGAGGTACTAGCTCCAACTCGGTTTTACAGTGAAAACTGCAGGAAATTCAAACCATCACTAGGAAACTCACTGAGAAACCAGAGTAAAAGTTTATCCTGCAACCCGTTCCCTTTGTGCGAGATGAACGAACGTCTCTCCACATGCTCAGTTCTGAGAGATAATTGTGTGTGAAAGCCGTCCTTCACCTACCTTGTTGGGAACACAAAGTTTCTCTTCAGTTGCAATCTCCACTCCATACATATATATGGGTAGGTACTAGCTCCAACTCCGTTTTGCAGTGAAAACTGCAGGAACTTCAAACCGGCACTTGGAAACAGACTGTGAATCCAGAGTAAAAGTTTCTACTGCAACCCGTTCCTTTGTGCTAGATGAACGAACGTCTCTCCACATGCTCAATTCTGAGAGATAAGTGTGTGTGAAAGCCGTCTTTCACCTAGCTTGTTGGGAACACAAAGTTTCTCTTCAGTTGCAAACTCCACTACATAAATATATACGGGGAAGTACTAGCTCCAACTCGGTTTTACAGTGAAAACTGCAGGAAATTCAAACCGGCACTAGGAAACAGACTGAGAAACCAGAGTAAAAGTTTCTCCTGCAACCCGTTCCCTTTGTGCTAGATGAACGAACGTCTCTCCACATTCTCAGTTCTGGAGATAAGTGTGTGTGAAAGCCGTCCTTCACCTAGCTTGTTGGGAACAAAAAGTTCTCTTCAGTTGCAAACTCCACTCCATACATATATATGGGGAGGTACTAGCTCCAACTCGGTTTTACAGTGAAAACTGCAGGAACTTCAAACCGGCACTAGGAAACAGACTGAGAAACCAGAGTAAAATTTTATCCTGCAACCCATTCCCTTTGTGCTAGATGAACGAACGTCTCTCCACATGCTCAGTTCTGAGAGATAAGTGTGTGTGAAAGCCGTCCTTCACCTAGCTTGTTGGGAACACAAAGTTTCTCTTCAGTTGCAAACTCCACTCCATACATATATATTGGGAGGTAGTAGCTCCAACTCGGTTTTACAGTGAAAACTGCAGGAACTTCAAACCGGCACTAGGAAACAGACTGAGAAACCAGAGTAAAAGTTTCTCCTGCAACCCGTTCCCTTTGTGCTAGATGAACGAACGTCTCTCCACATGCTCAGTTCTGAGAGATAAGTTTGTGTGAAAGCCGTCCTTCACCTAGCTTGTAGGGAACACAAAGTTTCTCTTCAGTTGCAAACTCCACTCCATACAAATATATGGGGAGGTACTAGCTCCAACTCGGTTTTACAGTGAAAACTGCAGGAACTTCAAACCGGCACTAGGAAACTCACTGAGAAACCAGAGTAAAAGTTTCTCCTGCAACCCGTTCCCTTTGTGCGAGTTGAACGAACGTCTCTCCACATGCTCAGTTCTGAGAGATAAGTGTGTGTGAAAGCCGTCCTTCACCTAGCTTGCTGGGAACACAAAGTTTCTCTTCAGTTGCAATCTCCACTCCATACATATATATGGGTAGGTACTAGCTCCAACTCGGTTTTACAGTGAAAACTGCAGGAACTTCAAACCGGCACTAGGAAACACACTGAGAATCCAGAGTAAAAGTTTCAACTGCAACCCGTTCCCTTTGTGCTAGATGAACGAAAGTCTCTCCACATGCTCAGTTCTGAGAGATAAGTGTGTGTGAAAGCCGTCCTTCACCTAGCTTGTTGGGAACACAAAGTTTCTCTTCAGTTGCAAACCCCACTCCATACATATATATGGGGAGGTACAAGCTCCAACTCTATTTTACAGTGAAAACTGCAGGAACTTCAAAACGGCACTAGGAAACAGACTGAGAAACCACAGAAAAGTTTCTCCTGCAACCCGTTCCCTTTGTGCTAGATGAACGAACGTCTCTCCACATGCTAAGTTCTGAGAGAAAAGTGTGTGTGAAAGCCGTCCTTCACCTAGCTTGTTGGGAACACAAAGTTTCTCTTCAGTTGGAAACTCCACTACATAAATATATACGGGGAGGTACTAGCTCCAACTCGGATTTACAGTGAAAACTGCAGGAAATTCAAACCGGCAATAGGAAACAGACTGAGAAACCAGAGTAAAAGTTTCTCCTGCAACCCGTTCCCTTTGTGCTAGATGAACGAACGTCTCTCCACATGCTCAGTTCTGAGAGATAAGTGTGTGTGAAAGCCGTCCTTCACCTAACTTGTTGGGAACACAAAGTTTCTCTTCAGTTGCAAACTCCACTCCATACATATATATGGGGAGGTACTAGCTCCAACTCGGTTTTACAGTGAAAACTGCAGGAACTTCAAACCGGCACTAGGAAACAGACTGAAAAACCAGAGTAAAGTTTCCCTGCAACCCGTTCCCTTTGTGCAAGATGAACGAACGTCTCTCCACATGCTCAGTTCTGAGAGATAAGTGTGTGTGAAAGCCGTCCTTCACCTAGCTTGTTGGGAACACAAAGTTTCTCTTCAGTTGCAAACGCCACTCCTTACATATATATGGGGAGGTACTAGCTCCAACTCGGTTTTACAGTGAAAACTGCAGGAAATTCAAACCGGCACTAGGAAACAGACTGAGAATCCAGAGTAAAAGTTTATCCTGCAACCCGTTCCCTTTGAGCTAGATGAACGAACGTCTCTCCACATGCTCAGTTCTGAGAGAAAAGTGTTTGTGAAAGCCATCCTTCACCTAGCTTGTTGGGAACACAAAGGTTCTCTTCAGTTGCAAATGCAACTCCATACATATATATGGGGAAGTACTAGCTCCAACTCGGTTTTACAGTGAAAACTGCAGGAACTTCAAACCGGCACTAGGAAACAGACTGAGAAACCAGAGTAAAAGTTTCTCCTGCAACCCATTCCCTTTGTGCTAGATGAACGAATGTCTCTCCACGTGCTCAGTTCTGAGAGATAAGTGTGTGTGAAAGCCGTCCTTCACCTAGCTTGTTTGGAACACAAAGTTTCTCTTCAGTTGCAAACTCCACTCCATACATATATATGGGGTGGTAGTAGCTCCAACTCGGTTTTACAGTGAAAACTGCAGGAACTTCAAACCGGCACTAGGAAACAGACTGAGAAACCAGAGTAAAAGTTTCTCCTGCAACCCGTTCCCTTTGTGCTAGATGAACGAACGTCTCTCCACATGCTCAGTTCTGAGAGATAAGTGTGTGTGAAAGCCGTCCTTCACCTAGCTTGTTGGGAACACAAAGTTTCTCTTCAGTTGCAAACGCCACTCCATACATATATATAGGGTGGTACTGGCTCCAACTCGGTTTTACAGTGAAAACTGCGGGAACTTCAAACTGGCACTGGGAAACAGACTGAGAAACCAGAGTAAAGTTTCTCCTGCAACCCGTTCCTTTTTGCTAGATGAACGAACGTCTCTCCACATGCTCAGTTCTGAGAGAAAAGTTTGTGTGAAAGCCGGCCTTCACCTAGCTTGTAGGGAACACAAAGTTTCTCTTCAGTTGCAAACTTCACTCCATACAAATATATGGGGAGGTACTAGCTCCAACTCTGTTTTACAGTGAAAACTGCAGGAACTTCAAACCGGCACTAGGAAACTCACTGAGAAACCAGAGTAAAAGTTTATCCTGCAACCCGTTCCCCTTATGCGAGATGAACGAACGTCTCTCCACATGCTCAGTTCTGAGAGATAAGTTTGTGTGAAAGCCGTCCTTCACCTAGCTTGTTGGGAACACAAAGTTTCCCTTCAGTTGCAATCTCCACTCCATACATATATATGGGTAGGTACTAGCTCCAACTCGGTTTTACAGTGAAAACTGCAGGAACTTCAAACCGGCACTAGGAATCAGACTGAGAAACCAGAGTAAAAGTTTATCCTGCAACCCGTTCCCTTTGTGCGAGATGAACGAACGTCTCTCCACATGCTCAGTTCTGAGAGATAAGTGTGTGTGAAAGCCGTCCTTCATCTAGCTTGTTGGGAACACAAAGTATCTCTTCAGTTGCAAACGCCACTCCTTTCATATATATGGGGAGGTACTAGCTCCAACTCGGTTTTACAGTGAAAACTGCAGGAACTTCAAACCGGCACTAGGAATCAGACTGAGAAACCAGAGTAAAAGTTTCTCCTGCAAACAGTTCCCTTTGTGCTAGATGAACGAACGTCTCTCCAAATGCTCAGTTCTGAGAGATAAGTGTGTGTGAAAGCCGTCCTTCACCTAGCTTGTAGGGAACACAAAGTTTCTCTTCAGTTGCAAACTCCACTGCATACATATATATGGGGAGGTACTAGCTCCAACTCGGTTTTACAGTGAAAACTGCAGGAAATTCAAACCATCACTAGGAAACTCACTGAGAAACCAGAGTAAAAGTTTATCCTGCAACCCGTTCCCTTTGTGCGAGATGAACGAACGTCTCTCCACATGCTCAATTCTGAGAGATAAGTGTGTGTGAAAGCCGTCTTTCACCTAGCTTGTTGGGAACACAAAGTTTCTCTTCAGTTGCAAACTCCACTACATAAATATATACGGGGAAGTACTAGCTCCAACTCGGTTTTACAGTGAAAACTGCAGGAAATTCAAACCGGCACTAGGAAACAGACTGAGAAACCAGAGTAAAAGTTTCTCCTGCAACCCGTTCCCTTTGTGCTAGATGAACGAACGTCTCTCCACATTCTCAGTTCTGGAGATAAGTGTGTGTGAAAGCCGTCCTTCACCTAGCTTGTTGGGAACAAAAAGTTCTCTTCAGTTGCAAACTCCACTCCATACATATATATGGGGAGGTACTAGCTCCAACTCGGTTTTACAGTGAAAACTGCAGGAACTTCAAACCGGCACTAGGAAACAGACTGAGAAACCAGAGTAAAAGTTTATCCTGCAACCCATTCCCTTTGTGCTAGATGAACGAACGTCTCTCCACATTCTCAGTTCTGAGAGATAAGTGTGTGTGAAAGCCGTCCTTCACCTAGCTTGTTTGGAACACAAAGTTTCTCTTCAGTTGCAAACTCCACTCCATACATATATATTGGGAGGTAGTAGCTCCAACTCGGTTTTACAGTGAAAACTGCAGGAACTTCAAACCGGCACTAGGAAACAGACTGAGAAACCAGAGTAAAAGTTTCTCCTGCAACCCGTTCCCTTTGTGCTAGATGAACGAACGTCTCTCCACATGCTCAGTTCTGAGAGATAAGTTTGTGTGAAAGCCGTCCTTCACCTAGCTTGTAGGGAACACAAAGTTTCTCTTCAGTTGCAAACTCCACTCCATACAAATATATGGGGAGGTAGTAGCTCCAACTCGGTTTTACAGTGAAAACTGCAGGAACTTCAAACCGGCACTAGGAAACTCACTGAGAAACCAGAGTAAAAGTTTATCCTGCAACCCGTTCCCTTTGTGCGAGTTGAACGAACGTCTCTCCACATGCTCAGTTCTGAGAGATAAGTGTGTGTGAAAGCCGTCCTTCACCTAGCTTGCTGGGAACACAAAGTTTCTCTTCAGTTGCAATCTCCACTCCATACATATATATGGGTAGGTACTAGCTCCAACTCGGTTTTACAGTGAAAACTGCAGGAACTTCAAACCGGCACTAGGAAACACACTGAGAATCCAGAGTAAAAGTTTCAACTGCAACCCGTTCCCTTTGTGCTAGATGAACGAAAGTCTCTCCACATGCTCAGTTCTGAGAGATAAGTGTGTGTGAAAGCCGTCCTTCACCTAGCTTGTTGGGAACACAAAGTTTCTCTTCAGTTGCAAACCCCACTCCATACATATATATGGGGAGGTACTAGCTCCAACTCGGTTTTACAGTGAAAACTGCAGGAACTTCAAAACGGCACTAGGAAACAGACTGAGAAACCACAGAAAAGTTTCTCCTGCAACCCGTTCCCTTTGTGCTAGATGAACGAACGTCTCTCCACATGCTAAGTTCTGAGAGAAAAGTGTGTGTGAAAGCCGTCCTTCACCTAGCTTGTTGGGAACACAAAGTTTCTCTTCAGTTGGAAACTCCACTTCATAAATATATACGGGGAGGTACTAGCTCCAACTCGGATTTACAGTGAAAACTGCAGGAAATTCAAACCGGCAATAGGAAACAGACTGAGAAACCAGAGTAAAAGTTTCTCCTGCAACCCGTTCCCTTTGTGCTAGATGAACGAACGTCTCTCCACATGCTCAGTTCTGAGAGATAAGTGTGTGTGAAAGCCGTCCTTCACCTAGCTTGTTGGGAACACAAAGTTTCTCTTCAGTTGCAAACGCCACTCCTTACATCTATATGGGGAGGTACTAGCTCCAACTCGGTTTTACAGTGAAAACTGCAGGAAATTCAAACCGGCACTAGGAAACAGACTGAGAATCCAGAGTAAAATTTTATCCTGCAACCCGTTCCCTTTGAGCTAGATGAACGAACGTCTCTCCACATGCTCAGTTCTGAGAGAAAAGTGTTTGTGAAAGCCATCCTTCACCTAGCTTGTTGGGAACACAAAGGTTCTCTTCAGTTGCAAATGCAACTCCATACATATATATGGGGAAGTACTAGCTCCAACTCGGTTTTACAGTGAAAACTGCAGGTACTTCAAACCGGCACTAGGAAACAGACTGAGAAACCAGAGTAAAAGTTTCACCTGCAACCCATTCCCTTTGTGCTAGATGAACGAATGTCTCTCCACGTGCTCAGTTCTGAGAGATAAGTGTGTGTGAAAGCCGTCCTTCACCTAGCTTGTTTGGAACACAAAGTTTCTCTTCAGTTGCAAACTCCACTCCATAAATATATATGGGGTGGTAGTAGCTCCAACTCGGTTTTACAGTGAAAACTGCAGGAAATTCAAACCGGCACTAGGAAACAGACTGAGAAACCAGAGTAAAAGTTTCTCCTGCAACCCGTTCCCTTTGTGCTAGATGAACGAACGTCTCTCCACATGCTCAGTTCTGAGAGATAAGTGTGTGTGAAAGCCGTCCTTCACCTAGCTTGTTGGGAACACAAAGTTTCTCTTCAGTTGCAAACACCACTCCATACATATATATAGGGTGGTACTGGCTCCAACTCGGTTTTACAGTGAAAACTGCGGGAACTTCAAACTGGCACTGGGATACAGACTGAGAAACCAGAGTAAAGTTTCTCCTGCAACCCGTTCCTTTTTGCTAGATGAACGAACGTCTCTCCACATGCTCAGTTCTGAGAGAAAAGTTTGTGTGAAAGCCGTCCTTCACCTAGCTTGTAGGGAACACAAAGTTTCTCTTCAGTTGCAAACTCCACTCCATACAAATATATGGGGAGGTACTAGCTCCAACTCTGTTTTACAGTGAAAACTGCAGGATCTTCAAACCGGCACTAGGAAACTCACTGAGAAACCAGAGTAAAAGTTTATCCTGCAAACCGTTCCCCTTATGCGAGATGAACGAACGTCTCTCCACATGCTCAGTTCTGAGAGATAAGTTTGTGTGAAAGCCGTCCTTCACCTAGCTTGTTGGGAACACAAAGTTTCCCTTCAGTTGCAATCTCCACTCCATACATATATATGGGTAGGTACTAGCTCCAACTCGGTTTTACAGTGAAAACTGCAGGAACTTCAAACCGGCACTAGGAACCACACTGAGAATCCAGAGTAATAGTTTCAACTGCAACCCGTTCCCTTTGTGCTAGATGAACGAACGTCTCTCCACATGCTAAGTTCTGAGAGATAAGTGTGTGTGAAAGCCGTCCTTCACCTAGCTTGTTGGGAACACAAAGTTTCTCTTCAGTTGCAAACTCCACTACATAAATATATACGGGGAGTTACTAGCTCCAACTCTGTTTTACAGTGAAAACTGCAGGAACTTCAAACCGGCACTAGGAAACTCACTGAGAAACCAGAGTAAAAGTTTATCCTGCAAACCGTTCCCCTTATGCGAGATGAACGAACGTCTCTCCACATGCTCAGTTCTGAGAGATAAGTTTGTGTGAAAGCCGTCCTTCACCTAGCTTGTTGGGAACACAAAGTTTCTCTTCAGTTGCAGACTCCACTCCATACATATCTATGGGGAGGTACTAGCTGCAACTCGGTTTTACAGTGAAAACTGCAGGAACTTCAAACCGGCACTAGGAAACAGACTGAGAAACCAGAGTAAAGTTTCCCTGCAACCCGTTCCATTTGTGCAAGATGAACGAACGTCTCTCCACATGCTCAGTTCTGAGAGATAAGTGTGTGTGAAAGCCGTCCTTCACCTAGCTTGTTGGGAACACAAAGTTTCTCTTCAGTTGCAAACGCCACTCCTTTCATATATATGGGGAGGTACTAGCTCCAACTCGGTTTTACAGTGAAAACTGCAGGAACTTCAAACCGGCACTAGGAATCAGACTGAGAAACCAGAGTAAAAGTTTCTCCTGCAAACAGTTCCCTTTGTGCTAGATGAACGAACGTCTCTCCAAATGCTCAGTTCTGAGAGATAAGTGGGTGTGAAAGCCGTCCTTCACCTAGCTTGTAGGGAACACAAAGTTTCTCTTCAGTTGCAAACTCCACTGCATACATATATATGGGGAGGTACTAGCTCCAACACGGTTTTACAGTGAAAACTGCAGGAAATTCAAACCATCACTAGGAAACTCACTGAGAAACCAGAGTAAAAGTTTATCCTGCAACCCGTTCCCTTTGTGCGAGTTGAACGAACGTCTCTCCACATGCTCAGTTCTGAGAGATAAGTGTGTGTGAAAGCCGTCCTTCACCTACCTTGTTGGGAACACAAAGTTTCTCTTCAGTTGCAATCTCCACTCCATACATATATATGGGTAGGTACTAGCTCCAACTCGGTTTTGCAGTGAAAACTGCAGGAACTTCAAACCGGCACTTGGAAACAGACTGTGAATCCAGAGTAAAAGTTTCTACTGCAACCCGTTCCTTTGTGCTAGATGAACGAACGTCTCTCCACATGCTCAATTCTGAGAGATAAGTGTGTGTGAAAGCCGTCTTTCACCTAGCTTGTTGGGAACACAAATTTTCTCTTCAGTTGCAAACTCCACTAAATAAATATATATGGGGAAGTACTAGCTCCAACTCGGTTTTACAGTGAAAACTGCAGGAAATTCAAACCGGCACTAGGAAACAGACTGAGAAACCTGAGTAAAAGTTTCTCCTGCAACCCGTTCCCTTTGTGCTAGATGAACGAACGTCTCTCCACATTCTCAGTTCTGGAGATAAGTGTGTGTGAAAGCCGTCCTTCACCTAGCTTGTTGGGAACAAAAAGTTCTCTTCAGTTGCAAAATCCACTCCATACATATATATGGGGAGGTACTAGCTCCAACTCGGTTTTACAGTGAAAACTGCAGGAACTTCAAACCGGCACTAGGAAACAGACTGAGAAAACAGAGTAAAGTTTCCCTGCATCCCGTTCCCTTTGTGCAAGATGAACGAAAGTCTCTCCACATGCTCAGTTCTGAGAGATAAGTGTGTGTGAAAGCCGTCCTTCACCTAGCTTGTTGGGAACACAAAGTTTCTCTTCAGTTGCAAACGCCACTCCTTACATATATATGGGGAGGTACTAGCTCCAACTCGGTTTTACAGTGAAAACTGCAGGAACTTCATACCGGCACTAGGAAACAGACTGAGAAACCAGAGTAAAAGTTTCTCCTGCAACACATTCCCTTTGTGCTAGATGAACGAACGTCTCTCCACATGCTCAGTTCTGAGAGATAAGTGTGTGTGAAAGCCGTCCTTCACCTAGCTTGTTTGGAACACAAAGTTTCTCTTCAGTTGCAAACTCCACTCCATATATATATATGGGGAGGTAGTAGCTCCAACTCGGTTTTACAGTGAAATCTGCAGGAACTTCAAACCGGCACTAGGAAACAGACTGAGAAGCCAGAGTAAAAGTTTCTCCTGCAAACCGTTCCCTTTGTGCTAGATGAACGAACGTCTCTCCACATGCTCAGTTCTGAGAGATAAGTGTGTGTGAAAGCCGTCCTTCACCTAGCTTGTTGGGAACACAAAGTTTCTCTTCAGTTGCAAACGCCACTCCATACATATATATTGGGTGGTACTGGCTCCAACTCGGTTTTACAGTGAAAACTGCAGGAACTTCAAACTGGCACTGGGAAACAGACTGAGAAACCAGAGTAAAAGTTTCTCCTGCAACCCGTTCCCTTTGTGCTAGATGAACGAACGTCTCTCCACATGCTCAGTTCTGAGAGAAAATTTTGTGTGAAAGCCGTCCTTCACCTAGCTTGTAGGGAACACAAAGTTTCTCTTCAGTTGCAAACTCCACTCCATACAAATATATGGGGAGGTACTAGCTCCAACTCTGTTTTACAGTGAAAACTGCAGGAACTTCAAACCGGCACTAGGAAACTCACTGAGAAACCAGAGTAAAATTTTATCCTGCAACCCGTTCACCTTATGCGAGATGAACGAACGTCTCTACACATGCTCAGTTCTGAGAGATAAGTGTGTGTGAAAGCCGTCCTTCACCTAGCTTGTTGGGAACACAAAGTTCCCTTCAGTTGGAATCTCCACTCCATACATATATATGGGTAGGTACTAGCTCCAACTCGGTTTTACAGTGAAAACTGCAGGAACTTCAAACCTGCACTAGGAACCACACTGAGAATCCAGAGTAATAGTTTCAACTGCAACCCGTTCCCTTTGTGCTAGATGAACGAACGTCTCTCCACATGCTCAGTTCTGAGAGATAAGTGTGTGTGAAAGCCGACCTTCACCTAGCTTGTTGGGAACACAAAGTTTCTCTTCAGTTGCAAACCCCACTCCATACATATATATGGGGAGGTACTAGCTCCAACTCTGTTTTACAGTGAAAACTGCAGGAACTTCAAACCGGCACTAGGAAACAGACTGAGAAACCAGAGTAATAGTTTCTCCTGCAACCCGTTCCCTTTGTGCTAGATGAAAGAACGTCTCTCCACATGCTCAGTTCTGAGAGATAAGTGTGTGTGAAAGCCGTCCTTCACCTAGCTTGTTGGGAACACAAAGTTTCTCTTCAGTTGCAAACTCCACTCCATACATATCTATGGGGAGGTACTAGCTCCAACTCGGTTTTACAGTGAAAACTGCAGGAAATTCAAACCGGCACTAGGAAACAGACTGAGAAACCAGAGTAAAGTTTCCCTGCAACCCGTTCCATTTGTGCAAGATGAACGAACGTCTCTCCACATGCTCAGTTCTGAGAGATAAGTGTGTGTGAAAGCCGTCCTTCACCTAGCTTGTTGGGAACACAAAGTTTCTCTTCAGTTGCAAACGCCACTCCTTTCATATATATGGGGAGGTACTAGCTCCAACTCGGTTTTACAGTGAAAACTGCAGGAACTTCAAACCGGCACTAGGAATCAGGCTGAGAAACCAGAGTAAAAGTTTCTCCTGCAAACAGTTCCCTTTGTGCTAGATGAACGAACGTCTATCCAAATGCTCAGTTCTGAGAGATAAGTGTGTGTGAAAGCCGTCCTTCAAATAGCTTGTTGGGAACACAAAGTTTCTCTTCAGTTGCAATCTCCACTCCATACATATATATGGGTAGGTACTAGCTCCAACTCGGTTTTGCAGTGAAAACTGCAGGAACTTCAAACCGGCACTTGGAAACAGAATGTGAATCCAGAGTAAAAGTTTCTACTGCAAACCGTTCCCTTTGTGCTAGATGAACGAACGTCTCTCCACATGCTCAGTTCTGAGAGATAAGTGTGTGTGAAAGCCGTCCTTCACCTAGCTTGTTGGGAACACAAAGTTTCTCTTCTGTTGCAAACTCCACTCCATACATATATATGGGGAGGTACTAGCTCCAACTCGGTTTTACAGTGAAAACTGCAGGAACTTCAAACCGGCACTAGGAAACAGACTGAGAAACCAGAGTAAAGTTTCCCTGCAACCCGTTCCCTTTGTGCAAGATGAACGAACGTCTCTCCACATGCTCAGTTCTGAGAGATAAGTGTGTGTGAAAGCCGTCCTTCACCTAGCTTGTTGGGAACACAAAGTTTCTCTTCAGTTGCAAACTCCACTCCATACATATATATGGGGAAGTACTAGCTCCAACTCGGTTTTACAGTGAAAACTGCAGGAACTTCAAACCGGCACTAGGAAACAGACTGAGAATCCAGAGTAAAAGTTTATCCTGCAACCCGTTCCCTTTGAGCTAGATGAACGAACGTCTCTCCACATGCTCAGTTCTGAGAGAAAATTGTTTGTGAAAGCAATCCTTCACCTAGCTTGTTGGGAACACAAAGGTTCTCTTCAGTTGCAAATGCAACTCCATATATATATATGGGGAAGTACTAGCTCCAACTCGGTTTTACAGTGAAAACTGCAGGAACTTCAAACCGGCAATAGGAAACAGACTGAGAAACCAGAGTAAAAGTTTCTCCTGCAACCCATTCCCTTTGTGCTAGATGAACGAACGTCTCTCCACATGCTCAGTTCTGAGAGATAAGTGTGTGTGAAAGCCGTCCTTCACCTAGCTTGTTTGGAACACAAAGTTTCTCTTCAGTTGCAAACTCCACTCCATATATATATATGGGGAGGTAGTAGCTCCAACTCGGTTTTACAGTGAAAACTGCAGGAACTTCAAACCGGCACTAGGAAACAGACTGAGAAACCAGAGTAAAAGTTTCTCCTGCAACCCGTTCCCTTTGTGCTAGATGAACGAACGTCTCTCCACATGCTCAGTTCTGAGAGATAAGTGTGTGTGAAAGCCGTCCTTCACCTAGCTTGTTGGGAACACAAAGTTTCTCTTCAGTTGCAAACGCCACTCCTTACATATATATGGGGAGGTACTAGCTCCAACTCGGTTTTACAGTGAAAACTGCAGGAACTTCAAACCGGCACTAGGAAACAGATTGAGAAACCAGAGTAAAAGTTTCTCCTGCAACCCGTTCCATTTGTGCTAGATGAACGAACGTCTCTCCACATGCTAAGTTCTGAGAGATAAGTGTGTGTGAAAGCCGTCCTTCACCTAGCTTGTTGGGAACACAAAGTTTCTCTTCAGTTGCAAACTCCACTACATAAATATATACGGGGAGTTACTAGCTCCAACTCGGTTTTACAGTGAAAACTGCAGGAAATTCAAACCGGCACTAGGAAACAGACTGAGAAACCAGCGTAAAAGTTTCTCCTGCAACCCGTTCCCTTTGTGCTAGATGAACGAACGTCTCTCCACATGCTCAGTTCTGAGAGATAAGTGTGTGTGAAAGCCGTCCTTCACCTAGCTTGTTGGGAACACAAAGTTTCTCTTCAGTTGCAAACTCCACTCCATACATATATATGGGGAGGTACTAGTTCCAACTCGGTTTTACAGTGAAAATTGCAGGAAATTCAAACCGGCACTAGGAAACAGACTGAGAAACCAGAGTAAAGTTTCCCTGAAACCCGTTCCATTTGTGCAAGATGAACGAACGTCTCTCCACATGCTCAGTTCTGAGAGATAAGTGTGTGTGAAAGCCGTCCTTCACCTAGCTTGTTGGGAACACAAAGTTTCTCTTCAGTTGCAAACGCCACTCCTTTCATATATATGGGGAGGTACTAGCTCCAACTCGGTTTTACAGTGAAAACTGCAGGAACTTCAAACCGGCACTAGGAATCAGACTGAGAAACCAGAGTAAAAGTTTCTACTGCAAACAGTTCCCTTTGTGCTAGATGAACGAACGTCTCTCCAAATGCTCAGTTCTGAGAGATAAGTGTGTGTGAATGCCGTCCTTCACCTAGCTTGTTGGGAACACAAAGTTACTCTTCAGTTGCAATCTCCACTCCATACATATATATGGGTAGGTACTAGCTCCAACTCGGTTTTGCAGTGAAAACTGCAGGAACTTCAAACCGGCACTTGGAAACAGACTGTGAATCCAGAGTAAAAGTTTCTACTGCAAACAGTTCCCTTTGTGCTAGATGAACGAACGTCTCTCCACATGCTCAGTTCTGAGAGATAAGTGTGTGTGAAAGCCGTCCTTCACCTAGCTTGTTGGGAACACAAAGTTTCTCTTCAGTTGCAAACTCCACTCCATATATATATATGGGGAGGTACTAGCTCCAACTCGGTTTTACAGTGAAAACTGCAGGAACTTCAAACCGGCACTAGGAAACAGACTGAGAAACCAGAGTAAAGTTTCCCTGCAACCCGTTCCCTTTGTGCAAGATGAACGAACGTCTCTCCACATGCTCAGTTCTGAGAGATAAGTGTGTGTGAAAGCCGTCCTTCACCTAGCTTGTTGGGAACACAAAGTTTCTCTACAGTTGCAAATGCAACTCCATACATATATATGGGGAAGTACTAGCTCCAACTCGGTTTTACAGTGAAAACTGCAGGAACTTCAAACCGGCAGTAGGAAACAGACTGAGAAACCAGAGTAAAAGTTTCTCCTGCAACCCGTTCCCTTTGAGCTAGATGAACGAACGTCTCTCCACATGCTCAGTTCTGAGAGAAAAGTGTTTGTGAAAGCAATCCTTCACCTAGCTTGTTGGGAACACAAAGGTTCTCTTCAGTTGCAAATGCAACTCCATAATATATATGGGGAAGTACTAGCTCCAACTCGGTTTTACAGTGAAAACTGCAGGAACTTCAAACCGGCACTAGGAAACAGACTGAGAAACCAGAGTAAAAGTTTCTCCTGCAACCCATTCCCTTTGTGCTAGATGAACGAACGTCTCTCCACATGCTCAGTTCTGAGAGATAAGTGTGTGTGAAAGCCGTCCTTCACCTAGCTTGTTTGGAACACAAAGTTTCTCTTCAGTTGCAAACTCCACTCCATATATATATATGGGGAGGTAGTAGCTCCAACTCGGTTTTACAGTGAAAACTGCAGGAACTTCAAACCAGCACTAGGAAACAGACTGAGAACCCAGAGTAAAAGTTTCTCCTGCAAACCGTTCCCTTTGTGCTAGATGAACGAACGTCTCTCCACATGCTCAGTTCTGAGAGATAAGTGTGTGTGAAAGCCGTCCTTCACCTAGCTTGTTGGGAACACAAAGTTTCTCTTCAGTGGCAAACGCCACTCCTTACATATATATGGGGAGGTAGTAGCTCCAACTCGGTTTTACAGTGAAAACTGCAGGAACTTCAAACCGGCACTAGGAAACAGACTGAGAAGCCAGAGTAAAAGTTTCTCCTGCAACCCGTTCCCTTTGTGCTAGATGAACGAACGTCTCTCCACATGCTCAGTTCTGAGAGATAAGTGTGTGTGAAAGCCGTCCTTCACCTAGCTTGTTGGGAACACAAAGTTTCTCTTCAGTTGCAAACGCCACTCTATACATATATATTGGGTGGTACTGGCTCCAACTCGGTTTTACAGTGAAAACTGCAGGAACTTCAAACTGACACTGGGAAACAGACTGAGAAACCAGAGTAAAAGTTTCTCCTGCAACCCGTTCCCTTTGTGCTAGATGAACGAACGTCTCTAAACATGCTCAGTTCTGAGAGAAAATTTTGTGTGAAAGCCGTCCTTCACCTAGCTTGTTGGGAACACAAAGTTTCCCTTCAGTTGCAAACTCCACTACATAAATATATACGGGGAGTTACTAGCTCCAACTCGGTTTTACAGTGAAAACTGCAGGAAATTCAAACCGGCACTAGGAAACAGACTGAGAAACCAGAGTAAAAGTTTCTCCTGCAACCCGTTCCCTTTGTGCTAGATGAACGAACGTCTCTCCACATGCTCAGTTCTGAGAGATAAGTGTGTGTGAAAGCCGTCCTTCACCTAGCTTGTTGGGAACACAAAGTTTCTCTTCAGTTGCAAACTCCACTCCATACATATCTATGGGGAGGTACTAGCTCCAACTCGGTTTTACAGTGAAAACTGCAGGAAATTCAAACCGGCACTAGGAAACAGACTGAGAAACCATAGTAAAGTTTCCCTGCAACCCGTTCCATTTGTGCAAGATGAACGAACGTCTCTCCACATGCTCAGTTCTGAGAGATAAGTGTGTGTGAAAGCCGTCCTTCACCTAGCTTGTTGGGAACACAAAGTTTCTCTTCAGTTGCAAACGCCACTCCTTTCATATATATGGGGAGGTACTAGCTCCAACTCGGTTTTACAGTGAAAACTGCAGGAACTTCAAACCGGCACTAGGAATCAGACTGAGAAACCAGAGTAAAAGTTTCTCCTGCAAACAGTTCCCTTTGTGCTAGATGAACGAACGTCTCTCCACATGGTCAGTTCTGAGAGATAAGTGTGTGTGAAAGCCGTCCTTCACCTAGCTTGTTGGGAACACAAAGTTTCTCTTCAGTTGCAAACTCCACTCCATACATATCTATGGGGAGGTACTAGCTCCAACTCGGTTTTACAGTGAAAACTGCAGGAAATTCAAACCGGCACTAGGAAACAGACTGAGAAACCATAGTAAAGTTTCCCTGCAACCCGTTCCATTTGTGCAAGATGAACGAACGTCTCTCCACATGCTCAGTTCTGAGAGATAAGTGTGTGTGAAAGCCGTCCTTCACCTAGCTTGTTGGGAACACAAAGTTTCTCTTCAGTTGCAAACGCCACTCCTTTCATATATATGGGGAGGTACTAGCTCCAACTCGGTTTTACAGTGAAAACTGCAGGAACTTCAAACCGGCACTAGGAATCAGACTGAGAAACCAGAGTAAAAGTTTCTCCTGCAAACAGTTCCCTTTGTGCTAGATGAACGAACGTCTCTCCAAATGCTCAGTTCTGAGAGATAAGTGTGTGTGAAAGCCGTCCTTCACCTAGCTTGTTGGGAACACAAAGTTTCTCTTCAGTTGCAATCTCCACTCCATACATATATATGGGTAGGTACTAGCTCCAACTCGGTTTTGCAGTGAAAACTGCAGGAACTTCAAACCGGCACTTGGAAACAGACTGTGAATCCAGAGTAAAAGTTTCTACTGCAAACCGTTCCCTTTGTGCTAGATGAACGAACGTCTCTCCACATGCTCAGTTCTGAGAGATAAGTGTGTGTGAAAGCCGTCCTTCACCTAGCTTGTTGGGAACACAAAGTTTCTCTTCAGTTGCAAACTCCACTCCATACATATATATGGGGAGGTACTAGCTCCAACTCGGTTTTACAGTGAAAACTGCAGGAACTTCAAACCGGCACTAGGAAAAAGACTGAGAAACCAGAGTAAAGTTTCCCTGCAAACAGTTCCCTTTGTGCAAGATGAACGAACGTCTCTCCACATGCTCAGTTCTGAGAGATAAGTGTGTGTGAAAGCCGTCCTTCACCTAGCTTGTTGGGAACACAAAGTTTCTCTTCAGTTGCAAATGCAACTCCATACATATATATGGGGAAGTACTAGCTCCAACTCGGTTTTACAGTGAAAACTGCAGGAACTTCAAACCGGCACTAGGAAACAGACTGAGAATCCTGAGTAAAAGTTTATCCTGCAACCCGTTCCCTTTGAGCTAGATGAACGAACGTCTCTCCACATGCTCAGTTCTGAGAGAAAAGTGTTTGTGAAAGCAATCCTTCACCTAGCTTGTTGGGAACACAAAGGTTCTCTTCAGTTGCAAATGCAACTCCATACATATATATGGGGAAGTACTAGCTCCAACTCGGTTTTACAGTGAAAACTGCAGGAACTTCAAACCGGCACTAGGAAACAGACTGAGAAACCAGAGTAAAAGTTTCTCCTGCAACCCATTCCCTTTGTGCTAGATGAACGAACGTCTCTCCACATGCTCAGTTCTGAGAGATAAGTGTGTGTGAAAGCTGTCCTTCACCTAGCTTGTTGGGAACACAAAGTTTCTCTTCAGTTGCAATCTCCACTCCATACATATATATGGGTAGGTACTAGCTCCAACTCGGTTTTGCAGTGAAAACTGCAGGAACTTCAAACCGGCACTTGGAAACAGACTGTGAATCCAGAGTAAAAGTTTCTACTGCAAACCGTTCCCTTTGTGCTAGATGAACGAACGTCTCTCCACATGCTCAGTTCTGAGAGATAAGTGTGTGTGAAAGCCGTCCTTCACCTATCTTGTTGGGAACACAAAGTTTCTCTTCAGTTGCAAACTCCACTCCATACATATATATGGGGAGGTACTAGCTCCAACTCGGTTTTACAGTGAAAACTGCAGGAACTTCAAACCGGCACTAGGAAACAGACTGAGAAACCAGAGTAAAGTTTCCCTGCAACCCGTTCCCTTTGTGCAAGATGAACGAACGTCTCTCCACATGCTCATTTCTGAGAGATAAGTGTGTGTGAAACCGTCCTTCACCTAGCTTGTTGGGAACACAAAGTTTCTCTTCAGTTGCAAATGCAACTCCATACATATATATGGGGAAGTACTAGCTCAAACTCGGTTTTACAGTGAAAACTGCATTAACTTCAAACCGGCACTAGGAAACAGACTGAGAATCCAGAGTAAAAGTTTATCCTGCAACCCGTTCCCTTTGAGCTAGATGAACGAAAGTCTCTCCACATGCTCAGTTCTGAGAGAAATGTGTTTGTGAAAGCAATCCTTCAACTAGCTTGTTGGGAACACAAAGGTTCTCTTCAGTTGCAAATGAAACTCCATACATATATATGGGGAAGTACTAGCTCCAACTCGGTTTTACAGTGAAAACTGCAGGAACTTCAAACCGGCACTAGGAAACAGACTGAGAAACCAGAGTAAAAGTTTCTCCTGCAACCCATTCCCTTTGTGTTAGATGAACGAACGTCTCTCCACATGCTCAGTTCTGAGAGATAAGTGTGTGTGAAAGCCGTCCTTCACCTTGCTTGTTTGGAAAACAAAGTTTCTCTTCAGTTGCAAACTCCACTCCATATATATATATGGGGAGGTAGTAGCTCCAAATCGGTTTTACAGTGAAAACTGCAGGAACTTCAAACCGGCACTAGGAAACACACTGAGAAACCAGAGTAAAAGTTTCTCCTGCAACCCGTTCCCTTTGTGCTAGATGAACGAACGTCTCTCCACATGCTCAGTTCTGAGAGATAAGTGAGTGTGAAAGCCGTCCTTCACCTAGCTTGTTGGGAACACAAAGTTTCTCTTCAGTTGCAAACGCCACTCCATACATATATATTGGGTGGTACTGGCTCCAACACGGTTTTACAGTGAAAAATGCAGGAACTTCAAACTGGCACTGGGAAACAGACTGAGAAACCAGAGTAAAAGTTTATCCTGCAACAAGTTCCCCTTATGCGAGATGAACGAACGTCTCTCCACATGCTCAGTTCTGAGAGATAAGTGTGTGTGAAAGCCGTCCTTCACCTAGCTTGTTGGGAACACAAAGTTTCTCTTCAGTTGCAAACTCCACTCCATACAAATATATGGGGAGGTACAAGCTCAAACTCGGTTTTACAGTGAAAACTGCAGGAACTTCAAACCGGCACTAGGAAAAAGACTGAGAATCCAGAGTAAAAGTTTCTCCTGCAACCCGTTCCCTTTGAGCTAGATGAACGAACGTCTCTCCACATGCTCAGTTCTGAGAGATATGTGTGTGTGAAAGCCGTCCTTCACCTAGCTTGTTGGGAACACAAAGTTTCTCTACAGTTGCAAACTCCACTCCATAAATATATATGGGGAGGTACTAGCTCCAACTCGGTTTTACAGTGAAAACTGCAGGAACTTCAAACCGGCACTAGGAAACAGACTGAGAAACCAGAGTAAAAGTTTCTCCTGCAACCCGTTCCCTTTGTGCTAGATGAACGAACGTCTCTCCACATGCTCAGTTCTGAGAGATAAATGTGTGTGAATGCCGTCCTTCACCAAGCTAGTTGGGAACACAAAGTTTTCTTCAGTTGCAAACGCCACTCCATACATATATATGGGGAGGTACTAGCTCCATCTCGGTTTTACAGTGAAAACTGCAGGAACTTCAAACCGGCACTAGGAAACAGACTGAGAAACCAGAGTAAAAGTTTCTCCTGCAACCCGTTCCCTTTGTGCTAGATGAACGAACGTCTCTCCACATGCTCAGTTCTGAGAGTTATGTGAGTGTGAAAGCCGTCCTTCAACTAGCTTGTTGGGAACACAAAGTTTCTCTTCATTTGCAAACACCACTCCATACATATATATGGGGAGGTACAAGCTCCAACACGGATTTACAGTGAAAACTTCAGGAACATCAAACCGGCACTAGGAAACAGACTGAGAAACCAGAGTAAAAGTTTCTCCTTCAACCCTTTCCCTTTGTGCTAGATGAACGAACGTCTCTACACATGCTCAGTTCTGAGAGATAAGTGTGTGTGAAAGCCGTCCTTCACCTAGCTTGTTGGGAACACAAAGTTTCTCTTCAGTTGCAAACTCCACTCCATACAAGTATATGGGGAGGTACTAGCTCCAACTCGGTTTTACAGTGAAAACTGCAGGAACTTCAAACCGGAACTAGGAAACAGACTGAGAAACCAGATTAAAAGTTTCTCCTGCAACCCGTTCCCTTTGTTCTAGATGAACGAACGTCTCTCCACATGCTCAGTTCTGAGAGAAAAGTGTGTGTGAAAGCCGTCCTTCACCTAGCTTGTTGGGAACACAAAGTTTCTCTTCAGTTGCAAACGCCACTCCATACATATATATGGGGAGGTACTAGCTCCAACTCGGTTTTACAGTGAAAACTGCAGGAACTTCAAACCGGCACTAGGAAACAGACTGAGAAACCAGAGTAAAAGTTTCTCCTGCAACTTGTTCCGTTTGTGCTAGATGAACGAACGTCTCTCCACATGCTCAGTTCTGAGAGATAAGTGTGTGTGAAAGCCGTCCTTCACCTAGCTTGCTGGGAACACAAAGTTTCTCTTCAGTTGCAAACGCCACTCCATACAAATTTATGGGGAGGTACTATCTCCATCTCTGTTTTACAGTGAAAACTGCAGGAACTTCAAACCGGCACTAGGAAACAGACTGAGAAAGCAGAGAAAAAGTTTCTCCTGCAACCCGTTCCCTTTGTGCTAGATGAACGAACGTCTCTCCACATGCTCAGTTCTGAGAGATAATTCTGTGTGAAAGCCGTCCTTCACCTAGCTTGTTGGGAACAGAAAGTTTCTCTTCAGTTGCAAACTCCACTCCATACAAATATATGGGTAGGTACTAGCTCCAACTCGGTTTAACAGTGAAAACTGCAGGAACTTCAAACCGGCACTAGGAAACAGATTGAGAAACCAGAGTAAAAGTTTCTCCTGCATCCCTTTCAATTTGTGCTCGATAAACGAACGTCTCTCCACATGCTCAGTTCTGAGAGAAAAGTGTGTGTGAAAGCCGTCCTTCAATTAGCTTGTTGGGAACACAAAGATTCTCTTCAGTTGCAAACGCCACTCCATACATATATATGGGGAGGTACTAGCTCCAACTCGGTTTTACAGTGAAAACTGCAGGAACTTCAAACCGGCACTAGGAAACAGACTGAGAAACCAGAGTAAAAGTTTCTCCTGCAACCCGTTCCCTTTGTGCTAGATGAATGAACGTCTCTCCACATGCTCAGTTCTGAGAGATAAGTCTGTGTGAAATCCCTCCTTCACCTAGCTATTTGGGAACACAAAGTTTTCTTCAGTTGCAAACGCCACTCCATACATATATATGGGGAGGTACTAGCTCCATCTCGGTTTTAGAGTGAAAAATGCAGGAACTTCAAACCGGCACTAGGAAACAGACTGAAAAACCAGAGTAAAAGTTTCTCCTGCAACCCGTTCCCTTTGTGCTAGATGAACGAACGTCTCTCCACATGCTCAGTTCTGAGAGATAAGTGTGTGTGAAAGCCGTCCTTTACCTAGCTTGTTGGGAACACAAATTTTCTCTTCAGTTGCAAACTCCACTCCATACAAATATATGGGGAGGTACTAGCTCCAAATCGGTTTTACAGTGAAAACTGCAGGAACTTCAAACCGGCACTAGGAAACAGACTGAGAAACCAGAGTAAAAGTTTCTCCTGCAACCCGTTCCATTTGTGCTAGATGAACGAACGTCTCTCCACATGCTCAGTTCTGAGAGATAAGTGTGTGTGAAAGCCGTCCTTCACCTAGCTTGTTGGGAACACAAAGTTTCTCTTCATTTGCAAACTCCACTCCATACATATATAAGGGGCGGTACTAGCTCCAACTCGGTTTTACAGTGAAAACTGCAGGAACTTCAAACCGGCACTAGGAAACAGACTGAGAAACCAGAGTAAAAGTTTCTCCTGCAACCCGTTCCCTTTGTGCTAGATGAACGAACGTCTCTCCACATGCTCAGTTCTGAGAGATAATTGTGTGTGTAAGCCGTCCTTCACCTAGCTTGTTGGGAACAGAAAGTTTCTCTTCAGTTGCAAACTCCACTCCATACAATTATATGGGGAGGTACAAGCTCCAACTCCGTTTTACAGTGAAAACTGCAGGAACTTCAAACCGGCACTAGGAAACAGACTGAGAAACCAGAGTAATAGTTTCTCCTGCAAACCTTTCACTTTGTGCTAGATAAACGACCGTCTCTCCACATGCTCAGTTCTGAGAGATAAGTGTGTGTGAAAGCCGTACTTCACCTAGCTTGTTGGGAACACAAAGTTTCTCTTCAGTTGCAAACTCCACTCCATACAAATATATGGGGAGGTACAAGCTCCAACTCGGTTTTACAGTGAAAACTGCAGGAAATTCAAACCGGCACTAGGAAACAGACTGAGAATCCAGAGTAAAAGTTTATCCTGCAACCCGTTCCCTTTGAGCTAGATGAACGAACGTCTCTCCACATGCTCAGTTCTGAGAGAAAAGTGTTTGTGAAAGCCATCCTTCACCTAGCTTGTTGGGAACACAAAGGTTCTCTTCAGTTGCAAATGCAACTCCATACATATATATGGGGAAGTACTAGCTCCAACTCGGTTTTACAGTGAAAACTGCAGGAACTTCAAACCGGCACTAGGAAACAGAATGAGAAACCAGAGTAAAAGTTTCTCCTGCAACCCATTCCCTTTGTGCTAGATGAACGTACGTCTCTCCACATGCTCAGTTCTGAGAGATAAGTGTGTGTGAAAGCCGTCCTTCACCTAGCTTGTTTGGAACACAAAGTTTCTCTCAGTTGCAAACTCCACTCCATACATATATATGGGGAGGTACAAGCTCCAACTCGGTTTTTCAGTGAAAACTGTAGGAACTTCAAAACGGCACAGGGAAACAGAATGAGAAACCAGAGTAAAAGTTTCTCCTGCAACCCGTTCCCTTTGTGCTAGATGAACGAACGTCTCTCCACATGCTCAGTTCTGAGAGATAAGTGTGTGTGAAAGCCGTCCTTCAACTAGCTTGTTGGGAACACAAAGTTTCTCTTCAGTTGCAAACGCCACTCCATAAATATATATTGGGTGGTACTGGCTCCAACTCGGTTTTACAGTGAAAACTGCAGGAACTTCAAACTGGCACTGGGAAACAGACTGAGAAACCAGAGTAAAAGTTTCTCCTGCAACCCGTTCCCTTTGTGCTAGATGAACGAACGTCTCTCCACATGCTCAGTTCTGAGAGATAATTTTGTGTGAAAGCCGTCCTTCACCTAGCTTGTAGGGAACACAAAGTTTCTCTTCAGTTGCAAACTCCACTCCATACAAATATATGGGGAGGTACTAGCTCCAACTCGGTTTTACAGTGAAAACTGCAGGAACTTCAAACCGGCACTAGGAAACTCACTGAGAAACCAGAGTAAAAGTTTATCCTGCAACCCGTTCCCTTTGTGCGAGTTGAACGAACGTCTCTCCACATGCTCAGTTCTGAGAGATAAGTGTGTGTGAAAGCCGTCCTTCACCTAGCTTGCTGGGAACACAAAGTTTCTCTTCAGTTGCAATCTCCACTCCATACATATATATGGGTAGGTACTAGCTCCAACTCGGTTTTACAGTGAAAACTGCAGGAACTTCAAACCGGCACTAGGAAACACACTGAGAATCCAGAGTAAAAGTTTCAACTGCAACCCGTTCCTTTTGTGCTAGATGAACGAACGTCTCTCCACATGCTCAGTTCTGAGAGATAAGTGTGTGTGAAAGCCGTCCTTCACCTAGCTTGTTGGGAACACAAAATTTCTCTTCAGTTGCAAACCCCACTCCATACATATATATGGGGAGGTACTAGCTCCAACTCTGTTTTACAGTGAAAACTGCAGGAAATTCAAACCGGCAATAGGAAACAGACTGAGAAACCAGAGTAAAAGTTTCTCCTGCAACCCGTTCCCTTTGTGCTAGATGAACGAACGTCTCTCCACATGCTCAGTTCTGAGAGATAATTGTGTGTGTAAGCCGTCCTTCACCTAGCTTGTTGGGAACAGAAAGTTTCTCTTCAGTTGCAAACTCCACTCCATACAATTATATGGGGAGGTACAAGCTCCAACTCCGTTTTACAGTGAAAACTGCAGGAACTTCAAACCGGCACTAGGAAACAGACTGAGAAACCAGAGTAATAGTTTCTCCTGCAAACCTTTCACTTTGTGCTAGATAAACGAACGTCTCTCCACATGCTCAGTTCTGAGAGATAATTGTGTGTGAAAGCCGTACTTCACCTAGCTTGTTGGGAACACAAAGTTTCTCTTCAGTTGCAAACTCCACTCCATACAAATATATGGGGAGGTACAAGCTCCAACTCGGTTTTACAGTGAAAACTGCAGGAAATTCAAACCGGCACTAGGAAACAGACTGAGAATCCAGAGTAAAAGTTTATCCTGCAACCCGTTCCCTTTGAGCTAGATGAACGAACGTCTCTCCACATGCTCAGTTCTGAGAGAAAAGTGTTTGTGAAAGCCATCCTTCACCTAGCTTGTTGGGAACACAAAGGTTCTCTTCAGTTGCAAATGCAACTCCATACATATATATGGGGAAGTACTAGCTCCAACTCGGTTTTACAGTGAAAACTGCAGGAACTTCAAACCGGCACTAGGAAACAGACTGAGAAACCAGAGTAAAAGTTTCTCCTGCAACCCATTCCCTTTGTGCTAGATGAACGTACGTCTCTCCACATGCTCAGTTCTGAGAGATAAGTGTGTGTGAAAGCCGTCCTTCACCTAGCTTGTTTGGAACACAAAGTTTCTCTCAGTTGCAAACTCCACTCCATACATATATATGGGGAGGTAGTAGCTCCAACTCGGTTTTACAGTGAAAACTGCAGGAACTTAAAACCGGCACTAGGAAACAGACTGAGAAACCAGAGTAATAGTTTCTCCTGCAACCCGTTCCCTTTGTGCTAGATGAACGAACGTCTCTCCACATGCTCAGTTCTGAGAGATAAGTGTGTGTGAAAGCCGTCCTTCAACTAGCTTGTTGGGAACACAAAGTTTCTCTTCAGTTGCAAACGCCACTCCATAAATATATATTGGGTGGTACTGGCTCCAACTCGGTTTTACAGTGAAAACTGCAGGAACTTCAAACTGGCACTGGGAAACAGACTGAGAAACCAGAGTAAAAGTTTCTCCTGCAACCCGTTCCATTTGTGCTAGATGAACGAACGTCTCTCCACATGCTCAGTTCTGAGAGATAAGTTTGTGTGAAAGCCGTCCTTCACCTAGCTTGTAGGGAACACAAAGTTTCTCTTCAGTTGCAAACTCCACTCCATACAAATATATGGGGAGGTACTAGCTCCAACTCGGTTTTACAGTGAAAACTGCAGGAACTTCAAACCGGCACTAGGAAACTCACTGAGAAACCAGAGTAAAAGTTTATCCTGCAACCCGTTCCCTTTGTGCGAGTTGAACGAACGTCTCTCCACATGCTCAGTTCTGAGAGAAAAGTGTGTGTGAAAGCCGTCCTTCACCTAGCTTGCTGGGAACACTAAGTTTCTCTTCAGTTGCAATCTCCACTCCATACATATATATGGGTAGGTACTAGCTCCAACTCGGTTTTACAGTGAAAACTGCAGGAACTTCAAACCGGCACTAGGAAACACACTGAGAATCCAGAGTAAAAGTTTCAACTGCAACCAGTTCCCTTTGTGCTAGATGAACGAACGTCTCTCCACATGCTCAGTTCTGAGAGATAAGTGTGTGTGAAAGCCGTCCTTCACCTAGCTTGTTGGGAACACAAAATTTCTCTTCAGTTGCAAACCCCACTCCATACATATATATGGGGAGGTACTAGCTCCAACTCTGTTTTACAGTGAAAACTGCAGGAAATTCAAACCGGCAATAGGAAACAGACTGAGAAACCAGAGTAAAAGTTTTTCCTGCAACCCGTTCCCTTTGTGCTAGATGAACGAACGTCTCTCCACATGCTCAGTTCTGAGAGATAAGTGTGTGTGAAAGCCGTCCTTCACCTAGCTTGTTGGGAACACAAAGTTTCTCTTCAGTTGCAAACTCCACTCCATACATATATATGGGGAGGTACTAGCTCCAACTCGGTTTTACAGTGAAAACTGCAGGAACTTCAAACCGGCACTAGGAAACAGACTGAGAAACCAGAGTAAAGTTTCCCTGCAACCCGTTCCTTTGTGCAAGATAAACGAACGTCTCTCCACATGCTAAGTTCTGAGAGATAAGTGTGTGTGAAAGCCGTCCTTCACCTAGCTTGTTGGGAACACAAAGTTTCCCTTCAGTTGCAATCTCCACTCCATACATATATATGGGTAGGTACTAGCTCCAACTCGGTTTTACAGTGAAAACTGCAGGAACTTCAAACCGGCACTAGGAACCACACTGAGAATCCAGAGTAATAGTTTCAACTGCAACCCGTTCCCTTTGTGCTAGATGAACGAACGTCTCTCCACATGCTAAGTTCTGAGAGATAAGTGTGTGTGAAAGCCGTCCTTCACCTAGCTTGTAGGGAACACAAAGTTTCTCTTCAGTTGCAAACTCCACTACATAAATATATACGGGGAGTTACTAGCTCCAACTCGGTTTTACAGTGAAACCTGCAGGAACTTCAAACCGGCACTAGGAAACAGACTGAGAAACCAGAGTAAAATTTTCTCCTGCAAACCGTTCACTTTGTGCTAGATGAACGAACGTCTCTCCACATGCTCAGTTCTGAGAGATAAGTGTGTGTGAAAGCCGTCCTTCACCTAGCTTGTTGGGAACACAAAGTTTCTCTTCAGTTGCAAACTCGACTCCATACATATCTATGGGGAGGTACTAGCTGCAACTCGGTTTTACAGTGAAAACTGCAGGAAATTCAAACCTGCACTAGGAAACAGACTGAGAAACCAGAGTAAAGTTTCCCTGCAACCCGTTCCATTTGTGCAAGATGAACGAACGTCTCTCCACATGCTCAGTTCTGAGAGATAAGTGTGTGTGAAAGACGTCCTTCACTTGGCTTGTTGGGAACACAAAGTTTCTCTTCAGTTGCAAACGCCACTCCTTTCATATATATGGGGAGGTACTAGCTCCAACTCGGTTTTACAGTGAAAACTGCAGGAACTTCATACCGGCACTAGGAAACAGACTGAGAAACCAGAGTAAAGTTTCCCTGCATCCCGTTCGCTTTGTGTAAGATGAACGAAAGTCTCTCCACATGCTCAGTTCTGAGAGATAAGTGTGTGTGAAAGCCGTCCTTCACCTAGCTTGTTGGGAACACAAAGTTTCTCTACAGTTGCAAACGCCACTCCTTACATATATATGGGGAGGTACTAGCTCCAACTCGGTTTTACAGTGAAAACTGCAGGAAATTCAAAACGGCACTAGGAAACAGACTGATAATCCAGAGTAAAAGTTTATCCTGCAACCCGTTCCCTTTCAGCTAGATGAACGAACGTCTCTCCACATGCTCAGTTCTGAGAGAAAAGTGTTTGTGAAAGCAATCCTTCACCTAGATTGTTGGGAACACAAAGGTTCTCTTCAGTTGCAAATGCAACTCCATACATATATATGGGGAGGTACTAGCTCCAACTCGGTTTTACAGTGAAAACTGCAGGAACTTCAAACTGGCACTGGGAAACAGACTGAGAAACCAGAGTAAAAGTTTCTCCTGCAACCCGTTCCCTTTGTGCTAGATGAACGAACGTCTCTCCACATGCTCAGTTCTGAGAGATAAGTGTGTGTGAAAGCCGTCCTTCACCTAGCTTGTAGGGAACACAAAGTTTCTCTTCAGCTGCAAACTCCACTCCATACAAATATATGGGGAGGTACTAGCTCCAACACTGTTTTACAGTGAAAACTGCAGGAACTTCAAACCGGCACTAGGAAACTCACTGAGAAACCAGAGTAAAAGTTTATCCTGCAACCCGTTCACCTTATGCGAGATGAACGAACGTCTCTCCACATGCTCAGTTCTGAGAGATAAGTGTGTGTGAAAGCCGTCCTTCACCTAGCTTGTTGGGAACACAAAGTTTCCCTTCAGTTGCAATCTCCACTCCATACATATATATGGGTAGGTACTAGCTCCAACTCGGTTTTACAGTGAAAACTGCAGGAACTTCAAACCGGCACTAGGAACCACACTGAGAATCCAGAGTAATAGTTTCAACTGCAAACCGTTCCCTTTGTGCTAGATGAACGAACGTCTCTCCACATGCTCAGTTCTGAGAGATAAGTGTGTGTGAAAGCCGTCCTTCACCTGGCTTGTTGGGAACACAAAGTTTCTCTTCAGTTGCAAACCCCACTCCATACATATATATGGGGAGGTACTAGCTCCAACTCGGTTTTACAGTGAAAACTGCAGGAACTTCAAACCGGCACTAGGAAACAGACTGAGAAACCAGAGTAAAAGTTTCTCCTGCAACCCGTTCCCTTTGTGCTAGATGAACGAACGTCTCTCCACATGCTCAGTTCTGAGAGATAAGTGTGTGTGAAAGCCGTCCTTCACCTAGCTTGTTGGGAACACAAAGATTCTCTTCAGTTGCAAACTCCACTCCATACATATCTATGGGGAGGTACTAGCTCCAACTCGGTTTTACAGTGAAAACTGCAGGAACTTCAAACCGGCACTAGGAAACAGACTGAGAAACCAGAGTAAAAGTTTCTCCTGCAACCCGTTCCCTTTGTGCTAGATGAACGAACGTCTCTCCACATGCTCAGTTCTGAGAGATAAGTGTGTGTGAAAGCCGTCCTTCACCTAGCTTGTTGGGAACACAAAGATTCTCTTCAGTTGCAAACTCCACTCCATACATATCTATGGGGAGGTACTAGCTCCAACTCGGTTTTACAGTGAAAACTGCAGGAACTTCAAACCGGCACTAGGAAACAGACTGAGAAACCAGAGTAAAGTTTCCCTGCAACCCGTTCCATTTCTGCAAGATGAACGAACGTCTCTCCACATGCTCAGTTCTGAGAGATAAGTGTGTGTGAAAGCCGTCCTTCACCTAGCTTGTTGGGAACATAAAGTTTCTCTTCAGTTGCAAACGCCACTCCTTTCATATATATGGGGTGGTACTAGTTCCAACTCGGTTTTACAGTGAAAACTGCAGGAACTTCAAACCGGCACTAGGAATCAGACTGAGAAACCAGAGTAAAAGTTTCTCCTGCAAACAGTTCCCTTTGTGCTAGATGAACGAACGTCTCTCCAAATGCTCAGTTCTGAGAGATAAGTGTGTGTGAAAGCCGTCCTTCACCTAGCTTGTAGGGAATACAAAGTTTCTCTTCAGTTGCAAAATCTACTGCATACATATATATGGGGAGGTACAAGCTCCAACTCGGTTTTACAGAGAAAACTGCTGGAAATTCAAACCGGCACTAGGAAACTCACTGAGAAACCAGAGTAAAAGTTAATCCTGCAACCCGTTCCCTTTGTGCGAGATGAACGAACGTCTCTCCACATGCTCAGTTCTGAGAGATAAGTGTGTGTGAAAGCCGTCCTTCACCTAGCTTATTGGGAACACAAAGTTTCTCTTCAGTTGCAATCTCCACTCCATACATATATATGGGTAGGTACTAGCTCCAACTCGGTTTTGCAGTGAAAACTGCAGGAACTTCAAACCGGCACTTGGAAACAGACTGTGAATCCAGAGTAAAAGTTTCTACTGCAAACCGTTCCCTTTGTGCTAGATGAACGAACGTCTCTCCACATGCTCAGTTCTGAGAGATAAGTGTGTGTGAAAGCCGTCTTTCACCTAGTTTGTTGGGAACACAAAGTTTCTCTTCAGTTGCAAACTCCACTACATAAATATATACGGGGAGGTACTAGCTCCAACTCGGTTTTACAGTGAAAACTGCAGGAACTTCAAACCGGCACTAGGAAACAGACTGAGAAACCAGAGTAAATGTTTCTCCTGCAACCCGTTCCCTTTGTGCTAGATGAACGAACGTCTCTCCACATGCTCAGTTCTGAGAGATAAGTGTGTGTGAAAGCCGTCCTTCAACTAGCTTGTTGGGAACACAAAGTTTCTCTTCAGTTGCAAACTCCACTCCATACATATATATGGGGAGGTACTAGCTCCAACTCGGTTTTACTGTGAAAACTGCAGGAACTTCAAACCGGCACTAGGAAACAGACTGAGAAACCAGAGTAAAGTTTCCCTGCAACCCGTCCCTTTGTGCAAGATGAACGAACGTCTCTCCACATGCTCAGTTCTGAGAGATAAGTGTGTGTGAAAGCCGTCCTTCACCTAGCTTGTTGGGAACACAAAGTTTCTCTTCAGTTGCAAATGCAACTCCATACATATATATGGGGAAGTACTAGCTCCAACTCGGTTTTACAGTGAAAACTGCAGGAACTTCAATCCGGCACTAGGAAACAGACTGAGAATCCAGAGTAAAAGGTTATCCTGCAAACCGTTCCCTTTGAGCTAGATGAACGAACGTCTCTCCACATGCTCAGTTCTGAGAGAAAAGTGTTTGTGAAAGCAATCCTTCACCTAGCTTGTTGGGAACACAAAGGTTCTCTTCAGTTGCAAATGCAACTCCATACATATATATGGGGAAGTACTAGCTCCAACTCGGTTTTACAGTGAAAACTGCAGGAACTTCAAACCGGCACTAGGAAACAGACTGAGAAACCAGAGTAAAAGTTTCTACTGCAACCCATTCCCTTTGTGCTAGATGAACGAACTTCTCTCCACATGCTCAGTTCTGAGAGATAAGTGTGTGTGAAAGCCGTCCTTCACCTAGCTTGTTTGGAACACAAAGTTTCTCTTCAGTTGCAAACTCCACTCCATATATATATATGGGGAGGTAGTAGCTCCAACTCGTTTTTACAGTGAAAACTGCAGGAACTTCAAACCGGCACTAGGAAACAGACTGAGAAACCAGAGTAAAAGTTTCTCCTGCAACCCGTTCCCTTTGTGCTAGATGAACGAACGTCTCTCCACATGCTCAGTTCTGAGATATAAGTGTGTGTGAAAGCCGTCCTTCACCTAGCTTGTTGGGAACACAAAGTTTCTCTTCAGTTGCAAACGCCACTCCATACATATATATTGGGTGGTACTGGCTCCAACTCGGTTTTACAGTGAAAACTGCAGGAACTTCAAACTGGCACTGGGAAACAGACTGAGAAACCAGAGTAAAAGTTTCTCCTGCAACCCGTTCCCTTTGTGCTAGATGAACGAACGTCTCTCCACATGCTCAGTTCTGAGAGATAAGTTTGTGTGAAAGCCGTCCTTCACCTAGCTTGTAGGGAACACAAAGTTTCTCTTCAGTTGCAAACTCCACTCCATACAAATATATGGGGAGGTACTAGCTCCAACTCTGTTTTACAGTGAAAACTGCAGGAACTTCAAACCGACACTAGGAAACTCACTGAGAAACCAGAGTAAAAGTTTATCCTGCAACCCGTTCCCCTTATGCGAGATGAACGAACGTCTCTCCACATGCTCAGTTCTGAGAGATAAGTGTGTGTGAAAGCCGTCCTTCACCTAGCTTGTTGGGAACACAAAGTTTCCCTTCAGTTGCAATCTCCACTCCATACATATATATGGGTAGGTACTAGCTCCAACTCGGTTTTACAGTGAAAACTGCAGGAAATTCTAACCGGCACTAGGAACCACACTGAGAATCCAGAGTAATAGTTTCAACTGCAACCCGTTCCCTTTGTGCTAGATGAACGAACGTCTCTCCACATGCTCAGTTCTGAGAGATAATTGTGTGTGAAAGCCGTCCTTCACCTAGCTTGTTGGGAACACAAAGTTTCTCTTCAGTTGCAAACCCCACTCCATACATATATATGGGGAGGTACTAGCTCCAACTCTGTTTTACAGTGAAAACTGCAGGAACTTCAAACCGGCACTAGGAAACAGACTGAGAAACCAGAGTAAAAGTTTCTCCTGCAACCCGTTCCCTTTGTGCTAGATGAACGAACGTCTCTCCACATGCTAAGTTCTGAGAGATAAGTGTGTGTGAAAGCCGTCCTTCACCTAGCTTGTTGGGAACACAAAGTTTCTCTTCAGTTGCAAACTCCACTACATAAATATATACGGGGAGTTACTAGCTCCAACTCGGTTTTACAGTGAAAACTGCAGGAAATTCAACCCGGCACTAGGAAACAGACTGAGAAACCAGAGTAAAAGTTTCTACTGCAAACCGTTCCCTTTGTGCTAGATGAACGAACGTCTCTCCACATGCTCAGTTCTGAGAGATAAGTGTGTGTGAAAGCCGTCCTTCATCTAGCTTGTTGGGAACACAAAGTTTCTCTTCAGTTGCAAACTCCACTCCATACATATCTATGGGGAGGTACTAGCTCCAACTCGGTTTTACAGTGAAAACTGCAGGAACTTCAAACCGGCACTAGGAAACAGACTGAGAAACCAGAGTAAAGTTTCCCTGCAACCCGTTCCATTTGTGCAAGATGAACGAACGTCTCCCCACATGCTCAGTTCTGAGAGATAAGTGTGTGTGAAAGCCGTCCTTCACCTAGCTTGTTGGGAACACAAAGTTTCTCTTAAGTTGCAAACGCCACTCCTTACATATATATGGGGAGGTACTAGCTCCAACTCGGTTTTACAGTGAAAACTGCAGGAACTTCAAACCGGCACTAGGAATCAGACTGAGAAACCAGAGTAAAAGTTTCTCCTGCAAACAGTTCCCTTTGTGCGAGATGAACGAACGTCTCACCACATGCTCAGTTCTGAGAGATAAGTGTGTGTGAAAGCCGTCCTTCACCTAGCTTGTTGGGAACACAAAGTTTCTCTTCAGTTGCAATCTCCACTCCATACATATATATGGGTAGGTACTAGCTCCAACTCGGTTTTGCAGTGAAAACTGCAGGAACTTCAAACCGGCACTTGGAAACAGACTGTGAATCCAGAGTAAAAGTTTCTACTGCAACCCGTTCCCTTTGTGCTAGATGAACGAACTTCTCTCCACATGCTCAGTTCTGAGAGATAAGTGTGTGTGAAAGCCGTCTTTCACCTAGCTTGTTGGGAACACAAAGTTTCTCTTCAGTTGCAAACCCCACTAAATACATATATATGGGGAGGTACTAGCTCCAACTCTGTTTTACAGTGAAAACTGCAGGAACTTCAAACCGGCACTAAGAAACAGACTGAGAAACCAGAGTAAAAGTTTCTCCTGCAAACCGTTCCCTTTGTGCTAGATGAACGAACGTCTCTCCACATGCTAAGTTCTGAGAGATAAGTGTGTGTGAAAGCCGTCCTTCACCTGGCTTGTTGGGAACACAAAGTTTCTCTTCAGTTGCAAACTCCAGTCCATACATATATATGGGGAGGTACTAGCTCCAACTCGGTTTTACAGTGAAAACTGCAGGAACTTCAAACCGGCACTAGGAAACAGACTGAGAAACCAGAGTAAAAGTTTCTCCTTCAACCCGTTCCCATTGTGTTCGATGAACGAACGTCTCTCCACATGCTCAGTTCTGAGAGATTACTGTGTGTGAAAGCCGCCCTTCACCTAGCTTCTTGGGAACACATATTTTCTCTTCAGTTGCAAACTCCACTCCATACATATATATGGGGAGGTACTAGCTCCAATTCGGTTTTACAGTGAAAACTGCAGGAACTTCAAACCGGCACTAGGAAACAGACTGAGAAACCAGAGTAAAAGTTTCTCCTTCAACCCGTTCCCTTTGTGTTCGATGAACGAACGTCTCTCCACATGATCAATTCTGAGAGATAAGTGTGTGTGAAAGCCGTCCTTCACCTAGCTTGTTGGGAACACAAAGTTTCTCTTCAGTTGCAAACTCCACTCCGTACATATATATGGGGAGGTACTAGCTCCAACTCGGTTTTACAGTGAAAACTGCAGGAAATTCAAACCGGCACTAGGAAACAGACTGAGAAACCAGAGTAAAAGTTTCTCCTGCAACCCGTTCCCTTTGTGCTAGATGAACGAACGTCTCTCCACATGCTAAGTTCTGAGGGATAAGTGTGTGTGAAAGCCGTACTTCACCTAGCATGTTGTGAACACAAAGTTTCTCTTCACTTTCAAACTCCACTGCATACATACATATGGGGAGGTACTAGCTCCAACTCGGTTTTACAGTGAAAACTGCAGGAAATTCAAACCGGCACTAGGAAACAGACTGAGAAACCAGAGTAAAAGTTTCTCCTGCAACCCGTTCCCTTTGTACTAGATGAACGAACGTCTCTCCACATGCTCAGTTCTGAGAGATAAGTGGGTGTGAAAGCTGTCCTTCACATAGCTTGTTGGGAACACAAAGTTTCTCTTCAGTTGCAAACGCAACTCCATACATATATATGGGGAGGTAATAGCTCCAACTCGGTTTTACAGTGAAAACTGCAGGAACTTCAAACCGGCAATAGGAAACAGACTGAGAAACCAGAGTAAAAGTTTCTCCTGCAACCCGTTCCCTTTGTGCTAGATGAACGAACGTCTCTCCACATGCTCAGTTCTGAGAGATAAGTGTGTCTGAAAGCCGTCCTTCACATAGCATGTAGGGAACACAAAGTTTCTCTTCAGTTGCAAACTCCACTCCATACATATATATGGGGAGGTACTAACTCCATCTCGGGTTTACAGTGAAAACTGCAGGAACTTCAAACCGGCACTAGGAAACAGACTGAGAAACCAGAGTAAAAGTTTTTCCTGCAACCCGTTCCCCTTGTGCTAGATGAACGAACGTCTCTCCACATGCTCTGTTCTGAGAGATAAGTTTGTGTGAAAGCCGTCCTTCACCTAGCTTATTGGGAACACAAAGTTTCTCTTCAGTTGCAAACTCCACTCCATACATATATATGGGGAGGAACTAGCTCCAACTCGGTTTTACAGTGAAAACTGCAGGAACTTCATACCGGCACTAGGAAACTGTCTGAGAAACCAGAGTAAAAGTTTCTCCTGCAACACGTTCCCTTTGTGCTAGATGAACGAAAGTCTCTCCACATGCTAAGTTCTGAGATATAAGTGTGTGTGAAAGCCGTCCTTCACCTAGCATGTTTTGAACACAAAGATTCTCTTCACTTTCAAATTCCACTCCATACATATATATGGGTAGGTACAAGCTCCATCTCGGTTTTACAGTGAAAACTGCAGGAAATTCAAACCGGCACTAGGAAACAGAGTGAGAAACCAGAGTAAAAGTTCCTCCTGCAACCCGTTCCCTTTGTGCTAGATGAATGAAAGTCTCTCCACATGCTCAGTTCTGAGAAATAAGTGCGTGTGAAAGCTGTCCTTCACCTAGCTTGTTGGGAACACAAAGATTCTCTTCAGTTGCAAACGCCACTCCATACATATATATGGGGAGGTACTAGCTCCAACTCGGTTTTACAGTGAAAACTGCAGGAACTTCAAACCGGCACTAGAATACAGACTGAGAAACCAGAGTAAAAGTTTCCCTGCAACCCGTTCCATTTGTGCTAGATGAACGAACGTCTCTCCACATGCTCAGTTCTGAGAGATAATTGTGTGTGAAAGCCGTCCTTCAACAAGCTTGTTGGGAACACAAAGTTTCTCTTCAGTTGCAAACTCCACTCCATACATATATATGGGGAGGTACTAGCTCCATCTCGGTTTTACAGTGAAAATTGCAGGAACTTCAAAACGGCACTAGGAAACAGACTGAGACACCAGAGTAAAGTTTCTCCTGAAACCCGTTCCCTTTGTGCTAGATGAACGAACGTCTCTCCACATGCTCAGTTCTGAGAGGTAAGTTTGTGTGAAAGCCGTCCTTCACCTAGCTTGTTGGGAACACAAAGTTTCTCTTCAGTTGCAAACTCCACTCCATACATATATATGGGGAGGTACTAGCTCCAACTCGGTTTTACAGTGAAAACTGCAGGAACTTCAAACCAACACTAGGAAACAGACTGAGAAACCAGAGTAAAAGTTTCCCTGCAACCCGTTCCATTTGTGCTAGATGAACGAACGTCTCTCCACATGCTCAGTTCTGAGAGATAAGTGTGTGTGAAAGCCGTCCTTCACCTAGCTTGTTGGGAACACAAAGTTTCTCTTCAGTTGCAAATGCCACTCCATACATATATATGGGGAGGTACTAGCTCCATCTCGGTTTTACAGTGAAAACTGCAGGAACTTCAAACCGGCACTAGGAAACAGACTGAGAAACCAGAGTAAAAGTTTCTCCTGCAACCCGTTCCCTTTGTGCTAGATGAACGAACGTCTCTCCACATGCTCAGTTCTGAGAGATAATTGTGTGTGAAAGCCGTCCTTCAACAAGCTTGTTGGGAACACAAAGTTTCTCTTCAGTTGCAAACTCCACTCCATACATATATATGGGGAGGTACTAGCTCCATCTCGGTTTTACAGTGAAAACTGCAGGAACTTCAAACCGGCACTAGGAAACAGACTGAGAAACCAGAGTAAAAGTTTCTCCTGCAACCCGTTCCCTTTGTGCTAGATGAACGAACGTCTCTCCACATGCTCAGTTCTGAGAGGTAAGTTTGTGTGAAAGCCGTCCTTCACCGAGCTTGTTGGGAACACAAAGCTTCTCTTCAGTTGCAAACTCCACTCTATACATATATATGGGGAGGTACTAGCTCCAACTCGGTTTTACAGTGAAAACTGCAGGAACTTCAAACCGACACTAGGAAACAGACTGAGAATCCAGAGTAAAAGTTTCCCTGCAACCCGTTCCATTTGTGCTAGATGAACGAACGTCTCTCCACATGCTCAGTTCTGAGAGATAAGTGTGTGTGAAAGCCATCCTTCACCTAACTTGTTGGGAACACAAAGTTTCTCTTCAGTTGCAAACGCCACTCCATACATATATATGGGGAGGTACTAGCTCCATCTCGGTTTTACAGTGAAAACTGCAGGAACTTCAAACCGGCACTAGGAAACAGATTGAGAAACCAGAGTAAAAGTTTCTCCTGCAACCCGTTCCGTTTGTGCTAGATGAACGAACGTCTCTCCACATGCTAAGTTCTGAGAGATAAGTGTGTGTGAAAGCCGTCCTTCAGCTAGTTTGTTGGGAACACAAAGTTTCTCTTCAGTTGCAAACTCCACTCCATACATATATATGGGGACGTACTAGCTCCAACTCGGTTTTACAGTGAAAACTGCAGGAACTTCAAACCGGCACTAGGAAACAGACAGAGAAACCACAGTAAAAGTTTCTCCTTCAACCCGTTCCCTTTGTGCTAGATGAACGAACGTCTCTCCACATGCTCAGTTCTGAGAGATAAGTGTGTGTGAAAGCCGCCCTTCACCTAGCTTGTTGGGAACACAAAGTTTCTCTTCAGTTGCAAACTCCACTCCATACATATATACGGGGAGGTAATAGCTCCAACTCGGTTTTACAGTGAAAACTGCCGGAACTTCAAACCGGCACTAGGAAACAGACTGAGAAACCAGAGTAAAAGTTTCTCCTGCAACCCGTTCCCTTTGTGCTAGATGAACGAACGTCTCTCCACATGCTCAGTTCTGAGAGATAATTGTGTGTGAAAGCCGTCCTTCACCTAGCTTGTTGGGAACACAAAGTTTCTCTTCAGTTGCAAACTCCACTCCATACATATCTATGGGGAGGTACTAGCTCCAACTCGGTTTTACAGTGAAAACTGCAGGAACATCAAACCGACACTAGGAAACAGACTGAGAAACCAGAGTAAAAGTTTCACGTGCAACCCGTTCCCTTTGTGCTAGATGAACGAACGTCTCTCCACATGCTCAGTTCTGAGAGATAAGTGTGTGTGAAAGCCGTCCTTCACCTAGCTTGTTGGGAACACAAAGTTTCTCTTCAGTTGCAAATCCACTCCATACATATATATGGGGAGGTACTAGCTCCAACTCGGTTTTACAGTGAAAACTGCAGGAACTTCAAACCGGCACTAGAAAACAGACTGAGAAACCAGAGTAAAAGTTTCCCTGCAACCCGTTCCATTTGTGCTAGATGAACGAACGTCTCTCCACATGCTCAGTTCTGAGAGATAATTGTGTGTGGAAGCCGTCCTTCACCTAGCTTGTTGGGAACACAAAGTTTCTCTTCAGTTGCAAACTCCACTCCGTACATATATATGGGGAGGTACTAGCTCCATCTCGGTTTTACAGTGAAAACTGCAGGAACTTCAAACCGGCACTAGGAAACAGACTGAGAAACCAGAGTAAATGTTTCTCCTGAAACCCGTTCCCTTTGTGCTAGATGAACGAACGTCTCTCCACATGCTCAGTTCTGAGAGGTAAGTTTGTGTGAAAGCCGTCCTTCACCTAGCTTGTTGGGAACACAAAGTTTCTCTTCAGTTGCAAACTCCACTCCATACATATATATGGGGAGGTACTAGCTCCAACTCGGTTTTACAGTGAAAACTGCAGGAACTTCAAACCAACACTAGGAAACAGACTGAGAAACCAGAGTAAAAGTTTCCCTGCAACCCGTTCCATTTGTGCTAGATGAACGAACGTCTCTCCACATGCTCAGTTCTGAGAGATAAGTGTGTGTGAAAGCCGTCCTTCACCTAGCTTGTTGGGAACACAAAGTTTCTCTTCAGTTGCAAACGCCACTCCATACATATATATGGGGAGGTACTAGCTCCATCTCGGTTTTACAGTGAAAACTGCAGGAACTTCAAACCGGCACTAGGAAACAGACTGAGAAACCAGAGTAAAAGTTTCACCTGCAACCCGTTCCCTTTGTGCTAGATGAACGAACGTCTCTCCACATGCTCAGTTCTGAGAGATAATTGTGTGTGAAAGCCGTCCTTCAACAAGCTTGTTGGGAACACAAATTTTCTCTTCAGTTGCAAACTCCACTCCATACATATATATGGGGAGGTACTAGCTCCATCTCGGTTTTACAGTGAAAACTGCAGGAACTTCAAACCGGCACTAGGAAACAGACTGAGAAACCAGAGTAAAAGTTTCTCCTGCAACCCGTTCCCTTTGTGCTAGATGAACGAACGTCTCTCCACATGCTCAGTTCTGAGAGATAAGATTGTGTGAAAGCCGTCCTTCACCTAGCTTGTTGGGAACACAAAGTTTCTCTTCAGTTGCAAACTCCACTCCATACATATATATGGGGAGGTACTAGCTCCAACTCGGTTTTACAGTGAAAACTGCAGGAACTTCGAAGCGGCATTAGGAAACAGACTGAGAAACCAGAGTAAAACTTTCGCCTTCAACCCGTTCCCTTTGTGCTAGATGAACGAACGTCTCTCCTCATGCTCAGTTCTGAGAGATAAGTGTGTGTGAAAGCCGCACTTCACCTAGCTTGTTGGGAACACAAAGTTTCTCTTCAGTTGCAAACGCCACTCCATACATATATATGGGGTGGTACTAGCTCCAACTCAGTTTTACAGTGAAAACTGCAGGAACTTCAAACCGGCACTAGAAAACAGACTGAGAAACCAGAGTAAAAGTTTCCCTGCAACCCGTTCCATTTGTGCTAGATGAACGAACGTCTCTCCACATGCTCAGTTCTGAGAGATAATTGTGTGTGAAAGCCGTCCTTCAACAAGCTTGTTGGGAACACAAAGTTTCTCTTCAGTTGCAAACTCCACTCCATACATATATATGGGGAGGTACTAGCTCCATCTCGGTTTTACAGTGAAAACTGCAGGAACTTCAAACCGGCACTAGGAAACAGACTGAGAAACCAGAGTAAAAGTTTCTCCTGCAACCCGTTCCCTTTGTGCTAGATGAACGAACGTCTCTCCAGATGCTCAGTCTGAGAGATAAATTTGTGTGAAAGCCGTCCTTCACCTAGCTTGTTGGGAACACAAAGTTTCTCTTCAGTTGCAAACTCCAATCCATACATATATATGGAGAGGTACTAGCTCCAACTCGGTTTTACAGTGAAAACTGCAGGAACTTCAAACCGACACTAGGAAACAGACTGAGAATCCAGAGTAAAAGTTTCCCTGCACCCCGTTCCATTTGTGCTAGATGAACGAACGTCTCTCCACATGATCAGTTCTGAGAGATAAGTGTATGTGAAAGCCGTCCTTCACCTAGCTTGTGGGGAACACAAAGTTTCTCTTCAGTTGCAAACGCCACTCCATACATATATATGGGGAGGTACAAGCTCCATCTCTGTTTTACAGTGAAAACTGCAGGAACTTCAAACCGGCACTAGGAAACAGACAGAGAAACCAGAGTAAAAGTTTCTCCTGCAACCCGTTCCCTTTTTGCTAGATGAACGAACGTCTCTCCACATGCTCAGTTCTGAGAGATAATTGTGTGTGAAAGCCGTCCTTCACCTAGCTTGTTGGGAACACAAAGTTTCTCTTCAGTTGCAAACTCCACTCCTTACATATATATGGGGAGGTAATAGCTCCAACTCGGTTTTACAGTGAAAACTGCAGGAACTTCAAACCGGCACTAGGAAACAGACTGAGAAACCAGAGTATAAGTTTATCTACAACCCGTTCCCTTTGTGCTAGATGAACGAACGTCTCTCCCCATGCTAAGTTCTGAGAGATAAGTGTGTGTGAAAGCCGTACTTCACCTAGCTTGTTTTGAACACAAAATTTCTCTTCACTTTCAAACTCCACTCCATACATATATATGGGGAGGTACTAGCTCCATCACGGTTTTACAGTGAAAACTGCAGGAACTTCAAACCGGCACTAGGAAACAGACTGAGAAACCACAGTAAAAGTTTCTCCTTCAACCCGTTCCCTTTGTGCTAGATGAACGAACGTCTCTCCACATGCTCAGTTCTGAGAGATAAGTGTGTGTGAAAGCCGCCCTTCACCTAGCTTGTTGGGAACACAAAGTTTCTCTTCAGTTGCAAACTCCACTCCATACATATATATGGGGAGGTAATAGCTCCAACTCTGTTTTACAGTGAAAACTGCCGGAAATTCAAACCGGCACTAGGAAACAGACTGAGAAACTAGAGTAAAAGTTTCTCCTTCAACCCGTTCCCTTTGTGCTAGATGAACGAACGTCTCTCCACATGCTCAGTTCTGAGAGATAAGTGTGTGTGAAAGCCGTCCTTCACCTAGCTTGTTGGGAACACAAAGTTTCTCTTCAGTTGCAAACTCCACTCCATACATATTTATGGGGAGGTACTAGCTCCAACTCGGTTTTACAGTGAAAACTGCAGGAACTTCAAACCGACACTAGGAAACAGACTGAGAAACCAGAGTAAAAGTTTCACGTGCAACCCGTTCCCTTTGTGCTAGATGAACGAACGTCTCTCCACATGCTCAGTTCTGAGAGATAAGTGTGTGTGAAAGCCGTCCTTCACCTAGCTTGTTGGGAACACAAAGTTTCTCTTCAGTTGCAAACGCCACTCCATACATATATATGGGGAGGTACTAGCTCCAACTCGGTTTTACAGTGAAAACTGCAGGAACTTCAAACCGGCACTAGAAAACAGACTGAGAAACCAGAGTAAAAGTTTCCCTGCAACCCGTTCCATTTGTGCTAGATGAACGAACGTCTCTCCACATGCTCAGTTCTGAGAGATAATTGTGTGTGAAAGCCGTCCTTCACCTAGCTTGTTGGGAACACAAAGTTTCTCTTCAGTTGCAAACTCCAATCCATACATATATATGGGGAGGTACTAGCTCCATCTCGGTTTTACAGTGAAAACTGCAGGAACTTCAAACCGGCACTAGGAAACAGACTGAGAAACCAGAGTAAAAGTTTCTCCTGCAACCCGTTCCCTTTGTGCTAGATGAACGAACGTCTCTCCACATGCTCAGTTCTGAGAGATAAGATTGTGTGAAAGCCGTCCTTCACCTAGCTTGTTGGGAACACAAAGTTTCTCTTCAGTTGCAAACTCCACTCCATACATATATATGGGGAGGTACCAGCTCCAACTCGGTTTTAAAGTGAAAACTGCAGGAACTTCAAACCGGCACTAGGAAACAGACTGAGAAACCAGAGTAAAGGATTCCCCTGCAACCAGTTCCCTTTGTGCTAGATGAACAAACGTCTCTCCACATGCTCAGTTCTGAGAGATAAGTGTGTGTGAAAGCCGTCCTTCACCTTGCTTGTTGGGAACACAAAGTTTCTCTTCAGTTGCAAACTCCACTCCATACATATATATGGGGAGGTACAAGCTCCAACTCGGTTTTACAGTGAAAACTGTAGGAAATTCAAACCGGCACTAGGAAACAGACTGAGAAACCAGAGTAAAAGTTTCCCCTGCAACCCGTTCCCTTTGTGCTAGATGAACGAACCGTCTCTCCACATGCTCAATTCTGAGAGATAAGTGTGTGTGAAAGCCGTCCTTCACCTAGCTTGTTGGGAACACAAAGTTTCTCTTCAGTTGCAAACTGCACTCCATACATATATATGGGGAGGTACTAGCTCCAACTCGGTTTTACAGTGAAAACTGCAGGAACTTCAAACCGGCACTAGGAAATAAACTGAGAAACCAGAGTAAAGGATTGCCCTGCAACCCGTTCCCTTTGTGCTAGATGAACAAACGTATCTCCAAATGCTCAGTTCTGAGAGATAAGTGTGTGTGGAAGCCGTCCTTCACCTAGATTGTTGGGAACACAAAGTTTCTCTTCAGTTGCAAACTCCACTCCATACATATATATGGGGAGGTACTAGCTCCAGCTCGGTTTTACAGTGAAAACTGCAGGAACATCAAACCGGCACTAGGAAACAGACTGAGAAACCAGAGTAAAAGTTTCTCCTGCAACCCGTTCCCTTTGTGATAGATGAACGAACGTCTCTCCACATGCTCAGTTCTGAGAGATAAATGTGTGTGAAAGCCGTCCTTCACCTAGCTTGTTGGGAACACATAGTTTCTCTTCAGATGCAAACTCCACTCCTTTCATATATATGGGGAGGTACTAGCTCCAACTCGGTTTTACAGTGAAAACTGCAGGAACTTCAAACCAGCACTAGGAATCACACTGAGAAACCAGAGTAAAAGTTTCTCCTGCAACCTTTTCCCTTTGTGCTAGATGAACGAACATCCCTCCAAATGCTCATTTCTGAGAGATAAGTGTGTGTGAAAGCCGTCCTTCACCTTGATTGTTGGGAACACAAAGTTTCTCTTCAGTTGCAAACGCCACTCCATACATATATATGGGGATGTACTACCTCCAACTCGGTTTTACAGTGAAACCTGCAGGAACTTCAAACCGGCACTAGGAAAAAGACTGAGAAACCAGAGTAAAAGTTTCACCTGCAACCCTTTCCCTTTATGCTAGATGAACGAACGTCTCTCCACATGCTCAGTTCTGAGAGATAAGTGTGTGTGAAAGCCGTCCTTCACCTAGATTGTTGGGAACACATAGTTTCTCTTCAGTTGCAAACGCCACTCCATACATATATAAGGGAGGTACTAGCTCCAACTCGGTTTTGCAGTGAAAACTGCAGGAACTTCAAACCGGCACTAGGAAACAGACTGAGAAACCAGAGTAAAAGTTTATCTTCAACCCGTTCCCTTTGTGCTAGATGAACGAACGTCTCTCCACATGCTCAGTTCTGAGAGATAAGTGTGTGTGAAAGCCGTCCTTCACCTAGCTTGTTGGGAACACAAAGTTTCTCTTCAGTTGCAAACTCCAATCCATACATATGTATGGGGAGGTACTAGCTCCAACTCGATTTTACAGTGAAAACTGCAGGAAATTCAAACCGGCACTAGGAAACAGACTTAGAGACCAGAGTAAAAGTTTCACCTGCAACCCGTTCCCTATGTGCTAGATGAACGAACGTCTCTCCACATGCTAATTTCTGAGGGATAAGTTTGTGTGAAAGCCGTACTTCACCTAGCTTGTAGAGAACACAAAGTTTCTCTAACGGTTGCAAACTCCACTCCATACATATATATGGGGAGGTACTAGCTCCAACTCGGTTTTACAGTGAAAACTGCAGGAACTTCAAACCAGCACTAGGAATCACACTGAGAAACCAGAGTAAAAGTTTCTACTGCAAACCGTTCCCTTTGTGCTAGATGAACGAACGTCTCTCCAAATGCTCAGTTCTGAGAGAAAAGTGTGTGTGAAAGCCGTCCTTCTCCTAACTTGTTGGGAACACAAAATTTCTCTTCAGTTGCAAACGCCACTCCATACATATACATGGGGATGTACTAGCTCCAAATCTGTTTTACAGTGAAACCTGCAGGAACTTCAAACCGGCACTAGGAAACAGACTGAGAAACCAGAGTTAAAGTTTCTCCTGCAACCCGTTCCCTTTGTGCTAGATGAATGAACGTCTCTCCACATGCTCAGTTCTGAGAGATAAGTGTTTGTGAAAGCCGTCCTTCACCTAGCTTGTTTGGAACACAAAGTTTCTCTTCAGTTGCAAACGCAACTCCATACATATATATGGGGAAGTACTAGCTCCAACACGGTTTTACAGTGAAAACTTCAGGAACTTGAAACCGGCACTAGGAAACAGACTGAGAAACCAGAGTAAAAGTTTCCCTTGAAACCCGTTCCCTTTGTGCTAGATGAACGAACGTCTCTCCACATGCTCAGTTCTGAGAGATAAGTGTGTGTGAAAGCCGTCCTTCACCTAGCTTGTTGGGAACACAAAGTTTCTCTTCAGTTGCAATCTCCACTCCATACATATATATGGGGAGGTACTAGCTCCAACTCGGTTTTACAGTGAAAACTGCAGGAAATTCAAACCGGCACTAGGAAACAGACTTAGAGACCAGAGTAAAAGTTTCACCTGCAACCCGTTCCCTTTGTGCTAGATGAACGAACGTCTCTCCACATGCTCAGTTCTGAGAGATAATTTTGTGTGAAAGCCGTACTTCACCTAGCTTGTAGAGAACACAAAGTTTCTCTTCAGTTGCAAACTCCACTCCATACATATATATGGGGAGGTACTAGCTCCAACTCGGTTTTACAGTGAAAACTGCAGGAACTTCAAACCGGCACTAGGAAACAGACTGAGAAACCAGAGTAAAAGTTTCTCCTGCAACCTGTTCCCTTTGTGCTAGATGAACGAACCTCTCTCCAAATGCTCAGTTCTGAGAGAAAAGTGTGTGTGAAAGCCGTCCTTCACCTAACTTGTTGGGAACACAAAGTTTCTTTTCAGTTGCAAACGCCACTCCATATACATATATGGGGATGTACTAGCTCCAAATCAGTTTTACAGTGAAACCTGCAGGAACTTCAAACCGGCACTAGGAAACAGACTGAGAAACCAGAGTTAAAGTTTCTCCTGCAACCCGTTCCCTTTGTGCTAGATGAACGAACGTCTCTCCACATGCTCAGTTCTGAGAGATAAGTGTGTGTGAAAGCCGTCCTTCACCTAGCTTGTTTGGAACACAAAGTTTCTCTTCAGTTGCAAACGCAACTCCATACATATATATGGGGAAGTACTAGCTCCAACACGGTTTTACAGTGAAAACTTCAGGAACTTGAAACCGGCACTAGGAAACAGACTGAGAAACCAGAGTAAAAGTTTCCCTTGAAACACGTTCCCTTTGTGCTAGATGAACGAACGTCTCTCCACATGCTCAGTTCTGAGAGATAAGTGTGTGTGAAAGCCGTCCTTCACCTAGCTTGTTGGGAACACAAAGTTTCTCTCCAGTTGCAATCTCCACTCCTTACATATATATGGGGAGGTACTAGCTCCAACTCGGTTTTACAGTGAAAACTGCAGGAAATTCAAACCGGCACTAGGAAACAGACTTAGAGACCAGAGTAAAAGTTTCACCTGCAACCCGTTCCCTTTGTGCTAGATGAACGAACGTCTCTCCACATGCTCAGTTTTGAGAGATAAGTTTGTGTGAAAGCCGTACTTCACCTAGCTTGTAGAGAACACAAAGTTTCTCTTCAGTTGCAAACTCCACTCCATACATATATATGGGGAGGTACTAGCTCCAACTCGGTTTTACGGTGAAAACTGCAGGAAATTCAAACCAGCACTAGGAATCACACTGAGAAACCAGAGTAAAAGTTTCTCCTGCAACCTGTTCCCTTTGTGCTAGATGAACGAACGTCTCTCCAAATGCTCAGTTCTGAGAGATAAGTGTGTGTGGAAGCCGTCCTTCACCTAGCTTGTTGGGAACACAAAGTTTCTCTTCAGTTGCAAATGCCACTCCATACATATATATGGGGAGGTACTAGCTCCAACTCGGTTTTACAGTGAAAACTGCAGGAACTTCAAACCGGCACTAGAAAACAGACTGAGAAACCAGAGTAAAAGTTTCCCTGCAAACCGTTCCATTTGTGCTAGATGAACGAACGTCTCTCCACATGCTCAGTTCTGAGAGATAATTGTGTGTGAAAGCCGTCCTTCACCTAGCTTGTTGGGAACACAAAGTTTCTCTTCAGTTGCAAACTCCAATCCATACATATATATGGGGAGGTACAAGCTCCATCTCGGTTTTACAGTGAAAACTGCAGGAACTTCAAACCGGCACTAGGAAACAGACTGAAAAACCAGAGTAAAACTTTCTCCTGCAACCCGTTCCCTTTGTGCTAGATGAACGAACGTCTCTCCACATGCTCAGTTCTGAGAGATAAGATTGTGTGAAAGCCGTCCTTCACCTAGCTTGTTGGGAACACAAAGTTTCTCTTCAGTTGCAAACTCCACTCCATACATATATATGGGGAGGTACTAGCTCCAACTCGGTTTTACAGTGAAAACTGCAGGAACTTCAAACCGACACTAGGAAACAGACTGAGAAACCAGAGTATAAGTTTCCCTGCAACCCGTTCCATTTGTGCTAGATGAACGAACGTCTCTCCACATGCTCAGTTCTGAGAGAAAAGTGTGTGTGAAAGCCGTCCTTCACCTAGCTTGTTGGGAACACAAAGTTTCTCTTCAGTTGCAAACGCCACTCCATACATATATATGGGTAGGTACTAGCTCCATCTCGGTTTTACAGTGAAAACTGCAGGAACTTCAAACCGGCACTAGGAAACAGACTGAGAAACCAGAGTAAAAGTTTCTCCTGCAACCCGTTCCCTTTGTGCTAGATGAATGAAAGTCTCTCCACATGCTCAGTTCTGAGAGATAAGTGTGTGTGAAAGCTGTCCTTCACATAGCTTGTTGGGAACACAAAGTTTCTCTTCAGTTGCAAATGCAACTCCATACATATATAAGGGGAGGTACTAGCTCCAACTCGGTTTTACAGTGAAAACTACAGGAACTTCAAACCGGCACTAGGAAACAGACTGAGAATCCAGAGTAAAAGTTTCTCCTGCAGCCCGTTTCATTTGTGCTAGATGAACGAACGTCTCTCCACATGCTCAGTTCTGAGAGATAAGTGTGTGTGAAAGCCGTCCTTCACCTAGCTTGTTGGGAACACAAAGTTTCTCTTCAGTTGCAAACTCCACTCCATACATATGTATGGGGAGGTACTAGCTCCAAATCGGTTTTACAGTGAAAACTGCAGGAACTTGAAACCGGAACTAGGAAACAGACTGAGAAACCAGAGTAAAAGTTTCTCCTGCAAACCGTTCCCTTTGTGCTAGATGAACGAACGTCTCTCCACATGCTCAGTTCTGAGAGATAAGTGTGTGTGAAAGCCGTCCTTCACCTAGCTTGTTGGGAACACAAAGTTTCTCTTCTATTGCAAACTCCAATCCATACATATATATGGGGAGGTACTAGCTCCAACTCTGTTTTACACTGAAAATTGCCGGAACTTCAAACCGGCACTAGGAAACAGACTGAGAAACCAGAGTAAATGTTTCTCCTGCAACCCGTTCCTTTTGTGCTAGATGAACGAACGTCTCTCCACATGCTCAGTTCTGAGGGATAAGTGTGTGTGAAAGCCGTCCTTCACCTAGCTTGTTGGGAACACAAAGTTTCTCTTCAGTTGCAAACTCCACTCCATACATATATATGGGGAGGTACTAGTTCCAACTCGGTTTTACACTGAAAACTGCAGGAACTTCAAACCGGCACTAGGAAACAGACTGAGAAACCAGAGTAAAAGTTTCTCCTTCAACCCGTTCCCTTTGTTTTCGATGAACGAACGTCTCTCCACATGCTCAGTTCTGAGAGATAAGTGTGTGTAAGCCGCTCTTCACCTAGCTTGTTGGGAACACAAAGTTTCTCTTCAGTTGCAAACTCCACTCCATACATATATATGGGGAGGTACTAGCTCCATCTCTGTTTTACAGTGAAAACTGCAGGAACTTCAAACCGGCACTAGGAAACAGACTGAGAAACCAGAGTAAAGGATTCCCCTGCAACCGGTTCCCTTTGTGCTAGATGAACAAACGTCTCTCCACATGCTCAGTTCTGAGAGATAAGTGTGTGTGAAAGCCGTCCTTCACCTAGCTTGTTGGGAACACAAAGTTTCTCTTCAGTTGCAAACTCCACTCCATACATATATATGGGGAGGTACTAACTCCAACTCGGTTTTACAGTGAAAACTGCAGGAACTTCAAACCGGCACTAGGAAACAGACTGAGAAACCAGAGTAAAAGTTTCCCCTGCAACCCGTTCCCTTTGTGCTAGATGAACGAACGTCTCTCCACATGCTCAGTTCTGAGAGATAAGTGTGTGTGAAAGCCGTCCTTCACCTAGCTTGTTGGGAACACAAAGTTTCTCTTCAGTTGCAAACTCCACTCCATACATATATATGGGGAGGTACTAGCTCCAACTCGGTTTTACAGTGAAAACTGCAGGAATTTCAAACCGGCACTAGGAAACAGACTGAGAAACCAGAGTAAAGGATTCCCCTGCAACCCGTTCCCTTTGTGCTAGATGAACAAACGTCTCTCCACATGCTCAGTTCTGAGAGATAAGTGTGTGTGAAAGCCGTCCTTCACCTTGCTTGTTGGGAACACAAAGTTTCTCTTCAGTTGCAAACTCCACTCCATACATTTATATGGGGAGGTACTAGCTCCAACTCGGTTTTACAGTGAAAACTGTAGGAACTTCAAACTGGCACTAGGAAACAGACTGAGAAACCAGAGTAAAAGTTTCCCCTGCAACCCGTTCACTTTGTGCTAGATGAACGAACCGTCTCTCCACATGCTCAGTTCTGAGAGATAAGTGTGTGTGAAAGCCGTCCTTCACCTAGCTTGTTGGGAACACAAAGTTTCTCTTCAGTTGCAAACTCCACTCCATACATATATATGGGGAGGTACTAGCTCCAACTCCGTTTTACAGTGAAAACTGCAGGAACTTCAAACCGGCACTAGGAAATAGACTGAGAAACCAGAGTAAAGGATTCCCCTGCAACCCGTTCCCTTTGTGCTAGATGAACAAACGTCTCTTCAAATGATCAGTTCTGAGAGATAAGTGTGTGTGGAAGCCGTCCTTCACCTAGATTGTTGGGAACACAAAGTTTCTCTTCAGTTGCAAACTCCACTCCATACATATATATGGGGAGGTACTAGCTCCAACTCGGTTTTACAGTGAAAACTGCAGGAACATCAAACCGGCACTAGGAAACAGACTGAGAAACCAGAGTAAAAGTTTCTCCTGCAACCCGTTCCCTTTGTGATAGATGAACGAACGTCTCTCCACATGCTCAGTTCTGAGAGATAAGTGTGTGTGAAAGCCGTCCTTCACCTAGCTTGTTGGGAACACATAGTTTCTCTTCAGTTGCAAACGCCACTCCATACATATATATGGGGAGGTACTAGCTCCAACTCGGTTTTACAGTGAAAACTGCAGGAACTTCAAACCGGCACTAGGAAACAGACTGAGAAACCAGAGTAAAAGTTTCTCCTGCAACACGTTCCCTTTGTGCTAGATGAACGAACGTCTCTCCACATGCTCAGTTCTGAGAGATAAGTGTGTGTGAAAGCCGTCCTTCACCTAGCTTGTTGGGAACACAAAGTTTCTCTTCAGTTGCAAACTCCACTCCTTACATATATATGGGGAGGTACTAGCTCCAACTCGGTTTTACAGTGAAAACTGCAGGAACTTCAAACCAGCACTAGGAATCACACTGAGAAACCAGAGTAAAAGTTTCTCCTGCAACCTTTTCCCTTTGTGCTAGATGAACGAACATCCCTCCAAATGCTCATTTCTGAGAGATAAGTGTGTGTGAAAGCCGTCCTTCACCTTGCTTGTTGGGAACACAAAGTTTCTCTTCAGTTGCAAACGCCACTCCATACATATATATGGGGATGTACTACCTCCAACTCGGTTTTACAGTGAAACCTGCAGGAACTTCAAACCGGCACTAGGAAACAGACTGAGAAACCAGAGTAAAAGTTTCACCTGCAACCCTTTCCCTTTGTGCTAGATGAACGAACGTCTCTCCACATGCTCAGTTCTGAGAGATAAGTGTGTGTGAAAGCCGTCCTTCACCTAGATTGTTGGGAACACATAGTTTCTCTTCAGTTGCAAACGCCACTCCATACATATATAAGGGAGGTACTAGCTCCAACTCGGTTTTACAGTGAAAACTGCAGGAACTTCAGACCGGCACTAGGAAACAGACTGAGAAACCAGAGTAAAAGTTTATCTACAACCCGTTCCCTTTGTGCTAGATGAACGAACGTCTCTCCACATGCTCAGTTCTGAGAGATAAGTGTGTGTGAAAGCCGTCCTTCACCTAGCTTGTTGGGAACACAAAGTTTCTCTTCAGTTGCAAACTCCAATCCATACATATGTATGGGGAGGTACTAGCTCCAACTCGATTTTACAGTGAAAACTGCAGGAAATTCAAACCGGCACTAGGAAACAGACTGAGAAACCAGAGTAAAAGTTTCTCCTGCAACCCGTTACTTTGTGCTAGATGAACGAACGTCTCTCCACATGCTAAGTTCTGAGGGATAAGTGTGTGTGAAAGCCGTACTTCACCTAGCATGTTGTGAACACAAAGTTTCTCTTCACTTTCAAACTCCACTCCATACATACATATGGGGAGGTACAAGTTCCAACTCGGTTTTACAGTGAAAACTGCAGGAAATTCAAACCGGCACTAGGAAACAGACTGAGAAACCAGAGTAAAAGTTTCTCCTGCAACCCGTTCCCTTTGTACTAGATGAACGAACGTCTCTCCACATGCTCAGTTCTGAGAGATAAGTGTGTGTGTGAAAACTCTCCTTCACCTAGCTTGTTGGGAACACAAAGTTTTTCTTCAGTTGCAATCTCCACTCCATACATATATATGGGGAGGTACTAGCTCCAACTCGGTTTTACAGTGAAAACTGCAGGAAATTCAAACCGGCACTAGGAAACAGACATAGAGACCAGAGTAAAAGTTTCACCTGCAACCCGTTCCCTTTGTGCTAGATGAACGAACGTCTCTCCACATGATCAGTTCTGAGAGATAAGTTTGTGTGAAAGCCGTACTTCACCTAGCTTGTAGAGAACACAAAGTTTCTCTTCAGTTGCAAACTCCACTCCATACATATATATGGGGAGGTACTAGCTCCATCTCGGTTTTACAGTGAAATCAGCAGGAACTTCAAACCGGCACTAGGAAACAGACTGAGAAACCAGAGTAAAAGTTTCTCCTGCAACCTGTTCCCTTTGTGCTAGATGAACGAACGTCTCTCCAAATGCTCAGTTCTGAGAGAAAAGTGTGTGTGAAAGCCGTCCTTCACCAAACTTGTTGGGAACACAAAGTTTCTCTTCAGTTGCAAACGCCACTCCATATATATATATGGGGATGTACTAGCTCCAAATCGGTTTTACAGTGAAACCTGCAGGAACTTCAAACCGGCACTAGGAAACAGACTGAGAAACCAGAGTTAAAGTTTCTCCTGCAACCCGTTCCCTTTGGGCTAGATGAGCGAACGTCTCTCCACATGCTCAGTTCTGAGAGATAAGTGTGTGTGAAAGCCGTCCTTCACCTAGCTTGTTTGGAACACAAAGTTTCCCTTCAGTTGCAAACGCAACTCCATACATATATATGGGGAAGTACTAGCTCCAACACGGTTTTACAGTGAAAACTTCAGGAACTTGAAACCGGCACTAGGAAACAGACTGAGAAACCAGAGTAAAAGTTTCCTTTGAAACCCGTTCCCTTTGTGCTAGATGAACGAACGTCTCTCCACATGCTCAGTTCTGAGAGATAAGTGTGTGTGAAAGCCGTCCTTCACCTAGCTTGTTGGGAACACAAAGTTTCTCTCCAGTTGCAATCTCCACTCCATACATATATATGGGGAGGTACTAGCTCCAACTCGGTTTTACAGTGAAAACTGCAGGAAATTCAAACCGGCACTAGGAAACAGACTTAGAGACCAGAGTAAAAGTTTCACCTGCAGCCCGTTCCCTTTGTGCTAGATGAACGAACGTCTCTCCACATGCTCAGTTCTGAGAGATAAGTTTGTGTGAAAGCCGTACTTCACCTAGCTTGTAGAGAACACAAAGTTTCTCTTCAGTTGCAAACTCCACTCCATACATATATATGGGGAGGTACTAGCTCCAACTCGGTTTTACAGTGAAAACTGCAGGAAATTCAAACCAGCACTAGGAATCACACTGAGAAACCAGAGTAAAAGTTTCTCCTGCAACCTGTTCCCTTTGTGCTAGATGAACGAACGTCTCTCCAAATGCTCAGTTCTGAGAGAAAAGTGTGTGTGAAAGCCGTCCTTCACCTAACTTGTTGGGAACACAAAGTTTCTCTTCAGTTGCAAACGCAACTCAATACATATATATGGGGATGTACTAGCTCCAAATCGGTTTTACAGTGAAACCTGCAGGAACTTCAAACCGGCACTAGGAAACAGACTGAGAAACCAGAGTTAAAGTTTCTCCTGCAAACCGTTCCCTTTGTGCTAGATGAACGAACGTCTCTCCACATGCTCAGTTCTGAGAGAAAACTGTGTGTGAAAGCCGTCCTTCACCTAGCTTGTTTGGAACACAAAGTTTCTCTTCAGGTGCAAACGCAACTCCATACATATATATGGGGAAGTACTAGCTCCAACACGGTTTTACAGTGAAAACTTCAGGAACTTGAAACCGGCACTAGGAAACAGACTGAGAAACCAGAGTAAAAGTTTCCCTTGAAACCCGTTCCCTTTGTGCTAGATGAACGAACGTCTCTCCACATGCTCAGTTCTGAGAGATAAGTGTGTGTGAAAGCCGTCCTTCACCTAGCTTTTTGGGAACACAAAGTTTCTCTTCAGTTGCAATCTCCACTCCATACATATATATGGGGAGGTACTAGCTCCACCTCGGTTTTACAGTGAAAACTGCAGGAAATTCAAACCGGCACTAGGAAAAAGACTTAGAGACCAGAGTAAAAGTTTCACCTGCAACACGTTCCTTTTGTGCTAGATGAACGAAAGTCTCTCCACATGCTCAGTTCTGAGAGATAAGTTTGTGTGAAAGCCGTACTTCACCTAGCTTGTAGAGAACACAAAGTTTCTCTTCAGTTGCAAACTCCACTCCATACATTTATATGGGGAGGTACTAGCTCCAACTCGGTTTTACAGTGAAACCTGCAGGAACTTCAAACCGGCACTAGGAAACAGACTGAGAAACCAGAGTAAAAGTTTCTCCTGCAACCCGTTCCGTTTGTGCTAGATGAACGAACGTCTCTCCACATGCTCTGTTCTGAGAGATAAGTGTGTGTGAAAGCCGTCCTTCACCTAGCTTCTTTGGAATACAAAGTTTCTCTCCAGTTGCAAACGCAACTCCATACATATATATGGGGACGTACTAGCTCCAACACGGTTTTACAGTGAAAACTTCAGGAAATTCAAACCGGCACTAGGAAACAGACTGAGAAACCAGAGTAAAAGTTTCCCCTGCAACCCGTTCCCTTTGTGCTAGATGAACGAACGTCTCTCCACATGCTCAGTTCTGAGAGATCAGTGTGTGTGAAAGCCGTCCTACACCTAGCTTGTGGGGAACACAAAGTTTCTATTTAGTTGCAAACTCCACTCCATACATTTATATGGGGAGGTACTAGCTCCAACTCGATTTTACAGTGAAAACTGCAGGAACTTCAAACCGGCACTAGGAAAAAGACTTAGAGACCAGAGTAAAAGTTTCTCCTGCAACCAGTTCCATTTGTGCTATATGATCCAACGTCTCACCACGTGCTCAGTTCTGAGAGATAAGTGTGTGTGAAAGCCGTCCTTCACCTAGCTTGTTTGGAACACAAAGTTTCTCTTCAGTTGCAAACTCAACTCCATGCACATATATGGGGAGGTACTAGCTCCAACACCGTTTTACCGTGAAAACTGCAGGAACTTCAATCCGGCACTAGGAAACACACTGAGAATCCAGAGTAAAAGTTTCTCCTGCAACCCGTTCCATTTTTGCTAGATGAACGAACGTCTCTCCACATGCTCAGTTCTGAGATATAAGTGTGTGTGAAAGCCGTCCTTCACCTAGCTTGTTGGGAACACAAAGTTTCTCTTCAGTTGCAAACTCCACTCCATACATATATATGGGGAGGTACTAGCTCCAACTCGGTTTTACAGTGAAAACTGCAGGAACATCAAACCGGCACTAGGAAACAGACTGAGAAACCAGAGTAAAAGTTTCTCCTGCAACCCGTTCCCTTTGTGATAGATGAACGAACGTCTCTCCACATGCTCAGTTCTGAGAGATAAGTGTGTGTGAAAGCCGTCCTTCACCTAGCTTGTTGGGAACACAAAGTTTCTCTTCAGTTGCAAACTCCACTCCATACATATATATGGGGAGGTACTAGCTCCAACTCGGTTTTACAGTGAAAAATGCAGGAACTTCAAACCGGCACTAGGAAACAGACTGAGAAACCAGAGTAAAAGTTTCTCCTGCAACAATTTCCCTTTGTGCTAGATGAACGAACATCCCTCCAAATGCTCATTTCTGAGAGATAAGTGTGTGTGAAAGCCGTACTTCACCTTGCTTGTTGGGAACACAAAGTTTCTCTTCAGTTGCAAACGCCACTCCATACATATATATGGGGATGTACTACCTCCAACTCGGTTTTACAGTGAAACCTGCAGGAACTTCAAACCGGCACTAGGAAACAGACTGAGAAACCAGAGTAAAAGTTTCACCTGCAACCCTTTCCCTTTTTGCTAGATGAACGAACGTCTCTCCACATGCTCAGTTCTGAGAGATAAGTGTGTGTGAAAGCCGTCCTTCACCTAGATTGTTGGGAACACATAGTTTCTCTTCAGTTGCAAACGCCACTCCATACATATATAAGGGAGGTACTAGCTCCAACTCGGTTTTACAGTGAAAACTGCAGTAACTTCAAACCGGCACTAGGAAACAGACTGAGAAACCAGAGTAAAAGTTTATCTGCAACCCGTTCCCTTTGTGCTAGATGAACGAACGTCTCTCCACATGCTCAGTTCTGAGAGATAAGTGTGTGTGAAAGCCGTCCTTCACCTAGCTTGTTGGGAACACAAAGTTTCTCTTCAGTTGCAAACTCCAATCCATACATATGTATGGGGAGGTACTACCTCCAACTCGATTTTACAGTGAAAACTGCAGGAAATTCAAACCGTCACTAGGAAACAGACTGAGAAACCAGAGTAAAAGTTTCTCCTGCAACCCGTTCCCTTTGTGCTAGATGAACGAACGTCTCTCCACATGCTCATTTCTGAGAGATAAGTGTGTGTGAAAGCCGTCCTTCACCTAGCTTGTTTGGAACACAAAGTTTCTCTTCAGGTGCAAACGCAACTCCATACATATATATGGGGAAGTACTAGCTCCAACACGGTTTTACAGTGAAAACTTCAGGAACTTGAAACCGGCACTAGGAAACAGACTGAGAAACCAGAGTAAAAATTTCCCTTGAAACCCGTTCCCTTTGTGCTAGATGAACGAACGTCTCTCCACATGCTCAGTTCTGAGAGATAAGTGTGTGTGAAAGCCGTCCTTCACCTAGCTTTTTGGGAACACAAAGTTTCTCTTCAGTTGCAATTTCCACTCCATACATATATATGGGGAGGTACTAGCTCCACCTCGGTTTTACAGTGAAAACTGCAGGAAATTCAAACCGGCACTAGGAAACAGACTTAGAGACCAGAGTAAAAGTTTCACCTGCAACCCGTTCCCTTTGTGCTAGATGAACGAAAGTCTCTCCACATGCTCAGTTCTGAGAGATAAGTTTGTGTGAAAGCCGTACTTCACCTAGCTTGTAGAGAACACAAAGTTTCTCTTCAGTTGCAAACTCCACTCCATACATATATATGGGGAGGTACTAGCTCCAACTCGGTTTTACAGTGAAACCTGCAGGAACTTCAAACCGGCACTAGGAAACAGACTGAGAAACCAGAGTAAAAGTTTCTCCTGCAACCCGTTCCCTTTGTGCTAGATGAACGAACGTCTCTCCACATGCTCTGTTCTGAGAGATAAGTGTGTGTGAAAGCCGTACTTCACCTAGCTTCTTTGGAACACAAAGTTTCTCTTCAGTTGCAAACGCAACTCCATACATATATATGGGGACGTACTAGCTCCAACACGGTTTTACAGTGAAAACTTCAGGAAATTCAAACCGGCACTAGGAAACAGACTGAGAAACCAGAGTAAAAGTTTCCCCTGCAACCCGTTCCCTTTGTGCTAGATGAACGAACGTCTCTCCACATGCTCAGTTCTGAGAGATCAGTGTGTGTGAAAGCCGTCCTACACCTAGCTTGTTGGGAACACAAAGTTTCTATTAAGTTGCAAACTCCACTCCATACATTTATATGGGGAAGTACTAGCTCCAACTCGATTTTACAGTGAAAACTGCAGGAACTTCAAACCGGCACTAGGAAAAAGACTTAGAGACCAGAGTAAAAGTTTCTCCTGCAACCAGTTCCATTTGTGCTATATGAACCAACGTCTCACCACGTGCTCAGTTCTGAGAGATAAGTGTGTGTGAAAGCCGTCCTTCACCTAGCTTGTAGAAAACACAAAGTTTCTCTTCAGTTGCAAACTCAACTCCATGCACATATATGGGGAGGTACTAGCTCCAACACGGTTTTACCGTGAAAACTGCAGGAACTTCAATCCGGCACTAGGAAACAGACTGAGAATCCAGAGTAAAAGTTTCTCCTGCAACCCGTTCCCTTTGTGATACATGAACGAACGTCTCTCCACATGCTCAGTTCTGAGAGATAAGTGTGTGTGAAAGCCGTCCTTCACCTAGTTTGTTGGGAACACAAAGTTTCTCTTCAGTTGCAAACTCCACTCCATACATATATATGGGGATGTACTAGCTCCAACTCGGTTTTACAGTGAAAAATGCAGGAACTTCAAACCGGCACTAGGAAACAGACTGAGAAACCAGAGTAAAAGTTTCTCCTGCAACCTTTTCCCTTTGTGCTAGATGAACGAACATCCCTCCAAATGCTCATTTCTGAGAGATAAGTGTGTGTGAAAGCCGTCCTTCACCTTGCTTGTTGGGAACACAAAGTTTCTCTTCAGTTGCAAACGCCACTCTATACATATATATGGGGATGTACTACCTCCAACTCGGTTTTACAGTGAAACCTGCAGGAACTTCAAACCGGCACTAGGAAACAGACTGAGAAACCAGAGTAAAAGTTTCACCTGCAACCCTTTCCCTTTGTGCTAGATGAACGAACGTCTCTCCACATGCTCAGTTCTGAGAGATAAGTGTGTGTGAAAGCCGTCCTTCACCTAGATTGTTGGGAACACATAGTTTCTCTTCAGTTGCAAACGCCACTCCATACATATATAAGGGAGGTACTAGCTCCAACTCGGTTTTACAGTGAAAACTGCAGGAACTTCAAACCGGCACTAGGAAACAGACTGAGAAACCAGAGTAAAAGTTTACCTGCAACCCGTTCCCTTTGTGCTAGATGAACGAACGTCTCTCCACATGCTCAGTTCTGAGAGATAAGTGTGTGTGAAAGCCGTCCTTCACCTAGCTTGTTGGGAACACAAAGTTTCTCTTCAGTTGCAAACTCCAATCCATACATATGTATGGGGAGGTACTAGCTCCAACTCGATTTTACAGTGAAAACTGCAGGAAATTCAAACCGGCACTAGGAAACAGACTGAGAAACCGGAGTAAAAGTTTCTCCTGCAACCCGTTACCTTTGTGCTAGATGAACGAACGTCTCTCCACATGCTCAGTTCTGAGGGATAAGTGTGTGTGAAAGCCGTACTTCACCTAGCATGTTGTGAACACAAAGTTTCTCTTCACTTTCAAACTCAACTCCATACATACATATGGGGAGGTACAAGCTCCAACTCGGTTTTACAGTGAAAACTGCAGGAAATTCAAACCGGCACTAGGAAACAGACTGAGAAACCAGAGTAAAAGTTTCACCTGCAACCCGTTCCATTTGTGCTAGATGAACGAACGTCTCTCCAAATGCTCAGTTCTGAGAGAAAAGTGTGTGTGAAAGCCGTCCTTCACCTAACTTGTAGGGAACACAAAGTTTCTCTTCAGTTGCAAACGCCACACCATATATATATATGGGGATGTACTAGCTCCAAATCGGTTTTACAGTGAAACCTGCAGGAACTTCAAACCGGCACTAGGAAACAGACTGAGAAACCAGAGTTAAAGTTTCTCCTGCAACCCGTTCCCTTTGTGCTAGATGAACGAACGTCTCTCCACATGCTCAGTTCTGAGAGATAAGTGTGTGTGAAAGCCGTCCTTCACCTAGCTTGTTTGGAACACAAAGTTTCTCTTCAGTTGCAAACGCAACTCCATACATATATATGGGGAAGTACTAGCTCCAACACGGTTTTACAGTGAAAACTTCAGGAACTTGAAACCGGCACTAGGAAACAGACTGAGAAACCAGAGTAAAAGTTTCCCTTGAAACCCGTTCCTTTTGTGCTAGATGAACGAACGTCTCTCCACATGCTCAGTTCTGAGAGATAAGTGTGTGTGAAAGCCGTCCTTCACCTAGCTTGTTGGGAACACAAAGTTTCTCTCCAGTTGCAATCTCCACTCCATACATATATATGGGGAGGTACTAGCTCCAACTCGGTTTTACAGTGAAAACTGCAGGAAATTCAAACCGGCACTAGGAAACAGACTTAGAGACCAGAGTAAAAGTTTCACCTGCAACCCGTTCCCTTTGTGCTAGATGAACGAACGTCTCTCCACATGCTCAGTTCTGAGAGATAAGTTTGTGTGAAAGCCGTACTTCACCTAGCTTGTAGAGAACACAAAGTTTCTCTTCAGTTGCAAACTCCACTCCATACATATATATGGGGAGGAACTAGCTCCAACTCGGTTTTACAGTGAAAACTGCAGGAAATTCAAACCATCACTAGGAATCACACTGAGAAACCAGAGTAAAAGTTTCTCCTGCAACCTGTTCCCTTTGTGCTAGATGAACGAACGTCTCTCCAAATGCTCAGTTCTGAGAGAAAAGTGTGTGTGAAAGCCGTCCTTCACCTAACTTGTTGGGAACACAAAGTTTCTCTTCAGTTGCAAACGCAACTCCATACATATATATGGGTAGGTACTAGCTCCAAATCGGTTTTACAGTGAAACCTGCAGGAACTTCAAACCGGCACTAGGAAACAGACTGAGAAACCAGAGTTAAAGTTTCTCCTGCAACCCGTTCCCTTTGTGCTAGATGAACGAACGTCTCTCCACATGCTCATTTCTGAGAGATAAGTGTGTGTGAAAGCCGTCCTTCACCTAGCTTGTTTGGAACACAAAGTTTCTCTTCAGGTGCAAACGCAACTCCATACATATATATGGGGAAGTACTAGCTCCAACACGGTTTTACAGTGAAAACTTCAGGAACTTGAAACCGGCCCTAGGAAACAGACTGAGAAACCAGAGTAAAAGTTTCCCTTGAAACCCGTTCCCTTTGTGCTAGATGAACGAACGTCTCTCCACATGCTCAGTTCTGAGAGATAAGTGTGTGTGAAAGCCGTCCTTCACCTAGCTTTTTGGGAACACAAAGTTTCTCTTCAGTTGCAATCTCCACTCCATACATATATATGGGGAGGTACTAGCTCCACCTCGGTTTTACAGTGAAAACTGCAGGAAATTCAAACCGGCAGTAGGAAACAGACTGAGAAACCAGAGTAAAAGATTCTCCTGCAACCCGTTCCAATTGTGCTAGATGAACGAACGTCTCTCCACATGCTCAGTTCTGAGAGATAAGTGTGTGTGAAAGCCGTTCTTCACCTAGCTTGTTGGGAACACAAAGTTTCTCTTCAGTTGCAAACGCAACTCCATACATATATATGGGGAAGTACTAGCTCCAACACGGTTTTACAGTGAAAATTTCAGGAACTTGAAACCGGCACTAGGAAACAGACTGAGAAACCAGAGTAAAAGTTTCCCTTGAAACCCGTTCCCTTTGTGCTAGATGAACGAACGTCTCTCCACATGCTAAGTTCTGAGAGATAAGTGTGTGTGAAAGCCGTCCTTCACCTAGCTTGTTGGGAACACAAAGTTTCTCTCCAGTTGCAATCTCCACTCCATACATATATATGGGGAGGTACTAGCTCCAACTCGGTTTTACAGTGAAAAATGCAGGAAATTCAAACCGGCACTAGGAAACAGACTTAGAGGCCAGAGTAAAAGTTTCACCTGCAACCCGTTCCCTTTGTGCTAGATGAACGAACGTCTCTCCACATGCTCAGTTCTGAGAGATAAGTTTGTGTGAAAGCCGTACTTCACCTAGCTTGTAGAGAACACAAAGTTTCTCTTCAGTTGCAAACTCCACTCCATACATATATATGGGGAGGTACTAGCTCCAACTCGGTTTTACAGTGAAAACTGCAGGAAATTCAAACCAGCACTAGGAATCACACTGAGAAACCAGAGTAAAAGTTTCTCCTGCAACCTGTTCCCTTTGTGCTAGATGAACGAACGTCTCTCCAAATGCTCAGTTCTGAGAGAAAAGTGTGTGTGAAAGCCGTCCTTCACCTAACTTGTTGGGAACACAAAGTTTCTCTTCAGTTGCAAACGCAACTCCATACATATATATGGGGATGTACTAGCTCCAAATCGGTTTTACAGTGAAACCTGCAGGAACTTCAAACCGGCACTACGAAACAGACTGAGAAACCAGAGTTAAAGTTTCTCCTGCAACCCGTTCCCTTTGTGCTAGATGAACGAAAGTCTCTCCACATGCTCATTTCTGAGAGATAAATGTGTGTGAAAGCCGTCCTTCACCTAGCTTGTTTGGAACACAAAGTTTCTCTTCAGGTGCAAACGCAACTCCATACATATATATGGGGAAGTACTAGCTCCATCACGGTTTTACAGTGAAAACTTCAGGAACTTGAAACCGGCACTAGGAAACAGACTGAGAAACCAGAGTAAAAGTTTCCCTTGAAACCCGTTCCCTTTGTGCTAGATGAACGAACGTCTCTCCACATGCTCAGTTCTGAGAGATAAGTGTGTGTGAAAGCCGTCCTTCACCTAGCTTTTTGGGAACACAAAGTTTCTCTTCAGTTGCAATCTCCACTCCATACATATATATGGGGAGGTACTAGCTCCACCTCGGTTTTACAGTGAAAACTGCAGGAACTTCAAACCGGCACTAGGAAACAGACTGAGAAACCAGAGTAAAAGTTTCTCCTGCAACCCGTTCCATTTGTGCTAGATGAACGAACGTCTCTCCACATGCTCAGTTCTGAGAGATAAGTGTGTGTGAAAGCCGTTCTTCACCTAGCTTGTTGGGAACACAAAGTTTCTCTTCAGTTGCAAACGCCACTCCATACATATATATGGGGAGGTACTAGCTCCAACTCGGTTTTACAGTGAAAACTGCAGGAACTTCAAAACGGCACTAGGAAACAGACTGAGAAACCAGAGTAAAATTTTCTCCTGCAACCCGTTCCGTTTGTGCTAGATGAACGAACGTCTCTCCACATGCTCAGTTCTGAGAGATAAGTGTGTGTGAAAGCCGTCCTTCACCTAGCTTGCTGGGAACACAAAGTTTCTCTTCAGTTGCAAACGCCACTCCATACATATTTATGGGGAGGTACTAGCTCCAACTCGGTTTTACAGTGAAAACTGCAGGAACTTCAAACCGGCACTAGGAAACAGACTGAGAAAGCAGAGAAAAAGTTTCTCCTGCAACCCGTTCCCTTTGTGCTAGATGAACGAACGTCTCTCCACATGCTCAGTTCTGAGAGATAAGTGTGTGTGAAAGCCGTCCTTCACCTAGCTTGTTGGGAACACAAAGTTTCTCTTCAGTTGCAAACTCCACTCCATACAAATATATGGGGAGGTACTAGCTCCAACTCGGTTTTACAGTGAAAACTGCAGGAACTTCAAACCGGCACTAGGAAACAGACTGAGAATCCAGAGTAAAAGATTCTCCTGCAACCCGTTCCCTTTGTGCTAGATGAACGAACGTCTCTCCACATGCTCAGTTCTGAGAGATAAGTGTGTGTGAAAGCCGTCCTTCACCTAGCTTCTTGGGAACAGAAAGTTTCTCTTCAGTTGCAAACTCCACTCCATACAAATATATGGGGAGGTACTAGCTCCAACTCGGTTTAACAGTGAAAACTGCAGGAACTTCAAACCGGCACTAGGAAACAGACTGAGAAACCAGAGTAAAAGTTTCTCCTGCAACCCGTTCCCTTTGTGCTAGATAAACGAACGTCTCTCCACATGCTCAGTTCTGAGAGATAAGTGTTTGTGAAAGCCGTCCTTCACCTAGCTTGTTGGGAACACAAAGTTTCTCTTCAGTTGCAAACGCCACTCCATACATATATATGGGGAGGTACTAGCTCCAACTCGGTTTTACAGTGAAAACTGCAGGAACTTCAAACCGGCACTAGGAAACAGACTGAGAAACCAGAGTAATAGTTTCTCCTGCAACCCGTTCCCTTTGTGCTAGATGAACGAACGTCTCTCAACATGCTCAGTTCTGAGAGATAAGTGTGTGTGAAAGCCGTTCTTCACCTAGCTTGTTGGGAACACAAAGTTTCTCTTCAGTTGCAAACGCCACTCCATACATATATATTGGGTGGTACTAGCTCCAACTCGGTTTTACAGTGAAAACTGCAGGAACTTCAAACTGGCACTGGGAAACAGAATGAGAAACCAGAGTAAAAGTTTCTCCTGCAACCCGTTCCCTTTGTGCTAGATGAACGAACGTCTCTCCACATGCTCAGTTCTGAGAGATAAGTTTGTGTGAAAGCCATCCTTCACCTAGCTTGCAGGGAACACAAAGTTTCTCTTCAGTTGCAAACTCCACTCCATACAAATATATGGGGAGGTACTAGCTCCAACTCGGTTTTACAGTGAAAACTGCAGGAACTTCAAACCGGCACTATGAAAATCACTGAGAAACCAGAGTAAAAGTTTATCCTGCAACCCGTTCCCTTTGTGCGAGATGAACGAACGTCTCTCCACATGCTCAGTTCTGAGAGATATGTGTGTGTGAAAGCCGTCCTTCACATAGCTTGTTGGGAACACAAAGTTTCTCTTCAGTTACAATCTCCACTCCATATATATATATGGGTAGGTACTAGCTCCAACTCGGTTTTACAGTGAAAACTGCAGGAACTTCAAACCGGCACTAGGAAACAGACTGAGAAACCAGAGTAAAAGTTTCTCCTGCAACCCGTTCCCTTTGTGCTAGATGAAAGAACGTCTCTCCACATGCTAAGTTCTGAGAGATAAGTGTGTGTAAAAGCCGTCCTTCACCTAGCTTGTTGGGAACACAAATTTTCTCTTCAGTTGCAAAATCCACTACATAATTATATATGGGGAGGTACTAGCTCCAACTCGGTTTTACAGTGAAAACTGCAGTAAATTCAAACCGGCACTAGGAAACAGACTGAGAAACCAGAGTAAAAGTTTCACCTGCAACCCGTTCCCTTTGTGCTAGATGAACGAACGTCTCTCCACATGCTACTTTCTGAGAGATATGTGTGTGTGAAAGCCGTCCTTCACCTAGCTTGTTGGGAACACAAAGTTTCTCTTCAGTTGCAAATGCAACTCCATAATATATATGGGGAAGTACTAGCTCCAACTCGGTTTTACAGTGAAAACTGCAGGAACTTCAAACCGGCACTAGGAAACAGACTGAGAAACCAGAGTAAAAGTTTCTCCTGCAACCCGTTCCCTTTGTGCTAGATGAACGAACGTCTCTCCACATGCTCAGTTCTGAGAGATAAGTGTGTGTGAAAGCCGTCCTTCACCTAGCTTCTTGGGAACAGAAAGTTTCTCTTCAGTTGCAAACTCCACTCCATACAAATATATGGGGAGGTACTAGCTCCAACTCGGTTTAACAGTGAAAACTGCAGGAACTTCAAACCGGCACTAGGAAACAGACTGAGAAACCAGAGTAAAAGTTTCTCCTGCAACCCGTTCCCTTTGTGCTAGATAAACGAACGTCTCTCCACATGCTCAGTTCTGAGAGATAAGTGTTTGTGAAAGCCGTCCTTCACCTAGCTTGTTGGGAACACAAAGTTTCTCTTCAGTTGCAAACGCCACTCCATACATATATATGGGGAGGTACTAGCTCCAACTCGGTTTTACAGTGAAAACTGCAGGAACTTCAAACCGGCACTAGGAAACAGACTGAGAAACCAGAGTAATAGTTTCTCCTGCAACCCGTTCCCTTTGTGCTAGATGAACGAACGTCTCTCAACATGCTCAGTTCTGAGAGATAAGTGTGTGTGAAAGCCGTTCTTCACCTAGCTTGTTGGGAACACAAAGTTTCTCTTCAGTTGCAAACGCCACTCCATACATATATATTGGGTGGTACTAGCTCCAACTCGGTTTTACAGTGAAAACTGCAGGAACTTCAAACTGGCACTGGGAAACAGAATGAGAAACCAGAGTAAAAGTTTCTCCTGCAACCCGTTCCCTTTGTGCTAGATGAACGAACGTCTCTCCACATGCTCAGTTCTGAGAGATAAGTTTGTGTGAAAGCCATCCTTCACCTAGCTTGCAGGGAACACAAAGTTTCTCTTCAGTTGCAAACTCCACTCCATACAAATATATGGGGAGGTACTAGCTCCAACTCGGTTTTACAGTGAAAACTGCAGGAACTTCAAACCGGCACTATGAAAATCACTGAGAAACCAGAGTAAAAGTTTATCCTGCAACCCGTTCCCTTTGTGCGAGATGAACGAACGTCTCTCCACATGCTCAGTTCTGAGAGATATGTGTGTGTGAAAGCCGTCCTTCACATAGCTTGTTGGGAACACAAAGTTTCTCTTCAGTTACAATCTCCACTCCATATATATATATGGGTAGGTACTAGCTCCAACTCGGTTTTACAGTGAAAACTGCAGGAACTTCAAACCGGCACTAGGAAACAGACTGAGAAACCAGAGTAAAAGTTTCTCCTGCAACCCGTTCCCTTTGTGCTAGATGAAAGAACGTCTCTCCACATGCTAAGTTCTGAGAGATAAGTGTGTGTAAAAGCCGTCCTTCACCTAGCTTGTTGGGAACACAAATTTTCTCTTCAGTTGCAAAATCCACTACATAATTATATATGGGGAGGTACTAGCTCCAACTCGGTTTTACAGTGAAAACTGCAGTAAATTCAAACCGGCACTAGGAAACAGACTGAGAAACCAGAGTAAAAGTTTCACCTGCAACCCGTTCCCTTTGTGCTAGATGAACGAACGTCTCTCCACATGCTACTTTCTGAGAGATATGTGTGTGTGAAAGCCGTCCTTCACCTAGCTTGTTGGGAACACAAAGTTTCTCTTCAGTTGCAAACTCCACTCCATACATATCTATGGGGTGGTACTAGCTCCAACTCGATTTTACAGTGAAAACTGCAGGAACTTCAAACCGGCACTAGGAAACAGACTGAGAAACCAGAGTAAAGTTTTTCCTGCAACCCGTTCCCTTTGTGCAAGATGAACGAACGTCTCTCCACATGCTCAGTTCTGAGAGATAAGTGTGTGTGAAAGCCGTCCTTCACCTAGCTTGTTGGGAACACAAAGTTTCTCTTCAGTTGCAAACACCACTCCTTACATATATATGGGGAGGTACTAGCTCCAACTCGGTTTTACAGTGAAAACTGCAGGAACTTCAAACCGGCACTAGGAAACAGACTGAGAAACCAGAGTAAAAGTTTCTCCTGCAACCCGTTCCCTTTGTGCTAGATGAAAGAACGTCTCTCCACATGCTAAGTTCTGAGAGATAAGTGTGTGTAAAAGCCGTCCTTCACCTAGCTTGTTGGGAACACAAATTTTCTCTTCAGTTGCAAAATCCACTACATAATTATATATGGGGAGGTACTAGCTCCAACTCGGTTTTACAGTGAAAACTGCAGTAAATTCAAACCGGCACTAGGAAACAGACTGAGAAACCAGAGTAAAAGTTTCACCTGCAACCCGTTCCCTTTGTGCTAGATGAACGAACGTCTCTCCACATGCTACTTTCTGAGAGATATGTGTGTGTGAAAGCCGTCCTTCACCTAGCTTGTTGGGAACACAAAGTTTCTCTTCAGTTGCAAACTCCACTCCATACATATCTATGGGGTGGTACTAGCTCCAACTCGGTTTTACAGTGAAAACTGCAGGAACTTCAAACCGGCACTAGGAAACAGACTGAGAAACCAGAGTAAAGTTTTTCCTGCAACCCGTTCCCTTTGTGCAAGATGAACGAACGTCTCTCCACATGCTCAGTTCTGAGAGATAAGTGTGTGTGAAAGCCGTCCTTCACCTAGCTTGTTGGGAACACAAAGTTTCTCTTCAGTTGCAAACACCACTCCTTACATATATATGGGGAGGTACTAGCTCCAACTCGGTTTTACAGTGAAAACTGCAGGAACTTCAAACCGGCACTAGGAAACAGACTGAGAAACCAGAGTAAAAGTTTCTCCTGCAAACAGTTCCCTTTGTGCTAGATGAACGAACGTCTATCCAAATGCTCAGTTCTGAGAGATAAGTGTGTGTGAAAGCCGTCCTTCACCTAGCTTGTAGGGAACACAAAGTTTCTCTTCAGTTGCAAACTCCACTCCATACATATATATGGGGAGGTACTAGCTCCAACTCTGTTTTACAGTGAAAACTGCAGGAACTTCAAACCGGCACTAGGAAACAGACTGAGAAACCAGAGTAAAAGTTTCTCCTACAACCCGTTCCCTTTGTGCTAGATGAACGAACGTCTCTCCACATGCTCAGTTCTGAGAGATAAATGTGTGTGAAAGCCGCTCTTCACCTAGCTTCTTGGGAACACATAGTTTCTCTTCAGTTGCAAACTCCACTCCATACATATATATGGGGAGGTACTAGCTCCAACTCTGTTTTACAGTGAAACTGCAGGAACTTCAAACCGGCACTAGGAAACAGACTGGGAAACCAGAGTAAAACTTTCTCCTTCAAACCGTTCCCTTTGTGTTCGATGAACGAACGTCTCTCCACATGCTCAGTTCTGAGAGATAAGTGTGTGTGAAAGCCGCCCTTCACCTAGCTTGTTGGGAACACAAAGTTTCTCTTCAGTTGCAATCTCCACTCCATACATATATATGGGGAGGTACTAGCTCCAACTTGGTTTTACAGTGAAAACTGCAGGAACTTCAAACCGGCACTAGGAAACAGACTGAGAAACCAGAGTAAAAGTTTCCCCTTCAACCCGTTCCCTTTGTGTTCGATGAACGAACGTCTCTCCACATGCTCAGTTCTGAGAGATAAGTGTGTGTGAAAGCCGTCCTTCACCTAGATTGTTGGGAACACAAAGTTTCTCTTCAGTTGCAAACGCCACTCCATACATATATATGGGGAGGTACTAGCTCCAACTCGGTTTTACAGTGAAAACTGCAGGAACTTCAAACCGGCACTAGGAAACAGAGTGAGAAACCAGAGTAAAAGTTTATCTGCAACCCGTTCCCTTTGTGCTAGATGAACGAACGTCTCTCCACATGCTCAGTTCTGAGAGATAAGTGTGTGTGAAAGCCGTCCTTCACATAGCTTGTTGGGAACACAAAGTTTCTCTTCAGTTGCAAACTCCAATCCATACATATGTATGGGGAGGTCCTAGCTCCAACTCGATTTTACAGTGAAAACTGCAGGAAATTCAAACCGGCACTAGGAAACAGACTGAGAAACCAGAGTAAAAGTTTCTCCTGCAACCCGTTCCCTTTGTGCTAGATGAACGAACGTCTCTCCACATGCTAAGTTCTGAGGGATAAGTGTGTGTGAAAACCGTACTTCACATAGCATGTTGTGAACACAAAGTTTCTCTTCACTTTCAAACTCCACTCCATACATACATATGGGTAGGTACTAGCTCCAACTCGGTTTTACAGTGAAAACTGCAGGAAATTCAGACCGGCCCTAGGAAACAGACTGAGAAACCAGAGTAAAAGTTTCTCCTGCAAACCGTTCCCTTTGTACTAGATGAACGAACGTCTCTCCACATGCTCAGTTCTGAGAGATAAGTGTGTGTGAAAGCTGTCCTTCACCTAGCTTGTTGGGAACACAAAGTTTTTCTTCAGTTGCATACGCCACTCCTTACATATATATGGGGAGGTACTAGCTCCAACTCGGTTTTACAGTGAAAACTGCAGGAACTTCAAACCGGCAATAGGAAACAGACTGAGAAACCAGAGTAAAAGTTTCTCCTGCAAACTGTTCCCTTTGTGCTAGATGAACGAACGTCTCTCCACATGCTCAGTTCTGAGAGATAAGTGTGTGTAAAAGCCGTACTTCACATAGCTTGTTGGGAACACAAAGTTTCTCTTCAGTTGCAAAATCCACTACATAATTATATATGGGGAGGTACTAGCTCCAACTCGGTTTTACAGTGAAAACTGCAGGAAATTCAAACCGGCACTAGGAAACAGACTGAGAAACCAGAGTAAAAGTTTCTCCTGCAACCCGTTCCCTTTGTGCTAGATGAACGAACGTATCTCCACATGCTAATTTCTGAGAGATAAGTGTGTGTGAAAGCCGTCCTTCACCTAGCTTGTTGGGAACACAAAGTTTCTCTTCAGTTGCAAACTCCACTCCATACATATCTATGGGGAGGTACTAGCTCCAACTCGGTTTTACAGTGAAAACTGCAGGAACTTCAAACCGGCACTAGGAAACAGACTGAGAAACCAGAGTAAAGTTTTTCCTGCAACCCGTTCCCTTTGTGCAAGATGAACGAACGTCTCTCCACATGCTCAGTTCTGAGAGATAAGTGTGTGTGAAAGCCGTCCTTCACCTAGCTTGTTGGGAACACAAAGTTTCTCTTCAGTTGCAAACGCCACTCCTTACATATATATGGGGAGGTACTAGCTCCAACTCGGTTTTACAGTGAAAACTGCAGGAACTTCAAACCGGCACTAGGAAACAGACTGAGAAACCAGAGTAAAAGTTTCCCCTGCAAACAGTTCCCTTTGTGCTAGATGAACGAACGTCTATCCAAATGCTCAGTTCTGAGAGATAAGTGTGTGTGAAAGCCGTCCTTCACCTAGCTTGTAGGGAACACAAAGTTTCTCTTCAGTTGCAAACTCCACTCCATACATATCTATGGGGAGGTACTAGCTCCAACTCTGTTTTACAGTGAAAACTGCAGGAACTTCAAACCGGCACTAGGAAACAGACTGAGAAACCAGAGTAAAAGTTTCTCCTGCAACCCGTTCCCTTTGTGCGAGATGAACGAACGTCTCTCCACATGCTCAGTTCTGAGAGATAAGTGTGTGTGAAAGCCGTCCTTCACCTAGCTTGTTGGGAACACAAAGTTTCTCTTCAGTTGCAAACTCCACTCCATACATATATATGGGGAGGTAATAGCTCCAACTCGGTTTTACAGTGAAAACTGCAGGAACTTCAAACCGGCACTAGGAAACAGACTGAGAAACCAGAGTAAAAGTTTCTCCTTCAACCCGTTCCCTTTGTGTTCGATGAACGAACGTCTCTCCACATGCTCAGTTCTGAGAGATAAGTGTGTATGAAAGCCGCTCTTCACCTAGCTTCTTGGGAACACATAGTTTCTCTTCAGTTGCAAACTCCACTCCATACATATATATGGGGAAGTACTAGCTCCAACTCGGTTTTACAGTGAAACTGCAGGAACTTCAAACCGGCACTAGGAAACAGACTGAGAAACCAGAGTAAAAGTTTCTCCTTCAAACCGTTCCATTTGTGTTCGATGAACGAACGTCTCTCCACCTGCTCAGTTCTGAGAGATAAGTGTGTGTGAAAGCCGCCCTTCACCTAGCTTGTTGGGAACACAAAGTTTCTCTTCAGTTGCAAACTGCACTCCATACATATATATGGGGAGGTACTAGATCCAACTCGGTTTTACAGTGAAAACTGCAGGAACTTCAAACCGGCACTAGGAAACAGACTGAGAAACCAGAGTAAAAGTTTCCCCTTCAACCCGTTCCCTTTGTGTTCGATGAACGAACGTCTCTCCACATGCTCAGTTCTGACAGATAAGTGTGTGTGAAAGCCGTCCTTCACCTAGATTGTTGGGAACACATAGTTTCTCTTCAGTTGCAAACGCCACTCCATACATATATATGGGGAAGTACTAGCTCCAACTCGGTTTTACAGTGAAAACTGCAGGAACTTCAAACCGGCACTAGGAAACAGACTGAGAAACCAGAGTAAAAGTTTATCTGCAACCCGTTCCCTTTGTGCTAGATGAACGAACGTCTCTCCACATGCTCAGTTCTGAGAGATAAGTGTGTGTGAAAGCCGTCCTTCACCAAGCTTGTTGGGAACACAAAGTTTCTCTTCAGTTGCAAACTCCAATCCATACATATGTATGGGGAGGTACTAGCTCCAACTCGATTTTACAGTGAAAACTGCAGGAAATTCAAACCGGCACTAGGAAACAGACTGAGAAACCAGAGTAAAAGTTTCTCCTGCAACCCGTTCCCTTTGTGCTAGATGAACGAACGTCTCTCCACATGCTAAGTTCTGAGGGATAAGTGTGTGTGAAAGCCGTACTTCACCTAGCATGTTGTGAACACAAAGTTTCTCTTCACTTTCAAACTCCACTCCATACATACATATGGGGAGGTACTAGCTCCAACTCGGTTTTACAGTGAAAACTGCAGGAAATTCAAACCGGCACTAGGAAACAGACTGAGAAACCAGAGTAAAAGTTTCTCCTGCAAACCGTTCCCTTTGTACTAGATGAACGAACGTCTCTCCACATGCTCAGTTCTGAGAGATAAGTGTGTGTGAAAGCCGTCCTTCACCTAGCTGGTTGGGAACACAAAGTTTCTCTTCAGTTGCAAACTCCACTCCATACATATCTATTGGGAGGTACTAGCTCCAACTCGGTTTTACAGTGAAAACTGCAGGAACTTCAAACCGACACTAGGAAACAGACTGAGAAACCAGAGTAAAATTTCACGTGCAACCCGTTCCCTTTGTGCTAGATGAACGAACGTCTCTCCACATGCTCAGTTCTGAGAGATAAGTGTGTGTGAAAGCCGTCCTTCACCTAGCTTGTTGGGAACACAAAGTTTCTCTTCAGTTGCAAACGCCTCTCCATACATATATATGGGGAGGTACTAGCTCCAACTCTGTTTTACAGTGAAAACTGCAGGAACTTCAAACCGGCACTAGAAAACAGACTGAGAAACCAGAGTAAAAGTTTCCCTGCAACCCGTTCCATTTGTGATAGATGAACGAACGTCTCTCCACATGCTCAGTTCTGAGAGATAATTGTGTGTGAAAGCCGTCCTTCAACAAGCTTGTTGGGAACACAAAGTTTCTCTTCAGTTGCAAACTCCACTCCATACATATATATGGGGAGGTACTAGCTCAATCTCGGTTTTACAGTGAAAACTGCAGGAACTTCAAACCGGCACTAGGAAACAGACTGAGAAACCAGAGTAAAAGTTTCTCCTGAAACCCGTTCCCTTTGTGCTAGATGAACGAACGTCTCTCCACATGCTCAGTTCTGAGAGATCAGTGTGTGTGAAAGCCGTCCTTCACCTACCTTGTTGGGAACACAAAGTTTCTCTTCAGTTGCAATCTCCACTCCATACATATATATGCGTAGGTACTAGCTCCAACTCGGTTTTACAGTGAAAACTAAAGGAACTTCAAACCGGCACTAGGAAACATACTGAGAATCCAGAGTAAAAGTTTCTACTGCAACCCGTTCCATTTGTGCTAGATGAACGAACGTCTCTCCACATGCTCAGTTCTGAGAGAAAAATGTGTGTGAAAGCCGTCCTTCACATACCTTGAAGGGAACACAAATTTTCTCTTCAGTTGCAAACTCCTCTCCATACATATATATGGGGAGGTACTAGCTCCATCTCGGTTTTACAGTGAAAACTGCAGGAACTTCAAACCGGCACTAGGAAACAGACTGAGAAACCAGAGTAAAAGTTTCTCCTGAAACCCGTTCCCTTTGTGCTAGATGAACGAACGTCTCTCCACATGCTCAGTTCTGAGAGGTAAGTTTGTGTGAAAGCCGTCCTTCACCTAGCTTGTTGGGAACACAAAGTTTCTCTTCAGTTGCAAACGCCACTCCATACATATATATGGGGAGGTACTAGCTCCATCTCGGTTTTACAGTGAAAACTGCAGGAACTTCAAACCGGCACTAGGAAACAGACTGAGAAACCAGAGTAAAAGTTTCTCCTGCAACCCGTTCCCTTTGTGCTAGATGAACGAACGTCTCTCCACATGCTCAGTTCTGAGAGATAATTGTGTGTGAAAGCCGTCCTTCAACAAGCTTGTTGGGAACACAAAGTTTCTCTTCAGTTGCAAACTCCACTCCATACATATATATGGGGAGGTACTAGCTCCATCTCGGTTTTACAGTGAAAACTGCAGGAACTTCAAACCGGCACTAGGAAACAGACTGAGAAACCAGAGTAAAAGTTTCTCCTGCAACCCGTTCCCTTTGTGCTAGATGAACGAACGTCTCTCCACATGCTCAGTTCTGAGAGGTAAATTTGTGTGAAAGCCGTCCTTCACCTAGCTTGTTGGGAACACAAAGTTTCTCTTCAGTTGCAAACTCCACTCCATACATATATATGGGGAGGTACTAGCTCCAACTCGGTTTTACAGTGAAAACTGCAGGAACTTCAAACCGACACTAGGAAACAGACTGAGAAACCAGAGTAAAAGTTTCCCTGCAACCCGTTCCATTTGTGATAGATGAACGAACGTCTCTCCACATGCTCAGTTCTGAGAGATAAGTGTGTGTGAAAGCCGTCCTTCACCTAGCTTGTTGGGAACACAAAGTTTCTCTTCAGTTGCAAACGCCACTCCATACATATATATGGGGAGGTACTAGCTCCATCTCGGTTTTACAGTGAAAACTGCAGGAACTTCAAACCGGCACTAGGAAACAGACTGAGAAACCAGAGTAAAAGTTTCTCCTGCAACCCGTTCCCTTTGTGCTAGATGAACGAACGTCTCTCCACATGCTCAGTTCTGAGAGAAAAATGTGTGTGAAAGCCGTCCTTCACATACCTTGAAGGGAACACAAATTTTCTCTTCAGTTGCAAACTCCTCTCCATACATATATATGGGGAGGTACTAGCTCCATCTCGGTTTTACAGTGAAAACTGCAGGAACTTCAAACCGGCACTAGGAAACAGACTGAGAAACCAGAGTAAAAGTTTCTCCTGAAACCCGTTCCCTTTGTGCTAGATGAACGAACGTCTCTCCACATGCTCAGTTCTGAGAGGTAAGTTTGTGTGAAAGCCGTCCTTCACCTAGCTTGTTGGGAACACAAAGTTTCTCTTCAGTTGCAAACTCCACTCCATACATATATATGGGGAGGTACTAGCTCCAACTCGGTTTTACAGTGAAAACTGCAGGAACTTCAAAACGACACTAGGAAACAGACTGAGAAACCAGAGTAAAAGTTTCCCTGCAACCCGTTCCATTTGTGCTAGATGAACGAACGTCTCTCCACATGCTCAGTTCTGAGAGATAAGTGTGTGTGAAAGCCGTCCTTCACCTAGCTTGTTGGGAACACAAAGTTTCTCTTCAGTTGCAAACGCCACTCCATACATATATATGGGGAGGTACTAGCTCCATCTCGGTTTTACAGTGAAAACTGCAGGAACTTCAAACCGGCACTAGGAAACAGACTGAGAAACCAGAGTAAAAGTTTCTCCTGCAACCCGTTCCCTTTGTGCTAGATGAACGAACGTCTCTCCACATGCTCAGTTCTGAGAGATAATTGTGTGTGAAAGCCGTCCTTCAACAAGCTTGTTGGGAACACAAAGTTTCTCTTCAGTTGCAAACTCCACTCCATACATATATATGGGGAGGTACTAGCTCCATCTCGGTTTTACAGTGAAAACTGCAGGAACTTCAAACCGGCACTAGGAAACAGACTGAGAAACCAGAGTAAAAGTTTCTCCTGCAACCCGTTCCCTTTGTGCTAGATGAACGAACGTCTCTCCACATGCTCAGTTCTGAGAGGTAAATTTGTGTGAAAGCCGTCCTTCACCTAGCTTGTTGGGAACACAAAGTTTCTCTTCAGTTGCAAACTCCACTCCATACATATATATGGGGAGGTACTAGCTCCAACTCGGTTTTACAGTGAAAACTGCAGGAACTTCAAACCGACACTAGGAAACAGACTGAGAAACCAGAGTAAAAGTTTCCCTGCAACCCGTTCCATTTGTGATAGATGAACGAACGTCTCTCCACATGCTCAGTTCTGAGAGATAAGTGTGTGTGAAAGCCGTCCTTCACCTAGCTTGTTGGGAACACAAAGTTTCTCTTCAGTTGCAAACGCCACTCCATACATATATATGGGGAGGTACTAGCTCCATCTCGGTTTTACAGTGAAAACTGCAGGAACTTCAAACCGGCACTAGGAAACAGACTGAGAAACCAGAGTAAAAGTTTCTCCTGCAACCCGTTCCCTTTGTGCTAGATGAACGAACGTCTCTCCACATGCTCAGTTCTGAGAGATAAGTGTGTGTGAAAGCCGTCCTTCACCTAGCTTGTTGGGAACACAAAGTTTCTCTTCAGTTGCAAACTCCAATCCATACATATATATGGGGAGGTACTAGCTCAAACTCGGTTTTACAGTGAAAACTGCAGGAACTTCGAAGCGGCACTAGGAAACAGACTGAGAAACCAGAGTAAAACTTTCGCCTTCAACCCGTTCCCTTTGTGCTAGATGAACGAACGTCTCTCCACATGCTCAGTTCTGAGAGATAAGTTTGTGTGAAAGCCGCCCTTCACTTAGCTTGTTGGGAACACAAAGTTTCTCTTCAGTTGCAAACGCCACTCCATACATATATATGGGGTGGTACTAGCTCCAACTCAGTTTTACAGTGAAAACTGCAGGAACTTCAAACCGGCACTAGAAAACAGACTGAGAAACCAGAGTAAAAGTTTCCCTGCAACCCGTTCCATTTGTGCTAGATGAACGAACGTCTCTCCACATGCTCAGTTCTGAGAGATAATTGTGTGTGAAAGCCGTCCTTCAACAAGCTTGTTGGGAACACAAAGTTTCTCTTCGGTTGCAAACTCCACTCCATACATATATATGGGGAGGTAATAGCTCCAACTCTGTTTTACAGTGAAAACTACCGGAAATTCAAACCGGCACTAGGAAACAGACTGAGAAACTAGAGTAAAAGATTCTCCTTCAACCCGTTCCCTTTGTGCTAGATGAACGAACGTCTCTCCACATGCTCAGTTCTGAGAGATAAGTGTGTGTGAAAGCCGTCCTTCACCTAGCTTGTTGGGAACACAAAGTTTCTCTTCAGTTGCAAACTCCACTCCATACATATCTATGGGGAGGTACTAGCTCCAACTCGGTTTACAGTGAAAACTGCAGGAACTTCAAACCGACACTAGGAAACAGACTGAGAAACCAGAGTAAAAGTTTCACGTGCAACCCGTTCCCTTTGTGCTAGATGAACGAACGTCTCTCCACATGCTCAGTTCTGAGAGATAAGTGTGTGTGAAAGCCGTCCTTCACCTAGCTTGTTGGGAACACAAAGTTTCTCTTCAGTTGCAAACCCCACTCCATACATATATATGGGGAGGTACTAGCTCCAACTCGGTTTTACAGTGAAAACTGCAGGAACTTCAAACCGGCACTAGAAAACAGACTGAGAAACCAGAGTAAAAGTTTCCCTGCAACCCGTTCCATTTTTGCTAGATGAACGAACGTCTCTCCACATGCTCATTTCTGAGAGATAATTGTGTGTGAAAGCCGTCCTTCACCTAGCTTGTTGGGAACACAAAGTTTCTCTTCAGTTGCAAACTCCAATCCATACATATATATGGGGAGGTACTAGCTCCATCTCGGTTTTACAGTGAAAACTGCAGGAACTTCAAACCGGCACTAGGAAACAGACTGAGAAACCAGAGTAAAAGTTTCTCCTGCAACCCGTTCCCTTTGTGCTAGATGAACGAACGTCTCTCCACATGCTCAGTTCTGAGAGATAAGATTGTGTGAATGCCGTCCTTCACCTAGCTTGTTGGGAACACAAAGTTTCTCTTCAGTTGCAAACTCCACTCCATACATATATATGGGGAGGTACAAGATCCAACTCGGTTTTACAGTGAAAACTGCAGGAACTTCAAACCGACACTAGGAAACAGACTGAGAAACCAGAGTATAAGTTTCCCTGCAACCCGTTCCATTTGTGCTAGATGAACGAACGTCTCTCCACATGCTCAGTTCTGAGAGATAAGTGTGTGTGAAAGCCGTCCTTCACCTAGCTTGTTGGGAACACAAAGTTTCTCTACAGTTGCAAACGCCACTCCATACATATATATGGGGAGGTACTAGCTCCATCTCGGTTTTACAGTGAAAACTGCAGGAACTTCAAACCGGCACTAGGAAACAGACTGAGAAACCAGAGTAAAAGTTTCTCCTGCAACCCGATCCCTTTGTGCTAGATGAACGAACGTCTCTCCACATGCTCAGTTCTGAGAGATAAGTTTGTGTGAAAGCCGTCCTTCACCTAGCTTGTTGGGAACACAAAGTTTCTCTTCAGTTGCAAACTCCACTCCATACATATATATGGGGAGGTACTAGCTCCAACTCGGTTTTACAGTGAAAACTGCAGGAACTTCAAACCGGCACTAGGAAACAGACGGAGAAACCAGAGTAAAAGTTTATCTACAACCCGTTCCCTTTGTGCTAGATGAACGAACGTCTCGCCCCATGCTAAGTTCTGAGAGATAAGTGTGTGTGAAAGCCGTCCTTCACCTAGCATGCTTTGAACACAAAATTTCTCTTCACTTTCAAACTCCACTCCATACATATATATGGGTAGGTACAAGCTCCATCTCGGTTTTACAGTGAAAACTGCAGGAACTTCAAACCGGCATTAGGAAACAGACTGAGAAACCAGTGAAAAAGTTTCTCCTGCAACCCGTTCCCTTTGTGCTAGATGAATGAAAGTCTCTCCACATGCTCAGTTCTGAGAGATATGTGTGTGTGAAAGCTGTCCTTCACCTAGCTTGTTGGGAACACAAAGTTTCTCTTCAGTTGCAAACTCCACTCCATACATATGTATGGGGAGGTACTAGCTCCAAATCGGTTTTACAGTGAAAACTGCAGGAACTTCAAACCGGAACTAGGAAACAGACTGAGAAACCAGAGTAAAAGTTTCTCCTGCAAACCGTTCCCTTTGTGCTAGATGAACGAACGTCTCTCCACATGCTCATTTCTGAGAGATAAGTGTGTGTGAAAGCCGTCCTTCACCTAGCTTGTTGGGAACACAAAGTTTCTCTTCAGTTGCAAACTCCACTCCATACATATATATGGGGAGGTACTAGTTCCAACTCGGTTTTACAGTGAAAACTGCAGGAACTTCAAACCGGCACTAGGAAACAGACTGAGAATCCAGAGTAAAAGTTTCTCCTTCAACCCGTTCCCTTTGTTTTCGATGAACGAACGTCTCTCCACATGCTCAGTTCTGAGAGATAAGTGTGTGTGAAAGCCGCTCTTCACCTAGCTTGTTGGGAACACAAAGTTTCTCTTCAGTTGCAAACTCCACTCCATACATATATATGGGGAGGTACTAGCTCCATCTCTGTTTTACAGTGAAAACTGCAGGAACTTCAAACCGGCACTAGGAAACAGACTGAGAAACCAGAGTAAAGGATTCCCCTGCAACCCGTTCCCTTTGTGCTAGATGAACAAACATCTCTCCACATGCTCAGTTCTGAGAGATAAGTGTGTGTGAAAGCCGTCCTTCACCTAGCTTGTTGGGAACACAAAGTTTCTCTTCAGTTGCAAACTCCACTCCATACATATATATGGGGAGGTACTAGCTCCAACTCGGTTTTACAGTGAAAACTGCAGGAACTTCAAAACGGCACTAGGAAACAGACTGAGAAACCAGAGTAAAAGTTTCCCCTGCAACCCGTTCCCTATGTGCTAGATGAACGAACGTCTCTCCACATGCTCAGTTCTGAGAGATAAGTGTGTGTGAAAGCCGTCCTTCACCTAGCTTGTTGGGAACACAAAGTTTCTCTTCAGTTGCAAACTCCACTCCATACATATATATGGGGAGGTACTAGCTCCAACTCGGTTTTACAGTGAAAACTGCAGGAACTTCAAACCGGCACTAGGAAACAGACTGAGAAACCAGAGTAAAGGATTCCCCTGCAACCCGTTCCCTTTGTGCTAGATGAACGAACGTCTCTCCACATGCTCAGTTCTGAGAGATAAGTGTGTGTGAAAGCCGTCCTTCACCTTGCTTGTTGGGAACACAAAGTTTCTCTTCAGTTGCAAACTCCACTCCATATATATATATGGGGAGGTACTAGCTCCAACTCGGTTTTACAGTGAAAACTGTAGGAACTTCAAACCGACACTAGGAAACAGACTGAGAAACCAGAGTAAAAGTTTCCCCTGCAACCCGTTCCCTTTGTGCTAGATGAACGAACCGTCTCTCCACATGCTCAGTTCTGAGAGATAAGTGTGTGTGAAAGCCGTCCTTCACCTAGCTTGTTGGGAACACAAAGTTTCTCTTCAGTTGCAAACTCCACTCCATACATATATATGGGGAGGTACTAGCTCCAACTCGGTTTTACAGTGAAAACTGCAGGAACTTCAAACCGGCACTAGGAAATAGACTGAGAAACCAGAGTAAAGGATTCCCCTGCAACCCGTTCCCTTTGTGCTAGATGAACAAACGTCTCTCCAAATTCTCAGTTCTGAGAGATAAGTGTGTGTGGAAGCCGTCCTTCACCTAGATTGTTGGGAACACAAAGTTTCTCTTCAGTTGCAAACTCCACTCCATACATATATATGGGGAGGTACTAGCTCCAACTCGGTTTTACAGTGAAAACTGCAGGAACATCAAACCGGCACTAGGAAACAGACTCAGAAACCAGAGTAAAAGTTTCTCCTGCAACCCGTTCCCTTTGTGATAGATGAACGAACGTCTCTCCACATGCTCAGTTCTGAGAGATAAGTGTGTGTGAAAGCCGTCCTTCACCTAGCTTGTTGGGAACACATAGTTTCTCTTCAGTTGCAAACGCCACTCCATACATATATATGGGGAGGTACTAGCTCCAACTCGGTTTTACAGTGAAAACTGCAGGAACTTCAAACCGGCACTAGGAAACAGACAGAGAAACCAGAGTAAAAGTTTCTCCTGCAACCCGTTCCCTTTGTGCTAGATGAAAGAACGTCTCTCCACATGCTCAGTTCTGAGAGATAAGTGTGTGTGAAAGCCGTCCTTCACCTAGCTTGTTGGGAACAGAAAGTTTCTCTTCAGTTGCAAACTCCACTCATTTCTTATATATGGGGTGGTACTAGCTCCAACTCGGTTTTACAGTGAAAACTGCAGGAACTTCAAACCAGCACTAGGAAACAGACTGAGTAACCACAGTAAAAGTTTCTCCTGCAACCTTTTCCCTTTGTGCTAGATGAACGAACATCCCTCCAAATGCTCATTTCTGAGAGATAAGTGTGTGTGAAAGCCGTCCTTCACCTTGCTTGTTGGGAACACAAAGTTTCTCTTCAGTTGCAAACGCCACTCCATACATATATATGGGGATGTACTACCTCCAACTCGGTTTTACAGTGAAACCTGCAGGAACTTCAAACCGGCACTAGGAAACAGACTGAGAAACCAGAGTAAAAGTTTCTCCTGCAACCCGTTCCCTTTGTGCTAGATGAACGAACGTCTCTCCACATGCTCAGTTCTGAGAGATAAGTGTGTGTGAAAGCCGTCCTTCACCTAGCTTGTTGGGAACACAAAGTTTCTCTTCAGTTGCAAACTCCAATCCATACATATATATGGGGAGGTACTAGCTCAAACTCGGTTTTACAGTGAAAACTGCAGGAACTTCGAAGCGGCACTAGGAAACAGACTGAGAAACCAGAGTAAAACTTTCGCCTTCAACCCGTTCCCTTTGTGCTAGATGAACGAACGTCTCTCCACATGCTCAGTTCTGAGAGATAAGTTTGTGTGAAAGCCGCCCTTCACTTAGCTTGTTGGGAACACAAAGTTTCTCTTCAGTTGCAAACGCCACTCCATACATATATATGGGGTGGTACTAGCTCCAACTCAGTTTTACAGTGAAAACTGCAGGAACTTCAAACCGGCACTAGAAAACAGACTGAGAAACCAGAGTAAAAGTTTCCCTGCAACCCGTTCCATTTGTGCTAGATGAACGAACGTCTCTCCACATGCTCAGTTCTGAGAGATAATTGTGTGTGAAAGCCGTCCTTCAACAATCTTGTTGGGAACACAAAGTTTCTCTTCGGTTGCAAACTCCACTCCATACATATATATGGGGAGGTAATAGCTCCAACTCTGTTTTACAGTGAAAACTACCGGAAATTCAAACCGGCACTAGGAAACAGACTGAGAAACTAGAGTAAAAGATTCTCCTTCAACCCGTTCCCTTTGTGCTAGATGAACGAACGTCTCTCCACATGCTCAGTTCTGAGAGATAAGTGTGTGTGAAAGCCGTCCTTCACCTAGCTTGTTGGGAACACAAAGTTTCTCTTCAGTTGCAAACTCCACTCCATACATATCTATGGGGAGGTACTAGCTCCAACTCGGTTTACAGTGAAAACTGCAGGAACTTCAAACCGACACTAGGAAACAGACTGAGAAACCAGAGTAAAAGTTTCACGTGCAACCCGTTCCCTTTGTGCTAGATGAACGAACGTCTCTCCACATGCTCAGTTCTGAGAGATAAGTGTGTGTGAAAGCCGTCCTTCACCTAGCTTGTTGGGAACACAAAGTTTCTCTTCAGTTGCAAACCCCACTCCATACATATATATGGGGAGGTACTAGCTCCAACTCGGTTTTACAGTGAAAACTGCAGGAACTTCAAACCGGCACTAGAAAACAGACTGAGAAACCAGAGTAAAAGTTTCCCTGCAACCCGTTCCATTTTTGCTAGATGAACGAACGTCTCTCCACATGCTCATTTCTGAGAGATAATTGTGTGTGAAAGCCGTCCTTCACCTAGCTTGTTGGGAACACAAAGTTTCTCTTCAGTTGCAAACTCCAATCCATACATATATATGGGGAGGTACTAGCTCCATCTCGGTTTTACAGTGAAAACTGCAGGAACTTCAAACCGGCACTAGGAAACAGACTGAGAAACCAGAGTAAAAGTTTCTCCTGCAACCCGTTCCCTTTGTGCTAGATGAACGAACGTCTCTCCACATGCTCAGTTCTGAGAGATAAGATTGTGTGAATGCCGTCCTTCACCTAGCTTGTTGGGAACACAAAGTTTCTCTTCAGTTGCAAACTCCACTCCATACATATATATGGGGAGGTACTAGCTCCAACTCGGTTTTACAGTGAAAACTGCAGGAACTTCAAACCGACACTAGGAAACAGACTGAGAAACCAGAGTATAATTTTCCCTGCAACCCGTTCCATTTGTGCTAGATGAACGAACGTCTCTCCACATGCTCAGTTCTGAGAGATAAGTGTGTGTGAAAGCCGTCCTTCACCTAGCTTGTTGGGAACACAAAGTTTCTCTACAGTTGCAAACGCCACTCCATACATATATATGGGGAGGTACTAGCTCCATCTCGGTTTTACAGTGAAAACTGCAGGAACTTCAAACCGGCACTAGGAAACAGACTGAGAAACCAGAGTAAAAGTTTCTCCTGCAACCCGATCCCTTTGTGCTAGATGAACGAACGTCTCTCCACATGCTCAGTTCTGAGAGATAAGTTTGTGTGAAAGCCGTCCTTCAACTAGCTTGTTGGGAACACAAAGTTTCTCTTCAGTTGCAAACTCCACTCCATACATATATATGGGGAGGTACTAGCTCCAACTCGGTTTTACAGTGAAAACTGCAGGAACTTCAAACCGGCACTAGGAAACAGACGGAGAAACCAGAGTAAAAGTTTATCTACAACCCGTTCCCTTTGTGCTAGATGAACGAACGTCTCGCCCCATGCTAAGTTCTGAGAGATAAGTGTGTGTGAATGCCGTCCTTCACCTAGCATGCTTTGAACACAAAATTTCTCTTCACTTTCAAACTCCACTCCATACATATATATGGGTAGGTACAAGCTCCATCTCGGTTTTACAGTGAAAACTGCAGGAACTTCAAACCGGCACTAGGAAACAGACTGAGAAACCAGTGAAAAAGTTTCTCCTGCAACCCGTTCCCTTTGTGCTAGATGAATGAAAGTCTCTCCACATGCTCAGTTCTGAGAGATAAGTGTGTGTGAAAGCTGTCCTTCACCTAGCTTGTTGGGAACACAAAGTTTCTCTTCAGTTGCAAACTCCACTCCATACAAATAAATGGGGAGGTACTAGCTCCAACTCGGTTTTACAGTGAAAACTGCAGGAACTTCAAACCGGAACTAGGAAACAGACTGAGAAACCAGAGTAAAAGTTTCTCCTGCAAACCGTTCCCTTTGTGCTAGATGAACGAACGTCTCTCCACATGCTCAGTTCTGAGAGATAAGTGTGTGTGAAAGCCGTCCTTCACCTAGCTTGTTGGGAACACAAAGTTTCTCTTCAGTTGCAAACTCCACTCCATACATATATATGGGGAGGTACTAGTTCCAACTCGGTTTTACAGTGAAAACTGCAGGAACTTCAAACCGGCACTAGGAAACAGACTGAGAATCCAGAGTAAAAGTTTCTCCTTCAACCCGTTCCCTTTGTTTTCGATGAACGAACGTCTCTCCACATGCTCAGTTCTGAGAGATAAGTGTGTGTGAAAGCCGCTCTTCACCTAGCTTGTTGGGAACACAAAGTTTCTCTTCAGTTGCAAACTCCACTCCATACATATATATGGGGAGGTACTAGCTCCATCTCTGTTTTACAGTGAAAACTGCAGGAACTTCAAACCGGCACTAGGAAACAGACTGAGAAACCAGAGTAAAGGATTCCCCTGCAACCCGTTCCCTTTGTGATAGATGAACAAACATCTCTACACATGCTCAGTTCTGAGAGATAAGTGTGTGTGAAAGCCGTCCTTCACCTAGCTTGTTGGGAACACAAAGTTTCTCTTCAGTTGCAAACTCCACTCCATACATATATATGGGGAGGTACTAGCTCCAACTCGGTTTTACAGTGAAAACTGCAGGAACTTCAAACCGGCACTAGGAAACAGACTGAGAAACCAGAGTAAAAGTTTCCCCTGCAACCCGTTCCCTATGTGCTAGATGAACGAACGTCTCTCCACATGCTCAGTTCTGAGAGATAAGTGTGTGTGAAAGCCGTGCTTCACCTAGCTTGTTGGGAACACAAAGTTTCTCTTCAGTTGCAAACTCCACTCCATACATATATATGGGGAGGTACTAGCTCCAACTCGGTTTTACAGTGAAAACTGCAGGAACTTCAAACCGGCACTAGGAAACAGACTGAGAAACCAGAGTAAAGGATTCCCCTGCAACCCGTTCCCTTTGTGCTAGATGAACGAACGTCTCTCCACATGCTCAGTTCTGAGAGATAAGTGTGTGTGAAAGCCGTCCTTCACCTTGCTTGTTGGGAACACAAAGTTTCTCTTCAGTTGCAAACTCCACTCCATATATATATATGGGGAGGTACTAGCTCCAACTCGGTTTTACAGTGAAAACTGTAGGAACTTCAAACCGGCACTAGGAAACAGACTGAGAAACCAGAGTAAAAGTTTCCCCTGCAACCCGTTCCCTTTGTGCTAGATGAACGAACCGTCTCTCCACATGCTCAGTTCTGAGAGATAAGTGTGTGTGAAAGCCGTCCTTCACCTAGCTTGTTGGGAACACAAAGTTTCTCTTCAGTTGCAAACTCCACTCCATACATATATATGGGGAGGTACTAGCTCCAACTCGGTTTTACAGTGAAAACTGCAGGAACTTCAAACCGGCACTAGGAAATAGACTGAGAAACCAGAGTAAAGGATTCCCCTGCAACCCGTTCCCTTTGTGCTAGATGAACAAACGTCTCTCCAAATTCTCAGTTCTGAGAGATAAGTGTGTGTGGAAGCCGTCCTTCACCTAGATTGTTGGGAACACAAAGTTTCTCTTCAGTTGCAAACTCCACTCCATACATATATATGGGGAGGTACTAGCTCCAACTCGGTTTTACAGTGAAAACTGCAGGAACATCAAACCGGCACTAGGAAACAGACTCAGAAACCAGAGTAAAAGTTTCTCCTGCAACCCGTTCCCTTTGTGATAGATGAACGAACGTCTCTCCACATGCTCAGTTCTGAGAGACAAGTGTGTGTGAAAGCCGTCCTTCACCTAGCTTGTTGGGAACACATAGTTTCTCTTCAATTGCAAACGCCACTCCATACATATATATGGGGAGGTACTAGCTCCAACTCGGTTTTACAGTGAAAACTGCAGGAACTTCAAACCGGCACTAGGAAACAGACTGAGAAACCAGAGTAAAAGTTTCTCCTGCAACCCGTTCCCTTTGTGCTAGATGAAAGAACGTCTCTCCACATGCTCAGTTCTGAGAGATAAGTGTGTGTGAAAGCCGTCCTTCACCTAGCTTGTTGGGAACAGAAAGTTTCTCTTCAGTTGCAAACTCCACTCATTTCATATATATGGGGTGGTACTAGCTCCAACTCGGTTTTACAGTGAAAACTGCAGGAACTTCAAACCAGCACTAGGAAACAGACTGAGTAACCACAGTAAAAGTTTCTCCTGCAACCTTTTCCCTTTGTGCTAGATGAACGAACATCCCTCCAAATGCTCATTTCTGAGAGATAAGTGTGTGTGAAAGCCGTCCTTCACCTTGCTTGTAGGGAACACAAAGTTTCTCTTCAGTTGCAAACGCCACTCCATACATATATATGGGGATGTACTACCTCCAACTCGGTTTTACAGTGAAACCTGCAGGAACTTCAAACCGGCACTAGGAAACAGACTGAGAAACCAGAGTAAAAGTTTCACCTGCAACCCTTTCCCTTTGTGCTAGATGAACGAACGTCTCTCCACATGCTCAGTTCTGAGAGATAAGTGTGTGTGAAAGCCGTTCTTCACCTAGATTGTTGGGAACACATAGTTTCTCTTCAGTTGCAAACGCCAATCCATACATATATAAGGGAGGTACTAGCTCCAACTCGGTTTTACAGTGAAAACTGCAGGAACTTCAAACCGGCACTAGGAAACAGACTGAGAAACCAGAGTAAAAGTTTATCTGCAACCAGTTCGCTTTGTGCTAGATGAACGAACGTCTCTCCACATGCTCAGTTCTGAGAGATAATTTTGTGTGAAAGCCGTACTTCACCTAGCTTGTATAGAACACAAAGTTTCTCTTCAGTTTCAAACTCCACTCCATACATATATATGGGGAGGTACTAGCTCCAACTCGGTTTTACAGTGAAACCTGCAGGAACTTCAAACCGGCACTAGGAAACAGACTGAGAAACCAGAGTAAAAGTTTCTCCTGCAACCTGTTCCCTTTGTGCTAGATGAACGAACGTCTCTCCAAATGCTCAGTTCTGAGAGAAAAGTGTGTGTGAAAGCCGTCCTTCACCTAACTTGTTGGGAACACAAAGTTTCTTTTCAGTTGCAAACGCCACTCCATATATATATATGGGGATGTACTAGCTCCAAATCGGTTTTACAGTGAAACCTGCAGGAACTTCAAACCGGCACTAGGAAACAGACTGAGAAACCAGAGTTAAAGTTTCTCCTGCAACCCGTTCCCTTTGTGCTAGATGAACGAACGTCTCTCCACATGCTCAGTTCTGAGAGATAAGTGTTTGTGAAAGCCGTCCTTCACCTAGCTTGTTTGGAACACAAAGTTTCTCTTCAGTTGCAAACGCAACTCAATACATATATATGGGGAAGTACTAGCTCCAACACGGTTTTACAGTGAAAACTTCAGGAACTTGAAACCGGCACTAGGAAACAGACTGAGAAACCAGAGTAAAAGTTTCCCTTGAAACCCGTTCCCTTTGTGCTAGATGAACGAACGTCTCTCCACATGCTCAGTTCTGAGAGATAAGTGTGTGTGAAAGCCGTCCTTCACCTAGCTTGTTGGGAACACAAAGTTTCTCTTCAGTTGCAATCTCCACTCCATACATATATATGGAGAGGTACTAGCTCCAACTCGGTTTTACAGTGAAAACTGCAGGAAATTCAAACCGGCACTAGGAAACAGACTTAGAGACCAGAGTAAAAGTTTCACCTGCAACCCGTTCCCTTTGTGCTAGATGAACGAACGTCTCTCCACATGCTCAGTTCTGAGAGATAATTTTGTGTGAAAGCCGTACTTCACCTAGCTTGTATAGAACACAAAGTTTCTCTTCAGTTGCAAACTCCACTCCATACATATATATGGGGAGGTACTAGCTCCAACTCGGTTTTACAGTGAAAACTGCAGGAACTTCAAACCGGCACTAGGAAACAGACTGAGAAACCAGAGTAAAAGTATCTCCTGCAACCTGTTCCCTTTGTGCTAGATGAACGAACGTCTCTCCAAATGCTCAGTTCTGAGAGAAAAGTGTGTGTGAAAGCCGTCCTTCACCTAACTTGTTGGGAACACAAAGTTTCTTTTCAGTTGCAAACGCACTCCATATATATATATGGGGATGTACTAGCTCCAAATCGGTTTTACAGTGAAACCTGCAGGAACTTCATACCGGCACTAGGAAACAGACTGAGAAACCAGAGTTAAAGTTTCTCCTGCAACCCGTTCCCTTTGTGCTAGATGAACGAACGTCTCTCCACATGCTCAGTTCTGAGAGATAAGTGTGTGTGAAAGCCGTCCTTCACCTAGCTTGTTTGGAACACAAAGTTTCTCTTCAGTTGCAAACGCAACTCCATACATATATATGGGGAAGTACTAGCTCCAACACGGTTTTACAGTGAAAACTTCAGGAACTTGAAACCGGCACTAGGAAACAGACTGAGAAACCAGAGTAAAAGTTTCCCTTGAAACCCGTTCCATTTGTGCTAGATGAACGAAAGTCTCTCCACATGCTCAGTTCTGAGAGATAAGTGTGTGTGAAAGCCGTCCTTCACCTAGCTTGTTGGGAACACAAAGTTTCTCTCCAGTTGCAATCTCCACTCCATACATATATATGGGGAGGTACAAGCTCCAACTCGGTTTTACAGTGAAAACTGCAGGAAATTCAAACCGGCACTAGGAAACAGACTTAGAGACCAGAGTAAAAGTTTCACCTGCAACCCGTTCCCTTTGTGCTAGATGAACGAACGTCTCTCCACATGCTAAGTTTTGAGAGATAAGTTTGTGTGAAAGCCGTACTTCACCTAGCTTGTAGAGAACACAAAGTTTCTCTTCAGTTGTAAACTCCACTCCATACATATATATGGGGAGGTACTAGCTCCAAATCGGTTTTACAGTGAAAACTGCAGGAAATTCAAACCAGCACTAGGAATCACACTGAGATACCAGAGTAAAAGTTTCTCCTGCAACCTGTTCCCTTTGTGCTAGATGAACGAACGTCTCTCCAAATGCTCAGTTCTGAGAGATAAGTGTGTGTGAAAGCCGTCCTTCACCTAGCTTGTTGGGAACACAAAGTTTCTCTTCAGTTGCAAACGCCACTCCATACATATATATGGGGAGGTACTAGCTCCAACTCGGTTTTACAGTGAAAACTGCAGGAACTTCAAACCGGCACTAGAAAACAGACTGAGAAACCAGAGTAAAAGTTTCCCTGCAACCCGTTCCATTTGTGCTAGATGAACGAACGTCTCTCCACATGCTCAGTTCTGAGAGATAAGTGTGTGTGAAAGCCGTCCTTCACCTAGCTTGTTGGGAACACAAAGTTTCTCTTCAGTTGCAAACTCCAATCCATACATATATATGGGGAGGTACTAGCTCCATCTCGGTTTTACAGTGAAAACTGCAGGAACTTCAAACCGGCACTAGGAAACAGACTGAGAAACCAGAGTAAAAGTTTCTCCTGCAACCCGTTCCCTTTGTGCTAGATGAACGAACGTCTCTCCACATGCTCAGTTCTGAGAGATAAGATTGTGTGAAAGCCGTCCTTCACCTAGCTTGTTGGGAACACAAAGTTTCTCTTCAGTTGCAAACTCCACTCCATACATATATATGGGGAGGTACTAGCTCCAACTCGGTTTTACAGTGAAAACTGCAGGAACTTCAAACCGACACTAGGAAACAGACTGAGAAACCAGAGTATAAGTTTCCCTGCAACCCGTTCCATTTGTGCTAGATGAACGAACGTCTCTCCACATGCTCAGTTCTGAGAGATAAATGTGTGTGAAAGCCGTTCTTTACATAGCTTGTTGGGAACACAAAGTTTCTCTTCAGTTGCAAACGCCACTCCATACATATATATGGGGAGGTACTAGCTCCATCTCGGTTTTACAGTGAAAACTGCAGGAACTTCAAACCGGCAGTAGGAAACAGACTGAGAAACCAGAGTAAAAGTTTCTCCTGCAACCCGATCCCTTTGTGCTAGATGAACGAACGTCTCTCCACATGCTCAGTTCTGAGAGATAAGTTTGTGTGAAAGCCGTCCTTCACCTAGCTTGTTGGGAACACAAAGTTTCTCTTCAGTTGCAAACTCCACTCCATACATATATATGGGGAGGTACTAGCTCCAACTCGGTTTTACAGTGAAAACTGCAGGAACTTCAAACCGGCACTAGGAAACAGACGGAGAAACCAGAGTAAAAGTTTATCTACAACCCGTTCCCTTTGTGCTAGATGAACGAACGTCTCTCCCCATGCTAAGTTCTGAGAGATAAGTGTGTGTGAAAGCCGTCCTTCACCTAGCATGCTTTGAACACAAAATTTCTCTTCACTTTCAAACTCCACTCCATACATATATATGGGTAGGTACTAGCTCCATCTCGGTTTTACAGTGAAAACTGCAGGAACTTCAAACCGGCACTAGGAAACAGACTGAGAAACCAGAGTAAAAGTTTCTCCTGCAACCCGTTCCCTTTGTGCTAGATGAATGAAAGTCTCTCCACATGCTCAGTTCTGAGAGATAAGTGTGTGTGAAAGCTGTCCTTCACCTAGCTTGTTGGGAACACAAAGTTTCTCTTCAGTTGCAAACGCAACTCCATACATATATATGGGGAGGTACTAGCTCCAACTCGGTTTTACAGTGAAAACTACAGGAACTTCAAACCGGCACTAGGAAACAGACTGAGAATCCAGAGTAAAAGTTTCTCCTGCAGCCCGTTTCATTTGTGCTAGATGAACGAACGTCTCTCCACATGGTCAGTTCTGAGAGATAAGTGTGTGTGAAAGCCGTCCTTCACCTAGCTTGTTGGGAACACAAAGTTTCTCTTCAGTTGCAAACTCCACTCCATACATATGTATGGGGAGGTACTAGCTCCAAATCGGTTTTACAGTGAAAACTGCAGGAACTTCAAACCGGAACTAGGAAACAGACTGAGAAACCAGAGTAAAAGTTTCCCTGCAACCCGTTCCATTTGTGCTAGATGAACGAACGTCTCTCCACATGCTCAGTTCTGAGAGATAAGTGTGTGTGAAAGCCGTCCTTCACCTAGCTTGTTGGGAACACAAAGTTTCTCTTCAGTTGCAAACTCCAATCCATACATATATATGGGGAGGTACTAGCTCCATCTCGGTTTTACAGTGAAAACTGCAGGAACTTCAAACCGGCACTAGGAAACAGACTGAGAAACCAGAGTAAAAGTTTCTCCTGCAACCCGTTCCCTTTGTGCTAGATGAACGAACGTCTCTCCACATGCTCAGTTCTGAGAGATAAGATTGTGTGAAAGCCGTCCTTCACCTAGCTTGTTGGGAACACAAAGTTTCTCTTCAGTTGCAAACTCCACTCCATACATATATATGGGGAGGTACTAGCTCCAACTCGGTTTTACAGTGAAAACTGCAGGAACTTCAAACCGACACTAGGAAACAGACTGAAAAACAAGAGTATAAGTTTCCCTGCAACCCGTTCCATTTGTGCTAGATGAACGAACGTCTCTCCACATGCTCAGTTCTGAGAGATAAATGTGTGTGAAAGCCGTCCTTCACATAGCTTGTTGGGAACACAAAGTTTCTCTTCAGTTGCAAACGCCACTCTATACATATATATGGGGAGGTACTAGCTCCATCTCGGTTTTACAGTGAAAACTGCAGGAACTTCAAACCGGCAGTAGGAAACAGACTGAGAAACCAGAGTAAAAGTTTCTCCTGCAACCCGATCCCTTTGTGCTAGATGAACGAACGTCTCTCCACATGCTCAGTTCTGAGAGATAAGTTTGTGTGAAAGCCGTCCTTCACCTAGCTTGTTGGGAACACAAAGTTTCTCTTCAGTTGCAAACTCCACTCCATACATATATATGGGGAGGTACTAGCTCCAACTCGGTTTTACAGTGAAAACTGCAGGAACTTCAAACCGGCACTAGGAAACAGACGGAGAAACCAGAGTAAAAGTTTATCTACAACCCGTTCCCTTTGTGCTAGATGAACGAACGTCTCTCCACATGCTCAGTTCTGAGAGATAAGTGTGTGTGTGAAAACTTTCCTTCACCTAGCTTGTTGGGAACACAAAGTTTTTCTTCAGTTGCAATCTCCACTCCATACATATATATGGGGAGGTACAAGCTCCAACTCGGTTTTACAGTGAAAACTGCAGGAAATTCAAACCGGCACTAGGAAACAGACTTAGAGTCCAGAGTAAAAGTTTCTCCTGCAACCCGTTCCCTTTGTGCTAGATGAACGAACGTCTCTCCACATGCTCAGTTCTGAGAGATAAGTGTGTGTGAAAGCCGTCCTTCACCTAGATTGTTGGGAACACATAGTTTCTCTTCAGTTGCAAACGCCACTCCATACATATATAAGGGAATTACTAGCTCCAACTCGGTTTTACAGTGAAAACTGCAGGAACTTCAAACCGGCACTAGGAAACAGACTGAGAAACCAGAGTAAAAGTTTATCTGCAACCCGTTCCCTTTGTGCTAGATGAACGAACGTCTCTCCACCTGCTCAGTTCTGAGAGATAAGTGTGTGTGAAAGCCGTCCTTCACCTAGCTTGTTGGGAACACAAAGTTTCTCTTCAGTTGCAAACTCCAATCCATACATATGTATGGGGAGGTACTAGCTCCAACTCGATTTTACAGTGAAAACTGCAGGAAATTCAAACCGGCACTAGGAAACAGACTGAGAAACCAGAGTAAAAGTTTCTCCTGCAACCCGTTACCTTTGTGCTAGATGAACGAACGTCTCTCCACATGCTAAGTTCTGAGGGATAAATGTGTGTGAAAGCCGTACTTCACCTAGCATGTTGTGAACACAAAGTTTCTCTTCACTTTCAAACTCCACTCCATACATACATATGGGGAGGTACAAGCTCCAACTCGGTTTTACAGTGAAAACTGCAGGAAATTCAAACCGGCACTAGGAAACAGACTGAGAAAACAGAGTAAAAGTATCTCCTGCAACCCGTTCCCTTTGTACTAGATGAACGAACGTCTCTCCACATGCTCAGTTCTGAGAGATAAGTGTGTGTGTGAAAACTGTCCTTCACCTAGCTTGTTGGGAACACAAAATCTTTCTTCAGTTGCAATCTCCACTCCATACATATATATGGGGAGGTACAAGATCCAACTCGGTTTTACAGTGAAAACTGCAGGAACTTCAAACCGGCACTAGGAAACGGACTGAGAAACCAGAGTTAAAGTTTCTCCTGCAACCCGTTCCCTTTGTGCTAGATGAACGAACGTCTCTCCACATGCTCAGTTCTGAGAGATAAGTGTGTGTGAAAGCCGTCCTTCACCTCGCTTGTTTGGAACACAAAGTTTCTCTTCAGTTGCAAACGCAACTCCATACATATATATGGGGAAGTACTAGCTCCAACACTGTTTTACAGTGAAAATTTCAGGAACTTGAAACCGGCACTAGGAAACAGACTGAGAAACCAGAGTAAAAGTTTCCCTTGAAACCCGTTCCCTTTGTGCTAGATGAACGAACGTCTCTCCACATGCTCAGTTCTGAGAGATAAGTGTGTGTGAAAGCCGTCCTTCACCTACCTTGTTGGGAACACAAAGTTTCTCTCCAGTTGCAATCTCCACTCCATACATATATATGGGGAGGTACTAGCTCCACCTCGGTTTTACAGTGAAAACTGCAGGAAATTCAAACCGGCACTAGGAAACAGACTTAGAGACCAGAGTAAAAGTTTCACCTGCAACCCGTTCCCTTTGTGCTAGATGAACGAAAGTCTCTCCACATGCTCAGTTCTGAGAGATAAGTTTGTGTGAAAGCCGTACTTCACCTAGCTTGTAGAGAACACAAAGTTTCTCTTCAGTTGCAAACTCCACTCCATACATATATATGGGGAGGTACTAGCTCCAACTCGGTTTTACAGTGAAACCTGCAGGAACTTCAAACCGGCACTAGAAAACAGACTGAGAAACCAGAGTAAAAGTTTCTCCTGCAACCCGTTCCCTTTGTGCTAGATGAACGAACGTCTCTCCACATGCTCTGTTCTGAGAGATAAGTGTGTGTGAAAGCCGTCCTTCACCTAGCTTCTTTGGAACACAAAGTTCCTCTTCAGTTGCAAACGCAACTCCATACATATATATGGGGACGTTCTAGCTCCAACACGGTTTTACAGTGAAAACTTCAGGAAAATCAAACCGGCACTAGGAAACAGACTGAGAAACCAGAGTAAAAGTTTCCCCTGCAACCCGTTCCCTTTGTGCTAGATGAACGAACGTCTCTCCACATGCTCAGTTCTGAGAGATCAGTGTGTGTGAAAGCCGTCCTACACCTAGCTTGTTGGGAACACAAAGTTTCTCTTCAGTTGCAAAATCCACTCCATACATTTATATGGGGAGGTACTAGCTCCAACTCGATTTTACAGTGAAAACTGCAGGAACTTCAAACCGGCACTAGGAAAAAGACTTAGAGACCAGAGTAAAAGTTTCTCCTGCAACCAGTTCCATTTGTGCTATATGAACCAACGTCTCACCACGTGCTCAGTTCTGAGAGATAAGTGTGTGTGAAAGCCGTCCTTCACCTAGCTTGTAGAAAACACAAAGTTCTCTTCAGTTGCAAACTCAACTCCATGCACATATATGGGGAGGTACTAGCTCCAACTCGGTTTTACCGTGAAAACTGCAGGAACTTCAATCCGGCACTAGGAAACACACTGAGAATCCAGAGAAAAAGTTTCTCCTGCAACCCGTTCCATTTTTGCTAGATGAACGAACGTCTCTCCACATGCTCAGTTCTGAGATATAAGTGTGTGTGAAAGCCGTCCTTCACCTAGCTTGTTGGGAACACAAAGTTTCTCTTCAGTTGCAAATTCCACTCCATACATATATATGGGGAGGTACTAGCTCCAACTAGGTTTTACAGTGAAAACTGCAGGAACATCAAACCGGCACTAGGAAACAGACTGAGAAACCAGAGTAAAGTTTTTCCTGCAACCCGTTCCCTTTGTGATAGATGAACGAATGTCTCTCCACATGCTCAGTTCTGAGAGATAAGTGTGTGTGAAAGCCGTCCTTCAACTAGTTTGTTGGGAACACAAAGTTTCTCTTCAGTTGCAAACTCCACTCCATACATATATATGGGGAGGTACTAGCTCCAACTCGGTTTTACAGTGAAAAATGCAGGAACTTCAAACCGGCACTAGGAAACAGACTGAGAAACCAGAGTAAAAGTTTCTCCTGCAACCTTTTCCCTTTGTGCTAGATGAACGAACATCCCTCCAAATGCTCATTTCTGAGAGATAAGTGTGTGTGAAAGCCGTCCTTCACCTTGCTTGTTGGGAACACAAAGTTTCTCTTCAGTTGCAAACGCCACTCCATACATATATATGGGGATGTACTACCTCCAACTCGGTTTTACAGTGAAACCTGCAGGAACTTCAAACCGGCACTAGGAAACAGACTGAGAAACCAGAGTAAAAGTTTCACCTGCAACCCTTTCCCTTTGTGCTAGATGAACGAACGTCTCTCCACATGCTCAGTTCTGAGAGATAAGTGTGTGTGAAAGCCGTCCTTCACCTAGATTGTTGGGAACACATAGTTTCTCTTCAGTTGCAAACGCCACTCCATACATATATAAGGGAGGTACTAGCTCCAACTCGGTTTTACAGTGAAAACTGCAGGAACTTCAAACCGGCACTAGGAAACAGACTGAGAAACCAGAGTAAAAGTTTATCTGCAACCCGTTCCCTTTGTGCTAGATGAACGAACGTCTCTCCACATGCTCAGTTCTGAGAGATAAGTGTGTGTGAAAGCCGTCCTTCACCTAGCTTGTTGGGAACACAAAGTTTCTCTTCAGTTGCAAACTCCAATCCATACATATGTATGGGGAGGTACAAGCTCCAACTCGGTTTTACAGTGAAAACTGCAGGAAATTCAAACCGGCACTAGGAAACAGACTGAGAAACCAGAGTAAAAGTTTCTCCTGCAACCCGTTCCCTTTGTACTAGATGAACGAACGTGTCTCCACATGCTCAGTTCTGAGAGATAAGTGTGTGTGAAAGCCGTCCTTCACCTAGCTTGTTGGGAACACAAAGTTTCTCTTCAGTTGCAAACTCCAATCCATACATATGTATGGGGAGGTACTAGCTCCAATTCGATTTTACAGTGAAAACTGCAGGAAATTCAAACCGGCACTAGGAAACAGACTGAGAAACCAGAGTAAAAGTTTCTCCTGCAACCCGTTACATTTGTGCTAGATGAACGAACGTCTCTCCACATGCTAAGTTCTGAGGGATAAGTGTGTGTGAAAGCCGTACTTCACCTAGCATGTTGTGAACACAAAGTTTCTTTTCACTTTCAAACTCCACTCCATACATACATATGGGGAGGTACAAGCTCCAACTCGGTTTTACAGTGAAAACTGCAGGAAATTCAAACCGGCACTAGGAAACAGACTGAGAAACCAGAGTAAAAGTTTCTCCTGCAACCCGTTCCCTTTGTACTAGATGAACGAACGTGTCTCCACATGCTCAGTTCTGAGAGATAAGTGTGTGTGTGGAAACTGTCCTTCACCTAGCTTGTTGGGAACACAAAGTTTTTCTTCAGTTGCAATCTCCACTCCATACATATATATGGGGAAGTAATAGCTCCAACTCGGTTTTACAGTGAAAACTGCAGGAAATTCAAACCGGCACTAGGAAACAGACTTAGAGACCAGAGTAAAAGTTTCACCTGCAACCCGTTCCCTTTGTGCTAGATGAACGAACGTCTCTCCACATGATCAGTTCTGAGAGATAAGTTTGTGTGAAAGCCGTACTTCACCTAGCTTGTAGAGAACACAAAGTTTCTCTTCAGTTGCAAACTCCACTCCATACATATATATGGGGAGGTACTAGCTCCATCTCGGATTTACAGTGAAAACTGCAGGAACTTCAAACCAGCACTAGGAATCACACTGAGAAACCAGAGTAAAAGTTTCTACTGCAAACCGTTCCCTTTGTGCTAGATGAACGAACGTCTCTCCAAATGCTCAGTTCTGAGAGAAAAGTGTGTGTGAAAACCGTCCTTCACCTAACTTGTTGGGAACACAAAATTTCTCTTCAGTTGCAAACGCCACTCCATACATATATATGGGGATGTACTAGCTCCAAATCGGTTTTACAGTGAAACTTGCAGGAACTTCAAACCGGCACTAGGAAACAGACTGAGAAACCAGAGTTAAAGATTCTCCTGCAACCCGTTCCCTTTGTGCTAGATGAACGAAAGTCTCTCCACATGCTCAGTTCTGAGAGATAAGTGTTTGTGAAAGCCGTCCTTCACCTAGCTTGTTTGGAACACAAAGTTTCTCTTCAGTTGCAAACGCAACTCCATACATATATATGGGGAAGTACTAGCTCCAACACGGTTTTACAGTGAAAACTTCAGGAACTTGAAACCGGCACTAGGAAACAGACTGAGAAACCAGAGTAAAAGTTTCCCTTGAAACCCGTTCCCTTTGTGCTAGATGAACGAACGTCTCTCCACATGCTCAGTTCTGAGAGATAAGTGTGTGTGAAAGCCGTCCTTCACCTAGCTTGTTGGGAACACAAAGTTTCTCTTCAGTTGCAATCTCCACTCCATACATATATATGGGGAGGTACTAGCTCCAACTCGGTTTTACAGTGAAAACTGCAGGAAATTCAAACCGGCACTAGGAAACAGACTTAGAGACCAGAGTAAAAGTTTCACCTGCAACCCGTTCCCTTTGTGCTAGATGAACGAACGTCTCTCCACATGCTCAGTTCTGAGAGATAATTTTGTGTGAAAGCCGTACTTCACCTAGCTTGTAGAGAACACAAAGTTTCTCTTCAGTTGCAAACTCCACTCCATACATATATATGTGGAGGTACTAGCTCCAACTCGGTTTTACAGTGAAAACAGCAGGAACTTCAAACCGGCACTAGGAAACAGACTGAGAAACCAGAGTAAAAGTTTCTCCTGCAACCTGTTCCCTTTGTGCTAGATGAACGAACGTCTCTCCAAATGCTCAGTTCTGAGAGAAAAGTGTGTGTGAAAACCGTCCTTCACCTAACTTGTTGGGAACACAAAATTTCTCTTCAGTTGCAAACGCCACTCCATACATATATATGGGGATGTACTAGCTCCAAATCGGTTTTACAGTGAAACCTGCAGGAACTTCAAACCGGCACTAGGAAACAGACTGAGAAACCAGAGTTAAAGATTCTCCTGCAACCCGTTCCCTTTGTGCTAGATGAACGAAAGTCTCTCCACATGCTCAGTTCTGAGAGATAAGTGTTTGTGAAAGCCGTCCTTCACCTAGCTTGTTTGGAACACAAAGTTTCTCTTCAGTTGCAAACGCAACTCCATACATATATATGGGGAAGTACTAGCTCCAACACGGTTTTACAGTGAAAACTTCAGGAACTTGAAACCGGCACTAGGAAACAGACTGAGAAACCAGAGTAAAAGTTTCCCTTGAAACCCGTTCCCTTTGTGCTAGATGAACGAACGTCTCTCCACATGCTCAGTTCTGAGAGATAAGTGTGTGTGAAAGCCGTCCTTCACCTAGCTTGTTGGGAACACAAAGTTTCTCTTCAGTTGCAATCTCCACTCCATACATATATATGGGGAGGTACTAGCTCCAACTCGGTTTTACAGTGAAAACTGCAGGAAATTCAAACCGGCACTAGGAAACAGACTTAGAGACCAGAGTAAAAGTTTCACCTGCAACCCGTTCCCTTTGTGCTAGATGAACGAACGTCTCTCCACATGCTCAGTTCTGAGAGATAATTTTGTGTGAAAGCCGTACTTCACCTAGCTTGTAGAGAACACAAAGTTTCTCTTCAGTTGCAAACTCCACTCCATACATATATATGTGGAGGTACTAGCTCCAACTCGGTTTTACAGTGAAAACAGCAGGAACTTCAAACCGGCACTAGGAAACAGACTGAGAAACCAGAGTAAAAGTTTCTCCTGCAACCTGTTCCCTTTGTGCTAGATGAACGAACGTCTCTCCAAATGCTCAGTTCTGAGAGAAAAGTGTGTGTGAAAGCCTTCCTTCACCTAACTTGTTGGGAACACAAAGTTTCTCTTCAGTTGCAAACGCCACTCCATATATATATATGTGGATGTACTAGCTCCAAATCGGTTTTACAGTGAAACCTGCATTAACTTCAAACCGGCACTAGGAAACAGACTGAGAAACCAGAGTTAAAGTTTCCCCTGCAACCCGTTCCCTTTGTGCTAGATGAACGAACGTCTCTCCACATGCTCAGTTCTGAGAGATAAGGGTGTGTGAAAGCCGTCCTTCACCTAGCTTGTTTGGAACACAAAGTTTCTCTTCAGTTGCAAACGCAACTCCATACATATATATGGGGAAGTACTAGCTCCAACACGGTTTTACAGTGAAAACTTCAGGAACTTGAAACCGGCACTAGGAAATAGACTGAGAAACCAGAGTAAAAGTTTCCCTTGAAACCCGTTCCCTTTGTGCTAGATGAACGAACGTCTCTCCACATGCTCAGTTCTGAGAGATAAGTGTGTGTGAAAGCCGTCCTTCACCTAGCTTGTTGGGAACACAAAGTTTCTCTCCAGTTGCAATCTCCACTCCATACATATATATGGGGAGGTACTAGCTCCAACTCGGTTTTACAGTGAAAACTGCAGGAAATTCAAACCGGCACTAGGAAACAGACTTAGAGACCAGAGTAAAAGTTTCACCTGCAACCCGTTCCCTTTGTGCTAGATGAACGAACGTCTCTCCAAATGCTCAGTTCTGAGAGAAAAGTGTGTGTGAAAGCCGTCCTTCACCTAACTTGTTGGGAACACAAAATTTCTCTTCAGTTGCAAACGCCACTCCATACATATATATGGGGATGTACTAGCTCCAAATCGGTTTTACAGTGAAACCTGCAGGAACTTCAAACCGGCACTAGGAAACAGACTGAGAAACCAGAGTTAAAGTTTCTCCTGCAACCCGTTCCCTTTGTGCTAGATGAACGAACGTCTCTCCACATGCTCAGTTCTGAGAGATAAGTGTTTGTGAAAGCCGTCCTTCACCTAGCTTGTTTGGAACACAAAGTTTCTCTTCAGTTGCAAACGCAACTCCATACATATATATGGGGAAGTACTAGCTCCAACACGGTTTAACAGTGAAAACTTCAGGAACTTGAAACCGGCACTAGGAAACAGACTGAGAAACCAGAGTAAAAGTTTCCCTTGAAACCCGTTCCCTTTGTGCTAGATGAACGAACGTCTCTCCACATGCTCAGTTCTGAGAGATAAGTGTGTGTGAAAGCCGTCCTTCACCTAGCTTGTTGGGAACACAAAGATTCTCTTCAGTTGCAATCTCCACTCCATACATATATATGGGGAGGTACTAGCTCCAACTCGGTTTTACAGTGAAAACTGCAGGAAATTCAAACCGGCACTAGGAAACAGACTTAGAGACCAGAGTAAAAGTTTCACCTGCAACCCGTTCCCTTTGTGCTAGATGAACGAACGTCTCTCCACATGCTCAGTTCTGAGAGATAATTTTGTGTGAAAGCCGTACTTCACCTAGCTTGTAGAGAACACAAAGTTTCTCTTCAGTTGCAAACGCCACTCCATATATATATATGTGGATGTACTAGCTCCAAATCGGTTTTACAGTGAAACCTGCATTAACTTCAAACCGGCACTAGGAAACAGACTGAGAAACCAGAGTTAAAGTTTCTCCTGCAACCCGTTCCCTTTGTGCTAGATGAACGAACGTCTCTCCACATGCTCAGTTCTGAGAGATAAGTGTGTGTGAAAGCCGTACTTCACCTAGCTTGTTTGGAACACAAAGTTTCTCTTCAGTTGCAAACGCAACTCCATACATATATATGGGGAAGTACTAGCTCCAACACGGTTTTACAGTGAAAACTTCAGGAACTTGAAACCGGCACTAGGAAACAGACTGAGAAACCAGAGTAAAAGTTTCCCTTGAAACCCGTTCCCTTTGTGCTAGATGAACGAACGTCTCTCCACATGCTCAGTTCTGAGAGATAAGTGTGTGTGAAAGCCGTCCTTCACCTAGCTTGTTGGGAACACAAAGTTTCTCTCCAGTTGCAATCTCCACTCCATACATATATATGGGGAGGTACTAGCTCCAACTCGGTTTTACAGTGAAAACTGCAGGAAATTCAAACCGGCACTAGGAAACAGACTTAGAGACCAGAGTAAAAGTTTCACCTGCAACCCGTTCCCTTTGTGCTAGATGAACGAACGTCTCTCCACATGCTCAGTTCTGAGAGATAAGTTTGTGTGAAAGCCGTACTTCACCTAGCTTGTAGAGAACACAAAGTTTCTCTTCAGTTGCAAACTCCACTCCATACATATATATGGGGAGGTACTAGCTCCAACTCGGTTTTACAGTGAAAACTGCAGGAAATTCAAACCAGCACTATGAATCACACTGAGAAACCAGAGTAAAAGTTTCTCCTGCAACCTGTTCCCTTTGTGCTAGATGAACGAACGTCTCTCCAAATGCTCAGTTCTGAGAGAAAAGTGTGTGTGAAAGCCGTCCTTCACCTAACTTGTTGGGAACACAAAGTTTCTCTTCAGTTGCAAACGCAACTCCATATATATATATGGGGATGTACTAGCTCCAAATCGGTTTTACAGTGAAACCTGCAGGAACTTCAAACCGGCACTAGGAAACAGACTGAGAAACCAGAGTTAAAGTTTTCCTGCAACCCGTTCCCTTTGTGCTAGATGAACGAACGTCTCTCCACATGCTCATTTCTGAGAGATAAGTGTGTGTGAAAGCCGTCCTTCACCTAGCTTGTTTGGAACACAAAGTTTCTCTTCAGGTGCAAACGCAACTCCATACATATATATGGGGAAGTACTAGCTCCAACACGGTTTTACAGTGAAAACTTCAGGAACTTGAAACCGGCACTAGGAAACAGACTGAGAAACCAGAGTAAAAGTTTCCTTGAAACCCGTTCCCTTTGTGCTAGATGAACGAACGTCTCTCCACATGCTCAGTTCTGAGAGATAAGTGTGTGTGAAAGCCGTCCTTCACCTAGCTTTTTGGGAACACAAAGTTTCTCTTCAGTTGCAATCTCCTCTCCATACATATATATGGGGAGGTACTAGCTCCACCTCGGTTTTACAGTGAAAACTGCAGGAAATTCAAACCGGCACTAGGAAACAGACTTAGAGACCAGAGTAAAAGTTTCACCTGCAACCCGTTCCCTTTATGCTAGATGAACGAATGTCTCTCCACATGCTCAGTTCTGAGAGATAAGTGTGTGTGAAAGCCGTACTTCACCTAGCTTGTAGAGAACACAAAGTTTCTCTTCAGTTGCAAACTCCATTCCATACATATATATGGGGAGGTACTAGCTCCAACTCGGTTTTACAGTGAAACCTGCAGGAACTTCAAACCGGCACTAGGAAACAGACTGAGAAACCAGAGTAAAAGTTTCTCCTGCAACCCGTTCCCTTTGTGCTAGATGAACGAACGTCTCTCCACATGCTCTGTTCTGAGAGATAAGTGTGTGTGAAAGACGTCCTTCACCTAGCTTCTTTGGAACACAAAGTTTCTCTTCAGTTGCAAACGCAACTCCATACATATATATGGGGACGTACTAGCTCCAACACGGTTTTACAGTGAAAACTTCAGGAAATTCAAACCGGCACTAGGAAACAGACTGAGAAACCAGAGTAAAAGTTTCCCCTGCAACACGTTCCCTTTGTGCTAGATGAACGAACGTCTCTCCACATGCTCAGTTCTGAGAGATCAGTGTGTGTGAAAGCCGTCCTACACCTAGCTTGTTGGGAACACAAAGTTTCTATTAAGTTGCAAACTCCACTCCATACATTTATATGGGGAGGTACTAGCTCCAACTCGATTTTACAGTGAAAACTGCAGGAACTTCAAACCGGCACTAGGAAAAAGACTTAGAGACCAGAGTAAAAGTTTCTCCTGCCACCAGTTCCATTTGTGCTATATGAACCAACGTCTCACCACGTGCTCAGTTCGGAGAGATAAGTGTGTGTGAAAGCCGTCCTTCACCTAGCTTGTAGAAAACACAAAGTTTCTCTTCAGTTGCAAACTCAACTCCATGCACATATATGGGGAGGTACTAGCTCCAACTCGGTTTTACCGTGAAAACTGCAGGAACTTCAATCCGGCACTAGGAAACACACTGAGAATCCAGAGTAAAAGTTTCTCCTGCAACCCGTTCCATTTTTGCTAGATGAACGAACGTCTCTCCACATGCTCAGTTCTGAGATATATGTGTGTGTGAAAGCCGTCCTTCACCTAGCTTGTTGGGAACACAAAGTTTCTCTTCAGTTGCAAACTCCACTCCATACATATATATGGGGAGGTACTAGCTCCAACTCGGTTTTACAGTGAAAACTGCAGGAACATCAAACCGGCACTAGGAAACAGACTGAGAAACCAGAGTAAAAGTTTCTCCTGCAACCCATTCCCTTTGTGATAGATGAACGAACGTCTCTCCACATGCTCAGTTCTGAGAGATAAGTGTGTGTGAAAGCCGTCCTTCACCTAGTTTGTTGGGAACACAAAGTTTCTCTTCAGTTGCAAACTCCACTCCATACATATATATGGGGAGGTACTAGCTCCAACTCGGTTTTACAGTGAAAAATGCAGGAACTTCAAACCGGCACTAGGAAACAGACTGAGAAACCAGAGTAAAAGTTTCTCCTGCAAATCGTTCCCTTTGTGCTAGATGAACGAACATCTCTCCACATGCTCAGTTCTGAGAGATAAGTGTGTGTGAAAGCCGTCCTTCACCTAGATTGTTGGAAACACATAGTTTCTCTTCAGTTGCAAACGCCACTCCATACATATATATGGGGAGGTACTAGCTCCAAATCGGTTTTACCGTGAAAACTGCAGGAAATTCAATCCGGCACTAGGAATAACACTGAGAATCCAGAGTAAAAGTTTCTCCTGCAACCCGTTCCATTTTTGCTAGATGAACGAACGTCTCTCCACATGCTCAGTTCTGAGAGATAAGTGTGTGTGAAAGCCGTCCTTCACCTAGCTTGTTGGGAACACAAAGTTTCTCTTCAGGTGCAAACGCAACTCCATACATATATATGGGGAAGTACTAGCTCCAACACGGTTTTACAGTGAAAACTTCAGGAACTTGAAACCGGCACTAGGAAACAGACTGAGAAACCAGAGTAAAAGTTTCCTTGAAACCCGTTCCCTTTGTGCTAGATGAACGAACGTCTCTCCACATGCTCAGTTCTGAGAGATAAGTGTGTGTGAAAGCCGTCCTTCACCTAGCTTTTTGGGAACACAAAGTTTCTCTTCAGTTGCAATCTCCTCTCCATACATATATATGGGGAGGTACTAGCTCCACCTCGGTTTTACAGTGAAAACTGCAGGAAATTCAAACCGGCACTAGGAAACAGACTTAGAGACCAGAGTAAAAGTTTCACCTGCAACCCGTTCCATTTGTGCTAGATGAACGAATGTCTCTCCACATGCTCAGTTCTGAGAGATAAGTGTGTGTGAAAGCCGTACTTCACCTAGCTTGTAGAGAACACAAAGTTTCTCTTCAGTTGCAAACTCCAATCCATACATATATATGGGGAGGTACTAGCTCCAACTCGGTTTTACAGTGAAACCTGCAGGAACTTCAAACCGGCACTAGGAAACAGACTGAGAAACCAGAGTAAAAGTTTCTCCTGCAACCCGTTCCCTTTGTGCTAGATGAACGAACGTCTCTCCACATGCTCTGTTCTGAGAGATAAGTGTGTGTGAAAGCCGTCCTTCACCTAGCTTCTTTGGAACACAAAGTTTCTCTTCAGTTGCAAACGCAACTCCATACATATATATGGGGACGTACTAGCTCCAACACGGTTTTACAGTGAAAACTTCAGGAAATTCAAACCGGCACTAGGAAACAGACTGAGAAACCAGAGTAAAAGTTTCCCCTGCAACACGTTCCCTTTGTGCTAGATGAACGAACGTCTCTCCACATGCTCAGTTCTGAGAGATCAGTGTGTGTGAAAGCCGTCCTACACCTAGCTTGTTGGGAACACAAAGTTTCTATTAAGTTGCAAACTCCACTCCATACATTTATATGGGGAGGTACTAGCTCCAACTCGATTTTACAGTGAAAACTGCAGGAACTTCAAACCGGCACTAGGAAAAAGACTTAGAGACCAGAGTAAAAGTTTCTCCTGCCACCAGTTCCATTTGTGCTATATGAACCAACGTCTCACCACGTGCTCAGTTCTGAGAGATAAGTGTGTGTGAAAGCCGTCCTTCACCTAGCTTGTAGAAAACACAAAGTTTCTCTTCAGTTGCAAACTCAACTCCATGCACATATATGGGGAGGTACTAGCTCCAACTCGGTTTTACCGTGAAAACTGCAGGAACTTCAATCCGGCACTAGGAAACACACTGAGAATCCAGAGTAAAAGTTTCTCCTGCAACCCGTTCCATTTTTGCTAGATGAACGAACGTCTCTCCACATGCTCAGTTCTGAGATATAAGTGTGTGTGAAAGCCGTCCTTCACCTAGCTTGTTGGGAACACAAAGTTTCTCTTCAGTTGCAAACTCCACTCCATACATATATATGGGGAGGTACTAGCTCCAACTCGGTTTTACAGTGAAAACTGCAGGAACATCAAACCGGCACTAGGAAACAGACTGAGAAACCAGAGTAATAGTTTCTCCTGCAACCCATTCCCTTTGTGATAGATGAACGAACGTCTCTCCACATGCTCAGTTCTGAGAGATAAGTGTGTGTGAAAGCCGTCCTTCACCTAGTTTGTTGGGAACACAAAGTTTCTCTTCAGTTGCAAACTCCACTCCATACATATATATGGGGAGGTACTAGCTCCAACTCGGTTTTACAGTGAAAAATGCAGGAACTTCAAACCGGCACTAGGAAACAGACTGAGAAACCAGAGTAAAAGTTTCTCCTGCAAATCGTTCCCTTTGTGCTAGATGAACGAACATCTCTCCACATGCTCAGTTCTGAGAGATAAGTGTGTGTGAAAGCCGTCCTTCACCTAGATTGTTGGGAACACATAGTTTCTCTTCAGTTGCAAACGCCACTCCATACATATATATGGGGAGGTACTAGCTCCAACTCGGTTTTACCGTGAAAACTGCAGGAACTTCAATCCGGCACTAGGAATAACACTGAGAATCCAGAGTAAAAGTTTCTCCTGCAACCCGTTCCATTTTTGCTAGATGAACGAACGTCTCTCCACATGCTCAGTTCTGAGAGATAAGTGTGTGTGAAAGCCGTCCTTCACCTAGCTTGTTGGGAACACAAAGTTTCTCTTCAGTTGCAAACTCCAATCCATACATATATATGGGGAGGTACTAGCTCCAACTCGGTTTTACAGTGAAAACTGCAGGAACATCAAACCGGCACTAGGAAACAGACTGAGAAACCAGAGTAAAAGTTTCTCCTGCAAACCGTTCCCTTTGTGCTAGAGGAACGAACGTCTCTCCACATGCTCAGATCTGAGAGATAAGTGTGTGTGAAAGCCGTCCTTCACCTAGCTTGTTGGGAACACAAAGTTTCTCTTCAGTTGCAAACTCCACTCCATACATATATATGGGGAGGTACTAGCTCCAACTCGGTTTTACAGTGAAAAATGCAGGAACTTCAAACCGGCACTAGGAAACAGACTGAGAAACCAGAGTAAAAGTTTCTCCTGCAACCCGTTCCCTTTGTGCTAGATGAACGAACATCTCTCCACATGCTCAGTTCTGAGAGATAAGTGTGTGTGAAAGCCGTCCTTCACCTAGATTGTTGGGAACACATAGTTTCTCTTCAGTTGCAAACGCCACTCCATACATATATATGGGGAGGTACTAGCTCCAACTCGGTTTTACAGTGAAAACTGCAGGAACTTCAAACCGGCACTAGGAAACAGACTGAGAAACCAGAGTAAAAGTTTCTCCTGCAACCCGTTCCCTTTGTGCTAGATGAACGAACGTCTCTCCACATGCTCAGTTCTGAGAGATAAGTGTGTGTGAAAGCCGTCCTTCACCTAGCTTGTTGGGTACACAAAGTTTCTCTTCAGTTGCAAACTCCACTCCTTACATATATATGGGGAGTTACTAGCTCCAACTCGGTTTTACAATGAAAACTGCAAGAACTTCAAACCAGCACTAGGAATCACACTGAGAAACCAGAGTAAAAGTTTCTCCTGCAACCTTTTCCCTTTGTGCTAGATGAACGAACGTCCCTCCAAATGCTCATTTCTGAGAGATAAGTGTGTGTGAAAGCCGTCCTTCACCTAGATTGTTGGGAACACAAAGTTTCTCTTCAGTTGCAAACGCCACTCCATAAATATATATGGGGATGTACTACCTCCAACTCGGTTTTACACTGAAACCTGCAGGAACTTCAAACTGGCACTAGGAAACAGACTAAGAATCCAGAGTAAAAGTTTCACCTGCAACCCTTTCCCTTTGTGCTAGATGAACGAACGTCTCTCCACATGCTCAGTTCTGAGAGATAAGGGTGTGTGAAAGCCGTCCTTCACCTAGATTGTTGGGAACACATAGTTTCTCTTCAGTTGCAAACTCCACTCCATACATATCTATGGGGAGGTACTAGCTCCAACTCGGTTTTACAGTGAAAACTGCAGGAACTTCAAACCGGCACTAGGAAACAGACTGAGAAACCAGAGTAAAAGTTTATCTGCAACCCGTTCCCTTTGTGCTAGATGAACGAACGTCTCTCCACATGCTCAGTTCTGAGAGATAAGTGTGTGTGAAAGCCGTCCTTCACCTAGCTTGTTGGGAACACAAAGATTCTCTTCAGTTGCAAACTCCAATTCATACATATGTATGGGGAGGTACTAGCTCCAACTCGATTTTACAGTGAAAACTGCAGGAAATTCAAACCGGCACTAGGAAACAGACTGAGTAACCAGAGTAATAGTTTCTCCTGCAACCCGTTCCCTTTGTGCTAGATGAACGAAAGTCTCTCCACATGCTCAGTTCTGAGAGATAAGTTTGTGTGAAAGCCGTACTTCACCTAGCTTGTAGAGAACACAAAGTTTCTCTTCAGTTGCAAACTCCACTCCATACATATATATGGGGAGGTACTAGCTCCAACTCGGTTTTACAGTGAAACCTGCAGGAACTTCAAACCGGCACTAGGAAACAGACTGAGAAACCAGAGTAAAAGTTTCCCTTGAAACCCGTTCCCTTTGTGCTAGATGAACGAACGTCTCTCCACATGCTCAGTTCTGAGAGATAAGTGTGTGTGAAAGCCGTCCTTCACCTAGCTTTTTGGGAACACAAAGTTTCTCTTCATTTGCAATCTCCACTCCATACATATATATGGGGAGGTACTAGCTCCACCTCGGTTTTACAGTGAAAACTGCAGGAAATTCAAACCGGCACTAGGAAACAGACTTAGAGACCAGAGTAAAAGTTTCACCTGCAACCCGTTCCCTTTGTGCTAGATGAACGAAAGTCTCTCCACATGCTCAGTTCTGAGAGATAAGTGTGTGTGAAAGCCGTACTTCACCTAGCTTGTAGAGAACACAAAGTTTCTCTTCAGTTGCAAACTCCACTCCATACATATATATGGGGAGGTACTAGCTCCAACTCGGTTTTACAGTGAAACCTGCAGGAACTTCAAACCGGCACTAGGAAACAGACTGAGAAACCAGAGTAAAAGTTTCTCCTGCAACCCGTTCCCTTTGTGCTAGATGAACGAACGTCTCTCCACATGCTCAGTTCTGAGAGATAAGTGTGTGTGAAAGCCGTCCTTCACCTAGCTTCTTTGGAACACAAAGTTTCTCTTCAGTTGCAAACGCAACTCCATACATATATATGGGGACGTACTAGCTCCAACACGGTTTTACAGTGAAAACTTCAGGAAATTCAAACCAGCACTAGGAAACAGACTGAGAAACCAGAGTAAAAGTTTCCCCTGCAACCCGTTCCCTTTGTGCTAGATGAACGAACGTCTCTCCACATGCTCAGTTCTGAGAGATCAGTGTGTGTGAAAGCCGTCCTACACCTAGCTTTTTGGGAACACAAAGTTTCTATTAAGTTGCAAACTCCACTCCATACATTTATATGGGGAGGTACTAGCTCCAACTCGATTTTACAGTGAAAACTGCAGGAACTTCAAACCAGCACTAGGAAAAATACTTAGAGACCAGAGTAAAAGTTTCTCCTGCAACCAGTTCCATTTGTGCTATATGAACCAACGTCTCACCACGTGCTCAGTTCTGAGAGATAAGTGTGTGTGAAAGCCGTCCTTCACTTAGCTTGTAGAAAACACAAAGTTTCTCTTCAGTTGCAAACTCAACTCCATGCACATATATGGGGAGGTACTAGCTCCAACTCGGTTTTACCGTGAAAACTGCAGGAAATTCAATCCGGCACTAGGAAACACACTGAGAATCCAGAGTAAAAGTTTCTCCTGCAACCCGTTCCATTTTTGCTAGATGAACGAACGTCTCTCCACATGCTCAGTTCTGAGATATAAGTGTGTGTGAAAGCCGTCCTTCACCTAGCTTGTTGGGAACACAAAGTTTCTCTTCAGTTGCAAACTCCACTCCATACATATATATGGGGAGGTACTAGCTCCAACTCGGTTTTACAGTGAAAACTGCAGGAACATCAAACCGGCACTAGGAAACAGACTGAGAAACCAGAGTAAAAGTTTCTCCTGCAACCCGTTCCCTTTGTGATAGATGAACGAACGTCTCTCCACATGCTCAGTTCTGAGAGATAAGTGTGTGTGAAAGCCGTCCTTCACCTAGTTTGTTGGGAACACAAAGTTTCTCTTCAGTTGCAAACTCCACTCCATACATATATATGGGGAGGTACTAGCTCCAACTCGGTTTTACAGTGAAAAATGCAGGAACTTCAAACCGGCACTAGGAAACAGACTGAGAAACCAGAGTAAAAGTTTCTCCTGCAAATCGTTCCCTTTGTGCTAGATGAACGAACATCTCTCCACATGCTCAGTTCTGAGAGATAAGTGTGTGTGAAAGCCGTCCTTCACCTAGATTGTTGGGAACACATAGTTTCTCTTCAGTTGCAAACGCCACTCCATACATATATATGGGGAGGTACTAGCTCCAACTCGGTTTTACCGTGAAAACTGCAGGAACTTCAATCCGGCACTAGGAAACACACTGAGAATCCAGAGTAAAAGTTTCTCCTGCAACCAGTTCCATTTTTGCTAGATGAACGAACGTCTCTCCACATGCTCAGTTCTGAGAGATAAGTGTGTGTGAAAGCCGTCCTTCACCTAGCTTGTTGGGAACACAAAGTTTCTCTTCAGTTGCAAACTCCACTCCATACAAATATATGGGGAGGTACTAGCTCCAACTCGGTTCTACAGTGAAAACTGCAGGAACATCAAACCGGCACTAGGAAACAGACTGAGAAACCAGAGTAAAAGTTTCTCCTGCAACCCGTTCCCTTTGTGATAGATGAACGAACGTCTCTCCACATGCTCAGTTCTGAGAGATAAGTGTGTGTGAAAACCGTCCTTCACCTAGCTTGTTGGGAACACAAAGTTTCTCTTCAGTTGCAAACTCCACTCCATACATATAAATGGGGAGGTACTAGCTCCAACTCGGTTTTACAGTGAAAAATGCAGGAACTTCAAACCGGCACTAGGAAACAGACTGAGAAACCAGAGTAAAAGTTTCTCCTGCAACCCGTTCCCTTTGTGCTAGATGAACGAACATCTCTCCACATGCTCAGTTCTGAGAGATAAGTGTGTGTGAAAGCCGTCCTTCACCTAGATTGTTGGGAACACATAGTTTCTCTTCAGTTGCAAACGCCACTCCATACATATATATGGGGAGGTACTAGCTCCAACTCGGTTTTACAGTGAAAACTGCAGGAAATTCAAACCGGCACTAGGAAACAGACTGAGAAACCAGAGTAAAAGTTTCTCCTGCAACCCGTTCCCTTTGTGCTAGATGAACGAACGTCTCTCCACATGCTCAGTTCTGAGAGATAAGTGTGTGTGAAAGCCGTCCTTCACCTAGCTTGTTGGGAACACAAAGTTTCTCTTCAGTTGCAAACTCCACTCCTTACATATATATGGGGAGTTACTAGCTCCAACTCGGTTTTACAGTGAAAACTGCAAGAACTTCAAACCAGCACTAGGAATCACACTGAGATACCAGAGTAAAAGTTTCTCCTGCAACCTTTTCCCTTTGTGCTAGATGAACGAACGTCCCTCCAAATGCTCATTTCTGAGAGATAAGTGTGTGTGAAAGCCGTCCTTCACCTAGCTTGTTGGGAACACAAAGTTTCTCTTCAGTTGCAAACGCCACTCCATACATATATATGGGGATGTACTACCTCCAACTCGGTTTTACAGTGAAACCTGCAGGAACTTCAAACTGGCACTAGGAAACAGACTAAGAAACCAGAGTAAAACTTTCACCTGCATCCCTTTCCCTTTGTGCTAGATGAACGAACGTCTCTCCACATGCTCAGTTCTGTGAGATAAGTGTGTGTGAAAGCCGTCCTTCACCTAGATTGTTGGGAACACATAGTTTCTCTTCAGTTGCAAACGCCACTCCATACATATATATGGGGAGGTACTAGCTCCAACTCGGTTTTACAGTGAAATCTGCAGGAACTTCAAACCGGCACTAGGAAACAGACTGAGAAACCAGAGTAAAAGTTTATCTGCAACCCGTTCCCTTTGTGCTAGATGAACGAACGTCTCTCCACATGCTAAGTTCTGAGAGATAAGTGTGTGTGAAAGCCGTCCTTCACCTAGCTTGTTGAGAACACAAAGTTTCTCTTCAGTTACAAACTCCAATTCATACATATGTATGGGGAGGTACTAGCTCCAACTCGATTTTACAGTGAAAACTGCAGGAAATTCAAACCGGCACTAGGAAACAGACTGAGTAACCAGAGTAAATGTTTCTCCTGCAACCCGTTCCCTTTGTGCTAGTTGAACGAACGTCTCTCCACATGCGAAGTTCTGAGGGATAAGTGTGTGTGAAAGCCGTACTTCACCTAGCATGTTGTGAACACAAAGTTTCTCTTCACTTTCAAACTCCACTCCATACATACATATGGGGAGGTACTAGCTCCAACTCGGTTTTACAGTGAAAACTGCAGGAAATTCAAACCGGCACTAGGAAACAGACTGAGAAACCAGAGTAAAAGTTTCTCCTGCAAACCGTTCCCTTTGTACTAGATGAACGAACGTCTCTCCACATGCTCAGTTCTGAGAGATAAGTGTGTGTGAAAGCTGTCCTTCACCTAGCTTGTTGGGAACACAAAGTTTTTCTTCAGTTGCAAACGCAACTCCATACATATCTATGGGGAGGTACTAGCTCCAACTCGGTTTTACAGTGAAAACTGCAGGAACTTCAAACCGGCACTAGGAAACAGACTGAGAAACCAGAGTAAAAGTTTCTCCTGCAACCCGTTCCCTTTGTGATAGATGAACGAACGTCTCTCCACATGCTCAGTTCTGAGAGATAAGTGTGTGTGTAAGCCGTCCTTCACCGAGCTTGTAGGGAACACAAAGTTTCTCTTCAGTTGCAAACTCCACTCCATACATATATATGGGGAGGTACTAGCTCCAACTCGGTTTTACAGTGAAAACTGCAGGAAATTCAAACCGGCACTAGGAAACAGACTGAGAAACCAGAGTAAAAGTTTCTCCTGCAACCCGTTCCCTTTGTGATAGATGAACGAACGTCTCTCCACATGCTCAGTTCTGAGAGATAATTGTGTGTGAAAGCCGTCCTTCACCTAGCTTGTTGGGAACACAAAGTTTCTCTTCAGTTGCAAACTCCACTCCATACATATATATGGGGAGGTACTAGCTCCAACTCGGTTTTACAGTGAAAAATGCAGGAACTTCAAACCGGCACTAGGAAACAGACTGAGAAACCAGAGTAAAAGTTTCTCCTGCAAATCGTTCCCTTTGTGCTAGATGAACGAACATCTCTCCACATGCTCAGTTCTGAGAGATAAGTGTGTGTGAAAGCCGTCCTTCACCTAGATTTTTGGGAACACATAGTTTCTCTTCAGTTGCAAACGCCACTCCATACATATATATGGGGAGGTACTAGCTCCAACTCGGTTTTACAGTGAAAACTGCAGGAACTTCAAACCGGCACTAGGAAACAGACTGAGAAACCAGAGTAAAAGTTTCTCCTGCAACCCGTTCCCTTTGTGCTAGATGAACGAACGTCTCTCCACATGCTCAGTTCTGAGAGATAAGTGTGTGTGAAAGCCGTCCTTCACCTAGCTTGTTGGGAACACAAAGTTTCTCTTCAGTTGCAAACTCCACTCCTTACATATATATGGGGAGGTACTAGCTCCAACTCGGTTTTACCGTGAAAAATGCAGGAACTTCAATCCGGCACTAGGAAACACACTGAGAATCCAGAGTAAAAGTTTCTCCTGCAACCCGTTCCCTTTGTGCTAGATGAACGAACATCTCTCCACATGCTCAGTTCTGAGAGATAAGTGTGTGTGAAAGCCGTCCTTCACCTAGATTGTTGGGAACACATAGTTTCTCTTCAGTTGCAAACGCCACTCCATACATATATATGGGGAGGTACTAGCTCCAACTCGGTTTTACAGTGAAAACTGCAGGAACTTCAAACCGGCACTAGGAAACAGACTGAGAATCCAGAGTAAAAGTTTCTCCTGCAACCCGTTCCCTTTGTGCTAGATGAACGAACGTCTCTCCACATGCTCAGTTCTGAGAGATAAATGTGTGTGAAAGCCGTCCTTCACCTAGCTTGTTGGGAACACAAAGTTTCTCTTCAGTTGCAAACTCCACTCCTTACATATATATGGGGAGGTACTAGCTCCAACTCGGTTTTACAGTGAAAACTGCAGGAACTTCAAACCAGCACTAGGAATCACACTGAGAAACCAGAGTAATAGTTTCTCCTGCAAACTTTTCCCTTTGTGCTAGATGAACGAACGTCCCTCCAAATGCTCATTTCTGAGAGATAAGTGTGTGTGAAAGCGGTCCTTCACCTAGCTTGTTGGGAACACAAAGTTTCTCTTCAGTTGCAAACGCCACTCCATACATATATATGGGGATGTACTACCTCCAACTCGGTTTTACAGTGAAACCTGCAGGAACTTCAAACCGGCACTAGGAAACAGACTGAGAAACCAGAGTAAAAGTTTCACCTGCAACCCTTTCCCTTTGTGCTAGATGAACGAACGTCTCTCCACATGCTCAGTTCTGAGAGATAAGTGTGTGTGAAAGCCGTCCTTCACCTAGATTGTTGGGAACACATAGTTTCTCTTCAGTTGCAAACGCCACTCTATACATATATATGGGGAGGTACTAGCTCCAACTCGGTTTTACAGTGAAAACTGCAGGAACTTCAAACCGGCACTAGGAAAAAGACTGAGAAACCAGAGTAAAAGTTTATCTGCAACCCGTTCCCTTTGTGCTAGATGAACGAACGTCTCTCCACATGCTCAGTTCTGAGAGATAAGTGTGTGTGAAAGCCGTCCTTCACCTAGCTTGTTGGGAACACAAAGTTTCTCTTCAGTTGCAAACTCCAATCCATACATATATATGGGTAGGTACTAGCTCCAACTCGATTTTACAGTGAAAACTGCAGGAAATTCAAACCGGCACTAGGAAACAGACTGAGAAACCAGAGTAAATGTTTCTCCTGCAACCCGTTCCCTTTGTGCTAGATGAACGAACGTCTCTCCACATGCTAAGTTCTGAGGGATAAGTGTGTGTGAAAGCCGTACTTCACCTAGCATGTTGTGAACACAAAGTTTCTCTTCACTTTCAAACTCCACTCCATACATACATATGGGGAGGTACAAGCTCCAAATCGGTTTTACAGTGAAAACTGCAGGAAATTCAAACCGGCACTAGGAAACAGACTGAGAAACCCGAGTAAAAGTTTCTCCTTCAACCCGTTCCCTTTTTACTAGATGAACGAACGTCTCTCCACATGCTCAGTTCTGAGAGATAAGTGTGTGTGAAAGCTGTCCTTCACCTAGCTTGTTGGGAACACAAAGTTTTTCTTCACTTGCAAACGCAACTCCATACATATATATGGGGAGGTACTAGCTCCAACTCGGTTTTACAGTGAAAACTGCAGGAACTTCAAACCGGCAATAGGAAACAGACTGAGAAACCAGAGTAAATGTTTCTCCTGCAACCCGTTCCCTTTGTGCTAGATGAACGAACGTCTCTCCACATGCTCAGTTCTGAGAGATAAGTGTGTGTGAAAGCCGTCCTTCACCTAGCTTGTAGGGAACACAAAGTTTCTCTTCCGTTGCAAACTCCACTCCATACATATATATGGGGAGGTACTAGCTCCAACTCGGTTTTACAGTGAAAACTGCAGGAACTTCAAACCGGCACTAGGAAACTCACTGAGAAACCAGAGTAAAAGTTTATCCTGAAACCCGTTCCCTTTGTGCGAGATGAATGAACGTCTCTCCACATGCTCAGTTCTGAGAGATAAGTGTGTGTGAAAGCCGTCCTTCACCTAGCTTGTTGGGAACACAAAGTTTCTCTTCAGTTGCAATCTCCACTCCATACATATATATGGGTAGGTACTAGCTCCAACTCGGTTTTACAGTGAAAACTGCAGGAACTTCAAACCGGCACTAGGAAACTCACTGGGAAACCAGAGTAAAAGTTTATCCTGCAACCCGTTCCCTTTTTGCGAGATGAACGAACGTCTCTCCACATGCTCAGTTCTGAGAGATAAGTGTGTGTGAAAGCCGTCCTTCACCTACCTTGTTGGGAACACAAAGTTTCTCTTCAGTTGAAAACGCCACTCCATACATATATATGCGTAGGTACTAGCTCCAACTCGGTTTTACAGTGAAAACTGCAGGAACTTCAAACCGGCACTAGGAAACAGACTGAGAATCCAGAGTAAAAGTTTCTACTGCAACCCGTTCCATTTGTGCTAGATGAACGAACGTCTCTCCACATGCTCAGTTCTGAGAGATAAGTGTGTTTGAAAGCCGTCCTTCAGCTAGCTTGCTGGGAACACAAAGTCCTCTTCAGTTGCACACTCCACTCCATACATATATATGGGGACGTACTAGCTCCAACTCGGTTTTACAGTGAAAACTGCAGGAACTTCAAACCGGCACTAGGAAACATACAGAGAAACCACAGTAAAAGTTTCTCCTTCAACCCGTTCCCTTTGTGCTAGATGAACGAACGTCTCTCCACATGCTCAGTTCTGAGAGATAAGTGTGTGTGAAAGCCGCCCTTCACCTAGCTTGTTGGGAACACAAAGTTTCTCTTCAGTTGCAAACTCCACTCCATACATATATATGGGGAGGTAATAGCTCCAACTCTGTTTTACAGTGAAAACTGCCGGAACTTCAAACCGGCACTAGGAAACAGACTGAGAAACCATAGAAAAGTTTCTCCTGCAACCCGTTCCCTTTGTGCTAGATGAACGAACGTCTCTCCACATGCTCAGTTCTGAGAGATAACTGTGTGTGAAAGCCGTACTTCACATAGCTTGTTGGGAACACAAAGTTTCTCTTCAGTTGCAAACTCCACTCCATACATATCTACGGGGAGGTACTAGCTCCAACTCGGTTTTACAGTGAAAACTGCTGGAACTTCAAACCGACACTAGGAAACAGACTGAGAAACCAGAGTAAAAGTTTCACGTGCAACCCGTTCCCTTTGTGCTAGATGAACGAACGTCTCTCCACATGCTCAGTTCTGAGAGATAAGTGTGTGTGAAAGCCGTCCTTCACCTAGCTTGTTGTGAACACAAAGTTTCTCTTCAGTTGCAAACGCCACTCCATACATATATATGGGGAGGTACTAGCTCCAACTCGGTTTTACAGTGAAAACTGCAGGAACTTCAAACCGGCACTAGAAAACAGACTGAGAAACCAGAGTAAAAGTTTCCCTGCAACCCGTTCCATTTGTGCTAGATGAACGAACTTCTCTCCACATGCTCAGTTCTGAGAGATAATTGTGTGTGAAAGCCGTCCTTCAACAAGCTTGTTGGGAACACAAAGTTTCTCTTCAGTTGCAAACTCCACTCCATACATATATATGGGGAGGTACTAGCTCCATCTCGGTTTTACAGTGAAAACTGCAGGAACTTCAAACCGGAACTAGGAAACAGACTGAGAAACCAGAGTAAAAGTTTCTCCTGCAACCCGTTCCATTTGTGCTAGATGAACGAACGTCTCTCCACATGCTCAGTTCTGAGAGATAAGTTTGTGTGAAAGCCGTCCTTCACCTAGCTTGTTGGGAACACAAAGTTTCTCTTCAGTTGCAAACTCCAATCCATACATATATATGGGGAAGTAATAGCTCCAACTCTGTTTTACAGTGAAAACTGCCGGAACTTCAAACCGGCACTAGGAAACAGACTGAGAAACCAGAGTAAAAGTTTCTCCTGCAACCCGTTCCATTTGTGCTAGATGAACGAACGTCTCTCCACATGCTCAGTTCTGAGAGATAAGTGTGTGTGAAAGCCGTCCTTCACCTAGTTTGTTGGGAACACAAAGTTTCTCTTCAGTTGCAAACTCCACTCCATACATATCTATGGGGAGGTACTAGCTCCATCTCGGTTTTACAGTGAAAACTGCAGGAACTTCAAACCGACACTAGGAAACAGACTGAGAAACCAGAGTAAAAGTTTCACGTGCAAACCGTTCCCTTTGTGCTAGATGAACGAACGTCTCTCCACATGCTCAGTTCTGAGAGATAAGTGTGTGTGAAAGCCGTCCTTCACCTAGCTTGTAGGGAACACAAAGTTTCTCTTCCGTTGCAAACTCCACTCCATACATATATATGGGGAGGTACTAGCTCCAACTCGGTTTTACAGTGAAAACTGCAGGAACTTCAAACCGGCACTAGGAAACTCACTGAGAAACCAGAGTAAAAGTTTATCCTGAAACCCGTTCCCTTTGTGCGAGATGAATGAACGTCTCTCCACATGCTCAGTTCTGAGAGATAAGTGTGTGTGAAAGCCGTCCTTCACCTAGCTTGTTGGGAACACAAATTTTCTCTTCAGTTGCAATCTCCACTCCATACATATATATGGGTAGGTACTAGCTCCAACTCGGTTTTACAGTGAAAACTGCAGGAACTTCAAACCGGCACTAGGAAACTCACTGAGAAACCAGAGTAAAAGTTTCTACTGCAACCCGTTCCCTTTTTGCGAGATGAACGAACGTCTCTCCACATGCTCAGTTCTGAGAGATAAGTGTGTGTGAAAGCCGTCCTTCACCTACCTTGTTGGGAACACAAAGTTTCTCTTCAGTTGCAATCTCCACTCCATACATATATATGCGTAGGTACTAGCTCCAACTCGGTTTTACAGTGAAAACTGCAGGAACTTCAAACCGGCACTAGGAAACAGACTGAGAATCCAGAGTAAAAGTTTCTACTGCAACCCGTTCCATTTGTGCTAGATGAACGAACGTCTCTCCACATGCTCAGTTCTGAGAGATAAGTGTGTTTGAAAGCCGTCCTTCAGCTAGCTTGTTGGGAACACAAAGTCCTCTTCAGTTGCACACTCCACTCCATACATATATATGGGGACGTACTAGCTCCAACTCGGTTTTACAGTGAAAACGGCAGGAACTTCAAACCGGCACTAGGAAACATACAGAGAAACCACAGTAAAAGTTTCTCCTTCAACCCGTTCCCTTTGTGCTAGATGAACGAACGTCTCTCCACATGCTCAGTTCTGAGAGATAAGTGTGTGTGAAAGCCGCCCTTCACCTAGCTTGTTGGGAACACAAAGTTTCTCTTCAGTTGCAAACTCCACTCCATACATATATATGGGGAGGTAATAGCTCCAACTCTGTTTTACAGTGAAAACTGCCGGAACTTCAAACCGGCACTAGGAAACAGACTGAGAAACCATAGAAAAATTTCTCCTGCAACCCGTTCCCTTTGTGCTAGATGAACGAACGTCTCTCCACATGCTCAGTTCTGAGAGATAAGTGTGTGTGAAAGCCGTACTTCACCTAGCTTGTTGGGAACACAAAGTTTCTCTTCAGTTGCAAACTCCACTCCATACATATCTACGGGGAGGTACTTGCTCCAACTCGGTTTTACAGTGAAAACTGCTGGAACTTCAAACCGACACTAGGAAACAGACTGAGAAACCAGAGTAAAAGTTTCACGTGCAACCCGTTCCCTTTGTGCTAGATGAACGAACGTCTCTCCACATGCTCAGTTCTGAGAGATAAGTGTGTGTGAAAGCCGTCCTTCACCTAGCTTGTTGTGAACACAAAGTTTCTCTTCAGTTGCAAACGCCACTCCATACATATATATGGGGAGGTACTAGCTCCAACTCGGTTTTACAGTGAAAACTGCAGGAACTTCAAACCGGCACTAGAAAACAGACTGAGAAACCAGAGTAAAAGTTTCCCTGCAACCCGTTCCATTTGTGCTAGATGAACGAACTTCTCTCCACATGCTCAGTTCTGAGAGATAATTGTGTGTGAAAGCCGTCCTTCAACAAGCTTGTTGGGAACACAAAGTTTCTCTTCAGTTGCAAACTCCACTCCATACATATATATGGGGAGGTACTAGCTCCATCTCGCTTTTACAGTGAAAACTGCAGGAACTTCAAACCGGAACTAGGAAACAGACTGAGAAACCAGAGTAAAAGATTCTCCTGCAACCCGTTCCATTTGTGCTAGATGAACGAACGTCTCTCCACATGCTCAGTTCTGAGAGATAAGTTTGTGTGAAAGCCGTCCTTCACCTAGCTTGTTGGGAACACAAAGTTTCTCTTCAGTTGCAAACGCCACTCCATACATATATATGGGGATGTACTACCTCCAACTCGGTTTTACAGTGAAACCTGCAGGAACTTCAAACCGGCACTAGGAAACAGACTGAGAAACCAGAGTAAAAGTTTCACCTGCAACCCTTTCCCTTTGTGCTAGATGAACGAACGTCTCTCCACATGCTCAGTTCTGAGAGATAAGTGTGTGTGAAAGCCGTCCTTCACCTAGATTGTTGGGAACACATAGTTTCTCTTCAGTTGCAAACGCCACTCTATACATATATATGGGGAGGTACTAGCTCCAACTCGGTTTTACAGTGAAAACTGCAGGAACTTCAAACCGGCACTAGGAAAAAGACTGAGAAACCAGAGTAAAAGTTTATCTGCAACCCGTTCCCTTTGTGCTAGATGAACGAACGTCTCTCCACATGCTCAGTTCTGAGAGATAAGTGTGTGTGAAAGCCGTCCTTCACCTAGCTTGTTGGGAACACAAAGTTTCTCTTCAGTTGCAAACTCCAATCCATACATATATATGGGTAGGTACTAGCTCCAACTCGATTTTACAGTGAAAACTGCAGGAAATTCAAACCGGCACTAGGAAACAGACTGAGAAACCAGAGTAAATGTTTCTCCTGCAACCCGTTCCCTTTGTGCTAGATGAACGAACGTCTCTCCACATGCTAAGTTCTGAGGGATAAGTGTGTGTGAAAGCCGTACTTCACCTAGCATGTTGTGAACACAAAGTTTCTCTTCACTTTCAAACTCCACTCCATACATACATATGGGGAGGTACAAGCTCCAAATCGGTTTTACAGTGAAACCTGCAGGAAATTCAAACCGGCACTAGGAAACAGACTGAGAAACCCGAGTAAAAGTTTCTCCTTCAACCCGTTCCCTTTTTACTAGATGAACGAACGTCTCTCCACATGCTCAGTTCTGAGAGATAAGTGTGTGTGAAAGCTGTCCTTCACCTAGCTTGTTGGGAACACAAAGTTTTTCTTCACTTGCAAACGCAACTCCATACATATATATGGGGAGGTACTAGCTCCAACTCGGTTTTACAGTGAAAACTGCAGGAACTTCAAACCGGCAATAGGAAACAGACTGAGAAACCAGAGTAAATGTTTCTCCTGCAACCCGTTCCCTTTGTGCTAGATGAACGAACGTCTCTCCACATGCTCAGTTCTGAGAGATAAGTGTGTGTGAAAGCCGTCCTTCACCTAGCTTGTAGGGAACACAAAGTTTCTCTTCCGTTGCAAACTCCACTCCATACATATATATGGGGAGGTACTAGCTCCAACTCGGTTTTACAGTGAAAACTGCAGGAACTTCAAACCGGCACTAGGAAACTCACTGAGAAACCAGAGTAAAAGTTTATCCTGAAACCCGTTCCCTTTGTGCGAGATGAATGAACGTCTCTCCAAATGCTCATTTCTGAGAGATAAGTGTGTGTGAAAGCCGTCCTTCACCTAGCTTGTTGGGAACACAAAGTTTCTCTTCAGTTGCAATCTCCACTCCATACATATATATGGGTAGGTACTAGCTCCAACTCGGTTTTACAGTGAAAAATGCAGGAACTTCAAACCGGCACTAGGAAACTCACTGAGAAACCAGAGTAAAAGTTTATCCTGCAACCCGTTCCCTTTTTGCGAGATGAACGAACGTCTCTCCACATGCTCAGTTCTGAGAGATAAGTGTGTGTGAAAGCCGTCCTTCACCTACCTTGTTGGGAACACAAAGTTTCTCTTCAGTTGCAAACGCCACTCCATACATATATATGCGTAGGTACTAGCTCCAACTCGGTTTTACAGTGAAAACTGCAGGAACTTCAAACCGGCACTAGGAAACAGACTGAGAATCCAGAGTAAAAGTTTCTACTGCAACCCGTTCCATTTGTGCTAGATGAACGAACGTCTCTCCACATGCTCAGTTCTGAGAGATAAGTGTGTTTGAAAGCCGTCCTTCAGCTAGCTTGCTGGGAACACAAAGTCCTCTTCAGTTGCACACTCCACTCCATACATATATATGGGGACGTACTAGCTCCAACTCGGTTTTACAGTGAAAACTGCAGGAACTTCAAACCGGCACTAGGAAACATACAGAGAAACCACAGTAAAAGTTTCTCCTTCAACCCGTTCCCTTTGTGCTAGATGAACGAACGTCTCTCCACATGCTCAGTTCTGAGAGATAAGTGTGTGTGAAAGCCGCCCTTCACCTAGCTTGTTGGGAACACAAAGTTTCTCTTCAGTTGCAAACTCCACTCCATACATATATATGGGGAGGTAATAGCTCCAACTCTGTTTTACAGTGAAAACTGCCGGAACTTCAAACCGGCACTAGGAAACAGACTGAGAAACCATAGAAAAGTTTCTCCTGCAACCCGTTCCCTTTGTGCTAGATGAACGAACGTCTCTCCACATGCTCAGTTCTGAGAGATAAGTGTGTGTGAAAGCCGTACTTCACCTAGCTTGTTGGGAACACAAAGTTTCTCTTCAGTTGCAAACTCCACTCCATACATATCTACGGGGAGGTACTAGCTCCAACTCGGTTTTACAGTGAAAACTGCTGGAACTTCAAACCGACACTAGGAAACAGACTGAGAAACCAGAGTAAAAGTTTCACGTGCAACCCGTTCCCTTTGTGCTAGATGAACGAACGTCTCTCCACATGCTCAGTTCTGAGAGATAAGTGTGTGTGAAAGCCGTCCTTCACCTAGCTTGTTGTGAACACAAAGTTTCTCTTCAGTTGCAAACGCCACTCCATACATATATATGGGGAGGTACTAGCTCCAACTCGGTTTTACAGTGAAAACTGCAGGAACTTCAAACCGGCACTAGAAAACAGACTGAGAAACCAGAGTAAAAGTTTCCCTGCAACCCGTTCCATTTGTGCTAGATGAACGAACTTCTCTCCACATGCTCAGTTCTGAGAGATAATTGTGTGTGAAAGCCGTCCTTCAACAAGCTTGTTGGGAACACAAAGTTTCTCTTCAGTTGCAAACTCCACTCCATACATATATATGGGGAGGTACTAGCTCCATCTCGGTTTTACAGTGAAAACTGCAGGAACTTCAAACCGGAACTAGGAAACAGACTGAGAAACCAGAGTAAAAGTTTCTCCTGCAACCCGTTCCATTTGTGCTAGATGAACGAACGTCTCTCCACATGCTCAGTTCTGAGAGATAAGTTTGTGTGAAAGCCGTCCTTCACCTAGCTTGTTGGGAACACAAAGTTTCTCTTCAGTTGCAAACTCCACTCCATACATATATATGGGGAAGTAATAGCTCCAACTCTGTTTTACAGTGAAAACTGCCGGAACTTCAAACCGGCACTAGGAAACAGACTGAGAAACCAGAGTAAAAGTTTCTCCTGCAACCCGTTCCATTTGTGCTAGATGAACGAACGTCTCTCCACATGCTCAGTTCTGAGAGATAAGTGTGTGTGAAAGCCGTCCTTCACCTAGTTTGTTGGGAACACAAAGTTTCTCTTCAGTTGCAAACTCCACTCCATACATATCTATGGGGAGGTACTAGCTCCATCTCGGTTTTACAGTGAAAACTGCAGGAACTTCAAACCGACACTAGGAAACAGACTGAGAAACCAGAGTAAAAGTTTCACGTGCAAACCGTTCCCTTTGTGCTAGATGAACGAACGTCTCTCCACATGCTCAGTTCTGAGAGATAAGTGTGTGTGAAAGCCGTCCTTCACCTAGCTTGTAGGGAACACAAAGTTTCTCTTCCGTTGCAAACTCCACTCCATACATATATATGGGGAGGTACTAGCTCCAACTCGGTTTTACAGTGAAAACTGCAGGAACTTCAAACCGGCACTAGGAAACTCACTGAGAAACCAGAGTAAAAGTTTATCCTGAAACCCGTTCCCTTTGTGCGAGATGAATGAACGTCTCTCCACATGCTCAGTTCTGAGAGATAAGTGTGTGTGAAAGCCGTCCTTCACCTAGCTTGTTGGGAACACAAATTTTCTCTTCAGTTGCAATCTCCACTCCATACATATATATGGGTAGGTACTAGCTCCAACTCGGTTTTACAGTGAAAACTGCAGGAACTTCAAACCGGCACTAGGAAACTCACTGAGAAACCAGAGTAAAAGTTTATCCTGCAACCCGTTCCCTTTTTGCGAGATGAACGAACGTCTCTCCACATGCTCAGTTCTGAGAGATAAGTGTGTGTGAAAGCCGTCCTTCACCTACCTTGTTGGGAACACAAAGTTTCTCTTCAGTTGCAATCTCCACTCCATACATATATATGCGTAGGTACTAGCTCCAACTCGGTTTTACAGTGAAAACTGCAGGAACTTCAAACCGGCACTAGGAAACAGACTGAGAATCCAGAGTAAAAGTTTCTACTGCAACCCGTTCCATTTGTGCTAGATGAACGAACGTCTCTCCACATGCTCAGTTCTGAGAGATAAGTGTGTGTGAAAGCCGTCCTTCACCTAGCTTGTTGGGAACACAAAGTTTCTCTTCAGTTGCAAACTCCAATCCATACATATATATGGGGAGGTACTAGCTCCAACTCGGTTTTACAGTGAAAACTGCAGGAACATCAAACCGGCACTAGGAAACAGACTGAGAAACCAGAGTAAAAGTTTCTCCTGCAAACCGTTCCCTTTGTGCTAGAGGAACGAACGTCTCTCCACATGCTCAGATCTGAGAGATAAGTGTGTGTGAAAGCCGTCCTTCACCTAGCTTGTTGGGAACACAAAGTTTCTCTTCAGTTGCAAACTCCACTCCATACATATATATGGGGAGGTACTAGCTCCAACTCGGTTTTACAGTGAAAAATGCAGGAACTTCAAACCGGCACTAGGAAACAGACTGAGAAACCAGAGTAAAAGTTTCTCCTGCAACCCGTTCCCTTTGTGCTAGATGAACGAACATCTCTCCACATGCTCAGTTCTGAGAGATAAGTGTGTGTGAAAGCCGTCCTTCACCTAGATTGTTGGGAACACATAGTTTCTCTTCAGTTGCAAACGCCACTCCATACATATATATGGGGAGGTACTAGCTCCAACTCGGTTTTACAGTGAAAACTGCAGGAACTTCAAACCGGCACTAGGAAACAGACTGAGAAACCAGAGTAAAAGTTTCTCCTGCAACCCGTTCCCTTTGTGCTAGATGAACGAACGTCTCTCCACATGCTCAGTTCTGAGAGATAAGTGTGTGTGAAAGCCGTCCTTCACCTAGCTTGTTGGGTACACAAAGTTTCTCTTCAGTTGCAAACTCCACTCCTTACATATATATGGGGAGTTACTAGCTCCAACTCGGTTTTACAATGAAAACTGCAAGAACTTCAAACCAGCACTAGGAATCACACTGAGAAACCAGAGTAAAAGTTTCTCCTGCAACCTTTTCCCTTTGTGCTAGATGAACGAACGTCCCTCCAAATGCTCATTTCTGAGAGATAAGTGTGTGTGAAAGCCGTCCTTCACCTAGATTGTTGGGAACACAAAGTTTCTCTTCAGTTGCAAACGCCACTCCATAAATATATATGGGGATGTACTACCTCCAACTCGGTTTTACACTGAAACCTGCAGGAACTTCAAACTGGCACTAGGAAACAGACTAAGAATCCAGAGTAAAAGTTTCACCTGCAACCCTTTCCCTTTGTGCTAGATGAACGAACGTCTCTCCACATGCTCAGTTCTGAGAGATAAGGGTGTGTGAAAGCCGTCCTTCACCTAGATTGTTGGGAACACATAGTTTCTCTTCAGTTGCAAACTCCACTCCATACATATCTATGGGGAGGTACTAGCTCCAACTCGGTTTTACAGTGAAAACTGCAGGAACTTCAAACCGGCACTAGGAAACAGACTGAGAAACCAGAGTAAAAGTTTATCTGCAACCCGTTCCCTTTGTGCTAGATGAACGAACGTCTCTCCACATGCTCAGTTCTGAGAGATAAGTGTGTGTGAAAGCCGTCCTTCACCTAGCTTGTTGGGAACACAAAGATTCTCTTCAGTTGCAAACTCCAATTCATACATATGTATGGGGAGGTACTAGCTCCAACTCGATTTTACAGTGAAAACTGCAGGAAATTCAAACCGGCACTAGGAAACAGACTGAGTAACCAGAGTAATAGTTTCTCCTTCAACCCGTTCCCTTTGTGCTAGATGAACGAAAGTCTCTCCACATGCTCAGTTCTGAGAGATAAGTTTGTGTGAAAGCCGTACTTCACCTAGCTTGTAGAGAACACAAAGTTTCTCTTCAGTTGCAAACTCCACTCCATACATATATATGGGGAGGTACTAGCTCCAACTCGGTTTTACAGTGAAACCTGCAGGAACTTCAAACCGGCACTAGGAAACAGACTGAGAAACCAGAGTAAAAGTTTCCCTTGAAACCCGTTCCCTTTGTGCTAGATGAACGAACGTCTCTCCACATGCTCAGTTCTGAGAGATAAGTGTGTGTGAAAGCCGTCCTTCACCTAGCTTTTTGGGAACACAAAGTTTCTCTTCATTTGCAATCTCCACTCCATACATATATATGGGGAGGTACTAGCTCCACCTCGGTTTTACAGTGAAAACTGCAGGAAATTCAAACCGGCACTAGGAAACAGACTTAGAGACCAGAGTAAAAGTTTCACCTGCAACCCGTTCCCTTTGTGCTAGATGAACGAAAGTCTCTCCACATGCTCAGTTCTGAGAGATAAGTGTGTGTGAAAGCCGTACTTCACCTAGCTTGTAGAGAACACAAAGTTTCTCTTCAGTTGCAAACTCCACTCCATACATATATATGGGGAGGTACTAGCTCCAACTCGGTTTTACAGTGAAACCTGCAGGAACTTCAAACCGGCACTAGGAAACAGACTGAGAAACCAGAGTAAAAGTTTCTCCTGCAACCCGTTCCCTTTGTGCTAGATGAACGAACGTCTCTCCACATGCTCAGTTCTGAGAGATAAGTGTGTGTGAAAGCCGTCCTTCACCTAGCTTCTTTGGAACACAAAGTTTCTCTTCAGTTGCAAACGCAACTCCATACATATATATGGGGACGTACTAGCTCCAACACGGTTTTACAGTGAAAACTTCAGGAAATTCAAACCAGCACTAGGAAACAGACTGAGAAACCAGAGTAAAAGTTTCCCCTGCAACCCGTTCCCTTTGTGCTAGATGAACGAACGTCTCTCCACATGCTCAGTTCTGAGAGATCAGTGTGTGTGAAAGCCGTCCTACACCTAGCTTTTTGGGAACACAAAGTTTCTATTAAGTTGCAAACTCCACTCCATACATTTATATGGGGAGGTACTAGCTCCAACTC